>NW_027363222.1:0-1437854 GCF_046119375.1 Phyllobates terribilis | reverse complement strand
CACGTGAGGGCTGCCACAATCATGTGTCAATAGGTTATTGCTGGAGCCTGTGATATAGAGACCATCCTGGACCAGGGAAGACTTGGTACAGAAGCACCTAGAGAGGGGGGTACAGGGGCTTCATTTCAATTTTAAACTTAGCTGGATTGTGTTTAGCTACAAGAATGGAGAGTAAAATAATAAAATCTTAATTTTTTTTTTCTATTTGGCAAAATCGTCCATCAGAGGTTTGGCCACTACCAAAAAGTTTTTGATGAACTTACAGTAGTAGCTGGCGAAACCCAAAAAACTTTGTAATGCCTTTAAGTCTTGAATATAATACCAATCCAGTACCGTCCGGACTTTGGCCAGATCCATGCAAAAACGGTGAATGATAAGAACTAACCCTGAATGGAGAACATACATTTCTCTGGTTTGACAAATAATTTATTATCTTTGAGTATCTGTAAGACCTGCCTGATATGTACCTGATGTGACTGGAGGTAAGTAAATTAATATGTCATCAAGATTGGTTTGTTGTGATCTACCTGCCAGATGACTAAAAATGTCACTAACAGTGTTGAAAGAAAGCGGGAGCATTAGTCAACCCAAATGCCATCACAAGCTTTTCATAGTGCCCCTCAGGAGTATTGAAGGCCATCTTCCACTCATCTCCTCAATGTGAATGAGATTATAAGCCCCCCTGAGGTCTAGTTTAATCAAATCGTAGGAGCCAAATTTTTTTCTAAAGAGGTCGGGGATGAGAGGGAGAGGATATGCATCCCAGACCGTGATCCGATTAAACTCGCGAAAATCAAGGCGGGGGCGCAACCCCCAGTCTTTTTTTTTGACAAATAAAAACCCCACTGCAACGGGAGATGAAGAACGTCTTATAGGGCCCAATGGTAGACTGACTGACCATTCTGTTCTGAACTGCCACCCTAAGATGGCTTCCCATTATATACCTACTGTATAAGTGCTCCCTCTAACGGCTTCCTCCACCCACACCCACTACTGGTTCCCCCTACCTTTGGGTTCCCCCCACTCCAGCCAGGGACAGGGCTCAGCAGCTGCACTCTGCATGTTGGATGCAGGTGATTTGGGGGGTTCTGTGCAGCACTCCCATCTTACCTGAGTGAAGGGAGACACCACACCTCTGGGTGAGGTGCAGTACCACTGTGGCGACTGAACACTCAGGGGCACCACATTTCCCCCCCCCGGTAAAACGCAGCACGTCCGCGGGCTGGAACAGAGCAAAACCAGGCATAACTGACATGCAAAATTTTTAAGATGCATCAGCATATTTGACCATAAAACAACATTTCTTCCCTTTATGGGAGGCACATTTCTTTTAACGTTACTGGTTACATTATAAAACATCATAAGAGTATTGTCATATAAAACAATTTTCAAGACAGTTCCAGCACCAGGGTGCAACAGTAGCAGCATGAGGGACCCGTCCACAAACCCTCAACGTAGGCCCTGGGCATGGCTGCAGGGCATAGACGATCCAATCCTGGACCTCGTCTTCCGCCACGCCAAACGGGTTTTTGTTCTGAGGTATATTTGTAATTATAAAACCAATAGGATGCACTTTAAGAAGTGCTAAACTATGTACAATGTCAACGTCCGGCTTCTCACAGTCCTCAGCCTGTCAGTCTCTGTACCCTGACGGGTAACTGGGTAGCAAACATGAAGTCAACTGCACCCTTCCGGGCAACTTATGTACAGTCCAGTTAACTAAAACAGTTTAACAGTGGGGCCCCCTCCGGGGGAACCCCTGGTTTCTGCAGGCTGACCCAGCCTGGTCATCAGCCTCAGGCTGCAGGGGGACCAGGGATGGAGCAGCGCCAGCCGCATTTGGGACAGGGACATCACTCCGACCTGCTCCCGCAACTGCGTCAGCTCGGCCTGACACCTCCCGGTCTTTACACAGCTTCTCTCCACCGCCTCTCCTCTTTCGGGGGCGGTCCCATGGCACTTTGCTGTCGGTCACTCCCTGTGTCGGCCTCCCCGCTTTGACGGACACATCTATGCGGACAGTCACTGTTGCAAGGGGCAGGGCCTGCTTTTGGAGCCATTCTGGGACCCGGCCCACGACGGGAGGTTCCATTCTGTTGTTCTTTAGCACGCACATAATGGCGCCCGTTCTTCTGGGGCGGGCGCCACATTCAAGGCAGAAAACAATTCTTTAGGCGCACATTACCCGCAGATGGCAGGCTGGTCACGTATCCTGTTCGTGACGCCAAGTGGTGACTCGCTGCCCCCTGGGCCGCGGGGCACACGGCAGCCGGGCCGTATGGCTGCTTTGGGGAATATCACAGTGGCTGGCCCGGGGCGGTCAGTGCAAAAGGGATTATTTATAGGATTTGTCGTGAAGCCACCTGTGGTGTCTGGTGAGGATCACCAGCGCTGCAACAGTCCTCTGAGGCAGATGTTAGGGCAGCTAGAGATGGAACGGCTCCCCACAGGTGGAGCGGGCCTCAGGGCAGTGTAAATAGATGGAGGGTGCGCTGGGCGTTGTAGTGCAGGGAGGGAAATGGCACCAGTGAAGGAATAGACGGAGGCAACTCAGTGCAGTCGTCCAAGATTTTAATTCACAGTTCTTCAGGAAACACAAAAGTGCAAGTTACAGGTGAAGGCCTCCCACGTTGCGCCATGTTCACCCTGACAGGGATTCAATCCTTCCTCAGGAAGTTTAGGAATGCTTGGCAGAACCCCACTTTCTCGTGTTCCTACTTTGACCGTCTTCACACTAGGTCCTTCTCCCTGCTGCCCTGCGCTGCCCACTCTCAATCCCGCTCGGGTATGCTGAAGTCCTTCCTGTACGTCGGATCCGGGACCAACCTGACCCCCTGGAGATTAGAATGGGGCAACCGATCCCTCTGTCTTCTGACAGATGCGGGGCGTATGGGTGCTGTCCTGCACGCGCCGTACCCCTGGGATCCCTTCTTAGAATGGAGCCTACTCCCTTCTCCCCTCCGGGGCCTCTATCCCGGGCCCTTCTTGTGGAGCAGAGCTCCTGCTGAGCCTCTGCTCCCAGACAGTCCTCACTGACCGTCTGTACTGTACTGACTGACCATTCTGTTCTGAACTGCCACCCTAAGATTGCTTCCCATTATATACCTACTGTGTGCTCCTTCTAACTGCTTCCTCCACCCACACCCACTACTGGTTCCCCCTACCTTTGGGTTTCCCCCACTCCAGCCAGGGACAGGGCTCAGCAGCTGCGCTCTGCATGTTGCCCTTCCAGCCGGTCTGAAGCAGTGTAATGTTG
This sequence comes from Phyllobates terribilis, assembly GCF_046119375.1. Classification (NCBI taxonomy): domain Eukaryota; kingdom Metazoa; phylum Chordata; class Amphibia; order Anura; family Dendrobatidae; genus Phyllobates; species Phyllobates terribilis. Next base: position 1,434,598 of record NW_027363222.1, on the reverse strand, counting down.
GATGCAGGTGTTTTGGGGGGTTCTCTGCAGCACTCCCATCTTACCTGAGTGAAGGGAGACACCACACCTCTGGGTGAGGTGCAGTACCTCTGTGGCGACTGAACCCTCAGGGGCGCCACATGCCCACGATGCAGAAATGCTCCGGATTTTTCCTGATTGTTTCTGCATCTCCCTGGCAGAAAAAACGCATGCAGATTTTACATGCGTTTTTCCTGCCAGGGACAAACGTAAGTGAAGCATTTTTCACATGCATGTCCGCATGCGGGTTGTCAACCGCTTTCCAAGCTATTTTAGCATCACTTGGAAAGTGCTTGACAACTTGGTCACACTATATAAATCCTTGCAACCGGCATGTATTTATATAGTGTGAACAAGTTAATAGTTGAAAAAAAGAATAAAAATGGTAAAAAAAAAAAAAATAGAATTAGACTTACCGGTAATTCTGTTTCTAAGACCCTCCACGACAGCACACCTGGAGGTAGCCTCCCCATCCTAATTAGGGACAGGAAAACAAGATGTTAAATAGCCCCTCCCTGCTACAATCCCCAGTGTTTTCAAAGGACCACACAGTATGAATGCTCTAAATATTTATTAACACTAAGGATTTTTCCAATCAAAGAAATGGAGGGAACTACCCATGCTGTTGTGGAGGGTCTTAGAAACCGAATTACTGGTAAGTCTAATTCTATTTTCTCCAATCCCCTCCATGACAGCACACCTGGAGTAATACCAAAGAATGAATTTTAGGGAGCGACAACAGCCTGAAGGACTTTCCTTCCAAATGCTAAGTCTCTATTAGATATTACATCTAGTCTATAATGTTTAGCAAAGGTATGGACAGACGACCATGTAGCTGCCCTGCAAATCTGCTCAATGGATGCACTAGCTTTTTCCGCCCAGGAGACCCACATAGCTCTAGTAGAAAGAGCTTTCAAAGATTTCAGAGGAGGCAAATCTTGAACTATGTATGTTTCACAAATTGCTTTCTTAATCCAATTTGCTAGCATATTTTTGCAATTTTCTTTCCTTTATTGGGGCTTCTGACGCACCCCTGGGCCTGTGTCGCACAGCGTTGCGCATGCAGGAGCTTACCCGAAGCCCGATCTGTTGAGGGTTGTAGTCTCGTGGCGGTGACCCGGTCCGTGCCCAGGGAGTCAGACTAAGTGGCGTTGTATTAGCGGTAGATGTTGGACGACTACGCCACCCGTTGAATGCAGCGAAGGAGCTGCCGCTGCAGGGCAGACCGCTGAGGCCGGTGGTAGGATTGTGCACCGTGATAGTATCACCCCCAACGGGAGGGGTATGGCCTCAGGGCAGCCGACGTGGATGATGGGGGTAGCAGGAATCACTCAGAGACGATGCGGTGTAGTTCAGGGTCTTTACTGGTGATAAAGATAGACCCTCCCGGAGTACTGGCTAGCGATCGGGGTCTGGTCAGTCCTTGAGCAGATGGGATCTCCCCTGGCCAGGCGGAGTTGTAGGCCTCCCAAACTGACTGTACTCTTCTGGCTACCTTGCTAGAGGCGGGTATAAGTAGCCCACGTCCCTGAGTGTACCGTGTGGTGCTCACCCGTATGGCCGGTGACTCGGGGCCTTCTAGTGGCGTCCGCTCCACGACGGCGGTGCTGGTCCCACGCGTGTGACCGTGCCTTCGGGTTTCTTGGCCAGAGGACCTGAAATCCCCTGCCGGGCGGTTTCTGCTGCTGGGTAAAGATTAGTCCCCACAGCCTCGGACTCCGGGTCCGGTGATAGCTTCTCAGTCAGGGCGAGCTCTGCAGCTGCCAGCCCCTGACTCCTTATAGCACTGCTCTTCTCTGTCTCTACTTCTTCTCTACACACTAACCCTGCCTCAGCCCTAGGTTTATATAGGGGAAGTTCTTCCCCTCCCAGGACTGCGCAGGAGGTGTGGCATGCATAGGATCCCTGACCAAGAGACCTCCCACCTGCTCTCAGACATAACATTGCTGTTACTGTGGAAACCAGACCCCTGGGGTGCCACACTTCCATATTGGACAAATAGGTTCTGATCCTTCCTCCAGGTTTCAGTCTGCCTCAAATAGCGGATTATAGTCCTTCTTACATCCAACGCGTGGAATTCTTCTTCCTTGCTATTTGATGGATTTTGACAGAATGACGGAAGAATTATTGGCTGAGACATATGAAAATTAGACGACACTTTAGGTAGAAAAGAAGGATCCAACTGGAGGATGATCCTGTCCTCCAAAATACGACAATAAGTCTCTCTGATAGACAGGGCTTGGATTTCACTCACTCTTCTGGCTGTAGTCAGAGCTATAAGCAATGCCGCTTTCCAAGACAATTTGTCTATGTGTGCCTCGGCTATTGGCTCGAAAGGATGCATAGTTAGGCCTCTAAGAACTACGTTGAGATCCCAAGGTGGAACTATTTTAGCTCTTGTTGGATTAATCCAAGAAGCAGCTATCATGAACCTCTTAATCCATCTGTTTTGGGCCAAATCAGCATCAAAATAGGAACTTAAAGGCGAGACTTGGACCTTCAGCGTGCTTGGTCTTAATCCTTTAGACAGACCGTTCTGTAGGAAATCCAAGATTCTGGCCACGTCAGGCCGAAAGGGATCTAATGGACGAGGCTCATACCATAGCTTGAAAGCTTTCTAGATTTTTCCATAGATGGAAATTGTGACTGGTTTTCTGCTTTTCTGCAGTGTATGTGACTCGCCCCCAGGGGTGTCGCGGGGCACCCGGCAGCCGGGCCTAAGACTGCCTGCGGGGATTATCGCGGTGGCTGGCCCAGGGCGGTCAGTGCCAAAAGGAATTATTTGTAGGGAATTTGTTGTGACGCCACCTGTGGTGTCTGGTGAGGATCACCAGCGCTGCAACAGTCCTCTGAGGCAGATGTCAGGACAGCTTGAGATGGAACGGCTCCCCACAGGTGGAGCAGGCCTCAGGGCAGTATAAATGATGCAGGTTGCGCTGAGCATTGTGGTGCAGGGAAAGCGATGGCACAGCAGGAGTAACGGACAGAGACAGGGGATTTGCTTCATTTCCTTTACTGGTACAGCTGTTAGGTACGGTCCAGGGTACTCCAGATGAAGGGCGCACTTTTGGACTTCTCCCCAGGGAGCAGGTATAGGGCCTCCTGATCCGTGTCTGTCCCTATGTATGCTCCTGGCCAGCCTGCAACTGGGCCTAGCTTATGTGTCCTGCTTTTACTTCACCAGATGCTCAGAAATAGGACCTCTGGTTGGTAACCACTTTCCCTGGACGTCGGGGCCTTCGTGGTTCCTGATCCTGTGTGTGTCTAGCCTTCAGGTTTGTCAGGGACTTGTAGTCCTCCTGGGATTCCGGTTATCCCCACTGGGTGTAAAGGGTCCCTGTAGGCGCGGATCCGGTGTCCGGTAGATATAATGGGGTGAGCTTATTGTGCTCCTCTGCCCCCTTGGTTTCACTCCCCATTTTCTCCTTGCCGTCGGCCACACTCGGGGCCCTCACTACTAGGCAGCTGACGTGCTGCGTCTTCACCGCTATCTGAGTGTCGGCACGCTCTCAGGCTCTCTCTCAGCCTGCCTGCTCTGCTCTGACTCTGAGCACTCACTAATCAACTGAGCTGCCTGGCTCCACCTTCCCTATATATATCCCTATCTGGGCTCCCTCTGCTGGTATGAGTTGGAAGGTAGATGTGTTTGTATCTAGTGAGGGCCTCTTGTGGAGAAATCCATCCATGCACCCTTCTGGGTTCTGTGGCACCAATGCACAGCAGGGCGCCACATTTGGATCACCTGTACTGAGAAGCCTCTGGCTTTTCAGAGGGTGGTCTCAGAAGCCAAGCTGCTAGAGCCAAATTCTGAGGGGCCGGATGGAAAATCTGGCCCTAATGCAGCAGATCGTGGATTCGAGGAAGCATCAATGGATCATCCATTCTTAGACTGCTCAATGTTCCGAACCATGCTCTTTTTGGCCACATTGGAGCTATTAGGATAGTCTTGAGCCCTTCCGACCTGATTTTTTGTAAAGTCCTTGGTATTAACAGAATCAGGGGAAAAGCATTAGCGAGCCCAACTTTCCAAGGGTGAGCGAATGCATCTATCCCTGTTGCTGAATCCTCGGGTTTCAAAGAGAAAAAGGCTCTTACTTTTGCATTTTCCTGGTTCGCAAACAGGTCCACATCTGGGTATTCCCACTTTTGAACAATCATCTGAAATATCTTCGAGTTCATGCTCCACTCCCCTGGATGAATGTATTTTCTGCTCAGAAGAGCTGCATGATAGTTGTCGGAGCCCCTCAGATGCAGAGCCGATAAGGATAGTAGATTATGCTCCGCCCAGGGGAAGATCCTTTCGGAGATCATCTGTAACCTCCTGTTTCTTGTACTTCCCTGATGTCTCAAGTGGGCTATAGTTGTCATATTGTCCGAGTAGACTCTGACATTCGACCCCTGAAGCACAGTAGTGGCTGCCCATAGGGTTTCTTCCACCACTTTCATTTCTCTTAAGTTTGAGTACTGCTCTGCTATTTCTTGCGACCAGACCCCTTGGAAGGCCACGTGGGAGACTACTGCTCCCCATCCTCTTTTGCTTGCGTCTGTTTTGACGGATAACAAAGGGAAGTTGAATCCATGCTGAACTTTTCTCCAGATTTCCTGGACAGAGCCACCAATTTAAAGATGCTTTCACCTTCTCTGGCAGATGAATTCTGTTGGAGAGGGAACTTGGAGATCTGTCCCAACAGGAAAGGATGTAGTTTTGAAGGACCCTTGAATGCGCTTGAGCCCAAGGTACCGCCTAAATAAATGAGGTCATGGACCCGAGGACGGACATGGCGAATCTTAATGACACTCCTCTCTGGTTCTTTAGTGCATAAACTTTCGACCTCAACTGAATCTGCTTCTCTTTTGGCAGAAAAGAGGCTTGTTGCTGAGAATCCAGGAGAATTCCCAAGGAGGTCTTCCTGGTGGAGGGAATCAGATCTGACTTTTGGTAGTTTATCAACCATCCCAAGGATTCCAGGATCTGGAGGGTCATCTGGAAGTCTCTTTCCAAACTTGAAACCGAGGGAACCATCACCAAAAAATTGTCTAAATATGGGACGATGCAGATATTCAGTTTCCTTAGATAAACCTACTACCTCTGCCATGATCTTTGTAAACAGGCGGGGTGCTGACGAAATGCCGAAGGGGAGTACATTGAATTGAAAATGAAGTACCTCTCGGTTCTGAGTTACAGCAAATCTGAGAAATTTTCTGTAATCCGGATGAATTGGCACGTGGTAGTAAGCCTCTGGCTGGTCTACTGTTGCCACGACAAATCCTTTTCCAATCAATAAGCTGCCATTGAGGAAGGAAGCTCGCAATTCTGCCTCCTACCTTCTTGGCGTCATTGTCTGTCCTGCCTAGAACCTTGAAAGATATTCCTACCTCTTCCCCCTTTTGTGTAACTCCAGCGACCAGTTTTACCCTTGCCTCTGTACTGAAATGCTTGCTGCTGTTGTTGTTGAGGGAGAAGAAATGGTCTCTTTCTGAAACTTTTTTGGATTCTTTGGCTCTGGCAGAGACTTCTTCTTGTCGGATGCTTTCTCCAACAACTCGTCTAGCACCGCCCCAAACATATACTCTCCTTTAAATGGAATGGAACAAAGCTTAGATTTTGATGCGTTGTCCCCACTCCACATCTTCAACCACAGAGCTCTTCTCATAGAATTTGATAATGCTGCCGATCTTGCCGCAATCTTGACCGACTCCGCCAAGGCATCCGCTAGGAATCCAGTGGCCTTCTGCAGAAAAGGAAGAGATGCTAGGAGGTCCTCTTGAGTGGTACCTTTCCAGAGATGTTCCTCTAGTTGTTGGAGCCAGAGGAACATGGAACGAGCTACACAAGTTGAAGCGATATTAGTCTTCAGTGAAGCCGCCGATGTTTCCCATGCCTTCCTTAGAAGGCTGTCCATCTTCCTATCCATAGGATTTTTGAGCTGTGACGAGTCTTCAAAGGGAAGGGTTGTTTTCTTCGCAACCCTTGCCACCTGTACATCAACCTTCGGGACTTCCATCCATAGCTTAGCCGCCTTTTCATCTAGAGGGAATCTATCCTTCATTTCTCCTGCCATACTAAGCCTTTTCTCAGGTGACTCCCATTCATCCAAAATAAGACTCCAAATGTTGTCATGCACAGGGAACACTACCTTCTTCTTGGATTTCAGACCGCCAAACATTTCATCCTGAACTGTACGGGTTTCCTTCTCCTCTTCCACCTGCATCGTGTCTCTCACCTGCGACAACAATTCCTCCATATTCTCAGACGAAAAGTAATATTTCCTATCTTCCTCATGATCTTCACTTAGGACCCCTTCTTCCGGTTCCTCCATAGACCCTAATTCTGAATCAGAGGTCTCCCTAACCGTATATTTTCTCCTTTTGGGGGGAGATGGACCTTCAGCTCTGGCTTGTGAGAAGGAGGCTAGGGAAGATTGTATTTCCTGCCGAACCATTCCCCTGACTTCTTCCATAAGGGAAGGCTGTTCTTCCTTCACAATGTTGTCAGTGCATTTCCAGCATAGGGGTTTCTTATGCCCTGAAGCCAGCTTTTTTATACAGATGGCACATTTGCAAACTGTAGTGCTTTCTCCCACTGTCGGTGCCGGATCCTTGTCTCCCTAAATTAAAAATAAAAAAGGGGAGATTTAAAATATATTTAGGATCCTGCTCAAAAGAGAGTGGGGAATAACCTAGGACCTAGTACTTACTGGGGCCGGGTTAGCGCTGGGCTCTGCAGACGCAGGCTTTGGAACAGCACCCTCCATAGTAGCAGAATATTCTGTCCTACCTTAATGGAGTCTTCTCATCTGGGTCTTTTATAGGGGAGACCGAGATCCAGTGCCAAATTTTCACCTATCTGGTGAAGGATCCTCATTTTCAGGGCAAACCGCGGCTTCTCCTTTTGAATTTCCCGCCGCGGCCCCATGCGTTCCACGGTGGAACGCACCAGAAGTGACGTCCCGCTGGCCAAAAGCCTGACTTCCGGCACGCCGCCATGGAGGACAGAGGAGACTCCGGCCGGGGAGCTACAGGAGGCCCCCAGCCCCCAAAACCCTACTCGGCTTTACACGCAGGCGAGTGTGTGTGTGGGGGGTCCCGCTCTCAAGGAGACACGGGAGCTGCAAAGGAAGGAAGGTCGGAGGCGATCGCTCCCTGCAGCCCGGCAGGTAAATTTAATAGGGCCCTGCTTGCCGGCTGCAGGCACCCCAGGTAACCTCTTCATCCCATAGGGACAGGAAAACACTGGGGATTGTAGCGGGAAGGGGCTATTTAACCTCTTGTTTTCCTGTCCCTAATTAGGATGGGGAGGCTACCTCCAGGTGTGCTGTCATGGAGGGGATTGGAGAAAATAACATTATACTTACCTTCTGATGGCCCCCGGTCTTTTCTCCACTGCGTCCGGTCTCTTGTACGGCTCGCGTTGGTGTGAAAGGACCTTCCATGACATCATTTAGTTATGTGACAGGTCACGCGACCGCCGTGACCAGTTGAACATCCGCAACAAGACCACAGAGAAACAAATCAAGAAGAAACGTCACACTCACCGGAGTGTTGATCAGGTTCAGGAGATACTTCTTTCCCTCGTAAGTGTAAAACAGAGACGCAGTCAGGGCCTTCACCGTAATTCCGCGCTCCCTCTCCACCTGCAGCTTGTCCAGAACTTGCTTATTGGAGGAGGCTTTTGGCATACAACCTGAGGGAAGGAGCGAGACACCAGAATCCACACTGTTAGCTCGTAGTGGCAGTGTCTCCCTCCATACTAGTCTGTCAATGGTAGCTTGTTTCTGTGTTTTATATATGTATTTTAGGTGTGTAAACCCTCTTCATGTGTACAGCAGCCTGGAATGAACGCTGCTTAAAAAATAAATAATAGAGTAAGGCCTCATTCAGACTTTCATCAGCTTTGTTTTGCATCCGAGAAGCTCTAAACTTTGATTTGGATCAAAGTCCAACAGGTCAACGTGTTTCGGTGAAAAATACGCGGTCCACAGAAATATGTGAACAGCCCTAGACTATAATAGATATGAGCTCTGTGAAAAACATGTATCGAGCTCGTACGAAATCCAACATTTCATTCTATAAATCTACATAAATTAAGTAACGTGCCAAATTGCTTTTTTTTTGGTTTATGTTTTGTTTATGTACGGAGGGAAAGTTCCCAGTGCTAGTGTCTAGCTCACTGATTTTCCTTGCTTGGTGCCTGACGTCCCAAAAAACTGACAGTGAGCTATCAATCAAGATAAAGAGGCTGGTGCTGGGCAGGGAAGCAACCTTGGAAGGCTGAGGCTTGGTTAGTGCTCCGTTACACCCAAAGCACTCAGAAATGCAGCAACAGATAAAAGATATAGAGGTGTCTATGGATTTAGCTTTCCAAATCCTGCATGGTCATGAATGGGAATTGGAGGGAGGGGTATATCTGATGGATACCCTTAAATTGTTAATTGGCAATTGCAGTTCACATAGTTGCATATTACTTAATCATTGGAGCTACAAAAATTTGCACTTCAAGCACCAGTAAAACAGAGGCCAAAAAAGATTCCTTAGAGGCATCTGGTCACTATTAGTGATGATCGAGCGTGTTCTATCAACCCCTTCGGCGAGCACGCTCAGGTGCTCGCCGAGTATTTTGGCATGCTCGGCATTTCTTTTAAGGTCGCCGTGCCTGCAAGTGTCACGGCTGTTAGCGTGCTCGCTGAATGGGTTCATAGAACACGCTCAATCATCACTAGTCACTATACATTAGTATACAATAAAAAAACACATATCACATAGTGAATAACACAGACACTATTCAATACAGCAGGGTTGAGGTGTACTTTGTGGGACAAAATTACAGCATTTTTGAAAGACGCCATTCACTTTACTGTGCAACATATAGAAAAAAAAGGGCAATGAATTCCAAATAAAGTGAAATGGTGCAGAAGAAAACGAAAACATTTTACTGCTTTTAAAAAATTCTAAACTTTGCAAATAAATTGTTTGGCTTGTGTTTCAATTTTCTAAGACCGTTTTTAATACCATTTTGGGGTACAACTTTTTGATTGCTCCATCAAATGTATAGTCGTAAGTTACTTACCGGTAACGGGATTTTTCAGAGACAGCACCACGAGAGAGGGGATCCGCCCACCAAGGAGAGGAAACCTACAGGCTTAAAAGGGCGCCACCTCTCTCCCGCCTCAGTTGGGATTACAGAGCATTGAGAGGACTGCCAGGTTAATAAACACAGCAAACAATCACAAAATTGCCATACCAGACGACACCTATTGAGTGTGATATTATAATTAATAAAAGGGGAGTGTTCCCACAAACGTGAAAGGAGGAAATATAAGGGTGCTGTCATGGTCTCCGAAAAATTCCATTACCGGTATGTAATTTAAGATTTTATCGGTCGACCATGACAGCACCACGAGAGAATTACAGAGATGAAGTAATCTATTGAAGGACCACAGCCTGGAACACTCTTCTCCCAAAGGTGAGGTCAGCCGATACACCCATATCTAACCTATCGTGTCTATGGAATGTAGAGGGACAGGACCAGGTAGCAGCCTTACATATGTCTTCTATCGAGACACCTGTCTTCTCAGCCCAGGAGGGGTGGGGTGGAATGAGCCTTCAGCCCTTCTGGCACTTCCTCGCCGCTAGATGTACAGACCAAAAGTTTGGACACATCTTCTCATTTAAAGATTCTTCTGTATTTTCATGACTATGAAAATTGTACATTCACACTGAAGACATCAAAACTATGAATTAACACATGTGGAATTATATACTTAACAAAAAAGTGTGAAACAGCTGAAAATATGTCTTATATTCTAGGTTCTTCAAAGTAGCCACCTTTTGCTTTGATGACTGCTTTGCACACTCTTAGCATTCTCTTGATGAGCTTCAAGAGGTAGTCACCGGAAATTGTTTTCACTTCACAGGTATGCCTTGTCAGGTTTAATAAGTGGGATTTCTTGCCTTATAAATGGGGTTGGGACCATCAGTTGTGTTGTGCAGAAGTCTGGTGGATACACAGCTGATAGTCCTACTGAACAGACTGTTAGAATTTGTATTATGGCAAGAAAAAAGCAGCTAAGTAAAGAAAAACGAGTGGCCATCATTACTTTAAGAAATGAAGGTCAGTCAGTCCGAAAAATTGGGAAAACTTTGAAAGTGTCCCCAAGTGCAGTTGCAAAAACCATCAAGCGCTACAAAGAAACTGGCTCACATGAGGACCGCCCCAGGAAAGGAAGACCAAGAGTCACCTCTGCTTCTGAGGATAAGTTTATCCGAGTCACCAGCTTCAGAAATCGCAGTTTAACAGCAGCTCAGATTAGAGACCAGTTCAATGCCACACAGAGTTCTAGCAGCAGACACATCTCTTCAACAACTGTTAAGAGGAGACTTTGTGCAGCAGGCCTTCATGGTAAAATAGCTGCTAGGAAACCACTGCTAAGGACGGGCAACAAGCAGAAGAGACTTGTTTGGGCTAAAGAACACAAGGAATGGACATTAGACTAGTGGAAATCTGTGCTTTGGTCTGATGAGTCCAAATTTGAGATCTTTGGTTCCAACCACCGTGTCTTTGTGCGACGCAGAAAAGGTGAACGGATGGACTCTACATGCCTGGTTCCCACCGTGAAGCATGGAGGAGGAGGTGTGATGGTGTGGGGGTGCTTTGCTGGTGACACGGTTGGGGATTTATTCAAAATTGAAGGCATACTGAACCAGCATGGCTACCACAGCATCTTGCAGCGGCATGCTATTCCATCTGGTTTGCGTTTAGTTGGACCATCATTTATTTTTCAACAGGACAATGACCCCAAACACACCTCCAGGCTGTGTAAGGGTTATTTGACCAAGAAGGAGAGTGATGGGGTGCTACGCCAGATAACCTGGCCTTCACAGTCACCAGACCTGAACCCAGTTGTTTCACATTTTTGGGTAAATATATAATTCCACATGTGTTAATTCATAGTTTTGATGCCTTCAGTGTGAATGTACAATTTCCATAGTCAAGAAAATACAGAAAAATCTTTAAATGCGAAGGTGTGTCCAAACTTTTGGTCTATACTGTATATGATAGAGAAATGGCCTCCTAATTCCATCTAGCTATGGTGGACTTCGTGACCTTAGACCGTTCCTAGCCCCTTGATAGGATATAAACAACGAGTTATCTTTCCTAAAGCTTTTGGTAACTGAATGGTACCTAACCACACATCTCCTCACTTCTAACGTATGTAACTCCACCTCTTTCTGGTTACTAGGATGTGGACAAAAGGAGGGTAGGAGGACTTCCTGAAGTCTGTGGAAACGAGTAGCTACCTTAGGGAGAGAGAGTGATTTTTAGACCAGATCCTGCCTATCATCCAGAATTTGAGTAAACGGCGAGGCCATAGACAGGGTCTGGATGTCACTAATGCTCCTGGCCGAGGTTAAAGATATTAAAGCGGTCTTAAGAGAGAGGGATTTAAGGGTTGCTGACTATTAGCACAAACGGCGAGCTAGTCAAGGCCTTTAGAACCAAATTTAAATCCCAGGGAACCAAGCTGCTTTTAATAATGAGTCTAGATCTAAAAGCTGCCTTAATGAACCGAGAAACCCAGTAGCTACAAGCTACATCACAGCTATATAGGGCACCCAAGGCAGAAATCTGTACTTTAAGGGTGCTGGTGGATAACCCTAGTTCAAGACCTTTTTGTAAAAACTCCAAAGATTTGTCCTATTGGCACCCCTTCCCCATCAACCCCAGAACCAGAGAAAGACAAAAACTTTCTCCAACTTGTGGCATAAATCTTGGTTGTAACAGGTTTTCTGCTGTGCAGGATGGTTACTAGACCTTTGGAAAAACCTTTCTGATTTGGCAGTGTCCTTTCAAGTTCCACACCGTCAAGTGGAGGCCAGTTGCTTGAGGATGGAATATCGGACCCCGGAGAAGGAGATATGGAATCTCTGGAAGAACCCAAGGATCAGAGATGGACATGTTCCTCAGGCATGAGAACCAGGGCCTCCTGGGCCAAAAGGGTGCGATCAGCAGAACCCTGGCCTTCTCCTCCCTGATCTTTCTTATTACCATGAGAAGAACAGCCAACCAGGGAGGGAGGAGTCATACGCCAGGCTGAAATACCAACGTATCAGGAAAGCGTCCACAGCTAGAGGATTTAGGGAACACAAGATCTTTGTCTTCCGATTTAGTTTTGTGGCAAACGGATCTACCTGACCGGAGGCCCCCCCATCTTCGGCTATTTGGGTAAAAATTCCTTGATTTAGTTCCCATTCCCCTTGCATCAGAGGATAGCAGCTTAGGAAATCTGCTCTCATGTTTTCTTTTTCCATTATATGGAGGGCCATCAGGGAAAGGAGGTGACTTTCTGTAATCTGGAAGAGATGATCTGTCACTCTCATCAGTGATCTTGACCATGTATCCCCCTGGTGGTTCACATATGCTACCGCAACTAGATTATCCAAGAGGATCTTTACATTCTGGCCCTGAAGGAAAGGTAAGAAATTATTCACCGCCTTGTCTACCGCCAGAAGTTCTTTTGAATTGGAGGAGAGACCCTTTTAAATATCTGACCAGGTCCCCTGGGCTACCATATCTCCCAGATGGGCTCCCCACCCTCTCGGACTCGCATCTGTGGTAATTGTTCTAGTGACCCTAAGTACCCAGGGAACCCCTCGAGATAGGTTAGGCTCATCCTGCCACCACTATAAAGATTTTACTGACCGGGGTGATAAGGACATCTTCCAAGTGCCCCTTAAGAGAAACTTCATTATGTAGCACATCCCACTGTAGAACTGTGGCGCCCCTGAAGGTTCGACCGCCACAGGGATGCTGCACTTCTGTAATGGAGTGTAGTGTTCCTCCTCCGAGGTAAGAACAGCGTGATGGTCGGGACCCAACCTTTGCATCCAACACCACATTTCTCCACCAGGGGGGCTAGTATGCACCAGGTGCTGCCCTCCTGGTTACAGGGAGACTGGGGAACCAAGAGTGAGGGGAACCAGTTAGTGGGTGAGGGTTGAGGACTTACAATTTAGTGACACTTTAAATTTCATATTTAATAAAAAGCCATCTTTGGTTTTGGTCTTTGTGCTGTTAATTACTGTGAGGTATTGTGATCTCCCACCCTGAACGTGGATCCTGTGTGGACCTGCAGTGGATGGAGACACAGCCCTCATACCCCAGCCTTGGGACGGGGGGCAGGTTGCAGACGAGGAATGTCTCAACCCGGTCAAGGACCACGACCAAGAAGGCCCGGAGCTTAAGGGTGTAGCTCCACAGCTAATGGATCCCGGGGAGGATGCAGACGGAGCAGTGTACGCCACCTGTCCTCACCATCTGATATATTCAGAGGGAGTCCGGCTGCAAGAGGGGTACCGGCCCCGACACCCGACCTTGCTTCTCCATGTCCTGGTTGGTAAAGCCTGGTAGGCCCAGAGGATCCCATCGGGTATCGGAAGGAGCGGAGCTGCCACCCGTGCCCTTGTTCTGAGAGGAGTTCAGAGGGAGACCTGGCCTATCTACACACACAGACAGGAGAGGATACGGTCTGTAGTTCAGGAACACTCTGGTGCGGGGTCCCGATTGAATGCTGGACTTGCTCGGAGGTTGTCGGACCCCCATCCCTGGTGACTGCAGGACTCCGTGGGGATCAGGGAGTCGCCTTCCTTCTGCCATCTCTAATGTGAGTAAAGCCTTGGAAGTTCACCCCTATGGCCTCCGGACTGTTTATTCTGCGCTACACCGCGCGACGTGGCATCCGTTCTTCCTCCACTACTACCCCCTCCATCCTTCCTGTCCCTCTGCCCTGAGGCCTTGCTCCGCCTGTGGGGAGTAGTAATAACTCTGGCCACCGTAACACTATGCCTCAGCGGACTGCAGCGGCGCTGGTGGCCTTCACCAGGTGCCACAGGTGGCGTAGTCGTAAATCAGCCACTCAACCCGGATAAGCCCACACCATCTCTTTTAATGTGACGGCCCTGAGTCCCCCATCTCCCAGGGTAAAGAAAAGGGCTTTTTCGAATAAGAGACGTCACGCTATCACTTGTGGGGGGTTTCTGCTGTTTTCGCATGTCAGGGGCTCTCCAAATGTGATATGGCATCCACTTTTTTCATATGGCATTTTGTTTTCATAATGGCATTACGGCATTCATTTTAATATGGTGATATGGCATTCAGTCTTTTTTGCGTTCAAAAAGTCGAAACGGTGCTCCTTCCCTTCCGAGCCCTGTCATGTGCCCAAACAATAGTTTTCCCCCACATATGGGGTATCAACATGCTCAGTAGAAATTACACAACAAATTTTGTGGTTCATTTTATCTTGTTACCCTTGTGAAAATAAAAAAATTGGGGCTATAGTAAAATTTTTGTGAAAAAAAGTAAAATGTTCATTTTTCTTTCCACATTGCTTTAGTTCCTTTTGGGTATTTTCTGTCATAAAGGCCCCTCAAAGTCACTTCAAATGTGATGTGGTCCCTAAAAAAATGGTTTTGTAAATTTTGTTGGAAAAATTAGAAATCACTGGTCAACTTTTAAACCTTCTAACTTCCTAACAAAAAAAATGTTTTAAAAATTGTGCTGATGTAAAGTAAACATATGAGAAATGTTATTTATTAACTATTTTGTGTGACATAACTCTCTGGAATTAAAAGTTTGAAAATTGCAAAATTATCAAAATTTTCACCAAATTGTCGTATCAAAATTGGTTACCACTATCATGAAGTACAATATGTCACTAAACACAATCTCAGAATCAGTGGGATCCATTGTAAAATAAGAAGAAAATAATAAAATCCTTATACTCACATGTCCTATGTGTCCCTAGCTGTAATTTTCTGACCGCTGACGCTGAGGAGCCGAGGAGAATGAGCCGCTCCGGCGAGCGGGCCCCGAAGCTGAGCTCAGGAGCGGTGTCCTGTCACTCAGTGAGCGCAGCTCCGGGGCCACTATCCGGGGAACACTTAGGACCATAGGCAGATTATAATGAGGGAAATCTGGGCTACCGCCCGGGGCCCCGGGGCTCCGGGGAGCCCCGGGGGGTCCATGGCCAAGCTTAAAGGATCCCTCACTTTACACACTTAACATCTTTTATCCATTGTTAAAAAGCGTCATAGATTTCAAGCTTTTTTCATAGTGTTTTTCACCCTTGAATTTGTTCCAGAAAATGAAGTATTGCTCCTGGAAAATTAATGTAATTACACATGTGTTGGTATAGATATGTTTATTTCATTTGTATGTAATGGAACAACACAAAAAAACAAACAAAAAAGGCAAATTGGACATAATTTCACACAAAACTCCCAAAATGGGCCAAACCAAAATGTTGGCACTTTTCCAAAGTTGTAGGTAAACAACTTTGTTTCAAGCATATGATGCTCATTCAAACTCACCTGTGGCAAGTAACAGGTTTGAGCAATATGAAATCATACCTGAAACCAGATAAAAAGGTGAGAAATTTACATATTCTTTGCATTGTATGACTGTGTGTGCCAAACTAAGCATGGAGAACACAAAGAGGAGAAGAGAACTGTCTGAGGAGTTGAGAACCAAAATTGTTGAAAAATATCAACAATCTCAAGGTTACAAATTAATCTCCAGAGATCTTGATGTTCCTTTGTCCATGGTGCGCAACATTATCAAGAAGTTTACAACCCATGGCACTGTAGCTAATCTCTCTGGATGTGGACAGCCGAGAAAAATTGATGAAAGGTTGCAACGCAGGATAGTCCAAATGGTGGATAAGCAACCCCAATCAAGTTCCAAAGATATTCAAGCTGTCCTGCATGCTCAGGGTGCATCAATGTCAGCGTGAACTATATGTAGTCTTTTGAATGAAATGAATCACCATGGCAGGAGACCCAGGAGGACCCCACTGCTGACATAGATACATAAAAAAGCTAGACTACAATTTACCAATATTTGCTTGAGTAAGCCTAAATCCTTTTGGGAAATCATCTTGTGGACAGATGAAACCAAGATAGAGCTTTTTGGTGAAGCACATCATTCTACTGTTTACCAAAAATGGAATGAGGACTGCAAAGAAAAGAACACAGTACCTACAGTCATATATGGTGGAGGTTCAAAGATGTTTTGGGGTTGTTTTGTTGCCTCTGGCACTCATTGCTTTGACTGCGTGCAAAGCATCATGAAATCTGAAGATTACCAAAGGATTTTGGGTCACAATGTAGTGTCTATTGTCAGAAAGCTGGGTTTGCGTCCTAGGTCATGGGACTTCGAGCAGGACAATTACCCCAAACATATTTCAAGAAGCACCAAGAAATGGATGGGAACAAAGTGCTGGAGAGTTCTGAAGTGGCAGCAATGAGTCCGGATCTAAATCCTTTTGAACACCTGTGGATTTAGATCCGGACTCATTGCTTAGTCTGGATCTAAATTGCTCTTAAAATTGCTCTTGGGAGGAGACACACTTCACATATGGGAGACCTGGGACAGTTTGCAAAAGAAGAGTGGTCTACATACTTTTATATATATATATATATATATATATATATATATATATACATATATATATATATATATGTATAATACTTGACACCTAATGGGAGCCAAAGGCCAAAGAAGGGGGCATTGTCCTAAGTAGGGGCCACAGAGGGAGACATTATTTTAATTGGGGTCCAAGGAGGGGGACATTATTTTAAATGGGGGCCCCAAGAGGGGACATTATTGTAAATTTTGTCTAAAAAGGGGGGCATCATACCATGGGAGCAAAAGGGGAACATTATGATAAATGGTGGCCAAAGAAGGGGACTTTATTCTAAATGAGGACCAAAAAGAGAGACATTGTACTACAGGGGGCCAAAGAGAGTTATATATAATAATATTTTTTATTTAATTTCTATATTTAGTAGAGACATGTACAAACTGAATAAGACAATACAGATTATCACATAATTCATGACATACTAAGAGGAGTGAAGGCCCTGCTAACAAGCTTACAGTCTATGAAGATATAGGAGTGACACAAAAGATAAAAAGGTGCTTGTCATGTATGGTCCGGCCATGATTATTATAAACAGGGGAATTCAAATACCATTACATGAACCAGTCATCAGCCAGAATCTGTATAAGTACAGATACAAGGAGCTGTAGAGTGCATGGAGGCTGTGGATACAGATGAGTGAAGGGACCAGATTCTGGAGAAAATTAAGGAAGGGAGAACAGGGCATAGTTAGATTAACCATATTCTGTGGGATAGTGCATTCCAGAGAACTGCTGCAGCACAAGAGAAGTCCTGAAGATGGGGGTAGAAGGTTTTGATTACAGAGGATGCTAGTCTTAGGTAGATAGTTGATTTTACATTTCTGGATTCTGTAGATTTGTGATTTGTATTAAACAACAAAAAAAAACAACAACAATCCGAGGTGTCAGTATTCTTTAATGAGGACATAGCCCTCATGGTTTGTAATTCCAGTGTGTGATGATTAAATAAATGTTGTGATTAAGGTGCAGTTACTGCAGTATATCACAGATCAATTAATCCACAGTCACACTAGCTATGTATACGGATGTCCCCCAGGCCGATACCCCAGCAGTTGTTTCGGGATGCCTTGGCTTCTGCTGCTTTAGAAGATGCAGGTCATCCTTGT
Source organism: Phyllobates terribilis (assembly GCF_046119375.1). Classification (NCBI taxonomy): domain Eukaryota; kingdom Metazoa; phylum Chordata; class Amphibia; order Anura; family Dendrobatidae; genus Phyllobates; species Phyllobates terribilis. The sequence goes on along the minus strand of NW_027363222.1, from coordinate 1,416,997 downwards.
ACATTTATCTGTATAGAAATAAATGGTTCGAGGCATGGTCATTAATTTTCCACAAAGCACTCTGCTACTATGCAAGCCAAATAATTTGTCCCTTTTTCCTTTCTGTTAAATTTGGGAATTATACAATAGATAACAGTCACATATTATCCTGTATATGATATCTGACTTCTGTAATCACTGTATACCATATACCAGTCATATATTATCCTGTATATTGCAGGTGCTATACTATGTGTATAGACATCAGATGATATATAGACTCCTTCATCATATCCTATGAGCTTTATTTATTGTTGTGGAGTTCAATTGTTTCCCATGGTATTTAATGGGTATTTTTAGAAATTACTTGTTATGTTTTTATATTTATTTTTAATAAAGGCATTTTTTTATTGCTTCAGTTGTACGTTGTTATTGTGGCTACTAGAATGGGAGTAACACTCAATCAGGTGAAAGAAGTATAGATGCACAAGTTTGATAAAAAGATTTGGAACTTGTAGTGCCGGCGTCCCTGCCCTCTGCTAGGCAGGGACGCTGCTCCCCTCACCGCTCTGCTCCGTGCCCGGCATCTTCCCCCCGCTCTGCTGTCAGCGCGCGCTCCGTCCCGGCGTCCTCCTCCTGCTCTGCTCTCAGCGCGCGCTCCTTCCCGGCCCCTGTGCTTAGGGCGCGCGCGCGCTCCCCTCCTCTTAAAGGGGCCGCGCGCGCCGCCCTAAAGAGTCCCCGGCCAATGGCCGGAGGACTTCGTCATATATAAGGCACCTCCTCCAAAATGGAGGTGCCCGAGCAATGTTGTTTGCACCTGTGTCTCACCTGTGCTTCAGCCCTCAGGTCCCGTTGCCAGTTACCTGCCAGTTACCTGCCAGTTACCTGCCAGTTTCCTGCCAGTTTCCTGCTAGTTACCTGCCAGTTACCTGCCTGAATACTTGTTACCTGTCTGCCAGTCTGAGGTCCGACGGTCTGCCTTACTACTCCTGTCAGTCTGTCTAAAGGACCAGCCTGCCCGCTCACCTGGGAGCGCATATCAGCTACCTGCCTGCTTGCCTGAGGTCCGACGGTCTGCCTTACTACTCCGGTCAGTCTGTCTATGGACCAGCTTGCCCGCTCACCTGGGAGCGCTTCTCCGTTATCTGCCTGCTTGCCAGCCCGGAGGCTCCGTTGTCACGTGCTGTGACCACCAGCTATCTCAGAGACTCTTGCCCGCTCACCTGGGAGCGCATCTCCGTTACCTGCCTGCTTGCCAGCCCGGAGGTCCCGTTGTCACGTGCGGTGACCACCAGCTATTCCAGAGACTCTTGCCCGCTCACCTGGGAGCGCTTCTCCGTTACCTACCTGCCTGCCAGCCCGGAGGTTCCGCCGTCACGTGCCGTGACCACCTGCTATTCCAGAGACTCTCGCTTGCTCACCTGGGAGCACACATCTACCATCTGCCTGCTAGCCTACCCGGAGGCTCTGCCATCACAGGTCGTACCTACCCCTTACCCAGAGACTGCCCTGATCACTTGCCGTAACTCCCTGTCCGTTCACCCAGAGACTGCCACCCGCTCCCTTACAAGGGCCGCCCCCTTGTATAGTAGCTCAGAGGTTCCGCCTCCCGGACCCGTTACAGTTTGCTCGGGCCATGGAACCCGGTGGCACCCAAGCTCCCTCGCTCACGGACCTGTGTCATGAACTGTCCCGTCAAAGGTCCCAACAGGAGTCCATCCTGGGTCACCTGCGGAATGTCAATACTCGCCTGGACACTCTGACTGCACCACCTGCAGCCACTGCCAGTACCATGACTCGCAACCCGGCAGCTCCGCTACCCACTAATACCATGGTAACCTATCCCGGTCCCCGGCTGTCTGCACCTCCTCGCTTCGGAGGCGACTCCGTCCAGGCTCGGGGCTTCATAAATCAATGCACCCTGCACTTTGAACTTTTGTCCCATCAGTTTAATTCCGACCGGGCCAAAATTGCCTTTATCATGTCCCATCTCACCGGGGAGGCCCTGGCCTGGCTAAATCCTCTATGGGAGAGAGGAGACCCCCTGGTGTCCAACTTGCCTGCTTTTCTCTCGGCTTTCCGGAAAGTCTTCGACGAACCCGGACGGAAGACCTCATCCGCATCCTCTCTGCTACGCCTCCGTCAGGAGGGTCTCACCGTGGGCCAATATGCCATACGGTTCCGCACCCTTGCCTCGGAGCTGGCCTGGGATAACGACGCTCTGGTATCCGTCTTCTGGGAGGGTCTGTCCGGTCGTATTAAAAATGAACTTGCTGGTCGGGACATTCCTACCTCTCTCGATGATCTAATAACCCTTGCCACCCGGATTGACCTACGGTTCCAGGAGCATGCCAAAGAGGTCACCCGTGAGAGAAGGATTCCACGTTTAGCTCCTACTTTCCAGAAACCCGTCATTCCCTCCATCTCTCCCCAGGTACACTCTCCTGAGCCTATGCAGGTCGACCAGACCAAGATGGTCAAAACCCGTCAGGACTCACGCCGTGCCGAGGGGAGCTGCTTCTACTGTGGCAGTAAGGAGCACCGGATCCGTGCCTGCCCGGAGAGGTCGGGAAACGCCTGTGTCTAGGTTCGCTCAGAGAGGTCCACCTAGACAAGAATAAATCCTCTCCATCCCTGCTGTTGTCAGTTTCGATCATCTACGGGGAGAACCGTTATTTCGAACTAGCCCAACTTGACTCTGGAGCAGCCGGGAACCTTATTTCACAGTCCCTGGTTGAGAAATACCGCATCCCCACCAAACCTCTGGCTGTACCCTTGTCTGTCGCTGCCGTGGATGGGGGCCTCTTACCTCGCCCCATTCAACTCATCACCGAATCCATTACCCTGCAGGTGGGAATGCTGCATTCTGAAAGTATCTCCTTTCATGTTCTGCCTGGACTCTCTCACGCCCTCTTGCTAGGTCTGCCCTGGCTCCAGAGACATGCACCCGTGCTAGACTGGCAAACCGGAGAGGTCCTTCGCTGGGGACAAGACTGTCATAAAACCTGCCTGGTTCCCGTCCATCCCGTTCGTCCCTCTCCTACCCCAGCTAATCTACCTGGACTTCCGATTCCTTATTGGTCTTATGCAGATGTCTTTAATAAAAAGGAGGCAGAGACATTACCACCACATAGACCATACGACTGTCCCATCGATCTGCTACCCGGTACTACTCCTCCCCGTGGGCGTATCTATCCTTTATCCGCTGCTGAGACCCGGTCAATGTCCGAATATATTGAGGAGAATCTGGCCAGAGGATTCATCCGGAAATCTACCTCCCCGGCGGGAGCAGGCTTCTTTTTCGTCAAAAAGAAGGACTGCTCTCTCCGTCCCTGTATAGACTATAGAGGCCTAAACCTGATCACGGTGAAGAATAAGTACCCCCTTCCGCTCATTCCAGAATTATTTGATCGTCTGAGGGGGGCTAGGATCTTCACCAAACTGGACCTTCATGGGGCGTACAACCTGGTTCGTATTCGTCAGGGGGATGAATGGAAGACGGCATTCAACACCCGGGACGGCCACTATGAATACCTGGTAATGCCCTTTGGTCTCTGTAACGCTCCTGCCGTCTTTCAAGAGTTGGTCAATGACATCTTCCGGGACCTTCTCTACTCCTGCGTAGTGGTGTACCTGGACGACATCTTGGTCTTCTCTCCGGATCTCCAGACTCACCGGAGGGACGTTCGTCAGGTCCTGCTCAGGCTAAGGCAGAACCATCTCTACGCTAAATTTGAGAAGTGCCTCTTTGAGCAGACCTCGCTTCCGTTTCTGGGCTACATTATCTCTCAGACCGGCCTACAAATGGATCCTGAGAAACTGTCTGCCATCGAGAAATGGCCCCGACCGGAGGGGTTGAAGGCCATTCAGCGATTCCTGGGCTTCGCCAACTACTACCGCCTCTTCATACCACACTTCTCTTCCCGGACGGCCCCAATTTCTGCGCTCACCCGTAAAGGTACTAATCCCAAAGAGTGGCCACCCGAAGCAGAGGAGGCCTTTCTTTCCCTTAAACAGGCCTTCTCTTCCGCCCCGGTGCTGCATCGCCCAGATGGCAACAAGCAGTTCTTCCTGGAAGTTGACGCCTCCTCCTCTGGAGCCGGAGCGGTACTTACTCAAAAATCATCTTCCGGGAGGATGGTAACTTGTGGCTTCTTCTCTAAACTCTTCTCCTCCTCTGAGCGCAACTATTCCATAGGAGACAGAGAGTTATTGGCCATCAAACTGGCATTGGAGGAGTGGCGTTACCTGCTCGAGGGGGCTCTTCACCCGGTAATAATTTACACTGACCACAAGAACTTGGCTTACCTCCAGCATGCCCAGAGACTTAACCCGCGCCAAGCCCGGTGGTCTTTGTTTTTTGCTCGTTTTGATTTTGTCCTTCATTTTCGCCCGGCTGACAAAAACGTCAAGGCGGACGCCTTGTCTCGGTCCTTTCTGGTGTCTGATCTCGAGGAGGATCCGAAACATATCATCGATCCCGCCAGAGTAATGCAGGTGGCTCCCGTGAGTCTAAATCGTCTTCCTCCTGGTAAGACGTTCGTACCAGTACCTGATCGGGAGAAGATCCTACACTGGGGTCATTCGTCTAAACTAGCTGGCCACGCCGGTCAGAAAAAGACCCTCCAGCTTATTACCCGGCACTACTGGTGGCCTAACCTGCACAAGGATGTAATAGACTTTGTTTCCGCCTGTGTGTCCTGCGCCCGCAACAAAGTTCCGAGACACCTGCCGGCCGGCCGCCTCCTACCTCTGCCAGTACCTGCTGCCCCCTGGCAGCATATAGCGATGGACTTCATTACTGATCTGCCCGTCTCTGCCGGTTGTACGGTCATTTGGGTGGTCGCTGACCGCTTCTCCAAGATGGCTCACTTCATTCCACTGCCAGGTCTTCCGTCTGCACCCGAGCTGGCTAAAGACTTTATCCGCCACATCTTCCGTCTTCATGGCCTGCCCCGTCACATCGTGTCGGATCGTGGGGTACAGTTCACTTCCCGTTTCTGGAGAGCCACTTGTAAATTGCTGGACGTCACCCTGGACTTCTCCTCCGCTTACCACCCACAGTCTAATGGTCAAGTGGAGCGGATCAATCAGAACCTGACCAGTTACCTTCGGCACTTCGTTAATGCCCACCATTCTGACTGGGTGGATCTCCTGCCATGGGCCGAATTCTCGTACAACAATCACGAGAGCGAGTCTTCCTCCAAATCCCCGTTTTTTGTAGTCTACGGTCAGCATCCTCGGATCCCGTTTCCCGTCTCCACCTCGGCGGACAATCCGGCTGCGGAATCTCTTGTTAAAAAATTTTCCTCCATATGGGAGAGTACCCGGTCCGCACTCCTTCTGTCATCCGAGCGTATGAGAAGACACGCTGACAAAAAACGTCTGGACCCTCCTCAATTCCGCCCTGGGGATAAAGTCTGGCTCTCGTCCAAATATGTCCGGCTCAAGATCCCTTCCTATAATTTAGGGCCTCGGTTCATCGGCCCACTGGAGGTCATCAGTCAGATCAACCCGGTGGCCTATAAATTGAAACTCCCGGCCAACTTACGGATCCCTAACTCCTTCCATGTGTCTCTCCTCAAACCTGTGGTGCTTAACTCTTTTTCCAAGTCTACAGGTACGCCTCCTGCTCCGGTTTCTGCTGAGGACGAGTTTGAGGTAGAGAACATTCTTGCCACCAAAAGGGTAAGAGGAAAGACCTTTTTCCTGGTAGATTGGAAGGGGTTTGGTCCTGAGGAGAGAACGTGGGAGCCCCGGGAGAACATCCATGCCCCTCTCATCCTAGCTAAATTTCTGTCTGGCCTAAAAAAGGGGGGGCCTAAAGGGGGGGGTACTGTAGTGCCGGCGTCCCTGCCCTCTGCTAGGCAGGGACGCTGCTCCCCTCACCGCTCTGCTCCGTGCCCGGCATCTTCCCCCCGCTCTGCTGTCAGCGCGCGCTCCGTCCCGGCGTCCTCCTCCTGCTCTGCTCTCAGCGCGCGCTCCTTCCCGGCCCCTGTGCTTAGGGCGCGCGCGCGCGCGCTCCCCTCCTCTTAAAGGGGCCGCGCGCGCCGCCCTAAAGAGTCCCCGGCCAATGGCCGGAGGACTTCGTCATATATAAGGCACCTCCTCCAAAATGGAGGTGCCCGAGCAATGTTGTTTGCACCTGTGTCTCACCTGTGCTTCAGCCCTCAGGTCCCGTTGCCAGTTACCTGCCAGTTATCTGCCAGTTTCCTGCCAGTTTCCTGCTAGTTACCTGCCAGTTACCTGCCTGAATACTTGTTACCTGTCTGCCAGTCTGAGGTCCGACGGTCTGCCTTACTACTCCTGTCAGTCTGTCTAAAGGACCAGCCTGCCCGCTCACCTGGGAGCGCATATCAGCTACCTGCCTGCTTGCCTGAGGTCCGACGGTCTGCCTTACTACTCCGGTCAGTCTGTCTATGGACCAGCTTGCCCGCTCACCTGGGAGCGCTTCTCCGTTATCTGCCTGCTTGCCAGCCCGGAGGCTCCGTTGTCACGTGCTGTGACCACCAGCTATCTCAGAGACTCTTGCCCGCTCACCTGGGAGCGCATCTCCGTTACCTGCCTGCTTGCCAGCCCGGAGGTCCCGTTGTCACGTGCGGTGACCACCAGCTATTCCAGAGACTCTTGCCCGCTCACCTGGGAGCGCTTCTCCGTTACCTACCTGCCTGCCAGCCCGGAGGTTCCGCCGTCACGTGCCGTGACCACCTGCTATTCCAGAGACTCTCGCTTGCTCACCTGGGAGCACACATCTACCATCTGCCTGCTAGCCTACCCGGAGGCTCTGCCATCACAGGTCGTACCTACCCCTTACCCAGAGACTGCCCTGATCACTTGCCGTAACTCCCTGTCCGTTCACCCAGAGACTGCCACCCGCTCCCTTACAAGGGCCGCCCCCTTGTATAGTAGCTCAGAGGTTCCGCCTCCCGGACCCGTTACAGAACTTTTATTGAATTATTTAAAAGAAATGTATAAAACACACATAAAGGGGAAGTGAACCAATGAAGGTGCCTGCAGTGCTAGTAACAAGGGTAGTCAATCATTTATTCTGTTTAACAAGACTTACAAAAGGAGATCATATCAATGAACCCAGTGATAAATACATGAAGAATTAAATAAATAAATAAGTAAAAGGATCAGTATCCAAAATTCATTCATCTAGTAAGCATTAGTGGATAACAAGTACATACCTTAAAGTATCCAGCATAGATAAATGTAGTCAAAATGCCATGAAAGTATATATCTATAAATATGTCAATAGGTCATATAGAGAGAAGCCATAAAGCCCACAAGTGGTAGACAAGTGTCAATATAGGGCAAAGTCAATCATGGCCCACAAAATACAGATGGTATCACCAAGCATAGAGATAAACAGATGGAATCATCAGGCATAGAGATAAACAGATGGAATCATCAGGCATAGAGATAAACAGAATGTAAATAAAGACAATACAACCTTTCAACTGCAGGTAAGGACAGCTGTATTGTCTTTATTTACATTCTGTTTATCTCTATGCCTGATGATTCCATCTGTTTATTTCTATGCTTGGTGATACCATCTGTATTTTGTGGGCCAAACTGCACATTAATCACAACATTTATTTAATCATCACACACTGGAATTACAAACCATGAGGGCTATGTCCTCATTAAAGAATACTGATGTAGCACCCTGAGGATTCGGCTGCTACAGGGGTATTGCACCTCACTCCAGAGGTGTGGTATTCCACTCCCGGGTAAGGATGGAGTGTGGAACTGAGCTCAGTAGGCTGCATGCACTACATACATCCCATTTCCGGGGGACAGATCAACGGTACTCCCACCAGTTTATGTGCAGGTACGACAGTGTCTGTCCCTGGCTGGAGTGGGAGGGGGGTGGAACATCCCAGTAGTGTAGGGGCAGATAGGGGGAGTAGTCTGGGTAAAGCTAGGAGCTCATTGGGTGCTGGTCACCTGAGCTCACACATAGAGGGAGTATATATGGTGGGCACCATCTTAGGACAGGGTCTTTTTAGCCTGAGGAGCAGAGCAGAGGAGCTCAGCCAGGAGGGCTGACAGGGAGCTGTGGCTCCGGCTGGGCTCAGCTCCAGAGCAGAGCCTGCAGAGAGAGAGAGAGGAGTGAGAAGGACCCAGAGAGGAAACAAGAAGGAACCCCAAGATCCCAGAATAAGGACAGAAGGGTGAAGGGTTGGCGGACAAGGGTACCGGGTCCCAAGCTGGCGGAGGCCCAAAACGAACCTTAGCCAGGAAACGGAGGTCGTGGGCAGGATCTGCCACGACCCTCACCAAATCCACTAGAAAGGCACACCGAGTATAGGGTCAGGGAGCCCAGAGGAGGCTTGACCACCAAGAGACCCGAGGGAGCCGGCCAAAAGTGGATCCCTGGTGGGAACGGCCAGAGGAAGGGAGAGTCAGAAAGGAGCTCAGGACCACGCTCCGGAATTGTCTGGGGGTTGGCCGAGTCCAGGACCTGGTGGACGCAGCACAGCTCGGGTGGTCGCTCAAGGCCAGAGTGACCAAGAGAACACCAGTAAGTAAAAACCCTGAACTGCATCTCCTGACTCTGAATCTTCTTTTTGCATCATCACAACCCCCATCATCTACACCTGCTGCCCTGAGGCCATACCCCTCCCGTTGGGGGTTATACCATCACTGCTGCACATATACCACCGGCCTCAGTGGACTGCTCTGCAGCGGCGGCTTCAAAGCCGCACTCAACGGGTGGCGTAGTCGACAATCAAGTTAACATCTACTGCCATAGACTGCCACTTAGTTTGACACCCTGGGCACGGACCGGGTCACCGCCACAAGGACTACTACCCCCATCGAGATCCGGCTCCGGGTATCCCCTACAGCACTGGCCCAGGGGGCGCGTCACTGACACCTCGGATTGTTGTTGTTTTTTTTTGTTGTTTAATACAAATCACAAATCTACAGAATCCAGAAATGTAAAATCAACTATCTACCTAAGACTAGCATCCTCTGTAATCAAAACCTTCTACCCCCATCTTCAGGACTTCTCTTGTGCTGCAGCAGTTCTCTGGAATGCACTATCCCACAGAATATGGTTAATCTAACTATGCCCTGTTCTCCCTTCCTTAATTTTCTCCAGAATCTGGTCCCTTCACTCATCTGTATCCACAGCCTCCATGCACTCTACAGCTCCTTGTATCTGTACTTATACAGATTCTGGCTGATGACTGGTTCATGTAATGGTATTTGAATTCCCCTGTTTATAATAATCATGGCCGGACCATACATGACAAGCACCTTTTTATCTTTTGTGTCACTCCTATATCTTCATAGACTGTAAGCTTGTTAGCAGGGCCTTCACTCCTCTTAGTATGTCATGAATTATGTGATAATCTGTATTGTCTTATTCAGTTTGTACATGTCTCTACTAAATATAGAAATTAAATAAAAAATATTATTATATATAACTCTCTTTGGCCCCCTGTAGTACAATGTCTCTCTTTTTGGTCCTCATTTAGAATAAAGTCCCCTTCTTTGGCCACCATTTATCATAATGTTCCCCTTTTGCTCCCATGGTATGATGCCCCCCTTTTTAGACAAAATTTACAATAATGTCCCCTCTTGGGGCCCCCATTTAAAATAATGTCCCCCTCCTTGGACCCCAATTAAAATAATGTCTCCCTCTGTGGCCCCTACTTAGGACAATGCCCCCTTCTTTGGCCTTTGGCTCCCATTAGGTGTCAAGTATTATACATATATATATATATATATATATATATATGTATATATATATATATATATATATATATATATATATATATAAAAGTATGTAGACCACTCTTCTTTTGCAAACTGTCCCAGGTCTCCCATATGTGAAGTGTGTCTCCTCCCAAGAGCAATTTTAAGAGCAATTTAGATCCGGACTAAGCAATGAGTCCGGATCTAAATCCACAGGTGTTCAAAAGGATTTAGATCCGGACTCATTGCTGCCACTTCAGAACTCTCCAGCACTTTGTTCCCATCCATTTCTTGGTGCTTCTTGAAATATGTTTGGGGTAATTGTCCTGCTCGAAGTCCCATGACCTAGGACGCAAACCCAGCTTTCTGACAATAGACACTACATTGTGACCCAAAATCCTTTGGTAATCTTCAGATTTCATGATGCTTTGCACGCAGTCAAAGCAATGAGTGCCAGAGGCAACAAAACAACCCCAAAACATCTTTGAACCTCCACCATATATGACTGTAGGTACTGTGTTCTTTTCTTTGCAGTCCTCATTCCATTTTTGGTAAACAGTAGAATGATGTGCTTCACCAAAAAGCTCTATCTTGGTTTCATCTGTCCACAAGATGATTTCCCAAAAGGATTTAGGCTTACTCACGCACATATTGGTAAATTGTAGTCTAGCTTTTTTATGTATCTATGTCAGCAGTGGGGTCCTCCTGGGTCTCCTGCCATGGTGATTCATTTCATTCAAAAGACTACATATAGTTCACGCTGACACTGATGCACCCTGAGCATGCAGGACAGCTTGAATATCTTTGGAACTTGATTGGGGTTGCTTATCCACCATTTGGACTATCCTGCGTTGCAACCTTTCATCAATTTTTCTCGGCTGTCCACATCCAGAGAGATTAGCTACAGTGCCATGGGTTGTAAACTTCTTGATAATGTTGCGCACCATGGACAAAGGAACATCAAGATCTCTGGAGATTAATTTGTAACCTTGAGATTGTTGATATTTTTCAACAATTTTGGTTCTCAACTCCTCAGACAGTTCTCTTCTCCTCTTTGTGTTCTCCATGCTTAGTTTGGCACACACAGTCATACAATGCAAAGAATATGTAAATTTCTCACCTTTTTATCTGGTTTCAGGTATGATTTCATATTGCTCAAACCTGTTACTTGCCACAGGTGAGTTTGAATGAGCATCATATGCTTGAAACAAAGTTGTTTACCTACAACTTTGGAAAAGTGCCAACATTTTGGTTTGGCCCATTTTGGGAGTTTTGTGTGAAATTATGTCCAATTTGCCTTTTTTGTTTGTTTTTTTGTGTTGTTCCATTACATACAAATGAAATAAACATATCTATACCAACACATGTGTAATTACATTAATTTTCCAGGAGCAATACTTCATTTTCTGGAACAAATTCAAGGGTGAAAAACACTATGAAAAAAGCTTGAAATCTATGACGCTTTTTAACAATGGATAAAAGATGTTAAGTGTGTAAAGTGAGGGATCCTTTAAGCTTGGCCATGGACCCCCCGGGGCTCCCCGGAGCCCCGGGGCCCCGGGCGGTAGCCCAGATTGCCCTCATTATAATCTGCCTATGGTCCTAAGTGTTCCCCGGATAGTGGCCCCGGAGCTGCGCTCACTGAGTGACAGGACACCGCTCCTGAGCTCAGCTTCGGGGCCCGCTCGCCGGAGCGGCTCATTCTCCTCGGCTCCTCAGCGTCAGCGGTCAGAGAATTACAGCTAGGGACACATAGGACATGTGAGTATAAGGATTTTATTATTTTCTTCTTATTTTACAATGGATCCCACTGATTCTGAGATTGTGTTTAGTGACATATTGTACTTCATGATAGTGGTAACCAATTTTGATACGACAATTTGGTGAAAATTTTGATAATTTTTCAATTTTCAAACTTTTAATTCCAGAGAGTTATGTCACACAAAATAGTTAATAAATAACATTTCTCATATGTTTACTTTACATCAGCACAATTTTTAAAACATTTTTTTTGTTAGGAAGTTAGAAGGTTTAAAAGTTGACCAGCGATTTCTAATTTTTCCAACAAAATTTACAAAACCATTTTTTTAGGGACCACATCACATTTGAAGTGACTTTGAGGGGCCTTTATGACAGAAAATACCCAAAAGGAACTAAAGCAATGTGGAAAGAAAAATGAACATTTTACTTTTTTTCACAAAAATTTTACTATAGCCCCAATTTTTTTATTTTCACAAGGGTAACAAGATAAAATGAACCACAAAATTTGTTGTGTAATTTCTACTGAGCATGTTGATACCCCATATGTGGGGGAAAACTATTGTTTGGGCACATGACAGGGCTCGGAAGGGAAGGAGCACCGTTTCGACTTTTTGAACGCAAAAAAGACTGAATGCCATATCACCATATTAAAATGAATGCCGTAATGCCATTATGAAAACAAAATGCCATATGAAAAAAGTGGATGCCATATCACATTTGGAGAGCCCCTGACATGCGAAAACAGCAGAAACCCCCCACAAGTGATAGCGTGACGTCTCTTACTCGAAAAAGCCCTTTTCTTTACCCTGGGAGATGGGGGACTCGGAGTCGGGTCCTGTGATGGAGAGATGGGGTGCAGCCGTGGCCCGGACCCGACCCGTGCTCAGGGCCGTCACATTAAAAGAGATGGTGTGGGCTTATCCGGGTTGAGTGGCTGATTTACGACTACGCCACCTGTGGCACCTGGTGAAGGCCACCAGCGCCGCTGCAGTCCGCTGAGGCATAGTGTTACGGCGGCCAGAGTTATTACTACTCCCCACAGGCGGAGCAAGGCCTCAGGGCAGAGGGACAGGAAGGATGGAGGGGGTAGTAGTGGAGGAAGAACGGATGCCACGTCGCGCGGTGTAGCGCAGAATAAACAGTCCGGAGGCCATAGGGGTGAACTTCCAAGGCTTTACTCACATTAGAGATGGCAGAAGGAAGGCGACTCCCTGATCCCCACGGAGTCCTGCAGTCACCAGGGATGGGGGTCCAACAACCTCCGAGCAAGTCCAGCATTCAATCGGGACCCCGCACCAGAGTGTTCCTGAACTACAGACCGTATCCTCTCCTGTCTGTGTGTGTAGATAGGCCGGGTCTCCCTCTGAACTCCTCTCAGAACAAGGGCACGAGTGGCAGCTCCGCTCCTTCCGATACCTGATGGGATCCTCTGGGCCTACCAGGCTTTACCAACCAGGACATGGAGAAGCAAGGTCGGGTGTCGGGGCCGGTACCCCTCTTGCAGCCGGACTCCCTCTGAATATATCAGATGGTGAGGACAGGTGGCGTACACTGCTCCGTCTGCATCCTCCCCGGGATCCATTAGCTGTGGAGCTACACTCTTAAGCTCTGGGCCTTCTTGGTCGTGGTCCTTGACCAGGTTGAGACATTCCTCGTCTGCAACCTGCCCCCCGTCTCAAGGCTGGGGTATCAGGGCTGTGTCTCCATCCACTGCAGGTCCACACAGGATCCACGTTCAGGGTGGGAGATCACAATACCTCACAGTAATTAACAGCACAAAGACCAAAACCAAAGATGGCTTTTTATTAAATATGAAATTTAAAGTGTCACTAAATTGTAAGTCCTCAACCCTCACCCACTAACTGGTTCCCCTCACTCTTGGTTCCCCAGTCTCCCTGTAACCAGGAGGGCAGCACCTGGTGCATACTAGCCCCCCTGGTGGAGAAATGTGGTGTTGGATGCAAAGGTTGGGTCCCGACCATCACGCTGTTCTTACCTCGGAGGAGGAACACTACACTCCATTACAGAAGTGCAGCATCCCTGTGGCGGTCGAACCTTCAGGGGCGCCACAGTTCTACAGTGGGATGTGCTACATAATGAAGTTTCTCTTAAGGGGCACTTGGAAGATGTCCTTATCACCCCGGTCAGTAAAATCTTTATAGTGGTGGCAGGATGAGCCTAACCTATCTCGAGGGGTTCCCTGGGTACTTAGGGTCACTAGAACAATTACCACAGATGCGAGTCCGAGAGGGTGGGGAGCCCATCTGGGAGATATGGTATCCCAGGGGACCTGGTCAGATATTGAAAAGGGTCTCTCCTCCAATTCAAAAGAACTTCTGGCGGTAGACAAGGCGGTGAATAATTTCTTACCTTTCCTTCAGGGCCAGAATGTAAAGATCCTCTTGGATAATCTAGTTGCGGTAGCATATGTGAACCACCAGGGGGATACATGGTCAAGATCGCTGATGAGAGTGACAGATCATCTCTTCCAGATTACAGAAAGTCACCTCCTTTCCCTGATGGCCCTCCATATAATGGAAAAAGAAAACATGAGAGCAGATTTCCTAAGCTGCTATCCTCTGATGCAAGGGGAATGGGAACTAAATCAAGGAATTTTTACCCAAATAGCCGAAGATGGGGTGGCCTCCGGTCAGGTAGATCCGTTTGCCACAAAACTAAATCGGAAGACAAAGATCTTGTGTTCCCTAAATCCTCTAGCTGTGGACGCTTTCCTGATACGTTGGTATTTCAGCCTGGCGTATGACTCCCCCCCCCCTGGTTGGCTGTTCTTCTCATGGTAATAAGAAAGATCAGGGAGGAGAAGGCCAGGGTTCTGCTGATCACACCCTTTTGGCCCAGGAGGCCCTGGTTCTCATGCCTGAGGAACATGTCCATCTCTGATCCTTGGGTTCTTCCAGAGATTCCATATCTCCTTCTCCGGGGTCCGATATTCCATCCTCAAGCAACTGGCCTCCACTTGACGGTGTGGAACTTGAAAGGACACTGCCAAATCAGAAAGGTTTTTCCAAAGGTCTAGTAACCATCCTGCACAGCAGAAAACCTGTTACAACCCAGATTTATGCCATAAGTTGGAGAAAGTTTTTGTCTTTCTCTGGTTCTGGGGTTGATGGGGAAGGGGTGCCAATAGGACAAATCTTTGGAGTTTTTACAAAAAGGTCTTGAACTAGGGTTATCCACCAGCACCCTTAAAGTACAGATTTCTGCCTTGGGTGCCCTATATAGCTGTGATGTAGCTTGTAGCTACTGGGTTTCTCGGTTCATTAAGGCAGCTTTTAGATCTAGACTCATTATTAAAAGCAGCTTGGTTCCCTGGGATTTAAATTTGGTTCTAAAGGCCTTGACTAGCTCGCCGTTTGAGCTAATAGTCAGCAACCCTTAAATCCCTCTCTCTTAAGACCGCTTTAATATCTTTAACCTCGGCCAGGAGCATTAGTGACATCCAGACCCTGTCAATGGCCTCGCCGTTTACTCAAATTCTGGATGATAGGCAGGATCTGGTCTAAAAATCACTCTCTCTCCCTAAGGTAGCTACTCGTTTCCACAGACTTCAGGAAGTTCTCCTACCCTCCTTTTGTCCACATCCTAGTAACCAGAAAGAGGTGGAGTTACATACGTTAGAAGTGAGGAGATGTGTGGTTAGGTACCATTCAGTTACCAAAAGCTTTAGGAAAGATAACTCGTTGTTTATATCCTACCAAGGGGCTAGGAACGGTCTAAGGTCACGAAGTCCACCATAGCTAGATGGAATTAGGAGGCCATTTCTCTATCATATACAGTATAGACCAAAAGTTTGGACACACCTTCGCATTTAAAGATTTTTCTGTATTTTCTTGACTATGGAAATTGTACATTCACACTGAAGGCATCAAAACTATGAATTAACACATGTGGAATTATATATTTAACAAAAAAGTGTGAAACAACTGGGTTCAGGTCTGGTGACTGTGAAGGCCAGGTTATCTGGCGTAGCACCCCATCACTCTCCTTCTTGGTCAAATAGCCCTTACACAGCCTGGAGGTGTGTTTGGGGTCATTGTCCTGTTGAAAAATAAATGATGGTCCAAGTAAACGCAAACCAGATGGAATAGCATGCCGCTGCAAGATGCTGTGGTAGCCATGCTGGTTCAGTATGCCTTCAATTTTGAATAAATCCCCAACCGTGTCACCAGCAAAGCACCCCCACACCATCACACCTCCTCCTCCATGCTTCACGGTGGGAACCAGGCATGTAGAGTCCATCCGTTCACCTTTTCTGCGTCGCACAAAGACACGGTGGTTGGAACCAAAGATCTCAAATTTGGACTCATCAGACCAAAGCACAGATTTCCACTGGTCTAATGTCCATTCCTTGTGTTCTTTAGCCCAAACAAATCTCTTCTGCTTGTTGCCCGTCCTTAGCAGTGGTTTCCTAGCAGCTATTTTACCATGAAGGCCTGCTGCACAAAGTCTCCTCTTAACAGTTGTTGAAGAGATGTGTCTGCTGCTAGAACTCTGTGTGGCATTGAACTGGTCTCTAATCTGAGTTGCTGTTAAACTGCGATTTCTGAAGCTGGTGACTCGGATAAACTTATCCTCAGAAGCAGAGGTGACTCTTGGTCTTCCTTTCCTGGGGCGGTCCTCATGTGAGCCAGTTTCTTTGTAGCGCTTGATGGTTTTTGCAACTGCACTTGGGGACACTTTCAAAGTTTTCCCAATTTTTCGGACTGACTGACCTTCATTTCTTAAAGTAATGATGGCCACTCGTTTTTCTTTACTTAGCTGCTTTTTTCTTGCCATAATACAAACTCTAACAGTCTGTTCAGTAGGACTATCAGCTGTGTATCCACCAGACTTCTGCACAACACAACTGATGGTCCCAACCCCATTTATAAGGCAAGAAATCCCACTTATTAAACCTGACAAGGCATACCTGTGAAGTGAAAACAATTTCCGGTGACTACCTCTTGAAGCTCATCAAGAGAATGCTAAGAGTGTGCAAAGCAGTCATCAAAGCAAAAGGTGGCTACTTTGAAGAACCTAGAATATAAGACATATTTTCAGCTGTTTCACACTTTTTTGTTAAGTATATAATTCCACATGTGTTAATTCATAGTTTTGATGTCTTCAGTGTGAATGTACAATTTTCATAGTCATGAAAATACAGAAGAATCTTTAAATGAGAAGATGTGTCCAAACTTTTGGTCTGTACATCTAGCGGCGAGGAAGTGCCAGAAGGGCTGAAGGCTCATTCCACCCCACCCCTCCTGGGCTGAGAAGACAGGTGTCTCGATAGAAGACATATGTAAGGCTGCTACCTGGTCCTGTCCCTCTACATTCCATAGACACGATAGGTTAGATATGGGTGTATCGGCTGACCTCACCTTTGGGAGAAGAGTGTTCCAGGCTGTGGTCCTTCAATAGATTACTTCATCTCTGTAATTCTCTCGTGGTGCTGTCATGGTCGACCGATAAAATCTTAAATTACATACCGGTAATGGAATTTTTCGGAGACCATGACAGCACCCTTATATTCCCTCCTTTCACGTTTGTGGGAACACTCCCCTTTTATTAATTATAATATCACACTCAGTAGGTTTCGTCTGGTATGGCAATTTTGTGATTGTTTGCTGTGTTTATTAACCTGGCGTTCCTCTCAATGCTCTGTAATCCCAACTGAGGCGGGAGAGAGGTGGCGCCCTTTTAAGCCTGTAGGTTTCCTCTCCTTGGTGGGCGGATCCCCTCTCTCGTGGTTCTGTCTCTGAAAAATCCCGTTACCGGTAAGTAACTTACGACTATACATTTGATGGAGCAATCAAAAAGTTGTACCCCAAAATGGTATTAAAAACGGTCTTAGAAAATTGAAACACAAGCCAAACAATTTGTTTGCAAAGTTTAGAATTTTTTAAAAGCAGTAAAATGTTTTCGTTTTCTTCTGCACCATTTCACTTTATTTGGAATTCATTGCCCTTTTTTTTCTATATGTTGCACAGTAAAGTGAATGGCATCTTTCAAAAATGCTGTAATTTTGTCCCACAAAGTACACCTCAACCCTGCTGTATTGAATAGTGTCTGTGTTATTCACTATGTGATATGTGTCTTTTTATTGTATACTAATGTATAGTGACTAGTGATGATTGAGCGTGTTCTATGAACCCATTCAGCGAGCACGCTAACAGCCGTGACACTTGCAGGCACGGCGACCTTAAAAGAAATGCCGAGCATGCCAAAATACTCGGCGAGCACCTGAGCGTGCTCGCCGAAGGGGTTGATAGAACACGCTCGATCATCACTAATAGTGACCAGATGCCTCTAAGGAATCTTTTTTGGCCTCTGTTTTACTGGTGCTTGAAGTGCAAATTTTTGTAGCTCTAATGATTAAGTAATATGCAACTATGTGAACTGCAATTGCCAATTAACAATTTAAGGGTATCCATCAGATATACCCCTCCCTCCAATTCCCATTCATGACCATGCAGGATTTGGAAAGCTAAATCCATAGACACCTCTATATCTTTTATCTGTTGCTGCATTTCTGAGTGCTCTGGGTGTAACGGAGCACTAACCAAGCCTCAGCCTTCCAAGGTTGCTTCCCTGCCCAGCACCAGCCTCTTTATCTTGATTGATAGCTCACTGTCAGTTTTTTGGGACGTCAGGCACCAAGCAAGGAAAATCAGTGAGCTAGACACTAGCACTGGGAACTCTCCCTCCGTGCATAAACAAAACATAAACCAAAAAAAAAGCAATTTGGCACGTTACTTAATTTATGTAGATTTATAGAATGAAATGTTGGATTTCGTACGAGCTCGATCCATGTTTTTCACAGAGCTCATATCTATTATAGTCTAGGGCTGTTCACATATTTCTGTGGACCGCGTATTTTTCACCGAAACACGTTGACCTGTCGGACTTTGATCCAAATCAAAGTTTAGAGCTTCTCGGATGCAAAACAAAGCTGATGAAAGTCTGAATGAGGCCTTACTCTATTATTTATTTTTTAAGCAGCGTTCATTCCAGGCTGCTGTACACATGAAGAGGGTTTACACACCTAAAATACATATATAAAACACAGAAACAAGCTACCATTGACAGACTAGTATGGAGGGAGACACTGCCACTACGATCTAACAGTGTGGATTCTGGTGTCTCGCTCCTTCCCTCAGGTTGTATGCCAAAAGCCTCCTCCAATAAGCAAGTTCTGGACAAGCTGCAGGTGGAGAGGGAGTGCGGGATTACGGTGAAGGCCCTGACTGCGTCTCTGTTTTACACTTACGAGGGAAAGAAGTATCTCCTGAACCTGATCAACACTCCGGTGAGTGTGACGTTTCTTCTTGATTTGTTTCTCTGTGGTCTTGTTGCGGATGTTCAACTGGTCACGGCGGTCGCGTGACCTGTCACATAACTAAATGATGTCATGAAAGGTCCTTTCACACCACCGCGAGCCGTACAAGAGACCGGACGCAGTGGAGAAAAGACCGGGGGCCATCAGAAGGTAAGTATAATGTTATTTTCTCCAATCCCCTCCATGACAGCACACCTGGTTTTAGCCTCCCCATCCTAATTAGGGACAGGAAAACAAGAGGTTAAATAGCCCCTTCCCGCTACAATCCCCAGTGTTTTCCTGTCCCTATGGGATGAAGAGGTTACCTGGGGTGCCTGCAGCCGGCAAGCAGGGCCCTATTAAATTTACCTGCCGGGCTGCAGGGAGCGATCGCCTCCGACCTTCCTTCCTTTGCAGCTCCCGTGTCTCCTTAAGAGCGGGACCCCCCACACACACACTCGCCTGCGTGTAAAGCCGAGTAGGGTTTTGGGGGCTGGGGGCCTCCTGTAGCTTCCCGCCCGGAGTCTCCTCTGTCCTCCATGGCGGCGTGCCGGAAGTCAGGCTTTTGGCCAGCGGGACGTCACTTCTGGTGCGTTCCACCGTGGAACGCATGGGGCCGCAGCGGGAAATTCAAAAGGAGAAGCCGCGGTTTGCCCTGAAAATGAGGATCCTTCACCAGATAGGTGAAAATTTGGCACTGGATCTCGGTCTCCCCTATAAAAGACCCAGATGAGAAGACTCCATTAAGGTAGGACAGAATATTCTGCTACTATGGAGGGTGCTGTTCCAAAGCCTGCGTCTGCAGAGCCCAGCGCTAACCCGGCCCCAGTAAGTACTAGGTCCTAGGTTATTCCCCACTCTCTTTTGAGCAGGATCCTAAATATATTTTAAATCTCCCCTTTTTTTATTTTTAATTTAGGGAGACAAGGATCCGGCACCGACAGTGGGAGAAAGCACTACAGTTCGCAAATGTGCCATCTGTATAAAAAAGCTGGCTTCAGGGCATAAGAAACCCCTATGCTGGAAATGCACTGACAACATTGTGAAGGAAGAACAGCCTTCCCTTATGGAAGAAGTCAGGGGAATGGTTCGGCAGGAAATACAATCTTCCCTAGCCTCCTTCTCACAAGCCAGAGCTGAAGGTCCATCTCCCCCCAAAAGGAGAAAATATACGGTTAGGGAGACCTCTGATTCAGAATTAGGGTCTATGGAGGAACCGGAAGAAGGGGTCCTAAGTGAAGATCATGAGGAAGATAGGAAATATTACTTTTCGCCTGAGAATATGGAGGAATTGTTGTCACAGGTGAGAGACACGATGCAGGTGGAAGAGGAGAAGGAAACCCGTACAGTTCAGGATGAAATGTTTGGCGGTCTGAAATCCAAGAAGAAGGTAGTGTTCCCTGTGCATGACAACATTTGGAGTCTTATTTTGGATGAATGGGAGTCACCTGAGAAAAGGCTTAGTATGGCAGGAGAAATGAAGGATAGATTCCCTCTAGATGAAAAGGCAGCTAAGCTATGGATGGAAGTCCCGAAGGTTGATGTACAGGTGGCAAGGGTTGCGGAGAAAACAACCCTTCCCTTTGAAGACTCGTCACAGCTCAAAAATCCTATGGATAGGAAGATGGACAGCCTTCTAAGGAAGGCATGGGAAACATCGGCGGCTTCACTGAAGACTAATATCGCTTCAACTTGTGTAGCTCGTTCCATGTTCCTCTGGCTCCAACAACTAGAGGAACATCTCTGGAAAGGTACCACTCAAGAGGACCTCCTAGCATCTCTTCCTTTTCTGCAGAAGGCCACTGGATTCCTAGCGGATGCCTTGGCGGAGTCGGTCAAGATTGCGGCAAGATCGGCAGCATTATCAAATTCTATGAGAAGAGCTCTGTGGTTGAAGATGTGGAGTGGGGACAACGCATCAAAATCTAAGCTTTGTTCCATTCCATTTAAAGGAGAGTATATGTTTGGGGCGGTGCTAGACGAGTTGTTGGAGAAAGCATCCGACAAGAAGAAGTCTCTGCCAGAGCCAAAGAATCCAAAAAGTTTCAGAAAGAGACCATTTCTTCTCCCTCAACAACAACAGCAGCAAGCATTTCAGTACAGAGGCAAGGGTAAAACTGGTCGCTGGAGTTACACAAAAGGGGGAAGAGGTAGGAATATCTTTCAAGGTTCTAGGCAGGACAGACAATGACGCCAAGAAGGTAGGAGGCAGAATTGCGAGCTTCCTTCCTCAATGGCAGCTTATTGATTGGAAAAGGATTTGTCGTGGCAACAGTAGACCAGCCAGAGGCTTACTACCACGTGCCAATTCATCCGGATTACAGAAAATTTCTCAGATTTGCTGTAACTCAGAACCGAGAGGTACTTCATTTTCAATTCAATGTACTCCCCTTCGGCATTTCGTCAGCACCCCGCCTGTTTAGAAAGATCATGGCAGAGGTAGTAGGTTTATCTAAGGAAACTGAATATCTGCATCGTCCCATATTTAGACAATTTTTTGGTGATGGTTCCCTCGGTTTCAAGTTTGGAAAGAGACCTCCAGATGACCCTCCAGATCCTGGAATCCTTGGGATGGTTGATAAACTACCAAAAGTCAGATCTGATTCCCTCCACCAGGAAGA
The DNA here is from genome assembly GCF_046119375.1 of Phyllobates terribilis. NCBI lineage: Eukaryota > Metazoa > Chordata > Amphibia > Anura > Dendrobatidae > Phyllobates > Phyllobates terribilis. The sequence goes on along the minus strand of NW_027363222.1, from coordinate 1,395,607 downwards.
CCTCCTTGGGAATTCTCCTGGATTCTCAGCAACAAGCCTCTTTTCTGCCAAAAGAGAAGCAGATTCAGTTGAGGTCGAAAGTTTATGCACTAAAGAACCAGAGAGGAGTGTCATTAAGATTCGCCATGTCCGTCCTCGGGTCCATGACCTCATTTATTTAGGCGGTACCTTGGGCTCAAGCGCATTCAAGGGTCCTTCAAAACTACATCCTTTCCTGTTGGGACAGATCTCCAAGTTCCCTCTCCAACAGAATTCATCTGCCAGAGAAGGTGAAAGCATCTTTAAATTGGTGGCTCTGTCCAGGAAATCTGGAGAAAAGTTCAGCATGGATTCAACTTCCCTTGTTATCCGTCAAAACAGACGCAAGCAAAAGAAGATGGGGAGCAGTAGTCTCCCACGTGGCCTTCCAAGGGGTCTGGTCGCAAGAAATAGCAGAGCAGTACTCAAACTTAAAAGAAATGAAAGTGGTGGAAGAAACCCTATGGGCAGCCACTACTGTGCTTCAGGGGTCGAATGTCAGAGTCTACTCGGACAATATGACAACTATAGCCCACTTGAGACATCAGGGAAGTACAAGAAACAGGAGGTTACAGATGATCTCCGAAAGGATCTTCCACTGGGCGGAGCATAATCTACTATCCTTATCGGCTCTGCATCTGAGGGGCTCCGACAACTATCATGCAGATCTTCTGAGCAGAAAATACATTCATCCAGGGGAGTGGAGCATGAACTCGAAGATATTTCAGATGATTGTTCAAAAGTGGGAATACCCAGATGTGGACCTGTTTGCGAACCAGGAAAACGCAAAAGTAAGAGCCTTTTTCTCTTTGAAACCCGAGGATTCAGCAACAGGGATAGATGCATTCGCTCACCCTTGGAAAGTTGGGCTCGCTAATGCTTTTCCCCTGATTCTGTTAATACCAAGGACTTTACAAAAAATCAGGTCGGAAGGGCTCAAGACTATCCTAATAGCTCCAATGTGGCCAAAAAGAGCATGGTTCGGAACATTGAGCAGTCTAAGAATGGATGATCCATTGATGCTTCCTCGAATCCACGATCTGCTGCATTAGGGCCAGATTTTCCATCCGGCCCCTCAGAATTTGGCTCTAGCAGCTTGGCTTCTGAGACCACCCTCTGAAAAGCCAGAGGCTTCTCAGTACAGGTGATCCAAATGTGGCGCCCTGCTGTGCATTGGTGCCACAGAACCCAGAAGGGTGCATGGATGGATTTCTCCACAAGAGGCCCTCACTAGATACAAACACATCTACCTTTCAACTCATACCAGCAGAGGGAGCCCAGATAGGGATATATATAGGGAAGGTGGAGCCAGGCAGCTCAGTTGATTAGTGAGTGCTCAGAGTCAGAGCAGAGCAGGCAGGCTGAGAGAGAGCCTGAGAGCGTGCCGACACTCAGATAGCGGTGAAGGCGCAGCACGTCAGCTGCCTAGTAGTGAGGGCCCCGAGTGTGGCCGACGGCAAGGAGAAAAAGGGGAGTGAAACCAAGGGGGCAGAGGAGCACAATAAGCTCACCCCATTATATCTACCGGACACCGGATCCGCGCCTACAGGGACCCTTTACACCCAGTGGGGATAACCGGAATCCCAGGAGGACTACAAGTCCCTGACAAACCTGAAGGCTAGACACACACAGGATCAGGAACCACGAAGGCCCCGACGTCCAGGGAAAGTGGTTACCAACCAGAGGTCCTATTTCTGAGCATCTGGTGAAGTAAAAGCAGGACACATAAGCTAGGCCCAGTTGCAGGCTGGCCAGGAGCATACATAGGGACAGACACGGATCAGGAGGCCCTATACCTGCTCCCTGGGGAGAAGTCCAAAAGTGCGCCCTTCATCTGGAGTACCCTGGACCGTACCTAACAGCTGTACCAGTAAAGGAAATGAAGCAAATCCCCTGTCTCTGTCCGTTACTCCTGCTGTGCCATCGCTTTCCCTGCACCACAATGCTCAGCGCAACCTGCATCATTTATACTGCCCTGAGGCCTGCTCCACCTGTGGGGAGCCGTTCCATCTCAAGCTGTCCTGACATCTGCCTCAGAGGACTGTTGCAGCGCTGGTGATCCTCACCAGACACCACAGGTGGCGTCACAACAAATTCCCTACAAATAATTCCTTTTGGCACTGACCGCCCTGGGCCAGCCACCGCGATAATCCCCGCAGGCAGTCTTAGGCCCGGCTGCCGGGTGCCCCGCGACACCCCTGGGGGCGAGTCACATACACTGCAGAAAAGCAGAAAACCAGTCACAATTTCCATCTATGGAAAAATCTAGAAAGCTTTCAAGCTATGGTATGAGCCTCGTCCATTAGATCCCTTTCGGCTTGACGTGGCCAGAATCTTGGATTTCCTACAGAACAGTCTGTCTAAAGGATTAAGACCAAGCACGCTGAAGGTCCAAGTCTCGCCTTTAAGTTCCTATTTTGATGCTGATTTGGCCCAAAACAGATGGATTAAGAGGTTCATGATAGCTGCTTCTTGGATTAATCCAACAAGAGCTAAAATAGTTCCACCTTGGGATCTCAACGTAGTTCTTAGAGGCCTAACTATGCATCCTTTCGAGCCAATAGCCGAGGCACACATAGACAAATTGTCTTGGAAAGCGGCATTGCTTATAGCTCTGACTACAGCCAGAAGAGTGAGTGAAATCCAAGCCCTGTCTATCAGAGAGACTTATTGTCGTATTTTGGAGGACAGGATCATCCTCCAGTTGGATCCTTCTTTTCTACCTAAAGTGTCGTCTAATTTTCATATGTCTCAGCCAATAATTCTTCCGTCATTCTGTCAAAATCCATCAAATAGCAAGGAAGAAGAATTCCACGCGTTGGATGTAAGAAGGACTATAATCCGCTATTTGAGGCAGACTGAAACCTGGAGGAAGGATCAGAACCTATTTGTCCAATATGGAAGGCCCAATAAAGGAAAGAAAATTGCAAAAATATGCTAGCAAATTGGATTAAGAAAGCAATTTGTGAAACATACATAGTTCAAGATTTGCCTCCTCTGAAATCCTTGAAAGCTCTTTCTACTAGAGCTATGTGGGTCTCCTGGGCGGAAAAAGCTAGTGCATCCATTGAGCAGATTTGCAGGGCAGCTACATGGTCGTCTGTCCATACCTTTGCTAAACATTATAGACTAGATGTAATATCTAATAGAGACTTAGCATTTGGAAGGAAAGTCCTTCAGGCTGTTGTCGCTCCCTAAAATTCATTCTTTGGTATTACTCCAGGTGTGCTGTCATGGAGGGGATTGGAGAAAATAGAATTAGACTTACCAGTAATTCGGTTTCTAAGACCCTCCACAACAGCATGGGTAGTTCCCTCCATTTCTTTGATTGGAAAAATCCTTAGTGTTAATAAATATTTAGAGCATTCATACTGTGTGGTCCTTTGAAAACACTGCGGATTGTAGCAGGGAGGGGCTATTTAACATCTTGTTTTCCTGTCCCTAATTAGGATGGGGAGGCTACCTCCAGGTGTGCTGTCGTGGAGGGTCTTAGAAACAGAATTACCGGTAAGTCTAATTCTATTTTTTTTTTTTTTTACCATTTTTATTCTTTTTTTCTACTATTAACTTGTTCACACTATATAAATACATGCCGGTTGCAAGGATTTATATAGTGTGACCAAGTTGTCAAGCACTTTCCAAGTGATGCTAAAATCGCTTGGAAAGCGGTTGACAACCCGCATGCGGACATGCATGTGAAAAATGCTTCACTTACGTTTGTCCCTGGCAGGAAAAACGCATGTAAAATCTGCATGCGTTTTTTCTGCCAGGGAGATGCAGAAACACTCAGGAAAAATCCGGAGCATTTCTGCATCGTGGGCATGTGGCGCCCCTGAGGGTTCAGTCGCCACAGAGGTACTGCACCTCACCCAGAGGTGTGGTGTCTCCCTTCACTCAGGTAAGATGGGAGTGCTGCAGAGAACCCCCCAAAACACCTGCATCCAACATTACACTGCTTCAGACCGGCTGGAAGGGCAACATGCAGAGCGCAGCTGCTGAGCCCTGTCCCTGGCTGGAGTGGGGGAAACCCAAAGGTAGGGGGAACCAGTAGTGGGTGTGGGTGGAGGAAGCAGTTAGAAGGAGCACACAGTAGGTATATAATGGGAAGCAATCTTAGGGTGGCAGTTCAGAACAGAATGGTCAGTCAGTACAGTACAGACGGTCAGTGAGGACTGTCTGGGAGCAAAGGCTCAGCAGGAGCTCTGCTCCACAAGAAGGGCCCGGGATAGAGGCCCCGGAGGGGAGAAGGGAGTAGGCTCCATTCTAAGAAGGGATCCCAGGGGTACGGCGCGTGCAGGACAGCACCCATACGCCCCGCATCTGTCAGAAGACAGAGGGATCGGTTGCCCCATTCTAATCTCCAGGGGGTCAGGTTGGTCCCGGATCCGACGTACAGGAAGGACTTCAGCATACCCGAGTGGGATTGAGAGTGGGCAGCGCAGGGCAGCAGGGAGAAGGACCTAGTGTGAAGACGGTCAAAGTAGGAACACGAGAAAGTGGGGTTCTGCCAAGCATTCCTAAACTTCCTGAGGAAGGATTGAACCCCTGCCAGGGTGAACACGGCGCAACGTGGGAGGCCTTCACCTGTAACTTGCACTTTTGTGTTTCCTGAAGAACTGTGTATTAAAATCTTGGATGACTGCACTGAGTTGCCTCCGTCTATTCCTTCACTGGTGCCATTTCCCTCCCTGCACTACAACGCCCAGCGCACCCTCCATCTATTTACACTGCCCTGAGGCCCGCTCCACCTGTGGGGAGCCGTTCCATCTCTAGCTGCCCTAACATCTGCCTCAGAGGACTGTTGCAGCGCTGGTGATCCTCACCAGACACCACAGGTGGCTTCACGACAAATCCTATAAATAATCCCTTTTGCACTGACCGCCCCGGGCCAGCCACCGTGATATTCCCCAAAGCAGCCATACGGCCCGGCTGCCGTGTGCCCCGTGGCCCAGGGGGCAGCGAGTCACCACTTGGTGTCACGAACAGGATACGTGACCAGCCTGCCATCTGCGAGTAATGTGCGCCTAAAGAAGTGTTTTCTGCCTTGAATGTGGCGCCCGCCCCAGAAGAACGGGCGCCATTATGTGCGTGCTAAAGAACAACAGAATGGAACCTCCCGTCGTGGGCCGGGTCCCAGAATGGCTCCAAAAGCAGGCCCTGCCCCTTGCAACAGTGACTGTCCGCATAGATGTGTCCGTCAAAGCGGGGAGGCCGACACAGGGAGTGACCGACAGCAAAGTGCCATGGGACCGCCCCCGAAAGAGGAGAGGCGGTGGAGAGAAGCTGCGTAAAGACCGGGAGGTGTCAGGCCGAGCTGATGCAGTCGCGGGAGCAGGTCGGAGTGATGTCCCTGTCCCAAATGCGGCTGGCGCTGCTCCATCCCTGGTCCCCCTGCAGCCTGAGGCTGATGACCAGGCTGGGTCAGCCTGCAGAAACCAGGGGTTCCCCCGGAGGGGGCCCCACTGTTAAACTGTTTTAGTTAACTGGACTGTACATAAGTTGCCCGGAAGGGTGCAGTTGACTTCATGTTTGCTACCCAGTTACCCGTCAGGGTACAGAGACTGACAGGCTGAGGACTGTGAGAAGCCGGACGTTGACATTGTACATAGTTTAGCACTTCTTAAAGTGCATCCTATTGGTTTTATAATTACAAATATACCTCAGAACAAAAACCCGTTTGGCGTGGCGGAAGACGAGGTCCAGGATTGGATCGTCTATGCCCTGCAGCCATGCCCAGGGCCTACGTTGAGGGTTTGTGGACGGGTCCCTCATGCTGCTACTGTTGCACCCTGGTGCTGGAACTGTCTTGAAAATTGTTTTATATGACAATACTCTTATGATGTTTTATAATGTAACCAGTAACGTTAAAAGAAATGTGCCTCCCATAAAGGGAAGAAATGTTGTTTTATGGTCAAATATGCTGATGCATCTTAAAAATTTTGCATGTCAGTTATGCCTGGTTTTGCTCTGTTCCAGCCCGCGGACGTGCTGTGTTTTACCGGGGGGGGGAATGTGGCGCCCCTGAGTGTTCAGTCGCCACAGTGGTACTGCACCTCACCCAGAGGTGTGGTGTCTCCCTTCACTCAGGTAAGATGGGAGTGCTGCACAGAACCCCCCAAAACACCTGCATCCAACATGCAGAGTGCAGCTGCTGAGCCCTGTCCCTGGCTGGAGTGGGGGGAACCCAAAGGTAGGGGGAACCAGTAGTGGGTGTGGGTGGAGGAAGCCGTTAGAGGGAGCACTTATACAGTAGGTATATAATGGGAAGCCATCTTAGGGTGGCAGTTCAGAACAGAATGGTCAGTCAGTCTACCATTGGGCCCTATAAGACGTTCTTCATCTCCCGTTGCAGTGGGGTTTTTATTTGTCAAAAAAAAAGACTGGGGGTTGCGCCCCCGCCTTGATTTTCACGAGTTTAATCGGATCACGGTCTGGGATGCATATCCTCTCCCTCTCATCCCCGACCTCTTTAGAAAAAAATTTGGCTCCTACGATTTGATTAAACTAGACCTCAGGGGGGCTTATAATCTCATTCACATTGAGGAGATGAGTGGAAGATGGCCTTCAATACTCCTGAGGGGCACTATGAAAAGCTTGTGATGGCATTTGGGTTGACTAATGCTCCCGCTTTCTTTCAACACTGTTAGTGACATTTTTAGTCATCTGGCAGGTAGATCACAGCAAACCAATCTTGATGACATATTAATTTATTTACCTCCAGTCACATCAGGTACATGTCAGGCAGGTCTTACAGATACTCAAAGATAATAAATTATTTGTCAAACCAGAGAAATGTATGTTCTCCATTCAGGGTTAGTTCTTATCATTCACCGTTTTTGCATGGATCTGGCCAAAGTCCGGACGGTACTGGATTGGTATTATATTCAAGACTTAAAGGCATTACAAAGTTTTTTGGGTTTCGCCAGCTACTACTGTAAGTTCATCAAAAACTTTTCGGTAGTGGCCAAACCTCTGATGGACGATTTTGCCAAATAGAAAAAAAAAATTAAGATTTTATTATTTTACTTTCCATTCTTGTAGCTAAACACAATCCAGCTAAGTTTAAAATTGAAATGAAGCCCCTGTACCCCCCTCTCTAGGTGCTTCTGTACCAAGTCTTCCCTGGTCCAGGATGGTCTCTATATCACAGGCTCCAGCAATAACCTATTGACACATGATTGTGGCAGCCCTCACGTGCTGATATATCACAGTGCCAATAGAAGTGGGAAGCGGCACAGAAATCACAAAATAAAGGCAGTGTTTGTGGTAATGCAAGAATCCAGCAAGCAGAGTAATCCACACGTCATACAACAGCCCAACATGGATGATGAAAAGCTGCGTCTTCAGGCGTCTGTGTAAGAACATCACATTTTTGTTTTCCTTCCAGAATAAGCACCAAATGGAATAGCTGAATGCCAGGATACGGAGACCGGCGGGTGACAGGGAAGCGCTGTCCGCTGGATTTTGTGCTGGTTTCACAAGCGGTCACCCTGCAGTTTTCTCCGGATAATGCTGTGGAGACTTTTCACAACACATCTAATAATTGTGAACCTTCCACTCACATATTATTATCTTGTCCGCTGGTCAGACTGGGGGGGATGAAAGCTGGACAAGGGATGAAGAATGATCCTTATTACATATAATGGGTGCACTGAGCGATTGTGAAAAGTCGCAGAGGACTGAGAGCAGAAGGGCAGAGGGTTTCCTCTTCCTCACAGGGACCAGCACAGAAGCCGGAGCAGAAGGGAAGAGGGTTTCCTCTTCCTCACAAGGACCAGCACAGAAGCCGGAGCAGAAGGGGAGACAAGGGCTGAGCCACTTACACAGACAGAAAGCTGAGGAGAGGAGGGCATGTTATTACTCCAGGATCCGCTCCATTCATTCCCTATGTGGCATTCAAGCGCTGAGCTCGGCTTTTCCGGAGCCCCATAGAGAATGAATGGAGCAGCAGTTGATCCCTGACTTTCCACTCCTTCCCGATCAGACGATGGCTCGCAGCGGTCAGACCCCACGATCAGTAAGTGATCACCGAGCCTGTGGATAAGTGATAACTTGTTTTCTACAGACATCCCCTTTAAGTAATGGAGCATGCCAGCAGAGAAGGTGGGAGGAGGCGCTGGTTACAGGGGAAACTTTACCTCTGGAGGCCGCATTTAGGGCATGTGAGGGGCGGACACTTCCCATATTCATCATTACTGAACCCCCGCTCTGTGCGGCTCTTATCTGAGCTGCAGGAGACGCAGCAGTTACTAATCAGCCGCTCTCTGTTCACTTGCAGCCGTCCGAGCTCTGCTGTGCCTGTTAGGGGTGAAGTTCGGGTCCTTCGAGGCATCTACTATGCAGCCTGCACAGCAGATCACAGCCCAAGCACAGCGTCTCCGGGTAAATCTCCACCTTGTGAGTTGCTTCTTGTGCAGCAGCCCCATGCAAGTTGCTCTGCTCTCCTCGGCCAGCTCCTGCTGAATACTGAGCTCCTCTGCCCAATCTAGGAGCTCAATAGCCCTGATCACGTCAGTGGTAGCCCAACGCTGCTGGATCAGATTTACAAATGGCAAACTAATCAGCCCTAGGTATTTCTAATATGTGCAGAGCAGGCGACATAAGTCTGACCGGTGTCCTCATAGACCTTTCCTCAGCCGGGGTCTAATAGGAGCAGTAAAATGGCCGTCATGGGGTCCATTGTTAGATCTCAGCTGCCATAGAAACTCATTGGCACCATGATCATGCCTCCCTCTCCTGTCTAAAGTGCCTAAATGCTGTGGAAGCCCCCTACTGTGTCATACAATGGATTAAGCTGCCAGGATCAAGGTTGGCTCCACTGTGGGCAGCTGAGGCAGGAGCAGGACTGTGTTACACAGCCACACTTCTGCCACAGATCTTGTAAGGACCTGCCTGATGATAATGTGTCCTATAGAGCAGGTCTTGGTACCGGACTGCCCTGTACATATTTACCACTAGCTGGGAACCAGTTACTTACAAGGTCTAGTTTCGAATGTGTTTCCACGATCTGTAGTTATCAGCATTTTATCCTTAAGGCCGAGTTATAATATCACTGTAACACTCTCGCCCTGTACCTGTATACCTGCCCTGTGTGCTGCACAAAAGTATATAACAAAATGTGTGTACACAGATATCTCCTGAATGGTATTACTGCTAGATCTCCTGTACATAGAAATATGAGGTTCTTAGCGCACATTTTGAGCAAATTGTGCGAGCCCATCTGCCAACGTCAAGGCGACCTCTTCAGATGGGTCCCTACACTAACATTACACTAACTTACTAACTGGGACTAGTTTTTTGTATTATTATTATTACCACCATTTTTACTATTTATTATTATTGCATTAATGCAATTAATTGTAACTGTTATAAAACGAATTAAAAAAATGTAATTCTAATTTTTTTTTATTAATCTTGTGATTCTAATAATGGTATTACTAAAATCCCTATGCCTAAAGCTGTTGATCCAGAAGAAGGCAAAAACCCCAGGACACCTTCAGCCAATTTGTGTCACAGGGGAAAAATTCCTTCTTGACCCCGGGAAAAGGCGATCAGTCCTAGGACCCTGGATCAAACCTAATAATGTTATTACAAGTTATATAATATTACACTAATTATTGTACTACTGGAGTTATTTTAATTTGTTTTTATAAATCTATTTGATATGGTTATTATTACATTGTGCTATCTTATTACAGTATTATTCTTCTTTCCTTTCACTACTAATACTGCCCTATACCTACAGTGTTGATCCAGAAGAAGGCAAAAACCCCAGGACACCTTCAGCCAATTTGTGTCACAGGGGAAAAATTCCTTCTTGACCCCGGGAAAAGGCGATCAGTACTAGGACCCTGGATCAAACCTATTAATGTTATTACAAGTTATATAATATTACACTAATTATTGTACTACTGGAGTTATTTTAATTTGTTTTTATAAATCTATTTGATATGGTTATTATTACATTGTGCTATCTTATTACAGTATTATTCTTCTTTCCTATCACTACTAATACTGCCCTATACCTACAGTGTTGATCCAGAAGGAGGCAAAAACCCCAGGACACCTTCAGCCAATTTGTGTCACAGGGGAAAAATTCCTTCTTGACCCCGAGAAAAGGCGATCAGTCCTAGGACCCTGGATCACACTGCTATTCTACCTACTACTATTACTACTGTTATTTTATTACTTTCTTACTATTATCACTAGTATTATTACTCATATTACACTAATACGGATATACTACCACTATATTACTACCATCCCTTTCCCCCTAGGGATCTTAAGGTGCAGTTCTGTCCTCCTCCTCCTATTCTGTCCTCCTCCTCTTCCATCCTCCTCCACTTTCGTCCTCCTCCTCTTCCGTCCTCTTCCTCTTCCGTCCTCCTCCTCTTCTGTCCTCCTCCTCTTCTGTCCTCCTCCTCTTCCGTCTTCCTTCTCTTCCGTCCTCCTCCTCTTCTGTCCTCCGCCTCTTCCGTCCTCCGCCTCTTCTGTCCTCCGCCTCTTCCGTCCTCCGCCTTTTCTGTCCTCCGCCTCTTTCGTCCTCTTCCTCTTCCGTCCTCTTCCTCTTACGTCCTCCTCCTCTTCGGTCCTCCTCATCTTCCGTCCTCCTCCTCTTCCGTCCTCCTTCTCTTCCGTCCTCCGCCTCTTCCGTCCTCCGCCTCTTCTGTCCTCTGCCTCTTCCATCCTCCGCCTCTTCCGTCCTCCGCCTCTTCCGTCCTCCTTCTCTTCCATCCTCCTCCTCTTCCGTCCTCCTCCTTTTCCGTCCTCCTCCTCTTCTGTCCTCCTCCTTTTCCGTCCTCCGCCTCTTCCGTCCTCCATCTCTTCCGTCCTCCGCCTCTTCCGTCCTCTTCCTCTTCCGTCCTCCTCCTGAGACGTAATAAATAGCATTAAAGCTGCAGTAATTATTTATATTATATATACACACTGCTCAAAAAAATAAAGGGAACACTCAAATAACACATCCTAGATCTGAATGAATGAAATATTCTCATTGAATACTTTGTTCTGTACAAAGTTGAATGTGTTGACAACAAAATCACACAAAAATCATCAATGGAAATCAAATTTATTAACCAATGGAGGCCTGGATTCGGAGTCACCCCCAAAATTAAAGTGGAAAAACACACTACAGGCTGATCCAACTTTGATGTAATGTCCTTAAAACAAGTCAAAATGAGGCTCAGTATTGTGTGTGGCCTCCACGTGCCTGTATAACCTCCCTACAACGCCTGGACATGCTCCTGATGAGGTTGCGGATGGTCTCCTGTGGGATCTCCTCCCAGACCTGGACTAAAGCATCCACCAACTCCTGGACAGTCTGTGGTGCTACGTGACGTTGGTGGATGGAGTGAGACATGATGTCCCAGATGTGCTCAATGGGATTCAGGTCTGGGGAACGGGCGGGCTAGTCCATAGCTTCAATGCCTTCATCTTGCAGGAACTGCTGACATACTCCAGCCACATGAGGTCTGGCATTGGGCACAACCCCCATCTGTGGACGTCTGGCCCTCATCCCACTCTCATGGAGTCGGTTTCTAACCGTTTATGCAGACACATGCACATTTGTGGCCTGCTGGAGGTCATTTTGCATGGCTCTGGAAGTGCTCCTCCTGTTCCTCCTTGCACAAAGGCAGAGGTAGGGGTCCTGCTGCTGGGTTGTTGCCCTGCTATGGCCCCCTCCACGTCTCCTGGCTTACTGGCCTGTCTCCTGGTAGCGCCTCCAGCCTCTGGACACTACGCTGACAGACGCAGCAAACCTTCTTGCCACAGCTCGCAATGATGTGCCATCCTGGATGAGCTGCACTACCTGAGCAACTTCTGTGGGTTGTAGAGTCCGTCTCATGCTACCACGAGTGTGAAAGCACAACCAACATTCAAAAGTGACCAAAACATCAGCCAGAAAGAATTGGTACTGAGATGTGGTCTGTGGTCTCCACCTGCAGAACCACTCCTTTATTGAGTGTGTCTTGATAATTGCCAATAATTTCCATCTATTGTCTTCCATTTGCACAACAGCATGTGAAATTGATTGTCAATCAGTGTTGCTTCCTAAGTGGACAGTTTGATTTCACAGAAGTTTGATTTACTTGGAGTTATATTCTGTTGTTTAAGTGTTCCCTTTATTTTTTTGAGCAGTGTATATTTTCTCATGTCATGTATTTACTACTAAAAGTAATTTTTTACATTTAGGTTTCATTAAGTGTTTTACACCGACTATTACAGACTTATTGTTTCCCTGCACATTCAAGTTTTGTGTTTTCTTTGGGCATAGATCAGCTAATAGGCACTCAGGAAAAAAAAACAGATTAAAGATCTACAAACTCTCCCTTAAGACTAAGGAGCTCACTGATAGATTCTCAGTTAGCTAATTTTGCAGCCAGCAATAGACAGTGCAGCACAGATGCTACAGAAGGCAACATTTTTAATGAAACTCAATTACAGAAATCGATTTTAGCCCCAAATACTTGCATTAAAGTAAAAAAAATGGCCCCAAAGCTGGACAACCGCTTTAACTCCTTACCAACATCTGCCGTACATGTATGGTATAAGTCAGTAGCGGGTGTATGGAGCAGGGTCAGCTCGCCGCGTACATGGCAGATAATGGCTGTGACAAACAACCAGGACCTGCCTCTAACAGCTGCGAGTGGAGCGAAGATCTGCCCACCACTGTTAACCTGTTCAATGCTGCTGTCAATCTCTAACAGCAGCATTAACAGTGCGCCAGCATTGGGACGCGTCGTTCCATACGCCCACCGGCGCTCCTGTGACGTGATCATAGGGCGCCGATGGACTGCTATGACATCCGGGGGTCTGCTGAAGCCTCCGTGCCTGTCATCATAAAGCTTCATTTGGGCTGTAAAGAAGACCGTGGTTTTGCTATATGGAGCATTACTGTGGTATCGCTGTATATAGCACAAGCAATCAGATGATGTATACAAATACAGTGAAAAAAAGTATATATATATTTATTAAAACCCCACACGTTCAACTCACCTCCCACTAAAAATAAAGATAATAAAAATATACACATTTTGTGGTTTGGTCTCTTTCAGAGAAATACAATCTATCAAAATATAAAAAAAAAAAACGATCAGTGAACACAGAAAAAAATTCAAAAAGACAAAATTGCATTTTTTCGTTCGCCTCAATACTGCAGAAAATCCTGTAAGAAGCGATGACCATGACATATGTGTCCCAAAATGTTATCAATAAAGTCCTCTTGCCCTTCAAAAAATAAGTCCCCACACAGCTCCATCAACCCGGAAACTGAAAATGTTTCGGGTCTCAGAAAAAATGGTGACAGCATCAAAAAAAAGTTTTTTTCTTTTGCCAAAACTATTGGAGAAGTTTGGTCTTGCTGTAATCACACTGAGGAGTAGGATCCTATTACCAGGTCATTTTTACCACACAATGTGCGCCGTTAAAACTGTTCCCAGAAAAACAATGTCAGGCTTTTTTTTTCGCACTTTTACTGCACTTGAAATGTTTTTCCCGTTTTCTAGGACTATGTGGTAAATGAATGGTGTCATTTATAAGGACAGCTCATCCTACAAAATAACAAGACCTCACACTATGTGGACAGATATCAAAAAGTTAGAAAAGTTGGAAAAAGCGGAGGAAAAAACAGAAAAAAAACATAAATTGGTTATGTCGGGAAGGGGTAAAGCTGAAGAAACGCATGTAAGAGCAGAATATGGAGGAAGGTCAGATATCACAGACTGGTGGATACTACCTGCTCCATCGCTGGCAGAATACTCCACCCCCATGGTGTCCGCTGATATCTTCTCTTGTAGCAACGTCTCCAAACTCTATAAAACATCGGGAACAGTCAGCAGAGGGTTTGATGATTGGCTCATATTGGCGATATACTCAGGGGCATTACTGGGGCCAGGGAAGATTGGGAATGAATAGCGTATTGACTGTTAGAGATGTGATCTCTTCCATTAAAGGGGATGTCTAGTTGGAACAAGTTATCACTGATCTCTGGATAGGTGATGACCTGTCCCAGTGGGAGCACCCCTTTATTATGTGGTATATATGGAGGATGTGATATCATGCAGAGTTCTAGCAGTATTACACTTCGGTCCGTTCTGCGTGCATCTGGGCCATTCCCTATGGAGGAGCGGAGCTGGGGGGAAATATCAGGATCTCGTCGCTGGATCCATCCAGATGGGAGATGTAAAAGTGTGGCGCCCCCCACTGGTGTCTCAGCGTATTATGTGTTGGGGAATAATAACTTATTGTCTGGTAAATGTGCTGATTCCTGTCAGTTGTGGTCGCTGAGTGCGTGTGATGGGATGTGGCTCCGTCCGTTATATTATATCACGTCTTATACCTATAATCTCTCGCTGATCGCAGGTGTCTGTCTTCACACTCAGATGAGAAGGAACAAACTGACGATATAGGACTTTTTTTTTTTTTTTTCCAAATTCAAACCGAGCAATCCTATTGGCTGAGTATGAATGCAGTTACCATGGTGACAGAAGTAGCAGCAGATTTAAAGGGACAAAACACTAATATTGTACTAAAGTGTATTTTATTATATATTTCACATAACTGACTGGGTACACCTTGGTGTGGGTGGGATGGCTTTTTTTAAATCAAAAACCATGTTTACTAAGTACCCTATATTATATATATTCACTATTGCTTTTTACTTACTTATAGCAGGGTATATGCTCATATTGTTTCTATCCTAAGTTTGTCTATTTTCTAATAGAGACATGACCAGTCCTCTTTAGAATTTTATAGTGACCCCATTGAGGTCATGGACTGATATTGGGGATTGCAGAGTTGGGGCAAGGTGACAGGTGACAGTAAGTGACATCAAATGAAGGCTATGGTGCATACACAGTAAATCAGTCGTGTTATTCCACAGAAATGCTGTTCTATAAGGCTGTGTGCCCACGTAGCGTTTTTCAAGCGTTTATGCTGCGGAATTTCCGCAGCGGAAACACTTGTAAAACGCTAGGTAATCCGCACCCCATGGTCCCCAAGGGGATTCCGCATGTTCTATGCACATGCTGCGGATTTTTCCGCAGCGTTTATGCTGCGTACAAAAATCCGCAGCATGTCATTTAATTTTGCGGAAGCGCAGCGGAACTCCCGCCATTGACTTGCATTGAGACGCACAGAAACCGCGACTGTACATTTTTACAAGCGGCTTCTATGCGTCTCTATGTGCGGATGGTACCCAGTTCTGGAGGAGAGGAGACTCTGATCCAGACCTGGGTACCATTGTACCTGTAAAAAAAAGAATAAAATAACAAATAAAGTTTATATTCACCTGTCCGGCGTCTTCTCTCTGAATGCCAGCAGCGCTGAAGGACCTTCGGTGACGTCACAGTCATGTGACCGCAGGCCCTTCACCGCTCTGTCTCGCGATATGCCGGCAGCCGGGAACCAGCCAGGAAGCAGCGCTGCAGCCACGCCGGGGCCTCGGGGGTAAGTATAGCTTTATTTGTTTTAATTTTTGCGGTTCACACTGTATAAATCCATGCTGTTTCCATGGATTTATATAGTGTGACCTAGTTGTCAAGCACTTTCCAAGTGATGCTAATCGCCTGGAAAGTGCTTGTCAATCTGCATGCAGAAATGCATGTAAATCCGCATGTGGATCCGCATGTATTCTGCAGGAAAAACGCATGCACAATCTGCATGCGTTTTTTTCTGCCAGGGAGATGCAGAAATGCTGCAGAAATTTTCTGCTTCATTTCTGCATTGTGGGCACATAGCCTCAGGCTATGTGCCCACGTTGCATTTATGAAGCAGAAAATTTCTGCTGCATAAATGCAAGTCCTCTCCCGGAAAAACGCATGCGGAATTCCGCACGCGTTTATCGCGCATTTTTCGCGCGTTTATCACGCGTTTTCCACATGCGGAATTGCCTTGCGTTTTTTATGCATTGGACAAAGGCAATTCCACTGCACTTCCGCAAAATTAAATGACATGCTGCGGATTTTTGAACGCGGCATAAACGCTGCGGAAAAATCCGCAGCATGTGCATAGAACTTGCGGAATCCCATTGGGGAACATGGGGTGCGGATATACATGCGTTTTTCAAGCGTTTACGCTGCGGAAAATCCGCAGCATATACGCTTGAAAAATGCTATGTGGGCACACAGCCTAAAACACAAAATATCTTCATATGGTGAGGAGTTGTGTTGTGTTTTTATCATTTACATTCTAGCGTGGTGATCACATAAAATGTAAAATTCCTATGAAATAATTACTGAATGACAGTAGCCTGTATCCCTGGAGGACAAGTCATTTACCGCTTCACCAGGTTTGATGTTCTAATGCATTTAGATGTTTCAGTATTTGTATATATGTATATATATATATTTTTTCCCCCCTTAAGGGTATTCAAGCGCAGACGGTGACCAATTTCTTCCTCGCCTTTGAAGCACAGCTTTCAATTATTCCTGTCGTAAACAAGGTAAAAAGCTTAGAGCCGAGCACTATCAGACTCCTTCAGTCCCGCAGCAGGTAAATCTGTGAACATCGCCGGCTCTCCTGCTGTTCCTAGTACCGATCCCTCTATGAGCGGCTGTGCAGTAATGAAGGCAGGATTCACCCCAAACTTGCTCGTCGTTTTTTTCGATTTCCAGTTCTGGTAATTAGTTATACACATGTATATATCCAGTGGTCAACTCACAACCTGTGTATGGAAAATGAATTGTTTGCTGTATGCATCGCATTTGTAGGATGCACACTGTTCATTTCATTATGGAGCGGAGTAGGAGGAGACTTTCATTACTGTTCCCTTTACTTCCTCCCTGCTGATAGGAAATGCCATGCTGTTTGCTTGTGTCCTGTGATTATAGCAGCCTGCAACAGTTTTCAAGCGTGCACTTCCCGGCTCAGGCATCAAGCAGTAAATGATAAAATTAAAACTCTGCTATCCCTTTGTTAGTCACTTTTTTATCTTCTTCCCCCTTCTACGAATGCTGTAGTCCGTTATTCTAGAACTGCTCTGAAAATGGTTCTCTCTGGAGTGTTGGGATTTGGGTTTAGGGTGGGTTAGGGAATTGAAGTTCAGATACTTTGTTCATGTTTTATACTATGGAATTACTATGTCATGTATGTTATTTGAAAGATGGAAAATTTGTATTTGGAGTTTTTCAATAAAAATTATTTGATTAAAAAAAAATCATGAAATTAAAATTCCTCCTGTTCTTGAGAAAGAATAGGATTTTTACTAAGAGGTAAATTGCACGTTCCTTGTTTTACAGGCACTTTACATTTTTGCTAGTTTTGTGCGATTACACAATCCCTTTCAAAGGCCAGTGCCAGTTGTACATCTCTCCCTAAACTCTTGCTCAGCACTATATTTTATGCCAGTTTTATTATATGGTTTCTAGATTTTGTCCAGCTTTGATAAATAATTAGTATTTATACTTTTGCTTTTAGGCTGAGTGCCCACGTTGCGGATTACAAGCGTTTTTGATGCGGAATTTCCGCAGCGGAAATACTTGTAAAACGCATGGTAATCCGCACCCCATGGTCCCCAAGGGGATTCCGCAAGTTCTATGCACATGCTGCGGATTTTTCCGCAGCTTTTATGCTGCGTTCAAAAATCCGCAGCATGTCAATTAATTTTGCGTTTCCGCAAGCGGAATTGCCTTGTGCAATGCATTAAAAACGCAAGGCAATTCCGCATGTGGAATACGTGAGATAAACGTACGAAAAACGCGCGATAAATGCGTGCGGAATTCCGCATGCGTTTTTCCGGGAGAGGACTTGCAGAAATGAAGCAGAAATTTTCTGCTTCATTTCTGCAACGTGGGCACATAGCCTGAGGCTGAGTTCACACGATGCGTTTTTCATGCGTTTCCGCGGCATTTTTGCAGTTGCGGAAACGCCGCGGAAACACATGAAAAACGCATGGTAGAAGGGCAGCAATGTTCCCCAATTGAAATCCGCATGTGCAGGTTTGCCTTGGTTAAAACTGCACAATCCTTTACTGGACTGGTCTACTAATGAGATTAAGTCTTGGAGTCCTAAGTGCTATGATAAATGTTGTAATGGTCGCATTGCGGCTGTGGAAAAAGGGGAATTATCTGTACCTATTCAGGATTTTTGGAAGGTTTTTTCAGAGGAGGAGTCGCAAGTTTTACCTCCTCATAGGGACTATGATTGCACCATTGAGTTTGTTTCTGGAGCTACTCTTCCCAAGAGTCGCTTATTAAATCTGACTATCCCTGAAAGAAAGGCCTTGGAGGAATACATACAGACGAGCTTGGCTGCTGGTCACATTAGACCTTCTAAGTCGCCTGTGGCCGTTGGATTTTTCTTTGTTAAAAAAAAAGACGGTGGTTTACGTCCATGTCTGGACTTTCGTGAAATTAATAAGATTACCGTACGCAATTCCTACCCATTGCCGTTAATTCCAGACTTGTTTAACCAGTTAGTGGGGACCAAGTGGTTCTATAAAATTGATCTCCGGGGGGCATACAATTTGTTACGAATGAAGGAGGGTGATGAATGGAAAACCGCTTTTAACACTCCGGTAGGTCATTTTGTGAATCTGGTGATGCCCTTCGGTCTTACCAATGCACCCGCGTTTTTTCAGAACCTTATTAATGACATCCTGAGACCTTTGATTGGCAAGAATGTGGTTGTGTATTTGGATGACATTCTGATTTATTCACCAGATCTGGATTCCCATTGGCAGAGCGTACGTGAGGTGTTGCAGTTATTGAGTGATAATTCACTTTTTGCTAAGCTGGAGAAATGTGAGTTCGCTGTGCAGAGAATTAGTTTTTTGGGCTACATTATCTCCAGCGAGGGCTTTGAGATGGACCCGGTGAAAGTTCAGGCTGTGCAGGAATGGCCTAGGCCTATTGGTTTGAAATCGATACAGAGATTTTTGGGTTTCGCCAATTATTACAGGAAATTCATTAAGAATTTTTCTATAATTAAGCCACTGACTGATCTCACCAGGAAAGGTGCGAATACGGTCCAGTGGACTACTGAGGCCATTGAAGCTTTTGTGTATCTCAAGGAGAGGTTCAGTTCTGCCCCTACCCTTATGCAGCCTGACGAGACCAAGCCTTTTTTGGTCGAGGTTGATGCTTCTTCGGTGGGGGTCGGTGTAGTTTTGTCTCAGGAGAACAAGGATGGAGTACATCCCTGTGATTTTTTTTCAAAAAAATTTTCAGAAACCGAACTTAATTACGATGTTGGTAATCGGGAATTGTTGGCTATTAAACTTGCGTTTGAACATTGGCATCATTTCTTGGAAAGTGCTACATTTCCTGTTCAGGTTTTCACAGATCATAAGAATTTGATCTATCTGGATGCTGCCAAACGCTTGAATGCCCGTCAAGCTAGGTGGGCACTTTTTTTTTCTCGGTTTAATTTTTCTGTTACCTATATCCCTGGTACTAGGAATGTTAAAGCCGATGCTTTATCTCGCAGCTTTTCCCCCATGGTTGGTACCGAGGAGGAGGAGAGCATTTTACAGGAAGGAGTTGTGGTAGCAGCATTAGACTCTGTTTTGGAAGAAGGGATTCTGAAAGCCCAAGAGGATGCCCCATCTAACACTCCTCATGGGAGATTGTTTGTGCCTAGAACCTCTAGGAGAGATTTGTTTGTGGGGTATCATGAGTCTCAGTTGGCAGGTCATCCAGGAATTTCTGGGACTAAGAGACTTATCAGTCGCAGTTTTTGGTGGCCCGGGTGGCAGAAGGAAGTCATCAAGCGGGTGCGTCAGTGTACGGTGTGTGCTAGGTCAAAGGCTTCCCATACCCCTGCTGCGGGGTTGCTTTGACCTCTGGAGGTTCCTAGTGCGCCTTGGACGCATTTGGCAATGGATTTTATTACTGACCTTCCTGTGTCCGAGGGTTTCACTGACATCTGGGTGGTCATGGACCGTTTTAGCAAGATGTGTCATTTGGTTCCATTCATTAAGCTACCCTGCGCTAAGACACTCGCTAAGGCGTTTGTTAAGGAAATTGTCAGGCACCATGGCGTTCTCACCGACATTGTTTCTGATAGGAGACCTCAGTTTGTGGCTCGCTTTTGGTGTGCTTTTTATGACAGGTTGGGAGTTCATTTGTCATTTTCGTCTGGTTATCATCCTGAGTCTAATGGACAGACTGAAAGAAAGAACCAGGATGTGGAACAGTTTTTGCGCTGATTTGTGGCAGACAATCAAGAGAGGTGGTCTGAGTTTCTGCCACTCGCAGAATTTGCTCTTAACAACCATACATCCTCCTCTGCTGGGTGTTCTTTTTTTGTTGTACTGGGAGACATCCGTCTTTTGGTTCGTTCTCCAAATTGCGGTCGGCGGTGCCGGAGGAGGAGAATTTTTCCGGTGATTTGGAGAGAGTTTGGACTAATGTACGTTGTAACCTTCAAGAGGCTAACAAAAAGTCCAAGAAGTATTTTAACAGGAAATGTAAAGAGGTTTTGTTTACTGTGGGTGACATGGTTTGGTTGTCCTCAAAGAATCTGCGATTGAGGATTTCCTCTAAAAAATTGGGTCCGAAGTTTGTGGGGCCTTTTAAGGTGCTTCAGGTGGTTAACCAGTCTGCTATTAGGTTGGAGGTTCCCTCCTCCTGGAAGATTAATCCTGTGTTTCATGTTTCTTTGTTGAAAAAGGCTGATGTATCGGATAGGGAGGCCACTGTCACAGTTCCTCCGGTGGTGGAAGACGGCGAATATGAAATTTCTCGTATCCTGAATTCCAGAGAGCATAGAGGGAGATTGCAGTATCTCGTCGCTTGGAAAGGTTTCGGTCCCGAGGAATAACTCCTGGGTTAAGGCGGATGATGTCTCTGCCCCTAGACTTGTCAGAGCTTTCCACAGGAGATTTCCAGATAGGCCTGGGCCTGGAGGATCCGGAGGATCCTCATAAAAGAGGGGGTACTGTTAGAACCCTCCTGTTTGTTTTTGTTTCTATCTTGTGTTTTGCGGTCACGTGACCATCTTCCTATTTATTCCAGCTCCGCCCTTCTGGCCTTGCTAGACTTCAGTGTTGTTTAGACTGTCTTTCTAGCCAGGTGCTTTTGTGCCTATCTATCTCTAGTTTGCTTGGTCCTCTGGACCTCTAGTACTTTTGTCAGTTTTTCTTTTGCTCTGCAACAACTTCTGTTAGGAGGTGTCCCATTTTTGTCCCAGTCCTTAGTTCTTTTAGGGACCCCTTCCTTTCTCTATAGGTCTCCGTTCAGACTAGCCGAGGACGAAGGCGGGTCTGTTCACAAGGAACAGGTTGCCTGCTACAACGTAGGGACTCAGCTTAGTCTTACTGTGGGGACAGCTCTCCCCTTCTTTCCCTAGTTTATGTTGCAGATCATAATAATCTTGGATCTACTCATACTTAACAGACAGAACCTTCAGTGTTTCTCACTCACACACCACCTCCTCATCTCCCATCCTATCTGTCAGTGTTCCCCAAGGTTAAGTCATAGGACCCCTGCTCTTCTCCATCTACACCTTCGACCTGGGACAGCTCATAGAGTCCCACGGCTTTCAGTATCATCTCTATGCTAACGACACACAGATTTACCTCTCTGGACCTGATATCACCTCCTTACTAACCAGAACCCCAAAATGTCTGTTCGCTATCTCATCCTTCTTCTCTGCTAGATTTCTAAAACTTAACATGGATAAAACAGAATTCATCATCTTTCCCCCATTTCACTCAGCCTCCCCATCTGACCTATCCATCAAAATCAATGGCTGTCCACTTTCCCCAGTCCCACAAGCTCGCTGCATCAGAGTAACCCTGGACTCTAACCTCTCCTTCAAGCCACATATCAAAGCCCTTTCCTCCTCCTGCCGACTCCAACTCAAAAACATGGATCCGCATATTCCTCAACCATGAATCTGCAAAAACACTAGTGCACGCCCTCATCATCTCCCGCCTCGACTACTACAACCTCCTGCTCTGTGGCCTCCCCGCTAACACTCCCGTACCCCTCCAATCTATCCTAAACTCTGCTGCCCGACTAATCCACCTGCCTTCCGCCTACTCCCCGGCCTCTCCTCTCTGTCAAATGGCTCACCGACTCCCCATTGCCCAGAGACTCCAGTTCAAAACCCTAACCGTGGCATACCAAGCCATCCACTACCTGTCTCCTCCATACATCTGTGACCTAGTCTCCCGGTACACACCTACACGCAACCTACGATCCTCACAAGATCTCCTTCTCTACTCCCCTCTTATCGTTTCTTCTCACAATTGCATACAAGATTTCTCCCGTGCATCCCCCCTACTCTAGAACTCTCTACCCCAAAACATCAGACTCTCGCCTACCGTGGAAACCTTCTAAAGGAACCTGAAAACCCACCTCTTCCGAAAAGCCTACAACCTGCAGTAATCATTGCTCCACCACACCGCTGCATGACCAGCTCTACCCTCACCTACTGTATCCTCACCCATCCCTTGAAGATTGTGAGACATCGCAGGTAGGGTTCTCTCTCCTCCAGTACCAGTTTGCCATTGCGTTTTTGTTCAAGATTTTTGCAATTGTGTTTGCTATGTATACCCCCTTTTTCACATGTAAAGCACCATGGAATAAATGGAGCTAGAATAATAAATAATAATAATAATAAAGTGCCACACACAGTGTCCTGGTATCTCATCCATGCTCTTTCTATTTTATCTTTCATTTGCAGAGATATTAGCAATGAAAGTATTTGGCGCCTAATGAGTTAAAAAAAATTAAGTCCAAGTAGATGTTATCAGAGATTTCACTGGGGGTGCGAAATTCTTCTCCCTGCATGATGCTGACCAATTATAAGCAGACGACAACACTGAAAAGAAAGATGATCACATCCCCACCATAGCTTAGAGCAGATTTCTCAGTGTCTAAGATGTAAGGATACAGACCTGGTCTCCTGGGCTAACCTCCTGCATGATTAGAGCACACAACTGACTAATACCTTTCAGTTAAGGTCTCTGTGGGTGAAGGGGCAGCACAAGAGAGTTTAGTTGTGCAACATTACAAACCTTTCTAACAGCTTTCCTCCTCTTATGGCACTCTCACCTCTGCTGTTCTGCGCCTATCCCAAACTGCCTGTCCAGAAATGAGAGCACAGTGTCAGTATCACACTTAGATCCGTTGTGCTCAACTTGTACTCATTCTGCAGTGAGATTAGAGCAGACTGTCATTGCATTTCACCATAGAAGTAACCCAGAACACACTGCTCCTCTGTGAGGTGTAATAACAGCCTAATATCACTGCAGAAAGAATACAAGTTGCTTGAGCACAGAAGACATAAGTGTGATACTGGCACACTCCATAATCAGGAGAGTCAATAAAAGGGTTTGTAATGCGACACAGAGAAACTCAGCTGTGCGGCTCCTTCCTTGTCTAAGAGCTGTTACCTCTGCTTTCTAATCATGCAGAAGGTTAGACCAGGAGATCAGGACTCTCCATCATTACACATCTTAGGCTAGGTTCCCACGATGAGCTTTTGGTGAGTTTTTGATGTTGCAGAATTTCTGCACCCATTAAGATAGGTTACTTGCATTATTTCTAAAATATGCAGCGTAAAAACTCACTAAAAACTCATAGTGAGAACGTAGCTTTATACCCTAAGAAACCCGCTTTGAGCTATGGTGGGGGCGTGTTCTTCTTTTCTTTGAGTGTTGCTGCTTGCTTATGATTGGTCAGCATCATACAGGAGAAATCTGCAGCATATTTAAGGATTTCTCACAAGCCTCATTCGGGTAAGGCTGAGTGCCCACGTAGCGTTTTTCAAGCGTTTATGCTGCGGAATTTCCGCAGCATAAACGCTTGTGAAACGCTAGGTAATCCGCACCCCATGGTCCCCAAGGGGATTCCGCATGTTCTATGCACATGCTGCGGATTTTTCCGCAGCGTTTATGCTGCGTACAAAAATCTGCAGCATGTCATTTAATTTTGCAGAAGCGCAGCGGAAGCCCCGCCATTGACTTGCATTGAGACGCATAGAAACCGCGACTGTACATTTTTACAAGCGGCTTCTATGCGTCTCTATGTGCGGATGGTACCCAGTTCTGGAGAAGAGGAGACTCTCATCCAGACCTGGGTACCATTGTACCTGTAAAAAAAGAATAAAAAACAAATAAAGTTTATATTCACCTGTCCGGCGGCTTCTCTCTGAATGCCGGCATCGCTTGAGGACCTGCGGTGACGTCACAGTCATGTGACCGCAGGCCCTTCACCGCTCTGTCTCGCGATATGCCGGCATCCAGGAACCAGACAGGAAGCAGCGCTGCAGCCACGTCGGGCATCAGGGGTGAGTATAGCTTTATTTGTTTTCATTTTTACGGTTCACACTATATAAATCCATGCTGTTTCCATGAATTTATACAGTGTGACCTAGTTGTCAAGCACTTTCCAAGTGATGCTAAAATCGCCTGGAAAGCGCTTGTCAATCTGCATGAGTTTTTTCTGCCAGGGAGATGCAGAAATGCTGCAGAAATTTTCTGCTTCATTTCTGCATCGTGGGCACATAGCCTAAATGCAAAAAGGTAAATAAAATTACCAAAATTTCCACAACAAAAGTGTAGCTCTACCTACAGCGTATTCACACCCAGACTATAAGATTATGGCCGGTCTCTGGGTGGGTGTTTTTTTACACAGTAGTCAGAACCTACAACATTGTGGTGCCGTTCATTACATGGGCTATACTAAGGGAGTGCCTGTCAGCATAGAGCGAATACGTCCATATACCGACCAGCAGAAAGTGTAAGAGAAGAACTATAGAAGGATGGACCATAGTGGAGCATTCCGGACTGGTGCAACATAAGGAGCCAGAAGGCTTCCCCCCGGTATTCCATGCTATGTGCTTCTTATAAAGTGACATCTCTCCATAGACCCCTCTGTGAAGACCACCCCCTTATCCAGATGATACATTCTCACTTCCACCATATATAATGCAGACTGGCCATTTTTTTTTTTTTTTTCAGAAAATCCCCAATTTTGGGTCGTCAGCTGTAAAAGAAGAAATGCTTTACACCAGTGCTGGGAACCTATGGCAGCGTGCAGAGGGGGCAGCAGAGCCCTCCTGGGGGGCACCATGGCCGCAGCACTAGCGCTACTGGATAGGGCCGGCGGGGGAGAACTCTGAGCCGCCGAGTGCCGGCACCAGCTCCGCTACTGCAGCTAGATGTGCGATCTCTCTCGGACGGAAACACATCGAGCTGGAGTGTATTGCAGCGCACGAACTAGCCAGGCCTGTGCGCGGCAATACACGCTGCCGGCCAATCAGAGGCCAGCGGCTGCCGCCCAATCAGAGGCCAGCATGACGTCGGCCGGTCAATCAGAGGCCAGCATCACGCCTGCCGGTCAATCAGAGGCCAGCATGAATTCGGCCGGACAATCAGAGGCTAGCGGCTTCCGGACAATCAGAAGCGGCTGCCGGCCAATCAGAGGCCAGCATGACGTCGACCGGTCAATCAGAGGCCAGCGTCTGCCGGCCAATCAGAGGCCAGCATGACGTCGACCGGCCAATCAGAGGCCAGCGGCTTCCTTCCAATCAGAGGCCAGCATGAATTCGGCCGGCCAATTAGAGGCCTGCGGCTTCTGACCAATGAGAGACCAGCATGACGTTGGCCGGACAATCAGAGGCTAGTGGCTTCCGGACAATCAGAAGCGGCTGCCGGCAAATCAGAGGCCAGCATGACGTCGGCTGGCCAATCAGAGGCCAGCGGCCGCTGGCCTCTGATTGGCCGGCAGCGTGTACTGCAGCGCGCATGGGCCTGGCTAGTACGTGCGCGGCAATACACTTCAGCTAGATGTGCCGACTACAGGAGAGGACGCTGCGCGGGAGAAGAAGGAAGGTGAGGAGGAGGGTTTATTATGTGTTTTTTTTTTTTTTTTAATATGGGATGCACAATGGCTGGGGGGGGAGAGGAGCATATATACCAGGATTGAGGGGAGGGCCAGCATATATACCAGGATTGAGGGGAGGCCCACCATATATACCAGGATTGAGGGGAGGGCCAGCATATATACCAGGATTGAGGGGGGGCAGCATATATACCAGGATTGAGGGGAGGGCCAGCATATATACCAGGATTGAGGGGAGGGCCAGCATATATACCAGGATTGAGGGGGGGCAGCATATATACCAGGATTGAGGGGAGGGCCAGCATATATACCAGGATTGAGGGGAGGGCCAGCATATATACCAGGATTGAGGGGAGGGCCAGCATATATACCAGGATTGAGGGGAGGCCCACCATATATACCAGGATTGAGGGGAGGCCCACCATATATACCAGGATTGAGGGGAGGGCCAGCATATATACCAGGATTGAGGGGGGCCAGCATATATACCAGGATTGAGGGGAGGGCCAGCATATATACCAGGATTGAGGGGAGGGCCAGCATATATACCAGGATTGAGGGGAGGGCCAGCATATATACCAGGATTGAGGGGAGGCCCACCATATATACCAGGATTGAGGGGAGGGCCAGCATATATACCAGGATTGAGGGGGGGCAGCATATATACCAGGATTGAGGAGAGGGCCAGCATATATACCAGGATTGAGGGGAGGGGCAGCATATATACCAGGATTGAGGGGAGGGCCAGCATATATACCAGGATTGAGGGGGTGGCCAGCATATATACCAGGATTGAGGGGAGGGGCAGCATATATACCAGGATTGAGGGGAGGGCCAGCATATATACCAGGATTGAGGGGAGGGCCAGCATATATACCAGGATTGAGGGGAGGGCCAGCATATATACCAGGATTGAGGGGAGGGCCAGCATATATACCAGGATTGAGGGGGGGGCCAGCATATATACCAGGATTGAGGGGAGGGCCAGCATATATACCAGGATTGAGGGGGGGCCAGCATATATACCAGGATTGAGGGGAGGGCCAGCATACATACCAGGATTGAGGGGAGGGCCAGCATATATACCAGGATGTGGGTGAGCACATTCTTTATTTCTGCAGTCTCTTACCCCTGCTCCTGTCTGTGGCTGCTCTATGCTGCCCTCGTCTGCTCTTTGTATCAGTTGTTTGTATCAGTAAAACCTCAATATTTAGGATAAATTGCCGTGTTGGCACTTGGCCATAAATAAGTGGGTTTTGGATTGCAGTTTGGGCACTCGGTCTCTAAAAGATTCGCCATCACTGCTTTAAACCAATCAATGTGCAAATATCAACATTTTTGAGAAAATACAATACATTTGATCAGATGTCAAAAAATATTCCAGAAAAAAAAAATTGTGATCAGAAATCCTAAAGAAAAATTAACTCTTTAATACCATTTTTACCAAAAATACATTGTAAAAAAAAAGAAGTGTAATTTTCTACAGTACAATATTTATTTCTATTTTTCTCAAAAGAATTGTCATTTTAGGCCCCCAAAAATTGAAAATCAATGTAAAAAGTGTATTTTAATACAATAAAAAAATCAGGGTAATTGTTCAGTTGTATTGCCAGTTTTACAGCACGATTTACGATCCCACAGGCCGATGAGCTACAATCTTCCTGAGAAAGGATTCATCAATGTATCAGATGCTTTCTTGCATGTTTCTACATGGAGCAATACACATATGTTCCATGTCCCTTCCTCTAAGAAACCTTCAATGAACCCTGATAGGATCTACAGAGAATAGACAAGACGTCCTTTACAGTGTTACACACTTACTCGATACTCAGTCTAATTTCATCATTCATTTTACTTTCTGCTTATAAATGCATTCATTAAAATAATGAATATCTGCATTGAGGACAGTAGAAGAACTAGTTTGTGTTTGTTCATCAAGATGCATTATCTTGGTCTCGTCTTGGCACTGTAACTGTTGGTAGGTAGGCAGAGTACTGGAGAGGTTGCTCCCGTCGTTCAGAGAGTTGCTCCGGTGCGGTGTTCTGTTGGTAGACTGACCGCTTTGTTGGTTTGCTATCAGGTGGTGAATCATATCGGTTATGAGATTGAGTTTATGATCCATTTGAGTTACCTACAAATGTATAAAAAAAAATTCAAACAAAGAGAATAGCATAGATACAGACCACACTCCATACACATTTCACACTACCCGTGAGCGCTGCCTGATATTGTAGCTTATCCCTAACCAAATCAATGGGGCACTGAGTTGCAATACCAGACACACCCCATGGACAAGAGAGGCACAGTTTTGGGGAGAAATAAAGTAGATAGATCCTTTAATGCAATATTGGTTAGCCATTTAGACATTGTTGTTTTAATTGAAAACTAGAGTTGGTGCGATTCGTTTCGCAGCACTGGGTCCATCGGCCACGTCAGTAATCTTTGGATGCTGGACAGGAGCCTCAAGACCTGCCTTCTACCTTCCAAGATTCCCTGCTTCTCTTCTGATTAGCTGCATCTTTATGGTTACAGCATGATGCATATGTGACATTGCATCAGGCCGGCTAATCAGTAGAACAGCAGTGGATGCCGGGATGTAGGAGGTGGTTCTCAGGGCTCCGATGCAGCGGTCACAGATTATGGATGTGGCTGATGGACTGGGTCCTGCGAATTGACTCGCACCAACTCTGTTGGAAACCTTTGTCAGATTGAACTGCTTAATGAACTCAGAAAGAGCTTTCTGTCCACATCCATGAAAGTAGTAGCCAACAGTTAAAGGGGTTTTCTACTACTCGGACATCTCCTTCTCCATATATATATTTTTGCCCTCAGTAAAATAATAACACCTATACTCCCTTCCAGTGTTCCAGCCGTGTCGGCATTGGCTCTCCTTGGGATCACGTGACATTGTTATGTCAAGTGATCCCTGCTGCCAATCAGCGCTGGCTTCACTCTTCCTGCCTCCAGTTATAGCACATACCTGTACATCCGGAGGAAGTAAGAGCAGCAACATCTCTCACTTCCTCTGGATGTATGCAAGTTGGCCAAAGGCGGGGAGAGTAAAGTCAGCACTGATTGCCCCTAGGAATCATGAGACATAATGTCATGCTGTCACGCAAGGTGTGTGAAAGACTAAGTGCAACACAAAGGTAAAACGGAAAGGGAACCCAGACTAGGGAAAGTGGGGAGTGGAGAACTCCTAGGCTGATCTAGTGTCACCCTGTCTCCACTAATGTCCCTTTATTGGTTCTTCACCAATCGCCGCACGCATACCTCAGCCTGTCTATCCCTGGCATTAGGCTCAGGCTAGGGAACAGAAAGGATGAGCACTAGTTGATCCCCACTGAACACTAAAGACAACAAGGGGGGACAAACAAGGGAAAATCACTTAGCTTTACTCGACTCCAGACAAATGCGCACACGTTCTCTAGCACCAGAGAGATAGAAGTACTGCTCTTGCTCAAGCCTTCACAAGGGGTAATGAATATCGCCGGCACTTCCCTCTGGCTCACAACAGGTATTTATACATCCAGGCCAGGGTGTTAATTAGCCCGAGGAAGCTAGCCCCTGCGTCCTAGAGATACATATTCTAAGAAGTTGTCTGTAAGGCCAAATGAAGAGATCTCCTGCAACCAACTGCAGGATGACTGTCTGTCACTTCTGACACACCCATGACACACGCAATCCCCAGGAGAGCCAGTGCAGACACCGCTGGAATAGTGCTGGCACTGGAGGTGAGTATAGGTGTTATTATTTTACTGGGGGACACACATATGGATTGAGAAGGAGTTGTCTGAGTAATGGAAAACCCCTTTAAGCCTCCATACACAATAGACTAAGCTAATAGTCTAAGGGGACATCCAGACTCTTCCCTGACAGATGAGGTCAGAGGAGGTAAAATTCAAACTGCCTGACC
Organism: Phyllobates terribilis; assembly: GCF_046119375.1. Classification (NCBI taxonomy): domain Eukaryota; kingdom Metazoa; phylum Chordata; class Amphibia; order Anura; family Dendrobatidae; genus Phyllobates; species Phyllobates terribilis. The sequence continues at coordinate 1,365,880 of NW_027363222.1, read as the reverse complement.
CTTAATGCCCGACCCTTTTGTTATTCAGGTGATAAGCTGCTGCCAGAGCCGTTTGGCAGTGATTTTCACAGTTCTCCACTTTGAAAACACATGAACATTTAACCAAGCCAAACCTTCTCGTGTATGAGAGTTGGGAGAGGTAGTGGACGGCCGAACCAGCAATCAACGTTCAGTTATTGTGTGTGGCCACCTTAACTTGTGTGTGCAAGTCACAGATGACCACAGGTATTTAGACTCTCTGCAGTGTGTGAGCAGCGCTGTAGAATTGGTGTCTGGATGCACCATTATGTATTTTACACTTTTTCAGAGAGTGAGGAATATTCTGTATGTAGTATGTGGTAATTGTCTGTATATCCTGTACTCCATGTGTGTATGTGTAAGTAGTAGCTGTGCATAATATAAATATATATGGTTTTATCTTATTTTCTTACCTTGTCCTCGACACGGTTCAATCTTGACCCAATTGTATTAGAGCCTCGATCTTTCACTTTATCTGGAAATAAATAAAAGTAAAAAAAAGTCATTTTTAAATTTACTATTAGAAATTAGCATTTTTTGGGTCCACTGGCATTCAACCAAATTTGTGAAACTGTTTATGATTTACAGTTCAGAGAATATAACATGAGAAACGATTTACCTATTCTTCCACAAAGCGATGAAATATGGCATCCTTATTCTGGACAACCTCTTAAAAAAAGGCTTTCCCATTGTTACAAATGACGGCATATTGCTTGGATTTGCCATCATATGGTGTCAGATTGTTACCATTACTATTGTTAATTTCTCTAAAACATAGCATTTATTCCATTTCATAGTGGTAGGGAGTGGAATCTATCCAGAAAGAAACAGCGAGGGCTTCCCCAATGACTGGTCCAGTCTGTAAGAAAGGAAAAAAATCACTGGTGTAATCAAAAAGTATTTTTATTGAAGAGAAATTCCACCTAAAACTTGCAAACTGTCTCTTCCAGTGCAACCTATTAGAAGTAGCAATCCTAAAAGTCAATATCAACCTTTTAACAAGCCTTGCCACATGATTTAGGATAAATGGCAAACTAGAATCTCAATTTGCAGCCATGGTGTTTCGGGGTGTTGCCCCTCAGCAGTGCAAAGCATGAGATCTGATTTAGCTGTCTGAGAGACTTCAGAAGGAAAAACTTTACCCCTTAGATCCCAGTGAGGAGAGTGAAATGCCAGAGTAAGGAGGCTTATAAACCATGCAATGGCTCCCCGGGGAGCTTATGAGCCTCCTTACACTGGCATTTTTTAGACAAATTATCTTACTTTTCCTCTAAGGATTCAATTTTCTTCCTTTTTTCTATTACTTTATCACTGTTGATGACTCCCACTGATTTGCTATAGCAATGAGATGTGCACATTTGAAACCAGAAGTTTACATACACTATATAAAAAGACACATATGCATGTTTTTCTCAATATCTGACATGAAATAAGTATAAACCTTTCCCGTTTTAGGTCAATTAGGATTACCATCATTTTTAATATTTGCCAAATGCCAGAATAACGAGAGAGAGATAATGTTTTAAGGCATTTTTATTACTTACTGCAAAGTCAAAAGTTTACATACACTAAGATTACTATGTATTTAAACAATTCTCGACTGCCCATATGATGATGCCATGTGTTTGGAAGCTTCTAATAGTTTTTTGGGCAACATCTGAGTTAATTAGAGACACACCTGTGGATGTATTTTAATGCACACCTGAAACACACTGCTTCTATGTGTAGCATCATGGGAAAGTGTAAAGAAATCAGCCAAGATATCAGGAAGAGAATTGTAGACTTGCACAAGTCTGGCTTATCCTTAGGTACAATTTCAAGATATCTGAAGGTGCCTCGTTCATCTGTACAAACAATTATATGCAAGTACAAACAAGATTGGAATGTCCAGCCATCATACCACTCAGGAAAGAGACGGGTTCTGTGTCCCAGAGATGAACGTGCTTTGGTCCGACATGTGCATATCAACCCCAGGACAAAAGCAAAAGACCTTGTGAAGAGGATGGCAGAAGCTAGTAAGATTGTCAGAGTGACAATTCACAGTGAAACGAGTACTGTATCAACATGGGCTGAAAGACCACTCTGCCAGGAAGAAGCCATTAATCCAAAAAGAAACATAAAAAAGCCAGATTAATGTTTGCAAATGCACACAGGAACTCAGACCTTAATTTTTGGAGACATGTCCTGTGGTCTGATGAAACTAGAATTGAACTTTTTGTGCATAATGACCATCGTTAAGTTTAGAGGAAAAAGGGAGAAGCTTAGAAGCCTAAGAACACCATCCCAACTGTGAAACACGGGGGCAGCAGCATCATGTTGTGGGGTTCCTTTGCTGCAAGAGGGACTTGGTGCACATCACAAAATAGATGGCTTCATGAGAAAAGAAGATTATGTGGCAATACTGAAGCAACATCTCAAGATATCAGCCAGGAAGTTAAAGCTTGAGCAGAAATAGGTCCTCCAAATGGACAATGACCCGAAGCATACTGCCAAAATGGTAACAAAGTGGCTTAACCCCTTCATGACCAAACCAATTTTTTTTAAATCTGACCAGTGTCACTTTATATAGTAATAACTCTGGAATGCTTCAACATATCCCATAGCTTTCGAGACTGTTTTTTGTGATGCATGATACTTTATAATAATGGTAAATTTAGGCTGATATGGTTTGCGTTTATTTATAAAAATATCAGAAACTTGGCAAAAATGTTTTAAAAATTGCACTTTTCAAACTTTGATTGATTATGCCTTTAATCCCAATAGTCATACCACACAAAAACAGTAATAAATAACATTTCCCTCATGTCTGCTTTACATCAGCACCATTTGTAAAATGTTGTTTTATTTTGTTAGCATTTTAGAAGATTTAAAAATGTAGCAGTTATTTTTCATTTTTTTCAAGGAAATTTACAAAACTTATTTTTATAGGGACCTGTTCAGTTTTGAAGTGACTTTGAGGCTGCGTGCCCACTGTGCGTTTTTCAAGCGTTTTTGCTGCGGAATTTTCGAAGCGAAAACGCTTAAACGCTTGGTAATGCGTGCCCCATGGTCCTCACTGATAACCCGCATGTGCTGTGTGTTGGTATATGCAACAGTTGTGGACTTCTTTGTTTGTGTGAAGGAGGAGTTTATGCTGATCTGACAGTAGATGGCGATGTTGTGTAAAGTTTCCTTGTTTACTGTATTGTGAAAGAAAAAAAGTCTCTCTTGTATTTTCTATTTTGTTCTTACTTCCTGATGCAGTACTGTGTGACTGTGCGTTTTTTCCTTTACCTCATGTTCTGAGAAGTAAAAGCTTGTTATCCCATGTAATCTGCTTTGTGAAGTTTTATACTGCAACTGTGGGTATCCAGAAGCTGTGCAACACTGTGCACATGCTGCGGAAATTTACGCTGCGGATTATCATTGCGGAAAAATCTGAAGCATACCCATTAATTTTGGATAAATTTTGGACTGAAGGCATCAAAACTATGAATTAACACATGTGGAATTATATACTTAACAAAAAGTGTGAAACAACTGAAAATATGTCTTATATTCTAGGTTCTTCAAAGTAGCCACCTTTTGCTTTGATGACTGCTTTGCACACTCTTGGCATTCTCTTGATGAGCTTTAAGAAGTAGTCACCGGAAATGGTTTTCACTTCACAGGTGTGCCCTGTCAGGTTTAATAAGTGGAATTTCTTGCCTTATAAATTAGGTTGGGAGCATCAGTTGTGCAGAAGTCAGGTGGATACACAGCTGAGAGTCCTACTGAATAGACTGTTAGAATTTGTATTATGGCAAGAAAAAAGCAGCTAATTATAGAAAAAATGAGTGGCCATCATTACTTTAAGAAATAAATGTCAGTCAGTCCGAAAAATTGGGCAAACTTTGAAAGTGTCCCCAAGTGAAGTTGCAAAAACCATCAAGCGCTACAAAGAAACTGGCTCACATGAGGACCGCCCCAAGAAAGGAAGACCAAGAGTCACCTCTGCTTCTGAGGATAAGTTTATCCGAGTCACCAGCCTCAGAAATCGCAGGTTAATAGCAGCTCAGATTAGAGACTAGGTCAATGCCACACAGAGTTCTAGCAGAAAGAGAGAAGGACATTGAGTTTAGTGATAAAAAACATAATTTTTATTAATTCAATTTCTTAAAAACTTGCATACATAATTTAACATACAGTTTAAGATGTAAAGATGGGTACCCAGTGAGGGCTGAAGTGCCCAGGCGCACAGCACATACACAGGTCGCAGAGATCAGCTGCATTTATTGGACAAAAATGGGGCAGTACTTATAGCAGGCACTTTGCAGAGAGAAAAAAAAGGGGAAGGGGGGGGTTAAACATATATTGGTAGTCCATACAATATTACGTGCAGAGGTCCATGTAATAATCTCCCCAATGAATCATAAAGTGCAGGTGTCTTGCGCAAAGAAAAATAAATAATAATAGTAGTAATCCATTCAATGTTCCATGCAAAAGCTCTATGCAATAGATTACCCAGTAGATTGTATAATCACAGTCCCTGCAATAATGTGCCACTAATGACAGGTGAGATACCTATACATGGGAGCCCTCAGTAAAGAATGTATTAGGCATGCCATAAAAGCATGAATATAAGAGGAGCTTCCCCAAAAAGTAGAGAGAGAAACAGTCAGAAACAATGCATACCCATGTGTGTGCAGCCCGCACCAGGTCGTCAGCCTAGCCCCGAACCCACGCTCTCGCCATATGGCTTCCTCAGAGTTCTAGCAGCAGACACATCTCTACAACAACTGTTAAGAGGAGACTTTGTGCAGCAGGCCTTCATGGTAAAATAGCTGCTAGGAAACCACTGCTAAGGACAGGCAACAAGCAGAAGAGACTTGTTTGGGCTAAAGAACACAAGGAATGGACATTAAACCAGTGGAGATCTGTGCTTTGGTCTGATGAGTCCAAATTTGAGATCTTTGGTTCCAACCACCGTGTCTTTGTGCGATGCAGAAAAGGTGAACGGATGGACTCTACATGCCTGGTTCCCACCGTGAAGCATGGAGGAGGAGGTGTGATGGTGTGGGGGTGCTTTGCTGGTGACACTGTTGGGGATTTATTCAAAATTGAAGGCATACTGAACCAGCAGGGCTACCACAGCATCTTGCAGCGGCATGCTATTCCATCCGGTTTGCGTTCAGTTGGACCATCATTTATTTTTGAACAAGACAATGACCCCAAACACACCTGCAGGCTGTGTAAGGGCTATTTGACCAAAATGAGAGTGATGGGGTGCTACGCCAGATGACCTGGCCTCCACAGTCACCAGACCTGAACCCAATCGAGATGGTTTGGGGTGAGCTGGACCGCAGAGTGAAGGCAAAAGGGCCAACAAGTTCTAAGCATCTCTTGGAACTCCTTCAAGATTGTTGGAAGACCATTTCCGGTGACTACCTCTTGAAGCTCATCAAGAGAATGCCAAGAGTGTGCAAAGCAGTTATCAAAGCTAAAGGTGGCTACTTTGAAGAACCTAGAATATAAGACATATTTTCAGTTGTTTCCCAAATTTTTTGTGTTAAGTATATAATTCCACCTGTGTTAATTCATAGTCTTGATGCCTTCAGTGTGAATGTACAATTTTCATAGTCATGAAAATACAGAACAATCTTTAAATGAGAAGGTGTATCCAAACTTTTGGTCTGTACTATATATATATATATATATATATATATATATATATATATATATATATATATATATATATATTATTTAGAATCATTTATTTTTATTTCAGACATGTAGTTCATACACATTCTAAAATATGTAGATCTATATTCTTTCTATTTGAACAAAGGAAATGTTTGATGCCTAAAAGGAGTTTTCATAAGTGATCTCTTGAGCAGCTCAGAGCTATGCAGTCTCCTTACTTCCTGATTTCTGGCAGGACGGGCTCTTCTCCCTGAGTGATAGCTCTGATGAGCAAGCACACAGCCACAGACAGTGAGAGCCTAGATACTGGGTGCAGGAATTGTGATTCTACAGGATGGATAAGAGCATCTTGTCAAAAGCCTAAAGGGAGAAGGCAGGGAGCAGCTAACTGGTGTATAGAAATGAATGGGCTGGACAGAGATAACGGTATGTTAGGAATTAACTTTTCTCCTGGAATGTGACTACTGCACACTCTCTACCAAGGTCTACTAGTGGCTGAACTCCATGGAAATGAGCTTTACACTATGTAAGATAAAAGCTCTCATTGCAGGAGAATGACAGCAGATAGAAAAAGCAAGTCAGTGGCAAACTTGCGCATTTTTATGCTGTTTAATTAAAGCAACTTAGTAACTTGAGAATACCTGTTTATTGACAAAGGTGTTATGAGACTTAATGAGGTTGTCTGGTTTAGAAACCACTTGCACATACTTGGGGCACTATACAGGTTAATAGTGGGGATTCTCTGTTGTAAACCTGAACCCATTTTATGCAGACTAGAGAGCAGTTACATGGAGTCATTCCCACTTTGAAGGTCCCAGGACTTCATTCATTACATAGTCAGCTTATTGATTTCACTGGATACTGTGCAGTACCTCCTGTTTCCTTTGGTGGCAGTGCAGGAGAATTAAATGCTTGTTGCCAGATTTTTCAACAAATGGCTTATCGCTGAGATTGCCAGCAACAGATCATCCTTTAGTCAGCATATTGGGGCCCTTCTAACAAAAAGACATTAACTAATGCAGACATTCCTTTTAAGTACAAAGCATATGCCAGTATACTATCTGCAAAGTAAAAAATAAATAAATTCTTAAGTGCTTAAAAGGAACGTGTCCTCTGTTGTTTAACCCCTATCTGCCCTACATGTATAGTGCATGTTGGGTGCGAGTGTGTGGAGTGGACTCTGCAACTCCACCCGCAATATACCTGCAGATTCCAGCTGTGTTATACTGCCGGTATTTGTCTGTAAAAGCCGCTATTAGAGCAGCTCTGGTTGCTGCTGTTAACCCCTTAGATGCTGCAGTAAATCCCTGACCGTGGTAGTTAAGGTGCGATGTCCCAGAGGTTCACCATTTTGGATGCCCATGGGATGTTGCCTTCCACCCCCCTTCACTAAGTGAAAGTGCTGCTTATGGATTTCAGTGGCAACCATGAGCCTGCTGACCGCCCCCATGGCTGCCATGTTGGTACATGAAAAAGTGGGATTGAAACATCGTATATAACCCAAAAAATGTTATTAATGAAAACCTCAGCAATTAACAGGCCCTCATAAAGCTCTATCGACCGAATCTCTGAAATGTTTTCACCATCAAAATAAAACTATACAAGTTTGATATCTGGTTTTTCAAGTTTGCTCGACGTGAAGAATCATGTTCACAGGTCATTTTCACTGCACAATGAAACCTTAGAAACAAAACCCAAAAACAATGAAAAACGCAATCCCATTTAACTTCACTTGGAATTTTTGTTCCAGTTTTCCAGTATATTGTAGGGTAAAAAAAAAACAGCCCTCATACAGCTATGTCACACGAAAGGGGAGAAAGAAGGCGAGGAACAAAGAAAAAGCCCAAAAACTAAAACTGTCCATGGTGAGAAGGGATTACATTAAATTTACTGTAAATGTCATTTTTTTTAGATTTTCACTTTTTAACATCACAATAAAAAAAAAACAATCCTGAAGTCTTACAATTTTCACACTGGCCACTAGTCCTAAGAATAGACTCATTGTGAAGGAAGGGTGAGGAGGTGAGCTGTGACTCATTTATAGTGAATGGTGGCTACTTTATCTGCTTTATATAGAGGTGTCATCTTTCATTGTCATTTTCAGTCATGATAATAAAACTGCTGAAAAATCTTCTGCATACAACAGGAAATATGAAACTAATTTTGGCCAGGGTGATAATTGCAGGATCTGTGGGTGTGTTTTTTTAGTTTAGATGGTTACCATAGTGAAAAAAAAGTAAAAAAAAATAATAAATTTCATGTAAAAAGGTAATTTAAACAATTGGTTATTTTTTGATAACACATTCTCTTTAACTGCTCTTCTCTAATAAGATGGCAATATTGCACCGCTGCAAAAATAGGAAGAAGTAGTTTGTCAATTTTAAAGCAGCTTCTTGGAAACTAATGACTTAGTCATTGATATAACATCCTGACAAAATGACTGTTCACTGTCTGTTTCTGAGAAATTAATTCAAAGCTCACAACCGATATGGCTGCACTTCCTATTATCACTTTTGGAAAGACAGACAGTGGATAATGATTATTTCTATTATATATGATCTACGGTATATTCTGATTTGCTAAAAGTGAGATAAGTGACAAGTCTATTGGAAGTAGCAATCCTAAAAGTCAATATCGACCCTTTAACGAGCCTTGTCACATGACTTGGGATAAAAGCCAAACCAGAATCTCAATTTGCAGCCACGGTGTTTCAGGGTATTGCTCCTCGTCAGTACAAAGCATGAGATCCGATTTGACTGTATGAGAGGCTTCTCACTGGGATCTAAAGGGTCATTTTTCTCCTTGTGGAGATTGACATGCCTGGCATGCCAGTGTATATATAGATACTCGGCACTCAAATATTCATAATGATAATGCAATTTTTTATTTCATAAAGAAATCCCAAAATTCAAGGTAACGTTTCAGCCTTATGCAAAAGGCCTTTTTCAAACACTGAGACATAAATGAAACAGATAAAGAAATCAATATTACAAAATTAACACCACAATAGAATGTTTTATTTTAATTTTTTTATTATAAGAAAATAACATCCTGTTGTATTGTTGAAATCACTTGAGATTTATTTAAATATAAAGACATTATTATATAATGTCAAATTAATGTGGGAATTCACTTACTTCATGCAAAATAAATTACAATATGACCAAATACATTTCAATATCTCATATACAGTTGAAACCAGAAGTTTCCATACACTATATAAAAAGACACAGTATCTGCATGTTTCTCTCAATATCTGACATGAAAGCAGAATAAACCTTTCCTGTTTTAGGTCAATTAGGATTACCATCATTTGTAATATTTGCCAAATGCCAGAATAATGAGAGAGCGAGAATGCAGTAAGTAATAAAAATGCTTAAAACAAAGTCAAAACTTTCCATCCATTTCATTAGTATTTGGTACCATTGTCCTTAAAGTGAATGACTTGGGTGAAACATTTGGGATTTCCTCCCACAAGCTTCTCACAATATAAGGCTATGTGCCCACGCTGCGGAAATGAAGCAGAAAATTTCTGCTTCATTTCCGCATGTCCTCTCCCGGAAAAACGTATGCGGAATTCCACGCGCGTTTATCCTGCATTTATCGCACGTTTTCCACATGCGGAATTCCACGCGGGTTTATCCTGCGTTTATCGCGCGTTTTCCACATGCGGAATTCCACGCGGGTTTATCCTGCGTTTATCGCGCGTTTTCCACATGCGGAATTCCACGCGGGTTTATCCTGCGTTTATCGCGCGTTTTCCACATGCGGAATTGCCTTGCGTTTTTTATTGCATTGCAAAGGTAATTCCGCTTGCGGAAACGCAAAATTAATTGACATGCTGTAGATTATTGCGCGCATCAAAAACGCTGCGGAAAAATCCACAGCATGGGCATAGAACTTGCGGATTCCCCTTGGGGACCATGGGGGGCAGATTACCTAGCGTTTCACAAGCGTTTACCCTGAGGAAAGTCCGCAGCATATACGCTTGTAAAACGCTACGTGGGCACATACTCTTAGGTCGGAATTTGGGCCCATTTCTCCTGACAACTGGTGTAACTGATCCAGGTTTGTAGGTCGTCTTGCTCGCACCGGCCTTTTCAGCTTTGCCCATACATTTTCAATAGGACTAAGATCAGGGCTTTGTGATGGCCGCTCCAAAACATTGACTTTGTTATCCTTAACCCCTTATTGGCCAATAGACGTCTTTTTACTGATCTGCAATATAAGAGACTAGCGTTCCCCGACAGGTGACTATCCTGTAGCGGTCACCTGTACATTATAGCTGACAACTTGCTGCATCAGCCATGATCAGTGTTGGCACAGACCATGGACGTTTAACCCCTTTGATTCTGTTGTCAATAGTGATTATAGAATCTAAATAGTTAACACAATGTGGGGGCTTCCTTTTAACTTTATCGGCACCTTGATATCTTGATTGTGTGGTCCTGATGTTTGCCTTGGCAGTTCATGGCCAAATAACTACCTTTAAAGTATGCCGGCTATAATTGCCTGTTCAGAAGTCATCAAAATCTAGATTGTAAAAATAAACTTTTTCATTCTTGTCATTCCACTTTCCATTACTTCCTGAAAAGAACCAGAAGGGTTAATGAACTATATGAAAGCAATTTTAAATACGTTGAGGGGTGCAGTGTTTAACCCCTTTACCCCCGAGGGTGGTTTGCACGTTAATGACCAGGCCAATTTTTACAATTCTGACCACTGTCACTTTATGAGGTAATTACTCTGGAACGCTTCAACGGATCCCCCTGATTCTGAGACTGTTTTTTCGTGACATATTGTACTTCATGATTTTGGTAAAATTTCTTCGATATCACTTGCGTTTATTTGTGAAAAAAACGAAAATTTTGCAATTTTCAAAGTTTTAATTTTTATGCCCTTAAATCAGAGAGATATGTCACACAAAAGAGTTAATAAATAACATTTCCCACATGTCTACTTTACATCAGCACAATTTTGGAACCAAAATTTTTTTTTGTTAGGGAGCTATAAGGGTTAAAAGTTGACCAGTGATTTCTCATTTTTCCAACAAAATTTACAAAACCATTTTTTTAGGGACCACATCACATTTGAAGTCACTTTGAGAGGTCTATATGACAGAAAATACCCAAAAGTGACACCATTCTAAAAACTGCACCCCTCAAGGTGCTCAAAACCACATTCAAGAACTTTATTAACCCTTCAGGTGCTTCACAGGAATTTTTGGAATGTGGAAGAAAAAAATGAACATTTAACTTTTTTCACAAAAATGTTACTTTAGACCCAATTTTTTTTATTTTCGCAGGGGTAACAGGAAAAAATGGACCCTAAAATTTGTTGTGCAATTTCCCCTGGGCACGCAGATACCCCATATGTGGGGAAAAACCACTGTTTGGGCGCACGGCAGGGCTCGGAAGGGAAGGAGCGCCATTTGGCTTTTTGATTGTAAAATTTGCTTGAATAATTAGCGGACGCCATGTTGCGTTTGGAGAGTCCCTAATGTGCCTAAACAGTGGAAACCCCCCACAAGTGACCCCATTTTGGAAACTAGACCCCCCAAGGCACCTATCTAGATGCATAGTGAGAACTTGGAACCCCTAGGTGCTTCACAAATTGATTCGTAAAAATGAAAAAGTTTTTTTTTTTCCACTTTTTCATTTTAACGAATCAATTTGTGAAGCACCTGAGGGTTCCAAGTGCTCACTATGCATCTAGATAGGTGCCTTGGGGGGTCTAGTTTCCAAAATGGGGTCACTTGTGGGGTAGCTCCACTGTTTAGGCACATCAGGGGCTCTTCAAACGCAACATGGTGTCCTCTAACAAATTGAATGGAAAATCGGCTCAAATTGTTAGCGGACACCATGTTGCGTTTGGAGAGCCCCTGTGTGCCTAAACATTGGAGCTCCCCCACAAGTGACCCCATTTTGGAAACTAGACCCCCCAAGGCACCTATCTAGATGCATAGTGAGCACTTGGAACCCTCAGGTGCTTCACAAATTGATTCGTTAAAATGAAAAAGTGGAAAAAAAAAAACTTTATACGTTTATTTTTTACGCCGTTCCTCGTGCGGTATAAGTGATGAGATTACTTTATTCTTTGGGTCGGTGCGATTACAGCGATACCAGAATCATATTGGGTTTTTATGATTGACAGCTGTCACACACTAAAAGACACATATTTTGTAAAATCTAGTTTTTGCATTGCCATATTTTGGCCGACAGTCATGTGACGGCTTGTTTTTTGCGGGATGAGTTGGCGTTTTTATTGGTGCCATTTTCAGGCATGTGACATTTTTTGATCGCTTTCTATTCCAGCTTTTGGGAGACAGAATAAACAAAAACCAACAATTCAGGAATTTTTTTTTTGTTTTTTTTTATTCTGGTCCGGGTGTGGTAAAATTGATAAGGTAGCTTTATTCTTCGGGTCAGTACGGTTACAGCGGTACCACATTTATATTGTTTTTTATGTTTTGGCGCTTTTACACAATAAAAGAATAAAGCAATGCAAAAAAATATATTTTTTTATAAAATAGCTGAGAGCTGTAACTTTTTGATTTTTCGGATGATGGATCTGTATGGCAGCTTGCTTTTTGCGGGACGAGATGACGTTTTCAGCGGTACCATTTTTATTTATATTCGTCTGTTTGATCGCGTGTTATTCCATTTTTTGCATGGCGGTATGATGATAAAGCATTGTTTTTTGCTTTGTTTTTTATTTTTATTTTTTACCGTGTTCACTGAAGGGGTTAACTAGTGGAACAGTTTTATAGTCCAGGTCGTTACGGACGCGGCGATACCAAACATGTGTACTTTTATTGTTTGTTTTTTCATAATAATATTTATTGATGGCTACATTATATTTTTATTTTTAGTGGATTATTTTTTTTTTTTTTATATTTTTACAATTTTTTTTTTTTTTTTTCCACTTTCTGGGAGTTTTTACACTTTTTTACTTTGTCCCACTGTGGGACTTTCACTTTTTTTATTCTGATCGCCTGCACAGCATAGGGATGGAGCACCATCCCTGTGCCATGCAGGCTGTCAGCGCTGGACAGGGAGAAGATAGTTTGGAGATGCACTGCGCATGTCCAAACAATCTTACTGCTGTCTGGTGACCCGGATGTTGTCATGACGACATCGGGTAGTCATGGCAACACCCGGGAAGCCGCGGCAGACAGCGCTGGAGGCCGGAAGAGGAGGTGAGTATACCGATCACCTCCCCTTGCCTCCGCAATGCTGCGATCGAAGTCCGCAATGCTGCGATCGACTTCGATCGCAGCATTGCGGGGGTTAATGTGCTGGGAGCGGTGCGGAACCACTCCCTGCACATAGTACCGGGTGTCAGCTGTGACAATCAGCTGACACCCGGCGGCGATCGCGCCCGCACAGCCTGTGTGCGCGCGCGATCGCGGTGACGTACTAATACGGGTCAGGCTCTTAAAGCCCAGGGCACAGACGCGTATTAGTACATCATGGGCTTTAAAGGGGTTAAAATGGTAACACTTTTGGGTGGTTTCCAACATATAAGACTCGCAGGCTAAGTGCCCACGAAGCAAAAATGCTCCAGATTTTTTCTGTATCTCCCTGGCAGGAAAAATGCATGCGGATTTTACATGCGTTTTTCCCGCCAGGTAGAAGCGTTTGTCAAGTGTTTTTGCATGCATTTTTGCATGCGGGTTGTCAAGCGCTTTTCCAAGCGATTTTAGCATCAGTTGGAAAAGTGCTTGACAACTTGGTCACACTATATAAATCCATGCAACCGGCATGGATTTATATAGTGTGACCAAGTTAATAGTTAAAAAAAGAATAAAAATGGTAAACAAAAAAAACATTCTACTCGCCTTCCGATAGCCCCCGGTCTCCTTCTCCGGTGCGTCCGGTGTCTTGGGCGGCTCGCGATGGTGTAAAAGGACTTTCCATGACATCATTTAGTCATGTGACAGGTCAAGCGACCTCCGACATCAATGGTCACGTGACCTGTCACATGACTAAATGACATCATGGAAGGTCCTTTTACACCACCACGAGCCGCCGAAGACACCGGACGCACCATACAGGAGACCGGGGGCCATGAGAAGGTAAGTCTAATGTTATTTTTTATTTTATTCTTTTTTATCTACAGGTACTATGGTACCCGGGTCTGGAGGAGAGTCTCCTCTTCTCCAGACCTGGGTACCAACCACACATTGAATCACTTAATATCCACATGTGTACATGTAGTCATTAAGAAATTATGCAATTCAATGGAAGTCAATGGCGGGAATTACGCCGCGTTTCCGCAAAATTAATGGATATGCTTCACATTTTTCCGCAATGATAATCCGCAGCGTAAATTTCCGCAGCATGTGCACAGTGTTGCACAGCTTCTGGATACCCACAGTTGCAGTATAAAACTTCACAGAGCAGATTACAGGGGATAACAAGCTTTTACTTCTCAGAACATGGGGTAAAGGAAAAAACGCACAGTTACACAGTACTGCACCAGGAAGTAAGAACAAAATAGAAAATACAAGAGAGACTTTTTTCTTTTACAATACAGTAAACAAGGAAACTTTACACAACATCGCCATCTACTGTCAGATCAGCATAAAGTCCTCCTTCACACAAACAAAGAAGTCCACAACTGTTGCATATACCAACACACAGCACATGCAGGTTATCATTGAGGACCATGGGGCACGCATTACCAAGCATTTAAGCATTTTCGCTTCGAAAATTCCGCAGCAAAAACGCTTGAAAAACGCACAGTGGGCACGCAGCCTCAAAGTCACTTCAAAACTGAACAGGTCCCTATAAAAATAAGTTTTGTAAATTTCCTTGAAAAAAATGAAAAATAACTGCTACATTTTTAAATCTTCTAAAATGCTAATAAAATAAAACAACATTTTACAAATGGTGCTGATGTAAAGCAGACATGAGGGAAATGTTATTTATTACTGTTTTTGTGTGGTATGACTATTGGGATTAAAGGCATAATCAATCATAGTTTGAAAAGTGCAATTTTTAAGACATTTTTGCCAAGTTTCTGATATTTTTATAAATTAACGCAAACCATATCAGCCTAAATTTACCATTATTATAAAGTATCATGTGTCACAAAAAACAGTCTCAAAAGCTATGGGATATGTTATTCCAGAGTTATTACTACATAAAGTGACACTGGTCAGATTTAAAAAAATTGGTTTGGTCACGAAGGGGTTAAGCCACTTTGTTACCATTTTGGCAGTATGCTTCCGGTCACTGCTCATTTGGAGGACCCATTTCTGCTCAAGCTTTAACTTCCTGGCTGATGTCTTGAGATGTTGCTTCAGTATTGCCACATAATCTTCTTTTCTCATGAAGCCACCTACGGATTTTGTGATGTGGACCAAGTCCCTCTTGCAGCAAAGCAACCCCACAACATGATGCTGCCACCCCCGTGTTTCACAGTTGGGATGGTGTTCTTAGGCTTCTAAGCTTCTCCCTTTTACCTCCAAACTTAACGATGGTCATTATGCACAAAAAGTTCAATTCTAGTTTCATCAGACCACAGGACATGTCTCCAAAAATTAAGGTCTTTGTTCCTGTGTGCATTTGCAAACATTAATCTGGATTTGTTATGTTTCTTTTGGAGTAATGGCTTCTTCCTGGCAGAGTGGTCTTTCAGCCCATGTTGATACAGTACTCGTTTCACTGTGAATTGTCACTCTGACAATCTTACTAGCTTCTGCCATCCTCTTCACAAGGTCTTTTGCTTTTGTCCTGGGGTTGATATGCACATGTCGGACCAAAGCACGTTCATCTCTGGGACACAGAACCAGTCTCCTTCCTGAGCGGTATGATGGCTGGACATTCCAATCTTGTTTGTACTTGCATATAATTGTTTGTACAGATGAACGAGGCACCTTCAGATATCTTGAAATTGTACCCAAGGATGAGCCAGACTTGTGCAAGTCCACAATTCTCTTCCTGATATCTTGGCTGATTTATTTACACTTTCCCATGATGCTACACAAAGAAGCAGTGTGTTTCAGGTGTGCATTAAAATACATCCACAGGTGTGTCTCTAATTAACTCAGATGCTGCCCAAAAAACTATTAGAAGCTTCCAAACACATGGCATCATCATATGGGCAGTCGAGAATTGTTTAACCACTTTGCGCCAGAGCCTGTTTTTGCCTTAGCGACCGGGCCAATTTTTTCAATTCTGACCACTGTCAATTTATGAAGTAATTACTCTGGAACGCTTCAATGGATCCCGCTGATTCTGAGACTGTTTTTTTCGTGACATATTGTACTTCATGATAGTGGTAAAATTTCTTCGATATCGCTTGCGTTTCTTTGTGAAAAAAATCGGAAATTTGGCGAAAATGTTGAAAATTTTGCAATTTTCAAACTTTGAAATTTTCATGCCCTTAAATCAGAGAGATATGTCACACAAAATAGTTAATAAATAACATTTCCCACATGTCTACTTTACATCAGCACAATTTTGGAACCAAAATTGTTTTTTGTTAGGGAGCTATAAGGGTTAAAAGTTGACCAGCGATTTCTCATTTTTCCAACAAAATTTACAAAAACATTTTTTTAGGGACCACATCATATTTGAAGTCACTTTGAGGGGTCTTTATGACAGAAAATACCCAAAAGTGACACCATTCTAAAAACTGCACCCCTCAAGGTGCTCAAAACCACATTCAAGAACTTTATTAACCCTTCAGGTGCTTCACAGGAATTTTTGGAATGTGGAAGAAAAAAATGAACATTTTACTTTTTTCACAAAAATATTACTTTAGACCCAATTTTTTTTTATTTTTGCAGGGGTAACAGGAAAAAATGAACCCCTAAATTTTTTGTGCAATTTCTCTTGAGCGCGCTGATACCCCATATGTGAGGGAAAACCACTGTTTGGGCGCACTGCAGGGTTCGGAAGGGAACGAGCGCCATTAGACTTTTTGAATGTAAAATTTGCTTGAATAATTAGCGGATGCCATGTTGCATTTGGGGAGCCCCTGATGTGCCTATACAATGGAAACCCCCCCACAAGTGCCACCATTTTGGAAACTAGACCCCTTAGGGAACTTATCTAGATGTGTGGTGAGCACATTGGGAGACATAATAAACAAATCAGTAGCAGGTGAAGAATTGGTTTTATTTATTTTTTACGCCGTTCCTCGTGCGGTATAAGTGAAGAGATTACTTTATTCTTCGGGTCGGTGCGATTACAGAGATACCAGATTTATATCGGGTTTTTATGACTGACAGCTGTAACACACTAAAAGACGCTTTTTTTTGTAAAATCTAGTTTTTGCGTCGCCATATTTTGAGAGCTATAATTTTTCCATATTTGGGCCGACAGTCATGTGTCATGCTCCGTTTTTTATTTATTTTTATTACGTTGTGCACAGAAGGAGTTAATTAGTGTGACAGCTTTATAGCTCGGGTTGTTTCAGATGCAGCGATACCAAATATGTGTACTTTTTTTGCATAAATATACGGATTTATCGGTTTAATATTTTATTTATTTATTTTGTGATATTTTTTTTTTAGTAGTTTGAAAACATTTTTTGTTACTTTTTTTTTTACATTTTTACTTAGTCCCTGTATGGGAGATTAATTTTTATTTTTCTGATCACTGATCTCATGTAATGTAATAGACATATATTACATTACATGAGATCTTTGTTGACTGTTTCACAGTCAGAGTCTCTTGCCAGGCTTCAGCTGCAGGCTGAGCCTGGCAGGACACCATATATGGCAGATCTGGAGGCGGTCATGTGACCTCCAGCTGCCATAGCAACGTCAGGTCCTGGAAGGTATCAGGGGTCGTCGGAGAGGTAAGTAGAAGACCCCCTCTCCTCCTGCTGTCTTCTATATGCCGCGATCACTATAGATCGCGGCATATAGAAGACAGCAAAGGGTTAACATCACTGGGACCTGATCCAATCAGGTCCCGATCATATTCCCTGTCAGAGCTATCGCTCTGCACCGCACCCGTAGCGCTTGCAGGACCCTCGGGGTGCTGAGCGCTGCGGGACCACCCACCGTTTTTGCACAGAGCCCTGGCAGCGCCGACGTTTATCTACAGTGGGCGGTCGGGAAGTGGTTAAATTAAAAAAAAAAAAGTTTTCACAAAGTAAAATAGAGAGTTACCTTTTTATTATCATCTAGGACTGTGTTCATACTTTCTATCCATAGCATATCAATAGGTCCATCAAAGATAACCCATTTTCTTTCCGGGGTCTCAGATAACGCAAACTCCCGGAAAGTATTAGCGACTATCCCATCGGTCCACTGCAAATGAAGAGAGGCATCAATAAAATTGCTCTTCCCATAAAATCCAATACAATCCCACAATTGAAAGGATTATTAAAGGGAATGCCTGGGATTATGATATTGATGATACACATGTATTGACTACACGTGGCCCCTATTGAAGTGAATGTGCCGGCACCGGGAGAGACCGCAAGTAAGTGATTTGCATATATGCGTCACATGCCAACTAGAAGTGCGTGACCTCACTCAAAGCAAGTGTATTGAGTGAGGCCAGACACAGTCTAGTCAGAATGTGGCTGGAAGTATGCAAATTTATGCTAATTTCTGGCATAAATAATACAATTTGTTGCTTCCATGTCTGATGAGGAAAATAAAATTTTTGTGCAAACAGGGAGTAAGTCATAATAAAATGATTGCCCGGCAATGTATGGCTGGGGTCTATGTCTCTGAAGGAACCCCTTCTACCATGTCCATAAGCCATAAAAGGGGAGATTTTCCCATTTTCAGCAAAGATATTAGTATTATAAACAATATTTCCAATCATAGACGAACCTCATGTGACACTGGATCAAACTGCCCGAACAGCTGCCCCATGGTGATGGCTTTAGGGTTCACTGTCCGGTAAATCACTTTTTCTTCTTCGCACCCTCGCTCATTCATAAGAGACAGCGTATCAGCGAGGACGTGGAGGACCTTCGTTTTTCCAGAGAACGGCTCTCCAACCAACATAAAACTGTACGGGATAAACAAAATACAGCATGGTCCATTGTATAAAATGGAAACAGCGAAGAATAAATCCCCCGTCCCATGGACTTCTGTAGTTCCAGCTTACCCGTGTCTGACAATCATCATCTCATACGTCTGGATCATGTTCTCCAGGAAGACCTTCTCGGGCTGGATGTTGTGTCCAGCACAGCTCTCCTGTGCGCATTCAAGTAAATCCTGAGCAAAAGGAAGGTAAAATATTTCATCAGTCTGTTTACAGTGGATCCAATTAGAGGTGGGAGAATACATTTTCAGGACCCAGATCAGTATTCTGTGGAAGCTGGATGGGACTCCTGAGAGCCGCCTCTTAGCTGCCGGCATCCCCGGCTCCTCTTCTGATTATATGGCCTGGTGTACATCATGCTGCAACCATAACGTCATGCCAGGCCGGCTAATCTGAAGAAGAGCCGGGGGGCAGGAAGAAATAAGGTGGCTCTCAGGGGTCTCATTCAGTGCCCACCACTGACCTGATGTCACGCACAGTGTAGGAAAGACAAAGTGCGACACAAAGGGGAAGGGAGCCCAGACACTAGGGAAAGAGGGAAATGGAAACCTCCTAGGCTGATCTGCAATCACCCTGTCTCCCCTACCGACTCTATATTGGTTCCTCACCAATTGCCGCACAGGAACCTATCCCTGTATTTCCTTAGCGCTTGGCCCTGGATAGGGAAGGGGGGGTGAGCACTAGTCGATCCCCACTGACAACTAAAGACAGCAAGGGGAGACAGACACAGGGGAAGTAGCTTAGCTAGAGTCGACTTCAGAAAGATGGCACACACATCCTCTTAGCACCAGAGAGGAAGTAAGAACTGCACTTGCTCCAAGCCTTCACAAGGGGTCATGTGAATATCACTGGCACCTCTGTGTAGCAACCAGGAAGTATTTAAACACCAAGGCCTGATTGTCAATTAGAACAGGAGGGAGGTAGCCGCTGGGTCCTACAGTGAGACCGCTAAGAAGATGTGGCAGAGGAAATAAAATGCATAATTATATGCTTAATTGTAAAACACTGGGCAAAACTGTAACTGAAAAAGACCTGGGTGTATTGGTGGACGACAAGCTCACGTTTAGTGGCCAGTGTCAGGCAGCTGCTCATGAGGAGAACATAATTTTACCTCTATACAAGTCATTAGTGCGACCACACTTAGAATACTGTGTACAGTTCTCGTCTCCGGTGTATAAGAAAGACATAGCTGAACTAGAGCGGGTGCAGAGAAGAGCGACCAAGGTTATTAGAGGACTGGGGGGTCTGCAATACCAAGACAGGTTATTACACTTGGGGTTATTTACTGTGGAAAAAAGAAGGCTTAGAGGTGATCTTATTACTATGTACAAGTATATGAGGGGACAGTACAAAGACCTTTCTACTGATCTTTTTACTCTGAGGCCTGAGACGGGGACAAGGGGGCATCTTCTACGTCTGGAGGAAAGAAGGTTTAATCATAATCACAGACGGGGATTCTTTACTGTAAGAGCAGAGAGACTATGGAACTCTCTGCCGCATGATGTTGTAATGAGTGATTCACTGTTAAAATTTAAGAAGGGCATAGATGCCTTTCTTGAAAAGTATAATATTACAGGTTATAAATACTAGATTCCTTGATAGGGCGTTGATCCAGGGAACTAGTCTGATTGTCGTATGGAGTCGGGAAGGATTTTTTTTCCCCAACGTGGAGCTTAGTGTTTGCCACATGGTTTTATTTTGCCTTCCTCTGGATCAACATGTTAGGCTATGGGTTGAACTAGATGGACTTAGTCTTCCTTCAACCTTAAAAACTATGTTACTATGTCTGTAATGCCAAACGAAGGGATCTCCTGCAACCAACTGCAGGGCGACTGTCTGTCACATCTGACGCACCCATGACACCTGGCCATTGGATCAGTCTCCTGCGAATCGATTCATTCATCTAAAAAAAAATGTCTCCATAACCTACAACTAAAGTAGCGATAAATCACTCACAGATGTTTTAACCATTTTTTTTTCTACATCAGATCATCCTGCATTGGAGGTATAAGTGAGCCCCCTTACCTCTGGTGCCCCTGTGCAGCTGCCCAGGTTGCACTAATGGGACCGGACGATGAGTGACAAGGTCATGTAACCCAATTCCAAAGCAGTGGATCAGGATCGGGTGATTTCAATGGGATTGGTCTACCATCTACTGTGTATGGGGGCCTCATGACAGATTATGTTGGGGGACATAAAAATCGGGCGATTGGAATTTAATCACCCGATCCTTACTTTCTGACCCTGAAATTAGCAGCTGCCATAAGATTCTGGCAGCGACTCTGTCATAGAGAAAACAGGAGCGAGCATTCCTGAATATGGGGGAGCCGGGAAAGATAACGGTCATCCAAATGATAGCTGGCCAGCTATATAGGACCTATCACTTGCCATTAATATGCAATTTTATTACCTGGTGTAAATGCCGCCGTTCTCCTGAATCCGGTGTTGTTTTTCTTTTGCTCCTGCGCCTCTCCATTCCTGAGATATAGCCTCTTTATAGAAATCTAGTTCATAATTTTTAATAGCCAATTGGGCGTGGTCATCAAGTCCTCTCTGTGGGAGTCTTCAGGAAGGCCTTGCCCAGTTGGCTTAAAGGGCTAGAGGAGAGTGACAGATGTCAGGAACGGAGAGGAGCAGGAAGAAAAGAAATACAATGCCGGAGTCAGGAGAACAGCGGCATTTACAGATTTATGGCGAGGGACAAGTCCTCTTTAAGTCTTGGAAAACCCCTTTAAGACACTATTATATTTTAATACTTTATAGTCGGCTTTCGGAAGTTGAATGCCAGGGAACAGGTCACTGGTAATCCCATTGAACAGAGGAATATCAGGAGACAAAGATTTGGGTTCGTTTACATCCTTAATTGACCGCAAGAGCTAAATAGAATGAAAAAGGATTAAATGATAAAATAATTCATATACAATATGACATGAAACAATATTAAAAGTGAAGAACCCCATTACAAAGGAGCAGTCAGTTCTTGTGGTATGTCTGTATTAGTAAAGAATAGTATTCTCCAAAAAATAAGGATGAAACCTCTTTTCCTAAAACTCTACATTGTATCGTCCCTCTGTTATACCTCCTGGAAATGTATGTGTAAATGATATATAATGTATATATAATCTATATAGGGGACAACCCTATACAATCTGACTGTGCCCAAATAGTGGTGACATTGTCAGACTGTGTAGGGGACTCGTTATTGACAGATTTCAATTAATTCCTACATTTCCAGGAATGATAAAAGAGGAATGGAACGCTGCTGAGTTGCACTAAAATATGCTGCAGAATTGTTTTTCCATAGGGAATACATGTGGCCTCTGTGTTGCACTGTTAATTGCCGGCTGCAGAATGAGTTAAGTGAGATACTGTCAGTGAACTCGTTTTTGCTGGCTGACGGGGAGTTTGTAAATGTTTTATCTGTCTTTTTCTGAGCTCCTCTCAGTTTATTTATGACCACAGACCTTATCAAAATTGAATGTGCAGGGAATCAAAAAGCCGGTGAAAGCCAAGCGATGCAACATTTTTAATAAAACCCAATTGTTAAAATGATTTTTAGCCTAAAATACATGCGTTTAAGTTAAAAATCAAAACTGTCCCATAAGATGAACAAGCTACGTGTTTAACAACTATAGTTTTGACACTTTTGCACAGATGAGATCTAACAAGCCAGGAACAGTAATGTGCAGAAATTATTTGTAAGTCTCTGTCTGCTACTATAAAATCATACAGATCTAATTTTTGTGATCCAAATGCTTCTCGGTAAGATGGTAATGCTATCCTATACGAGATGTAAAGCGACCAACAGTTCAGAACTTACAAGAATCTCTTCATTTTCATGGGGGAATTTCAGCTTCAGATTGCCAGCAGCGATCAGCACAGCCTTTACTGCACGCATCCCATAATCATAATGGAACTGGGACGAGAGCGGCTCCGAGCACAGCCGGTAAGTCATTACCATCTTCACCGAGAGAGGTTTAGCGTGCAGAAAACCGTAAGAATAAAGGCAGATGTCCGCAATCAGAGCATAGTTGGGGACCATCATTGCTACAGTCCGGAAAAGAACCTGAAATGCGCAAACCAGATGGGTCAGTCAACAAATGAAACTAAATTACTGTAAACCAGGCATAGAGCCGGGGAACCCATTATGTCCATTTACACTATCCTCCACCCCAGACCTAAAAGTGATGTGTCTATTCCACATCAGAAGAAATCAGTCAAAGTGTGGTTAAAGGGGTATTCCCATCTCCAAGATCCTGTCCCAATATGTAATAGGTATAATAATAATGTTTGCAAATATCTCCAATTAGAAATGTAGTATAGTTATTCTGATTAGCTATGTTTCTTACCCCATGTGCAGGACATTGCAGTAGCTTAGGTATCCATGGTTACGACCACTCATAGTAACAGTTAGTTACTTGCTAGTGGTTGTAACCATGGATACCTAAACTACTGCTATGCCCTGCACATGGGTTAAGCGACATAGCTAATCAGAAGAACTATACTATATTTCCAATTGGAGGTATTTGCTATTAATATTATTATTACACCTATTACATATTGGGATAGAATCTTGGAGATGAGGATACTCCTTTAACACTTTCCAAATCTCTCTCCACACCTCTACTGTGTCCATTTTGGAAAATAGGAGAATGGGACATCAATATTAAGGAACTTGCAGAAATGAGGGCATCAGGTGTTGTGATTATACATAGGAAATGTACAATCTCATAGATTTCGGGGAGAATAATCCCTTTTATGAAATCTTATGTTTCTTTTGTAAACCTAGTATTTACTTGAAAGTTTGTGAACCTCTCAAAAATTTCTGTATTACTGCATAAATTTGACTTCAAGCTACATCAGTCTGTGAGGTCACAAAGGAACTCAAGGTAACCTCTAAGCAACTAAAGGCCTCTCCTCACATTAGCTAATGTAATTGTTCATGAGTCCACCATCAGAAGGACAATGAACAACAATGGCGAGCATGGCAGGATTGCAAGGAGAAAGGCAATGCGATTTAAAATGCCACTGCTAAAACTCACCTGGGCACATCAATAGGTAACTGGAATAATGCTTTGTGGAAGGATGAGGCCAAGATAGAGATTTTAAGTGAGAAGCTATATGTTTGCAGAAAGAAAATACTGCATTACAGCATAAGAACCTCCTATCATCTATGAAACACAAAGATGGTAATCGTAACATGCTTTGGGCCTGTTTTGCTGCACTTGGCCAAGGACGGCTGCCATCATTGATGGAACAATGAATTCTAAAATCTATCAGCAAATGCTAAAGGAAAATATCAGGATATCAGTTCATGTACTGAATCTCAAGAAAACGTGGGTCATGCAGCAAGACAATGGCCCAAAGACACAAGTCGTTCTACAAAAGAATGGTTGAATAAACATAAAGTTTTGGAATGGCCGAGTCATAGTCCTGAGCTTAATCCTATAGAAATGTTGTGGAAGGGCCCGATGCAAGGCACTGGACTCTTTACCAGCTCAGAACGTCCTGCGTAGCCAGGATTCATGGTAATGGCTACGAAGCAATTTGGGTTAAGCTTCAGTTCTGTTCCTTTGAAGTTGAACATGTCCATCTTCATCTGGATGGCTCTCTGGATGCGGAGAATCTGTTGGGCCACCACGGACAACACCTCCAGCTCAATACGGTTAAACTCATCAAAACACGCCCATGCTCCCGATGAGGCCAGCCCTTGGAAAAACGAAAAAAAAGTATATACAGTACAGACCAAAAGTTTGGACACACCTCATTTAAAGATTTTCTGTATTTTCATGACTATGAAAATTGTACATTCACACTGAAGGCATCAAACTATGAATTAACACATGTGGAATTATATACTTAACAAAAAAGTGTGAAACAACTGAAAATATGTCTTATATTCTAGGTTCTTCAAAGTAGCCACCTTTTGCTTTGATGACTGCTTTGCACACTCTTGGCATTCTCTTGATGAGCTTCAAGAGGTAGTCACCGGAAATGGTCTTCCAACAATCTTGAAGGAGTTCCCAGAGATGCTTAGCACTTGTTGGCCCTTTTGCCTTCACTCTGCGGTCCAGCTCACCCCAAACTATCTCGATTGGGTTCAGGTCTGGTGACTGTGGAGGCCAGGTCATCTGGCGTAGCACCCCATCACACTCCCTCTTGGTCAAATAGCCCTTACACAGCATGGAGGTGTGTTTGGGGTCATTGTCCTTTTGAAAAATAAATGATGGTCCAACTAAACGCAAACAGGATGGAATAGCATGCCACTGCAAGATGCTGTGGTAGCCATGCTGGTTCAGTATGCCTTCAATTTTGAATAAATCCCAAACAGTGTCACCAGCAAAGCACCCCCACACCATCACACCTCCTCCTCCATGCTTCACGGTGGGATCCAGGCATGTAGAGTCCATCCGTTCACCTTTTCTGCGTCGCACAAAGACACGGTGGTTGGAACCAAAAATCTCAAATTTGGACTCATCAGACCAAAGCACAGATTTCCACTGGTCTAATGTCTATTCCTTGTGTTCTTTAGCCCAAACAAGTCTCTTCTGCTTGTTGCCTGTGACGCGCCCCCTGGGCCAGTGTTGTTGGGGATACCCGGAGCCGGATCAGATGGGGGTTGTAGTCTCCGAGTGGCTGTGACCCGGTCCGTGCCCAGGGTGTCAAGCTCAGTGTGTGGCAGTCCTTATGATGTTACTAGATGTTCTTTTGTGTCGACTACGCCACCCGTTGATTTGCGGTCAATATGGCCGCCGCTGCAGCAGGGTCCACTGAGGCTGATGATGTGAGTGCAGCTTAGGTAGTATAACCCCCAACGGGAGGGGTATAGCCTCAGGGGGTCAGCCGTGGAGGATGGTGGTTGTGAAGGTGCAGCAAGGAGACTCAGAGGCATAAAATGCAGTTCCAGGGTTTTACTTACTGGTGTTGCTCGGGTCACTGTGTACAGCAGTGACCACCCAAGCCGTGCTGCGTCCACCAGGTCCTGGACTCGGTCAACTCCCAGGCAACTCCGGAGTGTGGTCCTGAGCTCCTTTCTGTCTCTCCCTTCTTCTGGCCGTTCCCACCAGGGATCCACCTAAGTCCGGCTCCCTCGGGCCTCTTGTTGGTCAAGCCTCCTCTGGGCTCCCTGACCCTATTCTTGGTCTGCCTTCCGGGTGGATTTAGTGGGTGATCGTGGCAGATCCTGCCCACGACCTCCGGTTCCTGGCTAAGGTGTGCTGTAGCCTCTGCCAGCTTGGGATCCGGTACCCTGTTGCCGACCCTTCACCCTTTTGTCCTTATTTTGGGATCTTGGGGTCCCCTCTGCGCCTCTGGGTCTCTCTTCCTTCTCCTCTGCTCTGCTTCTCAGGCTCTCAGACAGACTGTCTGACTGACTGACTGTGGCTGACTGACCCTGATCTAAGATGGTGCCCACCTTAAATACTCCCTCTGTGTGTGAGCTCAGGTGACCAGCACCCAATGAGCTCCTAGCTTTACCCAGGCTGCTCCCCCTATCTGCCCCTACACTACTGGGATGTTCCACCCCCCTCCCACTCCAGCCAGGAACAGACACTGTCGTACCTGCACATTTCTCTAGTGGGAGTACCATCGGTCTGTTCCCCGGAAATGGGATGTGTGTAGTGCATGCAGCCTACTAGCTCAGTTCCACACTCCATCCTTACCCGGGAGTGGAATATCACACCTCTGGGTTGAGGTGCAATACCCCTGTAGCAGCCGAATCCTCAGGGTGCTACACCTGTCCTTAGCAGTGGTTTCCTAGCAGCTATTTTACCATGAAGGCCTGCTGCACAAAGTCTCCTCTTAACAGTTGTTGTAGAGATGTGTCTGCTGCTAGAACTCTGTGTGGCATTGACCTGGTGTCTAATCTGAGCTGATGTTAACCTGCGACTTTTAAGAACCTAGAATATAAGACATATTTTCTGTTGATTCACACTTTTTTGTTAAGTATATAATTCCACATGTGTTAATTCATAGTTTTGATGCCTTCAGCGCGAATGTACAATTTTCATAGTCATGAAAATACAGAAAAAAATTGAAATGAGAAGGTGTTTCCAAACTTTTGGTCTGTACTATATAATCAAAACATGTCAGCAGAACATCGGTTGGAGTCAGTTTATTATCTGCAATGGAGCAGCTTAACATTGTATGTACCTTTGACATTGCTATGTAGTCCAAACCATCAGAGCAGTTAAAGACCACACACTGCACGGCCAGCGCCTTGGCCAAATCTTTGGTGGTCTCAGTTTTTCCTGTGCCGGCCGGACCTTCTGGAGCTCCACCAAGATTTAGATAAAAAGCACCGATCTACCAATGAAACATGGAAGAACTGGTATGAAATATCAATAAACTTTCTAATAAGTTTCATGCATCATACAAAAGTCAAAAAGATTTCTGAGCATAACCCATCACATCATAGCAGAGTCCGCTAGCATCTGTCAGTGAGCGGAGTGATGACCAGGCGTGGGGAGTTGCCCAGGTACTCATAGGCGGACTTCACATTGCAGTTGATGATTCGCACTCTCGCATTCTCATTCTCCCAGTAATAGCGGAGTTGGGCAAGCCACTGGAAGTCTGTTTCATGAGAAACTCCTGAGCAATGTAGGAAAAGATAGTCAACCTCTAAGACACTGCAGAATCACAAGGGAGAGTTTCTAAAGGGAAGGCAAATGCACATACATTATAGGACAAAACTCCTAGTCACCGAATTCTGCTTTTTTCATTTAGTCCCATTGCCCACGGTGTATAACATCCGGACTCTCAGCCCCCAGTTTATAAAATCCGGCCTCTCGCCTCCCCCGGGGTATAACATCCGCCCCTCGCCCCTAGTTTAGTATAACATCCGTCCCCTCGCCCCCCCGCCAGTGTATAAAATACATCCCCTCAACCCCACTGTATAACATCCAGCCCTCGGACATGTATAACATCTAGCCCCTCGTACCCCTAGGGTATAACATCTGGCCCCTCGGCCTTGTATAACATTAAGACTCTCGCCCCCCACCAGTGTATAACATCAATCCCCACGCCCCCCGGTGTATAACATCCGCCCTCCCATGCTGTGTGCTGTTACTAACATATGACAGAACGGCTGGTGGTGCAGAGCTCTCTGATACCAGCGCGGTCCTGTAATAGGAGCCACCGGGGTAACAAGTCTGGATATTACATTTCTTCCCTCCTAAATCTTCCCCCATCACATGTGAGTGATATTATTAAGGAGTAGAAGGAACTGCAGCAACTCAGGAGACCCCGGAACATTACAGAGCGGGGTCACTGAGTGCTGAGGAGCAGAGGGCGGAACGCTTTCCTGACTCCATTGGTAACAACATCACCACAAACACTGCGCCCCCGCCAGGAGCTTTATGGCCGAGCAGCTGCATGCAGCCTTACATCACCAAGCACAATGCCGAGCGTCAGATGGAGTGGTGTGAAGCCGCCACCACAGGACTCTGGAGGAGACCTGTTCTGTGCAGTGACGGATCACACTTCTCTATCTGGCATCTGATGGACGAGTCTGGATTTGGTGAATGCCAGGAGAACGTTACCCTATTAACTGCATTGTGCCCGCTGTACAGTTTGCTGGTGGAGGTATGGCCTTGTTTTTAGGGGTTGGTCTAGGCCCCTTAGTTCCAGTGAAAAGATATCTTAATGCTTCAGCACAAGACATTTTAAACAATTGTAGCTTCCAACCCTAAGGGAATAGAAGAGCAGAACTGTTTCACACACGTTCTCAACCTCAACCCCACTAAACACCTTTAGGATGATTAATTAGAACAAATACTGCACAATGGCAGCATAAATATGTCACCGCAACATAGGGAAGAACAATGTCAGTCACACATCAATTACATTGCCATATGTCTGCTCAGGCTTAGAATGGCTGACCATTCGGAGAATTACATAATACCTACAAAGAAGCCGAACAAAAGGCCATTAAAGGAATTGACATAAAACCCCTTTATTAGTACATCCATGGTTATGGAAGGACACCGCACAGAGGAGGGCACACACACCATTGATAGAAAATATTACACACCGCACCTAGGCCATCCAAAACACTGACTATAAAGAATATCAATTGTGGCAATGAGTCATATACAGGGGACGCCGACACATACAGATGCCAAAACATTCCTATATAGGGACCACCATCTCAATATGCAGAAATGACTACTGCCCCATAGACGTCATTGTAAGTACACCCCAAGATTGCTTTACTGTGACAAGATCAATTGTGTCCTATGAAAACTCAAAGAAAAGAGGGGGGAATATAACATAGATATGGAAAGAACTTAGGAATGGGGTGAAATGTATGAAGGTGCTCGGCATATTGAGCTGTGATATCTGTAGAGGGACGGACTCCATATTAACATCCTGTATATGGATTTAGAATAGGGGGCCATAAAAGCCCCTGTAGGTGTAATGTGGAGGGGCACAATACCTTTCTCCATGTAGTGTATGATAAATAGAACATGGTATTGGAAAGTTTGGTGCCAGCCATGATGTTTGCACAAACCTGTTTGGATCATTTCCATGTCCACGTCACGAGCGTGCCCCTCTATGGTGACGAGAGCCCCCAATGTGCTGCGAGTCTGCTGGGACAATTTGCCTCCTCGCACAAGCTCCACAATATCATTTAGCTGGAGCTGCAGATTATCATAGGAGTTTTTCAGGCCCTACAAGAAGGATGTAACGGTGAAATCATCTGCAGAAACATTCATAGAACATACATATTGCAAGGGGGCTGAAATCTATACAGATTATAAGCTGCAGACTAGATTGAGAACTCCACAATATGCAGGCACTTTATAATGTACACAACAATTTTACAACATATCTTTATAGAAGTTGGAGATCTGGATTGAACCCAGAGCTCCAAATACCCCGATGTACCTCTATAAAACCCTGCCACAAACAGCATGGAAAACTCAATGCAGATGGATTCATTTTATGCTGGTATTATGGGAAATCCCATACAATGTCTTCCCTTATTGGTAGATATGACGAGAGTAGAGATGAGCGAATGGATTTGCAGGACTCTGGTCCAACAGTCGGGTCAGTATTCCACGGCAGCAGGACCGGAGCCCCGTGAACCGGCATCTCCGGCTACTCTTTTGATGTCGATGTCATAGTTGTGGTGTGAGGCACAAATGACATCACGCCTGGCCGGCTAATCAAAAGAGGAGCCAGGGATGCCGGCATGTAAGAGGCGGTTAGCAAGGCTCCCATCCAACAGCCACAGACTACTAACCTGCTCTCTTAGACCAAGGTCCTGCAAATTTAGTTGCTCATCTCTAGACAAGATGCATGAATCAATGCAAAATCCCAACAATACTATGGAGCCTTTTGGGTACCTTCAAGATATTGAGCCACTGTACAACTGCAACCCCCAGGAGAAGACCCCTGGGCAAGAACAGTACATGGGCTCTTTGCAGTCTAATAACGTGCTGTGAAAGAAGCTACTTGCATCTTTTGATGTGAATGTGGGTCCCCTTACCTCTGTTGCACCAATTGTATATCCGCCCCTGGAAACTCCTATAAGCTGCATCCCTGGGTATGACAGTCTATTAGCAGGAGAACACATGAAGTCTGTCTATGAATGTATATATATGTATTTCTCCCAGAAAATTATTACAATTACACATGTTTTGTTGTTCACATGTTTATTTAATTTGTGTGTATTGGAACAACACAAAAAGAAGATATTGGTCAACAATTTTGGTTCTCAAGTCCTCAGACAGTTCTCTTTTCCTCTTTCTGTTCTCCCTACTTAGTGTGGCACGTAACAACGCAAAGATTGAGTCAACTTTTCCCCTTTGTATCGGGTTTCAGGTGTGACTTTCATATTGCCCACACCTTTTACTTGCCACAGGTGAGTTTGAACGAGCATCACATGCTTGAAACAAAATTGTTTACCCACAATTTTGGAAAGATGCCAACAATTTTGTCCGGCCCATTTTTGGGGTTTTGTGTGAAATTATATCCAATTTGCCTTTTTTTCTCGGTTTTTTTTTGTGTTGTTCCAATACACACAAAGGAAATAAACATGTGTATAACAAAAAATACACATGCAATTGCAATAATTTTATGGAAAAATACTTCAAGGGTGCCAACACTTCCGGCCATGACTGTTTCTAGTGAAGCAACCTTGATCAGTAAAGGAGCTTATGCCGTACCTCTGGGCCACTGCCGATAGCTTCATGCACTTCACTGGTCCAGAACATCTGAGACACACAGAGCATGACCTGTCCCGGCCATTCCCTCACCCAGTCTTTTCTTGCAGTCTCAGGGTATGCCTTTTAAAAAACAAAGTTAAATTACGTTGACAGAAGCATTTAAGAGAGGGACAACCTTACTAGTATTATCTAGCAAATTCATTTCTACCGATTGCAGGTAGAAGATCTGCTACCTGGCTCTATTGCAAGAGATACATCATCCACAAATCATTCACTGCCGCCAAATAATCTTATACAAATATAAAAGTACTAGATTAGTTCCAATTAATGCTTTTGGTCTGTTGGTAGATCCGTACCATTCGTGACCGAGCAATAACATCATGCACGCTCCTTAACATGACATCTTCCCCTTGGATGAGCCACTTCTCCACGGCCCCCCGAGCCTCGGAGGTGGAGATGGTCTGGATGAGCTCTACGCGTTCCCCCTCGGTGCTGTACATGGCTTTGATGTCCAGGTTAGGAAGGAACTCCAGCTTTGCGATGCCTTCAAAGCCCTTCTTTAGATGTGGTTGGACCCGCAGAGGATCTTTAGTCTCAGAGAGAATTTCTAGCATTTCGTCGTTGGACAGGAAGAAAAAGCTAAAGCGAAAATGCACAATATGATAAAGATGTCATTAAAGTATTGGGTCAGGCGCCATTTGTATTACTGTCTATGTGAGAAAATAGAAAAGCAAAGCTTTAAAGTAAAGATTCAGTCCCCATACACATTGGATTAAAATAGTTTAAACCTGACGATTGCAGCAGGACCGGCCTACCCACTGATGTGTATGGGGGTCTCCTGACTCTCCCCCGATAGAGGATGTCAGGGCCAGAAGGATCGGGCAGATGGGATTTCAATACCCGGTCTTTTGGTTCTCAGGGGAGATAACCCGCTGCCGGAGGTGTCCAGTACCTACTTTCTCCTCTCTCCCCATTAAAAACACATGACTGTTCAGCAGAATATGTGGGAGTCAGGAGAAATAGCCAAATTACCATTCAGACGACGGGTATCTCATATCTCATGCGTATGGCTAGCTTAAAGGGGCTATCCAGCTTTGGGAACTTTTTTATTTAACTGAAATGGGTATTCCCATCTCCAGGATTCTTCCCCAATATGTAGTAGGTGTAATAATAATAATATTAGCAAAAACCTCCAATTAGAAGTGCAGTATAGTTCTTCTGATTTGCTTTGTCGCTTACCCCATGTGCAGGGCATTGCAGTAGCTTAGGTTATGACCACTAGCAAATAACTGTCACTATATGAGTGGTCGTAACCATGGATACCGAAGCTGGGGAAAGCGACATAGCGAATCAGAAGAACTATACTACATTTCTAATTGGAGGTATTTGCTAATATTATTATTATTACTACGCCTACTACATATTGGGATAGGATCTTGGAGATGGGAATACCTATTTAATTGCGAGTATTTGCGACAATTCAGTTTCATTAAAAATGTTGCACCGTTAGGCTTTTTGTTTCCTGCACATTCAGCTTTGATGTGATCTGTGGTCATAAATCGGCTAAGAGGAGCTGAAAAAAGACAGATTAAAAATAAGTCCAATAGCCAGCGCAGCACAGAGCCAATAGAAGGCAAACAGTGCAAAATTATTAATGAAATCCAATTACAAAAATGATTTCAATGGTTTAAATAAGAAAAAAAAAATTCTTTAAGGAGTATATAGAATCATTGCAACAAGTGAAAGGACTATACCGTGGGAAAAAAGCCTCTTCTTCTCCAGATAGGCATTCAGCCCTTTCATGATTTTATCCAGAAGCACATTGCTGTCCTGAAGTTTTTCCAGAAGTCCGGTCAGAGAAGTGGCGCTTAAAGACTAAAACAAAGTAGATAGCCCATAAGTAAGATTCCATTATATAGTTATAGAGACTGAAAAAAGGTCACATTCATTGACTATTGTGCCAATAGTTCATATTAAAAAAAAAGTTAGAACCTATTTGGATAGAAAATAGAAGATGCGGGAAGCTGGAGTCCAGGCAGTGCGGAGCCCCATAACCCGGGATCCTTGTGATGGAAGCATCAGGACACGGACTCTTGGAAAACATCAATCCTGGATGCAAGATGACCGTGCTTTCTTGTATCAGTCCACCATGAAGCATCCATTTACCTTCGGGTCTTTAACGCAATGTTTCATGATCTCTCTCCAGTTTCTGTCCACAGTCTGGAATAAGCGTCCTTCTTCAGGCATTTGCTGCATGATGTCCTCAGAAGAGAAGATGGGGTCTAGATAAAGCCACTGGGCCTGCACCTTCAGCCATTCATCAATGGTTTCCTGGATCCTTATCAGTCGTTCCTCCCATTGCTTAAAAGGAGGAGAGCAAAAAGTTAATTACACATAAAATGAAAATGATAGAAAAAAATGCTATCATTTTAGAAGATAAATTATCAATGGATATGAATTCTGAATTGTTGGACATTTGTAGGGAAAGTTTGGTG
The DNA here is from genome assembly GCF_046119375.1 of Phyllobates terribilis. Taxonomy (NCBI): domain Eukaryota; kingdom Metazoa; phylum Chordata; class Amphibia; order Anura; family Dendrobatidae; genus Phyllobates; species Phyllobates terribilis. The sequence goes on along the minus strand of NW_027363222.1, from coordinate 1,332,514 downwards.
AGACTCCTTGATACCATCCCCTTTACATGTAAGCTGGAGCCGCATGTAACTTTAGCCTCGGAGATCCTAATGAAACCTTAGCTTCTGCTAATAAGCAAGTGAATATTTTATACCTTGATTTCTTTCTCATAGGGCTTGATGAAAGGCGATCCCCTCATTGTCTGAGTCTTCACAATTTGGTCATCCAAAGTGGTTTGGATTTCATCCACTGCTGATAGAATAGAAACGCCAGATTCTCGATAGGGACTGGTATTAAAGGATATGGAGTCCCACATTTCTTCCATGGTATGCATCGCCTTCTCCAGGGAAAACTCCTAATAAGAAAATACAGAAACTTTTCACTAGTAGCAGATTCCTCTTTGTTCCGACAAGGATGGGGGAGAAGCATATATTCAAGGATGGGGGGGAGCACATACAAGGATGGGGGAGCAACATATATACAAGGATGGGGGAGCAACATATATACAAGGATGGGGGAGCAGGATATATACAAGGATGGGGGAGCAGGATATATACAAGGATGGGGGAGCAGGATATATACAAGGATGGGGGGCAGCATATATACAAGGATAGGGAGCAGCATATATACAAGGATGGGGAAGCAGCATATATACAAGGATAGGGAGCAGCATATATACAAGGATGGGGGGCAGCATATATACAAGGATGGGGGAGCAGCATATATACAAGGATGGGGGAGCAAAATATATACAAGGATGGGGGAGCAACATATATACAAGGATGGGGGAGCAGGATATATACAAGGATGGGGGGCAGCATATATACAAGGATGGGGGGCAGCATATATACAAGGATGGGGGAGCAGGATATATACAAGGATAGGGAGCAGCATATATACAAGGATGGGGAAGCAGCATATATACAAGGATGGGGAAGCAGCATATATACAAGGATGGGGAAGCAGCATATATACAAGGATGGGGAAGCAGCATATATACAAGGATGGGGAAGCAGCATATATACAAGGATGGGGAAGCAGCATATATACAAGGATGGGGAAGCAGCATATATACAAGGATGGGGAAGCAGCATATATACAAGGATGGGGAAGCAGCATATATACAAGGATGGGGAAGCAGCATATATACAAGGATGGGGAAGCAGCATATATATAAGGATGGGGAAGCAGCATATATACAAGGATGGGGAAGCAGCATATATACAAGGATGGGGAAGCAGCATATATACAAGGATGGGGAAGCAGCATATATACAAGGATGGGGGAGCAGCATATATACAAGGATGGGGAAGCAGGATATATACAAGGATGGGGAAGCAGCATATATACAAGGATAGGGAAGCAGCATATATACAAGGATAGGGAAGCAGCATATATACAAGGATGGGGAAGCAGGATATATACAAGGATGGGGAAGCAGGATATATACAAGGATGGGGGGCAGCATATATACAAGGATGAGGGGCAGCATATATACAAGGATGAGGAAGCAGGATATATACAAGGATGGGGGAGCAGCATATACACAAGGATAGGGAAGCAGAATATATACAAGGATAGGCAAGCAGCATATATACAAGGATGGGGAAGCAGGATATACACAAGGATGGGGTAGCAGCATATACACAAGGATGAGGGAGCAGCATATATACAAGTGTAGCGCCCCGAGGGTTCGGCCGCTACAGGGGTATTGCACCTCTGCCAGAGGTGTGATATTCCACTCCCGGGTAAGGATGGAGTATGGACCAGGGCTCAGTTAGCAGCATGCATCACACACACCCCATTTCCGAGGGACAGCTCAACGGTGCTCCCATTAGTACAGTAAAGCAGGCACGACAGACCATGTCCCTGGCTGGAGTGGGGAGGGGGGGGAACCCAGTGATGTAGGAGCAGGAGGGGACGGTTCCTGAGCATAGGTAGGAGCTCATTGGTTGCTGGTCACCTGAGCTCACACACTAGGGAAGGGTATATAAGGTGGGCACCATCTTAGTTCTGGGTGGTTGAGTTCAGTGAGAGAAGGAGTTCAGCCAGAGAGGGCTGACAGGAGGCTGTGGCTCAGTCTGGGCCCAGCTCCACGAGGCAGGCCTAGGGTGAAGGCCGGAGCCAGAAGAAAGGAACAGAAACAGAAAGGAACAGCAAAGAAAAGAGAAGTACCCAAAGTGTAGAAGGGCTCAAACAAGAAGGCAGAAGGGACCCTAAGAGCCCATGAGAATACCGGGTGAAGGGTCAGGCAGATTAAGGGTACCGGATCCCAAGTTGGTGGAGGAGAAACTACCCTCAGCCAAAGACTGGAGGTCGTAATCATTTATTGGTGCGACACCTCACCAAACCTGCTAGGAAGGCACCATATAGGACAGCGGGGAACGGGGCCCACGTTTACCCGCGCAGATCTGCGGTAGCTGGACAAAAGTTGGTCACTGGTGGGGCAGGCCAGAGAAAGGATGGAAGGGGGTTCTGTGCCATGTTCCTGAACTACCTGGGGGTTGACCGAGCCCCTCACCTGGTGGACGCAGCATGGCTCGGGCGGTCATTGCTGACAGAAGTGACTGGGAATATACGAACTGTGAGTGAAAGACCCTGGACTGCAACACGTTGTCTTTGTGCTTTTTGCTTCGCCAGCACTAACGGTACTGGGACTCCCTGCACCATCACCCCCACCATTCACTACACTGCCCTGGGGCTGCATTCTTCCCGTGGGGAGTTACACTACCTCAGCTGCATACACCATCAGCCTCAGCGGTCTGCCTTGCAGCGGTGGTTCCTAATAGCCGCAATCCACGGGTGGCGTAGTCGGACATTACCTAAAGCACATAGTAGACTACCAATGGTCTGACCACACTGAGCCACGGGACCGGGTCGCCACCACTACTCCCAGCATTGCCCTGAAGCCCGGTTCCGAGTACCCCACGGCCCAGGGGGCGAGTCACAAGGATAGGGAGCAGCATATATACAAGTATGGGGGAGCAGCATATATACAAGGATTTGGGGGAGCACATACAAGGATGGGGGAGAAGCATATATACAAGGATGGGGGAGCAGTATATATACAAGGATTTGGGGGAGCAGCATATATACAAGGATTTGGGGGAGCACATACAAGGATGGGGGAGAAGCATATATACAAGGATGGGGAAGCAGGATATATACAAGGATAGGGGAGCAGTATATATACAAGGATGGGGGGTAGCAGGATATATACAAGGATGGGGGGTAGTATACATACAAGAATGGGTGAGCAGTAGTGTTGAGCATTCCGATACTGAAATATCGGGTATCGGCCGATATTCGCGGTATCGGAATTCCGATACTTAATTCCGATACTTTTACAATATCGAATACCGGAATCGGAAGTTCCCATAATGCCTGCGCTCTGCAGTGTCTCTGAAGGATGACAAGCTGGATGGCAGCGCTCAGCTGCGATCCAGCCTGTCATCAGAATGCCATCCCAGCGTGAGAGAATTCTCCTGATTGTTTAAAAGCCAGCGGGCGGTAAAAAGCCGCCGGTTTTTAAACAATCACACAGCCCCATACTGCTTCCCCGCAGCCTCCCACCCCGATCCTCCGCTCCCCTCGCCATCTCCCATCCCAATCGTAAGTTAGGACAGGGCGGGGAGCGCAGCACCAAGGAGCGGGGAGGGAAGGACCCGGGCGGGGAAGCCGGCAGTGAAAAGACTTCACCGCCGGCTTTCCCGTTCTGTGCTGCACTTTCCCGCCGGTTATTTCAAATCAACAGCTGAGGTATCAGGTGATGCCGATCAGCTGTTCATTTGAAGTAGCCGCGGTGCCCTCAGAGGGTTCATGTGAGTTCATGCTTGACTGCATTGCATGAACTCACATGAACTTTCCCACGGCCGCACAGGTCAGCCTCACCTCCCAGACCATCAGCCCGTCATGATTAGTGTGTGTGCGGTGTCTGTGCGATGTCTGCGAGTGTGTGCGGTGTCTGCGGGTGTGTGCGCGGTGTCTGTGCGATGTCTGCGAGTGTGTGCGGTGTCTGTGCGATGTCTGCGGGTGTGTTCGGTGTCTGTGCTATGTCTGCGGGTGTGTTCGGTGTCTGTGCTATGTCTGCGGGTGTGTGCGGGGTGTCTGTGCGATGTCTGCGAGTGTGTGCGGGGTGTCTGTGCGATGTCTGCGGGTGTGCGTGGTGTCTGTGCGATGTCTGCGGGTGTGTGCGCGGTGTCTGTGCGATGTCTGCGGGTGTGTGCGCGGTGTCTGTGCGATGTCTGCGGGTGTGTGCGCGGTGTCTGTGCGGGTGTGCGCGGTGTCTATGCGATGTCTGGGGGGTGTGCGTGCAGGCAGACATAGGCCGATGTGACACTACTACTCCCATCGGCCTATGTCTGTCCCCCGTCCACTCGTGCCAGCAGGATCAGCTCGATGGGAGCAGTAGTTCCCATCAGCCTGATCCTGCTATTTAAATTGCCCTACTGTGTCCCCAATAAATTTTAAATACATGTCATTGGTGGCCAGTGGTTACCTACAATAAATTAGTTTATACATTACCTGTCCCCACCGATCGCCACCTAAAATAAAGTAAAAAATAAAAAATTACACCTATACTCACCTAGACACCTAATTCCCCGAAGCCATCGATCTCCTGTAATAAAATCTAAAATAATAAACCACAACCTTATCCTTACCCCTCCGTAGTAGTCCACGAGTGTCCCACGATGATCTCCAGTTTAGAGCAGCCACATAGAATGTGACCGCTCTGAACCGCTGCCGCCGCTAGAATGACGGGGCCGTAAAGCAGCCCCGTCATTGCATAAGTGGGTTCGCCGGAGTTGAGGCAGCGCTGCTCCAGTCAGCTCCTTTACGGCCCTGCTGTATCGTGAGAAATTCCCGCGGTACAGCAGTGCCGTAAAGGAGGTCTCCGGAGCTGCGCTGACTGAATGCACTCCGGTGACCTCAGTCAGTGGCTCCCGCTGCCGGGAGCGGACGTGTTCCCGGCAGCGTGAGCTTACAGCAGCCATGCACTGCTGTCACCGTCTCCAGATGTGACAGCTGTGCATGGGAGATCAGCGCAGGAACGTGGACAGGTAACTATTTTTTATAGTAAACTAAGAATTAAATAAAATGGTGTGTTTTATTTCAAATAAATTATTTTTTTCTGGGTGTAGTGTGTGTTTTTCTTTTTAACACTTTGTAGGTTAGTAATGGGGGTGTCTTATAGACACCCATCATTACTAACCTGGGCTTCATGGCAGCTGGCGCTGACATGAACCCCACCACTATTACCCCCTGCCACCGCACCAGGGCAGCGTGGAAGAGCGAGGCTAAGTGCCAGAATTGGCGCATCCTATGGATGCGCCATTTCTGGGGTGGCTGATGACTGGTGTTTCTAGCCTGGGAGGGGGCCAATATTCATGGCACCCTTCCTGGGCTATTAATATCAGCCCCCAGGAAATTCATGAAATAATTAAAAAAAAATTGATGTGGGGCTTCGCCCTATATTTGTGTCCAGCCAGGTACAGCAGGCAGGAACGGGCTGCCCCCAACCACCAGCTGCCTATTTGTACCTGGCCGGACACAACAATATAGGGAAGCCCTTTTTTTCTTAATTATTTCATGAATTTCATGAAATAATAAAAAAAAAAAATACGTGGGGCTTCTCCCTATTTTTGTGTCCAGCCAGGTACAACTAGGCAGCTGGGGGCTGGAATCTGCAGAGCAGGGAGGCCCAAGCTTTCTGCCCCCCCCCGCTGCAAATTGCAGTCCGCAGCCACCCCGGAAGATGGCGCGTTCATAGAAGCGCCATCTTCTGGCGCTGTACCCAACTCATCCAGGGCCCTGGTGCGGTGGCTCACTGGATAATAAAGGGGTTAGGGCCAGCTTGACATTATCAGCTGGCCCTAAGCCCGAAATTCATGGGGTCACGCCAATATTAGACATGACCGCCATGAATTTCTAGTAAAGTATTTAAAAAAAAAACACAACACCCAGAATAAAGTCCTTTAATTGAAATAAACACACATTTCTATATTGTTCTAAATTAAACCATACTTACCATCACGCCCATTCCAGCTGAAGCCAACGATCTCCTGCAATAAATGAAAAATAATAAACCAACCTCATCCTTACCTTTCCATGGTTCCCAGGACAGCTTCAGCTCTGCTACATCGAGATGACAGGCTGGACCTGCAGAACGCTGCCATCCAGCCTGTCATCCCGCGGACACTGAGAAGCGCAGGCATGCTTGCGCTCCTCAGTGTCAGGCTGTGACGGCATCCAGATGAGCCGAGTCTCTCACGGTCACCGCATGTGCAGGGGAATTCTCCCACGCTGTCAGTGACGTGCATGAGGTGAGCTGAGTTCATTGTCGGCTCATCTGGATGCCGTCACAGCCAGACACTGAGGAGCGCAAGCATGCCTGCGCTTCTCAGTGTCCGCGGGATGACAGGCTGGATGGCAGCTTTATGCTGTGATCCAGCCTGTCATCTCGATGTAGCAGAGCTCGAGCCGTCCTGGGAACCATGGGAAGGTAAGGATGATGTTGCTTTATTATTTTATTTTTATTGCAGGAGATCGTTGGCTTCAGCTGGAATGGGTGTGACGGTAAGTATGGTTTAATTTAGAACAATAAAGAATTGTGTATTTATTTCAATTAAAGGACTTTATTCTGGGTGTTTGTGTTTTTTTTAACTTTGACTATGGAGTTAGTAATGGGGGTGTCTTATAGACGCCTCTCCATTACTAACCTGGGCTTGATGTCAGCTGGCATTATAAGCCGACATCAACCCCAGCCCTATTACCCCACTGCCACCGCTACAGGGCAGTGGGAAGAGCGAGGCTAAGTGCCAGAATTGGCGCATCCTATGGATGCGCCATTTCTGGGGCGGCTGACGGCTGGTGTTTCTAGCCTGGGAGGGGGCCAATATTCATGGCACCCTTCCTGGGCTATTAAAATCAGCCCCCAGCTGTCTGCCGAGCCTTTGCTAGCTATTAAAATAGGGGGGACCCCACGTCTTTTTTGGGGGGGGTCCCCCATTTTAATAGCTAGTAAAGGCTAGGTATTCAGCTGGGGGCTGATATTAGTAGCCTGGGAAGCTCCGTGGGTATTACCCCCTTCCCAGGCTTCAAACATCTGCCCCAGCAGTCTGCTTAACCTCCGCTAGAGACTAAAATTAGGGGGAACCCCACGCCAATTTTTTTTAAATAAATCCTTTATTTTAACACTAAATGACAAGTACAGTAATCAACACTATCACTGTACTTCTTATATATGCGACTGACATGTTTCTATGTATCTAATCTATGTGTGATGCTCTATTCTTTCTATTCTAAATTGTCGGGTACAGATGCTGAATTGCAGGCCGGCTTTTTTAAAGAGACAGTGCATTAAAACACTAATATTTTTTTAAATAAATCCTTTACACTAAATGACAAGTACAGTATGCAATACTGTCACTGTACTTCATATATATGTGACTGACATGTTTCTATCTATCTAATCTATGTGTGAAGCTCTATTCTTTCTGTTATAAATTGTCGGGTACCGTTGTATGCCGCTGCTGAATTGCCGGCTTTTCATATTTCACTGTGAGCACTGTTCCCATCGATTTGGGCAACCACCTCCCCCAAAACATTCTACAATATTGTTAATTGTTTTCCTTCATGTAGAATTAACCTACAAGGAAAGAAAGGGTTTATTTTCATTCCGATATTTGTGTCCCATTGACTTGCATTGGTTTCCGGTACCGGAATCGGCGATATCCGATACTTTTTGGGTATTGGTCCGATCCAATCCGATCCGATATTTCCTGATATCGGAAGGTATCGCTCAACACTAGTGAGCAGCATATCTACAAGGATGAAGGAGCAGCATATATACAAGGATGAGGGAGCAGCATATATACAAGGATGGGGGAGCAGCATATATACAAGGATGGGGGAGCAACATATATACAAGGATAGGGGAGCAACATATATACAAGGATGGGGGAGCAGGATATATACAAGGATGGGGGAGCAGCATATATACAAGGATGAGGGAGCAGCATATATACAAGGATAGGGAAGCAGGATATATACAAGGATGGGGGAGCATATATACAAGGATGGGCAAACATATACCAGGATGGAAGGGGGAGCATATTTTTTCTATCTGCAGACTCATGCCCCTGCTCCTGTTTGTGGCTGCTTTCGGTTCCCCTCGCCTGCTCTATGTAGGAGTTGTTTTTCTAAACTAAAACCTCAGTATTCTGGTTAAATGACCGTGTTGGCACTATGGGATAAATAAGTGGGTTTTGGGTTGCAGTTTGGGCTCTCGGTCTGTAAAAGGTTCGCCATCACTGACCTAGGATATTTTGGAGATATTGTCACTGCAGTATTCAGGTGTCACCATCTAGAGGTCGAAATGCAAATTACTACATGGATTCTTAAATTAAGAAATAGGGAGTCACATAGCAAGAGTGATTTGTATCATACTATCAAAAGATACTGCATCTTTTTGTAAAATCATCTCATATACAGTACTGTGCAAAAGTTTTAGGCAGGTGTGGAAAATATGCCGCAGAGTAAAAAGCTTTAAAAATAGAAGTGATAATAGTTTATTTTTAAGAACAGTTATTAGGCTATGTTCACATGCTGCGTTTTTTCAACCCTTTGCATAACTAATAATCTTTATAATAATAATAATCTTTTTATTTATATAGCGCCAACATATTCTGCAGCTCTTTACAATTCAGACAATTTACAGACATTCTGGGCGCTGTCCCCATCAGGGCTCACAATCTACATTCCCTATCAGTATGTCTGATACAAATGGAAGCAAGGGGACCCTCTGGGTTCTGTTATAGGACGGAAAATAATACTCCAATATTTGCAGTGGGTTTTTCTGCTGCAATTACTGAACATGTGCACATACCCTTATGACGTTTCTTTATATTTTAGTGGTTAAAAAAAAATTCAGAACCTTAAATTGTTTGTTCCTCCATATTCTGAGACCTGCATCTTTTCGCTCATGGAGCTGAGTGAGGTCTTGGTTATTTTTCGCTGGGAGCTGATGCTTTTAACCCCTTCACCACCTTGGGTTTTTCCATTTTTGCGTTTTCGCTTTTTGCTCCCCTTCTTCCCAGAGCCATAACTTTTTTTTTTTCCTTCTTCATGTTTAACATATTGTCTGAATAATTTAATATTTCGATAGATCGTACTTTTTTTTAGTCATGACGATATCAATTTTTTTTAAAATTTTTCCATTTTTGAATGGGGACAAAGGAGGTGCAGTTTTTTATACATTTTTATTTTTTAAATGGAACCTATCATGTGAAAAACGCTATCAACCTGCAGATGTGGGGTTACTCTGAACTTGCTCGGCGCCCGCACTTTTAGCCCCGCTGCCAGGAGGAAGCTTTATTCCTCCCGGCATTGGTGTAACCGCACCCCCCGGCATTGATTGACAGCAGCTCAGCAGTACGACCGGACGACAGTCAGTGCTGGAGGCGCCACTCTCTATGTACAGAGCAGTGACTGTACCCGCGCCACCGCACCTATGACTGGAAGCTGACCGCTGCCAGGAGGAATACACATAATTTCCTCCCGGCAGCGGGGCTCTAAATGCCAGGGCCAGACAGGTTCAGAACGCTATTAACCTGCAGATTAACCCTGTTTTTTCACGTGACAGGTTCCCATTTTTTTATTTCTACTTTTTTTGTACCACTAGGGGATCTCAACCTGCAATTGTTCAATTGCTTACACTAAACTTACCGGCTGCCATGGTAATGTGGCGCCCCTGCGGGTCCAGTTGCCACAGAGGTACTGCATCTCACCCAGAGGTGTGGTACTCCACACTCAGGTAAGGACGGAGTACTACCCGGGACCCACACACCCACATCCAATACTCTCCACTACAGTAGGGAAGGGCGAGATTGATCCTAAGGGAGAGCAGTCCCTGGTCCCTAGCTGGAGGGTGTAACCAGGTAGAGGAGGTGGGTGGAGGAAGAAGTTCAGGGGAGCACAGACAGAAAGAGTATAAAAGACAAGGGGAACCATCTAGAAGCGGACAGTACAGAGAGGAGCTCAGTTGGGAGTGGGAGCTCAGGAGGAACTCCGCTCAGGAGAGCAAGTTAGGAGAGAGAGGAGTCGGACCTAGTAAGAGAGGCCCAGGAGGAGAGTGAGAGAAGACGGGAGCAGCGAGAGAAAGGCTCCAGAGACAGAAGGGATCCCAGCAGCACGGTGAGTGCAGGAAGCCACCCGTGCGCCCGAATTCATGCTGACGTGGAGGGATCAGGCCGCAGAGGGGTACCAGCCCCACACTAGTGGAGAACAACCAGGTTCAGCTAGCCAACCGGAGGCTGCAGCATTTGCAAGGTGTTGCAGCCAAAATTCTCAATTATATCGCTGAAAAGGTGGCCACATAGGGTACAGGAGATTGCAAGTCGCCCGACAAGGCCCGAGGCCACTGGCTTGGGACACTGATTGTGAGGCGCAGGGTAGGAGGGTGAGAACCAGCGCCGTGAGACGACCAGGAAAGGTACATAGAACGGGGTCCCGTCCAAGTGCTCCTGAGGTACCTTAGAGTTTGCTGGATCACTACCCTGGAGGGGACAGGGCGACGTGGGAAGTTGCTGTTAGAACCTTGCTCTTAGGTTTTTTCTATTGCTGGTCACATGACCTTGTTGGCCTATTTGGTCCTGCTCCGCCCTTCTGGCTTTGCTGGACTTCATTGTATTACTACTCTTTAGCTAGCCGGTGCTCAGTATCTTACTCTGTTAGTTTGCTTGGTCTTCGGACCTCTGTGTTCTATATATATTGTTTGTTCGTCTGTCTGCTACTATTTCTGTTAGGAGGTGTCCATTTTGCTCCCAGTCCCTAGTACTTGTAGGGATTCCTTCCCCACATCTATAGGTCTCCGTACAGACTAGCTGAGGACTTTAGCAGGTCTGATTGCAGGATCAGGTTCCCTGTTACATCGTAGGGATCAAGCTGAGTTCTATCGTAGGGACAGATCTCCTCTCTTTCCTTAGCTCTGGTAGCAGAACATAACAGTTGCACACTGGTGACTGTAACCTGAGGAACTTAACAACTGTGAGTAAAACCTGAAGACTGCACCCCACTGTGTCCTTGAATAATTGCTGCGCCATCACCTGCATTACACCGCACCAACAACATCTACCTTCAAAATTCATCTTATTCTGCCCTGGGGCTTAGCTCTGCCTGTGGAGAGCTGAACCAACTCTACTGCGTCACCATCAGCTCCAGTGGATCTGCACCACAGCGGCGGCCCGATATAGCCGCATACCACAGGTGGCGTCACGAACATTATCTCTAAAAAAACTTTATTCCCCTTTTACTTATCCTTTAATTTGACCACCCGGGGCCACGGACCGGGTCACTGCCACCGTGACATCCCGAGCACCAACCGGCCCAGCTACCGAGTACCCCACAGCCCCAGGGGGCGCGTCAGTAACCCATCAGCTCCCTGCAATCGCCATTCAGTGATTGACAAAGGCATTTAGATGGATAAACTTCAGCGATCGGAGCGAGCTCTGGTTGCTGCAGTTACAGGCAGTTTTTGGCTGTGTAGCACAGCCGGCATCTGCTACATATGATGTGAGCTCTACTACTCAGTCGGTTTCATACAGGCCTTAGAGACCTGGGACAAAACTACATCATGGGTTTAAGGGAACCTGTCATGTAAAATAACACTATTAACCTGCAGATATGGGATATGGGGTAAATCTGCAAGTAATAGCATTGTGACACTGTGCGGTGCCTGCACTGAGAGCCCCGCTGCCAGGAGGAAATTAACTTTATGTCACCCAGCAGCCTCTCTCTGTCAGTCACAGGGGCGGCGCCTGCGCGGTTTCAATCACTGCTCTGTGTATAGTGAGCGGCAGCTGTAGAAAACCCAATATCCAAATGGCATTTTATGGGAATCTGAAGTTCTGTATTCTCATCCATTAGTCAGAATGAAAACGACCACCAAACAGCGTCTCCTGCCCTGGAGGACCCAACACTAGATTTCCAGGTACAGCCCAGTGATTACAGAGAATCACTTGTAATACTTAATTTCTGTCTTGGGAGGCGCTGTAGGGAAATTCAGCACCTGCTGCCGGGTACTCGCTTACTGCAGAAGGGATCAGTTTGGTCTTTATCTGCAGCACATTGGGGTTTCACCTCTGACCCATATGGAGAAACCTTACATGAGACCGTACGACCCCATCAAGACTCAGGGGCGAAACCCACATTCACTACATGGACGACCGATGGAATAAAGACAAGAACAACGATGTAGGGGGTAAACGAAAGATTTTATTTATAGATGGGGTTATTATATGTTATAGTATCATGTATATGTGTAAATTATTCTATCAGAATAATCCTATTTATGGGCCGCGTTGATCCAGAGGAAGGCGAAAAACCCCTGTGAGGAATAAGCCAATTGTCCTCATATCAGGGGGGAAAATTCCTTCCTGACCCCAAATATGGCGATCAGAATAAATCCCAGGATCAAGGGCTGAGACCGAAATTAAATTAATTTCTAAAAAATGTATTAAACTATTTATCTTTTCCTTATTTAAGTTCAGAGCTACGGTATATATTATACATTATCTGAAAATCTGCCTATACTTTAAAATGTTTTTATGTATTTATAATAAGCCATTAATCTGGGAATTACTTATATAACTGTCAGTTTATATCTATTTAAGGCCGTGTTGATCCAGAAGAAGGTGAAAAATTCCTTCCTGATCCCAAATATGACGATCGGGATGAATCCCAGGATCAACGGCTCATAGCTAATGTGTGATACGTAAGTGTACATTTTTATTTAAATATTTAATTATTTTCAATTTATTTTTATATTTATTTTAACTAATTTTTCTTAAACCAAAAAATAAATTATTTTTTCAGATATTTTTTCATTATAAATATAAGAACCTACTTATTTCTTCTATTTTACTAAACCTATCTATGGGCCGTGTTGATCTAGAGGAAGGCGAAAACCACAGGTGAGAAATGGGCCAATTATTCTCATGACGGGGGAAAAATTCCTTCCTGACCCCAAATATGGCGATCAGATTAAATCCCAGGATCAAAGGCTCGTACCTCCCTGTGTGTAATGGAAGTGAGATTTTTAAAAAATATATTTACATTTTTTAATTGTTATATATTTAGACTAAAAATGTTTTTGGTTTGTGTAAAATAAACTATTTTTGAATTTTATTTTTTTAAACTTATTTTTTTGCACTACTTATGTGTGAATCTACTTATTGATATATTACTAAACCTATTTAAGGCCGTGTAGATCCAGAGGAAGGCGAAAACCCCCTATGAGGAATGGGCCAATTATCCTCATATTAGGGGGGAAAATTCCTTCCTGACCCCAAATATGGCGATCAGATTAAATCCCAGGATCAAAAGCCGAAATCTCTATCTACGTCCTATGTGTCTATGTGTGTGTGCCTATACCTGTAGTGTAGTGTAGGGTCTACACCTATCATGTACTGTGGATGTGATGGATGATGGGTGCAGTACTTACCCGGCCTGCGCTGAGGTAAGTTCAGGGATAATGGCCAATATTATACTATTGTTCCTGAACTCACCAGATGGAAACTTAGCACAGGCCGCTCCTGGGGCGCAGAAGACCTTCGGGCTGGAGGGATCTCAGATGCCAGCCATGGATTGGAGGAGGCCAAGTCAAGGGCCTGGTGCAGCGACACGATGGCAGTGGTCCGACATGAAGGTGTTAATGAGAGACATGATGTTCTAGGGCAGCCGAGGTGACAAACAGCAGCAGAGACGTGAGGTACGGGTCAGGAGGCAAGAAGTTCTGGGCAGTTGGCACGGGTTCATCCTGCAAGACATAAGAGGAAGACATTTCAATAACTTCTAGCTCCTGGATCTTCTGTTATCTTAGAGGAATGGTCATTATAATGAACCATTCCCCTATGTAACATCAGATATAATGTACACATCTAATGATCGGTGTCCTGTGTGTACAGCGGTCACTCACCAGATGGTCGTGGATTCTTTCACAGCCCAGATATTCTCATCCACCTAAGAATGACAGAGACATAGTCATTGACAGAAACAGTGGGAGAAGACAAAGATGGTCATAATGGCCACAAGGTGAGAAGAACATTTGATGGGATTTATCCTCACAGAGGATGATCTTACCGGGCCCAGCTTGATGACCCATAATTGAATCCGGCCACGGGGTTAAAGGCTTTCTTATCCTCCGGCCACTGTAGCTGATGGTTGTCCAGAACTGGCCTGAATGGTACGAATGGCGGCTTTGCTCTCCTTTTCTCTAGATCCTCCCAGCCGATGTTGGTAAAGAATGGATGCTCTCTGATGTTCCCGCACACATCCAATCGTTTCTCAGGATTTTTGCACAGCAGCTTCTTGATAAGATCTTTCAAGTCAGCATCAAGCCAAGATGGAATTTCAGGCTCTCCTCTGGTTATCGCTGTGTAAGCCATTTTGCTGACAGAGCCGGTGTAAAATGGGGAGCGTCCTGTTGCCATCTTGGACACCACAATCCCCAGGCTCCACCAATCCACTGCTGTGCCATATCCTTTTTTGAGAAGCACCTCAGGGGCCATGAAGTGGAAAGTGCCCGTCACTCCTGAGATGTTTTTGGAGGAGGTGACCCCATCTTGGGCGAGCCCCAGGTCAACTACACGGATGTGGCCATCGGCATCCAACATGATGTTTACTGGCTTAATATCTCTGCAATGAAATAAGAAAACATAATAAGAAATCTACCCCATGATACAGGAGATGGAAAATGGGTCACTGCAAGATCAGATGGACTAGGCAGACAGGAGCCCAGGAAAGTTGGGGGCAATTTTTTGAGCATGTAGAGGGGACAGAGAGAAGGAGGAAAGTTGTGCTTACCGGTGGACGATGTTGTGTCCGTGGAGGAACTGGAGACCACATACAATCTCTGCTGTGTAGAATCTGATGGAGAGAACAGAGTGTAGTATCAATGTCATCACTGATACCTCCTTCCCTCCTGGGCTACATGACCTGCCAGTCCTCTCCCAGCTACATCTCCACCTCTGCTTTTATTTTCACCCCTCTGCTCTCTTTTTCGTATATCTTCCTCATACTCACCTTACGCTGTCGATGTTCAGGCAGCCGCACATGTCAATCAAAGCCTCGAGGCTGCCGCCGGACAGATACTCCGTGATGAAATACGCCAGCTTCCGAGACTGCTGTGCGGCATAGAGGTGACATAAGAATGGGCAGTCTCGGGCCGCGAGGAGTATCCGCCGCTCTCTCATAAGGATGTTTTCCTTCACCTTCTTTTTCTTGATCATTTTTACAGCCATAAAGATGTTTCGGCTGGGGACTGATGTCAGGACCACCTGAAGAAAGAAATAGGGAATGCTTAGAAAATGTGTATGGGAGGTGGAGAACAGCTGGTTTATCACTGCACAAGAAACGGGTGGGCTGAGTGGTGAGAGAGTCTGATGGTAATGTGGCGCCCCTGAGGGTTCTGTCGCCACAGGGGTACTGCATCTCTTTAATGAGGTGTGGTATCTCCTCTCCGAGGTAAGGATTAGTGTTGAGCCACCCCCGTAGTGTTCGAGTTCGGTTCGTCGAACACCCGTATGTTCGCCGAACTGTTCGACGAACTGTTCGACAAACACCTTCGAAAACCGTTAAAACCAATAGCAGGCAAACAAAAACACATAGAAACACATAGAAAACATCTTCAACGGTGTCCAAAAGCTGACAAACTGCTCAGAAGACATAACTAACACATGGAAAAGTGACAAGTACATATAGTCATGCGAAAAGAAAAGAGGTGGAGGAGTAAAAGGAGGGGGAGACACAGATATAGGCATGTCATGCCCTTCTAAAACCAAAAAAGTGCGAAGCCGACACGGCCAGTCCGTTCCTGCCCGTGCCACCTCCGTGTCGCCGGGTTTGTGCCAGAGCCGAGGTGGACCCTGACGGCCAGACCCCCTCTCCCAATACTGGTGCCTGTCCGCTGGTGGGTCGAGCCCCCCCGCGGTGGGGGGGGGGGGGGGGGAGTAACATCTGCAGAAGAAAGACCATCTTCCAGCCAAACTAAGATGTCGACTTCTTTTCGTGGACAATGTGATAAGATCCCTTTCTTACGGACACGCCATCGCTACAAATTCCAGATGAGGCACAAAAACAGCAAGTGCTTCAACGGATATCAAGTGCTCCTTCAAGTGGGCTCTCCTCCACCTCAACTTCAACATCACAAATACTCCAGTCCTCAGAGGTGTCACCCCAATCGCACTTGCTTCCTCACAGCTCCCAAGTCTCCAGCTGCCCGTCTTAGTATGGGGTAACACAGATGGTTGAGTCTGCACAGCTGTTTACTCATACTATAGCCTGGGAAACGGAGGTCTGCTCCAGAGCTTCGGTTAATCCAGACGAGGAAATGATCTGCACTGATGCCCAGAATCTTTATAAGTTGGATCCAGGACCAGATGAAGAAGGTTCTGAGCATAATGTAGACCCTCGTTCCCAAACTGTAACTCCTGTTGGTGGAGACAATGATGAAGACGATGATGAGACTCAAATATCTGATTGGAGCGACAACTTGACTTTTCGGTCAGGGCAGGAAGAGGTTGGCTCTGAGGACGACGGGTGTGAGAACACACAGGGTGATGATGACGAGGTTGGAGATCCCACTTCCTGTCAACCCACAGTCAGCTAGTCGATGAGGTCAGCAGAGGAGGTGGAGGAGGATGTGACTAGCCCAGGGGATGGGGATGACTCGGTACCCGGGCCTTTGCCTGGCCTTGGGGATGTCGCGGTGGTCAGCTCCCTGGCCCGTACCCTGGGGTCACTCTTTAAAAGGGTGGATAATTGTTAATTTTATAAGAGTTCGTGACGCCACCTGTGGTATCTGGTGAGAAGCACCAGCGCTGCAGCAGTCCACTGAGGCCCGTGATAAGGCAGCTCGATGGTATAGCTCCCCACAGGTGGAGCTAGGTCTCAGGGCAGCGTATGCAGGGGGAATGCAGCACAGGCAAGACCCAGCTGGGTCAGAGCAAGAACGGGAACGGACACGGTAGTCACTTCAGTACCTTTTACTGGTGGAAATTCAGGCACATCCCGGAGCACTGTAGGGTGAAGGGTGCATATCAGGATCCTCCCCAATGAGCGGGTGTAGGGCCTCCTGTTTCTTGCCTCTGCGTAGTAAGTTTCTGACCTGCCTGGAGCTAGGCCTAACTTTGTCTCTGTCCTGCGCTGGCTGACCTTGTGGTAGGGCCTTCTCTTGGAGTTCACGCTCCCAGTATGCGGGGCCTAAGCGTCTCCTGGCTCTGTTACGTATCAGCACCTTAGCGATCCTGGGACTTGTAGTTCTCCAGGGATTCCAGTTATGCCTTACTGGGTCATAGAGATCCCGGTAAGCTCGGATCCGGTGTCCGGTAAATGCTTCGGGGTGAGCTGGTTAAGCTCCTCTGCCCCTTATGTACTAACTCGCCACTCGCCTTCGGCCTACTCGGGCCCTCACTAGGCTATACACACTAACGGCAGCTTGCCGCGCTTCACCGATCTTATGGCGCCGGCACACCTTAAGCTCTAACTGGGCTCCCTGAATCTAGCTAGCAGGAGCCTCGTGCTCCACTGCTGAACTATTAACTGAGTTCTCTAGACTAGACTGAGCTCCATTGCAGACTGACCTCTCTTAGGCTTCTCTACTGCAGGAACTCTTCAGAAGAACTGAACTGCCTAGCTCCACCTTCCCTATTTATATCCCTAACGGGCTCCCTCTGGTGGTCTGAGGTGGAAGGTGGAGATGTGTGAATGTTTATGGGGGCCTCTTGTGGAGGGTTCCATCAATGCACTCTTCTAGGATCTGTGATACCAAGAGCAGCGGGGCGTCACAGATGCTATTGACGATGAGGTTAGGTTGCGCCTTCCTGGACAGAGACGTAGTACTGGAAGCACGTCAACAACTGCATCCTCAACCACAACTCTGCCTCTGACCACAAGTCGTAGTGGCTCTTCAGGTCGCATGGGCTCTAAGCCTTGCATAGCCTGGGCATTTTTTCAGATCGATAAGGATGACCCAACTCGTGTTATCTGTAATATTTGTCACCAAAAGCTAAGTAGAGGCCAAAAAATCCATAGTTTGAGTACTTCATGCATGTACCGTCACATGGATATGAAGCATAAGTTACAGTGGGAAGCTCACTGTGCTACAATGCGGCCTAGCGGGCCGGGCCAACCACTGTCTGCCCCATCTTGTGCATCCGCAGCCTCTTCATCCTCTGTGACTGGGGGGACAGCAGTCACACATGTTTTTGGACGTAGACCTGCCACCTCTTTACCCGCAACAGCCAGTGTGATTGGCAGGTCGTCAGTTCATTGGGAAGTGGAAACACCTGCTGGTGTTGAGCGCTCTCCGACATCGAGAGTACCACCTTTGGATCAAGGCAACCTAACATGTCCGCCTGCATCTTCCTCACAGACCGGCAGTTTGCCGGGGACACCCTACTCAACCCCGTCTAAGCACAACAGCCAGCCCTCGGTTCCTCAGATGTGGAAAAGTAAAAGACCATTTCCTCCTAGCCATGACAAAGCTAAGAGGTTGAATTTCACCATCTGCAAGCTGTTGGCTACAGAAATGCTGCCTTTCCGCCTGGAGGACACAGAGGATTTTCAAGACCTTATGTCCGTCGCAGTGCCCCAGTACCAGATGCCCAGTCGGCACTACTTCTCAAAGAAAGGTGTGCCTGCTCTCCACCAGCATGTCGCACACAACATCACCGCTTCTTTGAGAAACTCTGTGTGTGACAGGGTGCATTTCACCACAGACACTTGGACAAGTAGGCATGGACAGGGGCATTACATGTCGCTGACTGGGCACTGGGTAACTATGGTGACAGCAGGACAAGGGGCTGCTGTCCAAGTCTTACCATCCCCACGAGTTGTGCGTCAATCCTCTTTATCTCGAAGTTCCTCCACTGCTTCTGCCTCCTCAACCTCCTCTCGGTCCTCCACCTGCACCCAAAGCCTGTCTGGTAATGCCACCTGCTTTCTAACTGCACAGAAAGAATCCTGCACACCTCCTTACTATGCTGGCAGCAGGGCTCAATGGCATCAGTGTTCACTTTGAAATGTCTGGGAAATGTGAGTCACACAGCTGAGGAGTTGTGGTCAGCTCTGGAGACCCAGTTTCATGAATGGTTGTCTCCACTGGACCTGAAACCAGGGAAGGCCGTGTGCGACAATGCTGCAAACCTGGGTGCGGCCCTTCGCCGGGGCAATGTCACACACGTGCCTTGTATGGCTCACGTGTTGAACCTGGTTGTCCATCAATTTTTAGCCCACTATCCCGGACTAGATGGCCTTCTGCAGACGGCACGGTCGCTGTGTGCTCACTTCCGCCGTTCGCATCCCGCAGCTCAACGACTTACATCTCTACAGAAGTCGTTGGGCCTGCCAGTTCACCGGCTGAAATGCGATGTGCCGACACGGTGGAATTCAACTCTGCACATGTTGCAGCGACTGTGGCAGCACCGACAAGCCCTGGTGCAATACGTTCTGACGTATAGCCTGGGCCAACGAGATCCAGAGGTGGGGCAAATCACGCTGCAGGAGTGGTCTCAGATCAGGGACCTATGAAGTTGACGCGCCCCCTGGGTCGTGGGGTACCCGGAGCCGGGCCGGTAGACGCTGGGGGTTGTAGTCACTGTGGCGGTGACCCAGGGCGGTCAATCCAAGGGTAATTTGTATATATGGGTTTTATAATGTCCGACTACGCCACCTCTGGAGTGCGGTAAAAGGGGCCGCTGCTGCGGAACAGTCCTCTGAAGCTGGTGGTTTTGCAGCAATGGTATTATTACTCCCCACAGGAAGAGTGTAGCTTCAGGGCAGTGTGGGTGGATGATGGTGGTTGTAGGGCAGGGAGTCAGTAATGAACACAGAGTCCATGTGATGCAGTCCCAAGATCTTTACTCACAGTTGTTGCAGTCCAGATTACAGGTACCAGAGCAATCTCCCCCGTCGTGCTGTGCATACTCAGTGAGGGGCTCAGTCCACCCCCAGATAGCTCTGGGGTACTTAGCAGGACCCCCTTCTGTGTGTCCTTTCTCTGGCCTTCTCCCTGCACCTCACACCCAGTGACACTTCTATCCGGTATCCTCGGGCCTTGGCGGGCGACGTGTGTTCCGTCCCCTGGGTCCTATGTGGCTACCTTCTTAGTGAGACTGGTGTGGACTTTGGCCTGCAGTACATGAAATGCTGCAGCCTCCGGTTTCTAGTTGAGCCTTGCTGTTTCTCCGCTAGTTGAGGGACCGGTTCCCCTTATCTGGCCTGACCCCTCTACCTCCTGGTAGCAGCGGGAGTACAGGTGGCCTTCTGCACGGCCCGTACCCCTAGGGTCCCTTCGGTTCCTGGAGCCTTCCTGCTCCCACTCCTCTCTTCTCTCCTTCAGTCCCCGCCTCCGGAGCAGAGCCTCTGCTCCTGTCACTTTTCCTCCTCTGACTGGCTTGCTCTTTCTAACATGGCTTCCTATTTATAATCTCCCTGTCATGTGCTCCCCTAAGCTGCTCCCCTAAGCACCCACTATATAGGACCCTCCCGCCAGCTAGGGACCTGGGACTGTGCTCTCCCTTAGGAGTAATCTCACCCTACACCCACTGTAGGTATGTGTTGGATGCAGGTGTTAGGGTCCCGAGCCATACTCCTTCCTTACCTGAGGGTGAGATACCACACCTCTGGGTGAGATGCAGTAACTCTGTGGCGACTGAACCCTCAGGGGCGCCACACACCCTTCTGCACAGTTTTGAAATGGCGACGAAGATGTTTAGTGCTGACGACGATGCCATTATTAGCATGACTATTCCGGTGATTTACATGCTGGAGCACACATTAAACAGAATTCAGAGTCAGGTGGTGGGACAAGAGGAGGTGGAGGAAGTAGAGGATTGGTTTGCGGAAGGGATAACATCTCCAAGGTCCAGACGGTCGGCAGCACCAAGGCAGCAGGCATGGGAGGGTGGGGGAGAGGGATTAACCAGGGCGCATGGTAGCAGCCAAACTGTTGAGGAAGGTGCAGGAGCAGAGGAAGAAGTGGAGGACGAACTGGCGATGGGCATGGAAGACTCATCAGATGAGGGAGACCTTGATCACATTTCTGTTGTGCGAGGTTGGGGGGAGAGGGCAGAGGAAGGAAGCATGATTGTTACCTCGCTACCAACACAACAAGGACTTTGTCCTCCTGGATGCGCAAGACACATGAGTGCCTTCTTGCTGCACTACCTACAACATGACCCTCGGATTGTCAGAATTCGAAGTAATCCCGACTACTGGGTTGCCACACTCTTAGATCCCCGGTACAAAAGTAAATTTGCCGAAATAATTCCTGCCATAAAAAGGGATTTACGCATGCAGGAGTATCTGCAGACTCTGTTGCAGAATCTTACATGCGCTTTTCCACAAAACACCAGTGGTGCACATAGTGAATCTCACAGTTCTAACTTGCCAACCGTGGGACTGTCGAGTCTTCATCACTCAAACCGTAACAGTAACACAGTATCTACTGGTAACAGCAATTTTGTGGAATAGTTTCACCACTTTTTTAGACCATCCTTTGCAAGGCCACAGGAGACAAGAAGTCTGACACATAGTCAACGCCTAGAGAGGATGGTACAGGAGTATCTCCAAGTGAACATCGAAGCCATGACTGTCACTGGACTCTTGTTCATTTTGGGATTCCAATCTGGAAAAATGGCTGGAGCTCGCCACTCACGCCTTGGATATCTTGTCATGCCCTGCAGCCAGCGTTCTCTCTGAACGTGTGTTCAGCGCTGCTGGTGGTGTGCTGACAGATAAGCGCACACGGCTGTTCACTGAGAATGTAGACAGACTCACGTTCATAAAGATGAACAAATCATGGATTCGCAAGGACTTTTCTACCCCTGTGTCATCCTGGGGAGACTAAAAGCTTGAGGATTTCGTAAAATCACCTCACCAACCATTTTAAGCAACTGTGGGGCAATTGATGCCACTTAACCCTAGAACGCATGACCATAAAAATCTACACTTTCACATACCTGGGACCTTTCAGGCCCGTGTGCAAATAACATGGAATAACTCAAACTCAAATGACAAACAACTATATACATGAAGAATACCTAGAGTTTCAAAATTCTAACTGAAGTAATCTTGCAGAAAATAGAAAACAATTAACAGGGCGGGCCTGCGAGGCCCCAGGTATGCGTTCTAGGGTTAAGTGGTGTCTGTGCCACAATTTTGGGAAAAAATGGAGACTCTTTTTTGAGTCCCCTTGCTGTGTCTTACGTGACGTTGGCATCGTCAATTCCAGGTGGGTTGGGTCGCTCCCCCCCCCCCCCTTTTAACTGTGAGAAAGTACATACACTATGGCTTGGGGTAACACAGATGGTTGAGTGTGAAGAGCTGTTTACTCAGAGGTCTGCTCCAAAGCTTCTGTGTCTGCTAGTCAGCGTAGAATTTTTAACTGCATCTAGCCTAGGCAATACTTTGGGCGTAGTAGCCCAGCTGCGAAGCAAGCTGCACCGTCTGTGTATCTAATAAGAATTTTTAAATGCATCTAGCCTAGGCAGACTGTGGGGACCCCCAACCAAACCCAGACGCTCAGCCCCCCTACCGCCCCCCTTTCCTTGACGATACAATAATGTAACTCTTACAACTGGATGGGTGAGGATCGGTCACAGCTTTATTAACTCTTTATACTCATTCCATTAGAAAGGCATTTTATTTCTAAAATAATTCAGCTTGTTGCAGCATGCCCTGGGTCTCCACTCTGGCAAGTTGGCCAACAAATGTAACTCTCCAACATGTCCTTTCTATTTCCAGGCCACGGAGGATCCTGCGTACTCGTATGCAGGACTCTGACCCCCACCCATCACTCTTAACGCTTGTTCCACTCCGTCCTGGAGTCCTGACAGGAATATGTCCAGTCCAATATCCATTAAGTGAACACCGTCGGGCCGTATGAGGCCTGCTTTATCTCCTTCCAGTTGTCGGTGTCGTATCACTACACCGCCTCTGTCTCTTCTAAATTTTGCCATCCGAATATTTATTACCCGCCTTGTCCGTTCGATGGCCGTGATGTCTCGCGCACCTTGCCACACCGCTATCGGCACAATCTCTGACCATACTATAGCTAGTTTTGTGAAAAATTCTCTGAAGCGCTCAGTGTCTAGTTTCATTATTGCCATTAGTTATGCGCTCTTGTGATGACCTAGGTCGTTTCCCCCGGCCTGTATAACTAAGATGACCAGACCTCTTGCCTCTCTCCCTACCTCGATTACCTCCATTACTACCTGTGGCCATAGCAGGCCTCTAATACCTCTGCAGTTGAAATATGTGTTATGAAACTCTAATTTCCTCCCGCCTGGGTGGACTTTCGCCCTTTTTTCTGCCCAATATATATACGAGTGGCCTATCACCCACACTGTTGACTTAGCGTCACCTGTAGAAGAAACAAACCACGTTAGGATAACAAGTCCGGTCTTATGTATCTCGCCAAACACGTGGACACCATCTCCCTATCCTCTGAACTTCCGTTTCTGACAGTCCTGCTCTTGCTGCTTCCGTGGCCGCGCCTATGCGGAATGAGTGTGTCCCATAATCTTTGGGGTGATTCCCTGCGGATGTTATGCATTTATTAAATATAGCTTGGAACTGGTATCTGGATAATGGCATTCCATCAATGTGTGATAGGAAGAAATTACTTTGTGATCTGATGGTTATATATGTTTTTACTATTGTTACCCGACTCAGTGTACCGTTTGTGGGTTGTAGAAGTATCCAAGTGCCCCTGCCTGCTGGAACCGTTTTCGATTGGCGTATGCGTAGACGTATAGCATTATTGGCTATGACTACGTCCTGGTGTAATAAGCCTCCACTGGTGGTAATTTTGGATTGAGGGAATAATTCGCTTATACATAGCGCCCCGAAGAAGGCGATCGCAAATGCAGTAGACAGTAGTGTTGCTTCAAATTGTGAGTGTCATGTTAATGGTGTTAGGGATATGATGTGAGAAATCAGTTTTACTGACACGGGATGGGACGTCTACACTCCTGACTTGGCTGACCCCTTTTCCACCCTTTTATGGATTGTCTGATGATGAATCTCTTTGTCACATCTCCTCAATTCAGTAGTTGGAAGTGAAATGCTACTCCGGTCAGACACCGCTGCGCTGACGCCCCTGATAAGCCCCTCATCATTAGCTGGTGGAGAAATTCTATGGTGACTTGTAATCTGGCTTGTTCACATTGGTCAACCCGTCTGCCTGCTACTAGTCGGGTCCACTCTTCCCATGCCTTACCGTATGCTTGCCACGTCGACGGGGCAACTGACGCTCTGATTAATGGCATCAACTATTCGCCACTAGATCCCATAGGGAGGGTGGGCAACTGTTGCCCGATGGGTGGGCGTTGGGGAGGAGCTCTGTGAAAATCTGCCAATTGAATTGTGATAAAGCGTTAACAGCAGCTTTAGACCACTCAGCATCGTGGCTAGCGCGGACCCATACATTGTATTTTAGGCACAGGAATGCTAGCCGGCGTAGTAGGCCTAGCACTGGGAGAGACGATGATGCCATCTTATTAATGCAGTGCTCTAGGCTGGTGTTTTTTGTTATGAAGCGTATATTTTTGTTAGCCAGGCGCGCGCCCCATATTTCTATTGCTACCACTACTGGGAAGAAAAATTATTTTCCGGGCTAGATGCAGCTAAAAATTATTATTAATTTCAAAGCTGGTGGAGCTTGGTATAGATGGCCTAATACAATGATTACCACACACTACTGCTATGCCCAAAATTATTTTCCAGGCAAGATGCAGCTAAAAATTATTAGTAATTTGAAAGCTGGTGGAGCTTAGTATAGATGGCCTAATAGATTGAGTACCACACACTGCTACAGGCCCAAAAGGTTTTACTTGGGTAGGTGCAGTAAAAAATGAGTATTACATACACAGGTGGTGTAGCTTGCAACACAGATAGGCTACTCCACTGCCTAACACACTGCAATAGGCCCAAAGGATTTGTTTAGCTAGATTTAGCCAAATGCTGTCAAAAACACTTTCACAGCACTGGCACAGACCTGCCTGGCAAAAAGTGATAGGAACTGATGTAATCTAACCCTCAAAAGGGCTGCAATTACAAACTAGTCCCTACTCCCTAAACCTTTCTGTCTATTTAAGAGAAAATTTGCTTGCAATTCAGTTACACAATATAGCGCTAACAGCAGCAGCAGTGAGAAAATGGTGGCGACGGGGAAAATGGCTGGGTCTTATACGGCAAGGACATGTGACATACACAACCAATGACACATGCCCTTGCTTGTGTGAAAAAAAGCAGTTCGCTCCGTGAGTGCGCTGCTGATAGGCTGACAGACTGCACCTCCCCACTGTAAATGCGGGAAAGAGAAAAAAAAAATGGAGATCTTCATTATTCCTGCAGAGATCCATCCCCTGCCCCGCTGTACACTCAAACTGTGTATTAACATTATCAGCATTACTGAGAAAAAATCCAGTTATGATTTGGGTGCACGAACAGTTATCGAACGTAACCTCGAACAGCCGGATTTTTTTCAAATCGTTCGGGTTTGTCGAACGGCTCGAACACCGCCCACAACCACTCGAATTTGAGATTGGCGAACAGTTCGATTCGAACACCGCTCATCTCTAATGGTCACATGCCGACTAGACATGCGTGGCCTCATTCTATACAAATTACTTGAGTGAGGCTGGTCATGTTTAGTTGGAATGTGGCCAGAAATATGAAAATCTCATACTTGGACTCACATGACCTTTCAGGATTCTCCTGTACTGGAGGAAAGTTGAAAGTGTGCAGTGCATGCGCTGCGAGTATTCAGAAGTCTGCAGTCACCTAGAGTTCTTCCGACTTTAATCACAAACCTGGACAACCCTTTTAATTATACAATTCAGTACTGCAGCATGCCCAATCCTAACAGCGTGTAATATACTCAATGTCAGGATTCAGCTCTGCTAGCTGGGTCCAGCAGACACCACATGACCACTCGTATGTGATTTTCATACTTACGGTTATGTGACAACTAGCCTGTAGGCTGTAGTTTTTGACTGAAATTGAGAGAATTAGGAAGAGTAGGTAGTCACGTGACTGTCAAAAAGCAAATCGTAGATGAGCGGTCACATGACTACTATTCAAACTGCATGAGCGGTGTGTGTGGGGGGCGCCAAACTGAATTCCTGCTCCGGGTGCCGGAAAACAGATCTGCCTCTGTGCTAAGCTTGCAGATATGGTCAGAAGGTTCTGTAAGACATTGCACTATAGATCAGATATTCTTCCAGAAACAAACCGCCTGGAAGCCTCCTTGCTTAAGAACTAATTATATTTTACTTTAAATATTTCTAATAAAGAAAATAATCAATACAGTAATTATAATCCATAATATTCCAATATGTTATATTACTTGTGATACGTCTGATATAGTCTAGCTTTATTAAATCATGTTTTGTTTCTGTAAAGGAAATCAAGGCTGAGCCTGCAGATATTGTTAGAAAGTTCTGTACCATGTTATTCTATGGATAAAATGTACTCACAGAAACCAGGTGTCTGGAGGTCTCCTGCAACAGACTTATCCTTGAGAACTAAGAATTGTAATGTTTAATCTGAACATGCATGGAAACTTTGTTACTGTGAGCCAGAACTTTGGTTTAGATACTGCACTCTTCTGTAACAGAGTAGCTCCCTCTCTCATTCATAGGGGTCCAGTATACACAATTTATGTCTCATCTCCATCTCTGAACTGTAACTATTATTCAAAATACATTTTTCTCTCATTCTAATCACCTGTGAATATGGATGTTTTGCTTGGAATACAGATTTCCATGTCATTTCATTATATTGTCTGGGCGTGCGTGGAAACTCCATGCAGGAGAGAAATTTACATTTATATACTTCACCCTTTTGCAAGAAGGCCGACCCACTGCTCATTCCTAGAGGTTTCTGTAGAAGTGTTTTTATATCTTAGCCTTATCTATACCTTTTTTAATTGTAAGTTTATTCTAAATTAACCTCCATTTTATTCAATTACCTATGAAGACCTGGTTTGTCCAGAAGTCTGCACCAACTTCTGCTCTCAAGCTCATCCAGTGGCCAGTATCATTATGGTATGGCATCCATTGGCCAGTATCATTATGGTATGGCATCCAGTGGCCAGTATCATTACGGTATGGCATCCAGTGGCCAGTATCATTATGGTATGGCATCCAGTGGCCAGTATCATTATGGTATGGCATCCAGTGGCCAGTATCATTATGGTATGGCATCCAGTGGCCAGTATCATTATGGTATGGCATCTATTGGCCAGTATCATTATGGTATGGCATCCAGTGGCCAGTATCATTACGGTATGGCATCCAGTGGCCAGTATCGTTATGGTATGGCATCCAGTGGCCAGTTTCATTATGGCATGGCATCCAGTGACCAGTATTATTATGGCATGGCATCCAGTGGCCAGTATCATTATGGTATGGCATCCAGTGGCCATCATCATTATTATACACACTATAATCCTCCCAACTGGCATCAAGATAACAGAACAGTAGTGTTGCACAGACGTGCTTGGATAAGGTGTCATCTGAGCATGCTCGGGTGCTAACAGATTATCTTTTGCATGCTCTAATAATATGTTCACACCGCCGCGGCTGCACACAAACTGGCAAGCCCAGCATGTATTGCGGCGGTCTAACAGCCGTGAGACATGCAGCCGCGGTGACGCAAACATATTTTTCAAGCACGCCGAAGATACTCTTAGCACCCGAGAATACTCGGATAACGCCTTATCGGAGCACGTTAGCTTATCACTACAGAACAGATCTGAACAGTGCTCAGGATTCTCCTCACCTAGCACCCTGCCGAGAATAATAAATGCCTGTAGCCAATTTTCAAAAGTGCCTCCTACATTGCTCACCCTCCACCTCCCTATGCTTTTTCCCTGCTCCCACATTTCAGTGATGAAACACTCAAGAGGCAGTAAAGTAGATATAGCTGCAGTTTTCCTTTTCCAAATATTTTTAACTTCCATTTTTTAAATGAGGCCCTAATGGTCCTTGAAAGCATACACACACGCTCCCAAGTCAGACTTTGTTGCAGACGGACAAGCCTATTTTTGGTAACAGTCTCTGCTGCCACTGGCCAAGTCCCAACACATCCTTCCGCATCATCAACCCTAACAGACCATGCTGCTACAGGCCCCTCACACTGTTGTCCCAACTGCAACACCCGGTGGCCTAAAAGATGTACTCAGGTCACCGTACGTGAGGTGTGAAAGCGTGTAACTGGCATGTCTCACCGGAGGTCATCACCACAACCCACTAATGGTCCATCCTAACTGACTCTGGGCATTTTGAGGACCTGATGCAAAGTATCTTCTGGATTAACGACCTCTGATGAAGCCTGCAATAATGAAAAATAATAATAATAAAGTAAACTCTTCTGCATTGCACTGAATGACCAGCAGGTGGCAATGAAGTCACAACATTAACTAGCCCCCTATTGTAGAAAACCTAAACACCATCAGGAGGTGCTGAGGCTTGATGAGAACGCGCCACCCCCAAACTTAAAAGGCTTTTCCACTATTCAGACAACTTCTCAATCACTGTTTCCCCTCAGTAAAATAATAACTATTCTACTCTGTGCCATTCCAGCAGTGTCAGCACTGGCTCTCCCGGGGTCCGCAATCCCTGCGGCCAATCAGAGGTGTCAATGTGGCACCCCAGGGGTCTGGTTGCCACAGTAATAGAATTATTATGTCTGAGAGCAAGTGGGAGGTTTCTCTGGTCAGGAGCCCTAAGCATGCAACACTGCCCGCCCAGACCTGGGAGGGGAGGAATCTGCCCTTATAAACTGGGTCTGGGGCGGGATTAGGTGAGTCAGAGCTTGGAGAGTGAAAGATACAGCAAGAGCTCTGTAGGAGCAGGATTGAGTGCCAGAGGCTGGAAGCTAGATAGCTCACCTTGGCTGAAGACACTAAACTCGGACACGGAGTCCGAGGCTGTGGGGACATCCAGGTCCAGCAGCAGAATCCAACCGGCAGGGGATTCCAGGTCCTCTGGCCTTAGAAGCCCGGAGGCACGGTCACAAGCAAGGGACCAGCACCGCCGTCGTGGAGCGGAGGCTAACAGAAGGCCCCAAGTCACCGGCCATACGGGTGAGCACCACATGGTATACTCAGGGACGTGGGCTACTTCTACCCGCATAGAGCAAGGTAGCCAGGAAAGAGTGCAGATAGACGGGGAGGCCTACAACTCCACCTGGCCAGGGGGAGATCCTGCTTGCTCACAGACTGACCAGGCCTCTACTGCTAACCAGTACTCCCGGGAGGGTCTGCTCTATACCATCAGTAAAGACCCTGAACTGCACCACACGTCGCCGCACCAACACCATTAGTACTGGGACGCTCACACCATCACTCCCATCATCCACACTAGCTGCCCTGTGGCGTAGTCGGACATTTGTTATTACACTAAGACTGCCACTGATTTGACCACCCTGAGCCACGGACCGGGTCGCCGCCACACTGAGACTACCACCCCTAGCATCCCACCAGAGGCCCGGCTCCGGGTTCCCCATGCGGCCCAGGGGGCGAGTCAACTTTGGCGTAGTCGGCAGGATTTCGTGCCCGCAACCACCGGGTACTGCGTGCCTGAAAAAGACTTTTGTACTTACCTGTGGCGAAGTTTCCCGCCGACCGGAGTAGTTTCCCGCCATCGGACGCCATCTTGGGTCGTTTCCCGCCATCTTCTGCAGTCTTCCCACCATCCGCAGCCACTTCCCGCCATCGGACGCCATCTTTGGGACGCCGCACGGGAAGAAGAGGGACGTGGACGCCGAAAGCGCGCGAGAGCCGAAGCTCCGCCCCACGCACTGACGCTGCGCAACGTCCTGGAAGGGAGGAAGAGCGACGCTGACGTCATCGAAGTGCGACGCCAGGTCCTCTACCCCGACGATTGACTGCGGAGCCGCAGCCTACGGAAGAAGAGCATCGCAAGGTAGGCCACGGTCCACTAGGGGGGTAGAAGGATATCGGATACCGAGGGGAGCTCCACCGCCACACCGGCCGCCAGCGCAACCGCTGCAGCGGTCATGCCATTCACCATGCCCTATATCCCGAGGGCAACCTGGCTACCCCAGTACTCAGGGGAGTCACATACCCTAAGTGACTTTAGGGAAAGATTGGATAGCCTCTTCCAGGTATACCCCCTCACGGAAGAGCAAAAAGTAAGCATCCTGGTGGCCCAGTTAATCGGGGCAGTCCAAAGGGAGGTAAAGTCCTGGTCACCTGGGAAGAAGAGGACTGTCAGAGAAATACTAGCCCGGCTGAAAGACACATTTGATACCCGAACCTCAGCCAAAATAAAGCTCAGATTTTACGGGTGCAAACAACGGGCACATGAAAGTATAAGAGACTATGCTCTAAACCTACAAGAGGCCCTGAGAGCCATTAAGCAGGCAGACCCTGACAGCGTGGGAAATGAAGACAAGCTGTTGACCGAACAATTTATTGAGGGTCTACTGTGCAATGCCCACCGAACCCAGTTGCGGGCAATGGCCTTACAGGACCCTGACCTGGACTTTGTACAGTTCAAGGACAGAGCCATCCGGGTGCTCGGAGAACCGGCACCAGGTGGCGCTGTGACCCACAGGCGCCCTGCTATCACTTATCACCAGGACGCGGCGCCCTTGTCTGCAGGGCCTGTGGGAGCTGATGCGCAGGCTTTGAACAATAACCCGACTACAGACCTGCACCATCAGGTCCAAGAGCTGACTAAGAGCGTTGCCGCGCTAACCAGAACTGTGCAGTCTTTACAGGTCTCTTCTCCAGGAAAGATCCAGCTGGCATCTGGAACGGAGGACGTCCCGTGGCGCCGACTGAGGAGGACCCCACCGGCCAGAGGGAGACCCAGCGACAGGTACAACGAGGACGGACGACCCATCTGCCGCCACTGCAATCAACCCGGACATATGGCAATGTACGGTCATTTAAACGGGCACAACCTGGGGTAGAAGGCCAACCCCCAGGCCTAAGATAATCAGGCCCATCGAACTGGCGTGACAAGTACGTAGGGGGATGTCCGGTCTTGCCTGTGGTACTGGACGGCATTCCTATGAGTGCCCTACTGGACACCGGGTCACAGGTCACCACCATCCCGTACGTGCTCTTCAAGCGGTACTGGAATGACTCGGACATAACCGGCTACCCAGATGACGACCTGAGCATTATCGCCAGCAATGGTCAGCCCGTGCCACAGATAGGATTTAAAGAAGTGACCATCAAGGTCGGTAAAGTTGAACTGCCGGCACACGGACTGATCATTGTGGACATTGACCGTCGCGAGAGTCACCCAAAAATAACCCTAGGTACTAACGTAATTGAAAACTGTCTTGCAGAGGTGATTCTTATTTTGCAGCAGGTTGCCAAGAACGCCAGTTCCAGCCAGCAGCGTGTGCTCCAAAAAGAGATCCGGGCACTGATGAAGCAGCAACAAGTGGAACTATCTGGTGGTGAGATAGGTAGCGTGAGAATGTGTGACCCGTTCCCTATTGCCATGCCCCCAAAAAGTGAGATGATGATTTGGTGCCGGGCAGCTATTGGTCCAAGAGGTAGAGACTACCAAGCAATGGTAGAAACCGTCTACTCAGACAGTAGGCCCACCATTTTGACAGCACGGGGGGTGGTCGATGTACGTCATGGGAGGGTGCCCGTCCGCATCATAAATATCGGGGAGAGAGAAGTATACCTGCCCCGGTATGCCACGCTAGCCAAATTGTTCACCATAAACCAGAACTCTGGAACCCTTGCCTCCATCTCAACCAGAGGAAGGTAACGGCTCAAAGAAACCAATGGAGGACTGGTGTCAGCAACTGCATTTGGGTACTGACTCCACTCCCTCACACCAAAAACAGGGAGTCTACCGGGTGGTTCAGGAGTACGAGAGAGTGTTTAGCAAACACCCGCTAGACTTTGGGCGAGTAAAGGGGGTAGAACATCACATCCCCACGGCAGACCATCCTCCCATAAAGGAGAGTTACCGACCCGTACCCCCTGCACACTATCAGCACGCCAAGGGGATGTTAAAGGACATGAAGGAGGCTGGGGTAATTAGGGACAGCTGTAGCCCCTGGGCAGCTCCACTAGTCTTAGTGAAAAAGAAAGACAACACCATGAGAATGTGTGTAGACTACAGGAAGGTCAACCGTATCACACACAAAGATGCGTACCCGTTACCAAGGATAGAAGAGTCCTTAGCTGCATTAAAATCTGCTAACTTCTTCTCTACTTTGGACCTCACTAGCGGGTACTGCAGGTTCCTGTGGCAGAGGCGGACCGGGAGAAGACCGCATTCACCACCCCGATGGGTCTCAGCAAATTTAACTGTATGCCGTTCGGGCTCTGCAAGGCACCAGGAACCTTCCAATGGTTGATGGAATGCTGTCTGGGACACCGGAACTTTGAGACGGTCCTATTAAACCTGGACGATGCCATCGTTTATTCCAAGACTTACGAGGACCACCTGAAACACCTGGCAGAAGTGTTTGATGCCCTGGCAAGCTACGGCCTAAAGGTGAAACCCTCCAAGTGTCACCTCCTGAAACCAAAGGTGCAATACCTGGGACACGTGGTGAGTGCTGACGGAGTGGCTCCCGACCCCGATAAGATCACCGTGATTAAAGACTGGCCAAGACCCTCCAGCATAAAGGAAGTGCGGCAGTTCCTCGGGTTGGTAGGCTACTACCGAAGATTCATTCCCGGTTTCACCAAAATGGCAGCCCCTATGCAGGACCTCCTGATAGGTCAATCTCGGAAAGCTAAAAACCAGAAGCCGCCCTTCAGGTGGGAAAAGCTGGAAGAGGAGTCCTTCTGCCAGCTGAAGATGGCCCTCACGGGGGATGAAATCCTGGCGTACCCTGATTACAACCAGCCCTTTATCCTCCACACGGACGCAAGCAACATCGAGCTAGGAGCCGTACTGTCCCAGATCCAGCAGGGGTAAGAACGGGTAATCGCTTACGCCAGCCGAAAGCTACGGCCCACGGAGAGGAACCCTGATAATTATAGCGGATTCAAGCTGGAGTTCCTGGCAGTGGTGTGGGCAGTGACCGAACGTTTCAAGCATTACCTTGCCTCTTCCAAGTTCACCGTGTACACGGATAACAACCCGTTGACACACCTGGACACTGCAAGGCTCGGTGCCCTGGAGCAGAGATGGATGGCCCGCCTGTCCAACTATGAATTCACCATCAAATACCGGGCGGGACGCTCAAATGCCAACGCGGATGCCCTGTCTAGAATGCCAAACTTACCGGATGTAGGGGAAGATCCAGAAGAAGTTGAGCTCCCTGCGTTCCACCGTCATGGGATTACCCTGTATTCCCACCGTGTGAAGGACAGGCGCTCTGTGACGTTCAATCCCTTGCCCCACTACAGCTGGGCGGAAACGCAAGACAGTGATCCCGCAGTCCGTCTGGTGAAGGAAATGCTGACACAGGCCGATGCCCGTCTTGACCCAGACACTCCGGAGGAGACCAAGCAACTGTGGAAGGAGAAAAGTAAGCTGTTCCTCTACAGGGAGAAGCTGTGCCGAAGAATGGTTAATTCTCGAACACATGAGTTGACCTGGCAGGTAGTGGTCCCAAGACGAGACGCGGCTATAGTTCTGGAGGCATACCACAACGGAGCAGGACATTTTGGATGGAAGAAGCTGGAGTACTTGTTGCGTGAACGGTTCTACTGGGTAGGCATGAGAGGAGTCATCGAGAGGTGGTGCAGAGACTGTGGCCCGTGCAACCTAAGAAGAAAGGACCGTGCCAGCCAGAAGACTCCCCTGCAGCCCATCATCACCAGACAGCCACTGGAACTGGTAGCCCTGGACCATGTGAAACTGGCTCCGAGCAGATCTGGGTATGTCTACGCCCTCACAATCGTAGATCACTACTCCCGGTTCCTGGTGGTGGTTCCCGTCAAGGACTTAACGGCTCAAACAGCAGCTAGAGCCTTCCAGCAGCACTTCAGCCGTCCACACGGGTACCCGGAGCAAGTGTTGACAGACCAAGGACCAGCCTTGGAAGCAGAGGTCTTCCAGGAGTTCTGCAACCTGTATGGCTGCAAGGAGATAAGAACAACGGCCTATCACCCGCAGACCAACGGACTCTGCGAAAAGATGAACCAGGTGGTGATAGATCTGCTAAAAACATTGCCCCTGGAAGAACGCAGCCTGTGGCCTGAGAAACTGCCCGATCTGGTGGACCTGTACAACCACATCCCGGTAGGTTCCACCAACTGTACCCCGGCTTACCTAATGAGAGCAAGACCTGGTAAGCTGCCTATTGACCTGGATATGGGAGTCCTGACACCTGAGGACACCTCGCCAGAGGCAGACTGGGATACAGAACGGCAGCAGCAGTACCGGAAAGTACAGGAGAGCGTCGAGCGAAGTCTCTGTCAATCAAGAGAAAGGCAGGAGAGGACTTATAACCAACATGCTCCCGCTGTTCCCCTGGTACCTGGAGAGCAGGTCTTGAAAAGAAAAAGGCGGCTCCATAAGTTGGACGACCAGTGGGAAAAGGACCCGAACACCGTACTGCCCTCAAGCCACAATAATCCAAAGGTGTACGTCATCAGCAAGGATGGAGGAGAGACCACAGCCACTGTCTCCAGAGACCACCTGAAAAAGTGCCCCGAGAAGTTGCAAAACACGGATGAAGATCAGGAAGACCCTCAACCCGTAGAGGAAAAGGAGGAAATGATCAGCACCGTACTCGGAGACTTTCCCCGGTCCTGGACACAAGTAAACAACGCTATCGTGGTGCCCGTCCTCACCTTTCTCCAGCCAGCCCCTCAAGTGCCTACAGAAGACCAGGTAGAGCTGGAAGAGCAGCCAGCCCAGGAGGCAGAAGAGTCCACACCAGCAGCGCAGGAGGATCAACCCTCTGCTAGTAGTGAGCCTGCCGTGCCCCTAGTGAGCCAAAGAGTGCGCAGACAGCTGCCCAGCTTACCCATAACACATCCTACACCCTGTAGTGCAGGACCAGTTAGTGAGCTCCGTAGGTCCACTAGAGTCACTAGAGGTCAGATGCCCGCTCGCTGGAAAATATAAAGTAATGCACTGTAAATTTACCTGTTTCTTGAAAATGTTTATGGTTTTTGTTGTTGCCTGTTATTAATTATGTTTCTCAGTTACCCTGCAGATTTATTTGGACTAACAGGTTATGGACGCTGGATAACCGGAACAATCTTGTAGATAGTTGCACACTGTGCCTCTTGCGAAGGTGGCCGCAGAAGAGAAAACCTGTCTGGCGTGGCCTCCTTGCGGCCCAAAGTAGCTAGCTTCAGCCTTGCAGCCACGCCCAAGGCCAACGCAAGGGGTTTGCTTTGGACAGGTCCCCTACTTCGCTTAAAGCTTCACCTTGGGTGACATGGACACCCTCTTGTTTCACAAACTTCACCTTGAGTGATATGGACACCCGGTTGCGGACACGCCGTGACCTTTAAAGAACTAAAGCTTCTTGTAAATATGTTATTGTATT
Source organism: Phyllobates terribilis (assembly GCF_046119375.1). NCBI lineage: Eukaryota > Metazoa > Chordata > Amphibia > Anura > Dendrobatidae > Phyllobates > Phyllobates terribilis. The sequence goes on along the minus strand of NW_027363222.1, from coordinate 1,297,026 downwards.
ATCGTTTATACCCTTGTATTTATGTTTCTTTAAAAATGTGTTTAGTCCCGGAGTACTAAAATTTACTAGGGGGGAATGTGGCACCCCAGGGGTCTGGTTGCCACAGTAATAGAAATATTATGTCTGAGAGCAAGTGGGAGGTTTCTCTGGTCAGGAGCCCTAAGCATGCAACACTGCCCGCCCAGACCTGGGAGGGGAGGAATCTGCCCTTATAAACTGGGTCTGGGGCGGGATTAGGTGAGTCAGAGCTTGGAGAGGGAAAGATACAGCAAGAGCTCTGTAGGAGCAGGAGTGAGTGCCAGAGGCTGGAAGCTAGATAGCTCGCCTTGGCTGAAGACACTAAGGGACCAGCACCGCCGTCGTGGAGCGGAGGCTAACAGAAGGCCCCAAGTCACCGGCCATACGGGTGAGCACCACACAGTATACTCAGGGACGTGGGCTACTTCTACCCGCATAGAGCAAGGTAGCCAGGAAAGAGTGCAGATAGACGGGGAGGCCTACAACTCCACCTGGCCAGGGGGAGATCCTGCTTGCTCACAGACTGACCAGGCCTCTACTGCTAACCAGTACTCCCGGGAAGGTCTGCTCTATACCATCAGTAAAGACCCTGAACTGCACCACACGTCTCTGTTTCATCGCCGCACCAGCACCATTAGTACTGGGACGCTCACACCATCACTCCCATCATCCACACTAGCTGCCCTGAGGCAATACTTCTCCCGTGGGGAGTTATCCCATACTTGGCTGCGCTTACAACATCAGCCTCAGCGGCCTGCAGCACAGCGGCGGTCCTCACTGACTGCAATCCACGGGTGGCGTAGTCGGACATTTGTTATTACACTAAGACTGCCACTGGTTTGACCACCCTGAGCCACGGACCGGGTCGCCGCCACACTGAGACTACCACCCCCAGCATCCCACCAGAGGCCCGGCTCCGGGTTCCCCACGCGGCCCAGGGGGCGAGTCATCTTCACTCGTACTTTGGAGGAATTGACCGCTGCAGCTGCTCTCCCACTTCCTCCAGATGTCAATGTTGTCTGTAGGAGAGGAAAGTGAAGCCAGCGCTGAATGTCACGCCAAAGATGGCTGCCCTCCTATTATATAAATCTCACTATAACTCCACCAGCCTATCACATTCCTAGTTCCACATCCAACCTCCATATCAAACCCTGTAATAAACCCTTCATTACCTGGTCGTCAGGACCTCAATAAACCCAGCCTTTTTGAGGCCTAGTTCTGTACGGCCATTAATAATGCACTGGTGTAAATAATGTGTGTGAGGTAAATTGTGTGGAAAACCGGATTGTAATCAAGCAATGATTTCTTCAATTGGACTGCAATGTCCTGAACCATACGACTTGTACCAGTCATGTGACTTATGCTGCCCCAGGACTACAGCCATATTGGCCAAAGCTGTGATATCACAGAGGCACATACCAGCATGTGGAAGCATGGCGACATAGCGATGACATCACAATGGCAGGTGCCGGAATGTGGAATCTATGACATAGCGATGACATCACAATGGCAGGTGCCGGAATGTGGAATCTATGACAACGATGACATCACAATGGGAGGTGCCGGAATGTGGAATCTATGACAACGATGACATCACAATGGGAGGTGCCGGAATGTGGAATTGATGACATCACAATGGCAGGCGCCTATATACACAGGAGCGCAGGTGAGAGGAGACACACGGGAGCTTAGAAACCACAAGGAAGGCAAGAAGAATCGATTGGAGAATAGGGACAGGAGAAAGCCAAGAAGAACAGAATAACCCGCTTCTTAGCCTTCACTGAGCCATGACAAGACTGAGCGGATGGAAGCGGAGGAGGAGACCCAGGACCCCGTCACATCCACCTGACTGATGAGAAAGGTGAGAAATTATGTAGATTATGTAGCAGCATTACAACTATTCTCGTTACCCATAGCAACCAGTCAGAGCTCAGCTTTTATTAAAGGGGTATTCCCATCTCCAAAATCCTCTTCCAATATGTAGTAGGTGTAATAATAATAATATTAGATATCCATGCTTACAACCACCAGTTATCTAGTTGCTAGTGGTCGTAACCATGGATACCTAAGGTCCTGCAATGCCTGCACATGAGGGAAGAGACACAGCGAAGCAGAAAAACTATTCTACATTTCTAATTGGAGGTTTTTGCTAATATTAATATTACACCTACTACATATTGGGATAGGATCTTGGAGATGGGAATACCCTTTTAATCTCTGATTGCTATGGGTAACTAGGAGAGTTTGTTGCTCAGCTTTGATGAGGGATGACAGATTTTACTAGACTAAGTGGATATCATTGGTGCAACCAGTGCAGCTGCACAGGGGGCTAATAGGTTAGGGGGTCACTCACCTTCATTTTGTTAATTCTGTGTATTGCTGTAGCAGTGCTGTGCGCGTATATTGATGCCGTGGGGCAGGGGCGTACATAGAAATCATCGGGCCCATAGCAGAAGTTTGAGTTGAGGTCTCTCCCTTCAAAAGAAATGAATAAAAAAAATTATATTTGTCAGTGTCACAACTTTCCAGCCTTTACATAGTAATTTTCCTCCTGCTGAAGTCCTAGATTCCCCTCTCATTGCCACCATAACGTATGATGCCAACAAAAGTGCCCCCCAAACACAGTATGATACCCCCCATGGTGAATTCCTCTACCTTAACCTCCACATGTACAGTAGGGTCATCAAACTGTGCCCCCCCCCTCAACTCACAAGGCAAAGTAAGGTGACCACAACACAGTAATCCCCCAACTTTGACCCCCACACAGCCCTCCATGCAGTGTAATGGGCCTACATACAGTATAATGGCCCCACACTGTATAATAGTCTGCACTAGCCCTCCAAACAGTATGATGGACACCACATAGGTCAGAGTAATATTCAGCTCACCCTTGAAGGATTCCCGGCGGGTTCCATATAACGAAGCACAGGATCCAGTCTCTGCCAGATGTAGAAGCAAGGTGCATCCAAATCCAGTACAAAAAAAGTCTTTATAAGAACGATTGAAACAATGGCATTGTTGTGACACACCATTTAGGTGTAGTTGGGGGTTTGGAAGATGCACAAAAGAGGAGTCTAAGAACATGCAGAGTGTTCAAAACGCGTTCGGTGTTGCACATTTTCTACACCTTCCAAACCCCCAACTACAGCTAAATGGTGTCACAGCAATCCATTTGTTTTTTTTACTGGAGCTGGATATTCACTTCAATCCAAGCATGATGGACCCCACACAAACCTTAACACTGTATAATTGCTTGCATACTGTATAATGGCCCCACACATAACCCTTCACATATTATAATGGCCCCCCATAGTATAACACGCCACCATAATCCTCCATACAATAAAATACTCACTATAGTCCTCCACAGAGCATAATTCACTTCCCCATGGTCCTCCTCACAGTAATATGCACCCGCCCATAGGGTAAAACGCAACCCCACCCCCCCATAGGGTGAAGCTCAACCCCCCCACCCCCCAAAGGGTAAAATGCAGCCCACAGTTTTCCAGTATTATGGGCACCATGTACTCACTGATTTTATTTTTAAGAAAAATACAATACTCACCGCTCCTTGTTCCCCCACTGCTTCAGTCTCTGCAGCGCATATACTCACCTTTTTTATACCTTTGAAATCGGATCGGGGCCCGCCTCTGCCCACCGGGACAGGTGATCGGGGCCCGCCTCTGCCCACCGGGACAGGTGATCGGGGCCCGCCTCTGCCCACCGGGACAGGTGATCGGGGCCCGCCTCTGCCCACCGGGACAGGTGATCGGGGCCCGCCTCTGCCCACCGGGACAGGTGATCGGGGCCCGCCTCTGCCCACCGGGACAGGTGATCGGGGCCCGCCTCTGCCCACCGGGACAGGTGATCGGGGCCCGCCTCTGCCCACCGGGACAGGTGATCGGGGCCCGCCTCTGCCCACCGGGACAGGTGATCGGGGCCCGCCTCTGCCCACCGGGACAGGTGATCGGGGCCCGCCTCTGCCCACCGGGACAGGTGATCGGGGCCCGCCTCTGCCCACCGGGACAGGTGATCGGGGCCCGCCTCTGCCCACCGGGACAGGTGATCGGGGCCCGCCTCTGCCCACCGGGACAGGTGATCGGGGCCCGCCTCTGCCCACCGGGACAGGTGATCGGGGCCCGCCTCTGCCCACCGGGACAGGTGATCGGGGCCCGCCTCTGCCCACCGGGACAGGTGATCGGGGCCCGCCTCTGCCCACCGGGACAGGTGATCGGGGCCCGCCTCTGCCCACCGGGACAGGTGATCGGGGCCCGCCTCTGCCCACCGGGACAGGTGATCGGGGCCCGCCTCTGCCCACCGGGACAGGTGATCGGGGCCCGCCTCTGCCCACCGGGACAGGTGATCGGGGCCCGCCTCTGCCCACCGGGACAGGTGATCGGGGCCCGCCTCTGCCCACCGGGACAGGTGATCGGGGCCCGCCTCTGCCCACCGGGACAGGTGATCGGGGCCCGCCTCTGCCCACCGGGACAGGTGATCGGGGCCCGCCTCTGCCCACCGGGACAGGTGATCGGGGCCCGCCTCTGCCCACCGGGACAGGTGATCGGGGCCCGCCTCTGCCCACCGGGACAGGTGATCGGGGCCCGCCTCTGCCCACCGGGACAGGTGATCGGGGCCCGCCTCTGCCCACCGGGACAGGTGATCGGGGCCCGCCTCTGCCCACCGGGACAGGTGATCGGGGCCCGCCTCTGCCCACCGGGACAGGTGATCGGGGCCCGCCTCTGCCCACCGGGACAGGTGATCGGGGCCCGCCTCTGCCCACCGGGACAGGTGATCGGGGCCCGCCTCTGCCCACCGGGACAGGTGATCGGGGCCCGCCTCTGCCCACCGGGACAGGTGATCGGGGCCCGCCTCTGCCCACCGGGACAGGTGATCGGGGCCCGCCTCTGCCCACCGGGACAGGTGATCGGGGCCCGCCTCTGCCCACCGGGACAGGTGATCGGGGCCCGCCTCTGCCCACCGGGACAGGTGATCGGGGCCCGCCTCTGCCCACCGGGACAGGTGATCGGGGCCCGCCTCTGCCCACCGGGACAGGTGATCGGGGCCCGCCTCTGCCCACCGGGACAGGTGATCGGGGCCCGCCTCTGCCCACCGGGACAGGTGATCGGGGCCCGCCTCTGCCCACCGGGACAGGTGATCGGGGCCCGCCTCTGCCCACCGGGACAGGTGATCGGGGCCCGCCTCTGCCCACCGGGACAGGTGATCGGGGCCCGCCTCTGCCCACCGGGACAGGTGATCGGGGCCCGCCTCTGCCCACCGGGACAGGTGATCGGGGCCCGCCTCTGCCCACCGGGACAGGTGATCGGGGCCCGCCTCTGCCCACCGGGACAGGTGATCGGGGCCCGCCTCTGCCCACCGGGACAGGTGATCGGGGCCCGCCTCTGCCCACCGGGACAGGTGATCGGGGCCCGCCTCTGCCCACCGGGACAGGTGATCGGGGCCCGCCTCTGCCCACCGGGACAGGTGATCGGGGCCCGCCTCTGCCCACCGGGACAGGTGATCGGGGCCCGCCTCTGCCCACCGGGACAGGTGATCGGGGCCCGCCTCTGCCCACCGGGACAGGTGATCGGGGCCCGCCTCTGCCCACCGGGACAGGTGATCGGGGCCCGCCTCTGCCCACCGGGACAGGTGATCGGGGCCCGCCTCTGCCCACCGGGACAGGTGATCGGGGCCCGCCTCTGCCCACCGGGACAGGTGATCGGGGCCCGCCTCTGCCCACCGGGACAGGTGATCGGGGCCCGCCTCTGCCCACCGGGACAGGTGATCGGGGCCCGCCTCTGCCCACCGGGACAGGTGATCGGGGCCCGCCTCTGCCCACCGGGACAGGTGATCGGGGCCCGCCTCTGCCCACCGGGACAGGTGATCGGGGCCCGCCTCTGCCCACCGGGACAGGTGATCGGGGCCCGCCTCTGCCCACCGGGACAGGTGATCGGGGCCCGCCTCTGCCCACCGGGACAGGTGATCGGGGCCCGCCTCTGCCCACCGGGACAGGTGATCGGGGCCCGCCTCTGCCCACCGGGACAGGTGATCGGGGCCCGCCTCTGCCCACCGGGACAGGTGATCGGGGCCCGCCTCTGCCCACCGGGACAGGTGATCGGGGCCCGCCTCTGCCCACCGGGACAGGTGATCGGGGCCCGCCTCTGCCCACCGGGACAGGTGATCGGGGCCCGCCTCTGCCCACCGGGACAGGTGATCGGGGCCCGCCTCTGCCCACCGGGACAGGTGATCGGGGCCCGCCTCTGCCCACCGGGACAGGTGATCGGGGCCCGCCTCTGCCCACCGGGACAGGTGATCGGGGCCCGCCTCTGCCCACCGGGACAGGTGATCGGGGCCCGCCTCTGCCCACCGGGACAGGTGATCGGGGCCCGCCTCTGCCCACCGGGACAGGTGATCGGGGCCCGCCTCTGCCCACCGGGACAGGTGATCGGGGCCCGCCTCTGCCCACCGGGACAGGTGATCGGGGCCCGCCTCTGCCCACCGGGACAGGTGATCGGGGCCCGCCTCTGCCCACCGGGACAGGTGATCGGGGCCCGCCTCTGCCCACCGGGACAGGTGATCGGGGCCCGCCTCTGCCCACCGGGACAGGTGATCGGGGCCCGCCTCTGCCCACCGGGACAGGTGATCGGGGCCCGCCTCTGCCCACCGGGACAGGTGATCGGGGCCCGCCTCTGCCCACCGGGACAGGTGATCGGGGCCCGCCTCTGCCCACCGGGACAGGTGATCGGGGCCCGCCTCTGCCCACCGGGACAGGTGATCGGGGCCCGCCTCTGCCCACCGGGACAGGTGATCGGGGCCCGCCTCTGCCCACCGGGACAGGTGATCGGGGCCCGCCTCTGCCCACCGGGACAGGTGATCGGGGCCCGCCTCTGCCCACCGGGACAGGTGATCGGGGCCCGCCTCTGCCCACCGGGACAGGTGATCGGGGCCCGCCTCTGCCCACCGGGACAGGTGATCGGGGCCCGCCTCTGCCCACCGGGACAGGTGATCGGGGCCCGCCTCTGCCCACCGGGACAGGTGATCGGGGCCCGCCTCTGCCCACCGGGACAGGTGATCGGGGCCCGCCTCTGCCCACCGGGACAGGTGATCGGGGCCCGCCTCTGCCCACCGGGACAGGTGATCGGGGCCCGCCTCTGCCCACCGGGACAGGTGATCGGGGCCCGCCTCTGCCCACCGGGACAGGTGATCGGGGCCCGCCTCTGCCCACCGGGACAGGTGATCGGGGCCCGCCTCTGCCCACCGGGACAGGTGATCGGGGCCCGCCTCTGCCCACCGGGACAGGTGATCGGGGCCCGCCTCTGCCCACCGGGACAGGTGATCGGGGCCCGCCTCTGCCCACCGGGACAGGTGATCGGGGCCCGCCTCTGCCCACCGGGACAGGTGATCGGGGCCCGCCTCTGCCCACCGGGACAGGTGATCGGGGCCCGCCTCTGCCCACCGGGACAGGTGATCGGGGCCCGCCTCTGCCCACCGGGACAGGTGATCGGGGCCCGCCTCTGCCCACCGGGACAGGTGATCGGGGCCCGCCTCTGCCCACCGGGACAGGTGATCGGGGCCCGCCTCTGCCCACCGGGACAGGTGATCGGGGCCCGCCTCTGCCCACCGGGACAGGTGATCGGGGCCCGCCTCTGCCCACCGGGACAGGTGATCGGGGCCCGCCTCTGCCCACCGGGACAGGTGATCGGGGCCCGCCTCTGCCCACCGGGACAGGTGATCGGGGCCCGCCTCTGCCCACCGGGACAGGTGATCGGGGCCCGCCTCTGCCCACCGGGACAGGTGATCGGGGCCCGCCTCTGCCCACCGGGACAGGTGATCGGGGCCCGCCTCTGCCCACCGGGACAGGTGATCGGGGCCCGTCTACATGGTGGGTGCTTCTAGAAGTACTCCTAGTGTGCAGTTCTAGAACTACCCGTAGTGCCGTGAGCAGTTCTAGAACTTCTAGTGTGCAGTTCTAATACTGCCCCCGGTGGGCGCTTCTAGAACTACCCCCCACCCGCCCTGGGCACTTCTAGAACTAACCCCGGTGGGCGCTTCTAGAACTACCCCCGGTGGGCGCTTCTAGAACTACCCCCGGTGGGCGCTTCTAGAACTACCCCCCGGTGGGCGCTTCTAGAACTACCCCCGGGTGGGCGCTTCTAGAACTACCCCCCCCCCGGTGGGCGCTTCTAGAACTACCCCCCCCCGGTGGGCGCTTCTAGAACTACCCCCCCCCCGGTGGGCGCTTCTAGAACTACCCCCCCCCCCGGTGGGCGCTTCTAGAACTACCCCCCCGGTGGGCGCTTCTAGAACTACCCCCCCGGTGGGCGCTTCTAGAACTACCCCCCTGGTGTCTGTAGGCGCTACTAGAACTACCTCTGGTGGGTGCCTTGAGTAGTTCTAGAACTTCTAGTGTGCAGTTCTAATACTGCTTCTGGTGGGTGCTTCTAGAACCACCCCCTGGTGCCGTGAGTGGTTCTAGAACTTCTAGTGTGAAGTTCTAATACTGCTCCTGGTGGGCGCTTCTAGAACTACCCCCCGGTGGGCGCTTCTAGAACTACCCCCCCCCCCCCGGTGGGCACTTCTAGAACTAACCCCGGTGGGCGCTTCTAGAACTAACCCCTGGTGGGCGCTTCTAGAACTAACCCCTGGTGGGCGCTTCTAGAACTAACCCCTGGTGGGCGCTTCTAGAACTAACCCCTGGTGGGCGCTTTTAGAAGTACTCTTAGTGTGCAGTTCTAGAACTACACCTGGTGTCTGTGGGTGGTTCTAGAGCTACATCTGGTGGGCGGTTATAGAGCTACCCCTGGTGCCGTGAGCAGTTCTAGAACTTCTTTTAGTGTGCGGTTCTAATACTGCTCCTGGTGGGCGCCTTTAGAACGTCCCCTGGTGGGCGGTTCTAGAAGTACTCCTAGTATGCAGTTCTAGAACTACCCCTGGTGCCGTTGGGTGGTTCTGAAACTACCCCTGGTGCCGTGAGTGGTTCTAGAACTTCTACTAGTGTGCAGTTCTAATAATGCTCCTGGTAGGTGGTTCTAGAAGTACTCTAGTGAGCAGTTCTAGAAATACCCCTGGTGCCGGTGGTTCTCTTCTAGAACTATCCCTCGTGGGCGCTTCTAGAACTTCCCCTGGTGGGCGCTTTTAGAAGTACTCTTAGTGTGCAGTTCTAGACCTACTCCTGGTGAGCGGTTTTAGACCTACCCTTGGTGGGCGGTTCTAGAAGTACTCCTAGTGTGCAGTACTAGAACTACCCCTGGTGCCGGTGTGCGCTTCTAGAACTACCCCTGGTGCCATGATCGGTTGTAGAACTTCTTCTAGATTGCGCTTCTAATACTATCACTGGTGGGCAGTTCTAGTACTACTCATTGTGCTGGTGGGCACTTCTAGAACTACCCCTGGTGGGTGGTTCTGAAACTACTGGTGCCGATGGGCGCTTCTAGAAAAACCCCTGGTGGGCGCTTCTAGAACTACCCGTAGTGTGTGGTTCCAATACTGTTCCAGGTGGGCGCTTCTAGAACTACATCTTGTGGGTGCTTCTATATGTACTCAGTGTGCGGTTCTAGAACTACCCCTGGTGCAGGTGGGCGGTTCTAGTACTACCTCTAGTGTGCAGTTCTCGAACTACTGCTAACATGCAGTTCTAGAACTACCCCTGGTGCCCGTGAGGGGTTCTAGAGCTACCCCTGGTGGGCGCTACTAGAACTACACCTGGTGGGTGCTTCTAGAAGTACTCAGTGTGCAGTTCTAGAACTACCCCGGTGCCGTGAGCGGTACTAGAACTAGTCCTGGTGGGCAGTTCTAGAACTTCTTCTAGTGTGCGGTTCTAATACTGCTCCTGGTGGGCGCTTTTAGAACTTCCCCTGGTGGGCGGTTCTAGAAGTACTCCTAGTATGCAGTTCTAGAACTACCCCTGGTGCCGGAGGGTGCTTCTGGAACTACCCCTGGTGGGTGGTTCTGAAACTACCCCTGGTGCTGTGAGTGGTTCTAGAACTTCTACTAGTGTGCAGTTCTAATAATGCTCCTGGTAGGTGGTTCTAGAAGTACTCTAGTGAGCAGTTCTAGAAATATCCCTGGTGCCGGTGGGCTCTTCTAGAACTACTCCTAGTGTGCAGTTCTAGAACTTCCCCCTAGGGGGTGCTTCTAGAACTACACCTAGTGCCGGTGAGCGGTTCTGAAGCTACCTCCGGTGGGCGCTTCTAGAACTACCCCTGGTGGGCGCTTTTAGAAGTACTCCTAGTGTGCAGTTCTAGAACTACACCTGGTGTCTGTGGGCGGTTCTAGAGCTACATCTGGTGGGCGGTTATAGAACTACCCCTGGTGCCGTGAGCAGTTCTAGAACTTCTTTTAGTGTGCGGTTCTAATACTGCTCCTGGTGGGCGCTTTTAGAACTTCCCCTGGTGGGCGGTTCTAGAAGTACTCCTAGTATGCAGTTCTAGAACTACCCCTGGTGCCGGTGGGCGGTTCTAGATCTACACCTGGTGTCGGTGAACGGTTCTAGAACTACCCCCTGGTGGGTGGTTCTGAAACTACCCCTGGTGCTGTGAGTGGTTCTAGAACTTCTACTAGTGTGCAGTTCTAATAATGCTCCTGGTAGGTGGTTCTAGAAGTACTCTAGTGAGCAGTTCTAGAAATACCCCTGGTGTCGGTGGGTTCTTCTAGAACCACTCCTAGTGTGCAGCTCTAGAACTACCCCCGGTGGGCGCTTCTAGAACTACCCCTCACGGGCGCTTCTAGAAGTACTCCTAGTGTGCAGTTCTAGAACTACCCGCAGTGCCGTGAGCAGTTCTAGAACTTCTAGTGTGCAGTTCTAATACTGCTCCTGGTGGGCACTTTTAGAACTACCCCCGGTGCCGATGGGCGCTTCTAGAACTACCCCTGGTGGGCGGTTCTAGAAGTACTCCTAGTGTGCAGTACTAGAACTACCCCTGGTGCCATGATCGGTTGTAGAACTTCTTCTAGATTGCGGTTCTAATACTGCTCCTGGTGGGCGCTTCTAATACTGCTCCTGGTGGGCGCTTCTAATACTGCTCCTGGTGGGCGCTTCTAATACTACCCATTGTGCTGGTGGGCAGTTCTAGTACTACCCATTGTGCTGGTGGGCAGTTCTAGTACTACCCATTGTGCTGGTGGGCAGTTCTAGTACTACCCATTGTGCTGGTGGGCAGTTCTAGTACTACCCATTGTGCTGGTGGGCAGTTCTAGTACTACCCATTGTGCTGGTGGGCAGTTCTAGTACTACCCATTGTGCTGGTGGGCAGTTCTAGTACTACCCATTGTGCTGGTGGGCAGTTCTAGTACTACCCATTGTGCTGGTGGGCAGTTCTAGTACTACCCATTGTGCTGGTGGGCAGTTCTAGTACTACCCATTGTGCTGGTGGGCAGTTCTAGTACTACCCATTGTGCTGGTGGGCAGTTCTAGTACTACCCATTGTGCTGGTGGGCAGTTCTAGTACTACCCATTGTGCTGGTGGGCAGTTCTAGTACTACCCATTGTGCTGGTGGGCAGTTCTAGTACTACCCCTGGTGGGTGGTTCTGAAACTACTGGTGCTGATGGGCGCTTCTAGAACTACCCCTGGTGGCCAGTCATAGAACTACCCCTGGTGGCCAGTCATAGAACTACCCGCAGTGTAGTGTACGGTTCTAATACTGTACCAGGTGGGCGCTTCTAGAACTACATCTTGTGGGCGCTTCTAGAAGTACTCTTAGTGTTCCGTTCTAGAACTACCCCCAGTGCCGTGAGCGGTTCTAGAACTTCTAGTGTGCGGTTCTAATACTGCTCCTAGTGGGCGCTTTTAGACCTACCCCTGGTGGGTGGTTCTAGAAGTGCTCCTAGTGTGCAGTACTAGAAGTACCCCTGGTGTCGGTGTGCGTTTCTAGAACTACCCCTGGTGCCATGATCGGTTCTAGAAATTCTTCTAGATAGCGGTTCTAATACTACCCATTGTGCTGGCGGGCAGTTCTAGAACCACCCCTGGCGGGCAGTTCTAGAACCACCCCTGGCGGGCAGTTCTAGAACCACCCCTGGCGGGCAGTTCTAGAACCACCCCTGGCGGGCGCTACTAGAACCACCCCTGGCGGGCGCTACTAGAACCACCCCTGGCGGGCGCTACTAGAACTACCCCTGGTGGGCGCTACTAGAAGTACTCCTCGTGTGCGGTTCTAGAACTGCCCCCGGTGCAGGTGGGTGATTCTGGAACTACCTCTAATGTGCAGTTCTAGAACTACTGCTAATATGCAGTTCTAGAACTACCCCTTGTGCCCGTGGGGGTTCTAGAACTACCCATAGAGAGCGCTTCTAGAACTACCCCTGGTGTCTGTGGGCGGTTCTAGAGCTACACCTGGTGGGCGGTTATAGAACTACCCCTGTTGCCGTGAGCAGTTCTAGAACTTCTTTTAGTGTGCGGTTCTAGTACTGCTCCTGGTGGGCGCTTTTAAATCTATACCTGGTGCCGGTGGACGGTTCTAGAACTACCCCTGGTGGGTGGTTCTGAAACTACCCCTGGTGCTGTGAGTGGTTCTAGAACTTCTACTATTGTGCAGTTCTAATAATGCTCCTGGTAGGTGGTTCTAGAAGTACTCTAGTGAGCAGTTCTAGAAATACCCCTGGTGCCGGTGAGCTCTTCTAAAACTACTCCTAGTGTGAAGCTCTAGAACTACCCCTGGGGGTGCTTCTAGAACTACACCTAGTGCCGGTGAGCGGTTCTGAAACTACCCCTAATGGGCGCTTCTAGAGGTACTCTTAGTGTGCAGTTCTAGACCTACTCCCGGTGCCGATGGACGGTTCTAGAACTACCCCCGGGTTGCCATCGGGCGCTTCTAGAGCTACACCCGGTGTGCAGTTCTAGAACTACCCGCAGTGCTGTGAGCAGTTCTAGAACTTCTAGTGTGCGGTTCTAATACTGCTCCTGGTGGGCGTTTATAGAACAACCCCCGGTGCCGATGGGCGTTTGTAAAACTACTCCCGGTGCCGTGAGCGGTTCTAGAACTTCTAGTGTGTGGTTCTAATACTGCTCCTGGTGGGCGCTTTTAGACCTACCCTTGGTGGGCGGTTCTAGAAGTATTCCTGGTGGGCACTTCTAGAACTACCCCCCTGGTGGGCACTTCTAGAACTACCCCCCTGGTGTCTGTAGGCGCTACTAGAACTACCTCTGGTGGGTGCCTTGAGTAGTTCTAGAACTTCTAGTGTGCAGTTCTAATACTGCTTCTGGTGGGTGCTTCTAGAACCACCCCCTGGTGCCGTGAGTGGTTCTAGAACTTCTAGTGTGCAGTTCTAATACTGCCCCTCGTGGGCGCTTCCAGAACTGCCCCTCGTGGGCGCTTCCAGAACTGCCCCTCGTGGGCGCTTCCAGAACTGCCCCTCGTGGGCGCTTCCAGAACTGCCCCTCGTGGGCGCTTCCAGAACTACCCCTCGTGGGCGCTTCCAGAACTACCCCTCGTGGGCGCTTCTAGAACTACCCCTCGTGGGCGCTTCTAGAAGTACTCCTAGTGTCCAGTTCTAGAACTACCCCTGATGCCGATGTGATCTTCTATAACTACCCTTGGAGGGCGGTTCTAGAACTACCCCTGGTGCCATGATCGGTTCTAGAACTTTCTTCTAGCGTGCGGTTCTAATACTGCTCCTGGTGGGCGCTTCTAGAACTACCCCTGGTGGGTGGTTCTAGAACTACTCCTGGTAGTATACATCTATTCTATATTTTTCGATTTTAACTATTGTATGTACATTGGTGTGAGTGCCTGTCTCTAGGGTGTCTTACTTAACCGTGTATTTATTATAGGTTTTTTAATTTCCTATTTATGCATAATTTGACAATTTTGTTCGGTTGTTCTTGATTGGTTCTTTGACATTCCTAGTTTGCCTATGGGGTCAATGCACCAAAATGAGTCATCTAGCGTCAATGAACTTTAACCACCTTCACTGCACACGTCAGTGTTGTGCCCTTCTCCCCCGCCCCCCCAAATAGCTGCAAAGTCCCACCTGTATACTGGAGCCCAAGACCACAAGATCACAAGATCACATGCTGGATCTCTGGCACTCATGAGGTCATGTGCAGGGGCCTCAGGAGCCTCCGAACACCACACTGACATCTGTCTGCTCTCCTCCACAACTGAGCAGCATCAGAAACCCAGCTAACAGACATTGCTGTCACTGCAAACACTCATTGGATTAACTGACACGATGTCAGCAAGTTGCTGAAGATCTGGATACTGCAGCCATGAGATCTGTGGCAGCATTAGGCAGATGGGACACTGCAGCTAATAGAGAGTAAGAGTGCAACAGAGATGGCCCTAAACTGCATTTAAAGGGTGTCAGGAAAACTTAGTCAGACTTTGCAGCCCTCTGGCGCCCCCTTATCCTGCTGGTCAAACACGGTATTGACTGAGGATAAGCAACAGGGCGCAGCTGCTCTCATTTATGTCGACTATTGTGGCACGTGATGTGACAGGACGTATATATACCACCAGTTCCGTCCAGGAACGTATATATACCTCAATCCCACCACCCTCAACCACAATATCACATAAATACACCGTATGCTGCCACCACCGATCTCTTAACAGGTGGATCGGGTACCCGTTAGGTAACGTGAATTAGCGGGTGAGGAACGTGTTTGCTCGACATAGGACAAGAAGAACGAAGCTGGTAAATAATAATTTACTCCCGAAAGTTGGCAGTGTTTACAAAAGATATACAAGATTTTATAAAAGACAATTTACATATATGCATAAAACAGTTATTAAAATAAAAGGGGTAAATAATAGCAAAACCTGCGCCACGAGGTGATGGTCTCAGATTCTGTGGCGGGGACGGCTCCCCGGAAATTAGGTGTGATTCCTCCACGCAGCGAGGAGTGCTTGCATCTGACGTCCCTGGGTTGGAATGAGCCAACATGGACATTCTGGTTTTTAGTAAGGAGGCAAAACACTAGGACACACCCATGTTGTTTACCTCACACGGGGGCTCTGTTTTGTGAACCCACCCAGCTGCACAAGACATAAAAATCCTTCATCTTCCATATCTTGGTATGGGGGAGCCCCACATCCAAGATGAATACATCATTTTTTTATTTTTTTTTTAAGGTTGAAGGAAGACTAAGTCCATCTAGTTCAACCCATAGCCTAACATGTTGATCCAGAGGAAGGGAAAAAAAAACCATGTGGAAAACACTAAGCTCCACATTGGGGAAAAAAATTCCTTCTCGACTCCATACAACAATCAGACTAGTTCCCTGGATCAACGCCCTATCAAGGAATCTAGTATTTATAACCTATAATATTATACTTTTCAAGAAAGGCATCCATGCCCTTCTTAAATTTAAAAAGTGAATCACTCGTTACAACATCATGCAGCAGAGAGTTCCATAGTCTCACTGCTCTTACAGTAAAGAATCCCCGTCTGTGATTATGATTAAACCTTCTTTCCTCCAGACGTAGAAGATGCCCCCTTGTCCCCGTCTCAGGCCTCAGAGTAAAAAGATCAGTAGAAAGGTCTTTGTACTGTCCCCTCATATACTTGTACATAGTAATAAGATCACCTCTAAGCCTTCTTTTTTCCACAGTAAATAACCCCAAGTGTAATAACCTGTCTTGGTATTGCAGACCCCCCAGTCCTTTAATAACCTTGGTCGCTCTTCTCTGCACTCGCTCTAGTTCAGCTATGTCTTATACACCGGAGACCAGAACTGTACACAGTATTCTAAGTGTGGTCGCACTAGTGACTTGTATAGAGGTAAAATTATGTTCTCCTCATGCGCATCTATGCCTCTTTTAATGCATCCCATTATTTTATTTGCCTTTGCAGCAGCTGCCTGACACTGGCCACTAAACGTGAGCTTGTCGTCCACCAATACACCCAGGTCTTTTTCAGTTACAGTTTTGCCCAGTGTTTTACAATTAAGCATATAATTATACATTTTATTTCCTCTGCCCAAGTGCATTACCTTACATTTATCCCCATTAAAGCTCGTTTGCCATTTATCAGCCCAAGCTTCTAGTTTACATAGATCCTCCTGTAATATAAAATTGTCCTCCTCTGTATTGATTACCCTGCAGAGTTTAGTGTCATCTGCAAATATTGAAATATTACTCTGTATGCCCCCTACAAGGTCATTAATAAATATGTTAAAAAGAAGGGGGCCCAATACTGACCCCTGTGGTACCCCACTGTTAACTGAGACCCAGTCTGAGTGTTTTCCATTAATAACCACCCTTTGTTTCCTATCACTGAGCCAATTCTTAACCCACATACATATATTTTCCCCTATCCCCATTGTTCTCATTTTATGCATCAACCTTTTGTGTGGAACCGTATCAAAAGCTTTTGAAAAGTCCATATACACAACATCCACTGCATTTCCTTGGTCCAGTCCCGAACTTGCCTCCTCATAAAAACTGATCAGATTAGTTTGACAGGAACGGTTCCTCGTAAATCCATGTTGATATTGGGTCATGAGGTTATTCTTCTTCAGATACTCTATTATAGCACCTCTTAGGAAACCCTCCAGGATTTTACACACAGTAGAGGTTAAGCTTACTGGCCTATAAATTTCCAAGTTCAGTTTGTCCCCTTTTTGAATATTGGCACCACATTTCCTATACGCCAGTCGTGTGGACCCTGTTATTATTGAATCTTTAAAGATTAAAAATAATGGTCTATCTATGACGTTACTTAATTCCTGCAGTACTCGCGGGTGTATCCCACCTGGGCCCGGGGATTTGTCAACTTTAGTGATTTTTAGACGCCGCCGTACTTCCTGCTGGGTTAAGCAAGTGACATTTAATGGAGAATTTTTGTTATCACTAATCATGTTTTCGGTCATGCGATTTTCTTGTGTAAATACGGTTGAAAAAAAAATCATTTAGCATATTGGCTTTTTCCTCATCCTCATCCACCATTTCACCCAGACTATTTTTAAGGGGGCCAACACTATTATTTTTTAGCTTTTTACTATTTATGTAGTTAAAGAATATTTTGGGGTTATTTTTACTTTCTCTGCAATGATTCTCTCTGCCTCAATCTTTGCCGCCTTGATTTGCTTTTTACATAATTTATTTAATTTTCTATATTTATTTAATGCCTCATCACTACCTACATGCTTTAGTTCTCTAAATGCTTTCTTTTTGTCACTTATTGTGCCCCTTACAGCTCTATTTAGCCATAGTGGTTTCCTCCCATTTCTAGCATGTTTATTCCCAAAGGGTATATATTGTGCACAGGTCCTATTCAGGATGTTAATAAATGTCTCCCATTTGCTTTGTGCAGCTTTATGTCTCAGGATATCGTCCCAGTTTATTGCACTAAGATCATCTCTCAACCGTTGGAAATTAGCCTTCCTGAAGTTTAGTGTCCTTGTAACCCTTCTACTACACATCTTATTAAAGGTTACATGAAAATGTATTATTTTGTGATCACTATTACCCAAGTGACCCCCAACTCGTATATTTGATATGCGGTCTGGCCTATTGGTTAATATTAGGTCTAGCAGTGCCCCCCTTCTTGTTGGGTCCTGAACCAGTTGTGAAAGGTAATTGTCTCTCATAGTTGTCAAAACCTATTACCTTTGCTTGAACTACATGTTTCTGTCCCCCAACGTATTTCAGGGTAGTTGAAGTCTCCCATAATAATGACTTCTCCTTGAGTCGCTGCTTCATCTATTTGCTTTACGAGGATATTCTCCGCTACTTCCATTATTTTTGGAGACTTATAACAAACCCCTATCAGTAATTTATTATTTTTTTCCCCCTCCCCTTATCTCCACCCACAGGGACTCTACATTTTCATTAGATTCATATATCCTCCCGCAAGACAGGTTTTAAGGATGATTTTACATATAAACACCCCCCCCCCCCTCGCTTGTTTGTACGGTCATTTCTGAACAGACTATAGCCCTGTAAATTAGCTGCCCAGTCATGGCTCTCGTCCAGCCACGTCTCAGATATTCCTACCATGTCATAATTATTTTCCAACAAAATGAATTCTAATTCCTCCATTTTGTTGGTGAGGCTTCTGGCATTAGTGTACATGCATTTTATGTATCTCTCTGTACCTCTATTCCTTCTTACTTTATTGGCTGTTCTAACCCCACCCCCAATTTATTTGTGCCCAGGTCACTATCTGCACTATCTTCCCCACCTATAAAATGAATACCCCCCCCCCAATCCCTAGTTTAAACACTCCTCCAACCTTCTAGCCATTTTCTCCCCCAGCACAGCTGCACCCTCCCCATTAAGGTGCAGTCGGTCCCTAGCGTAGAGTCTGTAGCCAACTGAGAAGTCGGCCCAGTTCTCCAGGAACTCAAATCCCTCCTTCCTACACCAGTTCTTGAGCCACTTATTTATCTCCCTAATCTCCCGTTGCCTCTCTGGCGTGGCACGTGGTACCGGTAGTATTTCAGAGAATACCACCTTGGAGGTCCTTGCTTTCAGCTTGCAGCCTAATTCCCTGAAGTCATCCTTAAGGACCTTCCACCTACCTCTAACTTTGTCATTTGTGCCAATGTGCACCATGACCGCTGGGTCCTCACCAGCCCCTCCCAGTAATCTGTCAACCCGATCAGCGATGTGCCGGACTTGAGCGCCAGCTAGGCAGCACACTGTTTGATGATCCCTGTCTTTGTTACAGATTGCCCTATCTGTTCCCCTAATAATTGAGTCGCCCACTACCAGCACCTGCCTGGCCTGCCCTACTCTCCTATTTCCCTCTTTACTGGAGCTGACACTCCTCCGGCTTTCAGGATACATGCCTTGCTGCAGCAGTGCTACCCCTGTACCATCACTCCCCTCATCTGCCAACTTTGCAAACTTATTGGGGTGTGCCAGATCAGGACTAGCCTCCCTTGCACTCTTCCCTCTACCCCCCCTTCTAACTGTCACCCAACTAACGGCCTCACTGTCCTGCAGCTCCAGACTACCACCCTCCCCCACATCTACCCCAGTGAGCGGCTGCTCAGTGAGCAGCAGACTCCTTTCCATTTTGTCAATGGATCTCAGTGTTGCCAGCTGCTCATTTAGATCCAGTATCTGGGCTTCCAAACGCACAACGTGCTCACATCTCGCGCAGCAGTAAGCAACCACGACCGGCTGTTCAGGATTGCATACATGTGGCAAGATGTACACTGGATAGCATTGTCAATAATGGAGCTCATTTCCTAATGGGGATTGCAACAGACAGAATGTTAAGTAAAAAGAAAAGCAAAGAATTAATGAAATACAGACAGCAATTCAGTCCAAAGTCCTCCCTTCCAAACTTCCTGAATCCAAGTCACTGAAAAATAAGTCACACACTTACTTTCGTTCGCACTTACACTCTGGTCACACTCCGCTCGTTCACACTCGCAAATTAAGAGATTTAAAGAGGTTTTGTTTTGTTTTTTCCCCTTTTCCAGCAATACACCCTTCACCTCAATGCACTTCCAAAGGCAAGTTTGCCGTCACCAATATTGACGGAGATTGATATCAAATATAATATTTCTATGACGTTCAGAAGCTCAGAAACCATTTCCTAGGTTTCTGGTGGTTTCCCAGTTATGAAAGCTACACCATCATAACTGGAAAAAGGCGAGCATCCCAAAAATGTGGTCCATGTGTTTGTGACAGTCATGTGCATTATTAAACTAGACATTAAAATTTGTACAGTTACACAATAGGGCTTTGGAGGGGAAATCCAGTGTAAACCAGTATGCTTGCCCTGGGCTGAGGTTTATGGCGGTTATAAAAATTCCTTGTTTGGGGGAAGCAAGAGTAGAGTTCTATGGAGGTCCCTTCCAAGTGAACAGGGGACGGAGATTTAAGACATCTCTGGCTGTCCTTTCAACATTTTTAAAACTAGGACAAAAATACATTTTGCCTGACAAAGGAAATGTCACTAGGTTTATTGCCACCTGATCTGAGCACAGCACAACGTGTGGACAAAGATCCCCAATTCCAGCGACGTGTTGCTCTCTGGGCTGACTGATGTAGTTTTGATAAGTGATCCTCCACCAGCAGGAGACTGCCACCAGAGGACTAGTAAAGCTGCTGCCATGTAGTCCAACCCTGTCCCCACAACTGATGAATAGCTCTGTACACTGTGCATTGGTAGCTTTCTGCCCATCAGTGGTGTGGGTGGGGTTATACAGAGCCCAGCATTCAGAGAATTAGATCTGCAGCAGACACAGTTAGAGTATGTGCCCACGAAGCGTTTTTCAAGAGGATATGCTGCAGAATTTCCGCAGCGTAAAGGCTTTTTTATCGCTATGTTATCCGCCCCCCATGGTCCCCAATGTGATTACGCAAGTTCAATGCCCATGCTGCGTTTTTTTCCGCAGCGTTTTTCCGGCGGGGAAAAATCCGCAGCACGCTCATTAATTTTGCGTTTCCGCAAGCGGAATTGCCTTTGCAGTGCAATTAAAAACTCAAGGCAATTCCGCATGCGTTTATCCGGGAGAGGACATGCAGAAATGAAGCAGAAAATTTCTGCTTCATTTCCACAGCATGGGAACATAGCCTTACTCTGAACTGCACCAAGCGATCCATCACTGTAATCAGGGTCTCTGCCCCTAAATCACCCTGCTCTCAGATGGGGCAGCAAAATCCTGGTGACAAATTCACTAACCCCATCCAGCTTCAGATGCAAGTATTAGAATTGATTCTGATGCTCAAAATTAAATGTAATGGCCAGTGGCTAATGGCAGGCAATAGGTACAGCAAAGTGTGGAAAAGTTACCTGCAGGATTGTAGGGAACAAACTTCTCAGTGTCGGGGTACTGCTGCTCGTCTGTCTTATCAGAAGTGCCAGAAACCTAGTGGGGAACAGGAACCAGGTCACAAGCTTCATTTATCCAGGGTTTACCATTAGGTTCTCCATATAGGATCTGAAAAGTAGTGTTGAGCCACCCCCGTAGTGTTAGAGTTCGGTTCGTCGAACACCCGTATGTTCGCCGAACACCTTTGAACACTGTTAAAACCAATGGCAGGCAAACAAAAACACATAGAAAACACCTTCAAAAGGTGTCCAAAAGCTGACAAACTGCTCAGTAGACACAACTAACACATGGAAAAGTGACAAGTACAAATAGTCATGCGAAAAGAAAAGAGGTGGAGGAGTAAAAGGAGGGGGAGACACAGATATAGGCATGTCATGCCCTTCTAAAACCCCAAAAATGCGAAGCTAACACGGCCAGTCCGTTCCTGCCTGTGCGACCTCCGTGTCGCCGGGTTTGTGCCAGAGCTGCGGTGGACCCTGACGGCTAGCACCCTCTCCCAATACTGGTGCCTGTCCGCTGGTGGGTCGAGCGAGCCCCCCTGCGGTGGAGGCAGGTCTAAGCTTTTTAATTTAAATTGTCTCTCTAATTTGAATGAGTACACTTTAAATCCTTTTACAAGGATCTATTGGAGGGCAAGTCTGATGCCAGCAGCCGCGGGAATTCCAGCTCTAGTAGCGTCCACTAAAGCTGCTGCAGTTAAAAAGCTTTTATAAGATCGAGCTCGGCGGTCCACCGCAAGGCGTCCTACCGCCAGTCCCAGGCCCTGTGCCTTGGGGTGCCTCCCCGATGCTCTTCACTGAGTGTCCCGGGGGCCCGAGGCATTTCCTTTGAAAAAATTAAGTGTCCAAACTACAGGTGGTGCAGCTTGCTTAACAGTTGGGATAATCCACCGACTAGCAGATACTGCTACTAGGTCCAAAGTATTTCCTGGGCTAGATACAGTTAAAAATTTGTAATTAGATACTCTCGTTGGATGCCGAGAAAGCATTCCATAGAGTCTCCTGGCACGCCATATATTATTCTCTTAAAAAGCTTGGGGTAGGGATCTAGGGGACCCTTTCATAGGCAAAATCACAGCCCGGTATCGCAATACGTCACCTAGGCTGAAGATGAATGGAACATTTTCATCACCTTTCATAATCACCAATGGGACAAGGCAGGGATGTCCTCTGTCCCCTCTCTTATACATCCTAGTGATGGAGCACCTGCTCTCATCAATTCGCCATAACCCCAATATTAGGTGGATTGAGGTGGCAGGCACAGAGTACAAGTGCTCTGCATTTGCTCATGATGTCCTAGTATATAGCACTCAATCACATATATCCATCCCTGCTGTTATGGCTGAAATCGATCACTTTGTTACATGGTCAAATTTTAAAATCAATGCAGCGAAGTCTGAGGCCCTCGATGTCTCACTCCTCAAATCCATACAGGATTCCATCCAGTCCAACTTTCCCTTTGCCTGTCCCTCACAGGGTATCAAATACTTAGGAATTCGTATTTATAGAGACCTCTCCCGTCTATGTTATCTTAATTTTGGGCCCTTTATTGAACAACTCCATACAGACCACGGTTGGCAAGTTAGAACTGTAAGATTCACTACGTGAACCACTGGTGTTTTGTGGAAAAGCACATGTACACTGTTCCAAATTATTATGCAAAAAGTGTTTAGGAGTGATAAGGGAAGAATTTTTTTGTTTCTCAGTTAAACTCATTGATGGTGATGTGTGTCAGGGCTCTTTATATCACTGTAAGCAATTGCAGACACCTGTGCTAATTAGTTTGGCAGGGGTGTCCAATGAAAGGCAAGACTTCTTAAGAAGGCTGTCCCACATTATTAAGCAGCCTACATTTTCTGCCAAAATGGGAAAGAAAAAGGATGTGTCGGCTGCTGAGAAGCAACAAATTGTGGATTGTTTAGGTCAAGGCATGACTACAATCAACATTGCCAAGACACTTCATCCTGATCATCGCATAATCAAGAAGTATGTAGCTGATTCACAGTACACATGTGTGCGTGCTGATAAGGGAAAATTGAGGACTCTTTCCTACAGGCAATTACGTCAGGTTAAAAGAGCAGCGGCAAAAAAGCCTTGTCATAGCAGCAGACAAGTTTTTGAAGCTGCTGGTGCCTCCAACGTCCCCCGAACAACAAGATGCAGGGTCCTTCAGAGGTTTGCAGCTGTGCGCAAGTTATCCTGTCGACCTCCTCTATCTAATGTACACAAGCAGAAAGGGCTACAGTGGGCCAAACAATACATGAAGACTGACTTCAAAACTGTTTTGTTCACCGATGAGTGCCGTGCAACGCTCGATGGTCCAGATGGATGGAGTGGAGGATGGCTGGTTGATGGACACCCCATGCAAACACGGCTACGGCGCCAACAAGGAGGAGGTGGAGTAATGTTTTGGGCTGGAATCATGGGGAGAGATTGTCGGCCCCTTTAGGATCCCTGAAGGAGTAAATATGAACTCCATAATGTATGTGGAGTTTCTCAAACAGCACTTCCTGCCATGGTTCAAGAAGAAGAACCGTGTATTCCGCAGCAAGATCATTTTCATGCATGATAATGCACCGTCTCATGCTGCACATAACACATCTGCATCTCTGGCTGATATGGGCATAAAAGGGGACAAACTTATGGTGTGACCCCCATGCTCCCCTGACCTCAACCCCATTGAGAACCTCTGGAGCATCATCAAAAGGAGTGTCTATGATGGCGGGAGGCAGTTCACATCTAAGCAACAGCTCTGGGAGGGTATTCTGTCCTCATGCAAAACAATTGAAGCAGAAACCATTGAAAACCTGACAAATTCAATGGACGAGAGAGTTCAGAAGCTCCTTTCGAACAAGGGGTCCTATGTGCAAATGTAACATCACCTAGAATAAAGTTTTGAGCTGAAAACTGTTTGATTACAGTTTGTAATAACCGGCTAATGCTTATAATTTCAAAAATGACCATTTTTTTGCTCTTTATTAAAATGAAAAGGTTGATCGTAGAGTGTGGGGGATCTAAGAGTGTGGCAACCCAGTAGTCAGGATTATTTCGAATTCTGACAATCTGAGGGTCATGTTGCAGGTAGTGCAGCAAGAAGGCACTCATGTGTCTTGCACATCTCGGAGCCCCAAAATTATTTTCCGGGCTAGATGCAGCAAAAAATTATTATTAATTTGAAAGCTGGTGGAGCTTAGTATAGATGGTCTAATAGAATCAGTACTGTAAACTGCTACAAGGCCCAAATTATTTTCCAGCCAAGATACAGATAAACATGATTAGTAATTTTAAATCTGGTGGAGTTTAGTATAGATGGCCTAATAGAATCAGTACTGCAAACTGCTACAAGGCCCAAATTATTTTCCAGCCAAGATACAGATAAACATGATTAGTAATTTGAAAGCTTATAACGGTTGGTGAGGTGATTTTAACAAATCAAGCTTTTACTCTCCCCAGCATGACACAGGGGTAGAAAAGTCGTTTCGGATCCATGATTTGTTCATCTTTATGAACGTGAGTCTGTCTACATTATCAGTGGAGAGCCCCGTGCGCTTATCTGTCAGCACACCACCAGCAGCGCTGAACACACGTTCAGACAGAACGCTGGCTGCGGGGCATGACAAGATCTCCAAGGCGTAAGTGGCAAGCTCCGGCTATTTATCCAGATTGGAAGCCCAAAAAGAGCAAGGGTCCAGTGACACAGTCATGGCTTCAATGTTTACTTGGAGATACTCCTGTACCATCGTCTCTAGGCGTTGACTATGTCAGACTTCTTGTCTCCTGTGGCCTTGCAAAGGATGGGCTAAAAAAGTGGTGAAATGATTCCGCAAAATTGATGTTACTAGCAGATACTGTGTTTATGTTAAGTTTTGAGTGCTGAACACTCGACGGTCCCACGGTTGGCAAGTTGGAACTGTGAGACTCACTACGTGCACCACTAGTGTTTTGTGGAAAAGCACATGTAAGATTCTGAAACAGTCTCTGCTGATACTCCAGCATGCGTGCATCTCTTTCTATGGCAGGAATAATTTCTGCAAATTTACTTTTGTACCGGGGATCTAAGAGTGTGGCAACCCAGTAGTCAGGATTATTTCTAATTCTCACAATTCGAGGGTCATGTTGCAGGTAGTGCAGCAAGAAGGCACTCATGTGTCTTGCGCATCCAGGAGCACCAAGTCCCTGTTGTGTTGGTGGCGAGGTAACAATCATGCTTCCTTCCTCTGCCCTCTCCCCCCAACCTCGCACAACAGAAATGTGATCAAGGTCTCCCTCATCTGATGAGTCTTCCATCAGTTCGTCCTCCACTCCTGCACCTTCCTCACTAGTTTGGCTGCTACCATGCGCCCTGGTAAAACCATCTCCCCCACCCTCACATGCCTGCCGCCTTGGTGCTGCCGACCATCTGGACCTTGCAGATGTTAGCCCTTCCTCATGCAACTCCTCCTCCTCTACTTCCTCCACCTCCTCTTCTGCCACCACCTGACTCCGAATTCTGTTTAACATGTGCTCCAGCATGTAAATCACCGGAGTAGTCATGCTGATAATGGCATCGTCAGCAATAAACATCTTCTTCGCCATTTCAAAACTGTGCAGAAGGGTGCATAGGTCCCTGATCTGAGACCACTCCTCCAGCGTGATTTGCCCCACCTCTGGATCTCGTTGGCCCAGGCTATACGTCAGAACGTATTGCACCAGGGCTTGTCGGTGCTGCCACAGTCGCTGCAACATGTGCAGAGTTGAATTCCACCGGGTAGGCACATCGCATTTTAGCCGGTGAAGTGGCAGGCCCAACGACTTCTGTAGAGATGTAAGTCGCTGAGCTGCGGGATGCGAATGGCGGAAGTGAGCACACAGCGACCGTGCCCTCTGCAGAAGGCCATCTAGTCCGGGATAGTGGGCTAAAAGTTGCTCGACAACCAGGTTCAACATGTGAGCCATACAAGGCACGCGTGTGACATTGCCTCGGCAAAGGGCCGCACCCAGGTTTGCAGCATTGTCGCACACGACTTTCCCTGGTTTCAGGTCCAGTGGAGACAACCATTCATGAAATTGGTTCTCCAGAGCGGACCACAACTCCTCAGCTGTGTGACTCACATCTCCCAGACATTTCAAAGTAAAAACCGCCTGATGACGTTGAGCCCTGCTGCCACCATAGTAAGGAGGTGTGCAGGATCCCTTCTGCGCAGTTAGAAAGCTTGTGGAATGACCAGACAGGCTTTGGGTGCAGGTGGAGGACCGAGAGGAGGTTGAGGAGGCAGAAGCAGTGGAGGAAATTCGAGATAAAGAGGATTGACGCACAACTCATGGGGACGGCAAGACTTGGACAGCAGCCCCTTGTCCTGCTGTCACCATAGTTACCCAGAGCCCAGTCAGCGACATGTAACGCCCCTGTCCATGCCTACTCGTCCAAGTGTCTATGGTGAAATGCACCCTGTCACACACACAGTTTCTCAAAGAAGCGGTGATGTTGTGTGCGACATGCTGGTGGAGGAGCGCAGGCACACCTTTCTTTGAGAAGTAGTGCCGACTGGGCATCTGGTACTGGGTCACTGCGACAGACATAAGGTCTCGAAAATCCTCTGTGTCCACCAGGCGGAAAGGCAGCATTTCTGCAGCCAAAAGCTTGCAGATGGTGAAATTCAACCTCTTAGCTTTCTCATGGCTAGGAGGAAATGGTCTTTTACTTGTGCACATCTGAGGGACCGAGGGCTGGCTGTTGTGCTTAGACGAGGTTGAGAAGGGTGTCCCCGGCAAACTGCCGGTCCGTGAGGAAGATGCAGGTGGACATGTTAGGTTGCCTTGATCCAAAGGGTGCTATCGATGTCGGACAGCGCTGAACACCAGCTGGTGTTTCCACCTCCAAAGAAAATGATGACCTGCCAATCACGCTGGCTGTTGCAGGTAAAGAGGTGGCAGGTCTGCGTCCCAAAACAGGTGTGACTGCTGTCCCCCCAGTCACAGAGGATGAAGAGGCCGCGGATGCACAAGATGTGGCAGACGGCGGTTGGCCCGGCCGGCTAGGCCGCATTGTAGCACAGTGAGCTTCCCACTGCAATTTATGCTTCATATCCATGTGCCGGTTCATGCATGAAGTGCTCAAACTATGTATTTTTTGGCCTCTACTTAGCTTTTGCTGACAAATGTTACAGATAACACAAGTTGGGTCATCCTTATCGATCTGAAAAAATGCCCAGGCTATGCAAGGCTTAGCACCCATGCGACCTGAAGAGCCACCACGACTTGTGGTCAGAGGCAGAGTTGTGTTTGAGGATGCAGTTGTTGACGTGCTTCCAGTACTACGTCTGTCCAGGAAGGCGCAACCTGACCTCGTCGTCACTAGCATCCTCCTCCACCTCCTCTGCTGACCTCATAGACTGGCTAACTGTGGGTTGACAGTAAGTGGGATCTCCAACCTCATCATCATCACCCTGTGTGTTATCACACCCGTCGTCCTCAGAGCCAACCTCTTCCTGCCCTGACAAAAAACTAAAGTTGTCGCTCCAATCAGGTATATGAGTCTCATCATCGTCTTCCTCATTGTCTCCACCAACAGGAGTTACAGTTTGGGAACGAGGGTCTACATTATGGTCAGAACCTTCTGCCTCTGGTCCTGGATCCGACTCAAAGATTCTGGGCATCAGTGCAGATCATTTCCTCGTCTGGATTCACAGAAGCTCTGGAGCCGACCTCTGATTCCCAGGCTATAGTATGAGTAAACAGCTCTGCAGACTCCACCATCTGTGTTACCCCATACTAAGACGGGCAGCTGGAGACTTGGGAGCTGTGAGGAAGCAAGTGCGATTGGGGTGACACCTCTGAGGACTGGAGTATTTGTGATGTTGAAGTTGAGGTGGAGGAGAGCCCACTTAAAGGAGCACTTGATATCTGTTGAAGCACATGCCGTTTTTGTGCCTCATCTGGAATTTGTAGCGATTGGCGTGGCCGTAAGAAAGGGATCTTCTCACATTGTCCGCTAAAAGAAGTAGACATCTTAGTTTGGCTGGAAGATTGTCTTTCTTCAGCAGATGTTACTGTTGCTTTAACACCTACCCCATGGATACAACCTTTCTTTCCCTTCCCAACATGCCTATTCCCCTTTCCACAAGCAGCAGGCCTTTTTCCACTCATTTTGGTGGTTAACTAATTGACAACTCTGGAGTTGTTTGCACAAAAAACAATGAATGGGAACCGAGCAGAGCTGAGTGGCCAAACTGTGGTATTAGCCCAAAAGTATTGGCTGGGTTAGATGCAGAAAAAAATTATTTTGAATTTGCAACCTGGTGGAGGTTAGTATAGATGGACTAATAGAACAAGTCCCACACGCTGCTACAAGCCGAAGCCAAACATTTTTTTCAGAGCTAGATGCAGATAAAAATTATTTTGAATTTCCAACCTGGTGTAGGTAAGTATAGATGGACTAATAGAATGATGCTATGCCCAAAAGGTTTTCCTTCACTAGGTGCAGTAAAAAAATTTGCATTCTATACACAGGTGGTGTAGCTTGCAACACAGATAGGCTACTCCACTGACTAACACACACTGCAAGAGGCCAAAAAGGATTTGCTTTGCTAGATTTAGCCAAATGCTGTGAAAAAAACTTGCACAGCACTAGTACAGACCTGCCTGGCAAAAAGTGATAGGAACTGATGTAACCTAGTCCTCAAAAGGACTGCAATCACAACTATTCCCTACTCCCAAGCTATCTGTAGATTTGTGCGAAAATTGGCTTGAAATTAACACAAAGTATAGCGCACACAGCAACAGCAGTGCCGTCTAACACGCAGCTGCAGCAGTGAGAAAATGGTGGTGACGGGGAAAATGGCTGGGTCTTATAGGGCAAGGACATGTGACATACACTGCCAATGACACATGCCCTTGCTTGTGTGAAAAAAAGCAGTTCGCTCCGTGTGTGCGCTGCGGATAGGCTGACAGATTGCACCTCCCTACTGTAAATGCGGGAAAGAGAAAAAAAAAATGGAGATCTTCATTATTTATGCAGAGATCCATCCCCTGCCCCTCCCCCCACCCCGCTGTACACTCAAACTGCGTATTAACATTAATTTTCAGCATTACTGAGAAAAAATCCAGTTATGATTTTGGTGCACGAACAGTTATCGAACATAACCTCGAACAGCCGAATTATTTTCAAATTGTTCGTGTTCGCCGAACGGCTCGAACACCGCCCAAAACAGCTCGAAGTTGAGATTGGCGAACAGTTCGAGTCGAACACCGCTCCTCTCTACTGAAAAGGAGTCAGCCAAGTCCTTGTGGCATAGCTGTGGCCTGGCCATACACTATTTGACTAGCAGCCATCTCTCCCAACATACAGATGAGTTCTCATGTGTTCTGTGGGGAGGAGGGTAATCGCCTGCCTCGAAGCAATTTGTGCCTAGAGAACAAGGAGCAGGTATTTGAACTTAACATTTGTTAGGGCAGCTAGGTTAGCCGGATATTAGCCCACTTTAATCAAACAGAAAACAATGGGACTTGTAATTGTGGTGCCCCTGATGGTTCAGTCACCACAGAGATAGTGCACCTCACCCAGAGGTGTGGAGTTTCCTTCTCTCAGGTGAGGAGGGAGTGCTGCCCAGAACCCCAACACCCGCATTCAACACTACACTGCTCCAGGCCGGCTGGAGGGGCAACATGCATGAGCGCAACTGCTGAGCCCTGTCCCAGGCTGGAGTAGGGGGAACCCAGAGGTAGGGGGAACCAGTAGTGGGTGTGGGTGGAGGAAGTAGTTTAAGGGAGCACTATAGTAGTAGGTATATAAAGGGGAGCCATTTTAGGGTGGCAGGAGAGTTCGGTAGAGGAGTCAGTGGAGAACAGTCAGGGATCAGAGTCTCTTTAGGAGCTCTGCTCCACAAGCAGGGCCCAGTGCTAGAGGCCCAGGAGGGGAGCAGAGGAGTAGGCTCCGATCTAAGGAAGGGATCCTAGGGGGTACGGCGAGTGCAGGACGGCACCCGTATGCCCCGCATCTGTCAGAAGACAGGGATCGTAAGCCGCAGGAAGGGGACGGACCCTTGGTCCAGCCGTGTAACTCCAGGTCTTGGCTGGGAGGCTTCTGGCTTATATAGTCAGTTGCTGAAGCCTCATTCTAATCCCCGTGAGGGACAAGCAGGTCCGGGAACTCCAACGTACAGGAGGGGCTTCACAGCACCCAAATGGGATTGAGAGTGGGAAGCACAGGGCAGGAGGGAGACAGACCCAGTGTGAAGACTGTCTAGCTAGGAACACAGAAAGTGGAGTTCTGTCAGGTGCTCCTAATCTACCTGAGGAAGTGCTGAACCCCTGCCTGGTGAACGCAGCGCGACGTGGGGAGGCTGACAACTGTACAGTGCACCAATGGAACTGTCATAAGAACTGTGAGAAAAGACTCGGATGACTGCATCGCACTGCCTCCGTCCATTCTTTATCTGCGCCATCTTTCCCTCCCTGCACTACAACGCCCAGTGCAACTTTCACTGCCTTACACTGCCCAGGAGCAAGCTCTACCTGTGGAGAGCCACACCATCCCTGCTGCCGTAACATCAGCTCCAGAGGACTGCTCCGCAGCGGCAGCTCCCTTTGGCTGCATTCCACAGGTGGCGTCACAAACACTTTCCCCAGATCCTCCAATATCTTCCCCTTTTTACTGACCGCCCTGGGTCACGGACCGGGCCAGCCACGGTGATATCCCCTATACCGGCATCCATAGGCCCAGCTGCCAGGGGGCGCGTCAGCTCTGGAGTCATGAACAGGATACGTGACCAACCCGTTATCGGTGGGTGAAGTGTGCCTAAAGAACTGTGTAATGATACTGAATGTGGTGCCCGCCCCAGAAGAACGGGCGCCATTATGTGCGTGATCAAAGACAACAGTATGGAACCTCCCATCGTGGGCCGGGTCCCAGAATGGCGCCAAAAGCATACCCTGCCCCTTGCAACTGTCCGCATAGATGTGTCCGTCAAGGCAGGGAGGCAGTCACAAGGAGTGACCAACAGCAGATTGCCATGGGACCGCCCCCGAAAGAGGAGGAGGAGGAGGAAAGAAGGAATGGAGACAGGGTGTGGTCTTAACCAGTCTAGACAGACTGCACCCGGCAGACAACATGGACGGAAGTCAGGATCAAGCCTCCGCCTCTGGCCTGCTGCCGTGGCAAGCGACCCCCCTCACCCTGGAGGGAGAAGCCAGTAAGTTATCCCCGGAGGACGCGGAGTTCCTCCAGAGTGAGATTCTGGAGCTGAGCCAACAAGTGGACCGGGCCCAGCAAGCAGCAGTTACCAAGTGGAGGAGCGAGCTGTTGGAGAAGTTTGCAGCACGGTGTAGAGCAGCACAGGATGCCAGCAGCGGCAACCCAGCGGAACCCGCTGAATACCAGGAGGCCGTGTGCAGCACAGGAGCAGGTGGGAAGAAATCCCCTGTCCCGGGCGCTGCAAGCGCCGACCTGCTCCTGGGCTTCCTACACCAACACTCTCCGTACCCCGCCATGCCCTCCCTGGAGCAGCTGCTCAGCCCGGAACCTCCACACCCGGGCACTGACTGAGGACCTTCCACTTGTTGCCCTCCCGGAACCTCCACTCCCGGGCACTGAAGTCAGGAACCTTCTGCTGGGTTCCCTCGCGGAGCCTCCACCTCCGGCACCTGAGTGGGTGTACGGCGCGCCGGGCTTCGATTGGTCCACCCGGTTTGAGGACCAGCAGCCGTGCACGCTAGTGTTGATCGAGCACTAAAATGCTCAGGTGCTCAAATCTCGGGCCGAGCTCGCCGTGATACTCGGGTGCTCGACCCGAGCAACGAGCCCAATGTTAGTCTATGGGAGACCTGAGCATTTTTGGCGCGGCACTGACGGCAGTCTTTTAAAAGCCTAACAAGTGCCCAAAACGATTTTACAACCTTATCTGACCATGTGCTGTGTGACACATGCATACAGTGCTGAAAATACATGGGAACAGCATGGGGAATACCCCTGGAAGCATCTCTGACACCCAGGTCACTGCCTAAAAGTGTGCCCATCAGAAATGATCCTTGCCGCGTCAGAAGATGCAGACTTGCAACTATCCCCGTGCAAGTTCTTGTCCCAGGGTATTGTTCAATTGTACCTCCCCAATTCCTTG
The DNA here is from genome assembly GCF_046119375.1 of Phyllobates terribilis. Taxonomy (NCBI): domain Eukaryota; kingdom Metazoa; phylum Chordata; class Amphibia; order Anura; family Dendrobatidae; genus Phyllobates; species Phyllobates terribilis. Next base: position 1,265,183 of record NW_027363222.1, on the reverse strand, counting down.
CAATGCAAGCGCAAGTATGCAGCCTGCCACCCACCCACCCCCAGGCTGCAATACCATACTGCTTGCTTGCTTTCACTTGAAATTGGGCCTTTTAGGCATATGGAGGCGAAATCTGGCCACCACGTCATGGCTGCGTTGGCGGCCTGGAATCCATACTCAGTCCCCAGCCGCCAGGTAGCCAGGCATCCACACTGGGTCCCCAGCCGCCCCGCGGCCGGGTGTCCACACACGGTCCCCAGCCGCCTGGGGGCAGCCGGGTGTCCATAAACGTTCCCCAGCCGCCCCTATTTCTCCTGTCAACTTCCCCCCACACACTTTTCTTAGCCCAGCCTGCTTTAGGGCAGCATTGGACGAGACCACCAGAGAACCAGACTCCTCTGGTAGGCCCTGGCTTCTCCATCAGGGGAGTTGAGAGTGCCAAGGTGAGGAGCATGATGATGATGAAAGTTAGCATCTGCTTTGTTTTCTTGGAATGCAAGCATAAGTGTGCAGCCTGCCACCCACCCACCCCCAGGCTGCAATGCCATACTGCTAGCTTGCACTTGAAATGGGGCCTTTTAGTTTGGAGGAGGCCGAAGCTGGCCACTACCTCATGGCTGCTTCGGCAGCGAGGTATTCAAACTCAGTCCCCAGCCGCCCCTATTTGTCCCTCTGTGCCTTATACATAAGATTAAGCGCGTATACCAAAACATTACCTGTGCCCTCCCCAGTGTATTTAGTGGGAAGGACAGCCTATTCCGCTGTAGTGTGTGCATGCCAAACCCCTGTTCATGGTACATGCGAAGATGCCTCCCACCCTGCACCTGTCGTTGCAGACTTGCAACTATACCCGTTCAAGTCCTTGTCCCAGGGCAGTGTTCAATTGTACCTCTCCCATTCCTTGCAATGCAAGCGCAAGTATGCAACCTGCCACCCACCCACCCCCAGGCTGCAATACCATACTGCTTGCTTGCATAAACGGTCCCCAGCCGCCCCTATTTCTCCTGTCAACTTCCCCCCACACACTTTTCTTAGCCCGGCCTGTTTTAGGGCAGCATTGGACGAGACCACCAGAGAACCAGACTCCTCTGGTGGGCCCTGGCTTCTCCATCAGGGGAGTTGAGAGTGCCAAGGTGAGGACCATGATGATGATGATACAAGCTAGCATCTGCTTTGTTTTCTTGGAATGCAAGCGCATGTATGTAGTAGCGGCTAGGTCTGAGGTGGTCAGCGTTTTGGCGCATATCCTACCTCCTCCGAGGATTTCTGGATGTTTTCCTGCTACTATCACAGTTCTATGACTCCCATTAAAACAAAGCTTCAGGTGATAAATGATGGATGAGGTAGTGGCAAAGGAGAAGGAGCAGGAGGAACAGGGACCATTCACATCAATATCAGGCCAGTCAACCACATATGTCTTGTAGGATATGTTTCTGTAACAAAAAGGAGCAGTTCGGCTACACAGTTATAGGGCATACAGTGAGTGCAATGCCTACCAAAAATTTTGAGGCACTCCAATGCCCCTTGGAAATGACATGGAGGTCAGAGGGCCTTAACTAAACAGTTTTTTCCATTTATACCAACTGGGTCTCCTGTACACTGTTAGCCTAAGCAGTGAATGGAAGGCTTTCCAAAAATTATGAGGAACTTGCAATGCCCCTTACAAGAGCCATGCAGCACAGCATATTACAAACATAAGTCCCATTATTGGGGAGTGGGTCTCCCATAGTATTTGCTTATGCCTTCCAAGCAAAAGCTTCAAAAAATTAGGAGGAAATGCAGAGCCCGTTCAAAGACTCGTGGAGGTCCCAGTAGCTTAACAAGACGGTTTTAATGCCCCTCAGAAGAGACGTGGAGGTTAGAGTGGTATAACAAGATGCTTTTAATGCCCCTTACAAGAGCCAGACAGTACAGCATCTTAAAAATAGTATTCCCATTATTGGGGAGTGGGTCTCCCACAGTCTTTGCTTATGCCTTCCAAGCAAAAGCTGACAAAAATAAGGACGGAGGAACTTTCAATAATGGCAACACGGACCACGGTCACCCTGGTGGTATAGTGGTGGTGGAGGCTGAGGATAAGGAGAAGAACATAAAACAGCCGAAATGAGGAAGCGTATACCCATGTGTGGGTGTGAAGTGGTGCATGGGAGTACACCTCCCGAAATAACACCGTGGATTTGACTTTATGTTACTCTGCTGTCATTTCGTGGTGATGAGAAGTCTGGCCCAATCTAGCCCTTGTTCATTTTGATAAGGGTCAGCTTGTCAGCATTGTCAGTTGACAGGAGAGTGTGCTCATCAGTTATAATTCCCCCAGCGGCACTAAAAACAAGCTCCAATAACATGCTAGTGGCAGGGCAGGCCAGGACCTCCAAGGCGTACAGAGCGAGTTCATTCCAAGTGTCCAGCTTGGATACCCAATAATTAAAAGGCACGAAGGACGCTGGTACGGTCGGCAAGGTACTCCCTCACCATCTTTTGAAACTTTCCACTCCTTGTGAGAGTACCCCACGCCTCAGGGTCTGAGAAAACTGTCCCAGAACGTTGACAGTGTTCCCCTGCCTCTACTAGATTGGAGTTGCCTCTCTCTCGCTTGTACGCTTTGGTTGGTCAACGAACTGTGACCTCTGCCGCTAGCGTGTTCAGATGGGAATTTTTTTTTAACAGTTCTGCAGCAAGGGCCTTCTGGTACAGGCCCATTTTTGTAGACCTCTCCACCTCAGAAATAAGACAGTGAAAGTTCTCCTTGTAGCGGGGGTCTACAAGGGTCACCAACCAGTAATGACTGTCACCCAACATTTTGACAACGCGAGGGTCACAGTTAAGGCAGCGCAACATAAAGTCAGCCATGCGTGCTAGACTGGTAATGGGCAAGATTTCCTTGTCCTCACCAAGATGACGACGGACCATGCTCTCCTCCTCCCCCCTGTCCTCAGGCCACCCACGCTGAACCGACGGTATAACACTTGTACAGGTACTACCATCTACAGCGCTTGATAGCAGCTCCTGTTCCTCCTCTCCCTCTGTCCCCCAATGCACGTTGGGATGAGATGAGGCTGGGCTGTGTGTAATCGCCCACTACGGCTTCTTGATCCATCTCATCATACTCTGGCTGCAATGCCTCCTCTTTAATTCTCTGCAGAGAGCGTTGCAAAAGACAGACAAGTGGGATGCTGACACTAATGATGGCGTCATCGCCACTCACCATCTTGGTGGCCTCCTCAAAGTTTGTCAGGATGGTACATATGTCAGACATCCAGGTCCACTCCTGAGGTCTTATGTGTGGAGTCTGACCTGAACATAGACGGCCTTGTTGTATCTGGTACACCACAACTGCTCTCTTCTGCTCACAAATCCTTAGGGTAGAGTTCCAACGTGTGGGGACATCACACACCAGTCGGTGTGCTGGAAGCTGCAAACGCTGCTGCAACACAGCAAGGGCGGCGGAAGCTGTAGCAGACTTGCGAAAATGAGCTGACAGGCGGCGTACTTTCACGAGCAGATCTGGCAACTCTGGGTATGATTTAAGAAACCGCTGAACCACGAGGTTAAGCACATGAGCCAGGCATGGTACGTGTGTGATCTCACCTCAGAGCCGCCACCAGGTTACGGCCATTGTCACACACGACCATGCCGGGATGTAGGTTCAGCAGTCTCAGCCACAGATCTGCCTGCTCTTTCACAGCTGTCCACAACTCACAAGCAGTGTGAGGTTTATCACCTGAGCTTATGAGTTTCAGCACAGCCTGTTGCCACTTGGCGGAGGCAGTACTGCAGTGCTTCCAGCTTGTAACTGATGTGGTGATATCTGAGATGGAGATGGAGGCTGAACAGAAGAAGGAGATGGAGATGGAAGCTGAACAGGAGAAGGAGATGGAGACGGAGGCTGAACAGGAGAAGGAGATGGAGACGGAGACGGAGGAGGAGGCTGAACAGGAGGAGGAGATGGAGACGGAGACGGAGGAGGAGGCTGAACAGGAGGAGGAGGAGGCTGAACAGGAGGAGGAGGAGGCTGAACAGGAGGAGGAGATGGAGGAGGAGGCTGAACAGGAGGAGGAGATGGAGATGGAGGAGGAGGAGATGGAGCAGGAGGCTGAACAGGAGGAGGAGATGGAGATGGAGGAGGAGATGGAGGCGGAGGCGGAGATGGAGGCGGAGGAGGAGCTATACACTATGGGGGCAACTATGACTGACATAGGGCCCGCAATCCTCGGTGTGGGGAGGATGTGTTCCGTCCCAAGGTCCGACTGGGTCCCGGCTTCCACTATGTTTACCCAGTGTGCCGTCAGAGAGATGTACTGTCCCTGGCCACAAGCACTTGTTCATGTGTCTGTTGTCCGGTGGACTCTCCCAGTAACTGCGTTGTTGAGGGCACGGCAGATGCTTTGGGACACGTGCTTGTGTAGTGCGGGGATGGCACACCGGGCAAAATAGTGTCGGCTGGGGACCGAGTACCGAGGGACGGCCACCGCCATAAGATTGCGGAAGGATTCCGTCTCCACCAGCCTAAAAGGCAGCATTTCCAACGCAAGCAGTCGTGAAATGTGCGAATTTAGGACTGTGGCCTGTGGGGCGTTAGCTGCGAATTTCCGCTTTCGTTCAAAGGTCTGGGATATGGACAACTGAACGCTGCGGTGGGACGTGGACGTGGATGCTGTTTCTTGAGAAACTGCCATAACAAGTGAAGACTGAGAGGAGGGGGAATCTTTACATGCAGTATGGACAAGGGATTGCCTTGCACACACAACAGGGGGTTCTATTGCACGCACAACAGTAGAAGAAGCAGTGGTGACACCCGCCGACACTGGTCGTGGACCCTGGGTTTCGCCCCACAAAGTCGGGTGCTTTGCTGCCATGTGCCTGATCATGCTGGTGGTGGTCAGGCTGGTAGTTTTGTCACCCCTGCTGATGCTGGCATGGCAGGTGGAACATATGACCTTTTTGGGGCTATCAGCAGAGTCTTTAAAAAAATTCCAGACTCTGGAAGACCTACCGCTTGTACTGGCAACATCCCTCGTGTTGGTGTTACGGGGAACGGTTGCCCGCCTTCTGTCTGCGGCCACCACACTGCTTCTTCCTGCCTGTTGAGGTACTCTGCCTCCCTCCCCCTGTGTGCTGCTGGCCTCACTCTGCATGTCCTCCTGCCACGTTGGGTCAGTTACTAGATCATCCACCACCTCCTCCTCTTCCACTTGCGCACCACGATGCTCCTCCTCACTTCCTGGCAATTGTGTCTCACCATCGTCCACCTCTTGTGACAAATTGGCAGCGTCGACTTCCTCTGGCCGTGGCTGTTCAAATATTTGGGCATCGCTACATGGGATCTCCTCTTCCACCACAAGCGTATCAGGCGAGGGGCACAAATATGGAAATGGACCAGTGAACAGCTCTTCAGAGTGTCCAAGTGTGGGATCAATTGCTGTCTGACGACACTCAGCATGGTGGGAGGAAGGAGCATCAGGGTGAGGAGGAGTATGCGGTCGAGACTCACGGCTACTAAGAGCTGACCGTGTGGAAGACAGAGCGGAGGTGGTGGTGCCCATGTAACTGGAAGTATTATCTGCTATCCAATTAATAACCTGTGCACACTGATCAGTTCTCAATACTGGTGTTGTTCTGTGCTTCCCTAATAATTCGGTCAAGAAGTGGGAGCGAGAAGATGTGGCGTTGGTTGTGGCACGTTTTCACCTTGGCCACGGCCCCGTCCTCTGCACGAACCATCACCAGAACGTCCAGTTCCACGTCCCTTGCCACGCGCCTTGCCCATTGTAAAGGAAGTAAAATAGCTTACACTCACACTATCAATGGAAAAAGGGTAATAAAAAGTAGATTAGATCCGTGGAAGAGGAAAACCACAGTTCTATTTCTCTGGCCTACACCCGACTCTTTTAAACAATCTGAACAATCAGGGAGAAACTATTACTGTTTTTCTTTACGTAAAAACTACTAAAACCTGAATAATAGAGATTTTTTACCGTGGGATGGCAAAACCACAGTTATTGTTTACTGGGGTATACCAGACTTTTTTAAATAGATATAATTGCGGCTGAACAGTGAGCGACACACTCAAACCATGTTTTTTTTTTAGATACAAATGGGCCAAAGTGGATAATACAGAGGTTTGAACCGTGGAAGTGCAAAACACTTCTGTTTCTCTAGCCTACACCTGACTATTTTCAACAGATATATTTGTGTCTGTAAAATCAGACACGCATTTTTTTTTTTTGGGGGGGGGGGGGGGACAAAAGGTTAATAAGATGGGTATTTGTACAGTGTGAAGGAGGAAAAAAAAAAAAAAAAAAGGATTTTTCCTGTCCCCTGAGACCTGGAGCTAAGTCCAGCAATTTCAGCAACAGGAGCACACAGGACTGTAATGCAGCGTTTGCTGGTATAACCACTGTGTCTCCTATACAGCCTGCCTGCCTGGTATCTGGGATGGATATTTGTCCTGAGAAGGACTGTTTGTTTGCTTTTGCAGGCTTTAGAGACCCTACACTAACTATTTCGCAGTTTATATCTCTCCCTAAATCAGCAGCGCTGTCTCTACACTGTCTGATCCGGAGCGACTGTGTCCAAGATGGCGGCGCCCGGTTTTAAATACTCGAGGTGACGCTGTGCGGCCAACCAATCACTGTAATGCCCACAAACAACATGGCTGCGGCATTACAGTGACTGGCTGGCAATCCCTGCATGTTCATTGGCTCTGTAAAGAGCGCCAAACATACAGGGCGGAGACCCGAGCTCCCGCCCGAGTAACCCGGAAATGCTCGGTGCTCGCCGAACATCCCGAGTAGTGAGATGCTCGGGCGAGTACTGAGCAGTGTCGAGCATGCTCGCTCAACACTAAAAATGACCTCTTGAACAAATTGAAGTTTAATAACAATAGGACAAATTTCATCAGAATTTCTTCCTTTGTTTTTATATTATAAAATACTCATCTGAAGACTTAATAATACAGATACATCGATACAATCAGAATAAAAGTCATCCCAATGTCTATTATTATGGACATATTGATACGATCAAATGAAATGAACTTTGAGGAAATAGACGTCCGCAAGCGTTTGCTGGTGCGGAAGCAGTGACATAGCCAGATGGCATTTGTCACGATGAAAGGAAGTTCTGCATCGATGTAAGTGTAGGTGGGACGAGGTAGCACATGAAACAGGCAGATCTGTCTGTAAACAAAACAAATGACAAACTACGAACAAACACTATTAACAACTCATATCGCAACAAACTCGTAGAGACGACATTATAAGATGCAATGCAATATACCAGTCTCCTTCCCTAGATATAAAAGACATATTAATACTGTGAGATCGCAGTGCAGCCAAGACATCTCTGTGAGAAAAAGATCCTACTGGAAGAATGAGACGAGTCCCTGCATGATTATATGATCGCAACATGATACGCCTGCAACGCACCCGAGTCACTCGATTGGATGACAGAAGGGGGGGCGCACAAGAGGGGGCACCAACTTTCCTATAAAGTCACGCTGGTTTAGCCGCCAGACGCTGCCGGCAACCCTGCCAATAAGTTTATTACAAAACTATCGTATTATCAAACCAAAAAAAGATCATAGACTGTGAGCCCCTGATGACCATGAGAGTCTCATAAGAATGATGAAACGCGTAGGGCTGAGCATTTCTATAGAAAGTCCTACAAGAGATGATTAGCCAGGCTACCTCAATATAAAGCTCCTAGATCAGGAGAAACAAGCACCGCACCGGTATATGACGGCAGCACTATAAAGCTGTTCTGAAGAGAATAGCACAGGACATGGTAAAATGAATATTATTAATGCCATTATCAGACTGCAGACTCACAATGAGGAGAAATGAGATGGCATGATTTCTAATAGACCTCTATAATCCCGCCAAACAGGGCACAATGATTGACATGGGGTTAAATTTTCAATATTCTTCTCAAGGCAAAATCACATTAAAAAAAGATGGCATCACTTGCTAACTTCTGTGATCAACCAGTGAGAAGTTATTGCAGAAATTATAGATTTCATAAAACCATGATGGACAGAGATGAGCCCACGTGAGGTCATCACAGGGGAGTGTGTGGGCAGGGCCACCCCTTCAGCATAAAAGATCCAGCTGAATATGGGTCTATACTCATGCCGTGAGATACATATTTGTAAGCACAGGTCCTGCTCCATAATAGTCCATTGGAGCACCTCTCCTCCAGGTAAATTGAATAGTCTCTGATCTGTCTAGTAAGTTCTTCCATTAATACCTTTTATTTTGTGTAACTGTATATGTATTGTACTGTCCCTCTTTGTAAAATCCTTTGTATATTTTTTCATAAACCCTGCCTCCCTTTGGATTAAATATAAAATGTATTAGTCCTGTTTCTTCTGTTCTGTAATCGTTCCTCCCCCGAAGCCATACGCTACCAGAAAGCAGAAGTCCGATCAGGCCTGTATTTAGAACTGATCGGTGGTGGCAGTGAATACTATTAATTGGGTTATCGTGAAGCTGGCAATGATCATATGGGGGCATATACACATTCAATGCGTTGAAATTCGGAGGCGTGTACGCCATACGCTCACAGCTTGCTTGCCGGTAACTACATAGTGAGTAATCAGGATAGTCTGTGTGTGCAAATCCCTGACAAATTGGTGGCAGCGGTGGGATATTGTAAGATCTCGCCGATGCCTTCCCCCATAGTTCACTATCCAGCTACATCTAATTTTCCTACTTGTCAACTAGGCATTCTGCATATGGGCTGCTTAGATTGCCCTCTTTTGTCCTATTGCAAAAGAGGAGGTGAGAGGGGTGAAGGAATGCTCCTTTACTAGTGGCTTCATAAATTGCAATATTTTCTATGACACGGTGCAATACCACATTATTATGCTATATAGTGAAAATACCAGTTTCCTTCAAAGCTCTGATTCAGATCAGTTCAAATATAGTCGAGACAGGGACCTTCAGCATGCCACCAGCTTTCATTTTAACTCATCGGCCTCATCCCAGAGCGCCAATGGGAGCCAGCGGCATTTAAATGGTTAACAGCTGCGGCCGAAACGAAGCTCTGACTGCGACTGTTAGAGATAAAATGTCAGCTATATAGAAAGGGTTGTCCACTACTCAAACAGCTCTCAATCACAATATTTCCTACATATAAAACAGCTATAATCACCTTTTGTGCTGTTGCTGTTCTACTCAAGTCTGCGCTTAGTCTCCCAGGACTCGAGTGACCTCATATCACGCAGTCAGTAGCCATTTCACTCTCACTTCCTTCAGACGAAAGGGACACCCTAAAGAAGTGTAATCTGCTGCTGCTCTCTGGCTGTCAGTTCTGTTCAAAGGATGAGAGAGTGATGTAGTTGTAGCGCCCAGAGGGTTCGGTCGCTACAGGGGTATTGCACCTTAACCAGAGGTGTGATATTCCACTCCCAGGTAAGGATGGAGTATGGACCAAGGCTCAGTTAGCTGCATACACACACTCCTCATTTCCGGGGGACAGTTCGCAGATGCTCCCATTTATTGCAGGCACAACTGACCATGTCCCTGGCTGGAGTGGGGAGGGGGGAGAGAACCCGGTGATGCAGGAGCAGAAGGGGACGGTTTCTGGAGCATAGGAAGGAGCTCATTGGTTGCAGGTCACCTGAGCTCAGACACAGTGAAGCAGATAAAAGGTGGGGGCCATCTTAGGAGAGTGTTCAGTCGGTTAGTTCAGAGAGGGAAGAAGTTCAGCCAGAGAGGGCTGACAGGGAGCTGAGGCTCAGCTTGGGCTCAGCTCCACGAGGCAGGCCTAGAGAAGAGGCCGGGGCCAGGAAGGAGAAGAGGAGGAGAAGGAAGGAAGAAAGGTGGAGAGAAAGAGGAGTAGAAAGGCTCCAGAAACAAGAAGGCAGAAGGGACCCTGAGAGAGAGAACTACATCACCGGACACTGGGATCCGAGGCTGTCAGGGTTGCAAGCCCGGCAGCAGATAACCTACCTGCGAGGGATTTTAGATCCCTGGGCCTGAGAAGCCTGGAGGCTCCGCCACACAGAGGGACTGGTACAGCACAGAGAAGCAACAGGTACCTAAGGCCCGAGTCGCAAGCCATACAGGCGTAGTACACGGCCAGCTCAGGGACGTGGGCTATCACACCACTAAAGGGGGAGATAGTCAGCAAGGGCAGAGAGAACGGTAGGCCTACCCACTCACCCTGACCAGTGGGGCTCGCCTGAATGTTCTCAGACACCCAGGCCCATTCCTACCCTGTACTCCTGTTGGGTCATAAGTACCACCTACAATAAAGACCCTGGACTGTTTGAAGTAGACTCTGGACCTTTATTATTGCGGCCTGCACCATCACCCCCAGCATCCTATTACCTGCTCTGAGGCTACACTCTTCCCGTGGGGAGTTATCCTATCCCTGTGCTGCATATCTACATGAGCCTCAGCGGTCTGCCTTGCAGCGGCGGTCCTCCCTGACCGCAATCCACAGGTGGCGTAGTCTGACATTCAAAACCCTACAAATAGATTGTCACAACATTTGGTCTGACCACCCTGAGCCACGGGATCAGGTTGCCACTACTACCCCCATCATCACACTGAAGCCCGGTTCCAAGTGCCCCATGGCCCATGGGGTGAGTCACAGTCACTGATTGGCTGCAGGGATCCTATGATTAGTCATGCATGTGACTCGCCCCCTGAGCCGTGGGGTACCCGGAACTAGGCCTTCTAGTGTACGGTGCTGATAGGGGTAGTAGTGGCAACCCGATCCCGTGGCTCAGGGTGGTCAGACCAAATGCTGTGGCAGTCTATTTATAGTTTTGTCAATGTCCGACTACGCCACCCGTGGATTGCGGTCAGAGCTAACCGCCGCTGCGAGGCAGACCGCTGGGGCTGGTATTAGTGTGCAGCACAGGGATAGGATAACTCCCCATGGGAAGAGTGTAGCCTCAGGGCAGTGAAAGTGAATGCTGGGGGTGATGGTGCAGGCGCAGCATAAATCACACAGAGTCCAATGATGCAGTCCAGGGTGTTTTACTCACAGTTGATATCCAAGTCACTTCTGTCAGCAAGGACTGCCCGAGCCGTGCTGTGTCCACCAGGTGAGGAGCTCGGTCAACCCCCAGGCAATTCAGGAGTATGGCACAGGACCCCCTTCTGTCCTTTCTCTGGCCTCTCGTGCCCCACCAGTGTCCTGACTTCTGTCCGGCTACCGCGGACCGTGTCGGGTAAGCATTGGCCTTCACTTCCCGCTATCCTATATGGTGCCTCCCTAGCAGGTTTAGCGGGGGGTCGCACCAATAAATGGTCACAACCTCCGGTTCTTGGCTGAGGGTAGATTTGCCTCCACCAACTTAGGGATCCGGTACCTTTCCACGGCCTGACCCTTTCACCCGGTATAATGGGGTTTGCAATGGTTGCTGGCCGTTCTGCACTCTTAGGATCCCTCCTGCCTTCTTGTTTCTGGAGCCCTTCCACTCCTCTGTCTCTTCTCCTTCCTTCCTTCTTCTCTCTGGCCCCGGCCTTCTCTCTAGGCCTGCCTCATGGAGCTGAGCTCAGGCTGAGCTGCTGCTCCCTGTCAGCTCTCTCTCTTACTACTTCTACTATTCTCCTAGACTTGAGATGGCTCCCACCTTATATCTGCTTCTCTGTGCTGAGCTCAGGTGACCTGCACCCAATGCGCTCCTTCCTATGCTCCAGAAACCGTCCCCTTCTGCTCCTACACCACTGGGTTCTCTACCCCCTCCCCACTCCAGCCAGGGACATGGTCAGTTGTGCCTGCAAAAATGGGAGCACCATCGAGCTTTCCCCCGGAAATGGGGAGTGTGTGCGTGTGCAGCTAACTGAGCCCTGGTCCACACTCCATCCTTACCTGGGAGTGGAATATCACACCTCTGGTTGAGGTGCAATAACCCTGTAGCAACCGAACCCTCGGGGTGCTACACATGCCCCAGGAGACCAGACACAGACATCACTGGAATGGCGTTGGCTGCAGGGTTCCCGTGATATGTCATGCATGCTCCAGGAGACCAGACAGACATCACTGGAATGGCGTCGGCTGCAGGGTTCCCGTGATATGTCATGCATGCTCCAGGAGACCAGACGCCGACATCACTGGAATGGCGCCCGCACCAGAGGAGAGCATAGCTGCTATTTCACATGATTGAAACCGTAATTAAGAAGGGGTTGTCTGAGTAATGGACAACCCCTTTATTTCAGTCTGCATCAGACACGTGTGGAAGGAGTTCAGCTCCTGAGCCGCCTCCACATGCGTTCACCTCAGCGCGGACGTACAGTTACGCCCATATATGCAAAGGGGTCAAATTCATATAAAACATTAAATGTTATTCTGAATTTATCTGCCTTTCATTCATTTCTAACAGTAAATCCTCATAGTAGTTGGTGCTCAGCTTTTCAGATTCAGAGCTCCAAATTTTCATAAGCAAAATTAAAGGGGAGGCATCATAAAAAAAGTTTACTTTAAATGCATTCAAAAAAGTTGGCAATATTTTCCCATATCAAAATTTATATTTAAAATTAGAAATCTTAGAATTTTTTACACTGACCACTGAGGCTATTCTATGTTCATATGTCCTGTTCTTTCAGGAAATCTACATTAACAGCAATAAACTCACTTAGACACTATGGGCCTCATTCAAAGCCAGAATACTAGTGTAAAAAGCTTTGAAAAGTCACAAAGTTTTAGCGCAACTCGAAGCTGGGCTGAAATTGTGACTTTTTAGCGTTCACACTCCATTTTCACCCAGCCCTGATAAAGTGGGCACCAGCAAAATTTTATAAGCTGTGGCATTCTCTGTGCGACATATCTTACTCCAGTCACTGACTGGAGTAAGATTATTGGCAAGGCACACATGGAGACACACAAGGCGCTCGCTAGTTCTCTGATAGTCCTGATTCATTGACCTCTGGATGACTCTAGCACACCGACCTCATCAAGATTAGCATGAACACCACTGGTCTGAAGTCAGGGCCTCTGTTTTGCATTGAAGCGTCCAATGAGCTTGTACAAAGATCATTGGGTGAAGGGGAGTAAGGTCCGGTGTGACATCAACTGTGATTGGTGGAACCTGCGTTATCAGCTGTATGTTACCGGTCATTGTAATCCGGCCTCTGATAAAAAGCTTTGCTGAAAATTCTTCCAGAAAGGACAGAAGTAAATGTCTAAAATAGCCCTGGTGGCCAGTGTGAGAACTGCAAGATTGTGAGAAGAAAGTATGAAAACATTAAAAAAACACACGGAAAACAAACTAATTTAAACATTTTCTGATGACTAGATCTGAGCGAATCCATTCAACGGGAATCAAGTTCATGTTGAATTTTTGTGCCTAAAATGAATGTCACCTTTTGAGACATTGCAGAAGATTGCATCAGTCAGAGAAGACGGGCTTTCCCAGAATGCCTTGCTGCCATCATATTAGTTCTCATCTGCATTGCACGCACGAGTTGTAGCAGTTTTAATGGATAGAACGTGTACTCAATGTATGGTGCTATTCACACACCAGTGTTTTTACACACCCCTTGTGTCCATACAGAACACACAGAGCCATGTCCATTTTTTTTCCGGCAGCACGGATGACACGGAGGTCCAATAGTGGTCTATGGGTCGGTCAGTGTGCCATCAGTGTCCTGTACAAGTTTAACATTGTATAGGAGAAGCTTTGTAATTTCTTTATCCATCGGTGAAAAACACTGATCGAAAACTGAGGACACCGGTACCATTTTTTCACGTACAGGTTTAAACCCTGCACATGTGAATGAGGCCTAACATAGTATAGCTCAGACAATTAAGAAGGACTATTATAGCAAGTATAAAAGCAGAAGCAGGAAAGGAAGCAGCCATTTTGTGGTGAACCTGGATAGAAAAAAGTACATCACAGCTCACAGCCTAGCCATAGAAATAGGGAGAGAAAGCCATGAAACATGATAGAAAACAGACAGAGAGAGAGGGCGACATCAATGCAGTGAAGGGGATTAGTGTGTTAAGGAAAAAAAGGGAATGGCGTCATACATGTTTTTCAGGGCAAGTAGAGGCTTTGGAAGACATTTGCAGAGAATGGAATTTCCTGGGAAAACTCTGCAAATGTAAGTTTCAAAAGTCTTGCTCATCTTTACTGATCGGTCATTATCCATTGGTGGCAGTTTTACCTATAGTATGTTCCCCTCCATACAGGGCAGTAACTCCCCTGTGGGCCTCATTGTTCCAGTTACCTTACACATCTTCCTTCCGTGTAGTGCACATTCCCATCATCTTCATGCTTTCCCATCCTGCACAGCCGGCTGCAGCGGAGGAGGATCAGGACAAATTCCTATCCTCCTCCTTGAGGGATAAGAGGGAATGTGGAGCCATCACCCTGCTCCATGCTGCTCTGCTCCTCCAAGCTAATTACTCTAAAGGCAAACCTGTGACTGAGCTTTATATTAACTCTTCTCCTCCCGCCTTCTGGATGCTACATAGCTAATCTGTTGGGTTAACCCTGTAGTGTGTAAAGTGCTGAATTATACAACAGTGATATGTCTTCTACTCACAAAAATGGTGTAAGTGTGATGAGTGTTTTTGATCAGTTTCATCACAGTTTGGTCAGGGTTCATTAGCTTTTCTCAGCTGAAAATAAAACTGATGAATGTTTCTCCCCCTTCTCATAACCAACAGTCCATTTCATGACTGGCACACAGATGACATCCAAATGCTGTCCACATTTTTTGCGGACTAATAGACTTGCATTGGTGATACTGTATATAATTTTGTGTGGACCACTTAGGCCTCATTCAGACATCAGGTTTTTTCATGTACGAGAAAAATAGAGCGAGTTTAATCAGTGATTTTTACCTTAGGTTGGTCAGAATTACATCAGTACTTTTCCCATCGGTCAGTCAAAAACGGACAAACTTCATCCGAGTTCTGGCCCATCTTTTAACAGACCCGGACACTTTCATTGATGAATTTGATCTGACACTTGAATCAATATAAAACATATCTCAATGAAAAATCATGGGCATGTGAGCATCCCCATAGACTGTCATAGGTACACATGCTACCTGTGAAAAAAATAAAAAATAGCACTATACGTGATAGCACAGAAACTAACAGGTGAATGAGCCCCAAGACTGTGAAAATACACTGGCATGTAAACAGGCCCATAGACATGGGTGTACATAGAAATCATGGGATCCCATAGCAGAAGTGCTAGTTGCCCCCCACCCAACAAAAAAAATAACATTCGACGGGGTCACAGAAGAGCAGATCTCACAACTTTCCAGCCTTTAGAAAGTAATTTTCCTCCTACTGAAGCCCCAGATTCCTCTTTCATTGCATGTTTAAAGTATGATACCAACAAAAGTGCCCAACAAACACAGTATGTGAATTCTTTCACAGTACCCTGGACATGCACATAATGATGACCCTACTGTACTCGACTTCAACTCCCCCGGCAAAGTATGGTGACCGTGACACAGTGTGATCCCCCAGCTTTGGCCCCCACACAGCCCTCTATAAAGTATAATAGGTCATCATACAGTATAATGGCCCCACACCTCGCCATGCTGTATAATGGCCCCCACTAGCTCTCCAAACAGTACAACCAAACAGTGCAATGACCCCCACGGCCCTCCACATGGTATGATGGTCCCCACTCAAACCTTCACACTGTATAATTGCTTGCATACAGTATATTGGCCCTCACATAGCCCTCCACAAAGTATAAAGGCTCCCACATAGCCCTCGAAATATTATAATAGCCCCCACATAGCCCTCTATATACTATAATGGGCCCCATATTCCTCCATATTGTATAATGCAAAATCATAATCTTTTATATAGTGTGCTGAACCCTATAGTCCTCCATATAGTATCATGCACTCCCCATAGTCCTCCATATAGTATAATGCACCTCCATCGTCCTCCATACAGTATAATGAATTCCCCATGGTCCTCTATACATTACTATGACTACCAAAATGTGCTCATTGATTTAAAAAAAAAAAAATACTCACCTCTCCTCCTTGTTTCCCGCTGCTCCGGTCTATGCAGCAAGCATTCTGAAGCGCCTGCACATCTCAGGGCAGTGGGTGCCATGTAGTGATGTCATCAGGCCCGCTGTGCTGAGACGTCAGACGCTGAGGAAGAATGATAGAGGAGGAAGTCACAGGCCCCATAGTACTCTTGTGGGTTATGTTCCCACAATGAGCTTTCGGTTTGTTTTTGACAATATTTATTTGCTGTGGCAAAAACAGAGTGTTTTGCAGTTCAAGCAAAGTGGATGGGATTTTATAGAAACCTCATGGCCACTGTGCTTTAAAGGGGTTGTCCACTACTTTCACATTGATGCCATATCCATAGGATAGGGCATCAATTTATGTTTGCCCGGGGTCCCGCACACAGCACCCCCGCCATCAGCTGTTATCGGTGCCGGCGGTGGCCGCCGGCCGGAAGTGCTTATGTGACACCCCAGGGGTCTGGTTGCCACAGTGATAGAGATATTACGTCTGAGAGCAGGTGGGAGGTCCTTTGGTCAGGGATCCTGTGCATGCCACACCTCCTGCCCAGTCTTGGGAGGGGAAGGACTTCCCCTATATAAACCCGGGGCTGAGGCAGAGTGAGTGAGAAAGAAGACAGAACAAGAGTAGAGAAGAGAAGCAGCATAGCAAGAAACATCAGGAGCTCTGTGGGGAGCAGTGTTACAAGGAGTCAGGGGCTGGCAGCTGCAGAGCTCGCCCTGACGGAGAAGATTTCTAACCGGACCCGGAGTCCGAGGCTGTGGGGACTAACTCCTACCCAGCAGCAGAAACCGTCCGGCAGAGGATTTCAGGTCCTCTGGCCCAGAAGCCCGAAGGCACGGTCACACGCGTGGGACCAGCACCGCCATCGTGGAGCGGAAGCCATTAGAAGGCCCCGAGTCACCGGCCATACGGGTGAGCACCACACGGTACACTCAGGGACGTGGGCTACTTATTCCCGCCTCTAGCAAGGTAGCCAGAAGAGTACAGTTAGTTGGGAAGGCCTACAACTCCGCCTGGCCAGGGGAAATCCCATCTGCTCAAGGACTGACCAGGCCCCTATCACTAGCAAGTACTCCGGGAGGGTCTATCTTTGTCACCAGTAAAGACCCTGAACTACACCGCACCGTCTCTGAGTGGTTCCTGCTACCCCCATCATCCACGTCGGCTGCCCTGAGGCCATACCCCTCCCGTTGGGGGTTATACCATCCACGCTGCACCATCCTTCCACCGGCCTCAGCGGTCTGCCCTGCAGCGGCAGCTCCATAGCTGCATTCAACGGGTGGCGTAGTCACCAACCATCTACTGCTAGTACATCGCCGCTCAGTTTGACACCCTGGGCACGGACCGGGTCGCCTCCACGAGACTACAACCCTCAAGAGATCCGGCTCCGGGTAAGCTCCCGCGTGCGCAACGCAGCGCGACACAGGCCCAGGGGCGCGTCAACTTTGGCGTAGTCGGCAGGATCTCGTGCCCGCAACCACCGGGTACTGCGTGCCTGAAAAGCAAAGACTGTTCAAACTTACCTGTGGTGAAGATTCCCGCCATCCGGCGCCATCTTCAGCCTTCTACCCGCCATCGGTGAAGTTTCCCGCCAACCGGCGCCATCTTCTGCCTTCTTCCCGCCATCCGTGGAGTTTTCCCGCCATTGGACGCCATCTTGAGGATGCCGCGCGGGAAGAAGAGGGGCGTGGACTCCGAAAGCGCGCGAGAACTGAAGCCCCGCCTCACGTCCGGACGTTGCGTAAGGTCCTGGAAGGAGCCCAGCAGACGCCGACGTCACCGGAGCGCGACGGAAGGTCCTCAACCCTGACGATCCACTGCGGAGCCGCGGCCTACGGAACAGGATCATCGCAAGGTAGGCCACGGTCCACTAGGGGGGAGGAAGATGTCGGATACGGAGGAGAGCTTCACTGCCTCAACCCCCGCCAGCGCCACCGCTGCTGCAGTTATGCCCTTCACCATGCCCTATATCCCGGGAGCAGCTTGGCTACCCCAGTACTCAGGGGAGTCACATACCCTGCATGACTTTAGAGAAAAGCTGGATAGCCTCTTCCAGGTGTACCCCCTCACAGAAGAGCAAAAAGTGAGCATCCTGGTGGCCCAACTAACTGGGGCAGCCAAAAGGGAAGTAAAATCCTGGCCACCTGGGAGGAAGACTGTCGCAGGGATACTAACCCGGCTGAAGGACACCTTTGATACCCGCACCTCAGCCGAGATTAAGCTTAGATTCTACGGGTGCAAGCAGCGAGCGCATGAGAGTATAAGGGACTATGCACTAAACCTACAAGAGGCCCTGAGGGCCATAAAGTAGACCGACCCTGATGGGGTGGGAAACGAGGACAGGCTGTTGACTGAACAATTTATAGAGGGTTTATATTGCAATGCCCACCGAACCCAGTTGCGGGCAATGGCCTTACAGGATCCCCATCTGGACTTTGCACAGTTCAAGGACAGAGCCATCCGGGTGCTCCGAGAACCGGCACCGGGTGGCGTTGTGACCCACAGGCGCCCAGCTATCACTTACCACCAGGAGGCGGCGCCCTTGTCGGCAGGGCCTGTGGGAGCTGATGCGCAGGCTTTGGACAATGACCCGGCTCCAGACCTACGCCATCAGGTCCAAGAGCTAGCTAAGAGCGTTGCTGCGCTAACCCGAACTGTGCAGTCTTTACAGGTTTCCACCCCAGGGAAGATCCAGCTGGCATCCGGACCGGAGGACATCCCGTGGCGTCGACCAAGGAGGACCCCACCGGCCAGAGGAAGACCCAGTGACCGATACAGCGAGGACGGACGACCCATCTGCCGCCGCTGCAATCAACCTGGACATATGGCAAGGTACTGTTCTTTAAACGGGCACAACCTGGGGTAGAGGGCCAACCCCCAGGAAAAAGATCACCAGGCCCATCGAACTGGCGCGACAGATATGTGGGAGGACGTCCAGTCTTGCCTGTGGTACTGGATGGCATTCCCATGAGTGCCCTACTGGACACCGGGTCACAGGTCACCACCATCCCGTACGTGCTCTTTAAGCAGTACTGGAATGACTCGGATATTACCCGCTACCCTGACGACGACTTGAGTATCATCGCCAGCAATGGCCAGCCCGTGCCACAGATCGGATTTAAAGAGGTGACCATCAAAATCGGTAGAGTCGAACTGGCAGCACAGGGACTGATCATTGTAGATATTGACAAGCATGAGAGCCACCCAAAAATAACTCTAGGAACTAATGTAATTGAGAATTGTCTTGCAGAAGTGATTTTCCTTCTACAGCAGGTTGCCAAG
The DNA here is from genome assembly GCF_046119375.1 of Phyllobates terribilis. NCBI lineage: Eukaryota > Metazoa > Chordata > Amphibia > Anura > Dendrobatidae > Phyllobates > Phyllobates terribilis. The sequence goes on along the minus strand of NW_027363222.1, from coordinate 1,245,948 downwards.
AACGCCAGCTCCGGCGAGCAGCGAGTGCTCCAGAAAGAGATCCGGGCACTGATGCGACGGCAACAGGTGGAACTCTCCGGCGGTGAGATTGGTAGCGTAAGAATGTGTGACCCTTTCCCTATTGCCATGCCCCCAAAAAGTGAAATGATGATTTGGTGCCGGGCAGCTATTGGTCTGAGAGGTAGAGATTACCAGGCAATGGTAGAACCAGTTTACTCAGACAGTAGGCCCACCATTTTGACAGCACGGGGGGTGGTCAATGTACGCCATGGGAGGGTGCCCGTTCGCATAATCAATATCGGGGAGAGGGAAGTGTACCTGCCCCGGTATGCCACGCTAGCAAAATTGTATACCATCAACCAAAACTCTATACAGTCTGTGGAACCCTTGCCTCCATCTCACCCGGAGGAAGGTAACGGCTCTAAGAAAGTAATGGAGGATTGGTGTCAGCAACTACACTTGGGAACTGACTCCACTCCCTCCCACCAGAAACAGGGAGTCTACCGGGTGGTTCAAGAGTATGAGAGAGTGTTTAGTAAACACCCGTTAGACTTCGGGCGAGTCAAGGGGGTAGAACACCGCATCCCCACGGGAGATCATCCTCCCATAAAAGAGAGGTATCGACCCGTACCCCCTGCACATTACCAACACGCCAAGGGGATGCTTAGAGACATGAAGGAGGCTGGGGTAATCCGGGATAGCTGTAGCCCCTGGGCAGCCCCGCTAGTTTTAGTCAAAAAGAAAGACAACACCATGAGGATGTGTGTAGATTACCGGAAAATCAACCATATCACACACAAGGATGCGTACCCCTTACCAAGGATAGAGGAGTCATTGGCTGCTTTAAGGTCTGCTAACTTCTTCTCTACCTTGGATCTCACTAGCGGGTACTGGCAGGTTCCTGTAGCAGAGGCGGACCGGGAGAAGACCGCATTCACCACCCCGATGGGACTTAGCGAGTTCACCTGCATGCCGTTCGGACTCTGCAACGCCCCAGGAACCTTCCAACGATTAATGGAGTGCTGTCTGGGCCACAGAAACTTCGAGACGGTCCTGTTGTACCTGGACGATGTCATTGTATACTCCAAAACTTATGAGGACCACCTGAAACACCTGGCGGAGGTGTTCGAAGCTCTGGCGAGTTACGGCCTAAAGGTGAAACCCTCCAAGTGTCACCTCCTGAAACCAAAGGTGCAGTACCTGGGACACGTGGTGAGCGCTGACGGAGTGGCTCCCGACCCCGATAAGATCACCGCAATTAAGGGATGGCCAAGCCCCTCCAGCGTAAAAGAAGTGCGGCAGTTCCTCGGGTTGGTAGGCTACTACCGAAGGTTTATTCCCGGTTTCACCAAAAAGGCAGCGCCTATGCAGGACCTCCTGATAGGCCAGTCCCGGAAGGCCAAGAACCAGAAGCCGCCCTTCAAATGGGAAGAGCTAGAAGAAGAGTCCTTCCGCCAGCTGAAGATGGCCCTCACGGGGGATGAAATCTTGGCGTACCCGGATTATAGCCAGCCCTTCATCCTCTACACCGACGCCAGTAACATCGGGCTAGGAGCCGTACTGTCCCAGATCCAGCAGGGGAAAGAACGAGGAATCGCCTACGCCAGCCGAAAACTGCGACCCACTGAAAGGAACCCCGAGAATTATAGCTCATTCAAGCTAGAGTTCCTGGCCGTGGTATGGGCAGTCACTGAGCGCTTTAAGCATTACCTTGCTTCTTCCCGGTTCACCGTGTACACGGATAACAACCCGTTGACACACCTGGACACGGCAAGACTCGGTGCCCTGGAGCAGAGGTGGATGGCCCGTCTGTCCAACTACGAGTTCATAATCAAATACCGGGCAGGGCGCTCCAATACTAACGCGGACGCCCTGTCCAGGATGCCCAACCTGCCGGACGAAGGAGAAGATCCGGAGGGACTGGAAGAGATTGAACTCCCTGCGTTCCACCGTCATGGGACTATCCAGTATTCCCACCGGGTAAGGAGTAAGCAGGCTGCTACGTTGAACCCCTTACCTCACTACAACTGGGCGGAAACGCAAGACAGCGACCCTGCCGTCCGACTGGTGAAGGAGATGCTGACTCGGCCGGAGGCTCGCCTTGAACCAGACGCTCCGGAGGAAGCCAAACAACTATGGGCAGAGAAGAGTCGACTGTTCCTTTACAAAGGGAAGTTGTGCCGCAGAATGGTTAACTCCCGGACGCATGAATTACTCTGGCAAGTAGTGGTGCCACGAAGAGACGTAGCCATGGTGATGGAGGCATACCACGACGGAGCTGGACACTTCGGGTGGAAGAAGCTGGAGTTCCTGCTGCGCGAGCGATTCCACTGGGTAGGCATGAGGGGAACCATTGAGAAGTGGTGCAGAGACTGTGGCCCGTGCAACCTGAGAAGGAAGGACCGCGCCAGTCAGAAGACTCCCCTGCAGTCCATCGTCACCCGGCAACCGTTGGAACTGGTAGCCTTGGATCATGTAAAACTGACCCCAAGCAGAAGTGGCTACGTCTACGCGTTAACCATCGTGGATCATTACTCCCGGTTTCTGGTTGTCGTCCCCGTCAAGGACTTAACGGCTCAAACAGCAGCTAGAGCCTTCCAGCAGCACTTTTGCCGTCCACACGGGTACCCGGACCAAGTGCTGACGGACCAGGGACCTGCCTTTGAAGCGGAGGTCTTCCAGGAATTCTGCAATCTGTATGGCTGCCGGAAGATAAGGACGACACCCTACCATCCGCAGACTAATGGACTTTGTGAAAAAATGAACCAGGTGGTAATGGATCTTCTAAAAACGTTGCCCCTGGAAGAACGCAGTCTGTGGCCTGAAAAGTTGCCCGATCTGGTGGACCTATACAACCACATCCCGGTAGGTTCCACCAACTGTACCCCGGCTTACCTAATGAGGGCAAGACCTGGTAAGTTACCTGTTGACCTGGAAATGGGAGTCCTGACACCCGAGGACACTTCACCAGAAACAGACTGGGACACAGAGAGGCAGCAGCAGTACCGGAGAGTACAGGAGAGCGTGGAGCGAAGTGTCTGTCAGGCTAGGGAAAGACAAGAGAAAACTTATAACCAGTATGCTCCCGCTGTTCCCCTGGTACCCGGAGAGCAGGTCTTGAAGAGGAAGAGACGGCTCCACAAGTTGGACGACCAGTGGGAGAAGGACCCGTACACCGTACTGCCCTCAAGCCACGAAAACCCGAAGGTCTGTACCATCAGTAAAGACGGAGGGGAAACCACAGCCATTGTATCCCGGGACCACCTGAAGAAGTGTCCCGAACAACTGAGGAACCCTGAAGAGGAACAAGAAGATCATCGACCCGTAGAGGAAAGGGAAGATATGGTTAGTACCGTGCTCGGGGACTTCCCTCGGTCTTGGACTCAAGTCAATGGTGCAGTTGTGGTACCCGTACTCACCTTCCTCCAACCATCATCCCAAGAACCTACGGAGCAACCGGTAGAGCTGGAAGAACAGCCGGTCCAGGAGGCAGAAGACTCTACATAAGCAGACCCGGAAAATCAACCCTCTGCTTATAGTGAGCCTGCCATACCCCTAGTGAGCCAGAGGGCCCATAGACAGCTGCCCAGTTTACCCTTGACAGCTCCTACACCCTGTAGTTCAGGGCCAGACAGTCAGCTCCGTAGGTCCACTAGGGCCACTAGAGGCCAGCTACCCGCACGTTGGAGGATCTAAATGTTTAAGCTATCTTATAATGTTTACTTGTTTATAGTTGCTTGTGTATAATTTTGTGTTTCTAGTTCTTTTTAGGAGTCCTTGGTGGATTTACCGGGAATCCTTGTACATAGTTGGAGCGTAACCCAGGATGGACTAAAGACTGTTAAGGACTCGGGGCAGGACAGGCCCCTACCTGGTTACGTCTCCCTGTTTTGGTGAAATGGACACCTTGCTTTTCAAAACTGCACCCGGTTGCGGACACGCCGTAACCATCTTATGTGTTTTTCTTATTGTATTGTTATTGCTATACCTTGTTATGTTTTTCTAAAAAAAATATGTTTAGTCCCGGAGTACTAAATTTCACTAGGGGGGAATGTGACACCCCAGGGGTCTGGTTGCCACAGTGATAGAGATATTACGTCTGAGAGCAGGTGGGAGGTCCTTTGGTCAGGGATCCTGTGCATGCCACACCTCCTGCCCAGTCTTGGGAGGGGAAGGACTTCCCCTATATAAACCCGGGGCTGAGGCAGAGTGAGTGAGAAAGAAGACAGAACAAGAGTAGAGAAGAGAAGCAGCATAGCAAGAAACATCAGGAGCTCTGTGGGGAGCAGTGTTACAAGGAGTCAGGGGCTGGCAGCTGCAGAGCTCGCCCTGACGGAGAAGATTTCTAACCGGACCCGGAGTCCGAGGCTGTGGGGACTAACTCCTACCCAGCAGCAGAAACCGTCCGGCAGAGGATTTCAGGTCCTCTGGCCCAGAAGCCCGAAGGCACGGTCACACGCGTGGGACCAGCACCGCCATCGTGGAGCGGAAGCCATTAGAAGGCCCCGAGTCACCGGCCATACGGGTGAGCACCACACGGTACACTCAGGGACGTGGGCTACTTATTCCCGCCTCTAGCAAGGTAGCCAGAAGAGTACAGTTAGTTGGGAAGGCCTACAACTCCGCCTGGCCAGGGGAAATCCCATCTGCTCAAGGACTGACCAGGCCCCTATCACTAGCAAGTACTCCGGGAGGGTCTATCTTTGTCACCAGTAAAGACCCTGAACTACACCGCACCGTCTCTGAGTGGTTCCTGCTACCCCCATCATCCACGTCGGCTGCCCTGAGGCCATACCCCTCCCGTTGGGGGTTATACCATCCACGCTGCACCATCCTTCCACCGGCCTCAGCGGTCTGCCCTGCAGCGGCAGCTCCATAGCTGCATTCAACGGGTGGCGTAGTCACCAACCATCTACTGCTAGTACATCGCCGCTCAGTTTGACTCCCTGGGCACGGACCGGGTCGCCGCCACGAGACTACAACCCTCAAGAGATCCGGCTCCGGGTAAGCTCCCGCGTGCGCAACGCAGCGCGACACAGGCCCAGGGGCGCGTCACTTACCTTCCGGTGACTGGTCGCCATGTTGTAGTGGTCGGCACTTGTTAGTGCACATCAAACTGCCATTCAATTGAATGGGAGGCGGATGTGCAGTACCCCGCGGCGGCCACTACAGATGGATGGCCAAACACCGCAGGCAAGTACTTCCGGCCGGTGGCCGCCGCCGCCAGCACCGATAACTTCTGATCGGCAGGGGTGCTGCGTGCAGGACCCCGGCCGATCATACATTGATGCCCTATCTTATGGATATGACTCGCCCCCTGGGCCGTGTGTTACCCGGAATCCGGCAATAGGGCAATAATGGGGGTAGTAGTGGCAACCCGGTCCATGGCTCAGGGTGGTCATACCAAATGTTGTGGCAGTCTATTTGTAGGGTTTTAAATGTCCGACTACGCCACCCATGGATTGCGGTCAGGGTTAACCGCCGCTGCAGTGCAGACCGCTGGGGCAGATGTAGGTGTGCAGCACTAAGTAGTATAACTCCCCACGGGAGGAGTGTGGCCCCAGGGCAGTATATAGATGGATGATGGAGGGGATGATTCTGACCGCAATAGCCAGGAAACGGAGGCCTCTTAAACAGTTCAGGGTCTTTATTAGAACAGGTGAGACGACCCAAAAACAGTCCCGGCTAGGAGGGGGCCTGGATGTCTGAGAACAAGTGGGAAGCTGGCCCTGGTCAGGGTGAGGGTGAAGGCCTACCATGCTCTCTGCGCTCTTTCTGGCTATTTCCCTCCTTGTGGTGTAACAGCCCACGTTCCTGAGCTCACCGTGTCTTCTCGCCCGTATGGCTTGCAACTTGGGTCCCTTTCTACTCTTGGCCTGGTGCAGCTTTGCTGGTCCCTTCTGCTGTGGCGGAACCTCCGGGCTTCTTAGGCCAAGGAACATACAGTCCCCTGCGGGCTGGTTATTTGCTGTAGGACTTGGATTCCTAACAGCCTCGGACACCAAGTCCGGTAGATCAGTTTCTCTCTCAGCCAGGACAGGCTCTCCTCGCCTTCCGTCCCTGGCTCATGGCTCCTCTACTGCCACACGACCTCCTCAGCTTCAGCTGAACTGGCTCTCCCTTCTCTGGGACACTTCTCACTCCAGAGACAGGTCGTCCAGAACTCTCTAACCCTGCCCCCAGTTCCAGCTTTTATAGGGTCAGCCTGCTCCCCCTACTGACTTGGGACAGGAGGTGCTGCATGCTAATGGTCCCTGACCAGAGAACCTCCCCCTTGCTCTCAGAAACAGCTTTATTATACATTTGTGGCATCCAGGCCAGGGTGACACATTCCCCCCTAGTAAAACTTAGTACTCCGGGACTAACAGGAAACACAAATATAGGTTATAAACAACAACATAACATATGTACAAGTGCATTTTGTCCTTAAGGAAACGGCGCTTCCGCGACCGGGTGTCCATTTCACCCAACAAGGCGAAGTCTTTGAGCGATGTGGGGACCTGTCCAAAGCAAACCCCAAACGTTGGGCGTGGCTGCAAGGCAAAACTACCTACTTTGGACCACACGGGGCCACGCCAGACAGGTTTTTCTTCCGTGGCCGTCTTCGCAAGAGGCACCAACTGCAACTATCTACATGATAGTTCCGGTTATTCATCGTCCATAACCTGTCAGTCCATGAGCTAGAAAAACTAGAAAAACATAATTAATAACCAGGGTACAACATAACACATTAAATACATACATTATCCACTTAGATCTTCCAGCGAGCTGGCATTTGCCCCTTAGTGCTTCGGGTTGACCTACGTAACCCACTGTCTGGTGGTGGTCTAACCTGGTTTTTCTCACTAGCGCTCGGGGTGCAGTCACTGGCTAAACTTACAGGCAGGGCAGGCAGCTGTCTGCGGGTCCTCTGGCTTACCGCAGGCATGGCAGGCTCACTGTCAGCAGAGGGTTGACTCTCCTGGGCTGCTGGTACAGGCCCTTCTGCCTCTGGAACTGCTTGTTCTTCTCCACCTTCCTGCTCTGGTGTAGGTTGTTGCTGAGCCGGTTGCAGGAAATGCAGGACGGGTACCACTATGGCACCGTTTATTCGAGTCCAGGACTGAGGGAATTCTCCGAGAATGGTGCTGATCATTTCTTCCTTGTCCTCTGCGGGTTCAAGGTCACTTTGATCCTCTTCTGCACTACGGAGTTGCTCGGGGCACATTTTTAGGTGGTCTCTGGAGATGGTACTAGTGGTTTCTCCTCCATCCTTAGTGACCACGCACACCTTCGGGTTGTCGTGATCAGACTGCAGTACTGTGTAGGGTTCCCTTTCCCACTGGTCATCCAGCTTGTGTAGCCTTCTCTTTCGCTTCAGAACCTGCTCACCAGGTTCCAGGGGACAAGCAGGGACGTGTTGGTTGAAGAGCCTCTCTTGCTTTTGTCTCGCCTGGGCCAGGCTCTTCTCCACACTCTCCTGTACCTTCTTGTACTGCAGTCGCCTTTCCGTATCCCAGTCCGCATCTGGGGAGGTGTCCTTGGGTGTTAGGACTCCCATCTCCAGGTCTATGGGCAGCTTACCTGGTCTGGCTCTCATCAGGTAAGCCGGGGTGCAGTTTGTAGCATTCACCGGGATATGGTTGTATAAGTCTATCAGGTCCGGCAGTTTTTCTGGCCACAGGCTGCATTCCTCCAGGGGCAACGTCTTCATGAGATCAATGACTATATTGTTCATTTTCTCACACATCCCGTTGGTTTGTGGGTGGTAAGGCGTTGTCCGAATCTTCTTACAGCCATAGAGGTTGCAGAACTCTTGGAAGATTTTGGCCTCGAATGCAGGACCTTGGTCTGTCAGGACCTGTTCTGGATACCCGTGTGGGTGGCAGAAGGTTTGCTGGAAGGCTCTGGCCGCCGTTTGAGCTGTCAAGTCTTTTACCGGGACCACCACTAGAAATCGGGAATAGTGGTCCATGATTGTCAGGGCATAAACGTATCCTGACCGGCTTGGAGCCAATTTGACGTGGTCCAGAGCTACCAGCTCAAGAGGCTGCTTGGTGACGATGGGCCTCAAGGGTGTCTTCTGGCTGGTGCGGTCCTTCCTCCTTAGATTACAAGGGCCACAGTCTCTGCACCACTTCTCTACAGCCCCTCTCATGCTGATCCAGAAGAACCGTCCTCTTAGCAGGAACTCCAGTTTCTTCCAGCCGAAGTGCCCCGCTCTGTCATGGTAAGCCTCCAGGACCATAGCTGCATCTCGCCTTGGGACGACTTGCCAGGTCAGCTCGTGCGTCCGGTGGTTGACGAGTCTTCTGCACAGCTTACCTTCATAGAGGAACAGCCTGCTCTTCTCTTTCCATAGCTGCTTGGCTTCCTCTGGGGCATCCGGATCTAGACGGACGTCTTCTCGGGTCAGCAGGTCTTTCACCATGCGGACTGCAGGGTCACTATCTTGGGTCTTGGCCCAGCTGTGGTGAGGTAGGGGATTGATCATGATGGTTGTTAAGTCTTCCTCCTTCACGCGGTGGGAATATTGAGTGGCCCCATACCGGTGGAATGCAGGGAGCTGTTATGAACTGCTACAAACACTAAGGAAAGAAAGGAAAACTGTCCCTACCATAGGACTAAGCTGATTCCCTACGATGCAGCGGGGGACCTGTTCCTTGTGAACAGACCCGCCTAAGTCCTCGGCTAGTCCGAACGCTGACCTATAGATATAAGGGAGGGGTCCCTACAAGAACTAAGGACTGGGATATAGTTGGACACCTCCTAGCAGAAATTGTAGCAGAGCAAAGACAAACAAACAAACAGAAGTACTAGTGGTCAAAAGACCAAGCAAACTACAGAGTAAGGTACAAGGCACCTGGCTAGCTTAAGAGTAAATGTAACACTGAAGTCCTGCAAGGCCAGGAGGGCGGAGCTGGATTATATAGGCAAAAAGTCATGTGACCAGCAAAATAGAAAAAACTAACAGGAGGGTTCTAACAGTACCCCCTCTTCAATGAGGATCCTCCGGATCCTCCAGGCCCAGGTCTATCAGGAAACCTCCTGTGAAACGCTCCGACAAGTCTAGGAGCAGAGACATCATCCGCCCTTACCCAGGAGTTATCCTCGGGACCGAAACCCTTCCAAGCGACGAGATACTGCAATCTCCCTCGATGCCATCTAGAATTAAGAATGCGAGAAATTTCATATTCACCTTCTTCCTCCACCGGAGGAACAGAGACAGTGGCGTCCCTATCAGAAACATCAGCTTTTTTCAATAAGGAAACATGAAACACCGGATTAATCTTCCAGGAGGTAGGAACCTCCAACCTAACAGCAGATTGGTTAACTACCTGAAGCACCTTAAACGGACCTACAAACTTCGGGCCCAATTTCTTAGAAGGAATCCTCAACCGCAGATTCCTAGAGGACAACCAAACCATGTCACCAACAGTAAACAAAACCTCTTGACGTTTCCTGTCAAAGTACCTCTTGGATTTTTTGTTGGCCTCTTGAAGGTTACGACGTACATCAGTCCAAACTCTCTCCAAATCATCGGAAAAATTCTCCTCCTCCTGCACAGCCGATACCAATTTGGAGAATGACCCAAACGACGGATGTCTCCCAGTACAACAAAAAAAAGGAGAACACCCAGCAGAAGAGGATGTATGGTTGTTAAGAGCAAATTCAGCCAGTGGCAGAAACTCAGACCACCCCTCTTGATTGTCAGCCACAAAACAACGCAAAAACTGTTCAACATCCTGGTTCTTTCTTTCTGTCTGTCCATTAGACTCAGGATGATAACCAGACGAAAATGACAAATGGACTCCCAACCTGTCACAAAAGGCACGCCAAAAACGAGCCACGAACTGAGGTCCCCTATCGGAAACAATGTCGGAAGGAACGCCATGGAGCCTGACAATTTCTTTAACAAAAGCCTTAGCGAGTGTCCTGGCGCAGGGCAGTTTGATGAAGGGAACCAAGTGACACATCTTGCTAAAACGGTCCACGACCACCCAGATAACAGTGAAACCCTCAGAGGCAGGAAGGTCAGTAATAAAATCCATAGCAAGATGCGTCCAAGGAGCACTAGGAACCTCCAGAGGGCAAAGCAACCCCGCAGCAGGAGCATGTGAAGACTTAGATCTAGCACACACAGTACATTGACGCACCCACTTAATGACTTCCTTCTGCCACCCAGGCCACCAAAAACTGCGACCTACAAGTCTCTTAGTCTCCGAAATTCCTGGATGACCTGCCAACCGAGACTTATGACAGTCCACAAACAAATCTCTCATAAAGTTCCTAGGCACAAACAACCTTCCATGGGGAGTGTTAGATGGGGCATCCTCCTGGGCTTTCAGAATCCCATCTTCCAAAACGGAGTCCAATGCTGCTATCACAACACCTTCCTGTAAAATGCTCTCCTCCTCCTCGGTACCAACCATGGGAGAAAAACTGCGAGATAAAGCATCAGCTTTTACATTCTTGGTACACGGGATGTAAGTAACAGAAAAATTAAACCGCGAAAAAAAAAGTGCCCACCTAGCTTGACGGGCATTCAAGCGCTTGGCAGCATCAAGATAGATCAGATTCTTACGATCAGTAAAAACCTGAATGGTAAATTTAGCACCTTCCAAGAGATGACGCCAATGTTCAAATGCGAGTTTAATCGCCAGCAATTCCCGATTACCGACATCATAATTAAGTTCGGTCTCAGAAAATTTTTTTGAAAAAAAAAGCACAGGGATGTACTCCATCCTTGTTTTCCTGAGACAAAACAGCACCGACCCCCACCGAAGAAGCATCAACCTCGACCAAAAAAGGCTTGGTCTCATCAGGCTGCTTAAGGATGGGGGCAGAACTGAACCTCTCCTTGAGATACACAAAAGCTTCAATGGCCTCAGTAGTCCACTGAACCGTATTCGCACCTTTCCTGGTGAGATCGGTCAGCGGCTTAACAATTATAGAAAAATTCTTAATGAATTTTCTGCAATAATTGGCGAAACCCAAAAATCTCTGTATTGGTTTCAAACTAATAGGCCTAGGCCATTCCTGCACCGCCTGAACCTTCACCGGATCCATCTCAAAGCCCTCACTGGAGATAATGTAGCCCAAAAAACTAATTCTCTGCACAGCGAACTCACATTTCTCCAGCTTAGCAAAAAGTGAATTGTCGCTTAACAATTGCAATACCTCACGTGCGCTCTGCCAATGAGACTCCAGATCCGGCGCAAAAATCAAAATGTCATCCAAATACAACACCACATTCTTACCGATCAACGGTCTTAGGATGTCATTAATAAGGTTCTGAAAAAAAGCTGGTGCGTTGGTAAGACCAAAGAGCATAACCAGATTCTCAAAATGACCCACTGGAGTGTTAAAAGCAGTTTTCCACTCATCACCTTCCTTCATACGTAACAAATTGTATGCCCCCCGGAGATCAATCTTAGAGAACCACTTGGCCCCCACTAACTGGTTGAACAAGTCAGGAATTAATGGCAGTGGGTAGGAATTGCGTACTGTAATTTTATTAATTTCGCAAAAGTCCAGACATGGACGTAAACCGCCGTCCTTTTTTTTTCCCAAAAAAAATCCAACAACCACAGGTGACTTAGAAGGTCTAATGTGACCGGCGGCCAAGCTTGTCTGTATGTATTCCTCCAAGGCCTTTCTCTCAGGGATAGTAAGATTAAATAAGCGACTCTTGGGAAGAGTTGCTCCAGGGACAAACTCAATAGTACAATCATAGTCCCTATGAGGAGGCAAAACTTGCAACTCCTCCTCTGAAAAAACCTTCCAAAAATCCTGAATAGGTACAGGTAATTCCCCTCTTTCCACAGCAGCAATGCGACCGTTACAACATCTATCATAACACTTAGGACTCCAAGACTTAATTTCATTGGTAGACCAGTCCAGTACAGGATTGTGCAATTTTAACCAAGGTAACCCCAAAACCACTGGAGCAGGCAAATTATTTAACCGGTTCCCGACCGCCCACTGTAGATAAACGTCGGCGCTTGCTGGGCTCTGTGCAGCGCCGACGTTTAAAAACGGTGGGTGGTCTCGCAGCGCTCAGGACCCCCAGGGTCCTGCAAGCGCTGCGATTCCTGTGCAGAGCGTTAGCTCTGACAGGGGACATCATCGGGACCTGATTGGATCAGGTCCCAGTGATGTTAACCCTTTGCTATGTTCTATATGCCGCAATCTATAGTGATCGCGGCATATAGAAGATAGACAGAGGAGAGGGGGTCGTCTTACTTACCTCTCCGACGACCCCTGATACCTTCCAGGACCTGGGGTAGCTATGGCAGCTGGAGGTCACATGACCACCTCCAGATCTGCCAAATAAGGTGTCCTGCCTGGCTCAGCCTGCAGCTGAAGCCTGGCAGGAGACACGGTGTGAAACAGTCAGCAAAGATCTCATGTAATGTAATACATGTCTATTACATTACATGAGATCAGTGATCAGAAAAATAAAAATTAATGTCCCATACAGGGACTAAGTAAAAATGTAAAAAAAAGTTTAAAAAAAGTTTTTAAACTGTTAAAAAAAAATCACAAAATAAATAAAAAATAAATAAAATATTAAACCAATAAATCCGTATATTTTTACAAAACCAAAAAAAGTACACATATTTGGTATCACCGCGTCGGAAACAACCCAAGCTATAAAAGTGTCACACTAATTAACTCCTTCTGTGCACACCGTAATAAAAATAAATAAAAAACGGGGCAAAAAAATATGCTTTTTCATCATATCGCCAAACAAAAAGTGGAAAAAATGCGATCAAAAAGCAAAATAGAAATAAAAATGGTACCGCTGAAAACGTCATCTTGTTCCGCAAAAAAAAAGCCGCCATACAGCTCCATCAGCCGAAAAATAAAAAAGTTATAGCGCTCAGAATAAAGCAATGCAAAAAAAATATTTTTTTCTATAAAATTGTTTTATTGTGTAAAAGCGCCAAAAAATAAAAAAAATACAGTAAGTGTAGCATCGCTGTAAATGTACTGACCCGAAGAATAACGCTGCCCGATCACTTTTACCACACGCAGAACGGCATAAAAAAAAACCCTCAAAAAACAATTCCTGAATTGTTGGTTTTTGTTAATTTTACCTCCCAAAAAACGGAATAGAAAGCGATCAAAAAATGTCACGTACCCAAAAATGGTACCAATAAAAATGTCAACTCGTCCCGCAAAAAACAAGCCATCACATGACTCTGTCAGCCAAAATATGGAAAAATTATAGCTCTCAAAATATGGTGATGCAAAAACTAGATTTTGCAAAAAAAAGCGTCTTTTAGTCTGTGACAGCTGTCAATCATAAAAACCCGATATGATTCTGGTATCGCTGTAATCACACCGACCCGAAGAATAAAGTAATCTAATCAGTTATATCACACGAGGAAAGGAGTAAAAAATAAATAAAACCAATTCTTCACCGGCTACTGATTTGTTTATTATGTCTCCCAAAGATCGCAGTAAGGCTCTGCCCACATTTATCCTGCGCTCTGCGCTGAGCGCTTACACAAGAGTTTCCGTGTAAATCTCTGAAATACGTGATTCAGACAAAACCCATGACGGAAGATTCCCTCTAATGAGGCAGATATAGGCCACTGTGGATGCTGTCTGGCCTGGGATCCCACGGTGTCATTTGTTTTAGGCGTGCATAAAAGTGCGGTTGGCCACAGTTTTGTGCACTTCTGAAAAAAAGGACACCGCTAAACAGAGGCCAGACGGAGTCCAGAGTAACTCTGCTGCCTCATTATAGTGAATGGATCCCGCAGGGGTTTCATCTGAATTACATCACTTGGAAATTTAGATGGAAACCCCGATGTAAGTGCTCAGCCTAGAGCGCCGGATAAATGTTACGTAAAATGTTCCCAATAAAAGCTTCAACTCAGTCCTCAAAAAAAGCTAGTCCCCACTCAGGTCCGTCATCTGTTAAAAATATAAGGGACTTCCAAGTTACTGGTAGCAGAAAGGCTCTGGAAAAGCGAAATGGCCCTTGCCCCCCAAAAGAAATTCAGAAAATGTTGTGCTCCCAAATTCAAATGCCTATTCTACAATAATTTGTTCTCCAATTGTCAAATAGCACTCCGTCCCCCCAGATCTCGCCATATGGCTGAGCGGTACAATACAGCCACATATGGGGTATTGCCACTTTTAGTAGAAATTGTGTGACACATTTCGGCACCATTTTTACCCATTGCCCTGTGTGAAAATGGAAAATCTGAGGGTAAAACATTTTTTTGTGGTAAAAATATAATTATGCTTTTTTCACTGCCCAATGGTATAAATTTAAAAATTAAAAAATACTCACTACTTCCCTAGATGAATTCCTTGAGAGATGTAGTTTACAAAATGGGGTCACTTGTGGGGGTTTCTGCTGTTTAGGCATGTCAGCGACTCTTCAAATGTGACATGGTGTCTGCCACCTATCCCAGCCAACATAGCGCTCCTTTCTCTTCCGAACCCTGCCGTACACCAAAGCAGTGCTTTTCCCCCACATATGGGGTATCGGCGTACTCAGGAGAAATTGCACAACAAATTTCATGGTGCAATTTATCCTGTTACCCTTATGATAATGCAAAATTAGGGAATGAAAAACATTTTTTGTGGGAAAAATGTGAAAATTGTATTTTTACGGATCAATATTATAAACTTCTGTGAAGCACTTGGGGTGCAAGGTGCTCACCACACATCTAGATAAGTTTCCTAAGGGGTCTAGTTTCCAAAATGGTGGCACTTGTGGGTGGTTTCCACTGTTTAGGCACATTAGGGGCCCCCCAAATGCGACATGGCGTCTGCTAATTATTCAAACAAATTTTCCATTCAAAAAGTCAAATGGCGCTCCTTCCCTTTCAAACCCTGCCATGCGCCCAAACAGTAATTTGCCTTCACATATGGGGTATCGGCGTGTTCAGGAGAAATTGCACAACAAATTTCATGGTGCAATTTATCCTATTACCCTTATGATAATGCAAAATTAAGGGATGAAAAACGGTTTTGTGGGAAAAATGTGAAAATTTTATTTTTACAGCTCAATATTATAAACTTCTGTGAAGCACCTTGGGGTTCAAGGTGCTCACCACACATCTAGATAAGTTCCCTAAGGGGTCTAGTATCCAAAATGGTGTCACTTGTGGGGGGTTTCCACTGTTTAGGCACATCAGGGGCTCCCCAAATGCAACATGGCGTCCGCTAATTATTCAAACAAATTTTACATTCAAAAAGTCAAATGGAGCTCCTTCCCTTTCAAACCCTGCCGTGCGCCCAAACAGTGGTTTTCCTCCACATATGGGGTATCGGCGTGTTCAGGAGAAACTGCACAATAAATTTCATGGTGCAATTTATCCTATTACCCTTATGATAATGCAAAATTAAGGGATATAAAACGTTTTTGTGGGAAAAATGTGAAAATTTTATTTTTACAGCTCAATATTATAAACTTCTGTGAAGCACCTTGGGGTTCAAGGTGCTCACCTCACATCTAGATATGTTCCCTAAGGGGTCTAGTTTCCAAAATGGTGTCACTTGTGGGAGGTTTCCACTGTTTAGGAACATCAGGGGCTCTCCAAACGCAACATGGCGTCTGCTAATTATTCAGACAAATTTTACATTCAAAAAGTCTAATGGCGCTCCTTCCCTTCCGAGCCCTGCAGTGCGCCCAAACAGTGGTTTTCCCTCACATATGGGGTATCAGCGCGCTCAAGAGAAATTGCACAAAAAATTTTGGGGTCCATTTTTTCCTGTTACCCCTGTGAAAATAAAAAAAATTAGGTCTAAAGTAACATTTTTGTGAAAAAAGTTAAATGTTAATTTTTTTCTTCCACATTCCAAAAATTCCTGTGAAGCACCTGAAGGGTTAATAAAGTTCTTGAATGTGGTTTTGAGCACCTTGAGGGGTGCAGTTTTTAGAATGGTGTCACTTTTGGGTATTTTCTGTCATAAAGACCCCTCAAAGTGACTTCAAATATGATATGGTCCCTAAAAAAATGTTTTTGTAAATTTTGTTGGAAACATGAGAAATCGCTGGTCAACTTTTAACCCTTATAGCTCCCTAACAAAAAAAAAATTTTGGTTCCAAAATTGTGCTGATGTAAAGTAGACATGTGGGAAATGTTATTTATTAACTATTTTGTGTGACATATCTCTCTGATTTAAGGGCATGAAAATTCAAAGTTTGAAAATTGCAAAATTTTCAAAATTTTTGCCAAATTTCCGATTTTTTCACAAATAAACGCAAGTGATATCAAAGAAATTTTACCACTATCATGAAGTACAATATGTCACGAAAAAACAATCTCAGAATCAGGGGAATCCGTTGAAGCGTTCCAGAGTAATTACTTCATAAAGTGACAGTGGTCAGAATTGAAAAAATTGGCCCGGTCACGAAGGCAAAAACAGGCTCTGGAGCGAAGTGGTTAAAACATTATCTTTCTTATTATTCTAACATTTGGCAAATATTAAAAATTATGGTAATCCTAATTGACCTAAAACGGGAAAGGTTTATTCTTATTTCATGTCAGATTTTGAGAAAAACATGCATATGTGTCTTTTTATATAGTGTATGTAAACTTCTGGTTTCAACTGTATATATGTATATATGTGCACATCTCATTGCTATAGCAAATCAGTGGGAGTCATCAACAGTGATAAAATAATAGAAAAAAAGGAAGAAAATTGAATCCTTAGAGGAAAAGTAAGATGATTTGTCTAAAAAATGCCAGTGTAAGGAGGCTCGTAAGCTCCCCGGGGAGCCATTGCATGGTTTATAAGCCTCCTTACTCTGGCATTTCACTCTCCTCACTGGGATCTAAGGGGTAAAGTTTTTCCTTCTGAAGTCTCTCACACAGCTAAATCAGATCTCATGCTTTGCACTGCTGAGGGGCAACACCCCGAAACACCATGGCTGCAAATTGAGATTCTAGTTTCCCATTTATCCTAAATCATGTGGAAAGGCTTGTTAAAAGGTTGATATTGACTTTTAGGATTGCTACTTCCAATAGGTGGCACTGGAAGAGACAGTTTGCAAGTTTTGGGTAGAATTTCTCTTCAATAAAAATACTTTTTGATTACACCAGTGATTTTTTTCCTTTCTTACAGACTGGACCAGTCATTGGGGAAGCCCTCACTGTTTCTTTCTGGATAGATTCCACTTCCTACCACTATGAAATGGAATAAATGCTATGTTTTAGAGAAATTAACAATAGTAATGGTAATAATCTGACACCATATGATAGCAAATCCAAGCAACATGCCGTCATTTGTAACAATGGGAAAGCCTTTTTTTAAGAGGTTGTCCAGAATAAGGATGCCATATTTCATCGCTTTGTGGAAAAATAGGTAAATCGTTTCTCATGTTATATTCTCTGAACTGTAAATCGTAAACAGTTTCACAAATTTGGTTGAATGCCAGTAGACCCAAAAAAATGCTAATTTCTAATAGTAAATTTAAAAATGACTTTTTTTTACTTTTATTTATTTCCAGATAAAGTGAAAGATCGAGGCTCTAATACAATTGGGTCAAGATTGAACCGTGTCGAGGACAAGGTAAGAAAATAAGATAAAACCATATATATTTATATTATGCACAGCTACTACTTACACATACACACATGGAGTACAGGATATACAGACAATTACCACATACTACATACAGAAGATTCCTCACTCTCTGAAAAAGTGTAAAATACATAATGGTGCATCCAGACACCAATTCTACAGCGCTGCTCATACACTGCAAAGAGTCTAAATACCTGTGGTCATCTGTGACTTGCACACACAAGTTAAGGTGGCCACACACAATAACTGAACGTTGATTGCTGGTTCGGCCGTCCACTACCTCTCCCAACTCTCATACACGAGAAGGTTTGGCTTGGTTAAATGTTCATGTGTTTTCAAAGTGGAGAACTGTGAAAATCACTGCCAAACGGCTCTGGCAGCAGCTTATCACCTGAATAACAAAAGGGTCGGGCATTAAGGGTCAGGCAGTTTGAATTTTACCTCCTCTGACCTCATCTGTCAGGGAAGAGTCTGGATGTCCCCTTAGACTATTAGCTTAGTCTATTGTGTATGGAGGCTTAAAGGGGTTTTCCATTACTCAGACAACACCTTCTCAATCCATATGTGTGTCCCCCAGTAAAATAATAACACCTATACTCACCTCCAGTGCCAGCACTATTCCAGCGGTGTCTGCACTGGCTCTCCTGGGGATTGCATGTGTCATGGGTGTGTCAGAAGTGACAGACAGTCATCCTGCAGTTGGTTGCAGGAGATCTCTTCATTTGGCCTTACAGACTTCTTAGAATATGTATCTCTAGGACCCAGGGGCTAGCTTCCTCGGGCTAATTAACACCCTGGCCTGGATGTATAAATACCTGTTGTGAGCCAGAGGGAGGTGCCAGCGATATTCATTGCCCCTTGTGAAGGCTTGAGCAAGAGCAGTACTTCTATCTCTCTGGTGCTAGAGAACGTGTGCGCATTTGTCTGGAGTCGAGTAAAGCTAAGCGATTTTCCCTTGTTTGTCCCCCCTTGTTGTCTTTAGTGTTCAGTGGGGATCAACTAGTGCTCATCCTTTCTGTTCCCTAGCCTGAGCCTAATGCCAGGGATAGACAGGCTGAGGTATGCGTGCGGCGATTGGTGAAGAACCAATAAAGGGACATTAGTGGAGACAGGGTGACACTAGATCAGCCTAGGAGTTCTCCACTCCCCACTTTCCCTAGTCTGGGTTCCCTTTCCGTTTTACCTTTGTGTTGCACTTAGTCTTTCCCACACCTTGCGTGACAGCATGACATTATGTCTCATGATTCCTAGGGGCAATCAGTGCTGACTTTACTCTCCCCGCCTTTGGCCAACTTGCATACATCCAGAGGAAGTGAGAGATGTTGCTGCTCTTACTTCCTCCGGATGTACAGGTATGTGCTATAACTGGAGGCAGGAAGAGTGAAGCCAGCGTTGATTGGCAGCAGGGATCACTTGACATAACAATGTCACATGATCCCAAGGAGAGCCAATGCCGACACGGCTGGAACACTGGAAGGGAGTATAGGTGTTATTATTTTACTGAGGGCAAAAATATATATATGGAGAAGGAGATGTCCGAGTAGTAGAAAACCCCTTTAAGTGTTGGCTACTACTTTCATGGATGTGGACAGAAAGCTCTTTCTGAGTTCATTAAGTAGTTCAATCTGACAAAGGTTTCCAATAGAGTTGGTGCGAGTCAATTCGCAGGACCCAGTCCATCAGCCACATCCATAATCTGTGACGGCTGCATCGGAGCCCTGAGAACCACCTCCTACATCCCGGCATCCACAGCTGTTCTACTGATTAGCCGGCCTGATGCAATGTCACATATGCATCATGCTGTAACCATAAAGATGCAGCTAATCAGAAGAGAAGCAGGGAATCTTGGAAGGTAGAAGGCAGGTCTTGAGGCTCCTGTCCAGCATCCAAAGATTACTGACATGGCTGATGGACCCAGTGCTGCGAAAAGAATCGCACCAACTATAGTTTTCAATTAAAACAACAATGTCTAAATGGCTAACCAATATTGCATTAAAGGATCTATCTACTTTATTTCTCCCCAAAACTGTGCCTCTCTTGTCCATGGGGTATGTCTGGTATTGCAACTCAGTGCCCCATTGATTTGGTTAGGGATAAGCTACAATATCAGGCAGCGCTCACGGGTAGTGTGAAATGTGTATGGAGTGTGGTCTGTATCTATGCTATTCTCTTTGTTTGAAGTTTTTTTTTATACATTTGTAGGTAACTCAAATGGATCATAAACTCAATCTCATAACCGATATGATTCACCACCTGATAGCAAACCAACAAAGCGGTCAGTCTACCAACAGAACACCGCACCGGAGCAACTCTCTGAACAACGGGAGCAACCTCTCCAGTACTCTGCCTACCTACCAACAGTTACAGTGCCAAGACGAGACCAAGATAATGCATCTTGATGAACAAACACAAACTAGTTCTTCTACTGTCCTCAATGCAGATATTCATTATTTTAATGAATGCATTTATAAGCAGAAAGTAAAATGAATGATGAAATTAGACTGAGTATCGAGTAAGTGTGTAACACTGTAAAGGACGTCTTGTCTATTCTCTGTAGATCCTATCAGGGCTCATTGAAGGTTTCTTAGAGGAAGGGACATGGAACATATGTGTATTGCTCCATGTAGAAACATGCAAGAAAGCATCTGATACATTGATGAATCCTTTCTCAGGAAGATTGTAGCTCATCGGCCTGTGGGATCGTAAATCGCTACGGGTCGTGCTGTAAAACTGGCAATACAACTGAACAATTACCCTGATTTTTTTTATTGTATTAAAATACACTTTTTACATTGATTTTCAATTTTTGGGGGGCCTAAAATGACAATTCATTTGAGAAAAATAGAAATAAATATTGTACTGTAGAAAATTACACTTCTTTTTTTTTTACAATGTATTTTTGGTAAAAATGGTATTAAAGAGTTAATTTTTCTTTATGATTTCTGATCACAATTTTTTTTTTCTGGAATATTTTTTGACATCTGATCAAATGTATTGTATTTTCTCAAAAATGTTGATATTTGCACATTGATTGGTTTAAAACAGTGATGGCGAATCTTTTAGAGACCGAGTGCCCAAACTGCAATCCAAAACCCACTTATTTATCGCCAAGTGCCAACACGGCAATTTATCCTAAATATTGAGGTTTTACTGATACAAACAACTGATACAAAGAGCAGGCGAGGGCAGCATAGAGCAGCCACAGACAGGAGCAGGGGTAAGAGACTGCAGAAATAAAGAATGCGCTGACCCACATCCTGGTATATATGCTGGCCCTCCCCTCAATCCTGGTATATATGCTGGCCCTCCCCTCAATCCTGGTATATGTGCTGGCCCTCCCCTCAATCCTGGTATATATGCTGCCCCCTCAATCCTGGTATATATGCTGGCCCTCCCCTCAATCCTGGTATATATGCTGGCCCTCCCTTCAATCCTGGTATATATGCTGGCCCTCCCCTCAATCCTGGTATATATGCTGGCCCTCCCCTGAATCCTGGTATATATGCTGGCCCTCCCCTCAATCCTGGTATATATGCTGGCCCTCCCCTCAATCCTGGTATATATGCTGGCCCTCCCCTCAATCCTGGTATATATGCTGGCCCTCCCCTCAATCCTGGTATATATGCTGGCCCTCCCCTCAATCCTGGTATATATGCTGCCCCCCCTCAATCCTGGTATATATGCTGGCACTCCCCTGAATCCTGGTATATATGCTGGCCCTCCCTTCAATCTTGGTATATATGCTGGCCCTCCCCTCAATCCTGGTATATATGCTGGCCCTCCCTTCAATCCTGGTATATATGCTGGCCCTCTCTTCAATCCTGGTATATATGCTGGCCCTCTCCTCAATCCTGGTATATATGCTGGCCCTCCCCTCAATCCTGGTATATATGCTGGCCCTCCCCTCAATCCTGGTATAAATGCTGGCCCTCCCCTCAATCCTGGTATATATGCTGCCCTCCCCTCAATCCTGGTATATATGCTGGCCCTCCCCTCAATCCTGGTATATATGCTGGCCCTCCCCTCAATCCTGGTATATATGCTGCCCTCCCCTCAATCCTGGTATATATGCTGGCCCTCCCCTCAATCCTGGTGTATATGCTGGCCCTCCCCTCAATCCTGGTATATATGCTGGCCCTCCCCTCAATCCTGGTATATATGCTGGCCCTCCCTTCAATCCTGGTATATATGTTGCCCCTCCCCTCAATCCTGGTATATATGCTGCCCCTCCCCTCAATCCTGGTATATATGCTGCCCCCCCTCAATCCTGGTATATATGCTGGCCCTCCCCTCAATCCTGGTATATATGGTGGGCCTCCCCTCAATCCTGGTATATATGCTGGCCCTCCCTTCAATCCTGGTATATATGCTGGCCCTCCCCTCAATCCTGGTATATATGCTGGCCCTCCCCTCAATCCTGGTATATATGCTGCCCTCCCCTCAATTCTGGTATATATGCTGGCCCTCCCCTCAATCCTGGTGTATATGCTGGCCCTCCCCTCAATCCTGGTATATATGCTGGCCCTCCCCTCAATCCTGGTATATATGCTGGCCCTCCCTTCAATCCTGGTATATATGTTGCCCCTCCCCTCAATCCTGGTATATATGCTGCCCCTCCCCTCAATCCTGGTATATATGCTGCCCCCCCTCAATCCTGGTATATATGCTGGCCCTCCCCTCAATCCTGGTATATATGGTGGGCCTCCCCTCAATCCTGGTATATATGCTGGCCCTCCCTTCAATCCTGGTATATATGCTGGCCCTCCCCTCAATCCTGGTATATATGCTGGCCCTCCCCTGAAACCTGGTATATATGCTGGCCCTCCCTTCAATCCTGGTATATATGCTGGCCCTCCCCTCAATCCTGGTATATATATTCTGGCCCTCCCTTCAATCCTGGTATATATGCTGGCCCTCTCTTCAATCCTGGTATATATGCTGGCCCTCTCCTCAATCCTGGTATATATGCTGCCCCTCCCCTCAATCCTGGTATATATGCTGCCCCCCTCAATCCTGGTATATATGCTGGCCCTCCCCTCAATCCTGGTATATATGGTGGGCCTCCCCTCAATCCTGGTATATATGCTGGCCCTCCCTTCAATCCTGGTATATATGCTGGCCCTCCCCTCAATCCTGGTATATATGCTGGCCCTCCCCTCAATCCTGGTATATATGCTGGCCCTCCCTTCAATCCTGGTATATATGCTGGCCCTCCCCTCAATCCTGGTATATATGCTGGCCCTCCCTTCAATCCTGGTATATATGCTGGCCCTCTCTTCAATCCTGGTATATATGCTGGCCCTCTCCTTAATCCTGGTATATATGCTGGCCCTCCCCTCAATCCTGGTATATATGCTGGCCCTCCCCTCAATCCTGGTATAAATGCTGGCCCTCCCCTCAATCCTGGTATATATGCTGCCCTCCCCTCAATCCTGGTATATATGCTGGCCCTCCCCTCAATCCTGGTATATATGCTGGCCCTCCCCTCAATCCTGGTATATATGCTGCCCTCCCCTCAATCCTGGTATATATGCTGGCCCTCCCCTCAATCCTGGTGTATATGCTGGCCCTCCCCTCAATCCTGGTATATATGCTGGCCCTCCCCTCAATCCTGGTGTATATGCTGGCCCTCCCTTCAATCCTGGTATATATGCTGGCCCTCTCCTCAATCCTGGTACATATGCTGGCCCTCCCCTCAATCCTGGTATATATGCTGGCCCTCCCCTCAATCCTGGTATATATGCTGGCCCTCCCCTCAATCCTGGTATAAATGCTGGCCCTCCCCTCAATCCTGGTATATATGCTGCCCTCCCCTCAATCCTGTATATATGCTGGCCCTCCCCTCAATCCTGGTATATATGCTGGCCCTCCCCTCAATCCTGGTATATATGCTGGCCCTCCCCTCAATACTGGTATATATGCTGGCCCTCCCCTCAATCCTGGTATATATGCTGGCCCTCCCCTCAATCCTCGTATATATGCTGGCCCTCCCCTCAATCCTGGTATATATGCTGCCCTCCCCTCAATCCTGGTATATATGCTGGCCCTCCCCTCAATCCTGGTATATATGCTGGCCCTCCCCTCAATCCTGGTATATATGCTGCCCTCCCCTCAATCCTCGTATATATGCTGGCCCTCCCCTCAATCCTGGTATATATGCTGGCCCTCCCCTCAATACTGGTATATATGCTGGCCCTCCCCTCAATACTGGTATATATGCTGGCCCTCCCCTCAATCCTGGTATATATGCTGGCCCTCCCCTCAATACTGGTATATATGCTGGCCCTCCCCTCAATCCTGGTATATATGCTGGCCCTCCCCTCAATCCTGGTATATATGCTGGCCCTCCCCTCAATACTGATATATATGCTGGCCCTCCCCTCAATCCTGGTATATATGCTGGCCCTCCCCTCAATACTGGTATATATGCTGGCCCTCCCCTCAATCCTGGTATATATGCTGGCCCTCCCCTCAATCCTCGTATATATGCTGGCCCTCCCCTCAATCCTGGTATATATGCTGCCCTCCCCTCAATCCTGGTATATATGCAGGCCCTCCCCTCAATCCTGGTATATATGCTGGCCCTCCCCTCAATCCTGGTATATATGCTGGTCCTCCCCTCAATCCTGGTATATATGCTCGCCTTCCCCTCAATCCTGGTATATATGCTGGCCCTCCCCTCAATCCTGGTATATATGCTGGCCCTCCTCTCAATCCTGGTATATATGCTGGCCCTCCCCTCAATCCTGGTATATATGCTGGCCCTCCCCTCAATCCTGGTATATATGCTCCTCTCCCCCCCCCCCAGCCATTGTGCATCCCATAATAAAAAAAAAAAAAAAAAAAACATAATAAACCCTCCTCCTCACCTTCCTTCTTCTCCCGCGCACCGTCCTCTCCTGTAGTCGGCACATCTAGCTGAAGTGTATTGCCGCACGTACTAGCCAGGCCCGTGCGCGCTGCAGTACACGCTGCCGGCCAATCAGAGGACAGCGGCCGCTGGCCTCTGATTGGCCAGCCGACGTCATGCTGGCCTCTGATTTGCCAGCAGCCGCTTCTGATTGTCCGGAAGTCGCTAGCCTCTGATTGGCCGGCCAACGTCATGCTGGTCTCTGATTGGCCAGAAGCCGCAGACCTCTGATTGGCCGGCCGAATTCATGCTGGCCTCTGATTGGAAGGAAGCCGCTGGCCTCTGATTGGCCGGCTGACGTCTTTCTGGCCTCTGATTGGCCGGCAGACGCTGGCCTCTGATTGACCGGTCGACGTCATGCTGGCCTCTGATTGGCCGGCAGCCGCTTCTGATTGTCCGGAAGCCGCTAGCCTCTGATTGTCCGGCCGAATTCATGCTGGCCTCTGATTGACCGGCCGACGTCATCCTGGCCTCTGATTGGCCGGCAGCGTGTATTGCAGCGCATGGGCCTGGCTAGTTCGTGCGCTGCAATACACTTCAGCTCGATGTGTTTCCGTCCGAGAGAGATCGCACATCTAGCTGCAGTAGCGGAGCTGGTGCCGGCACTCGGCGGCTCAGAGTTCTCCCCGCCGGCCCGATCCAGTAGCGCTAGTGCTGCGGCCATGGTGCCCCCCAGGAGGGCTCTGCTGCCCCCTCTGCACGCTGCCATAGGTTCCCAGCACTGGTGTAAAGCATTTCTTCTTTTACAGCTGACGACCCAAAATTGGGGATATTCTGAAAAAAAATAAAATGGCCAGTCTGCATTATATATGGTGGAAGTGAGAATGTATCATCTGGATAAGGGGGTGGTCTTCACAGAGGGGTCTATGGAGAGATGTCTCTTTATAAGGAGCACATAGCATGGAATACCGGGGGGAAGCCTTCTGGCTCCTTATGTTGCTCCAGTCCGGAATGCTCCACTATGGTCCATCCTTCTATAGTTCTTCTCTTACACTTTCTGCTGGTCGGTATATGGACGTATTCGCTCTATGCTGACAGGCGCTCCCTTAGTATAGCTCATGTAATGCACGGCACCACAATGTTGTAGGTTTTGACTACTGTGTAAAAAAACACCCACCCAGAGACCGGCCATAATCTTATAGTCTGGGTGTGAATACGCTGTAGGTAGAGCTACACTTTTGTTGTGGAAATTTTGGTAATTTTATTTACCTTTTTGCATTTAGGCTATGTGCCCACGATGCAGAAATGAAGCAGAAAATTTCTGCAGCATTTCTGTATCTCCCTGGCAGAAAAAACGCATGCAGATTGACAAGCACTTTCCAGGCGATTTTAGCATCACTTGGAAAGTGCTTGACAACTAGGTTACACTGTATAAATCCATGGAAACAGCATGGATTTATACAGTGTGAACCGTAAAAATGAAAACAAATAAAGCTATACTCACCCCTGATGCCCGACGTGGCTGCAGCGCTCGTTCCTGTCTGGTTCCTGGATGCCGGCATATCGCGAGACAGAGCGGTGAAGGGTCTGTGGTCACATGACTGTGACGTCACCGCAGGTCCTCAAGCGATGCCGGCATTCAGAGAGAAGCCGCCGGACAGGTGAATATAAACTTTATTTGTTTTTTTATTCTTTTTTTACAGGTACAATGGTACCCAGGTCTGGATGAGAGTCTCCTCTCCTCCAGAACTGGGTACCATCTGCACATAGAGACGCATAGAAGCCGCTTGTAAAAATGTACAGTCGCGGTTTCTATGCGTCTCAATGCAAGTCAATGGCGGGAGTTCCGCTGCGCTTCTGCAAAATTAAATGACATGCTGCGGATTTTTGTACGCAGCATAAACGCTGCGGAAAAATCCGCAGCATGTGCATAGAACATGCGGAATCCCCTTGGGGACCATGGGGTGCGGATTACCTAGCGTTTCACAAGCGTTTATGCTGCGGAAATTCCGCAGCATAAACGCTTGAAAAACGCTACGTGGGCACTCAGCCTTACCCGAATGAGGCTTGTGAGAAATCCTTAAATATGCAGCAGATTTCTCCTGTATGATGCTGACCAATCATAAGCAAGCAGCAACACTCAAAGAAAAGAAGAACACGCCCCCACCATAGCTCAAAGCGGGTTTCTTAGGGTATAAAGCTACGTTCTCACTATGAGTTTTTAGTGAGTTTTTACGCTGCATATTTTAGAAATAATGCAAGTAACCTATCTTAATGGGTGCAGAAATTCTGCAACATCAAAAACTCACCAAAAGCTCATCGTGGGAACCTAGCCTAAGATGTGTAATGATGGAGAGTCCTGATCTCCTGGTCTAACCTTCTGCATGATTAGAAAGCAGAGGTAACAGCTCTTAGACAAGGAAGGAGCCGCACAGCTGAGTTTCTCTGTGTCACATTACAAACCCTTTTATTGACTCTCCTGATTATGGAGTGTGCCAGTATCACACTTATGTCTTCTGTGCTCAAGCAACTTGTATTCTTTCTGCAGTGATATTAGGCTGTTATTACACCTCACACAGGAGCAGTGTGTTCTGGGTTACTTCTATGGTGAAATGCAATGACAGTCTGCTCTAATCTCACTGCAGAATGAGTACAAGTTGAGCACAACGGATCTAAGTGTGATACTGACACTGTGCTCTCATTTCTGGACAGGCAGTTTGGGATAGGCGCAGAACAGCAGAGGTGAGAGTGCCATAAGAGGAGGAAAGCTGTTAGAAAGGTTTGTAATGTTGCACAACTAAACTCTCTTGTGCTGCCCCTTCACCCACAGAGACCTTAACTGAAAGGTATTAGTCAGTTGTGTGCTCTAATCATGCAGGAGGTTAGCCCAGGAGAC
Organism: Phyllobates terribilis; assembly: GCF_046119375.1. NCBI lineage: Eukaryota > Metazoa > Chordata > Amphibia > Anura > Dendrobatidae > Phyllobates > Phyllobates terribilis. Next base: position 1,218,667 of record NW_027363222.1, on the reverse strand, counting down.
CAGGTCTGTATCCTTACATCTTAGACACTGAGAAATCTGCTCTAAGCTATGGTGGGGATGTGATCATCTTTCTTTTCAGTGTTGTCGTCTGCTTATAATTGGTCAGCATCATGCAGGGAGAAGAATTTCGCACCCCCAGTGAAAACTCTGATAACATCTACTTGGACTTAATTTTTTTTAACTCATTAGGCGCCAAATACTTTCATTGCTAATATCTCTGCAAATGAAAGATAAAATAGAAAGAGCATGGATGAGATACCAGGACACTGTGTGTGGCACTTTATTATTATTATTATTTATTATTCTAGCTCCATTTATTCCATGGTGCTTTACATGTGAAAAAGGGGGTATACATAGCAAACACAATTGCAAAAATCTTGAACAAAAACGCAATGGCAAACTGGTACTGGAGGAGAGAGAACCCTACCTGCGATGTCTCACAATCTTCAAGGGATGGGTGAGGATACAGTAGGTGAGGGTAGAGCTGGTCATGCAGCGGTGTGGTGGAGCAATGATTACTGCAGGTTGTAGGCTTTTCGGAAGAGGTGGGTTTTCAAGTTCCTTTAGAAGGTTTCCACGGTAGGCGAGAGTCTGATGTTTTGGGGTAGAGAGTTCTAGAGTAGGGGGGATGCACGGGAGAAATCTTGTATGCAATTGTGAGAAGAAACGATAAGAGGGGAGTAGAGAAGGAGATCTTGTGAGGATCGTAGGTTGCGTGTAGGTGTGTACCGGGAGACTAGGTCACAGATGTATGGAGGAGACAGGTAGTGGATGGCTTGGTATGCCACGGTTAGGGTTTTGAACTGGAGTCTCTGGGCAATGGGGAGTCAGTGAAGCATTTGACAGAGAGGAGAGGCCGGGGAGTAGGCGGAAGGCAGGTGGATTAGTCGGGCAGCAGAGTTTAGGATAGATTGGAGGGGTACGGGAGTGTTAGCGGGGAGGCCACAGAGCAGGAGGTTGTAGTAGTCGAGGCGGGAGATGATGAGGGCGTGCACTAGTGTTTTTGCAGATTCATGGTTGAGGAATATGCGGATCCATGTTTTTGAGTTGGAGTCGGCAGGAGGAGGAAAGGGCTTTGATATGTGGCTTGAAGGAGAGGTTAGAGTCCAGGGTTACTCTGATGCAGCGAGCTTGTGGGACTGGGGAAAGTGGACAGCCATTGATTTTGATGGATAGGTCAGATGGGGAGGCTGAGTGAAATGAGGGAAAGATGATGAATTCTGTTTTATCCATGTTAAGTTTTAGAAATCTAGCAGAGAAGAAGGATGAGATAGCGAACAGACATTTTGGGGTTCTGGTTAGTAAGGAGGTGATATCAGGTCCAGAGAGGTAAATCTGTGTGTCGTTAGCATAGAGATGATACTGAAAGCCGTGGGACTCTATGAGCTGTCCCAGGCCGAAGGTGTAGATGGAGAAGAGCAGGGGTCCTATGACTTAACCTTGGGGAACACTGACAGATAGGATGCGAGATGAGGAGGTGGTGTGTGAGTGAGAAACACTGAAGGTTCTGTCTGTTAAGTATGAGTAGATCCAAGATTATTATGATCTGCAACATAAACTAGGGAAAGAAGGGGAGAGCTGTCCCCACAGTAAGACTAAGCTGAGTCCCTACGTTGTAGCAGGCAACCTGTTCCTTGTGAACAGACCCGCCTTCGTCCTCGGCTAGTCTGAACGGAGACCTATAGAGAAAGGAAGGGGTCCCTAAAAGAACTAAGGACTGGGACAAAAATGGGACACCTCCTAACAGAAGTTGTTGCAGAGCAAAAGAAAAACTGACAAAAGTACTAGAGGTCCAGAGGACCAAGCAAACTAGAGATAGATAGGCACAAAAGCACCTGGCTAGAAAGACAGTCTAAACAACACTGAAGTCTAGCAAGGCCAGAAGGGTGGAGCTGGAATAAATAGGAAGATGGTCACGTGACCGCAAAACACAAGATAGAAACAAAAACAAACAGGAGGGTTCTAACAGTACCCCCTCTTTTATGAGGATCCTCCGGATCCTCCAGGCCCAGGCCTATCTGGAAATCTCCTGTGGAAAGCTCTGACAAGTCTAGGGGCAGAGACATCATCCGCCTTAACCCAGGAGTTATTCCTCGGGACCGAAACCTTTCCAAGCGACGAGATACTGCAATCTCCCTCTATGCTCTCTGGAATTCAGGATACGAGAAATTTCATATTCGCCGTCTTCCACCACCGGAGGAACTGTGACAGTGGCCTCCCTATCCGATACATCAGCCTTTTTCAACAAGGAAACATGAAACACAGGATTAATCTTCCAGGAGGAGGGAACCTCCAACCTAACAGCAGACTGGTTAACCACCTGAAGCACCTTAAAAGGCCCCACAAACTTCGGACCCAATTTTTTAGAGGAAATCCTCAATCGCAGATTCTTTGAGGACAACCAAACCATGTCACCCACAGTAAACAAAACCTCTTTACATTTCCTGTTAAAATACTTCTTGGACTTTTTGTTAGCCTCTTGAAGGTTACAACGTACATTAGTCCAAACTCTCTCCAAGTCACCGGAAAAATTCTACTCCTCCGGCACCGCCGACCGCAATTTGGAGAACGAACCAAAAGACGGATGTCTCCCAGTACAACAAAAAAAGAACACCCAGCAGAGGAGGATGTATGGTTGTTAAGAGCAAATTCTGCGAGTGGCAGAAACTCAGACCACCCCTCTTGATTGTCTGCCACAAATCAACGCAAAAACTGTTCCACATCCTGGTTCTTTCTTTCAGTCTGTCCATTAGACTCAGGATGATAACCAGACGAAAATGACAAATGGACTCCCAACCTGTCACAAAAAGCACGCCAAAAGCGAGCCACAAACTGAGGTCTCCTATCAGAAACAATGTTGGTGGGAACGCCATGGTGCCTGACAATTTCCTTAATAAACGCCTTAGCGAGTGTCTTAGCGCAGGGTAGCTTAATGAATGGAACCAAATGACACATCTTGCTAAAACGGTCCACGACCACCCAGATGTCAGTGAAACCCTCGGACACAGGAAGGTCAGTAATAAAATCCATTGCCAAATGCGTCCAAGGCGCACTAGGAACCTCCAGAGGTCAAAGCAACCACGCAGCAGGGGTATGGGAAGCCTTTGACCTAGCACACACCGTACACTGACGCACCCACTTGATGACTTCCTTCTGCCACCCGGGCCACCAAAAACTGCGACTGATAAGTCTCTTAGTCCCAGAAATTCCTGGATGACCTGCCAACCGAGACTCATGATACCCCACAAACAAATCTCTCCTAGAGGTTCTAGGCACAAACAATCTCCCATGAGGAGTGTTAGATGGGGCATCCTCTTGGGCTTTCAGAATCCCTTCTTCCAAAACAGAGTCTAATGCTGCTACCACAACTCCTTCCTGTAAAATGCTCTCCTCCTCCTCGGTACCAACCATGGGGGAAAAGCTGCGAGATAAAGCATCGGCTTTAACATTCCTAGTACCAGGGATATAGGTAACAGAAAAATTAAACCGAGAAAAAAAAAGTGCCCACCTAGCTTGACGGGCATTCAAGCGTTTGGCAGCATCCAGATAGATCAAATTCTTATGATCTGTGAAAACCTGAACAGGAAATTTAGCACTTTCCAAGAAATGATGCCAATGTTCAAACGCAAGTTTAATAGCCAACAATTCCCGATTACCAACATCGTAATTAAGTTCGGTTTCTGAAAATTTTTTAGAAAAAAAATCACAGGGATGTACTCCATCCTTGTTCTCCTGAGACAAAACTGTACCGACCCCCACCGAAGAAGCATCAACCTCGACCAAAAAAGGCTTGGTCTCATCAGGCTGCATAAGGATAGGGGCAGAACTGAACCTCTCCTTGAGATACACAAAAGCTTCAATGGCCTCAGTAGTCCACTGGACCGTATTCGCACCTTTCCTGGTGAGATCAGTCAGTGGCTTAACAATTATAGAAAAATTCTTAATGAATTTCCTGTAATAATTGGCGAAACCCAAAAATCTCTGTATCTATTTCAAACCAATAGGCCTAGGCCATTCCTGCACAGCCTGAACTTTCACCGGGTCCATCTCAAAGCCCTCGCTGGAGATAATGTAGCCCAAAAAACTAATTCTCTGCACAGCGAACTCACATTTCTCCAGCTTAGCAAAAAGCGAATTATCACTCAATAACTACAACACCTCACGTACGCTCTGCCAATGGGAATCCAGATCTGGTGAATAAATCAGAATGTCATCCAAATACACAACCACATTCTTGCCAATCAAAGGTCTCAGGATGTCATTAATAAGGTTCTGAAAAAACGCGGGTGCATTGGTAAGACCGAAGGGCATCACCAGATTCACAAAATGACCTACCGGAGTGTTAAAAGCAGTTTTCCATTCATCACCCTCCTTCATTCGTAACAAATTGTATGCCCCCCGGAGATCAATTTTATAGAACCACTTGGTCCCCACTAACTGGTTAAACAAGTCTGGAATTAACGGCAATGGGTAGGAATTGCGTATGGTAATCTTATTAATTTCATGAAAGTCCAGACATGGACGTAAACCACCGTCTTTTTTTTTAACAAAGAAAAATCCAACGGCCACAGGCGACTTAGAAGGTCTAATGTGACCAGCAGCCAAGCTCGTCTGTATGTATTCCTCCAAGGCCTTTCTTTCAGGGATAGTCAGATTTAATAAGCGACTCTTGGGAAGAGTAGCTCCAGAAACAAACTCAATGGTGCAATCATAGTCCCTATGAGGAGGTAAAACTTGCGACTCCTCCTCTGAAAAAACCTTCCAAAAATCCTGAATAGGTACAGGTAATTCCCCTTTTTCCACAGCCGCAATGCGACCATTACAACATTTATCATAGCACTTAGGACTCCAAGACTTAATCTCATTAGTAGACCAGTCCAGTAAAGGATTGTGCAGTTTTAACCAAGGCAAACCTGCACATGCGGATTTCAATTGGGGAACATTGCTGCCCTTCTACCATGCGTTTTTCATGCGTTTCCGCGGCGTTTCTGCAACTGCAAAAACGCCGCGGAAACGCATGAAAAACGCATCGTGTGAACTCAGCCTCAGGCTATGTGCCCACGTTGCAGAAATGAAGCAGAAAATTTCTGCTTCATTTCTGCAAGTCCTCTCCCGGAAAAACGCATGCGGAATTCCGCACGCATTTATCGCGCGTTTTTCATGCGTTTATTTCGCGTTTTCCACATGCGGAATTGTCTTGCGTTTTTAATGCATCGCACAAGGCAATTCAGCTTGCGGAAACGCAAAATTAATTGACATGCTGCGGATTTTTGAACGCAGCATAAAAGCTGCGGAAAAATCCGCAGCATGTGCATAGAACTTGCGGAATCCCCTTGGGGACCATGGGGTGCGGATTACCATGCGTTTTACAAGCATTTCCGCTGCGGAAATTCCGCATCAAAAACGCTTGTTATCCGCAACGTGGGCACGCAGCCTAAAAGCAAAAGTATAAATACTAATTATTTATCAAAGCTGGACAAAATCTAGAAACCATATAATAAAACTGGCATAAAATATAGTGCTGAGCAAGAGTTTAGGGAGAGATGTACAACTGGCACTGGCCTTTGAAAGGGATTGTGTAATCGCACAAAACTAGCAAAAATGTAAAGTGCCTGTAAAACAAGGAACGTGCAATTTACCTCTTAGTAAAAATCCTATTCTTTCTCAAGAACGGGAGGAATTTTAATTTCATGATTTTTTTTTAATCAAATAATTTTTATTGAAAAACTCCAAATACAAATTTTCCATCTTTCAAATAACATACATGACATAGTAATTCCATAGTATAAAACATGAACAAAGTATCTGAACTTCAATTCCCTAACCCACCCTAAACCCAAATCCCAACACTCCAGAGAGAACCATTTTCAGAGCAGTTCTAGAATAACGGACTATAGCATTCGTAGAAGGGGAAGAAGATAAAAAAGTGACTAACAAAGGGATAGCAGCGTTTTAATTTTATCATTTACTGCTTGATGCCTGAGCCGGGAAGTGCACGCTTGAAAACTGTTGCAGGCTGCTGTAATCACAGGACACAAGCAAACAGCATGGCATTTCCTATCAGCAGGGAGGAAGTAAAGGGAACAGTAATGAAAGTCTCCTCCTACTCCGCTCCATAATGAAATGAACAGTGTGCATCCTACAAATGCGATGCCTCCAGCAAACAATTCATTTTCCATACACAGGTTGTGAGTTGACCACTGGATATATACATGTGTATAACTAATTACCAGAACTGGAAATCGAAAAAAAAGACGAGCAAGTTTGGGGTGAATCCTGCCTTCATTACTGCACAGCCGCTCATAGAGGGATCGGTACTAGGAACAGCAGCAGTGCCAGCGATGCTCACAGATTTACCTGCTGCGGGACTGAAGGAGTCTGATAGTGTTCGGCTCTAAGCTTTTTACCTTGTTTACGACAGGAATAATTGAAAGCTGTGCTTCAAAGGCGAGGAAGAAGTTGGTCACTGTCTGCGCTTGAATACCCTTAAGGGGGGAAAAAAATATATATATACATATATACAAATACTGAAACATCTAAATGCATTAGAACATCAAACCTGGTGAAGCGGTAAATGACTTGTCCTCCAGGGATACAGGCTACTGTCATTCAGTAATTATTTAATAGGAATTTTACATTTTATGTGATCACCACGCTAGAATGTAAATGATGAAAACACAACACAACTCCTCACCATATGAAGATATTTTGTGTTTTAGGCTATGTGCCCACGATGCAGAAATGAAGCAGAAAATTTCTGCAGCATTTCTGCATCTCCCTGGCAGAAAAAAACGCATGCAGATTGTGCATGCGTTTTTCCTGCAGAATACATGCGGATTCACATGCATTTCCGCATGCAGATTGACAAGCACTTTCCAGGCGATTAGCATCACTTGGAAAGTGCTTGACAACTAGGTCACACTGTATAAATCCATGGAAACAGCATGGATTTATACAGTGTGAACCGCAAAAATTAAAACAAATAAAGCTATACTCACCCCCGAGGCCCCGGCGTGGCTCCAGCTCTGCTTCCTGGCTGGTTCCCGGCTGCCGGCATATCGCGAGACAGAGCGGTGAAGGGCCTGCGGTCACATGACTGTGACGTCACCGAAGTTCCTTCAGCGCTGCTGGCATTCAGAGAGAAGACGCCGGACAGGTGAATATAAACTTTATTTGTTATTTTATTCTTTTTTTTACAGGTACAATGGTACCCAGGTCTGGATCAGAGTCTCCTCTCCTCCAGAACTGGGTACCATCCGCACATAGAGACGCATAGAAGCCGCTTGTAAAAATGTACAGTCGCGGTTTCTGTGCGTCTCAATGCAAGTCAATGGCGGGAATTCCGCTGCACTTCCGCAAAATTAAATGACATGCTGCGGATTTTTGTACGCAGCATAAACGCTGCGGAAAAATCTGCAGCATGTGCATAGAACATGCGGAATCCCCTTGGGGACCATGGGGGGCGGATTACCTAGCGTTTTACAAGCGTTTCCGCTGCGGAAATTCCGCAGCATAAACGCTTGAAAAATGCTACGTGGGCACACAGCCTTATAGAACAGCATTTCTGTGGAATAACACGACTGATTTACTGTGTATGCACCATAGCCTTCATTTGATGTTGACGCGCCCCTGGGCCTGTGTCGCGCTGCGTTGCGCACGCGGGAGCTTACCCGGAGCCGGATCTCTTGAGGGTTGTAGTCTCGTGGCGGTGACCCGGTCCGTGCCCAGGGAGTCAAACTGAGCGGCGATGTAACAGCGGTAGATGCAGGACGACTACGCCACCCGTTGAATGCAGCTATGGAGCTGCCGCTGCAGGATAGTCCGCTGAGGCCGGTGGATGGATGGTGCAGCGTAGATGGTATAACCCCCAACGGGAGGGGTATGGCCTCAGGGCAGCAGATGTGGATGATGGGGGTAGCAGGAACCACTCAGAGACGGTGCGGTGTAATTCAGGGTCTTTACTGGTAACAACGATAGACCCTCCCGGAGTACTTGCTAGTGAACGGGGCCTGGTCAGTCCTTGAGCAGATGGGATCTCCCCTGGCCAGGCGGAGTTGTAGGCCTCCCAAACTGACTGTACTCTTCTGGCTACCTTGCTAGAAGCGGATATAAGTAGCCCACGTCCCTGAGTGTACCGTGTGGTGCTCACCCGTATGGCCGGTGACTCGGGGCCTTCTAATGGCTTCCGCTCCACGATGGCGGTGCTGGTCCCACACGTGTGACCGTGCCTTCGGGTTTCTGGGCCTGAGGACCTGAAATCCCCTGCCGGTCGGCTTCTGCTGCTGGGTAAGAGTTAGTCCCCACAGCCTCGGACGCCGGGTCCGGTAAGAAAGCTTCTCAGTCAGGGCGAGCTCTGCAGCTGCCAGCCCCTGACTCGTAGTAATATTGCTCCCAATGAGCTTCTGCTGTTTCTTCCTATGCTGCTTCTCTGTCTCTACTCTCCTTGACTGACTAACCCTGCCTCAGCCCAGGGTTTATACAGGGGAAGTTCTTCCCCTCCCAAGACTGGGCAGGAGGTGTGGCATGCACAGGATCCCTGAACAAAGGACCTCCCACCTGCTTTCAGACATAACATTACATTACTGTGGAAAACCAGACCCCTGGGGTGCCACATTTTCCCCTAGTGAAATTTAGTACTCCGGGACTAAACATATTTTAGAAAAACATAACAAGATATAACAACAATAACAGTACAATAAGAAGAAACACATAAAGGTGGTCACGGCATGTCCGTAACCGGGTGCAGTCTTTGAAGAAAAGCAAGGTGTCCATTTCACCAAAACAGGGAGACGTAACCAGGTAGGGGTCTGTCCTACCCCGAGTCCTTAACAGTCTCTAGTCCATCCTGGGTTACGCTCCAACTATGTACAAGGATTCCCGGTAAATCCACCAAGGATTCCTAAAAATAACTGGAAACACAAAATTATACACAAGCACCAATACACAGATAAACATAAATAAAACAATTTATACACTTCAAATCCTCCAGCGTGCGGGTAACTGGCCTCTAGTGGCCCTAGTGGACCTACGGAGCTGACTGTCTGGCCCTGAACTACAGGGTGTAGGAGCTGTCAAGGGTAAACTGGGCAGCTGTCTACCGGCTCTTTGTCTCACTAGGGGTACGGCAGGCTCACTATAAGCAGAGGGTTGATCCTCCTGTTCTGCTTGTGTGGAGTCTTCTGCCTCCTGGACCGGCTGTTCTTCCAGCTCTACCTGTTGCTCCGTAGGTGCTTGGGATGCTGGTTGGAGGAAGGTGAGTACGGGTACCACAACTGCACCATTGACTTGAGTCCAAGACCGAGGGAAGTCCCCGAGCACAGTACTAACCATATCTTCCCTTTCCTCTACGGGTCGATGGTCTTCTTGTTCCTCTTCAGGGTTCCTCAGTTGTTCGGGACACTTCTTCAGGTGGTCCCGGGATACAATGGCTGTGGTTTCCCCTCCGTCTTTACTGATGGTACAAACCTTCGGGTTCTCGTGGCTTGAGGGCAGTACGGTGTACGGGTCCTTCTCCCACTGGTCATCCAACTTGTGGAGCCGTCTCTTCCTCTTCAAGACCTGCTCTCCGGGTACCAGGGGAACAGCGGGAGCATACTGGTTGTAAGTTTTCTCTTGTCTTTCCCTAGCCTGACAGAGACTTCGCTCCACGCTCTCCTGTACTCTCCGGTACTGCTGCTGCCTCTCTGTGTCCCAGTCTGTTTCTGGTGAAGTGTCCTCGGGTGTCAGGACTCCCATTTCCAGGTCAACAGGTAACTTACCAGGTCTTGCCCTCATTAGGTAAGCCGGGGTACAGTTGGTGGAACCTACCGGGATGTGGTTGTATAGGTCCACCAGATCGGGCAACTTCTCAGGCCACAGACTGCGTTCTTCCAGGGGCAACGTTTTTAGAAGATCCATTACCACCTGGTTCATTTTCTCACAAAGTCCATTAGTTTGCGGATGGTAGGGTGTCGTCCTTATCTTCCGGCAGCCATACAGATTGCAGAATTCCTGGAAGACCTCCGCTTCAAAGGCAGGTCCCTGGTCCGTCAGCACTTGGTCCGGGTACCCGTGTGGACGGCAAAAGTGCTGCTGGAAGGCTCTAGCTGCTGTTTGAGCCGTTAAGTCCTTGACGGGGACGACAACCAGAAACCGGGAGTAATGATCCACGATGGTTAACGCGTAGACGTAGCCACTTCTGCTTGGGGTCAGTTTTACATGATCCAAGGCTACCAGTTCCAACGGTTGCCGGGTGACGATGGACTGCAGGGGAGTCTTCTGGCTGGCACGGTCCTTCCTTCTCAGGTTGCACGGGCCACAGTCTCTGCACCACTTCTCGATGGTTCCCCTCATGCCTACCCAGTGGAACCGCTCGCGCAGCAGGAACTCCAGCTTCTTCCACCCGAAGTGTCCAGCTCCGTCGTGGTATGCCTCCATCACCATGGCTGCGTCTCTTCGTGGCACCACTACTTGCCAGAGTAATTCATGCGTCCGGGAGTTAACCATTCTGCGGCACAACTTCCCTTTGTAAAGGAACAGTCGACTCTTCTCTGCCCATAGTTGTTTGGCTTCCTCCGGAGCGTCTGGTTCAAGGCGAGCCTCCGGCCGAGTCAGCATCTCCTTCACCAGTCGGACGGCAGGGTCGCTGTCTTGCGTTTCCGCCCAGTTGTAGTGGGGTAAGGGGTTCAACGTAGCAGCCTGCTTACTCCTTACCCGGTGGGAATACTGGATAGTCCCATGACGGTGGAATGCAGGGAGTTCAACTTCTTCCAGTCCCTCCGGATCTTCTCCTCCGTCCGGCAGGTTGGGCATCCTGGACAGGGCGTCCGCGTTGGTATTGGAGCGTCCTGCCCGGTATTTGATTGTGAACTCGTAGTTGGACAGACGGGCCATCCACCTCTGCTCCAGGGCACCGAGTCTTGCCGTGTCCAGGTGTGTCAACGGGTTGTTATCCGTGTACACGGTGAACCGAGAAGAAGCGAGGTAATGCTTAAAGTGCTCGGTGACTGCCCATACTACGGCCAGGAACTCTAACTTAAATGAGCTGTAATTCTCGGGGTTCCTTTCGGTGGGTCGCAGTTTTCGGCTGGCGTAGGCGATTACTCGTTCCTTCCCCTGCTGGATCTGGGACAGTACGACTCCTAGCCCGATGTTACTGGCGTCGGTGTAGAGGATAAAGGGCTGGCTATAATCCGGGTACGCCAGGATTTCGTCCCCCGTGAGGGCCATCTTCAGCTGGCGGAAGGACTCTTCTTCCAGCTCCTCCCATTTGAAGGGCGGCTTCTGGTTCTTTGCCTTCCGGGACTGGCCTATCAGGAGGTCCTGCATAGGTGCTGCCTTTTTGGTGAAACCGGGAATAAACCTTCGGTAGTAGCCTACCAACCCGAGGAACTGCCGCACTTCTTTTACGCTGGAGGGGCTTGGCCATTCCTTAATTGCGGTGATCTTATCAGGGTCGGGAGCCACTCCGTCAGCGCTCACCACGTGTCCCAGGTACTGCACCTTTGGTTTCAGGAGGTGACACTTGGAGGGTTTCACCTTTAGGCCGTAACTTGCCAGAGCTTCGAACACTTCCGCCAGGTGTTTCAGGTGGTCCTCATACGTCTTGGAATATACGATGACATCGTCCAGGTACAACAGGACCGTCTCGAAGTTTCTGTGGCCCAGACAACACTCCATTAGTCGTTGGAAGGTTCCCGGTGCGTTGCAGAGTCCGAACGGCATGCAGGTGAACTCGCTAAGTCCCATCGGGGTGGTGAATGCGGTCTTCTCCCGGTTCGCCTCTGCTACAGGAACCTGCCAGTACCCGCTAGTGAGATCCAAGGTAGAGAAGAAGTTAGCAGATCTTAAAGCAGCCAATGACTCCTCTATCCTTGGTAAGGGGTACGCATCCTTGTGTGTGATACGATTGATTTTCCGGTAATCTACACACATCCTCATGGTGTTGTCTTTCTTTCGGACTAAGACTAGTGGAGCTGCCCAGGGGCTACAGCTATCCCTGATCACCCCAGCCTCCTTCATGTCTCTAAGCATCCCCTTGGCGTGTTGGTAGTGGGCAGGGGGTACGGGTCGATACCTCTCTTTTATAGGAGGATGGTCTCCCGTGGGGATGTGGTGTTCTACCCCCTTGACTCGCCCGAAGTCTAACGGGTGTTTACTGAACACTCTCTCGTACTCCTGAACCACCCGATAGACTCCTTGTTTCTGGTGTGCGGGAGTGGAGTCAGTACCCAGATGTAGTTGCTGACACCAGTCCTCCATGTTTTTCTTAGAGCCGTTACCTTCCTCCGGGTGAGATGGAGGCAAGGATTCCACAGATTGCATAGAATTTTGGTTAATGGTATATAATTTGGCTAGCGTGGCATACCGGGGCAGGTACACTTCCCTCTCCCCGATATTTATTATGCGAACGGGCACCCTCCCATGGCGTACATCAACCACCCCCCGTGCTGTCAAAATGGTGGGCCTACTGTCCGAGTAAACTGGTTCTACCATTGCCTGGTAATCTCTACCTCTCAGACCAATAGCTGCCCGGCACCAAATCATCATTTCACTTTTTGGGGGCATGGCAATAGGAAAAGGGTCACACATTCTTACGCTACCAATCTCACCGCCGGAGAGTTCCACCTGTTGCCGTCGCATCAGTGCCCGGATCTCTTTCTGGAGCACCCGCTGCTCGCCGGAGCTGGCGTTCTTGGCAACCTGCTGTAAAAGGAAAATCACCTCTGCAAGACAATTTTCAATTACATTAGTTCCTAGAGTTATTTTTGGGTGACTCTCATGTTTGTCAATATCTACAATGATCAGTCCCTGTGCTGCCAGTTCGACTCTACCGATTTTGATGGTCACCTCTTTAAATCCGATCTGTGGCACGGGCTGGCCATTGCTGGCGATGATACTCAAGTCGTCGTCAGGGTAGCGGGTAATATCCGAGTCATTCCAGTACTGCTTAAAGAGCACGTACGGGATGGTGGTGACCTGTGACCCGGTGTCCAGTAGGGCACTCATGGGAATGCCATCCAGTACCACAGGCAAGACTGGACGTCCTCCCACATATCTGTCGCGCCAGTTCGATGGGCCTGGTGATCTTTTTCCTGGGGGTTGGCCCTGTACCCCAGGTTGTGCCCGTTTAAAGAACAGTACCTTGCCATATGTCCAGGTTGATTGCAGCGGCGGCAGATGGGTCGTCCGTCCTCGCTGTATCGGTCACTGGGTCTTCCTCTGGCCGGTGGGGTCCTCCTTGGTCGACGCCACGGGATGTCCTCCGGTCCGGATGCCAGCTGGATCTTCCCTGGGGTGGAAGCCTGTAAAGACTGCACAGTTCGGGTTAGCGCAGCAACGCTCTTAGCTAGCTCTTGGACCTGATGGTGTAGGTCTGGAGCCGGGTCATTGTCCAAAGCCTGCGCATCAGCTCCCACAGGCCCTGCCGACAAGGGCGCCGCCTCCTGGTGGTAAGTGATAGCAGGGCGCTTGTGGGTCACAACGCCACCCGGTGCCGGTTCTCGGAGCACCCGGATGGCTCTGTCCTTGAACTGTGCAAAGCCCAGATGGGGATCCTGTAAGGCCATTGCCCGCAACTGGGTTCGGTGGGTATTACAATACAGTCCCTCTATAAACTGTTCGGTCAACAGCCTGTCCTCGTTTCCCACTCCATCAGGGTCGGTCTGCTTAATGGCCCTCAGGGCCTCTTGTAGGTTTAGTGCATAGTCCCTTATACTCTCATGCGCTCGCTGCTTGCACCCGTAGAATCTAAGCTTAATCTCGGCTAAGGTGCGGGTATCAAAGGTGTCCTTCAGCCGGGTTAGTATCCCTGCGACAGTCTTCCTCCCAGGTGGCCAGGATTTTACTTCCCTTTTGGCTGCCCCGGTTAGTTGGGCCACCAGGATGCTCACTTTTTGCTCTTCTGTGAGGGGGTACACCTGGAAGAGGCTATCCAGCTTTTCTCTAAAGTCATGCAGGGTATGTGACTCCCCTGAGTACTGGGGTAGCCAAGCTGCTCCCGGGATATAGGGCATGGTGAAGGGCATAACTGCAGCAGCGGTAGCACTGGCGGGGGTTGAGGCAGTGAAGCTCTCCTCCGTATCCGACATCTTCCTCCCCCCTAGTGGACCGTGGCCTACCTTGCGATGATCCTGTTCCGTAGGCCGCGGCTCCGCAGTGGATCGTCAGGGTTGAGGACCTTCCGTCGCGCTCCTGTGACGTCGGCGTCTGCTGGGCTCCTTCCAGGACCTTACGCAACGTCCGGACGTGGGGCGGGGCTTCAGTTCTCGCGCGCTTTCGGAGTCCACGCCCCTCTTCTTCCCGCGCGGCGTCCTCAAGATGGCGTCCAATGGCGGGAAAACTCCACGGATGGCGGGAAGAAGGCAGAAGATGGCGCCGGATGGCGGGAAACTTCACCGATGGCGGGAAGAAGGCTGAAGATGGCGCCGGATGGCGGGAATCTTCACCACAGGTAAGTTTGAAAAGTCTCTTTTTCAGGCACGCAGTACCCGGTGGTTGCGGGCACGAAATCCTGCCGACTACGCCAAAGTTGACGCGCCCCTGGGCCTGTGTCGCGCTGCGTTGCGCACGCGGGAGCTTACCCGGAGCCGGATCTCTTGAGGGTTGTAGTCTCGTGGCGGTGACCCGGTCCGTGCCCAGGGAGTCAAACTGAGCGGCGATGTAACAGCGGTAGATGCAGGACGACTACGCCACCCGTTGAATGCAGCTATGGAGCTGCCGCTGCAGGACAGTCCGCTGAGGCCGGTGGATGGATGGTGCAGCGTAGATGGTATAACCCCCAACGGGAGGGGTATGGCCTCAGGGCAGCAGATGTGGATGATGGGGGTAGCAGGAACCACTCAGAGACGGTGCGGTGTAATTCAGGGTCTTTACTGGTAACAACGATAGACCCTCCCGGAGTACTTGCTAGTGAACGGGGCCTGGTCAGTCCTTGAGCAGATGGGATCTCCCCTGGCCAGGCGGAGTTGTAGGCCTCCCAAACTGACTGTACTCTTCTGGCTACCTTGCTAGAAGCGGATATAAGTAGCCCACGTCCCTGAGTGTACCGTGTGGTGCTCACCCGTATGGCCGGTGACTCGGGGCCTTCTAATGGCTTCCGCTCCACGATGGCGGTGCTGGTCCCACACGTGTGACCGTGCCTTCGGGTTTCTGGGCCTGAGGACCTGAAATCCCCTGCCGGTCGGCTTCTGCTGCTGGGTAAGAGTTAGTCCCCACAGCCTCGGACGCCGGGTCCGGTAAGAAAGCTTCTCAGTCAGGGCGAGCTCTGCAGCTGCCAGCCCTGACTCGTAGTAGTATTGCTCCCAATGAGCTTCTGCTGTTTCTTCCTATGCTGCTTCTCTGTCTCTACTCTCCTTGACTGACTAACCCTGCCTCAGCCCAGGGTTTATACAGGGGAAGTTCTTCCCCTCCCAAGACTGGGCAGGAGGTGTGGCATGCACAGGATCCCTGACCAAAGGACCTCCCACCTGCTCTCAGACATAACATTACATTACTGTGGAAAACCAGACCCCTGGGGTGCCACAATGTCACTTACTGTCACCTGTCACCTTGCCCCAACTCTGCAATCCCCAATATCAGTCCATGACCTCAATGGGGTCACTATAAAATTCTAAAGAGGACTGGTCATGTCTCTATTAGAAAATAGATAAACTTAGGATAGAAACAATATGAGCATATACCCTGCTATAAGTAAGTAAAAAGCAATAGTGAATATATATAATATAGGGTACTTAGTAAACATGGTTTTTGATTTAAAAAAAGCCATCCCACCCGCACCAAGGTGTACCCAGTCAGTTATGTGAAATATATAATAAAATACACTTTAGTACAATATTAGTGTTTTGTCCCTTTAAATCTGCTGCTACTTCTGTCACCATGGTAACTGCATTCATACTCAGCCAATAGGATTGCTCGGTTTGAATTTGGAAAAAAAAAAAAAAGTCCTATATCGTCAGTTTGTTCCTTCTCATCTGAGTGTGAAGACAGACACCTGCGATCAGCGAGAGATTATAGGTATAAGACGTGATATAATATAACGGACGGAGCCACATCCCATCACACGCACTCAGCGACCACAACTGACAGGAATCAGCACATTTACCAGACAATAAGTTATTATTCCCCAACACATAATACGCTGAGACACCAGTGGGGGGCGCCGCACTCGTTACATCTCCCATCTGGATGGATCCAGCGACGAGATCCTGATATTTCCCCCCAGCTCCGCTCCTCCATAGGGAATGGC
This sequence comes from Phyllobates terribilis, assembly GCF_046119375.1. Lineage (NCBI taxonomy): Eukaryota > Metazoa > Chordata > Amphibia > Anura > Dendrobatidae > Phyllobates > Phyllobates terribilis. The sequence goes on along the minus strand of NW_027363222.1, from coordinate 1,202,442 downwards.
CCAGATGCACGCAGAACGGACCGAAGTGTAATACTGCTAGAACTCTGCATGATATCACATCCTCCATATATACCACATAATAAAGGGGTGCTCCCACTGGGACAGGTCATCACCTATCCAGAGATCAGTGATAACTTGTTCCAACTAGACATCCCCTTTAATGGAAGAGATCACATCTCTAACAGTCAATACGCTATTCATTCCCAATCTTCCCTGGCCCAGTAATGCCCCTGAGTATATCGCCAATATGAGCCAATCATCAAACCCTCTGCTGACTGTTCCCAATGTTTTATAGAGTTTGGAGACGTTTCTACAAGAGAAGATATCAGCGGACACCATGGGGGTGGAGTATTCTGCCAGCGATGGAGCAGGTAGTATCCACCAGTCTGTGATATCTGACCTTCCACCATATTCTGCTCTTACATGCGTTTCTTCAGCTTTACCCCTTCCCGACATAACCAATTTATGTTTTTTTTCTGTTCTTTCCTCCGCTTTTTCCAACTTTTCTAACTTTTTGATATCTGTCCACATAGTGTGAGGTCTTGTTATTTTGTAGGATGAGCTGTCCTTATAAATGACACCATTCATTTACCACATAGTGCTAGAAAACGGGAAAAACATTTCAAGTGCAGTAAAAGTGCGAAAAAAAAAGCCTGACATTGTTTTTCTGGGAACGGTTTTAACGGCGCACATTGTGTGGTAAAAATGACCTGGTAATAGGATCCTACTCCTCAGTGTGATTACAGCAAGACCAAACTTCTCCAATAGTTTTGGCAAAAGAAAAAAACTTTTTTTTGATGCTGTCACCATTTTTTCTGAGACCCGAAACATTTTCAGTTTCCAGGTTGATGGAGCTGTGTGGGGACTTATTTTTTGAAGGGCAAGAGGACTTTATTGATAACATTTTGGGACACATATGTCATGGTCATCGCTTCTTACAGGATTTTCTGCAGTATTGAGGCGAACGAAAAAAATGCAATTTTGTCTTTTTGAATTTTTTTCTGTGTTCACTGATCGTTTTTTTTTTTTTATATTTTGATAGATTGTATTTCTCTGAAAGAGACCATACCACAAAATGTGTATATTTTTATTATCTTTATTTTTAGTGGGAGGTGAGTTGAACGTGTGGGGTTTTAATAAATATATATATACTTTTTTTCACTGTATTTGTATACATCATCTGATTGCTTGTGCTATATACAGCGATACCACAGTAATGCTCCATATAGCAAAACCACGGTCTTCTTTACAGCCCAAATGAAGCTTTATGATGACAGGCACGGAGGCTTCAGCAGACCCCCGGATGTCATAGCAGTCCATCGGCGCCCTATGATCGCGTCACAGGAGCGCCGGTGGGCGTATGGAACGACGCGTCCCAATGCTGGCACACTGTTAATGCTGCTGTTAGAGATTGACAGCAGCACTGAACAGGTTAACAGTGGTGGGCAGATCTTCGCTCCACTCGCAGCTGTTAGAGGCAGGTCCTGGTTGTTTGTCACAGCCATTATCTGCCATGTACGGGGCGAGCTGACCCTGCTCCATACACCCGCTACTGACTTATACCATACATGTACGGCAGATGTTGGTAAGGAGTTAAAGCGGTTGTCCAGCTTTGGGGCCATTTTTTTTACTTTAATGCAAGTATTTGGGGCTAAAATCGATTTCTGTAATTGAGTTTCATTAAAAATGTTGCCTTCTGTAGCATCTGTGCTGCACTGTCTATTGCTGGCTGCAAAATTAGCTAACTGAGAATCTATCAGTGAGCTCCTTAGTCTTAAGGGAGAGTTTGTAGATCTTTAATCTGTTTTTTTTTCCTGAGTGCCTATTAGCTGATCTATGCCCAAAGAAAACACAAAACTTGAATGTGCAGGGAAACAATAAGTCTGTAATAGCCGGTGAAAAACACTTAATGAAACCTAAATGTAAAAAATTACTTTTAGTAGTAAATACATGACATGAGAAAATATACACTGCTCAAAAAAATAAAGGGAACACTTAAACAACAGAATATAACTCCAAGTAAATCAAACTTCTGTGAAATCAAACTGTCCACTTAGGAAGCAACACTGATTGACAATCAATTTCACATGCTGTTGTGCAAATGGAAGACAATAGATGGAAATTATTGGCAATTATCAAGACACACTCAATAAAGGAGTGGTTCTGCAGGTGGAGACCACAGACCACATCTCAGTACCAATTCTTTCTGGCTGATGTCTTGGTCACTTTTGAATGTTGGTTGTGCTTTCACACTCGTGGTAGCATGAGACGGACTCTACAACCCACAGATGTTGCTCAGGTAGTGCAGCTCATCCAGGATGGCACATCATTGCGAGCTGTGGCAAGAAGGTTTGCTGCGTCTGTCAGCGTAGTGTCCAGAGGCTGGAGGCGCTACCAGGAGACAGGCCAGTACACCAGGAGACGTGGAGGGGGCCATAGCAGGGCAACAACCCAGCAGCAGGACCCCTACCTCTGCCTTTGTGCAAGGAGGAACAGGAGGAGCACTTCCAGAGCCATGCAAAATGACCTCCAGCAGGCCACAAATGTGCATGTGTCTGCATAAACGGTTAGAAACCGACTCCATGAGAGTGGGATGAGGGCCAGACGTCCACAGATGGGGGTTGTGCCCAATGCCAGACCTCATGTGGCTGGAGTATGTCAGCAGTTCCTGCAAGATGAAGGCATTGAAGCTATGGACTAGCCCGCCCGTTCCCCAGACCTGAATCCCATTGAGCACATCTGGGACATCATGTCTCACTCCATCCACCAATGTCACGTAGCACCACAGACTGTCCAGGAGTTGGTGGATGCTTTAGTCCAGGTCTGGGAGGAGATCCCACAGGAGACCATCCGCAACCTCATCAGGAGCATGTCCAGGCATTTTAGGGAGGTTATACAGGCACGTGGAGGCCACACACAATACTGAGCCTCATTTTGACTTGTTTTAAGGACATTACATCAAAGTTGGATCAGCCTGTAGTGTGTTTTTCCACTTTAATTTTGAGGGTGACTCCGAATCCAGGCCTCCATTGGTTAATAAATTTGATTTCCATTGATGATTTTTGTGTGATTTTGTTGTCAACACATTCAACTTTGTACAGAACAAAGTATTCAATGAGAATATTTCATTCATTCAGATCTAGGATGTGTTATTTGAGTGTTCCCTTTATTTTTTTGAGCAGTGTGTATATATAATATAAATAATTACTGCAGCTTTAATGCTATTTATTACGTCTCAGGAGGAGGACGGAAGAGGAAGAGGACGGAAGAGGCGGAGGACGGAAGAGATGGAGGACGGAAGAGGCGGAGGACGGAAGAGGAGGAGGACAGAAGAGGAGGAGGACGGAAAAGGAGGAGGACGGAAGAGGAGGAGGATGGAAGAGAAGGAGGACGGAAGAGGCGGAGGACGGAAGAGGCGGAGGATGGAAGAGGCAGAGGACAGAAGAGGCGGAGGACGGAAGAGGCGGAGGACGGAAGAGAAGGAGGACGGAAGAGGAGGAGGATGGAAGATGAGGAGGACCGAAGAGGAGGAGGACGTAAGAGGAAGAGGACGGAAGAGGAAGAGGACGAAAGAGGCGGAGGACAGAAAAGGCGGAGGACGGAAGAGGCGGAGGACAGAAGAGGCGGAGGACGGAAGAGGCGGAGGACAGAAGAGGAGGAGGACGGAAGAGAAGGAGGACGGAAGAGGAGGAGGACAGAAGAGGAGGAGGACAGAAGAGGAGGAGGACGGAAGAGGAAGAGGACGGAAGAGGAGGAGGACGAAAGTGGAGGAGGATGGAAGAGGAGGAGGACAGAATAGGAGGAGGAGGACAGAACTGCACCTTAAGATCCCTAGGGGGAAAGGGATGGTAGTAATATAGTGGTAGTATATCCGTATTAGTGTAATATGAGTAATAATACTAGTGATAATAGTAAGAAAGTAATAAAATAACAGTAGTAATAGTAGTAGGTAGAATAGCAGTGTGATCCAGGGTCCTAGGACTGATCGCCTTTTCCCGGGGTCAAGAAGGAATTTTTCCCCTGTGACACAAATTGGCTGAAGGTGTCCTGGGGTTTTTGCCTTCTTCTGGATCAACACTGTAGGTATAGGGCAGTATTAGTAGTGAAAGGAAAGAAGAATAATACTGTAATAAGATAGCACAATGTAATAATAACCATATCAAATAGATTTATAAAAACAAATTAAAATAACTCCAGTAGTACAATAATTAGTGTAATATTATATAACTTGTAATAACATTATTAGGTTTGATCCAGGGTCCTAGGACTGATCGCCTTTTCCCGGGGTCAAGAAGGAATTTTTCCCCTGTGACACAAATTGGCTGAAGGTGTCCTGGGGTTTTTGCCTTCTTCTGGATCAACAGCTTTAGGCATAGGGATTTTAGTAATACCATTATTAGAATCACAAGGTTAATTAAAAAAAATTAGAATTACATTTTTTTAATTCGTTTTATAACAGTTACAATTAATTGCATTAATGCAATAATAATAAATAGTAAAAATGGTGGTAATAATAATAATACAAAAAACTAGTCCCAGTTAGTAAGTTAGTGTAATGTTAGTGTAGGGACCCATCTGAAGAGGTCGCCTTGACGTTGGCAGATGGGCTCGCACAATTTGCTCAAAATGTGCGCTAAGAACCTCATATTTCTATGTACAGGAGATCTAGCAGTAATACCATTCAGTAGATATCTGTGTACACACATTTTGTTATATACTTTTGTGCAGCACACAGGGCAGGTATACAGGTACAGGGCGAGAGTGTTACAGTGATATTATAACTCGGCCTTAAGGATAAAATGCTGATAACTACAGATCCTGGAAACACATTCGAAACTAGACCTTGTAAGTAACTGGTTCCCAGCTAGTGGTAAATATGTACAGGGCAGTCCGGTACCAAGACCTGCTCTATAGGACACATTATCATCAGGCAGGTCCTTACAAGATCTGCGGCAGAAGTGTGGCTGTGTAACACAGTCCTGCTCCTGCCTCAGCTGCCCACAGTGGAGCCAACCTTGATCCTGGCAGCTTAATCCATTGTATGACACAGTAGGGGGCTTCCACAGCATTTAGGCACTTTAGACAGGAGAGGGAGGCATGATCATGGTGCCAATGAGTTTCTATGGCAGCTGAGATCTAACAATGGACCCCATGACGGCCATTTTACTGCTCCTATTAGACCCCGGCTGAGGAAAAGTCTATGAGGACACCGGTCAGACTTATGTCGCCTGCTCTGCACATATTAGAAATACCTAGGGCTGATTAGTTTGCCATTTGTAAATCTGATCCAGCAGCGTTGGGCTACCACTGACGTGATCAGGGCTATTGAGCTCCTAGATTGGGCAGAGGAGCTCAGTATTCAGCAGGAGCTGGCCGAGGAGAGCAGAGCAACTTGCATGGGGCTGCTGCACAAGAAGCAACTCACAAGGTGGAGATTTACCCGGAGACGCTGTGCTCGGGCTGTGATCTGCTGTGCAGGCTGCATAGTAGATGCCTCGAAGGACCCGAACTTCACCCCTAACAGGCACAGCAGAGCTCGGACGGCTGCAAGTGAACAGAGAGCGGCTGATTAGTAACTGCTGCGTCTCCTGCAGCTCAGATAAGAGCCGCACAGAGCGGGGGTTCAGTAATGATGAATATGGGAAGTGTCCGCCCCTCACATGCCCTAAATGCGGCCTCCAGAGGTAAAGTTTCCCCTGTAACCAGCGCCTCCTCCCACCTTCTCTGCTGGCATGCTCCATTACTTAAAGGGGATGTCTGTAGAAAACAAGTTATCACTTATCCACAGGCTCGGTGATCACTTACTGATCGTGGGGTCTGACCGCTGCGAGCCATCGTCTGATCGGGAAGGAGTGGAAAGTCAGGGATCAACTGCTGCTCCATTCATTCTCTATGGGGCTCCGGAAAAGCCGAGCTCAGCGCTTGAATGCCACATAGGGAATGAATGGAGCGGATCCTGGAGTAATAACATGCCCTCCTCTCCTCAGCTTTCTGTCTGTGTAAGTGGCTCAGCCCTTGTCTCCCCTTCTGCTCCGGCTTCTGTGCTGGTCCTTGTGAGGAAGAGGAAACCCTCTGCCCTTCTGCTCCGGCTTCTGTGCTGGTCCCTGTGAGGAAGAGGAAACCCTCTGCCCTTCTGCTCTCAGTCCTCTGCGACTTTTCACAATCGCTCAGTGCACCCATTATATGTAATAAGGATCATTCTTCATCCCTTGTCCAGCTTTCATCCCCCCCAGTCTGACCAGCGGACAAGATAATAAACATGTGAGTGGAAGGTTCACAATTATTAGATGTGTTGTGAAAAGTCTCCACAGCATTATCCGGAGAAAACTGCAGGGTGACCGCTTGTGAAACCAGCACAAAATCCAGCAGACAGCGCTTCCCTGTCCCCCGCCGGTCTCCGTATCCTGGCATTCAGCTATTCCATTTGGTGCTTATTCTGGAAGGAAAACAAAAATGTGATGTTCTTACACAGACGCCTGAAGACGCAACTTTTCATCATCCATGTTGGGCTGTTGTATGACGTGTGGATTACTCTGCTTGCTGGATTCTTGCATTACCACAAACACTGCCTTTATTTTGTGATTTCTGTGCCGCTTCCCACTTCTATTGGCACTGTGATATATCAGCACGTGAGGGCTGCCACAATCATGTGTCAATAGGTTATTGCTGGAGCCTGTGATATAGAGACCATCCTGGACCAGGGAAGACTTGGTACAGAAGCACCTAGAGAGGGGGGTACAGGGGCTTCATTTCAATTTTAAACTTAGCTGGATTGTGTTTAGCTAAAAGAATGGAAAGTAAAATAAAAAAATCTTAATTTTTTTTTTCTATTTGGCAAAATCGTCCATCAGAGGTTTGGCCACTACCGAAAAGTTTTTGATGAACTTACAGTAGTAGCTGGCGAAACCCAAAAAACTTTGTAATGCCTTTAAGTCTTGAATATAATACCAATCCAGTACCGTCCGGACTTTGGCCAGATCCATGCAAAAACGGTGAATGATAAGAACTAACCCTGAATGGAGAACATACATTTCTCTGGTTTGACAAATAATTTATTATCTTTGAGTATCTGTAAGACCTGCCTGATATGTACCTGATGTGACTGGAGGTAAGTAAATTAATATGTCATCAAGATTGGTTTGTTGTGATCTACCTGCCAGATGACTAAAAATGTCACTAACAGTGTTGAAAGAAAGCGGGAGCATTAGTCAACCCAAATGCCATCACAAGCTTTTCATAGTGCCCCTCAGGAGTATTGAAGGCCATCTTCCACTCATCTCCTCAATGTGAATGAGATTATAAGTCCCCCTGAGGTCTAGTTTAATCAAATCGTAGGAGCCAAATTTTTTTCTAAAGAGGTCGGGGATGAGAGGGAGAGGATATGCATCCCAGACCGTGATCCGATTAAACTCGCGAAAATCAAGGCGGGGGCGCAACCCCCAGTCTTTTTTTTTGACAAATAAAAACCCCACTGCAACGGGAGATGAAGAACGTCTTATAGGGCCCAATGGTAGACTGACTGACCATTCTGTTCTGAACTGCCACCCTAAGATGGCTTCCCATTATATACCTACTGTATAAGTGCTCCCTCTAACGGCTTCCTCCACCCACACCCACTACTGGTTCCCCCTACCTTTGGGTTCCCCCCACTCCAGCCAGGGACAGGGCTCAGCAGCTGCACTCTGCATGTTGGATGCAGGTGTTTTGGGGGGTTCTGTGCAGCACTCCCATCTTACCTGAGTGAAGGGAGACACCACACCTCTGGGTGAGGTGCAGTACCACTGTGGCGACTGAACACTCAGGGGCGCCACATTCCCCCCCCCCGGTAAAACACAGCACGTCCGCGGGCTGGAACAGAGCAAAACCAGGCATAACTGACATGCAAAATTTTTAAGATGCATCAGCATATTTGACCATAAAACAACATTTCTTCCCTTTATGGGAGGCACATTTCTTTTAACGTTACTGGTTACATTATAAAACATCATAAGAGTATTGTCATATAAAACAATTTTCAAGACAGTTCCAGCACCAGGGTGCAACAGTAGCAGCATGAGGGACCCGTCCACAAACCCTCAACGTAGGCCCTGGGCATGGCTGCAGGGCATAGACGATCCAATCCTGGACCTCGTCTTCCGCCACGCCAAACGGGTTTTTGTTCTGAGGTATATTTGTAATTATAAAACCAATAGGATGCACTTTAAGAAGTGCTAAACTATGTACAATGTCAACGTCCGGCTTCTCACAGTCCTCAGCCTGTCAGTCTCTGTACCCTGACGGGTAACTGGGTAGCAAACATGAAGTCATCTGCACCCTTCCGGGCAACTTATGTACAGTCCAGTTAACTAAAACAGTTTAACAGTGGGGCCCCCTCCGGGGGAACCCCTGGTTTCTGCAGGCTGACCCAGCCTGGTCATCAGCCTCAGGCTGCAGGGGGACCAGGGATGGAGCAGCGCCAGCCGCATTTGGGACAGGGACATCACTCCGACCTGCTCCCGCGACTGCGTCAGCTCGGCCTGACACCTCCCGGTCTTTACGCAGCTTCTCTCCACCGCCTCTCCTCTTTCGGGGGCGGTCCCATGGCACTTTGCTGTCGGTCACTCCCTGTGTCGGCCTCCCCGCTTTGACGGACACATCTATGCGGACAGTCACTGTTGCAAGGGGCAGGGCCTGCTTTTGGAGCCATTCTGGGACCCGGCCCACGACGGGAGGTTCCATTCTGTTGTTCTTTAGCACGCATATAATGGCGCCCGTTCTTCTGGGGCGGGCGCCACATTCAAGGCAGAAAACACTTCTTTAGGCGCACATTACCCGCAGATGGCAGGCTGGTCACGTATCCTGTTCGTGATGCCAAGTGGTGACTCGCTGCCCCCTGGGCCGCGGGGCACACGGCAGCCGGGCCGTTTGGCTGCTTTGGGGAATATCACGGTGGCTGGCCCGGGGCGGTCAGTGCAAAAGGGATTATTTATAGGATTTGTCGTGAAGCCACCTGTGGTGTCTGGTGAGGATCACCAGCGCTGCAACAGTCCTCTGAGGCATATGTTAGGGCAGCTAGAGATGGAACGGCTCCCCACAGGTGGAGCGGGCCTCAGGGCAGTGTAAATAGATGGAGGGTGCGCTGGGCGTTGTAGTGCAGGGAGGGAAATGGCACCAGTGAAGGAATAGACGGAGGCAACTCAGTGCAGTCGTCCAAGATTTTAATTCACAGTTCTTCAGGAAACACAAAAGTGCAAGTTACAGGTGAAGGCCTCCCACGTTGCGCCGTGTTCACCCTGGCAGGGGTTCAATCCTTCCTCAGGAAGTTTAGGAATGCTTGGCAGAACCCCACTTTCTCGTGTTCCTACTTTGACCGTCTTCACACTAGGTCCTTCTCCCTGCTGCCCTGCGCTGCCCACTCTCAATCCCGCTCGGGTATGCTGAAGTCCTTCCTGTACGTCGGATCCGGGACCAACCTGACCCCCTGGAGATTAGAATGGGGCAACCGATCCCTCTGTCTTCTGACAGATGCGGGGCGTATGGGTGCTGTCCTGCACGCGCCGTACCCCTGGGATCCCTTCTTAGAATGGAGCCTACTCCCTTCTCCCCTCCGGGGCCTCTATCCCGGGCCCTTCTTGTGGAGCAGAGCTCCTGCTGAGTCTCTGCTCCCAGACAGTCCTCACTGACCGTCTGTACTGTACTGACTGACCATTCTGTTCTGAACTGCCACCCTAAGATTGCTTCCCATTATATACCTACTGTGTGCTCCTTCTAACTGCTTCCTCCACCCACACCCACTACTGGTTCCCCCTACCTTTGGGTTTCCCCCACTCCAGCCAGGGACAGGGCTCAGCAGCTGCGCTCTGCATGTTGCCCTTCCAGCCGGTCTGAAGCAGTGTAATGTTGGATGCAGGTGTTTTGGGGGGTTCTCTGCAGCACTCCCATCTTACCTGAGTGAAGGGAGACACCACACCTCTGGGTGAGGTGCAGTACCTCTGTGGCGACTGAACCCTCAGGGGCGCCACATGCCCACGATGCAGAAATGCTCCGGATTTTTCCTGAGTGTTTCTGCATCTCCCTGGCAGAAAAAACGCATGCAGATTTTACATGCGTTTTTCCTGCCAGGGACAAACGTAAGTGAAGCATTTTTCACATGCATGTCCGCATGCGGGTTGTCAACCGCTTTCCAAGCGATTTTAGCATCACTTGGAAAGTGCTTGACAACTTGGTCACACTATATAAATCCTTGCAACCGGCATGTATTTATATAGTGTGAACAAGTTAATAGTTGAAAAAAAGAATAAAAATGGTAAAAAAAAAAAAATAGAATTACACTTACCGGTAATTCTGTTTCTAAAACCCTCCACGACAGCACACCTGGAGGTAGCCTCCCCATCCTAATTAGGGACAGGAAAACAAGATGTTAAATAGCCCCTCCCTGCTACAATCCCCAGTGTTTTCAAAGGACCACACAGTATGAATGCTCTAAATATTTATTAACACTAAGGATTTTTCCAATCAAAGAAATGGAGGGAACTACCCATGCTGTTGTGGAGGGTCTTAGAAACCGAATTACTGGTAAGTCTAATTCTATTTTCTCCAATCCCCTCCATGACAGCACACCTGGAGTAATACCAAAGAATGAATTTTAGGGAGCGACAACAGCCTGAAGGACTTTCCTTCCAAATGCTAAGTCTCTATTAGATATTACATCTAGTCTATAATGTTTAGCAAAGGTATGGACAGACGACCATGTAGCTGCCCTGCAAATCTGCTCAATGGATGCACTAGCTTTTTCCGCCCAGGAGACCCACATAGCTCTAGTAGAAAGAGCTTTCAAAGATTTCAGAGGAGGCAAATCTTGAACTATGTATGTTTCACAAATTGCTTTCTTAATCCAATTTGCTAGCATATTTTTGCAATTTTCTTTCCTTTATTGGGGCTTCCATATTGGACAAATAGGTTCTGATCCTTCCTCCAGGTTTCAGTCTGCCTCAAATAGCGGATTATAGTCCTTCTTACATCCAACGCGTGGAATTCTTCTTCCTTGCTATTTGATGGATTTTGACAGAATGACGGAAGAATTATTGGCTGAGACATATGAAAATTAGACGACACTTTAGGTAGAAAAGAAGGATCCAACTGGAGGATGATCCTGTCCTCCAAAATACGACAATAAGTCTCTCTGATAGACAGGGCTTGGATTTCACTCACTCTTCTGGCTGTAGTCAGAGCTATAAGCAATGCCGCTTTCCAAGACAATTTGTCTATGTGTGCCTCGGCTATTGGCTCGAAAGGATGCATAGTTAGGCCTCTAAGAACTACGTTGAGATCCCAAGGTGGAACTATTTTAGCTCTTGTTGGATTAATCCAAGAAGCAGCTATCATGAACCTCTTAATCCATCTGTTTTGGGCCAAATCAGCATCAAAATAGGAACTTAAAGGCGAGACTTGGACCTTCAGCGTGCTTGGTCTTAATCCTTTAGACAGACCGTTCTGTAGGAAATCCAAGATTCTGGCCACGTCAGGCCGAAAGGGATCTAATGGACGAGGCTCATACCATAGCTTGAAAGCTTTCTAGATTTTTCCATAGATGGAAATTGTGACTGGTTTTCTGCTTTTCTGCAGTGTATGTGACTCGCCCCCAGGGGTGTCGCGGGGCACCCGGCAGCCGGGCCTAAGACTGCCTGCGGGGATTATCGCGGTGGCTGGCCCAGGGCGGTCAGTGCCAAAAGGAATTATTTGTAGGGAATTTGTTGTGACGCCACCTGTGGTGTCTGGTGAGGATCACCAGCGCTGCAACAGTCCTCTGAGGCAGATGTCAGGACAGCTTGAGATGGAACGGCTCCCCACAGGTGGAGCAGGCCTCAGGGCAGTATAAATGATGCAGGTTGCGCTGAGCATTGTGGTGCAGGGAAAGCGATGGCACAGCAGGAGTAACGGACAGAGACAGGGGATTTGCTTCATTTCCTTTACTGGTACAGCTGTTAGGTACGGTCCAGGGTACTCCAGATGAAGGGCGCACTTTTGGACTTCTCCCCAGGGAGCAGGTATAGGGCCTCCTGATCCGTGTCTGTCCCTATGTATGCTCCTGGCCAGCCTGCAACTGGGCCTAGCTTATGTGTCCTGCTTTTACTTCACCAGATGCTCAGAAATAGGACCTCTGGTTGGTAACCACTTTCCCTGGACGTCGGGGCCTTCGTGGTTCCTGATCCTGTGTGTGTCTAGCCTTCAGGTTTGTCAGGGACTTGTAGTCCTCCTGGGATTCCGGTTATCCCCACTGGGTGTAAAGGGTCCCTGTAGGCGCGGATCCGGTGTCCGGTAGATATAATGGGGTGAGCTTATTGTGCTCCTCTGCCCCCTTGGTTTCACTCCCCTTTTTCTCCTTGCCGTCGGCCACACTCGGGGCCCTCACTACTAGGCAGCTGACGTGCTGCGTCTTCACCGCTATCTGAGTGTCGGCACGCTCTCAGGCTCTCTCTCAGCCTGCCTGCTCTGCTCTGACTCTGAGCACTCACTAATCAACTGAGCTGCCTGGCTCCACCTTCCCTATATATATCCCTATCTGGGCTCCCTCTGCTGGTATGAGTTGGAAGGTAGAGGTGTTTGTATCTAGTGAGGGCCTCTTGTGGAGAAATCCATCCATGCACCCTTCTGGGTTCTGTGGCACCAATGCACAGCAGGGCGCCACATTTGGATCACCTGTACTGAGAAGCCTCTGGCTTTTCAGAGGGTGGTCTCAGAAGCCAAGCTGCTAGAGCCAAATTCTGAGGGGCCGGATGGAAAATCTGGCCCTAATGCAGCAGATCGTGGATTCGAGGAAGCATCAATGGATCATCCATTCTTAGACTGCCCAATGTTCCGAACCATGCTCTTTTTGGCCACATTGGAGCTATTAGGATAGTCTTGAGCCCTTCCGACCTGATTTTTTGTAAAGTCCTTGGTATTAACAGAATCAGGGGAAAAGCATTAGCGAGCCCAACTTTCCAAGGGTGAGCGAATGCATCTATCCCTGTTGCTGAATCCTCGGGTTTCAAAGAGAAAAAGGCTCTTACTTTTGCGTTTTCCTGGTTCGCAAACAGGTCCACATCTGGGTATTCCCACTTTTGAACAATCATCTGAAATATCTTCGAGTTCATGCTCCACTCCCCTGGATGAATGTATTTTCTGCTCAGAATATCTGCATGATAGTTGTCGGAGCCCCTCAGATGCAGAGCCGATAAGGATAGTAGATTATGCTCCGCCCAGTGGAAGATCCTTTCGGAGATCATCTGTAACCTCCTGTTTCTTGTACTTCCCTGATGTCTCAAGTGGGCTATAGTTGTCATATTGTCCGAGTAGACTCTGACATTCGACCCCTGAAGCACAGTAGTGGCTGCCCATAGGGTTTCTTCCACCACTTTCATTTCTCTTAAGTTTGAGTACTGCTCTGCTATTTCTTGCGACCAGACCCCTTGGAAGGCCACGTGGGAGACTACTGCTCCCCATCCTCTTTTGCTTGCGTCTGTTTTGACGGATAACAAGGGAAGTTGAATCCATGCTGAACTTTTCTCCAGATTTCCTGGACAGAGCCACCAATTTAAAGATGCTTTCACCTTCTCTGGCAGATGAATTCTGTTGGAGAGGGAACTTGGAGATCTGTCCCAACAGGAAAGGATGTAGTTTTGAAGGACCCTTGAATGCGCTTGAGCCCAAGGTACCGCCTAAATAAATGAGGTCATGGACCCGAGGACGGACATGGCGAATCTTAATGACACTCCTCTCTGGTTCTTTAGTGCATAAACTTTCGACCTCAACTGAATCTGCTTCTCTTTTGGCAGAAAAGAGGCTTGTTGCTGAGAATCCAGGAGAATTCCCAAGGAGGTCTTCATGGTGGAGGGAATCAGATCTGACTTTTGGTAGTTTATCAACCATCCCAAGGATTCCAGGATCTGGAGGGTCATCTGGAGGTCTCTTTCCAAACTTGAAACCGAGGGAACCATCACCAAAAAATTGTCTAAATATGGGACGATGCAGATATTCAGTTTCCTTAGATAAACCTACTACCTCTGCCATGATCTTTGTAAACAGGCGGGGTGCTGACGAAATGCCGAAGGGGAGTACATTGAATTGAAAATGAAGTACCTCTCGGTTCTGAGTTACAGCAAATCTGAGAAATTTTCTGTAATCCAGATGAATTGGCACGTGGTAGTAAGCCTCTGGCTGGTCTACTGTTGCCACGACAAATCCTTTTCCAATCAATAAGCTGCCATTGAGGAAGGAAGCTCGCAATTCTGCCTCCTACCTTCTTGGCGTCATTGTCTGTCCTGCCTAGAACCTTGAAAGATATTCCTACCTCTTCCTCCTTTTGTGTAACTCCAGCGACCAGTTTTACCCTTGCCTCTGTACTGAAATGCTTGCTGCTGTTGTTGTTGAGGGAGAAGAAATGGTCTCTTTCTGAAACTTTTTGGATTCTTTGGCTCTGGCAGAGACTTCTTCTTGACGGATGCTTTCTCCAACAACTCGTCTAGCACCGCCCCAAACATATACTCTCCTTTAAATGGAATGGAACAAAGCTTAGATTTTAATGCGTTGTCCCCACTCCACATCTTCAACCACAGAGCTCTTCTCATAGAATTTGATAATGCTGCCGATCTTGCCGCAATCTTGACCGACTCCGCCAAGGCATCCGCTAGGAATCCAGTGGCCTTGTGCAGAAAAGGAAGAGATGCTAGGAGGTCCTCTTGAGTGGTACCTTTCCAGAGATGTTCCTCTAGTTGTTGGAGCCAGAGGAACATGGAACGAGCTACACAAGTTGAAGCGATATTAGTCTTCAGTGAAGCCGCCGATGTTTCCCATGCCTTCCTTAGAAGGCTGTCCATCTTCCTATCCATAGGATTTTTGAGCTGTGACGAGTCTTCAAAGGGAAGGGTTGTTTTCTTCGCAACCCTTGCCACCTGTACATCAACCTTCGGGACTTCCATCCATAGCTTAGCCGCCTTTTCATCTAGAGGGAATCTATCCTTCATTTCTCCTGCCATAGTAAGCCTTTTCTCAGGTGACTCCCATTCATCCAAAATAAGACTCCAAATGTTGTCATGCACAGGGAACACTACCTTCTTCTTGGATTTCAGACCGCCAAACATTTCATCCTGAACTGTACGGGTTTCCTTCTCCTCTTCCACCTGCATCGTGTCTCTCACCTGCGACAACAATTCCTCCATATTCTCAGACGAAAAGTAATATTTCCTATCTTCCTCATGATCTTCACTTAGGACCCCTTCTTCCGGTTCCTCCATAGACCCTAATTCTGAATCAGAGGTCTCCCTAACCGTATATTTTCTCCTTTTGGGGGGAGATGGACCTTCAGCTCTGGCTTGTGAGAAGGAGGCTAGGGAAGATTGTATTTCCTGCCGAACCATTCCCCTGACTTCTTCCATAAGGGAAGGCTGTTCTTCCTTCACAATGTTGTCAGTGCATTTCCAGCATAGGGGTTTCTTATGCCCTGAAGCCAGCTTTTTTATACAGATGGCACATTTGCAAACTGTAGTGCTTTCTCCCACTGTCGGTGCCGGATCCTTGTCTCCCTAAATTAAAAATAAAAAAAGGGGAGATTTAAAATATATTTAGGATCCTGCTCAAAAGAGAGTGGGGAATAACCTAGGACCTAGTACTTACTGGGGCCGGGTTAGCGCTGGGCTCTGCAGACGCAGGCTTTGGAACAGCACCCTCCATAGTAGCAGAATATTCTGTCCTACCTTAATGGAGTCTTCTCATCTGGGTCTTTTATAGGGGAGACCGAGATCCAGTGCCAAATTTTCACCTATCTGGTGAAGGATCCTCATTTTCAGGGCAAACCGCGGCTTCTCCTTTTGAATTTCCCGCCGCGGCCCCATGCGTTCCACGGTGGAACGCACCAGAAGTGACGTCCCGCTGGCCAAAAGCCTGACTTCCGGCACGCCGCCATGGAGGACAGAGGAGACTCCGGCCGGGGAGCTACAGGAGGCCCCCAGCCCCCAAAACCCTACTCGGCTTTACACGCAGGCGAGTGTGTGTGTGGGGGGTCCCGCTCTCAAGGAGACACGGGAGCTGCAAAGGAAGGAAGGTCGGAGGCGATCGCTCCCTGCAGCCCGGCAGGTAAATTTAATAGGGCCCTGCTTGCCGGCTGCAGGCACCCCAGGTAACCTCTTCATCCCATAGGGACAGGAAAACACTTGGGATTGTAGCGGGAAGGGGCTATTTAACCTCTTGTTTTCCTGTCCCTAATTAGGATGGGGAGGCTACCTCCAGGTGTGCTGTCATGGAGGGGATTGGAGAAAATAACATTATACTTACCTTCTGATGGCCCCCGGTCTTTTCTCCACTGCGTCCGGTCTCTTGTACGGCTCGCGGTGGTGTGAAAGGACCTTCCATGACATCATTTAGTTATGTGACAGGTCACGCGACCGCCGTGACCAGTTGAACATCCGCAACAAGACCACAGAGAAACAAATCAAGAAGAAACGTCACACTCACCGGAGTGTTGATCAGGTTCAGGAGATACTTCTTTCCCTCGTAAGTATAAAACAGAGACGCAGTCAGGGCCTTCACCGTAATCCCGCACTCCCTCTCCACCTGCAGCTTGTCCAGAACTTGCTTGTTGGAGGAGGCTTTTGGAATACACCCTGAGGGAAGGAGCGAGACACCAGAATCCACACTGTTAGCTCGTAGTGGCAGTGTCTCCCTCCATACTAGTCTGTCAATGGTAGCTTGTTTCTGTGTTTTATATATGTATTTTAGGTGTGTAAACCCTCTTCATGTGTACAGCAGCCTGGAATGAACGCTGCTTAAAAAATAAATAATAGAGTAAGGCCTCATTCAGACTTTCATCAGCTTTGTTTTGCATCCGAGAAGCTCTAAACTTTGATTTGGATCAAAGTCCGACAGGTCAACGTGTTTCGGTGAAAAATACGCGGTCCGCAGAAATATGTGAACAGCCCTAGACTATAATAGATATGAGCTCTGTGAAAAACATGGATCGAGCTCGTACGAAATCCAACATTTCATTCTATAAATCTACATAAATTAAGTAACGTGCCAAATTGATTTTTTTTTGGTTTATGTTTTGTTTATGTACGGAGGGAAAGTTCCCAGTGCTAGTGTCTAGCTCACTGATTTTCCTTGCTTGGTGCCTGACGTCCCAAAAAACTGACAGTGAGCTATCAATCAAGATAAAGAGGCTGGTGCTGGGCAGGGAAGCAACCTTGGAAGGCTGAGGCTTGGTTAGTGCTCCGTTACACCCAGAGCACTCAGAAATGCAGCATGTAAATCTATGGATTTAGCTTTCCAAATCCTGCATGGTCATGAATGGGAATTGGAGGGAGGGGTATATCTGATGGATACCCTTAAATTGTTAATTGGCAATTGCAGTTCACATAGTTGCATATTACTTAATCATTAGAGCTACAAAAATTTGCACTTCAAGCACCAGTAAAACAGAGGCCAAAAAAGATTCCTTAGAGGCATCTGGTCACTATTAGTGATGATCGAGCGTGTTCTATCAACCCCTTCGGCGAGCACGCTCAGGTGCTCGCCGAGTATTTTGGCATGCTCGGCATTTCTTTTAAGGTCGCCGTGCCTGCAAGTGTCACGGCTGTTAGCGTGCTCGCTGAATGGGTTCATAGAACACGCTCAATCATCACTAGTCACTATACATTAGTATACAATAAAAAAACACATATCACATAGTGAATAACACAGACACTATTCAATACAGCAGGGTTGAGGTGTACTTTGTGGGACAAAATTACAGCATTTTTGAAAGACGCCATTCACTTTACTGTGCAACATATAGAAAAAAAAGGGCAATGAATTCCAAATAAAGTGAAATGGTGCAGAAGAAAACGAAAACATTTTACTGCTTTTAAAAAATTCTAAACTTTGCAAACAAATTGTTTGGCTTGTGTTTCAATTTTCTAAGACCGTTTTTAATACCATTTTGGGGTACAACTTTTTGATTGCTCCATCAAATGTATAGTCGTAAGTTACTTACCGGTAACGGGATTTTTCAGAGACAGCACCACGAGAGAGGGGATCCGCCCACCAAGGAGAGGAAACCTACAGGCTTAAAAGGGCGCCACCTCTCTCCCGCCTCAGTTGGGATTACAGAGCATTGAGAGGACTGCCAGGTTAATAAACACAGCAAACAATCACAAAATTGCCATACCAGACGACACCTATTGAGTGTGATATTATAATTAATAAAAGGGGAGTGTTCCCACAAACGTGAAAGGAGGAAATATAAGGGTGCTGTCATGGTCTCCGAAAAATTCCATTACCGGTATGTAATTTAAGATTTTATCGGTCGACCATGACAGCACCACGAGAGAATTACAGAGATGAAGTAATCTATTGAAGGACCACAGCCTGGAACACTCTTCTCCCAAAGGTGAGGTCAGCCGATACACCCATATCTAACCTATCGTGTCTATGGAATGTAGAGGGACAGGACCAGGTAGCAGCCTTACATATGTCTTCTATCGAGACACCTGTCTTCTCAGCCCAGGAGGGGTGGGGTGGGATGAGCCTTCAGCCCTTCTGGCACTTCCTCGCCGCTAGATGTACAGACCAAAAGTTTGGACACATCTTCTCATTTAAAGATTCTTCTGTATTTTCATGACTATGAAAATTGTACATTCACACTGAAGACATCAAAACTATGAATTAACACATGTGGAATTATATACTTAACAAAAAAGTGTGAAACAGCTGAAAATATGTCTTATATTCTAGGTTCTTCAAAGTAGCCACCTTTTGCTTTGATGACTGCTTTGCACACTCTTAGCATTCTCTTGATGAGCTTCAAGAGGTAGTCACCGGAAATTGTTTTCACTTCACAGGTATGCCTTGTCAGGTTTAATAAGTGGGATTTCTTGCCTTATAAATGGGGTTGGGACCATCAGTTGTGTTGTGCAGAAGTCTGGTGGGTACACAGCTGATAGTCCTACTGAACAGACTGTTAGAATTTGTATTATGGCAAGAAAAAAGCAGCTAAGTAAAGAAAAACGAGTGGCCATCATTACTTTAAGAAATGAAGGTCAGTCAGTCCGAAAAATTGGGAAAACTTTGAAAGTGTCCCCAAGTGCAGTTGCAAAAACCATCAAGCGCTACAAAGAAACTGGCTCACATGAGGACCGCCCCAGGAAAGGAAGACCAAGAGTCACCTCTGCTTCTGAGGATAAGTTTATCCGAGTCACCAGCTTCAGAAATCGCAGTTTAACAGCAGCTCAGATTAGAGACCAGTTCAATGCCACACAGAGTTCTAGCAGCAGACACATCTCTTCAACAACTGTTAAGAGGAGACTTTGTGCAGCAGGCCTTCATGGTAAAATAGCTGCTAGGAAACCACTGCTAAGGACGGGCAACAAGCAGAAGAGACTTGTTTGGGCTAAAGAACACAAGGAATGGACATTAGACCAGTGGAAATCTGTGCTTTGGTCTGATGAGTCCAAATTTGAGATCTTTGGTTCCAACCACCGTGTCTTTGTGCGATGCAGAAAAGGTGAACGGATGGACTCTACATGCCTGGTTCCCACCGTGAAGCATGGAGGAGGAGGTGTGATGGTGTGGGGGTGCTTTGCTGGTGACACGGTTGGGGATTTATTCAAAATTGAAGGCATACTGAACCAGCATGGCTACCACAGCATCTTGCAGCGGCATGCTATTCCATCTGGTTTGCGTTTAGTTGGACCATCATTTATTTTTCAACAGGACAATGACCCCAAACACACCTCCAGGCTGTGTAAGGGCTATTTGACCAAGAAGGAGAGTGATGGGGTGCTACGCCAGATAACCTGGCCTTCACAGTCACCAGACCTGAACCCAGTTGTTTCACACTTTTTTGTTAAATATATAATTCCACATGTGTTAATTCATAGTTTTGATGCCTTCAGTGTGAATGTACAATTTCCATAGTTAAGAAAATACAGAAAAATCTTTAAATGCGAAGGTGTGTCCAAACTTTTGGTCTATACTGTATATGATAGAGAAATGGCCTCCTAATTCCATCTAGCTATGGTGGACATCGTGACCTTAGACCGTTCCTAGCCCCTTGGTAGGATATAAACAACGAGTTATCTTTCCTAAAGCTTTTGGTAACTGAATGGTACCTAACCACACATCTCCTCACTTCTAACGTATGTAACTCCACCTCTTTCTGGTTACTAGGATGTGGACAAAAGGAGGGTAGGAGGACTTCCTGAAGTCTGTGGAAACGAGTAGCTACCTTAGGGAGAGAGAGTGATTTTTAGACCAGATCCTGCCTATCATCCAGAATTTGAGTAAACGGCGAGGCCATAGACAGGGTCTGGATGTCACTAATGCTCCTGGCCGAGGTTAAAGATATTAAAGCGGTCTTAAGAGAGAGGGATTTAAGGGTTGCTCACTAATAGCTCAAACGGCGAGCTAGTCAAGGCCTTTAGAACCAAATTTAAATCCCAGGGAACCAAGCTGCTTTTAATAATGAGTCTAGATCTAAAAGCTGCCTTAATGAACCGAGAAACCCAGTAGCTACAAGCTACATCACAGCTATATAGGGCACCCAAGGCAGAAATCTGTACTTTAAGGGTGCTGGTGGATAACCCTAGTTCAAGACCTTTTTGTAAAAACTCCAAAGATTTGTCCTATTGGCACCCCTTCCCCATCAACCCCAGAACCAGAGAAAGACAAAAACTTTCTCCAACTTGTGGCATAAATCTGGGTTGTAACAGGTTTTCTGCTGTGCAGGATGGTTACTAGACCTTTGGAAAAACCTTTCTGATTTGGCAGTGTCCTTTCAAGTTCCACACCGTCAAGTGGAGGCCAGTTGCTTGAGGATGGAATATCGGACCCCGGAGAAGGAGATATGGAATCTCTGGAAGAACCCAAGGATCGGAGATGGACATGTTCCTCAGGCATGAGAACCAGGGCCTCCTGGGCCAAAAGGGTGCGATCAGCAGAACCCTGGCCTTCTCCTCCCTGATCTTTCTTATTACCATGAGAAGAACAGCCAACCAGGGGGGGAGGAGTCATACGCCAGGCTGAAATACCAACGTATCAGGAAAGCGTCCACAGCTAGAGGATTTAGGGAACACAAGATCTTTGTCTTCCGATTTAGTTTTGTGGCAAACGGATCTACCTGACCGGAGGCCCCCCCATCTTCGGCTATTTGGGTAAAAATTCCTTGATTTAGTTCTCATTCCCCTTGCATCAGAGGATAGCAGCTTAGGAAATCTGCTCTCATGTTTTCTTTTTCCATTATATGGAGGGCCATCAGGGAAAGGAGGTGACTTTCTGTAATCTGGAAGAGATGATCTGTCACTCTCATCAGCGATCTTGACCATGTATCCCCCTGGTGGTTCACATATGCTACCGCAACTAGATTATCCAAGAGGATCTTTACATTCTGGCCCTGAAGGAAAGGTAAGAAATTATTCACCGCCTTGTCTACCGCCAGAAGTTCTTTTGAGGAGAGACCCTTTTCAATATCTGACCAGGTCCCCTGGGCTACCATATCTCCCAGATGGGCTCCCCACCCTCTCGGACTCGCATCTGTGGTAATTGTTCTAGTGACCCTAAGTACCCAGGGAACCCCTCGAGATAGGTTAGGCTCATCCTGCCACCACTATAAAGATTTTACTGACCGGGGTGATAAGGACATCTTCCAAGTGCCCCTTAAGAGAAACTTCATTATGTAGCACATCCCACTGTAGAACTGTGGCGCCCCTGAAGGTTCGACCGCCACAGGGATGTTGCACTTCTGTAATGGAGTGTAGTGTTCCTCCTCCGAGGTAAGAACAGCGTGATGGTCGGGACCCAACCTTTGCATCCAACACCACATTTCTCCACCAGGGGGGCTAGTATGCACCAGGTGCTGCCCTCCTGGTTACAGGGAGACTGGGGAACCAAGAGTGAGGGGAACCAGTTAGTGGGTGAGGGTTGAGGACTTACAATTTAGTGACACTTTAAATTTCATATTTAATAAAAAGCCATCTTTGGTTTTGGTCTTTGTGCTGTTAATTACTGTGAGGTATTGTGATCTCCCACCCTGAACGTGGATCCTGTGTGGACCTGCAGTGGATGGAGACACAGCCCTCATACCCCAGCCTTGGGACGGGGGGCAGGTTGCAGACGAGGAATGTCTCAACCCGGTCAAGGACCACGACCAAGAAGGCCCGGAGCTTAAGAGTGTAGCTCCACAGCTAATGGATCCCGGGGAGGATGCAGACGGAGCAGTGTACGCCACCTGTCCTCACCATCTGATATATTCAGAGGGAGTCCGGCTGCAAGAGGGGTACCGGCCCCGACACCCGACCTTGCTTCTCCATGTCCTGGTTGGTAAAGCCTGGTAGGCCCAGAGGATCCCATCGGGTATCGGAAGGAGCGGAGCTGCCACCCGTGCCCTTGTTCTGAGAGGAGTTCAGAGGGAGACCCGGCCTATCTACACACACAGACAGGAGAGGATACGGTCTGTAGTTCAGGAACACTCTGGTGCGGGGTCCCGATTGAATGCTGGACTTGCTCGGAGGTTGTCGGACCCCCATCCCTGGTGACTGCAGGACTCCGTGGGGATCAGGGAGTCGCCTTCCTTCTGCCATCTCTAATGTGAGTAAAGCCTTGGAAGTTCACCCCTATGGCCTCCGGACTGTTTATTCTGCGCTACACCGCGCGACGTGGCATCCGTTCTTCCTCCACTACTACCCCCTCCATCCTTCCTGTCCCTCTGCCCTGAGGCCTTGCTCCGCCTGTGGGGAGTAGTAATAACTCTGGCCGCCGTAACACTATGCCTCAGCGGACTGCAGCGGCGCTGGTGGCCTTCACCAGGTGCCACAGGTGGCGTAGTCGTAAATCAGCCACTCAAACGGATAAGCCCACACCATCTCTTTTAATGTGACGGCCCTGAGCACGGGTCGGGTCCGGGCCACGGCTGCACCCCATCTCTCCATCACAGGACCCGACTCCGAGTCCCCCATCTCCCAGGGTAAAGAAAAGGGCTTTTTCGAGTAAGAGACGTCACGCTATCACTTGTGGGGGGTTTCTGCTGTTTTCGCATGTCAGGGACTCTCCAAATGTGATATGGCATCCACTTTTTTCATATGGCATTTTGTTTTCATAATGGCATTACGGCATTCATTTTAATATGGTGATATGGCATTCAGTCTTTTTTGCGTTCAAAAAGTCGAAACGGTGCTCCTTCCCTTCCGAGCCCTGTCATGTGCCCAAACAATAGTTTTCCCCCACATATGGGGTATCAACATGCTCAGTAGAAATTACACAACAAATTTTGTGGTTCATTTTATCTTGTTACCCTTGTGAAAATAAAAAAATTGGGGCTATAGTAAAATTTTTGTGAAAAAAAGTAAAATGTTCATTTTTCTTTCCACATTGCTTTAGTTCCTTTTGGGTATTTTCTGTCATAAAGGCCCCTCAAAGTCACTTCAAATGTGATGTGGTCCCTAAAAAAATGGTTCTGTAAATTTTGTTGGAAAAATTAGAAATCGCTGGTCAACTTTTAAACCTTCTAACTTCCTAACAAAAAAAATGTTTTAAAAATTGTGCTGATGTAAAGTAAACATATGAGAAATGTTATTTATTAACTATTTTGTGTGACATAACTCTCTGGAATTAAAAGTTTGAAAATTGCAAAATTATCAAAATTTTCACCAAATTGTCATATCAAAATTGGTTACCACTATCATGAAGTACAATATGTCACTAAACACAATCTCAGAATCAGTGGGATCCATTGTAAAATAAGAAGAAAATAATAAAATCCTTATACTCACATGTCCTATGTGTCCCTAGCTGTAATTCTCTGACCGCTGACGCTGAGGAGCCGAGGAGAATGAGCCGCTCCGGCGAGCGGGCCCCGAAGCTGAGCTCAGGAGCGGTGTCCTGTCACTCAGTGAGCGCAGCTCCGGGGCCACTATCCGGGGAACACTTAGGACCATAGGCAGATTATAATGAGGGCAATCTGGGCTACCGCCCGGGGCCCCGGGGCTCCGGGGAGCCCCGGGGGGTCCATGGCCAAGCTTAAAGGATCCCTCACTTTACACACTTAACATCTTTTATCCATTGTTAAAAAGCGTCATAGATTTCAAGCTTTTTTCATAGTGTTTTTCACCCTTGAATTTGTTCCAGAAAATGAAGTATTGCTCCTGGAAAATTAATGTAATTACACATGTGTTGGTATAGATATGTTTATTTCATTTGTATGTAATGGAACAACACAAAAAAAACAAACAAAAAAGGCAAATTGGACATAATTTCACACAAAACTCCCAAAATGGGCCAAACCAAAATGTTGGCACTTTTCCAAAGTTGTAGGTAAACAACTTTGTTTCAAGCATATGATGCTCATTCAAACTCACCTGTGGCAAGTAACAGGTTTGAGCAATATGAAATCATACCTGAAACCAGATAAAAAGGTGAGAAATTTACATATTCTTTGCATTGTATGACTGTGTGTGCCAAACTAAGCATGGAGAACACAAAGAGGAGAAGAGAACTGTCTGAGGAGTTGAGAACCAAAATTGTTGAAAAATATCAACAATCTCAAGGTTACAAATTAATCTCCAGAGATCTTGATGTTCCTTTGTCCATGGTGCGCAACATTATCAAGAAGTTTACAACCCATGGCACTGTAGCTAATCTCTCTGGATGTGGACAGCCGAGAAAAATTGATGAAAGGTTGCAACGCAGGATAGTCCAAATGGTGGATAAGCAACCCCAATCAAGTTCCAAAGATATTCAAGCTGTCCTGCATGCTCAGGGTGCATCAATGTCAGCGTGAACTATATGTAGTCTTTTGAATGAAATGAATCACCATGGCAGGAGACCCAGGAGGACCCCACTGCTGACATAGATACATAAAAAAGCTAGACTACAATTTACTAATATGTGCGTGAGTAAGCCTAAATCCTTTTGGGAAATCATCTTGTGGACAGATGAAACCAAGATAGAGCTTTTTGGTGAAGCACATCATTCTACTGTTTACCAAAAATGGAATGAGGACTGCAAAGAAAAGAACACAGTACCTACAGTCATATATGGTGGAGGTTCAAAGATGTTTTGGGGTTGTTTTGTTGCCTCTGGCACTCATTGCTTTGACTGCGTGCAAAGCATCATGAAATCTGAAGATTACCAAAGGATTTTGGGTCACAATGTAGTGTCTATTGTCAGAAAGCTGGGTTTGCGTCCTAGGTCATGGGACTTCGAGCAGGACAATTACCCCAAACATATTTCAAGAAGCACCAAGAAATGGATGGGAACAAAGTGCTGGAGAGTTCTGAAGTGGCAGCAATGAGTCCGGATCTAAATCCTTTTGAACACCTGTGGATTTAGATCTGGACTCATTGCTTAGTCCGGATCTAAATTGCTCTTAAAATTGCTCTTGGGAGGAGACACACTTCACATATGGGAGACCTGGGACAGTTTGCAAAAGAAGAGTGGTCTACATACTTTTATATATATATATATATATATATATATACATATATATATATATATATATGTATAATACTTGACACCTAATGGGAGCCAAAGGCCAAAGAAGGGGGCATTGTCCTAAGTAGGGGCCACAGAGGGAGACATTATTTTAATTGGGGTCCAAGGAGGGGGACATTATTTTAAATGGGGGCCCCAAGAGGGGACATTATTGTAAATTTTGTCTAAAAAGGGGGGCATCATACCATGGGAGCAAAAGGGGAACATTATGATAAATGGTGGCCAAAGAAGGGGACTTTATTCTAAATGAGGACCAAAAAGAGAGACATTGTACTACAGGGGGCCAAAGAGAGTTATATATAATAATATTTTTTATTTAATTTCTATATTTAGTAGAGACATGTACAAACTGAATAAGACAATACAGATTATCACATAATTCATGACATACTAAGAGGAGTGAAGGCCCTGCTAACAAGCTTACAGTCTATGAAGATATAGGAGTGACACAAAAGATAAAAAGGTGCTTGTCATGTATGGTCCGGCCATGATTATTATAAACAGGGGAATTCAGATACCATTACATGAACCAGTCATCAGCCAGAATCTGTATAAGTACAGATACAAGGAGCTGTAGAGTGCATGGAGGCTGTGGATACAGATGAGTGAAGGGACCAGATTCTGGAGAAAATTAAGGAAGGGAGAACAGGGCATAGTTAGATTAACCATATTCTGTGGGATAGTGCATTCCAGAGAACTGCTGCAGCACAAGAGAAGTCCTGAAGATGGGGGTAGAAGGTTTTGATTACAGAGGATGCTAGTCTTAGGTAGATAGTTGATTTTACATTTCTGGATTCTGTAGATTTGTGATTTGTATTAAACAAAAAAAAAAACAACAACAATCCGAGGTGTCAGTATTCTTTAATGAGGACATAGCCCTCATGGTTTGTAATTCCAGTGTGTGATGATTAAATAAATGTTGTGATTAAGGTGCAGTTACTGCAGTATATCACAGATCAATTAATCCACAGTCACACTAGCTATGTATACGGATGTCCCCCAGGCCGATACCCCAGCAGTTGTTTCGGGATGCCTTGGCTTCTGCTGCTTTAGAAGATGCAGGTCATCCTTGTACATTTATCTGTATAGAAATAAATGGTTCGAGGCATGGTCATTAATTTTCCACAAAGCACTCTGCTACTATGCAAGCCAAATAATTTGTCCCTTTTTCCTTTCTGTTAAATTTGGGAATTATACAATAGATAACAGTCACATATTATCCTGTATATGATATCTGACTTCTGTAATCACTGTATACCATATACCAGTCATATATTATCCTGTATACTGCAGGTGCTATACTATGTGTATAGACATCAGATGATATATAGACTCCTTCATCATATCCTATGAGCTTTATTTATTGTTGTGGAGTTCAATTGTTTCCCATGGTATTTAATGGGTATTTTTAGAAATTACTTTTGTTATGTTTTTATATTTATTTTTAATAAAGGCATTTTTTTATTGCTTCAGTTGTACGTTGTTATTGTGGCTACTAGAATGGGAGTAACACTCAATCAGGTCAAAGAAGTATAGATGCACAAGTTTGATAAAAAGATTTGGAACTTTTATTGAATTATTTAAAAGAAATTTATAAAACCCACATAAAGGGGAAGTGAACCAATGAAGGTGCCTGCAGTGCTAGTAACAAGGGTAGTCAATCATTTATTCTGTTTAACAAGACTTACAAAAGGAGATCATATCAATGAACCCAGTGATAAATACATGAAGAATTAAATAAATAAATAAGTAAAAGGATCAGTATCCAAAATTCATTCATCTAGTAAGCATTAGTGGATAACAAGTACATACCTTAAAGTATCCAGCATAGATAAATGTAGTCAAAATGCCATGAAAGTATATATCTATAAATATGTCAATAGGTCATATAGAGAGAAGCCATAAAGCCCACAAGTGGTAGACAAGTGTCAATATAGGGCAAAGTCAATCATGGCCCACAAAATACAGATGGTATCACCAAGCATAGAAATAAACAGATGGAATCATCAGGCATAGAGATAAACAGAATGTAAATAAAGACAATACAGCTGTCCTTACCTGCAGTTGAAAGGTTGTATTGTCTTTATTTACATTCTGTTTATCTCTATGCCTGATGATTCCATCTGTTTATCTCTATGCTTGGTGATACCATCTGTATTTTGTGGGCCATGATTGACTTTGCCCTATATTGACACTTGTCTACCACTTGTGGGCTTTATGGCTTCTCTCTATATGACCTATTGACATATTTATAGATATATACTTTCATGGCATTTTGACTACATTTATCTATGCTGGATACTTTAAGGTATGTACTTGTTATCCACTAATGCTTACTAGATGAATGAATTTTGGATACTGATCCTTTTACTTATTTATTTATTTAATTCTTCATGTATTTATCACTGGGTTCATTGATATGATCTCCTTTTGTAAGTCTTGTTAAACAGAATAAATGATTGACTACCCTTGTTACTAGCACTGCAGGCACCTTCATTGGTTCACTTCCCTTTTATGTGTGTTTTATAAATTTCTTTTAAATAATTCAATAAAAGTTCCAAATCTTTTTATCAAACTTGTGCATCTATACTTCTTTGACCTGATTGAGTGTTTGTTGAATAGAAGTATTGTACCAAATAGGCTTTTTACTTTTTGGACTAATAGAATGGAAGTATTAGTAGGATATTTTGCAATTATTGGGCTTTTGTTTTGCAGTATATGACAACGCCCCCCTGAGGAAGCGATAGGTGAAACACGCATCAAGCTGTGGGTGGCTGCCCGATCTCCATCATTTCCACTTGATCACATTTGATTGATCTTTCTCATTGTGTACCTAGTGGGCACTTATGATTTTGGTTACTTAGTCCCACTTTGGTTTATGCCCACTATGGATAAAATGCACATTACTTCTGTTATACTATAACTGGGCTGCAATCCTCCTCCTTCTGTTATACTATAACTGGGCTGCACAGCAGGGCGCCACATTTGGATCACCTGTACTGAGAAGCCTCTGGCTTTTCAGAGGGTGGTCTCAGAAGCCAAGCTGCTAGAGCCAAATTCTGAGGGGCCGGATGGAAAATCTGGCCCTAATGCAGCAGATCGTGGATTCGAGGAAGCATCAATGGATCATCCATTCTTAGACTGCTCAATGTTCCGAACCATGCTCTTTTTGGCCACATTGGAGCTATTAGGATAGTCTTGAGCCCTTCCGACCTGATTTTTTGTAAAGTCCTTGGTATTAACAGAATCAGGGGAAAAGCATTAGCGAGCCCAACTTTCCAAGGGTGAGCGAATGCATCTATCCCTGTTGCTGAATCCTCGGGTTTCAAAGAGAAAAAGGCTCTTACTTTTGCGTTTTCCTGGTTCGCAAACAGGTCCACATCTGGGTATTCCCACTTTTGAACAATCATCTGAAATATCTTCGAGTTCATGCTCCACTCCCCTGGATGAATGTATTTTCTGCTCAGAAGATCTGCATGATAGTTGTCGGAGCCCCTCAGATGCAGAGCCGATAAGGATAGTAGATTATGCTCCGCCCAGTGGAAGATCCTTTCGGAGATCATCTGTAACCTCCTGTTTCTTGTACTTCCCTGATGTCTCAAGTGGGCTATAGTTGTCATATTGTCCGAGTAGACTCTGACATTCGACCCCTGAAGCACAGTAGTGGCTGCCCATAGGGTTTCTTCCACCACTTTCATTTCTCTTAAGTTTGAGTACTGCTCTGCTATTTCTTGCGACCAGACCCCTTGGAAGGCCACGTGGGAGACTACTGCTCCCCATCCTCTTTTGCTTGCGTCTGTTTTGACGGATAACAAGGGAAGTTGAATCCATGCTGAACTTTTCTCCAGATTTCCTGGACAGAGCCACCAATTTAAAGATGCTTTCACCTTCTCTGGCAGATGAATTCTGTTGGAGAGGGAACTTGGAGATCTGTCCCAACAGGAAAGGATGTAGTTTTGAAGGACCCTTGAATGCGCTTGAGCCCAAGGTACCGCCTAAATAAATGAGGTCATGGACCCGAGGACGGACATGGCGAATCTTAATGACACTCCTCTCTGGTTCTTTAGTGCATAAACTTTCGACCTCAACTGAATCTGCTTCTCTTTTGGCAGAAAAGAGGCTTGTTGCTGAGAATCCAGGCGAATTCCCAAGGAGGTCTTCATGGTGGAGGGAATCAGATCTGACTTTTGGTAGTTTATCAACCATCCCAAGGATTCCAGGATCTGGAGGGTCATCTGGAGGTCTCTTTCCAAACTTGAAACCGAGGGAACCATCACCAAAAAATTGTCTAAATATGGGACGATGCAGATATTCAGTTTCCTTAGATAAACCTACTACCTCTGCCATGATCTTTGTAAACAGGCGGGGTGCTGACGAAATGCCGAAGGGGAGTACATTGAATTGAAAATGAAGTACCTCTCGGTTCTGAGTTACAGCAAATCTGAGAAATTTTCTGTAATCCGGATGAATTGGCACGTGGTAGTAAGCCTCTGGCTGGTCTACTGTTGCCACGACAAATCCTTTTCCAATCAATAAGCTGCCATTGAGGAAGGAAGCTCGCAATTCTGCCTCCTACCTTCTTGGCGTCATCGTCTGTCCTGCCTAGAACCTTGAAAGATATTCCTACCTCTTCCCCCTTTTGTGTAACTCCAGCGACCAGTTTTACCCTTGCCTCTGTACTGAAATGCTTGCTGCTGTTGTTGTTGAGGGAGAAGAAATGGTCTCTTTCTGAAACTTTTTGGATTCTTTGGCTCTGGCAGAGACTTCTTCTTGAGGGATGCTTTCTCCAACAACTCGTCTAGCACCGCCCCAAACATATACTCTCCTTTAAATGGAATGGAACAAAGCTTAGATTTTGATGCGTTGTCCCCACTCCACATCTTCAACCACAGAGCTCTTCTCATAGAATTTGATAATGCTGCCGATCTTGCCGCAATCTTGACCGACTCCGCCAAGGCATCCGCTAGGAATCCAGTGGCCTTCTGCAGAAAAGGAAGAGATGCTAGGAGGTCCTCTTGAGTGGTACCTTTCCAGAGATGTTCCTCTAGTTGTTGGAGCCAGAGGAACATGGAACGAGCTACACAAGTTGAAGCGATATTAGACTTCAGTGAAGCCGCCGATGTTTCCCATGCCTTCCTTAGAAGGCTGTCCATCTTCCTATCCATAGGATTTTTGAGCTGTGACGAGTCTTCAAAGGGAAGGGTTGTTTTCTTCGCAACCCTTGCCACCTGTACATCAACCTTCGGGACTTCCATCCATAGCTTAGCCGCCTTTTCATCTAGAGGGAATCTATCCTTCATTTCTCCTGCCATAGTAAGCCTTTTCTCAGGTGACTCCCATTCATCCAAAATAAGACTCCAAATGTTGTCATGCACAGGGAACACTACCTTCTTCTTGGATTTCAGACCGCCAAACATTTCATCCTGAACTGTACGGGTTTCCTTCTCCTCTTCCACCTGCATCGTGTCTCTCACCTGCGACAACAATTCCTCCATATTCTCAGACGAAAAGTAATATTTCCTATCTTCCTCATGATCTTCACTTAGGACCCCTTCTTCCGGTTCCTCCATAGACCCTAATTCTGAATCAGAGGTCTACCTAACCGTATATTTTCTCCTTTTGGGGGGAGATGGACCTTCAGCTCTGGCTTGTGAGAAGGAGGCTAGGGAAGATTGTATTTCCTGCCGAACCATTCCCCTGACTTCTTCCATAAGGGAAGGCTGTTCTTCCTTCACAATGTTGTCAGTGCATTTCCAGCATAGGGGTTTCTTATGCCCTGAAGCCAGCTTTTTTATACAGATGGCACATTTGCAAACTGTAGTGCTTTCTCCCACTGTCGGTGCCGGATCCTTGTCTCCCTAAATTAAAAATAAAAAAAGGGGAGATTTAAAATATATTTAGGATCCTGCTCAAAAGAGAGTGGGGAATAACCTAGGACCTAGTACTTACTGGGGCCGGGTTAGCGCTGGGCTCTGCAGACGCAGGCTTTGGAACAGCACCCTCCATAGTAGCAGAATATTCTGTCCTACCTTAATGGAGTCTTCTCATCTGGGTCTTTTATAGGGGAGACCGAGATCCAGTGCCAAATTTTCACCTATCTGGTGAAGGATCCTCATTTTCAGGGCAAACCGCGGCTTCTCCTTTTGAATTTCCCGCCGCGGCCCCATGCGTTCCACGGTGGAACGCACCAGAAGTGACGTCCCGCTGGCCAAAAGCCTGACTTCCGGCACGCCGCCATGGAGGACAGAGGAGACTCCGGCCGGGGAGCTACAGGAGGCCCCCAGCCCCCAAAACCCTACTCGGCTTTACACGCAGGCGAGTGTGTGTGTGGGGGGTCTCGCTCTCAAGGAGACACGGGAGCTGCAAAGGAAGGAAGGTCGGAGGCGATCGCTCCCTGCAGCCCGGCAGGTAAATTTAATAGGGCCCTGCTTGCCGGCTGCAGGCACCCCAGGTAACCTCTTCATCCCATAGGGACAGGAAAACACTGGGGATTGTAGCGGGAAGGGGCTATTTAACCTCTTGTTTTCCTGTCCCTAATTAGGATGGGGAGGCTACCTCCAGGTGTGCTGTCATGGAGGGGATTGGAGAAAATAACATTATACTTACCTTCTGATGGCCCCCGGTCTTTTCTCCACTGCGTCCGGTCTCTTGTACGGCTCGCGGTGGTGTGAAAGGACCTTCCATGACATCATTTAGTTATGTGACAGGTCACGCGACCGCCGTGACCAGTTGAACATCCGCAACAAGACCACAGAGAAACAAATCAAGAAGAAACGTCACACTCACCGGAGTGTTGATCAGGTTCAGGAGATACTTCTTTCCCTCGTAAGTGTAAAACAGAGACGCAGTCAGGGCCTTCACCGTAATCCCGCACTCCCTCTCCACCTGCAGCTTGTCCAGAACTTGCTTATTGGAGGAGGCTTTTGGCATACAACCTGAGGGAAGGAGCGAGACACCAGAATCCACACTGTTAGATCGTAGTGGCAGTGTCTCCCTCCATACTAGTCTGTCAATGGTAGCTTGTTTCTGTGTTTTATATATGTATTTTAGGTGTGTAAACCCTCTTCATGTGTACAGCAGCCTGGAATGAACGCTGCTTAAAAAATAAATAATAGAGTAAGGCCTCATTCAGACTTTCATCAGCTTTGTTTTGCATCCGAGAAGCTCTAAACTTTGATTTGGATCAAAGTCCGACAGGTCAACGTGTTTCGGTGAAAAATACGCGGTCCGCAGAAATATGTGAACAGCCCTAGACTATAATAGATATGAGCTCTGTGAAAAACATGGATCGAGCTCGTACGAAATCCAACATTTCATTCTATAAATCTACATAAATTAAGTAACGTGCCAAATTGATTTTTTTTTGGTTTATGTTTTGTTTATGTACGGAGGGAAAGTTCCCAGTGCTAGTGTCTAGCTCACTGATTTTCCTTGCTTGGTGCCTGACGTCCCAAAAAACTGACAGTGAGCTATCAATCAAGATAAAGAGGCTGGTGCTGGGCAGGGAAGCAACCTTGGAAGGCTGAGGCTTGGTTAGTGCTCCGTTACACCCAGAGCACTCAGAAATGCAGCATGTAAATCGATGGATTTAGCTTTCCAAATCCTGCATGGTCATGAATGGGAATTGGAGGGAGGGGTATATCTGATGGATACCCTTAAATTGTTAATTGGCAATTGCAGTTCACATAGTTGCATATTACTTAATCATTAGAGCTACAAAAATTTGCACTTCAAGCACCAGTAAAACAGAGGCCAAAAAAGATTCCTTAGAGGCATCTGGTCACTATTAGTGATGATCGAGCGTGTTCTATCAACCCCTTCGGCGAGCACGCTCAGGTGCTCGCCGAGTATTTTGGCATGCTCGGCATTTCTTTTAAGGTCGCCATGCCTGCAAGTGTCACGGCTGTTAGCGTGCTCGCTGAATGGGTTCATAGAACACGCTCAATCATCACTAGTCACTATACATTAGTATACAATAAAAAAACACATATCACATAGTGAATAACACAGACACTATTCAATACAGCAGGGTTGAGGTGTACTTTGTGGGACAAAATTACAGCATTTTTGAAAGACGCCATTCACTTTACTGTGCAACATATAGAAAAAAAAGGGCAATGAATTCCAAATAAAGTGAAATGGTGCAGAAGAAAACGAAAACATTTTACTGCTTTTAAAAAATTCTAAACTTTGCAAACAAATTGTTTGGCTTGTGTTTCAATTTTCTAAGACCGTTTTTAATACCATTTTGGGGTACAACTTTTTGATTGCTCCATCAAATGTATAGTCGTAAGTTACTTACCGGTAACGGGATTTTTCAGAGACAGCACCACGAGAGAGGGGATCCGCCCACCAAGGAGAGGAAACCTACAGGCTTAAAAGGGCGCCACCTCTCTCCCGCCTCAGTTGGGATTACAGAGCATTGAGAGGACTGCCAGGTTAATAAACACAGCAAACAATCACAAAATTGCCATACCAGACGACACCTATTGAGTGTGATATTATAATTAATAAAAGGGGAGTGTTCCCACAAACGTGAAAGGAGGAAATATAAGGGTGCTGTCATGGTCTCCGAAAAATTCCATTACCGGTATGTAATTTAAGATTTTATCGGTCGACCATGACAGCACCACGAGAGAATTACAGAGATGAAGTAATCTATTGAAGGACCACAGCCTGGAACACTCTTCTCCCAAAGGTGAGGTCAGCCGATACACCCATATCTAACCTATCGTGTCTATGGAATGTAGAGGGACAGGACCAGGTAGCAGCCTTACATATGTCTTCTATCGAGACACCTGTCTTCTCAGCCCAGGAGGGGTGGGGTGGGATGAGCCTTCAGCCCTTCTGGCACTTCCTCGCCGCTAGATGTACAGACCAAAAGTTTGGACACATTTTCTCATTTAAAGATTCTTCTGTATTTTCATGACTATGAAAATTGTACATTCACACTGAAGACATCAAAACTATGAATTAACACATGTGGAATTATATACTTAACAAAAAAGTGTGAAACAGCTGAAAATATGTCTTATATTCTAGGTTCTTCAAAGTAGCCACCTTTTGCTTTGATGACTGCTTTGCACACTCTTAGCATTCTCTTGATGAGCTTCAAGAGGTAGTCACCGGAAATTGTTTTCACTTCACAGGTATGCCTTGTCAGGTTTAATAAGTGGGATTTCTTGCCTTATAAATGGGGTTGGGACCATCAGTTGTGTTGTGCAGAAGTCTGGTGGATACACAGCTGATAGTCCTACTGAACAGACTGTTAGAATTTGTATTATGGCAAGAAAAAAGCAGCTAAGTAAAGAAAAACGAGTGGCCATCATTACTTTAAGAAATGAAGGTCAGTCAGTCCGAAAAATTGGGAAAACTTTGAAAGTGTCCCCAAGTGCAGTTGCAAAAACCATCAAGCGCTACAAAGAAACTGGCTCACATGAGGACCGCCCCAGGAAAGGAAGACCAAGAGTCACCTCTGCTTCTGAGGATAAGTTTATCCGAGTCACCAGCTTCAGAAATCGCAGTTTAACAGCAGCTCAGATTAGAGACCAGTTCAATGCCACACAGAGTTCTAGCAGCAGACACATCTCTTCAACAACTGTTAAGAGGAGACTTTGTGCAGCAGGCCTTCATGGTAAAATAGCTGCTAGGAAACCACTGCTAAGGACGGGCAACAAGCAGAAGAGACTTGTTTGGGCTAAAGAACACAAGGAATGGACATTAGACCAGTGGAAATCTGTGCTTTGGTCTGATGAGTCCAAATTTGAGATCTTTGGTTCCAACCACCGTGTCTTTGTGCGACGCAGAAAAGGTGAACGGATGGACTCTACATGCCTGGTTCCCACCGTGAAGCATGGAGGAGGAGGTGTGATGGTGTGGGGGTGCTTTGCTGGTGACACGGTTGGGGATTTATTCAAAATTGAAGGCATACTGAACCAGCATGGCTACCACAGCATCTTGCAGCGGCATGCTATTCCATCTGGTTTGCGTTTAGTTGGACCATCATTTATTTTTCAACAGGACAATGACCCCAAACACACCTCCAGGCTGTGTAAGGGCTATTTGACCAAGAAGGAGAGTGATGGGGTGCTACGCCAGATAACCTGGCCTTCACAGTCACCAGACCTGAACCCAGTTGTTTCACACTTTTTTGTTAAATATATAATTCCACATGTGTTAATTCATAGTTTTGATGCCTTCAGTGTGAATGTACAATTTCCATAGTTAAGAAAATACAGAAAAATCTTTAAATGCGAAGGTGTGTCCAAACTTTTGGTCTATACTGTATATGATAGAGAAATGGCCTCCTAATTCCATCTAGCTATGGTGGACATCGTGACCTTAGACCGTTCCTAGCCCCTTGGTAGGATATAAACAACGAGTTATCTTTCCTAAAGCTTTTGGTAACTGAATGGTACCTAACCACACATCTCCTCACTTCTAACGTATGTAACTCCACCTCTTTCTGGTTACTAGGATGTGGACAAAAGGAGGGTAGGAGGACTTCCTGAAGTCTGTGGAAACGAGTAGCTACCTTAGGGAGAGAGAGTGATTTTTAGACCAGATCCTGCCTATCATCCAGAATTTGAGTAAACGGCGAGGCCATAGACAGGGTCTGGATGTCACTAATGCTCCTGGCCGAGGTTAAAGATATTAAAGCGGTCTTAAGAGAGAGGGATTTAAGGGTTGCTCACTATTAGCTCAAACGGCGAGCTAGTCAAGGCCTTTAGAACCAAATTTAAATCCCAGGGAACCAAGCTGCTTTTAATAATGAGTCTAGATCTAAAAGCTGCCTTAATGAACCGAGAAACCCAGTAGCTACAAGCTACATCACAGCTATATAGGGCACCCAAGGCAGAAATCTGTACTTTAAGGGTGCTGGTGGATAACCCTAGTTCAAGACCTTTTTGTAAAAACTCCAAAGATTTGTCCTATTGGCACCCCTTCCCCATCAACCCCAGAACCAGAGAAAGACAAAAACTTTCTCCAACTTGTGGCATAAATCTGGGTTGTAACAGGTTTTCTGCTGTGCAGGATGGTTACTAGACCTTTGGAAAAACCTTTCTGATTTGGCAGTGTCCTTTCAAGTTCCACACCGTCAAGTGGAGGCCAGTTGCTTGAGGATGGAATATCGGACCCCGGAGAAGGAGATATGGAATCTCTGGAAGAACCCAAGGATCGGAGATGGACATGTTCCTCAGGCATGAGAACCAGGGCCTCCTGGGCCAAAAGGGTGCGATCAGCAGAACCCTGGCCTTCTCCTCCCTGATCTTTCTTATTACCATGAGAAGAACAGCCAACCAGGGGGGGAGGAGTCATACGCCAGGCTGAAATACCAACGTATCAGGAAAGCGTCCACAGCTAGAGGATTTAGGGAACACAAGATCTTTGTCTTCCGATTTAGTTTTGTGGCAAACGGATCTACCTGACCGGAGGCCCCCCCATCTTCGGCTATTTGGGTAAAAATTCCTTGATTTAGTTCCCATTCCCCTTGCATCAGAGGATAGCAGCTTAGGAAATCTGCTCTCATGTTTTCTTTTTCCATTATATGGAGGGCAATCAGGGAAAGGAGGTGACTTTCTGTAATCTGGAAGAGATGATCTGTCACTCTCATCAGCGATCTTGACCATATATCCCCCTGGTGGTTCACATATGCTACCGCAACTAGATTATCCAAGAGGATCTTTACATTCTGGCCCTGAAGGAAAGGTAAGAAATTATTCACCGCCTTGTCTACCGCCAGAAGTTCTTTTGAGGAGAGACCCTTTTCAATATCTGACCAGGTCCCCTGGGCTACCATATCTCCCAGATGGGCTCCCCACCCTCTCGGACTCGCATCTGTGGTAATTGTTCTAGTGACCCTAAGTACCCAGGGAACCCCTCGAGATAGGTTAGGCTCATCCTGCCACCACTATAAAGATTTTACTGACCGGGGTGATAAGGACATCTTCCAAGTGCCCCTTAAGAGAAACTTCATTATGTAGCACATCCCACTGTAGAACTGTGGCGCCCCTGAAGGTTCGACCGCCACAGGGATGCTGCACTTCTGTAATGGAGTGTAGTGTTCCTCCTCCGAGGTAAGAACAGCGTGATGGTCGGGACCCAACCTTTGCATCCAACACCACATTTCTCCACCAGGGGGGCTAGTATGCACCAGGTGCTGCCCTCCTGGTTACAGGGAGACTGGGGAACCAAGAGTGAGGGGAACCAGTTAGTGGGTGAGGGTTGAGGACTTACAATTTAGTGACACTTTAAATTTCATATTTAATAAAAAGCCATCTTTGGTTTTGGTCTTTGTGCTGTTAATTACTGTGAGGTATTGTGATCTCCCACCCTGAACGTGGATCCTGTGTGGACCTGCAGTGGATGGAGACACAGCCCTCATACCCCAGCCTTGGGACGGGGGGCAGGTTGCAGACGAGGAATGTCTCAACCCGGTCAAGGACCACGACCAAGAAGGCCCGGAGCTTAAGAGTGTAGCTCCACAGCTAATGGATCCCGGGGAGGATGCAGACGGAGCAGTGTACGCCACCTGTCCTCACCATCTGATATATTCAGAGGGAGTCCGGCTGCAAGAGGGGTACCGGCCCCGACACCCGACCTTGCTTCTCCATGTCCTGGTTGGTAAAGCCTGGTAGGCCCAGAGGATCCCATCGGGTATCGGAAGGAGCGGAGCTGCCACCCGTGCCCTTGTTCTGAGAGGAGTTCAGAGGGAGACCCGGCCTATCTACACACACAGACAGGAGAGGATACGGTCTGTAGTTCAGGAACACTCTGGTGCGGGGTCCCGATTGAATGCTGGACTTGCTCGGAGGTTGTCGGACCCCCATCCCTGGTGACTGCAGGACTCCGTGGGGATCAGGGAGTCGCCTTCCTTCTGCCATCTCTAATGTGAGTAAAGCCTTGGAAGTTCACCCCTATGGCCTCCGGACTGCTTATTCTGCGCTACACCGCGCGACGTGGCATCCTTTCTTCCTCCACTACTACCCCCTCCATCCTTCCTGTCCCTCTGCCCTGAGGCCTTGCTCCGCCTGTGGGGAGTAGTAATAACTCTGGCCGCCGTAACACTATGCCTCAGCGGACTGCAGCGGCGCTGGTGGCCTTCACCAGGTGCCACAGGTGGCGTAGTCGTAAATCAGCCACTCAAACGGATAAGCCCACACCATCTCTTTTAATGTGACGGCCCTGAGCACGGGTCGGGTCCGGGCCACGGCTGCACCCCATCTCTCCATCACAGGACCCGACTCCGAGTCCCCCATCTCCCAGGGTAAAGAAAAGGGCTTTTTCGAGTAAGAGACGTCACGCTATCACTTGTGGGGGGTTTCTGCTGTTTTCGCATGTCAGGGGCTCTCCAAATGTGATATGGCATCCACTTTTTTCATATGGCATTTTGTTTTCATAATGGCATTACGGCATTCATTTTAATATGGTGATATGGCATTCAGTCTTTTTTGCGTTCAAAAAGTCGAAACGGTGCTCCTTCCCTTCCGAGCCCTGTCATGTGCCCAAACAATAGTTTTCCCCCACATATGGGGTATCAACATGCTCAGTAGAAATTACACAACAAATTTTGTGGTTCATTTTATCTTGTTACCCTTGTGAAAATAAAAAAATTGGGGCTATAGCAAAATTTTTGTGAAAAAAAGTAAAATGTTCATTTTTCTTTCCACATTGCTTTAGTTCCTTTTGGGTATTTTCTGTCATAAAGGCCCCTCAAAGTCACTTCAAATGTGATGTGGTCCCTAAAAAAATGGTTCTGTAAATTTTGTTGGAAAAATTAGAAATCGCTGGTCAACTTTTAAACCTTCTAACTTCCTAACAAAAAAAATGTTTTAAAAATTGTGCTGATGTAAAGTAAACATATGAGAAATGTTATTTATTAACTATTTTGTGTGACATAACTCTCTGGAATTAAAAGTTTGAAAATTGCAAAATTATCAAAATTTTCACCAAATTGTCATATCAAAATTGGTTACCACTATCATGAAGTACAATATGTCACTAAACACAATCTCAGAATCAGTGGGATCCATTGTAAAATAAGAAGAAAATAATAAAATCCTTATACTCACATGTCCTATGTGTCCCTAGCTGTAATTCTCTGACCGCTGACGCTGAGGAGCCGAGGAGAATGAGCCGCTCCGGCGAGCGGGCCCTGAAGCTGAGCTCAGGAGCGGTGTCCTGTCACTCAGTGAGCGCAGCTCCGGGGCCACTATCCGGGGAACACTTAGGACCATAGGCAGATTATAATGAGGGCAATCTGGGCTACCGCCCGGGGCGTCCATGGCCAAGCTTAAAGGATCCCTCACTTTACACACTTAACATCTTTTATCCATTGTTAAAAAGCGTCATAGATTTCAAGCTTTTTTCATAGTGTTTTTCACCCTTGAATTTGTTCCAGAAAATGAAGTATTGCTCCTGGAAAATTAATGTAATTACACATGTGTTGGTATAGATATGTTTATTTCATTTGTATGTAATGGAATAACACAAAAAAAACAAACAAAAAAGGCAAATTGGACATAATTTCACACAAAACTCCCAAAATGGGCCAAACCAAAATGTTGGCACTTTTCCAAAGTTGTAGGTAAACAACTTTGTTTCAAGCATATGATGCTCATTCAAACTCACCTGTGGCAAGTAACAGGTTTGAGCAATATGAAATCATACCTGAAACCAGATAAAAAGGTGAGAAATTTACATATTCTTTGCATTGTATGACTGTGTGTGCCAAACTAAGCATGGAGAACACAAAGAGGAGAAGAGAACTGTCTGAGGAGTTGAGAACCAAAATTGTTGAAAAATATCAACAATCTCAAGGTTACAAATTAATCTCCAGAGATCTTGATGTTCCTTTGTCCATGGTGCGCAACATTATCAAGAAGTTTACAACCCATGGCACTGTAGCTAATCTCTCTGGATGTGGACAGCCGAGAAAAATTGATGAAAGGTTGCAACGCAGGATAGTCCAAATGGTGGATAAGCAACCCCAATCAAGTTCCAAAGATATTCAAGCTGTCCTGCATGCTCAGGGTGCATCAATGTCAGCGTGAACTATATGTAGTCTTTTGAATGAAATGAATCACCATGGCAGGAGACCCAGGAGGACCCCACTGCTGACATAGATACATAAAAAAGCTAGACTACAATTTACCAATATGTGCGTGAGTAAGCCTAAATCCTTTTGGGAAATCATCTTGTGGACAGATGAAACCAAGATAGAGCTTTTTGGTGAAGCACATCATTCTACTGTTTACCAAAAATGGAATGAGGACTGCAAAGAAAAGAACACAGTACCTACAGTCATATATGGTGGAGGTTCAAAGATGTTTTGGGGTTGTTTTGTTGCCTCTGGCACTCATTGCTTTGACTGCGTGCAAAGCATCATGAAATCTGAAGATTACCAAAGGATTTTGGGTCACAATGTAGTGTCTATTGTCAGAAAGCTGGGTTTGCGTCCTAGGTCATGGGACTTCGAGCAGGACAATTACCCCAAACATATTTCAAGAAGCACCAAGAAATGGATGGGAACAAAGTGCTGGAGAGTTCTGAAGTGGCAGCAATGAGTCCGGATCTAAATCCTTTTGAACACCTGTGGATTTAGATCCGGACTCATTGCTTAGTCCGGATCTAAATTGCTCTTAAAATTGCTCTTGGGAGGTGACACACTTCACATATGGGAGACCTGGGACAGTTTGCAAAAGAAGAGTGGTCTACATACTTTTATATATATATATATATATATATATATATATATATATACATATATATATATATATGTATAATACTTGACACCTAATGGGAGCCAAAGGCCAAGGAAGGGGGCATTGTCCTAAGTAGGGGCCACAGAGGGAGACATTATTTTAATTGGGGTCCAAGGAGGGGGACATTATTTTAAATGGGGGCCCCAAGAGGGGACATTATTGTAAATTTTGTCTAAAAAGGGGGGCATCATACCATGGGAGCAAAAGGGGAACATTATGATAAATGGTGGCCAAAGAAGGGGACTTTATTCTAAATGAGGACCAAAAAGAGAGACATTGTACTACAGGGGGCCAAAGAGAGTTATATATAATAATATTTTTTATTTAATTTCTATATTTAGTAGAGACATGTACAAACTGAATAAGACAATACAGATTATCACATAATTCATGACATACTAAGAGGAGTGAAGGCCCTGCTAACAAGCTTACAGTCTATGAAGATATAGGAGTGACACAAAAGATAAAAAGGTGCTTGTCATGTATGGTCCGGCCATGATTATTATAAACAGGGGAATTCAAATACCATTACATGAACCAGTCATCAGCCAGAATCTGTATAAGTACAGATACAAGGAGCTGTAGAGTGCATGGAGGCTGTGGATACAGATGAGTGAAGGGACCAGATTCTGGAGAAAATTAAGGAAGGGAGAACAGGGCATAGTTAGATTAACCATATTCTGTGGGATAGTGCATTCCAGAGAACTGCTGCAGCACAAGAGAAGTCCTGAAGATGGGGGTAGAAGGTTTCGATTACAGAGGATGCTAGTCTTAGGTAGATAGTTGATTTTACATTTCTGGATTCTGTAGATTTGTGATTTGTATTAAACAAAAAAAAAAAACAACAACAATCCGAGGTGTCAGTATTCTTTAATGAGGACATAGCCCTCATGGTTTGTAATTCCAGTGTGTGATGATTAAATAAATGTTGTGATTAAGGTGCAGTTACTGCAGTATATCACAGATCAATTAATCCACAGTCACACTAGCTATGTATACGGATGTCCCCCAGGCCGATACCCCAGCAGTTGTTTCGGGATGCCTTGGCTTCTGCTGCTTTAGAAGATGCAGGTCATCCTTGTACATTTATCTGTATAGAAATAAATGGTTCGAGGCATGGTCATTAATTTTCCACAAAGCACTCTGCTACTATGCAAGCCAAATAATTTGTCCCTTTTTCCTTTCTGTTAAATTTGGGAATTATACAATAGATAACAGTCACATATTATCCTGTATATGATATCTGACTTCTGTAATCACTGTATACCATATACCAGTCATATATTATCCTGTATACTGCAGGTGCTATACTATGTGTATAGACATCAGATGATATATAGACTCCTTCATCATATCCTATGAGCTTTATTTATTGTTGTGGAGTTCAATTGTTTCCCATGGTATTTAATGGGTATTTTTAGAAATTACTTTTGTTATGTTTTTATATTTATTTTTAATAAAGGCATTTTTTTATTGCTTCAGTTGTACGTTGTTATTGTGGCTACTAGAATGGGAGTAACACTCAATCAGGTCAA
Source organism: Phyllobates terribilis (assembly GCF_046119375.1). Classification (NCBI taxonomy): domain Eukaryota; kingdom Metazoa; phylum Chordata; class Amphibia; order Anura; family Dendrobatidae; genus Phyllobates; species Phyllobates terribilis. The sequence goes on along the minus strand of NW_027363222.1, from coordinate 1,159,667 downwards.
AGAAGTATAGATGCACAAGTTTGATAAAAAGATTTGGAACTTTTATTGAATTATTTAAAAGAAATTTATAAAACCCACATAAAGGGGAAGTGAACCAATGAAGGTGCCTGCAGTGCTAGTAACAAGGGTAGTCAATCATTTATTCTGTTTAACAAGACTTACAAAAGGAGATCATATCAATGAACCCAGTGATAAATACATGAAGAATTAAATAAATAAATAAGTAAAAGGATCAGTATCCAAAATTCATTCATCTAGTAAGCATTAGTGGATAACAAGTACATACCTTAAAGTATCCAGCATAGATAAATGTAGTCAAAATGCCATGAAAGTATATATCTATAAATATGTCAATAGGTCATATAGAGAGAAGCCATAAAGCCCACAAGTGGTAGACAAGTGTCAATATAGGGCAAAGTCAATCATGGCCCACAAAATACAGATGGTATCACCAAGCATAGAAATAAACAGATGGAATCATCAGGCATAGAGATAAACAGAATGTAAATAAAGACAATACAGCTGTCCTTACCTGCAGTTGAAAGGTTGTATTGTCTTTATTTACATTCTGTTTATCTCTATGCCTGATGATTCCATCTGTTTATTTCTATGCTTGGTGATACCATCTGTATTTTGTGGGCCAAACTGCACATTAATCACAACATTTATTTAATCATCACACACTGGAATTACAAACCATGAGGGCTATGTCCTCATTAAAGAATACTGATGTAGCACCCTGAGGATTCGGCTGCTACAGGGGTATTGCACCTCACTCCAGAGGTGTGGTATTCCACTCCCGGGTAAGGATGGAGTGTGGAACTGAGCTCAGTAGGCTGCATGCACTACATACATCCCATTTCCGGGGGACAGATCAACGGTACTCCCACCAGTTTATGTGCAGGTACGACAGCGTCTGTCCCTGGCTGGAGTGGGAGGGGGGTGGAACATCCCAGTAGTGTAGGGGCAGATAGGGGGAGTAGTCTGGGTAAAGCTAGGAGCTCATTGGGTGCTGGTCACCTGAGCTCACACATAGAGGGAGTATATATGGTGGGCACCATCTTAGGACAGGGTCTTTTTAGCCTGAGGAGCAGAGCAGAGGAGCTCAGCCAGGAGGGCTGACAGGGAGCTGTGGCTCCGGCTGGGCTCAGCTCCAGAGCAGAGCCTGCAGAGAGAGAGAGAGGAGTGAGAAGGACCCAGAGAGGAAACAAGAAGGAACCCCAAGATCCCAGAATAAGGACACAGGGTGAAGGGTTGGCGGACAAGGGTACCGGGTCCCAAGCTGGCGGAGGCCCAAAACGAACCTTAGCCAGGAACCGGAGGTCGTGGGCAGGATCTGCCACGACCCTCACCAAATCCACTAGAAAGGCACACCGAGCATAGGGTCAGGGAGCCCAGAGGAGGCTTGACCACCAAGAGACCCGAGGGAGCCGGCCAAAAGTGGATCCCTGGTGGGAACGGCCAGAGGAAGGGAGAGTCAGAAAGGAGCTCAGGACCACGCTCCGGAATTGTCTGGGGGTTGGCCGAGTCCAGGACCTGGTGGACGCAGCACGGCTCGGGTGGTCGCTCAAGGCCAGAGTGACCAAGAGAACACCAGTAAGTAAAAACCCTGAACTGCATCTCCTGACTCTGAATCTTCTTTTTGCATCATCACAACCCCCATCATCTACACCTGCTGCCCTGAGGCCATACCCCTCCCGTTGGGGGTTATACCATCACTGCTGCACATATACCACCGGCCTCAGTGGACTGCTCTGCAGCGGCGGCTTCAAAGCCGCACTCAACGGGTGGCGTAGTCGACAATCAAGTTAACATCTACTGCCATAGACTGCCACTTAGTTTGACACCCTGGGCACGGACCGGGTCACCGCCACAAGGACTACTACCCCCATCGAGATCCGGCTCCGGGTATCCCCTACAGCACTGGCCCAGGGGGCGCGTCACTGACACCTCGGATTGTTGTTGTTGTTTTTTTTTTGTTTAATACAAATCACAAATCTACAGAATCCAGAAATGTAAAATCAACTATCTACCTAAGACTAGCATCCTCTGTAATCAAAACCTTCTACCCCCATCTTCAGGACTTCTCTTGTGCTGCAGCAGTTCTCTGGAATGCACTATCCCACAGAATATGGTTAATCTAACTATGCCCTGTTCTCCCTTCCTTAATTTTCTCCAGAATCTGGTCCCTTCACTCATCTGTATCCACAGCCTCCATGCACTCTACAGCTCCTTGTATCTGTACTTATACAGATTCTGGCTGATGACTGGTTCATGTAATGGTATTTGAATTCCCCTGTTTATAATAATCATGGCCGGACCATACATGACAAGCACCTTTTTATCTTTTGTGTCACTCCTATATCTTCATAGACTGTAAGCTTGTTAGCAGGGCCTTCACTCCTCTTAGTATGTCATGAATTATGTGATAATCTGTATTGTCTTATTCAGTTTGTACATGTCTCTACTAAATATAGAAATTAAATAAAAAATATTATTATATATAACTCTCTTTGGCCCCCTGTAGTACAATGTCTCTCTTTTTGGTCCTCATTTAGAATAAAGTCCCCTTCTTTGGCCACCATTTATCATAATGTTCCCCTTTTGCTCCCATGGTATGATGCCCCCCTTTTTAGACAAAATTTACAATAATGTCCCCTCTTGGGGCCCCCATTTAAAATAATGTCCCCCTCCTTGGACCCCAATTAAAATAATGTCTCCCTCTGTGGCCCCTACTTAGGACAATGCCCCCTTCTTTGGCCTTTGGCTACCATTAGGTGTCAAGTATTATACATATATATATATATATATATATATATGTATATATATATATATATATATATAAAAGTATGTAGACCTCTCTTCTTTTGCAAACTGTCCCAGGTCTCCCATATGTGAAGTGTGTCTCCTCCCAAGAGCAATTTTAAGAGCAATTTAGATCCGGACTAAGCAATGAGTCCGGATCTAAATCCACAGGTGTTCAAAAGGATTTAGATCCGGACTCATTGCTGCCACTTCAGAACTCTCCAGCACTTTGTTCCCATCCATTTCTTGGTGCTTCTTGAAATATGTTTGGGGTAATTGTCCTGCTCGAAGTCCCATGACCTAGGACGCAAACCCAGCTTTCTGACAATAGACACTACATTGTGACCCAAAATCCTTTGGTAATCTTCAGATTTCATGATGCTTTGCACGCAGTCAAAGCAATGAGTGCCAGAGGCAACAAAACAACCCCAAAACATCTTTGAACCTCCACCATATATGACTGTAGGTACTGTGTTCTTTTCTTTGCAGTCCTCATTCCATTTTTGGTAAACAGTAGAATGATGTGCTTCACCAAAAAGCTCTATCTTGGTTTCATCTGTCCACAAGATGATTTCCCAAAAGGATTTAGGCTTACTCACGCACATATTGGTAAATTGTAGTCTAGCTTTTTTATGTATCTATGTCAGCAGTGGGGTCCTTCTGGGTCTCCTGCCATGGTGATTCATTTCATTCAAAAGACTACATATAGTTCACGCTGACACTGATGCACCCTGAGCATGCAGGACAGCTTGAATATCTTTGGAACTTGATTGGGGTTGCTTATCCACCATTTGGACTATCCTGCGTTGCAACCTTTCATCAATTTTTCTCGGCTGTCCACATCCAGAGAGATTAGCTACAGTGCCATGGGTTGTAAACTTCTTGATAATGTTGCGCACCATGGACAAAGGAACATCAAGATCTCTGGAGATTAATTTGTAACCTTGAGATTGTTGATATTTTTCAACAATTTTGGTTCTCAACTCCTCAGACAGTTCTCTTCTCCTCTTTGTGTTCTCCATGCTTAGTTTGGCACACACAGTCATACAATGCAAAGAATATGTAAATTTCTCACCTTTTTATCTGGTTTCAGGTATGATTTCATATTGCTCAAACCTGTTACTTGCCACAGGTGAGTTTGAATGAGCATCATATGCTTGAAACAAAGTTGTTTACCTACAACTTTGGAAAAGTGCCAACATTTTGGTTTGGCCCATTTTGGGAGTTTTGTGTGAAATTATGTCCAATTTGCCTTTTTTGTTTGTTTTTTTGTGTTGTTCCATTACATACAAATGAAATAAACATATCTATACCAACACATGTGTAATTACATTAATTTTCCAGGAGCAATACTTCATTTTCTGGAACAAATTCAAGGGTGAAAAACACTATGAAAAAAGCTTGAAATCTATGACGCTTTTTAACAATGGATAAAAGATGTTAAGTGTGTAAAGTGAGGGATCCTTTAAGCTTGGCCATGGACCCCCCGGGGCTCCCCGGAGCCCCGGGGCCCCGGGCGGTAGCCCAGATTGCCCTCATTATAATCTGCCTATGGTCCTAAGTGTTCCCCGGATAGTGGCCCCGGAGCTGCGCTCACTGAGTGACAGGACACCGCTCCTGAGCTCAGCTTCGGGGCCCGCTCGCCGGAGCGGCTCATTCTCCTCGGCTCCTCAGCGTCAGCGGTCAGAGAATTACAGCTAGGGACACATAGGACATGTGAGTATAAGGATTTTATTATTTTCTTCTTATTTTACAATGGATCCCACTGATTCTGAGATTGTGTTTAGTGACATATTGTACTTCATGATAGTGGTAACCAATTTTGATATGACAATTTGGTGAAAATTTTGATAATTTTGCAATTTTCAAACTTTTAATTCCAGAGAGTTATGTCACACAAAATAGTTAATAAATAACATTTCTCATATGTTTACTTTACATCAGCACAATTTTTAAAACATTTTTTTTGTTAGGAAGTTAGAAGGTTTAAAAGTTGACCAGCGATTTCTAATTTTTCCAACAAAATTTACAAAACCATTTTTTTAGGGACCACATCACATTTGAAGTGACTTTGAGGGGCCTTTATGACAGAAAATACCCAAAAGGAACTAAAGCAATGTGGAAAGAAAAATGAACATTTTACTTTTTTTCACAAAAATTTTACTATAGCCCCAATTTTTTTATTTTCACAAGGGTAACAAGATAAAATGAACCACAAAATTTGTTGTGTAATTTCTACTGAGCATGTTGATACCCCATATGTGGGGGAAAACTATTGTTTGGGCACATGACAGGGCTCGGAAGGGAAGGAGCACCGTTTCGACTTTTTGAACGCAAAAAAGACTGAATGCCATATCACCATATTAAAATGAATGCCGTAATGCCATTATGAAAACAAAATGCCATATGAAAAAAGTGGATGCCATATCACATTTGGAGAGCCCCTGACATGCGAAAACAGCAGAAACCCCCCACAAGTGATAGCGTGACGTCTCTTACTCGAAAAAGCCCTTTTCTTTACCCTGGGAGATGGGGGACTCGGAGTCGGGTCCTGTGATGGAGAGATGGGGTGCAGCCGTGGCCCGGACCCGACCCGTGCTCAGGGCCGTCACATTAAAAGAGATGGTGTGGGCTTATCCGGGTTGAGTGGCTGATTTACGACTACGCCACCTGTGGCACCTGGTGAAGGCCACCAGCGCCGCTGCAGTCCGCTGAGGCATAGTGTTACGGCGGCCAGAGTTATTACTACTCCCCACAGGCGGAGCAAGGCCTCAGGGCAGAGGGACAGGAAGGATGGAGGGGGTAGTAGTGGAGGAAGAACGGATGCCACGTCGCGCGGTGTAGCGCAGAATAAACAGTCCGGAGGCCATAGGGGTGAACTTCCAAGGCTTTACTCACATTAGAGATGGCAGAAGGAAGGCGACTCCCTGATCCCCACGGAGTCCTGCAGTCACCAGGGATGGGGGTCCAACAACCTCCGAGCAAGTCCAGCATTCAATCGGGACCCCGCACCAGAGTGTTCCTGAACTACAGACCGTATCCTCTCCTGTCTGTGTGTGTAGATAGGCCGGGTCTCCCTCTGAACTTCTCTCAGAACAAGGGCACGGGTGGCAGCTCCGCTCCTTCCGATACCCGATGGGATCCTCTGGGCCTACCAGGCTTTACCAACCAGGACATGGAGAAGCAAGGTCGGGTGTCGGGGCCGGTACCCCTCTTGCAGCCGGACTCCCTCTGAATATATCAGATGGTGAGGACAGGTGGCGTACACTGCTCCGTCTGCATCCTCCCCGGGATCCATTAGCTGTGGAGCTACACTCTTAAGCTCCGGGCCTTCTTGGTCGTGGTCCTTGACCGGGTTGAGACATTCCTCGTCTGCAACCTGCCCCCCGTCTCAAGGCTGGGGTATCAGGGCTGTGTCTCCATCCACTGCAGGTCCACGCAGGATCCACGTTCAGGGTGGGAGATCACAATACCTCACAGTAATTAACAGCACAAAGACCAAAACCAAAGATGGCTTTTTATTAAATATGAAATTTAAAGTGTCACTAAATTGTAAGTCCTCAACCCTCACCCACTAACTGGTTCCCCTCACTCTTGGTTCCCCAGTCTCCCTGTAACCAGGAGGGCAGCACCTGGTGCATACTAGCCCCCCTGGTGGAGAAATGTGGCGTTGGATGCAAAGGTTGGGTCCCGACCATCACGCTGTTCTTACCTCGGAGGAGGAACACTACACTCCATTACAGAAGTGCAGCATCCCTGTGGCGGTCGAACCTTCAGGGGCGCCACAGTTCTACAGTGGGATGTGCTACATAATGAAGTTTCTCTTAAGGGGCACTTGGAAGATGTCCTTATCACCCCGGTCAGTAAAATCTTTATAGTGGTGGCAGGATGAGCCTAACCTATTGACGCGCCCCCTGGGCCATATTCTTTAGGGGAATACCCGGAGCCGGATCAGATGGGGGTTGTAGTCTCCGAGTGGCTGTGACCCGGTCCGTGCCCAGGGTGTCAAGCTCAGAGTATGTGGCAGTCCTACAGATGTTACAAAGTTCTTTATGTCGACTACGCCACCCGTTGGATTGCGGTCACTACGGCCGCCGCTGCAGCAGGGTCCGCTGAGGCTGATGGTGTTGGTGCAGCTTTAGATAGTATAACCCCCAACGGGAGGGGTATAGCCTCAGGGGGTCAGGTGCAGAGGATGGGGGTTGTGGTGGTGCAGCGTAGATGTTAATTAAAGACAGAGTCGGGTTGTGCAGTTCAGGGTGTTTACTTACTGCAGATATTCCGGTCACTCCGGCCTTGAGTGACCACCCGAGCCGTGCTGCGTCCACCAGGTCCTGGATTCAGCCAACCCCCAAGCAAGTCCGGAGCGTGTCCCTGAGCCCTCCTTCTTGTCCTTTCTTCTGGCCGTCCCCACCAGGGATCCACCTAGGTCCAGCTCCCTCGGGCCTTCTGTTGGGAGACCCTTGGCCTTGGGTTCCCTGACCCTACACGTGGTTTGCCTTCAGGGTGGATGTGGTGGGTGGCCGTGGCAGATCCTGCCCATGGCCTCCGGTCTCTGGCTGAGGTATGCTTTAGCCCCCACCAGTTTGGGATCTGGTACCCTGTTGCCAACTCTTCACCCGGTGATTTTATTTGGGTTCTCAGAGTTCCTTCTGTCTCCCCCTCTCTGGGTCTTTCTTGTTCTCCTCTCTCACTCTCTCTGGGGCTTGGAGCTGCTCTTCTCCTCTGCTCTGCTCTTCAGGTTACACTCTGACAGACTGACCCTGATCTTAGATGGTGCCCACCTTAAATACTCCCTCTATGTGTGAGCTCAGGTGACCAGCACCCAATGAGCTCCTATCTTTACCCAGGCTGCTCCCCCTATCTGCCCCTACACTACTGGGATGTACCACCCCCCTCCCACTCCAGCCAGGAACAGACTCGGTCGTACCTGCACATTTCTAAGTGGGAGTACCGTTGGTCTGCTCCTCGGAAATGGGATGTGTGTAGTGCATGCAGCTTACTGAGCTCAGATCCACACTCCATCCTTACCCGGGAGTGGAATACCACACCTCTGGGTTGAGGTGCAATACCCCTGTAGCAGCCGAATCCTCAGGGTGCTACATTCCCCCCTGGTAAATCACAGCACGTCCTCGGGCTGTAAGATATAAAACATCATCCAAACATACAATTTTTTTTTTTTTCCATAAACAACATAATAAAACATATAAAACATATATATTAGCAGCATCATAAAACTTTTCATATTAACATTCTTGTTTCTGGTTCCTCCTCCGGACACTGTGCAACGTGTGCCCGGGAAAAGTGCAACAGTTTCTCTTAGATAAATGGTTTTCCTATAAAACCGGTAGGGGGCGCTTTAGGAAGCGCAACTATTTACAAGGGGATATGGCCGCTCTCAGTCCTCGGCCAGGTATTTAGGAAAGGGATGACCGCTCTCAGTCCTCGGTCAGTGGGATTAAGGGAAATACGGGTAACAGTTCAATTCTCTGGTCCCAACGGGGACTATATTAGCAACAGTTCACTGTGCCCCGACGGGCAACTATATACAGCTTGTACTCTGCTGTACTTAACGACGGCGTCCTCCTGCTCTTTCTTTGTGGTTACCTTTAGCTTCAGACCCGTCCGGGTCCTCTTGCTCTTCCTCACACCGCAGCTCCTCCTCCGTCAGGCGATGCACATGGAGGGCGTAGGGTCCTTTGGCACACTTGTGCCGGGTGAAGGTGACCTCGTCCCCTATATACAGGTCACGTCCTCTGTGTCCCTCCGGTAGGTGGGACTCAACGTCTCTTCTTGTCACGAAGACGTCGCCTGGGGTGCGGTGATCTCGGATGAAGCCCCACCCGTGCTGCATATTGAACTTGATCACAGTCCCGGTGGAAGGGGGACCATGAGCTGCACGGGGACTCCTCCTGGCCCGGCTCTTCTGCTCCGCGCTCCTTATCTGGGCTTGTTGTTCCCGGACCCGCCTCTCTCTCCGCTCCCTCTCAAAGACCTCGAGCTGTTGCCGGCAGCACTCTGCACGCTCCGCTGCAGCTGCCCGAGTCTCCTGAGTGAACCCCATGAGATCTTCTCCGGTGGGGTCCCACTCAAACTGTGCCTCCTCTAGCGGGGGCGAGGTCCTTTTTACGGGCTTTGGAACCGGAATCAGGGGTTCATCTAGGGCTCTCTCTTTCCGGAGTCGGGGATGGTGAAACTCCGGTGGCCATATAAAGGGCTGCCCATCCGGGCACGTATGTTGGGCGAACAGATCTTCTCCCAGATGCGGCACTCTTGGTTTTATGGGCGCGGTGGTGGTGGCGCCCGGGTTGCCCAGGCCTTGCGGCCAGGCCTGGGGCACCTGGAAAGTGAAGGGCACCGTAAGGACGGCGGCGCCCTGGGCTACTTGGCCCTGCGACCAGGCCGGTGGCTCCGCGGAGGTAGGGGGCGCTGTTGGTATTGCGGCGCCCGGGGGTACTAGGCCTTGCGACCAGGCTGGTGGTACTTCCTGCTTGGTCACGCTCGGGGTCGAGGCGTGTGACGTCACAGGGGTCGCGGCTCCCGTTTGAGGCCTAGTCTGCGGCGGTGACGTTGCAGCGACGGGCACGGCAGGGGATACTTCGGGCTCTGCGACGGGGAGCTGGGGCAGGTGCGCGGTTTCCCGGTTTGGGGTAGAGACGTCCCCTTTACCTGCCTCCTTTCGTTCGGCTCCCTTCTCGGCGCCGTCTCCGGCCTTCAGTCCTCCTGCGCCATCCTCAGAGGCGGTCTGTCTCCTCGTCTCGGGTGGCGTGCTCCGCTGACGAGTTCTTGTCTGCTGGACCATCTCACGGCTCCATTCTGCTAACGTCTCTCGCTGCACCCGGGCCATCCTCCGTGCGAGGCCCTCCAGCGCAGTCTGTGCACACTCCCGATCTCGGGGGAGCTGTGCCAAGACCTCCACTAAGCCTAGTGGGGTCGTTGCTTCTAGCAGGCTCCTGACCAACGGGTCGGTGCTGCTCTGCTCTCCTTCCGTTGTCTCCAGCAGGCTCCTGGCCAGCGGGCCGGTGCTGCTCTGCTCTTCTTCCATCTCCGGGTAAGCTTCTTCTGGACTCAGCTCTAGGCTTCTTGTCTCCGGGTGCGCTCTCTCCAAACTGCTCCAGGCGACACCCATCTTTGCTCTCTTGTTCTCAGTCCTCCCACTTCGAGGGCGGTCCCGGGGCCACTTGGTGATTGTCAGCTCCAGGGGCAGTTCTTTCACGCTGACAGACACCTCTAGCATCACAGTCTCTGTTGGTGGGGGCGGTTTCCACTTTTGGCGCCATTTTCGGTCCTGGCCCACGATGGGAGGCGGCCTCTTGCCACCCTCTGGCACGCCCATAATGGCGTCCGCTCTGACAAGGCGGGAAACCTTCGGAAATGGCGGGAATCGTCTCCCAGTGGCGGGAAACTCTGCAGATGGCGGGAAAAAGCTGTTAATGGCGGACAACCGGCGGGAATCGACCTGTGATGGAGTCCGATGGCGGGGACCCTCCGGAACCGGCAGGAGACTTCTTTTTGAGGTAAACTCGTTCTTTTCTTCAGGCACGCAGTACCCGGGTGTTGCGGGCACGTTATCCTGCCGACTATGCCAAAGTTGACGCGCCCCCTGGGCCATATTCTTTAGGGGAATACCCGGAGCCGGATCAGATGGGGGTTGTAGTCTCCGAGTGGCTGTGACCCGGTCCGTGCCCAGGGTGTCAAGCTCAGAGTATGTGGCAGTCCTACAGATGTTACAAAGTTCTTTATGTCGACTACGCCACCCATTGGATTGCGGTCACTACGGCCGCCGCTGCAGCAGGGTCCGCTGAGGCTGATGGTGTTGGTGCAGCTTTAGATAGTATAACCCCCAACGGGAGGGGTATAGCCTCAGGGGGTCAGGTGCAGAGGATGGGGGTTGTGGTGGTGCAGCGTAGATGTTAATTAAAGACAGAGTCGGGTTGTGCAGTTCAGGGTGTTTACTTACTGCAGATATTCCGGTCACTCCGGCCTTGAGTGACCACCCGAGCCGTGCTGCGTCCACCAGGTCCTGGATTCAGCCAACCCCCAAGCAAGTCCGGAGCGTGTCCCTGAGCCCTCCTTCTTGTCCTTTCTTCTGGCCGTCCCCACCAGGGATCCACCTAGGTCCAGCTCCCTCGGGCCTTCTGTTGGGAGACCCTTGGCCTTGGGTTCCCTGACCCTACACGTGGTTTGCCTTCAGGGTGGATGTGGTGGGTGGCCGTGGCAGATCCTGCCCACGGCCTCCGGTCTCTGGCTGAGGTATGCTTTAGCCCCCACCAGTTTGGGATCCGGTACCCTGTTGCCAACTCTTCACCCGGTGATTTTATTTGGGTTCTCAGAGTTCCTTCTGTCTCCCCCTCTCTGGGTCTTTCTTGTTCTCCTCTCTCACTCTCTCTGGGGCTTGGAGCTGCTCTTCTCCTCTGCTCTGCTCTTCAGGTTACACTCTGACAGACTGACCCTGATCTTAGATGGTGCCCACCTTAAATACTCCCTCTATGTGTGAGCTCAGGTGACCAGCACCCAATGAGCTCCTATCTTTACCCAGGCTGCTCCCCCTATCTGCCCCTACACTACTGGGATGTACCACCCCCCTCCCACTCCAGCCAGGAACAGACTCGGTCGTACCTGCACATTTCTAAGTGGGAGTACCGTTGGTCTGCTCCTCGGAAATGGGATGTGTGTAGTGCATGCAGCTTACTGAGCTCAGATCCACACTCCATCCTTACCCGGGAGTGGAATACCACACCTCTGGGTTGAGGTGCAATACCCCTGTAGCAGCCGAATCCTCAGGGTGCTACACTATCTCGAGGGGTTCCCTGGGTACTTAGGGTCACTAGAACAATTACCACAGATGCGAGTCCGAGAGGGTGGGGAGCCCATCTGGGAGATATGGTAGCCCAGGGGACCTGGTCAGATATTGAAAAGGGTCTCTCCTCCAATTCAAAAGAACTTCTGGCGGTAGACAAGGCGGTGAATAATTTCTTACCTTTCCTTCAGGGCCAGAATGTAAAGATCCTCTTGGATAATCTAGTTGCGGTAGCATATGTGAACCACCAGGGGGATACATGGTCAAGATCGCTGATGAGAGTGACAGATCATCTCTCCCAGATTACAGAAAGTCACCTCCTTTCCCTGATGGCCCTCCATTTAATGGAAAAAGAAAACATGAGAGCAGATTTCCTAAGCTGCTATCCTCTGATGCAAGGGGAATGGGAACTAAATCAAGGAATTTTTACCCAAATAGCCGAAGATGGGGGGGCCTCCGGTCAGGTAGATCCGTTTGCCACAAAACTAAATCGGAAGACAAAGATCTTGTGTTCCCTAAATCCTCTAGCTGTGGACGCTTTCCTGATACGTTGGTATTTCAGCCTGGCGTATGACTCCTCCCCCCCTGGTTGGCTGTTCTTCTCATGGTAATAAGAAAGATCAGGGAGGAGAAGGCCAGGGTTCTGCTGATCACACCCTTTTGGCCCAGGAGGCCCTGGTTCTCATGCCTGAGGAACATGTCCATCTCTGATCCTTGGGTTCTTCCAGAGATTCCATATCTCCTTCTCCGGGGTCCGATATTCCATCCTCAAGCAACTGGCCTCCACTTGACGGTGTGGAACTTGAAAGGACACTGCCAAATCAGAAAGGTTTTTCCAAAGGTCTAGTAACCATCCTGCACAGCAGAAAACCTGTTACAACCCAGATTTATGCCACAAGTTGGAGAAAGTTTTTGTCTTTCTCTGGTTCTGGGGTTGATGGGGAAGGGGTGCCAATAGGACAAATCTTTGGAGTTTTTACAAAAAGGTCTTGAACTAGGGTTATCCACCAGCACCCTTAAAGTACAGATTTCTGCCTTGGGTGCCCTATATAGCTGTGATGCAGCTTGTAGCTACTGGGTTTCTCGGTTCATTAAGGCAGCTTTTAGATCTAGACTCATTATTAAAAGCAGCTTGGTTCCCTGGGATTTAAATTTGGTTCTAAAGGCCTTGACTAGCTCGCCGTTTGAGCTAATAGTCAGCAACCCTTAAATCCCTCTCTCTTAAGACCGCTTTAATATCTTTAACCTCGGCCAGGAGCATTAGTGACATCCAGACCCTGTCAATGGCCTCGCCGTTTACTCAAATTCTGGATGATAGGCAGGATCTGGTCTAAAAATCACTCTCTCTCCCTAAGGTAGCTACTCGTTTCCACAGACTTCAGGAAGTCCTCCTACCCTCCTTTTGTCCACATCCTAGTAACCAGAAAGAGGTGGAGTTACATACGTTAGAAGTGAGGAGATGTGTGGTTAGGTACCATTCAGTTACCAAAAGCTTTAGGAAAGATAACTCGTTGTTTATATCCTACCAAGGGGCTAGGAACGGTCTAAGGTCACGAAGTCCAGCATAGCTAGATGGAATTAGGAGGCCATTTCTCTATCATATACAGTATAGACCAAAAGTTTGGACACACCTTCGCATTTAAAGATTTTTCTGTATTTTCTTGACTATGGAAATTGTACATTCACACTGAAGGCATCAAAACTATGAATTAACACATGTGGAATTATATATTTAACAAAAAAGTGTGAAACAACTGGGTTCAGGTCTGGTGACTGTGAAGGCCAGGTTATCTGGCGTAGCACCCCATCACTCTCCCTCTTGGTCAAATAGCCCTTACACAGCCTGGAGGTGTGTTTGGGGTCATTGTCCTGTTGAAAAATAAATGATGGTCCAACTAAACGCAAACCAGGTGGAATAGCATGCCGCTGCAAGATGCTGTGGTAGCCATGCTGGTTCAGTATGCCTTCAATTTTGAATAAATCCCCAACCGTGTCACCAGCAAAGCACCCCCACACCATCACACCTCCTCCTCCATGCTTCACGGTGGGAACCAGGCATGTAGAGTCCATCCGTTCACCTTTTCTGCGTCGCACAAAGACACGGTGGTTGGAACCAAAGATCTCAAATTTGGACTCATCAGACCAAAGCACAGATTTCCACTGGTCTAATGTCCATTCCTTGTGTTCTTTAGCCCAAACAAGTCTCTTCTGCTTGTTGCCCGTCCTTAGCAGTGGTTTCCTAGCAGCTATTTTACCATGAAGGCCTGCTGCACAAAGTCTCCTCTTAACAGTTGTTGAAGAGATGTGTCTGCTGCTAGAACTCTGTGTGGCATTGAACTGGTCTCTAATCTGAGCTGCTGTTAAACTGCGATTTCTGAAGCTGGTGACTCGGATAAACTTATCCTCAGAAGCAGAGGTGACTCTTGGTCTTCCTTTCCTGGGGCGGTCCTCATGTGAGCCAGTTTCTTTGTAGCGCTTGATGGTTTTTGCAACTGCACTTGGGGACACTTTCAAAGTTTTCCCAATTTTTCGGACTGACTGACCTTCATTTCTTAAAGTAATGATGGCCACTCGTTTTTCTTTACTTAGCTGCTTTTTTCTTGCCATAATACAAATTCTAACAGTCTGTTCAGTAGGACTATCACCTGTGTATCCACCAGACTTCTGCACAACACAACTGATGGTCCCAACCCCATTTATAAGGCAAGAAATCCCACTTATTAAACCTGACAAGGCATACCTGTGAAGTGAAAACAATTTCCGGTGACTACCTCTTGAAGCTCATCAAGAGAATGCTAAGAGTGTGCAAAGCAGTCATCAAAGCAAAAGGTGGCTACTTTGAAGAACCTAGAATATAAGACATATTTTCAGTTGTTTCACACTTTTTTGTTAAGTATATAATTCCACATGTGTTAATTCATAGTTTTGATGTCTTCAGTGTGAATGTACAATTTTCATAGTCATGAAAATACAGAAGAATCTTTAAATGAGAAGATGTGTCCAAACTTTTGGTCTGTACATCTAGCGGCGAGGAAGTGCCAGAAGGGCTGAAGGCTCATCCCACCCCACCCCTCCTGGGCTGAGAAGACAGGTGTCTCGATAGAAGACATATGTAAGGCTGCTACCTGGTCCTGTCCCTCTACATTCCATAGACACGATAGGTTAGATATGGGTGTATCGGCTGACCTCACCTTTGGGAGAAGAGTGTTCCAGGCTGTGGTCCTTCAATAGATTACTTCATCTCTGTAATTCTCTCGTGGTGCTGTCATGGTCGACCGATAAAATCTTAAATTACATACCGGTAATGGAATTTTTCGGAGACCATGACAGCACCCTTATATTCCCTCCTTTCACGTTTGTGGGAACACTCCCCTTTTATTAATTATAATATCACACTCAATAGGTGTCGTCTGGTATGGCAATTTTGTGATTGTTTGCTGTGTTTATTAACCTGGCGTTCCTCTCAATGCTCTGTAATCCCAACTGAGGCGGGAGAGAGGTGGCGCCCTTTTAAGCCTGTAGGTTTCCTCTCCTTGGTGGGCGGATCCCCTCTCTCGTGGTTCTGTCTCTGAAAAATCCCGTTACCGGTAAGTAACTTACGACTATACATTTGATGGAGCAATCAAAAAGTTGTACCCCAAAATGGTATTAAAAACGGTCTTAGAAAATTGAAACACAAGCCAAACAATTTGTTTGCAAAGTTTAGAATTTTTTAAAAGCAGTAAAATGTTTTCGTTTTCTTCTGCACCATTTCACTTTATTTGGAATTCATTGCCCTTTTTTTTCTATATGTTGCACAGTAAAGTGAATGGCGTCTTTCAAAAATGCTGTAATTTTGTCCCACAAAGTACACCTCAACCCTGCTGTATTGAATAGTGTCTGTGTTATTCACTATGTGATATGTGTTTTTTTATTGTATACTAATGTATAGTGACTAGTGATGATTGAGCGTGTTCTATGAACCCATTCAGCGAGCACGCTAACAGCCGTGACACTTGCAGGCACGGCGACCTTAAAAGAAATGCCAAGCATGCCAAAATACTCGGCGAGCACCTGAGCGTGCTCGCCGAAGGGGTTGATAGAACACGCTCGATCATCACTAATAGTGACCAGATGCCTCTAAGGAATCTTTTTTGGCCTCTGTTTTACTGGTGCTTGAAGTGCAAATTTTTGTAGCTCTAATGATTAAGTAATATGCAACTATGTGAACTGCAATTGCCAATTAACAATTTAAGGGTATCCATCAGAAAATACCCCTCCCTCCAATTCCCATTCATGACCATGCAGGATTTGGAAAGCTAAATCCATAGACACCTCTATATCTTTTATCTGTTGCTGCATTTCTGAGTGCTCTGGGTGTAACGGAGCACTAACCAAGCCTCAGCCTTCCAAGGTTGCTTCCCTGCCCAGCACCAGCCTCTTTATCTTGATTGATAGCTCACTGTCAGTTTTTTGGGACGTCAGGCACCAAGCAAGGAAAATCAGTGAGCTAGACACTAGCACTGGGAACTCTCCCTCCGTACATAAACAAAACATAAACCAAAAAAAAATCAATTTGGCACGTTACTTAATTTATGTAGATTTATAGAATGAAATGTTGGATTTCGTACGAGCTCGATCCTTGTTTTTCACAGAGCTCATATCTATTATAGTCTAGGGCTGTTCACATATTTCTGTGGACCGCGTATTTTTCACCGAAACACGTTGACCTGTCGGACTTTGATCCAAATCAAAGTTTAGAGCTTCTCGGATGCAAAACAAAGCTGATGAAAGTCTGAATGAGGCCTTACTCTATTATTTATTTTTTAAGCAGCGTTCATTCCAGGCTGCTGTACACATGAAGAGGGTTTACACACCTAAAATACATATATAAAACACAGAAACAAGCTACCATTGACAGACTAGTATGGAGGGAGACACTGCCACTACGATCTAACAGTGTGGATTCTGGTGTCTCGCTCCTTCCCTCAGGTTGTATGCCAAAAGCCTCCTCCAATAAGCAAGCTCTGGACAAGCTGCAGGTGGAGAGGGAGTGCGGGATTACGGTGAAGGCCCTGACTGCGTCTCTGTTTTACACTTACGAGGGAAAGAAGTATCTCCTGAACCTGATCAACACTCCGGTGAGTGTGACGTTTCTTCTTGATTTGTTTCTCTGTGGTCTTGTTGCGGATGTTCAACTGGTCACGGCGGTCGCGTGACCTGTCACATAACTAAATGATGTCATGGAAGGTCCTTTCACACCACCGCGAGCCGTACAAGAGACCGGACGCAGTGGAGAAAAGACCGGGGGCCATCAGAAGGTAAGTATAATGTTATTTTCTCCAATCCCCTCCATGACAGCACACCTGGAGGTAGCCTCCCCATCCTAATTAGGGACAGGAAAACAAGAGGTTAAATAGCCCCTTCCCGCTACAATCCCCAGTGTTTTCCTGTCCCTATGGGATGAAGAGGTTACCTGGGGTGCCTGCAGCCGGCAAGCAGGGCCCTATTAAATTTACCTGCCGGGCTGCAGGGAGCGATCGCCTCCGACCTTCCTTCCTTTGCAGCTCCCGTGTCTCCTTGAGAGCGGGACCCCCCACACACACACTCGCCTGCGTGTAAAGCCGAGTAGGGTTTTGGGGGCTGGGGGCCTCCTGTAGCTCCCCGGCCGGAGTCTCCTCTGTCCTCCATGGCGGCGTGCCGGAAGTCAGGCTTTTGGCCAGCGGGACGTCACTTCTGGTGCGTTCCACCGTGGAACGCATGGGGCCGCGGCGGGAAATTCAAAAGGAGAAGCCGCGGTTTGCCCTGAAAATGAGGATCCTTCACCAGATAGGTGAAAATTTGGCACTGGATCTCGGTCTCCCCTATAAAAGACCCAGATGAGAAGACTCCATTAAGGTAGGACAGAATATTCTGCTACTATGGAGGGTGCTGTTCCAAAGCCTGCGTCTGCAGAGCCCAGCGCTAACCCGGCCCCAGTAAGTACTAGGTCCTAGGTTATTCCCCACTCTCTTTTGAGCAGGATCCTAAATATATTTTAAATCTCCCCTTTTTTTATTTTTAATTTAGGGAGACAAGGATCCGGCACCGACAGTGGGAGAAAGCACTACAGTTCGCAAATGTGCCATCTGTATAAAAAAGCTGGCTTCAGGGCATAAGAAACCCCTATGCTGGAAATGCACTGACAACATTGTGAAGGAAGAACAGCCTTCCCTTATGGAAGAAGTCAGGGGAATGGTTCGGCAGGAAATACAATCTTCCCTAGCCTCCTTCTCACAAGCCAGAGCTGAAGGTCCATCTCCCCCCAAAAGGAGAAAATATACGGTTAGGGAGACCTCTGATTCAGAATTAGGGTCTATGGAGGAACCGGAAGAAGGGGTCCTAAGTGAAGATCATGAGGAAGATAGGAAATATTACTTTTCGTCTGAGAATATGGAGGAATTGTTGTCGCAGGTGAGAGACACGATGCAGGTGGAAGAGGAGAAGGAAACCCGTACAGTTCAGGATGAAATGTTTGGCGGTCTGAAATCCAAGAAGAAGGTAGTGTTCCCTGTGCATGACAACATTTGGAGTCTTATTTTGGATGAATGGGAGTCACCTGAGAAAAGGCTTAGTATGGCAGGAGAAATGAAGGATAGATTCCCTCTAGATGAAAAGGCGGCTAAGCTATGGATGGAAGTCCCGAAGGTTGATGTACAGGTGGCAAGGGTTGCGAAGAAAACAACCCTTCCCTTTGAAGACTCGTCACAGCTCAAAAATCCTATGGATAGGAAGATGGACAGCCTTCTAAGGAAGGCATGGGAAACATCGGCGGCTTCACTGAAGACTAATATCGCTTCAACTTGTGTAGCTCGTTCCATGTTCCTCTGGCTCCAACAACTAGAGGAACATCTCTGGAAAGGTACCACTCAAGAGGACCTCCTAGCATCTCTTCCTTTTCTGCAGAAGGCCACTGGATTCCTAGCGGATGCCTTGGCGGAGTCGGTCAAGATTGCGGCAAGATCGGCAGCATTATCAAATTCTATGAGAAGAGCTCTGTGGTTGAAGATGTGGAGTGGGGACAACGCATCAAAATCTAAGCTTTGTTCCATTCCATTTAAAGGAGAGTATATGTTTGGGGCGGTGCTAGACGAGTTGTTGGAGAAAGCATCCGACAAGAAGAAGTCTCTGCCAGAGCCAAAGAATCCAAAAAGTTTCAGAAAGAGACCATTTCTTCTCCCTCAACAACAACAGCAGCAAGCATTTCAGTACAGAGGCAAGGGTAAAACTGGTCGCTGGAGTTACACAAAAGGGGGAAGAGGTAGGAATATCTTTCAAGGTTCTAGGCAGGACAGACAATGACGCCAAGAAGGTAGGAGGCAGAATTGCGAGCTTCCTTCCTCAATGGCAGCTTATTGATTGGAAAAGGATTTGTCGTGGCAACAGTAGACCAGCCAGAGGCTTACTACCACGTGCCAATTCATCCGGATTACAGAAAATTTCTCAGATTTGCTGTAACTCAGAACCGAGAGGTACTTCATTTTCAATTCAATGTACTCCCCTTCGGCATTTCGTCAGCACCCCGCCTGTTTACAAAGATCATGGCAGAGGTAGTAGGTTTATCTAAGGAAACTGAATATCTGCATCGTCCCATATTTAGACAATTTTTTGGTGATGGTTCCCTCGGTTTCAAGTTTGGAAAGAGACCTCCAGATGACCCTCCAGATCCTGGAATCCTTGGGATGGTTGATAAACTACCAAAAGTCAGATCTGATTCCCTCCACCAGGAAGACCTCCTTGGGAATTCTCCTGGATTCTCAGCAACAAGCCTCTTTTCTGCCAAAAGAGAAGCAGATTCAGTTGAGGTCGAAAGTTTATGCACTAAAGAACCAGAGAGGAGTGTCATTAAGATTCGCCATGTCCGTCCTCGGGTCCATGACCTCATTTATTTAGGCGGTACCTTGGGCTCAAGCGCATTCAAGGGTCCTTCAAAACTACATCCTTTCCTGTTGGGACAGATCTCCAAGTTCCCTCTCCAACAGAATTCATCTGCCAGAGAAGGTGAAAGCATCTTTAAATTGGTGGCTCTGTCCAGGAAATCTGGAGAAAAGTTCAGCATGGATTCAACTTCCCTTGTTATCCGTCAAAACAGACGCAAGCAAAAGAGGATGGGGAGCAGTAGTCTCCCACGTGGCCTTCCAAGGGGTCTGGTCGCAAGAAATAGCAGAGCAGTACTCAAACTTAAAAGAAATGAAAGTGGTGGAAGAAACCCTATGGGCAGCCACTACTGTGCTTCAGGGGTCGAATGTCAGAGTCTACTCGGACAATATGACAACTATAGCCCACTTGAGACATCAGGGAAGTACAAGAAACAGGAGGTTACAGATGATCTCCGAAAGGATCTTCCACTGGGCGGAGCATAATCTACTATCCTTATTGGCTCTGCATCTGAGGGGCTCCGACAACTATCATGCAGATCTTCTGAGCAGAAAATACATTCATCCAGGGGAGTGGAGCATGAACTCGAAGATATTTCAGATGATTGTTCAAAAGTGGGAATACCCAGATGTGGACCTGTTTGCGAACCAGGAAAACGCAAAAGTAAGAGCCTTTTTCTCTTTGAAACCCGAGGATTCAGCAACAGGGATAGATGCATTCGCTCACCCTTGGAAAGTTGGGCTCGCTAATGCTTTTCCCCTGATTCTGTTAATACCAAGGACTTTACAAAAAATCAGGTCGGAAGGGCTCAAGACTATCCTAATAGCTCCAATGTGGCCAAAAAGAGCATGGTTCGGAACATTGAGCAGTCTAAGAATGGATGATCCATTGATGCTTCCTCGAATCCACGATCTGCTGCATTAGGGCCAGATTTTCCATCCGGCCCCTCAGAATTTGGCTCTAGCAGCTTGGCTTCTGAGACCACCCTCTGAAAAGCCAGAGGCTTCTCAGTACAGATGATCCAAATGTGGCGCCCTGCTGTGCATTGGTGCCACAGAACCCAGAAGGGTGCATGGATGGATTTCTCCACAAGAGGCCCTCACTAGATACAAACACCTCTACCTTCCAACTCATACCAGCAGAGGGAGCCCAGATAGGGATATATATAGGGAAGGTGGAGCCAGGCAGCTCAGTTGATTAGTGAGTGCTCAGAGTCAGAGCAGAGCAGGCAGGCTGAGAGAGAGCCTGAGAGCGTGCCGACACTCAGATAGCGGTGAAGACGCAGCACGTCAGCTGCCTAGTAGTGAGAGCCCCGAGTGTGGCCGACGGCAAGGAGAAAAAGGGGAGTGAAACCAAGGGGGCAGAGGAGCACAATAAGCTCACCCCATTATATCTACCGGACACCGGATCCGCGCCTACAGGGACCCTTTACACCCAGTGGGGATAACCGGAATCCCAGGAGGACTACAAGTCCCTGACAAACCTGAAGGCTAGACACACACAGGATCAGGAACCACGAAGGCCCCGACGTCCAGGGAAAGTGGTTACCAACCAGAGGTCCTATTTCTGAGCATCTGGTGAAGTAAAAGCAGGACACATAAGCTAGGCCCAGTTGCAGGCTGGCCAGGAGCATACATAGGGACAGACACGGATCAGGAGGCCCTATACCTGCTCCCTGGGGAGAAGTCCAAAAGTGCGCCCTTCATCTGGAGTACCCTGGACCGTACCTAACAGCTGTACCAGTAAAGGAAATGAAGCAAATCCCCTGTCTCTGTCCGTTACTCCTGCTGTGCCATCGCTTTCCCTGCACCACAATGCTCAGCGCAACCTGCATCATTTATACTGCCCTGAGGCCTGCTCCACCTGTGGGGAGCCGTTCCATCTCAAGCTGTCCTGACATCTGCCTCAGAGGACTGTTGCAGCGCTGGTGATCCTCACCAGACACCACAGGTGGCGTCACAACAAATTCCCTACAAATAATTCCTTTTGGCACTGACCGCCCTGGGCCAGCCACCGCGATAATCCCCGCAGGCAGTCTTAGGCCCGGCTGCCGGGTGCCCCGCGACACCCCTGGGGGCGAGTCACATACACTGCAGAAAAGCAGAAAACCAGTCACAATTTCCATCTATGGAAAAATCTAGAAAGCTTTCAAGCTATGGTATGAGCCTCGTCCATTAGATCCCTTTCGGCTTGACGTGGCCAGAATCTTGGATTTCCTACAGAACGGTCTGTCTAAAGGATTAAGACCAAGCACGCTGAAGGTCCAAGTCTCGCCTTTAAGTTCCTATTTTGATGCTGATTTGGCCCAAAACAGATGGATTAAGAGGTTCATGATAGCTGCTTCTTGGATTAATCCAACAAGAGCTAAAATAGTTCCACCTTGGGATCTCAACGTAGTTCTTAGAGGCCTAACTATGCATCCTTTCGAGCCAATAGCCGAGGCACACATAGACAAATTGTCTTGGAAAGCGGCATTGCTTATAGCTCTGACTACAGCCAGAAGAGTGAGTGAAATCCAAGCCCTGTCTATCAGAGAGACTTATTGTCGTATTTTGGAGGACAGGATCATCCTCCAGTTGGATCCTTCTTTTCTACCTAAAGTGTCGTCTAATTTTCATATGTCTCAGCCAATAATTCTTCCGTCATTCTGTCAAAATCCATCAAATAGCAAGGAAGAAGAATTCCACGCGTTGGATGTAAGAAGGACTATAATCCGCTATTTGAGGCAGACTGAAACCTGGAGGAAGGATCAGAACCTATTTGTCCAATATGGAAGCCCCAATAAAGGAAAGAAAATTGCAAAAATATGCTAGCAAATTGGATTAAGAAAGCAATTTGTGAAACATACATAGTTCAAGATTTGCCTCCTCTGAAATCCTTGAAAGCTCTTTCTACTAGAGCTATGTGGGTCTCCTGGGCGTAAAAAGCTAGTGCATCCATTGAGCAGATTTGCAGGGCAGCTACATGGTCGTCTGTCCATACCTTTGCTAAACATTATAGACTAGATGTAATATCTAATAGAGACTTAGCATTTGGAAGGAAAGTCCTTCAGGCTGTTGTCGCTCCCTAAAATTCATTCTTTGGTATTACTCCAGGTGTGCTGTCATGGAGGGGATTGGAGAAAATAGAATTAGACTTACCAGTAATTCGGTTTCTAAGACCCTCCACAACAGCATGGGTAGTTCCCTCCATTTCTTTGATTGGAAAAATCCTTAGTGTTAATAAATATTTAGAGCATTCATACTGTGTGGTCCTTTGAAAACACTGGGGATTGTAGCAAGGAGGGGCTATTTAACATCTTGTTTTCCTGTCCCTAATTAGGATGGGGAGGCTACCTCCAGGTGTGCTGTCGTGGAGGGTCTTAGAAACAGAATTACCGGTAAGTCTAATTCTATTTTTTTTTTTTTATCATTTTTATTCTTTTTTTCAACTATTAACTGGGTCACACTATATAAATACATGCTGATTGCAAGGATTTATATAGTGTGACCAAGTTGTCAAGCACTTTCCAAGTGATGCTAAAATCGCTTGGAAAGCGGTTGACAACCCGCATGCGGACATGCATGTGAAAAATGCTTCACTTACGTTTGTCCCTGGCAGGAAAAACGCATGTAAAATCTGCATGCGTTTTTTCTGCCAGCGAGATGCAGAAACACTCAGGAAAAATCCGGAGCATTTCTGCATCGTGGGCATTTGGCGCCCCTGAGGGTTCAGTCGCCACAGAGGTACTGCACCTCACCCAGAGGTGTGGTGTCTCCCTTCACTCAGGTAAGATGGGAGTGCTGCAGAGAACCCCCCAAAACACCTGCATCCAACATTACACTGCTTCAGACCGGCTGGAAGGGCAACATGCAGAGCGCAGCTGCTGAGCCCTGTCCCTGGCTCGAGTGGGGGAAACCCAAAGGTAGGGGGAACCAGTAGTGGGTGTGGGTGGAGGAAGCAGTTAGAAGGAGCACACAGTAGGTATATAATGGGAAGCAATCTTAGGGTGGCAGTTCAGAACAGAATGGTCAGTCAGTACAGTACAGACGGTCAGTGAGGACTGTCTGGGAGCAAAGGCTCAGCAGGAGCTCTGCTCCACAAGAAGGGCCCGGGATAGAGGCCCCGGAGTGGAGAAGGGAGTAGGCTCCATTCTAAGAAGGGATCCCAGGGGTACGGCGCGTGCAGGACAGCACCCGTACGCCCCGCATCTGTCAGAAGACAGAGGGATCGGTTGCCCCATTCTAATCTCCAGGGGGTCAGGTTGGTCCCGGATCCGACGTACAGGAAGGACTTCAGCATACCCGAGCGGGATTGAGAGTGGGCAGCGCAGGGCAGCAGGGAGAAGGACCTAGTGTGAAGACGGTCAAAGTAGGAACACGAGAAAGTGGGGTTCTGCCAAGCATTCCTAAACTTCCTGAGGAAGGATTGAACCCCTGCCAGGGTGAACACGGCGCAACGTGGGAGGCCTTCACATGTAACTTGCACTTGTGTGTTTCCTGAAGAACTGTGAATTAAAATCTTGGACGACTGCACTGAGTTGCCTCCGTCTATTCCTTCACTGGTGCCATTTCCCTCCCTGCACTATAACGCCCAGCGCACCCTCCATCTATTTACACTGCCCTGAGGCCCGCTCCACCTGTGGGGAGCCGTTCCATCTCTAGCTGCCCTAACATCTGCCTCAGAGGACTGTTGCAGCGCTGGTGATCCTCACCAGACACCACAGGTGGCTTCACGACAAATCCTATAAATAATCCCTTTTGCACTGACCGCCCCGGGCCAGCCACCGTGATATTCCCCAAAGCAGCCATAAGGCCCGGCTGCCGTTTGCCCCGCGGCCCAGGAGGCAGCGAGTCACCACTTGGCGTCACGAACAGGATACGTGACCAGCCTGCCATCTGCGGGTAATGTGCGCCTAAAGAAGTGTTTTCTGCCTTGAATGTGGCGCCCGCCCCAGAAGAACGGGCGCCATTATGTGCATGCTAAAGAACAACAGAATGGAACCTCCCGTCGTGGGCCGGGTCCCAGAATGGCTCCAAAAGCAGGCCCTGCCCCTTGCAACAGTGACTGTCCGCATAGATGTGTCCGTCAAAGCGGGGAGGCCGACACAGGGAGTGACCGACAGCAAAGTGCCATGGGACCGCCCCCGAAAAAGGAGAGGCGGTGGAGAGAAGCTGCGTAAAGACCGGGAGGTGTCAGGCCGAGCTGACGCAGTCGCGGGAGCAGGTCGGAGTGATGTCCCTGTCCCAAATGCGGCTGGCGCTGCTCCATCCCTGGTCCCCCTGCAGCCTGAGGCTGATGACCAGGCTGGGTCAGCCTGCAGAAACCAGGGGTTCCCCCGGAGGGGGCCCCACTGTTAAACTGTTTTAGTTAACTGGACTGTACATAAGTTGCCCGGAAGGGTGCAGATGACTTCATGTTTGCTACCCAGTTACCCGTCAGGGTACAGAGACTGACAGGCTGAGGACTGTGAGAAGCCGGACGTTGACATTGTACATAGTTTAGCACTTCTTAAAGTGCATCCTATTGGTTTTATAATTACAAATATACCTCAGAACAAAAACCCGTTTGGCGTGGCGGAAGACGAGGTCCAGGATTGGATCGTCTATGTCCTGCAGCCATGCCCAGGGCCTACGTTGAGGGTTTGTGGACGGGTCCCTCATGCTGCTACTGTTGCACCCTGGTGCTGGAACTGTCTTGAAAATTGTTTTATATGACAATACTCTTATGATGTTTTATAATGTAACCAGTAACGTTAAAAGAAATGTGCCTCCTATAAAGGGAAGAAATGTTGTTTTATGGTCAAATATGCTGATGCATCTTAAAAATTTTGCATGTCAGTTATGCCTGGTTTTGCTCTGTTCCAGCCCGCGGACGTGCTGTGTTTTACCGGGGGGGGAATGTGGCGCCCCTGAGTGTTCAGTCGCCACAGCGGTACTGCACCTCACCCAGAGGTGTGGTGTCTCCCTTCACTCAGGTAAGATGGGAGTGCTGCACAGAACCCCCCAAAACACCTGCATCCAACATGCAGAGTGTAGCTGCTGAGCCCTGTCCCTGGCTGGAGTGGGGGGAACCCAAAGGTAGGGGGAACCAGTAGTGGGTGTGGGTGGAGGAAGCCGTTAGAGGGAGCACTTATACAGTAGGTATATAATGGGAAGCCATCTTAGGGTGGCAGTTCAGAACAGAATGGTCAGTCAGTCTACCATTGGGCCCTATAAGACGTTCTTCATCTCCCGTTGCAGTGGGGTTTTTATTTGTCCAAAAAAAAGACTGGGGGTTGCGCCCCCGCCTTGATTTTCGCGAGTTTAATCGGATCACGGTCTGGGATGCATATCCTCTCCCTCTCATCCCCGACCTCTTTAGAAAAAAATTTGGCTCCTACGATTTGATTAAACTAGACCTCAGGGGGGCTTATAATCTCATTCACATTGAGGAGATGAGTGGAAGATGGCCTTCAATACTCCTGAGGGGCACTATGAAAAGCTTGTGATGGCATTTGGGTTGACTAATGCTCCCGCTTTCTTTCAACACTGTTAGTGACATTTTTAGTCATCTGGCAGGTAGATCACAACAAACCAATCTTGATGACATATTAATTTACTTACCTCCAGTCACATCAGGTACATATCAGGCAGGTCTTACAGATACTCAAAGATAATAAATTATTTGTCAAACCAGAGAAATGTATGTTCTCCATTCAGGGTTAGTTCTTATCATTCACCGTTTTTGCATGGATCTGGCCAAAGTCCGGACGGTACTGGATTGGTATTATATTCAAGACTTAAAGGCGTTACAAAGTTTTTTGGGTTTCGCCAGCTACTACTGTAAGTTCATGAGAAACTTTTCGGTAGTGGCCAAACCTCTGATGGACGATTTTGCCAAATAGAAAAAAAAATTAAGATTTTATTATTTTACTTTCCATTCTTGTAGCTAAACACAATCCAGCTAAGTTTAAAATTGAAATGAAGCCCCTGTACCCCCCTCTCTAGGTGCTTCTGTACCAAGTCTTCCCTGGTCCAGGATGGTCTCTATATCACAGGCTCCAGCAATAACCTATTGACACATGATTGTGGCAGCCCTCACGTGCTGATATATCACAGTGCCAATAGAAGTGGGAAGCGGCACAGAAATCACAAAATAAAGGCAGTGTTTGTGGTAATGCAAGAATCCAGCAAGCAGAGTAATCCACACGTCATACAACAGCCCAACATGGATGATGAAAAGCTGCGTCTTCAGGCGTCTGTGTAAGAACATCACATTTTTGTTTTCCTTCCAGAATAAGCACCAAATGGAATAGCTGAATGCCAGGATACAGAGACCGGCGGGGGGCAGGGAAGCGCTGTCCGCTGGATTTTGTGCTGGTTTCACAAGCGGTCACCCTGCAGTTTTCTCCGGATAATGCTGTGGAGACTTTTCACAACACATCTAATAATTGTGAACCTTCCACTCACATGTTTATTATCTTGTCCGCTGGTCAGACTGGGGGGGATGAAAGCTGGACAAGGGATGAAGAATGATCCTTATTACATATAATGGGTGCACTGAGCGATTGTGAAAAGTCGCAGAGGACTGAGAGCAGAAGGGCAGAAGGTTTCCTCTTCCTCACAGGGACCAGCACAGAAGCCGGAGCAGAAGGGGAGACAAGGGCTGAGCCACTTACACAGACAGAAAGCTGAGGAGAGGAGGGCATGTTATTACTCCAGGATCCGCTCCATTCATTCCCTATGTGGCATTCAAGCGCTGAGCTCGGCTTTTCCGGAGCCCCATAGAGAATGAATGGAGCTGCAGTTGATCCCTGACTTTCCACTCCTTCCCGATCAGACGATGGCTCGCAGCGGTCAGACCCCACAATCAGTAAGTGATCACCGAGCCTGTGGATAAGTGATAACTTGTTTTCTTCAGACATCCCCTTTAAGTAATGGAGCATGCCAGCAGAGAAGGTGGGAGGAGGCGCTGGTTACAGGGGAGACTTTACCTCTGGAGGCCGCATATAGGGCATGTGAGGGGCGGACACTTCCCATATTCATCATTACTGAACCCCCGCTCTGTGCGGCTCTTATCTGAGCTGCAGGGGACACAGCAGTTACTAATCAGCCGCTCTCTGTTCACTTGCAGCCGTCCGAGCTCTGCTGTGCCTGTTAGGGGTGAAGTTCGGGTCCTTCGAGGCATCTACTATGCAGCCTGCACAGCAGATCACAGCCCGAGCACAGCGTCTCCGGGTAAATCTCCACCTTGTGAGTTGCTTCTTGTGCAGCAGCCCCATGCAAGTTGCTCTGCTCTCCTCGGCCAGCTCCTGCTGAATACTGAGCTCCTCTGCCCAATCTAGGAGCTCAATAGCCCTGATCACGTCAGTGGTAGCCCAGCGCTGCTGGATCAGATTTACAAATGGCAAACTAATCAGCCCTAGGTATTTCTAATATGTGCAGAGCAGGCGACATAAGTCTGACCGGTGTCCTCATAGACCTTTCCTCAGCCGGGGTCTAATAGGAGCAGTAAAATGGCCATCATGGGGTCCATTGTTAGATCTCAGCTGCCATAGAAACTCATTGGCACCATGATCATGCCTCCCTCTCCTGTCTAAAGTGCCTAAATGCTGTGGAAGCCCCCTACTGTCTCATTCAATGGATTAAGCTGCCAGGATCAAGGTTGGCTCCACTGTGGGCAGCTGAGGCAGGAGCAGGACTGTGTTATACAGCCACACTTCTGCCGCAGATCTTGTAAGGACCTGCCTGATGATAATGTGTCCTATAGAGCAGGTCTTGGTACCGGACTGCCCTGTACATATTTACCACTAGCTGGGAACCAGTTACTTACAAGGTCTAGTTTCGAATGTGTTTCCAGGATCTGTAGTTATCAGCATTTTATCCTTAAGGCCGAGTTATAATATCACTGTAACACTCTTGCCCTGTACCTGTATACCTGCCCTGTGTGCTGCACAAAAGTATATAACAAAATGTGTGTTAACAGATATCTATCTCCTGAATGGTATTACTGCTAGATCTCCTGTACATAGAAATATGAGGTTCTTAGCGCACATTTTGAGCAAATTGTGCGAGCCCATCTGCCAACGTCAAGGCGACCTCTTCAGATGGGTCCCTACACTAACATTACACTAACATACTAACTGGGACTAGTTTTTTGTATTATTATTATTACCACCATTTTTACTATTTATTATTATTGCATTAATGCAATTAATTGTAACTGTTATAAAACGAATTAAAAAAATGTAATTCTAATTTTTTTTTATTAATCTTGTGATTCTAATAATGGTATTACTAAAATCCCTATGCCTAAAGCTGTTGATCCAGAAGAAGGCAAAAACCCCAGGACACCTTTAGCCAATTTGTGTCACAGGGGAAAAATTCCTTCTTGACCCCGGGAAAAGGCGATCAGTCTTAGGACCCTGGATCAAACCTAATAATGTTATTACAAGTTATATAATATTACACTAATTATTGTACTACTGGAGTTATTTTAATTTGTTTTTACAAATCTATTTGATATGGTTATTATTACATTGTGCTATCTTATTACAGTATTATTCTTCTTTCCTTTCACTACTAATACTGCCCTATACCTACAGTGTTGATCCAGAAGAAGGCAAAAACCCCAGGACACCTTCAGCCAATTTGTGTCACAGGGGAAAAATTCCTTCTTGACCCCGGGAAAAGGCGATCAGTCCTAGGACCCTGGATCAAACCTATTAATGTTATTACAAGTTATATAATATTACACTAATTACTGTACTACGGAGTTATTTTAATTTGTTTTTATAAATCTATTTGATATGGTTATTATTACATTGTGCTATCTTATTACAGTATTATTCTTCTTTCCTATCACTACTAATACTGCCCTATACCTACAGTGTTGATCCAGAAGAAGGCAAAAACCCCAGGACACCTTCAGCCAATTTGTGTCACAGGGGAAAAATTCCTTCTTGACCCCGAGAAAAGGCGATCAGTCCTAGGACCCTGGATCACACTGCTATTCTACCTACTACTATTACTACTGTTATTTTATTACTTTCTTACTATTATCACTAGTATTATTACTCATATTACACTAATACGGATATACTACCACTATATTACTACCATCCCTTTCCCCCTAGGGATCTTAAGGTGCAGTTCTGTCCTCCTCCTCCTATTCTGTCCTCCTCCTCTTCCATCCTCCTCCACTTTCGTCCTCCTCCTCTTCCGTCCTCTTCCTCTTCCGTCCTCCTCCTCTTCTGTCCTCCTCCTCTTCCGTCCTCCTCCTCTTCCGTCCTCCTTCTCTTCCGTCCTCCTCCTCTTCTGTCCTCCGCCTCTTCCGTCCTCCGCCTCTTCTGTCCTCCGCCTCTTCCGTCCTCCGCCTTTTCTGTCCTCCGCCTCTTTCGTCCTCTTCCTCTTCCGTCCTCTTCCTCTTACGTCCTCCTCCTCTTCGGTCCTCCTCATCTTCCGTCCTCCTCCTCTTCCGTCCTCCTTCTCTTCCGTCCTCCGCCTCTTCTGTCCTCCGCCTCTTCTGTCCTCTGCCTCTTCCATCCTCCGCCTCTTCCGTCCTCCGCCTCTTCCGTCCTCCTTCTCTTCCATCCTCCTCCTCTTCCGTCCTCCTCCTTTTCCGTCCTCCTCCTCTTCTGTCCTCCTCCTCTTCCGTCCTCCGCCTCTTCCGTCCTCCATCTCTTCCGTCCTCCGCCTCTTCCGTCCTCTTCCTCTTCCGTCCTCCTCCTGAGACGTAATAAATAGCATTAAAGCTGCAGTAATTATTTATATTATATATACACACTGCTCAAAAAAATAAAGGGAACACTCAAATAACACATCCTAGATCTGAATGAATGAAATATTCTCATTGAATACTTTGTTCTGTACAAAGTTGAATGTGTTGACAACAAAATCACACAAAAATCATCAATGGAAATCAAATTTATTAACCAATGGAGGCCTGGATTCGGAGTTACCCCCAAAATTAAAGTGGAAAAACACACTACAGGCTGATCCAACTTTGATGTAATGTCCTTAAAACAAGTCAAAATGAGGCTCAGTATTGTGTGTGGCCTCCACGTGCCTGTATAACCTCCCTACAACGCCTGGACATGCTCCTGATGAGGTTGCGGATGGTCTCCTGTGGGATCTCCTCCCAGACCTGGACTAAAGCATCCACCAACTCCTGGACAGTCTGTGGTGCAACGTGACGTTGGTGGATGGAGTGAGACATGATGTCCCAGATGTGCTCAATGGGATTCAGGTCTGGGGAACGGGCGGGCTAGTCCATAGCTTCAATGCCTTCATCTTGCAGGAACTGCTGACATACTCCAGCCACATGAGGTCTGGCATTGGGCACAACCCCCATCTGTGGACGTCTGGCCCTCATCCCACTCTCATGGAGTCGGTTTCTAACCGTTTATGCAGACACATGCACATTTGTGGCCTGCTGGAGGTCATTTTGCATGGCTCTGGAAGTGCTCCTCCTGTTCCTCCTTGCACAAAGGCAGAGGTAGGGGTCCTGCTGCTGGGTTGTTGCCCTCCTATGGCCCCCTCCACGTCTCCTGGTGTACTGGCCTGTCTCCTGGTAGCGCCTCCAGCCTCTGGACACTACGCTGACAGACGCAGCAAACCTTCTTGCCACAGCTCGCAATGATGTGCCATCCTGGATGAGCTGCACTACCTGAGCAACTTCTGTGGGTTGTAGAGTCCGTCTCATGCTACCACGAGTGTGAAAGCACAACCAACATTCAAAAGTGACCAAAACATCAGCCAGAAAGCATTGGTACTGAGATGTGGTCTGTGGTCTCCACCTGCAGAACCACTCCTTTATTGAGTGTGTCTTGATAATTGCCAATAATTTCCATCTATTGTCTTCCATTTGCACAACAGCATGTGAAATTGATTGTCAATCAGTGTTGCTTCCTAAGTGGACAGTTTGATTTCACAGAAGTTTGATTTACTTGGAGTTATATTCTGTTGTTTAAGTGTTCCCTTTATTTTTTTGAGCAGTGTATATTTTCTCATGTCATGTATTTACTACTAAAAGTAATTTTTTACATTTAGGTTTCATTAAGTGTTTTACACCGACTATTACAGACTTATTGTTTCCCTGCACATTCAAGTTTTGTGTTTTCTTTGGGCATAGATCAGCTAATAGGCACTCAGGAAAAAAAAACAGATTAAAGATCTACAAACTCTCCCTTAAGACTAAGGAGCTCACTGATAGATTCTCAGTTAGCTAATTTTGCAGCCAGCAATAGACAGTGCAGCACAGATGCTACAGAAGGCAACATTTTTAATGAAACTCAATTACAGAAATCGATTTTAGCCCCAAATACTTGCATTAAAGTAAAAAAAATGGCCCCAAAGCTGGACAACCGCTTTAACTCCTTACCAACATCTGCCGTACATGTATGGTATAAGTCAGTAGCGGGTGTATGGAGCAGGGTCAGCTCGCCCCGTACATGGCAGATAATGGCTGTGACAAACAACCAGGACCTGCCTCTAACAGCTGCGAGTGGAGCGAAGATCTGCCCACCACTGTTAACCTGTTCAGTGCTGCTGTCAATCTCTAACAGCAGCATTAACAGCGCGCCAGCATTGGGACGCGTCGTTCCATACGCCCACCGGCGCTCCTGTGACGCGATCATAGGGCGCCGATGGACTGCTATGACATCCGGGGGTCTGCTGAAGCCTCCGTGTCTGTCATCATAACGCTTCATTTGGGCTGTAAAGAAGACCGTGGTTTTGCTATATGGAGCATTACTGTGGTATCGCTGTATATAGCACAAGCAATCAGATGATGTATACAAATACAGTGAAAAAAAGTATATATATATTTATTAAAACCCCACACGTTCAACTCACCTCCCACTAAAAATAAAGATAATAAAAATATACACATTTTGTGGTTTGGTCTCTTTCAGAGAAATACAATCTATTAAAATATAAAAAAAAAAAACGATCAGTGAACACAGAAAAAAATTCAAAAAGACAAAATTGCATTTTTTCGTTCGCCTCAATACTGCAGAAAATCCTGTAAGAAGCGATGACCATGACATATGTGTCCCAAAATGTTATCAATAAAGTCCTCTTGCTCTTCAAAAAATAAGCCCCCACACAGCTCCATCAACCCGGAAACTGAAAATGTTTCGGGTCTCAGAAAAAATGGTGACAGCATCAAAAAAAAGTTTTTTTCTTTTGCCAAAACTATTGGAGAAGTTTGGTCTTGCTGCAATCACACTGAGGAGTAGGATCCTATTACCAGGTCATTTTTACCACACAAAGTGCGCCGTTAAAACCGTTCCCAGAAAAACAATGTCAGGCTTTTTTTTTCGCACTTTTACTGCACTTGAAATGTTTTTCCCGTTTTCTAGTACTATGTGGTAAATGAATGGTGTCATTTATAAGGACAGCTCATCCTACAAAATAACAAGACCTCACACTATGTGAACAGATATCAAAAAGTTAGAAAAGTTGGAAAAAGCGGAGGAAAAAACAGAAAAAAAACATAAATTGGTTATGTCGGGAAGGGGTAAAGCTGAAGAAACGCATGTAAGAGCAGAATATGGAGGAAGGTCAGATATCACAGACTGGTGGATACTACCTGCTCCATCGCTGGCAGAATACTCCACCCCCATGGTGTCCGCTGATATCTTCTCTTGTAGCAACGTCTCCAAACTCTATAAAACATCGGGAACAGTCAGCAGAGGGTTTGATGATTGGCTCATATTGGCGATATACTCAGGGGCATTACTGGGGCCAGGGAAGATTGGGAATGAATAGCGTATTGACTGTTAGAGATGTGATCTCTTCCATTAAAGGGGATGTCTAGTTGGAACAAGTTATCACTGATCTCTGGATAGGTGATGACCTGTCCCAGTGGGAGCACCCCTTTATTATGTGGTATATATGGAGGATGTGATATCATGCAGAGTTCTAGCAGTATTACACTTCGGTCCGTTCTGCGTGCATCTGGGCCATTCCCTATGGAGGAGCGGAGCTGGGGGGAAATATCAGGATCTCGTCGCTGGATCCATCCAGATGGGAGATGTAACGAGTGCGGCGCCCCCCACTGGTGTCTCAGCGTATTATGTGTTGGGGAATAATAACTTATTGTCTGGTAAATGTGCTGATTCCTGTGAGTTGTGGTCGCTGAGTGCGTGTGATGGGATGTGGCTCCGTCGTTATATTATATCACGTCTTATACCTATAATCTCTCGCTGATCGCAGGTGTCTGTCTTCACACTCAGATGAGAAGGAACAAACTGACGATATAGGACTTTTTTTTTTTTCCAAATTCAAACCGAGCAATCCTATTGGCTGAGTATGAATGCAGTTACCATGGTGACAGAAGTAGCAGCAGATTTAAAGGGACAAAACACTAATATTGTACTAAAGTGTATTTTATTATATATTTCACATAACTGACTGGGTACACCTTGGTGTGGGTGGGATGGCTTTTTTTAAATCAAAAACCATGTTTACTAAGTACCCTATATTATATATATTCACTATTGCTTTTTACTTACTTATAGCAGGGTATATGCTCATATTGTTTCTATCCTAAGTTTGTCTATATTCTAATAGAGACATGACCAGTCCTCTTTAGAATTTTATAGTGACCCCATTGAGGTCATGGACTGATATTGGGGATTGCAGAGTTGGGGCAAGGTGACAGGTGACAGTAAGTGACATCAAATGAAGGCTATGGTGCATACACAGTAAATCAGTCGTGTTATTCCACAGAAATGCTGTTCTATAAGGCTGAGTGCCCACGTAGCATTTTTCAAGCGTTTATGCTGCGGAATTTCCGCAGCGGAAACGCTTGTAAAACGCTAGGTAATCCGCACCCCATGGTCCCCAAGGGGATTCCGCATGTTCTATGCACATGCTGCGGAATTTTCCGCAGCGTTTATGCTGCGTACAAAAATCCGCAGCATGTCATTTAATTTTGCGGAAGTGCAGCGGAACTCCCGCCATTGACTTGCATTGAGACGCACAGAAACCGCGACTGTACATTTTTACAAGCGGCTTCTATGCGTCTCTATGTGCGGATGGTACCCAGTTCTGGAGGAGAGGAGACTCTGATCCAGACCTGGGTACCATTGTACCTGTAAAAAAAAGAATAAAATAACAAATAAAGTTTATATTCACCTGTCCGGCGTCTTCTCTCTGAATGCCAGCAGCGCTGAAGGACCTTCGGTGACGTCACAGTCATGTGACCGCAGGCCCTTCACCGCTCTGTCTCGCGATATGCCGGCAGCCGGGAACCAGCCAGGAAGCAGCGCTGCAGCCACGCCGGGGCCTCGGGGGTGAGTATAGCTTTATTTGTTTTAATTTTTACGGTTCACACTGTATAAATCCATGCTGTTTCCATGGATTTATACAGTGTGACCTAGTTGTCAAGCACTTTCCAAGTGATGCTAATCGCCTGGAAAGTGCTTGTCAATCTGCATGCGGAAATGCATGTGAATCCGCATGTGGATCCGCATGTATTCTGCAGGAAAAACGCATGCACAATCTGCATGCGTTTTTTTCTGCCAGGGAGATGCAGAAATGCTGCAGAAATTTTCTGCTTCATTTCTGCATCGTGGGCACATAGCCTAAAACACAAAATATCTTCATATGGTGAGGAGTTGTGTTGTGTTTTCATCATTTATATTCTAGCGTGGTGATCACATAAAATGTAAAATTCCTATTAAATAATTACTGAATGACAGTAGCCTGTATCCCTGGAGGACAAGTCATTTACCGCTTCACCAGGTTTGATGTTCTAATGCATTTAGATGTTTCAGTATTTGTATATATGTATATATTTTTTTTTCCCCCCTTAAGGGTATTCAAGCGCAGACAGTGACCAACTTCTTCCTCGCCTTTGAAGCACAGCTTTCAATTATTCCTGTCGTAAACAAGGTAAAAAGCTTAGAGCCGAACACTATCAGACTCCTTCAGTCCCGCAGCAGGTAAATCTGTGAACATCGCCGGCACTCCTGCTGTTCCTAGCACCGATCCCTCTATGAGCGGCTGTGCAGTAATGAAGGCAGGATTCACCCAAACTTGCTCGTCGTTTTTTTCGATATCCAGTTCTGGTAATTAGTTATACATATGTATATATCCAGTGGTCAACTCACAACCTGTGTATGGAAAATGAATTGTTTGCTGTATGCATCGCATTTGTAGCATGCACACTGTTCATTTCATTATGGAGCGGAGTAGGAGGAGACTTTCATTACTGTTCCCTTTACTTCCTCCCTGCTGATAGGAAATGCCATGCTATTTGCTTGTGTCCTGTGATTACAGCAGCCTGCAACAGTTTTCAAGCGTGCACTTCCCGGCTCAGGCATCAAGCAGTAAATGATAAAATTAAAACGCTACTATCCCTTTGTTAGTCACTTTTTTATCTTCTTCCCCCTTCTACGAATGCTGTAGTCCGTTATTCTAGAACTGCTCTGAAAATGGTTCTCTCTGGAGTGTTGGGATTTGGGTTTAGGGTGGGTTAGGGAATTGAAGTTCAGATACTTTGTTCATGTTTTATACTATGGAATTACTATGTCATGTATGTTATTTGAAAGATGGAAAATTTGTATTTGGAGTTTTTCAATAAAAATTATTTGATTAAAAAAAAATCATGAAATTAAAATTCCTCCCGTTCTTGAGAAAGAATAGGATTTTTACTAAGAGGTAAATTGCACGTTCCTTGTTTTACAGGCACTTTACATTTTTGCTAGTTTTGTGCGATTACACAATCCCTTTTAAAGGCCAGTGCCAGTTGTACATCTCTCCCTAAACTCTTGTTCAGCACTATATTTTATGCCAGTTTTATTATATGGTTTCTAGATTTTGTCCAGCTTTGATAAATAATTAGTATTTATACTTTTGCTTTTAGGCTGCGTGCCCACGTTGCGGATTACAAGCGTTTTTGATGCGGAATTTCCGCAGCGGAAATGCTTGTAAAACGCATGGTAATCCGCACCCCATGGTCCCCAAGGGGATTCCGCAAGTTCTATGCACATGCTGCGGATTTTTCCGCAGCTTTTATGCTGCGTTCAAAAATCCGCAGCATGTCAATTAATTTTGCGTTTCCGCAAGCGGAATTGCCTTGTGCAATGCATTAAAAACGCAAGGCAATTCCGCATGTGGAATACGCGAGATAAACGCACGAAAAACGCGCGATAAATGCGTGCGGAATTCCGCATGCGTTTTTCCGGGAGAGGACTTGCAGAAATGAAGCAGAAATTTTCTGCTTCATTTCTGCAACGTGGGCACATAGCCTGAGACTGAGTTCACACGATGCGTTTTTCATGCGTTTCCGCGGCGTTTTTGCAGTTGCGTAAACGCTGCGGAAACGCATGAAAAAAGCATGGTAGAAGGGCAGCAATGTTCCCCAATTGAAATCCGCATGTGCAGGTTTGCCTTGGTTAAAACTGCACAATCCTTTACTGGACTGGTCTACTAATGAGATTAAGTCTTGGAGTCCTAAGTGCTATGATAAATGTTGTAATGGTCGCATTGCAGCTGTGGAAAAAGGGGAATTATCTGTACCTATTCAGGATTTTTGGAAGGTTTTTTCAGAGGAGGAGTCGCAAGTTTTACCTCCTCATAGGGACTATGATTGCACCATTGAGTTTGTTTCTGGAGCTACTCTTCCCAAGAGTCGCTTATTAAATCTGACTATCCCTGAAAGAAAGGCCTTGGAGGAATACATACAGACGAGCTTGGCTGCTGGTCACATTAGACCTTCTAAGTCGCCTGTGGCCGTTGGATTTTTCTTTGTTAAAAAAAAAGATGGTGGTTTACGTCCATGTCTGGACTTTCGTGAAATTAATAAGATTACCGTACGCAATTCCTACCCATTGCCGTTAATTCCAGACTTGTTTAACCAGTTAGTGGGGACCAAGTGGTTCTATAAAATTGATCTCCGGGGGGCATACAATTTGTTACGAATGAAGGAGGGTGATGAATGGAAAACTGCTTTTAACACTCCGGTAGGTCATTTTGTGAATCTGGTGATGCCCTTCGGTCTTACCAATGCACCCGCGTTTTTTCAGAACCTTATTAATGACATCCTGAGACCTTTGACTGGCAAGAATGTGGTTGTGTATTTGGATGACATTCTGATTTATTCACCAGATCTGGATTCCCATTGGCAGAGCGTACGTGAGGTGTTGCAGTAATTGAGTGATAATTCCCTTTTTGCTAAGCTGGAGAAATGTGAGTTCGCTGTGCAGAGAATTAGTTTTTTGGGCTACATTATCTCTAGCGAGGGCTTTGAGATGGACCCGGTGAAAGTTCAGGCTGTGCAGGAATGGCCTAGGCCTATTGGTTTGAAATCGATACAGAGATTTTTGGGTTTCGCCAATTATTACAGGAAATTCATTAAGAATTTTTCTATAATTGTTAAGCCACTGACTGATCTCACCAGGAAAGGTGCGAATACGGTCCAGTGGACTACTGAGGCCATTGAAGCTTTTGTGTATCTCAAGGAGAGGTTCAGTTCTGCCCCTATCCTTATGCAGCCTGATGAGACCAAGCCTTTTTTGGTCGAGGTTGATGCTTCTTCGGTGGGCGTCGGTGCAGTTTTGTCTCAGGAGAACAAGGATGGAGTACATCCCTGTGATTTTTTTTCAAAAAAATTTTCAGAAACCGAACTTAATTACGATGTTGGTAATCGGGAATTGTTGGCTATTAAACTTGCGTTTGAACATTGGCATCATTTCTTGGAAAGTGCTAAATTTCCTGTTCAGGTTTTCACAGATCATAAGAATTTGATCTATCTGGATGCTGCCAAACGCTTGAATGCCCGTCAAGCTAGGTGGGCACTTTTTTTTTCTCGGTTTAATTTTTCTGTTACCTATATCCCTGGTACTAGGAATGTTAAAGCCGATGCTTTATCTCGCAGCTTTTCCCCCATGGTTTGTACCGAGGAGGAGGAGAGCATTTTACAGGAAGGAGTTGTGGTAGCAGCATTAGACTCTGTTTTGGAAGAAGGGATTCTGAAAGCCCAAGAGGATGCCCCATCTAACACTCCTCATGGGAGATTGTTTGTGCCTAGAACCTCTAGGAGAGATTTGCTTGTGGGGTATCATGAGTCTCGGTTGGCAGGTCATCCAGGAATTTCTGGGACTAAGAGACTTATCAGTCGCAGTTTTTGGTGGCCTGGGTGGCAGAAGGAAGTCATCAAGTGGGTGCGTCAGTGTACGGTGTGTGCTAGGTCAAAGGCTTCCCATACCCCTGCTGCGGGGTTGCTTTGACCTCTGGAGGTTCCTAGTGCGCCTTGGACACATTTGGCAATGGATTTTATTACTGACCTTCCTGTGTCCGAGGGTTTCACTGACATCTGGGTGGTCATGGACCGTTCTAGCAAGATGTGTCATTTGGTTCCATTCATTAAGCTACCCTGCGCTAAGACACTCGCTAAGGCGTTTGTTAAGGAAATTGTCAGGCACCATGGCGTTCCCACCGACATTGTTTCTGATAGGAGACCTCAGTTTGTGGCTCGCTTTTGGCGTGCTTTTTGTGACAGGTTGGGAGTCCATTTGTCATTTTCGTCTGGTTATCATCCTGAGTCTAATGGACAGACTGAAAGAAAGAACCAGGATGTGGAACAGTTTTTGCGTTGATTTGTGGCAGACAATCAAGAGAGGTGGTCTGAGTTTCTGCCACTCGCAGAATTTGCTCTTAACAACCATACATCCTCCTCTGCTGGGTGTTCTTTTTTTGTTGTACTGGGAGACATCCGTCTTTTGGTTCGTTCTCCAAATTGCGGTCGGCGGTGCCGGAGGAGGAGAATTTTTCCGGTGATTTGGAGAGAGTTTGGACTAATGTACGTTGTAACCTTCAAGAGGCTAACAAAAAGTCCAAGAAGTATTTTAACAGGAAATGTAAAGAGGTTTTGTTTACTGTGGGTGACATGGTTTGGTTGTCCTCAAAGAATCTGCGATTGAGGATTTCCTCTAAAAAATTGGGTCCGAAGTTTGTGGGGCCTTTTAAGGTGCTTCAGGTGGTTAACCAGTCTGCTGTTAGGTTGGAGGTTCCCTCCTCCTGGAAGATTAATCCTGTGTTTCATGTTTCCTTGTTGAAAAAGTCTGATGTATCGGATAGGGAGGCCACTGTCACAGTTCCTCCGGTGGTGGAAGACGGCGAATATGAAATTTCTCGTATCCTGAATTCCAGAGAGCATAGAGGGAGATTGCAGTATCTCGTCGCTTGGAAAGGTTTCGGTCCCGAGGAATAACTCCTGGGTTAAGGCGGATGATGTCTCTGCCCTAGACTTGTCAGAGCTTTCCACAGGAGATTTCCAGATAGGCCTGGGCCTGGAGGATCCGGAGGATCCTCATAAAAGAGGGGGTACTGTTAGAACCCTCCTGTTTGTTTTTGTTTCTATCTTGTGTTTTGCGGTCACGTGACCATCTTCCTATTTATTCCAGCTCCGCCCTTCTGGCCTTGCTAGACTTCAGTGTTGTTTAGACTGTCTTTCTAGCCAGGTGCTTTTGTGCCTATCTATCTCTAGTTTGCTTGGTCCTCTGGACCTCTAGTACTTTTGTCAGTTTTTCTTTTGCTCTGCAACAACTTCTGTTAGGAGGTGTCCCATTTTTGTCCCAGTCCTTAGTTCTTTTAGGGACCCCTTCCTTTCTCTATAGGTCTCCGTTCAGACTAGCCGAGGACGAAGGCGGGTCTGTTCACAAGGAACAGGTTGCCTGCTACAACGTAGGGACTCAGCTTAGTCTTACTGTGGGGACAGCTCTCCCCTTCTTTCCCTAGTTTATGTTGCAGATCATAATAATCTTGGATCTACTCATACTTAACAGACAGAACCTTCAGTGTTTCTCACTCACACACCACCTCCTCATCTCGCATCCTATCTGTCAGTGTTCCCCAAGGTTAAGTCATAGGACCCCTGCTCTTCTCCATATACACCTTCGGCCTGGGACAGCTCATAGAGTCCCACGGCTTTAAGTATCATCTCTATGCTAACGACACACAGATTTACCTCTCTGGACCTGATATCACCTCCTTACTAACCAGAACCCCAAAATGTCTGTTCGCTATCTCATCCTTCTTCTCTGCTAGATTTCTAAAACTTAACATGGATAAAACAGAATTCATCATCTTTCCCCCATTTCACTCAGCCTCCCCATCTGACCTATCCATCAAAATCAATGGCTGTCCACTTTCCCCAGTCCCACAAGCTCGCTGCATCAGAGTAACCCTGGACTCTAACCTCTCCTTCAAGCCACATATCAAAGCCCTTTCCTCCTCCTGCCGACTCCAACTCAAAAACATGGATCCGCATATTCCTCAACCATGAATCTGCAAAAACACTAGTGCACGCCCTCATCATCTCCCGCCTCGACTACTACAACCTCCTGCTCTGTGGCCTCCCCGCTAACACTCCCGTACCCCTCCAATCTATCCTAAACTCTGCTGCCCGACTAATCCACCTGCCTTCCGCCTACTCCCCGGCCTCTCCTCTCTGTCAAATGGTTCACCGACTCCCCATTGCCCAGAGACTCCAAACCCTAACCGTGGCATACCAAGCCATCCACTACCTGTCTCCTCCATACATGTGACCTAGTCTCCCGGTACACACCTACACGCAACCTACGATCCTCACAAGATCTCCTTCTCTACTCCCCTTATCGTTTCTTCTCACAATTGCATACAAGATTTCTCCCGTGCATCCCCCCTACTCTAGAACTCTCTACCCCAAAACATCAGACTCTCGCCTACCGTGGAAACCTTCTAAAGGAACCTGAAAACCCACCTCTTCCGAAAAGCCTACAACCTGCAGTAATCATTGCTCCACCACACCGCTGCATGACCAGCTCTACCCTCACCTACTGTATCCTCACCCATCTCTTGAAGATTGTGAGACATCGCAGGTAGGGTTCTCTCTCCTCCAGTACCAGTTTGCCATTGCGTTTTTGTTCAAGATTTTTGCAATTGTGTTTGCTATGTATACCCCCTTTTTCACATGTAAAGCACCATGGAATAAATGGAGCTAGAATAATAAATAATAATAATAATAATAATAATAAAGTGCCACACACAGTGTCCTGGTATCTCATCCATGCTCTTTCTATTTTATCTGTCATTTGCAGAGATATTAGCAATGAAAGTATTTGGCGCCTAATGAGTTAAAAAAAATTACGTCCAAGTAGATGTTATCAGAGTTTTCACTGGGGGTGCGAAATTCTTCTCCCTGCATGATGCTGACCAATTATAAGCAGACGACAACACTGAAAAGAAAGATGATCACATCCCCACCATAGCTTAGAGCAGATTTCTCAGTGTCTAAGATGTAAGGATACAGACCTGGTCTCCTGGGCTAACCTCCTGCATGATTAGAGCACACAACTGACTAATACCTTTCAGTTAAGGTCTCTGTGGGTGAAGGGGCAGCACAAGAGAGTTTAGTTGTGCAACATTACAAACCTTTCTAACAGCTTTCCTCCTCTTATGGCACTCTCACCTCTGCTGTTCTGCGCCTATCCCAAACTGCCTGTCCAGAAATGAGAGCACAGTGTCAGTATCACACTTAGATCCGTTGTGCTCAACTTGTACTCATTCTGCAGTGAGATTAGAGCAGACTGTCATTGCATTTCACCATAGAAGTAACCCAGAACACACTGCTCCTGTGTGAGGTGTAATAACAGCCTAATATCACTGCAGAAAGAATACAAGTTGCTTGAGCACAGAAGACATAAGTGTGATACTGGCACACTCCATAATCAGGAGAGTCAATAAAAGGGTTTGTAATGTGACACAGAGAAACTCAGCTGTGCGGCTCCTTCCTTGTCTAAGAGCTGTTACCTCTGCTTTCTAATCATGCAGAAGGTTAGACCAGGAGATCAGGACTCTCCATCATTACACATCTTAGGCTAGGTTCCCACGATGAGCTTTTGGTGAGTTTTTGATGTTGCAGAATTTCTGCACCTATTAAGATAGGTTACTTGCATTATTTCTAAAATATGCAGCGTAAAAACTCACTAAAAACTCATAGTGAGAACGTAGCTTTATACCCTAAGAAACCCGCTTTGAGCTATGGTGGGGGCGTGTTCTTCTTTTCTTTGAGTGTTGCTGCTTGCTTATGATTGGTCAGCATCATACAGGAGAAATCTGCAGCATATTTAAGGATTTCTCACAA
This sequence comes from Phyllobates terribilis, assembly GCF_046119375.1. Taxonomy (NCBI): domain Eukaryota; kingdom Metazoa; phylum Chordata; class Amphibia; order Anura; family Dendrobatidae; genus Phyllobates; species Phyllobates terribilis. Next base: position 1,117,069 of record NW_027363222.1, on the reverse strand, counting down.
GCCTCATTCGGGTAAGGCTGAGTGCCCACGTAGCGTTTTTCAAGCGTTTATGCTGCGGAATTTCCGCAGCATAAACGCTTGTGAAATGCTAGGTAATCCGCACCCCATGGTCCCCAAGGGGATTCCGCATGTTCTATGCACATGCTGCGGATTTTTCCGCAGCGTTTATGCTGCGTACAAAAATCTGCAGCATGTCATTTAATTTTGCAGAAGCGCAGCGGAAGCCCCGCCATTGACTTGCATTGAGACGCATAGAAACCGCGACTGTACATTTTTACAAGCGGCTTCTATGCGTCTCTATGTGCGGATGGTACCCAGTTCTGGAGGAGAGGAGACTCTGATCCAGACCTGGGTACCATTGTACCTGTAAAAAAAGAATAAAAAAACAAATAAAGTTTATATTCACCTGTCCGGCGGCTTCTCTCTGAATGCCGGCATCGCTTGAGGACCTGCGGTGACGTCACAGTCATGTGACCGCAGGCCCTTCACCGCTCTGTCTCGCGATATGCCGGCATCCAGGAACCAGACAGGAAGCAGCGCTGCAGCCACGTCGGGCATCAGGGGTGAGTATAGCTTTATTTGTTTTCATTTTTACGGTTCACACTATATAAATCCATGCTGTTTCCATGGATTTATACAGTGTGACCTAGTTGTCAAGCACTTTCCAAGTGATGCTAAAATCGCCTGGAAAGCGCTTGTCAATCTGCATGCGTTTTTTCTGCCAGGGAGATGCAGAAATGCTGCAGAAATTTTCTGCTTCATTTCTGCATCGTGGGCACATAGCCTAAATGCAAAATGGTAAATAAAATTACCAAAATTTCCACAACAAAAGTGTAGCTCTACCTACAGCGTATTCACACCCAGACTATAAGATTATGGCCGGTCTCTGGGTGGGTGTTTTTTTACACAGTAGTCAGAACCTACAACATTGTGGTGCCGTGCATTACATGAGCTATACTAAGGGAGTGCCTGTCAGCATAGAGCGAATACGTCCATATACCGACCAGCAGAAAGTGTAAGAGAAGAACTATAGAAGGATGGACCATAGTGGAGCATTCCGGACTGGTGCAACATAAGGAGCCAAAAGGCTTCCCCCCGGTATTCCATGCTATGTGCTTCTTATAAAGTGACATCTCTCCATAGACCCCTCTGTGAAGACCACCCCCTTATCCAGATGATAGATTCTCACTTCCACCATATATAATGCAGACTGGCCATTTTTTATTTTTTTTTTCAGAATATCCCCAATTTTGGGTCGTCAGCTGTAAAAGAAGAAATGCTTTACATCAGTTCTGGGAACCTATGGCAGCGTGCAGAGGGGGAAGCAGAGCCCTCCTGGGGGGCACCATGGCCGCAGCACTAGCGCTACTGGATCGGGCCGGCGGGGGAGAACTCTGAGCCGCCGAGTGCCGGCACCAGCTCCACTACTGCAGCTAGATGTGCGATCTCTCTCGGACGGAAACACATCGAGCTGGAGTGTATTGCAGCGCATGAACTAGCCAGGCCCGTGCGCTGCAAAACACGCTGCCGGCCAATCAGAGGCCAGCGGCTGCCGGCCAATCAGAGGCCAGCATGACGTCGGCCGGTCAATCAGAGGCCAGCGGCTTCCGGTCAATCAGAGGCCAGCATGAATTCGGCCGGACAATCAGAGGCTAGCGGCTTCCGGACAATCAGAAGCGGCTGCCGGCCAATCAGAGGCCAGCATGACGTCGACCGGTCAATCAGAGGCCAGCGTCTGCCGGCCAATCAGAGGCCAGCATGACGTCGACCGGCCAATCAGAGGCCAGCGGCTTCCTTCCAATCAGAGGCCAGCATGAATTCGGCCAGCCAATCAGAGGCCTGCGGCTTCTGGCCAATCAGAGACCAGCATGACGTTGGCCGGCCAATCAGAGGCTAGTGGCTTCCGGACAATCAGAAGCGGCTGCCGGCAAATCAGAGGCCAGCATGACGTCGGCTGGCCAATCAGAGGCCAGCGCCGCTGGCCTCTGATTGGCCGGCAGCGTGTACTGCAGCGCGCACGGACCTGGCTAGTACGTGCGCGGCAATACACTTCAGCTAGATGTGCCGACTACAGGAGAGGACGCTGCGCGGGAGAAGAAGGAAAGTGAGGAGGAGGGTTTATTATGTGTTTTTTTTTTTTTTAATATGGGATGCACAATGGCTGGGGGGGAGAGGGAGCATGTATGCATGGACTGAGGGGGGGGGGTGTCTCCCTTCACTCAGGTAAGATGGGAGTGCTGCACAGAACCCCCCAAAACACCTGCATCCAACATGCAGAGTGCAGCTGCTGAGCCCTGTCCCTGGCTGGAGTTGGGGGAACCCAAAGGTAGGGGGAACCAGTAGTGGGTGTGGGTGGAGGAAGCCGTTAGAGGGAGCACTTATACAGTAGGTATATAATGGGAAGCCATCTTAGGGTGGCAGTTCAGAACAGAATGGTCAGTCAGTCTACCATTGGGCCCTATAAGACGTTCTTCATCTCCCGTTGCAGTGGGGTTTTTATTTGTCAAAAAAAAAGACTGGGGGTTGCGCCCCCGCCTTGATTTTCGCGAGTTTAATCGGATCACGGTCTGGGATGCATATCCTCTCCCTCTCATCCCCGACCTCTTTAGAAAAAAATTTGGCTCCTACGATTTTATTAAACTAGACCTCAGGGGGGCTTATAATCTCATTCACATTGAGGAGATGAGTGGAAGATGGCCTTCAATACTCCTGAGGGGCACAATGAAAAGCTTGTGATGGCATTTGGGTTGACTAATGCTCCCGCTTTCTTTCAACACTGTTAGTGACATTTTTAGTCATCTGGCAGGTAGATCACAACAAACCAATCTTGATGACATATTAATTTACTTACCTCCAGTCACATCAGGTACATATCAGGCAGGTCTTACAGATACTCAAAGATAATAAATTATTTGTCAAACCAGAGAAATGTATGTTCTCCATTCAGGGTTAGTTCTTATCATTCACCGTTTTTGCATGGATCTGGCCAAAGTCCAGACGGTACTGGATTGGTATTATATTCAAGACTTAAAGGCGTTACAAAGTTTTTTGGGTTTCGCCAGCTACTACTGTAAGTTCATCAAAAACTTTTCGGTAGTGGCCAAACCTCTGATGGACGATTTTGCCAAATAGAAAAAAAAAATTAAGATTTTATTATTTTACTTTCCATTCTTGTAGCTAAACACAATCCAGCTAAGTTTAAAATTGAAATGAAGCCCCTGTACCCCCCTCTCTAGGTGCTTCTGTACCAAGTCTTCCCTGGTCCAGGATGGTCTCTATATCACAGGCTCCAGCAATAACCTATTGACACATGATTGTGGCAGCCCTCAAGTGCTGATATATCACAGTGCCAATAGAAGTGGGAAGCGGCACAGAAATCACAAAATAAAGGCAGTGTTTGTGGTAATGCAAGAATCCAGCAAACAGAGTAATCCACACGTCATACAACAGCCCAACATGGATGATGAAAAGCTGCGTCTTCAGGCGTCTGTGTAAGAACATCACATTTTTGTTTTCCTTCCAGAATAAGCACCAAATGGAATAGCTGAATGCCAGGATACAGAGACCGGCGGGGGGCAGGGAAGCGCTGTCCGCTGGATTTTGTGCTGGTTTCACAAGCGGTCACCCTGCAGTTTTCTCCGGATAATGCTGTGGAGACTTTTCACAATACATCTAATAATTGTGAACCTTCCACTCACATGTTTATTATCTTGTCCGCTGGTCAGACTGGGGGGGATGAAAGCTGGACAAGGGATGAAGAATGATCCTTATTACATATAATGGGTGCACTGAGCGATTGTGAAAAGTCGCAGAGGACTGAGAGCAGAAGGGCAGAGGGTTTCCTCTTCCTCACAGGGACCAGCACAGAAGCCGGAGCAGAAGGGCAGAGGGTTTCCTCTTCCTCACAAGGACCAGCACAGAAGCCGGAGCAGAAGGGGAGACAAGGGCTGAGCCACTTACACAGACAGAAAGCTGAGGAGAGGAGGACATGTTATTACTCCAGGATCCACTCCATTCATTCCCTATGTGGCATTCAAGCGCTGAGCTCGGCTTTTCCGGAGCCCCATAGAGAATGAATGGAGCTGCAGTTGATCCCTGACTTTCCACTCCTTCCCGATCAGACGATGGCTCGCAGCGGTCAGACCCCACGATCAGTAAGTGATCACCGAGCCTGTGGATAAGTGATAACTTGTTTTCTTCAGACATCCCCTTTAAGTAATGGAGCATGCCAGCAGAGAAGGTGGGAGGAGGCGCTGGTTACAGGGGAAACTTTACCTCTGGAGGCCGCATTTAGGGCATGTGAGGGGCGGACACTTCCCATATTCATCATTACTGAACCCCCGCTCTGTGCGGCTCTTATCTGAGCTGCAGGAGACGCAGCAGTTACTAATCAGCCGCTCTCTGTTCACTTGCAGCCGTCCGAGCTCTGCTGTGCCTGTTAGGGGTGAAGTTCGGGTCCTTCGAGGCATCTACTATGCAGCCTGCACAGCAGATCACAGCCCGAGCACAGCGTCTCCGGGTAAATCTCCACCTTGTGAGTTGCTTCTTGTGCAGCAGCCCCATGCAAGTTGCTCTGCTCTCCTCGGCCAGCTCCTACTGAATACTGAGCTCCTCTGCCCAATCTAGGAGCTCAATAGCCCTGATCACGTCAGTGGTAGCCCAGCGCTGCTGGATCAGATTTACAAATGGCAAACTAATCAGCCCTAGGTATTTCTAATATGTGCAGAGCAGGCGACATAAGTCTGACCGGTGTCCTCATAGACCTTTCCTCAGCTGGGGTCTAATAGGAGCAGTAAAATGGCCATCATGGGGTCCATTGTTAGATCTCAGCTGCCATAGAAACTCATTGGCACCATGATCATGCCTCCCTCTCCTGTCTAAAGTGCCTAAATGCTGTGGAAGCCCCCTACTGTGTCATTCAATGGATTAAGCTGCCAGGATCAAGGATGGCTCCACTGTGGGCAGCTGAGGCAGGAGCAGGACTGTGTTATACAGCCACACTTCTGCCGCAGATCTTGTAAGGACCTGCCTGATGATAATGTGTCCTATAGAGCAGGTCTTGGTACCGGACTGCCCTGTACATATTTACCACTAGCTGGGAACCAGTTACTTACAAGGTCTAGTTTCGAATGTGTTTCCAGGATCTGTAGTTATCAGCATTTTATCCTTAAGGCCGAGTTATAATATCACTGTAACACTCTCGCCCTGTACCTGTATACCTGCCCTGTGTGCTGCACAAAAGTATATAACAAAATGTGTGTACACAGATATCTATCTCCTGAATGGTATTACTGCTAGATCTCCTGTACATAGAAATATGAGGTTCTTAGCGCACATTTTGAGCAAATTGTGCGAGCCCATCTGCCAACGTCAAGGCGACCTCTTCAGATGGGTCCCTACACTAACATTACACTAACTTACTAACTGGGACTAGTTTTTTGTATTATTATTATTACCACCATTTTTACTATTTATTATTATTGCATTAATGCAATTAATTGTAACTGTTATAAAACAAATTAAAAAAATGTAATTCTAATTTTTTTTTATTAATCTTGTGATTCTAATAATGGTATTACTAAAATCCCTATGCCTAAAGCTGTTGATCCAGAAGAAGGCAAAAACCCCAGGACACCTTCAGCCAATTTGTGTCACAGGGGAAAAATTCCTTCTTGACCCCGGGAAAAGGCGATCAGTCCTAGGACCCTGGATCAAACCTAATAATGTTATTACAAGTTATATAATATTACACTAATTATTGTACTACTGGAGTTATTTTAATTTGTTTTTATAAATCTATTTGATATGGTTATTATTACATTGTGCTATCTTATTACAGTATTATTCTTCTTTCCTTTCACTACTAATACTGCCCTATACCTACAGTGTTGATCCAGAAGAAGGCAAAAACCCCAGGACACCTTCAGCCAATTTGTGTCACAGGGGAAAAATTCCTTCTTGACCCCGGGAAAAGGCGATCAGTCCTAGGACCCTGGATCAAACCTATTAATGTTATTACAAGTTATATAATATTACACTAATTATTGTACTACTGGAGTTATTTTAATTTGTTTTTATAAATCTATTTGATATGGTTATTATTACATTGTGCTATCTTATTACAGTATTATTCTTCTTTCCTATCACTACTAATACTGCCCTATACCTACAGTGTTGATCCAGAAGAAGGCAAAAACCCCAGGACACCTTCAGCCAATTTGTGTCACAGGGGAAAAATTCCTTCTTGACCCCGAGAAAAGGCGATCAGTCCTAGGACCCTGGATCACACTGCTATTCTACCTACTACTATTACTACTGTTATTTTATTACTTTCTTACTATTATCACTAGTATTATTACTCATATTACACTAATACGGATATACTACCACTATATTACTACCATCCCTTTCCCCCTAGGGATCTTAAGGTGCAGTTCTGTCCTCCTCCTCCTATTCTGTCCTCCTCCTCTTCCATCCTCCTCCACTTTCGTCCTCCTCCTCTTCCGTCCTCTTCCTCTTCCGTCCTCCTCCTCTTCTGTCCTCCTCCTCTTCCGTCCTCCTCCTTTTCCGTCCTCCTTCTCTTCCGTCCTCCTCCTCTTCTGTCCTCCGCCTCTTCCGTCCTCCGCCTCTTCTGTCCTCCGCCTCTTCCGTCCTCCGCCTTTTCTGTCCTCCGCCTCTTTCGTCCTCTTCCTCTTCCGTCCTCTTCCTCTTACGTACTCCTCCTCTTCTGTCCTCCTCATCTTCCATCCTCCTCCTCTTCCGATCTCCTTCTCTTCTGTCCTCCGCCTCTTCCGTCCTCCGCCTCTTCTGTCCTCTGCCTCTTCCATCCTCCGCCTCTTCCGTCCTCCGCCTCTTCCATCCTCCTTCTCTTCCATCCTCCTCCTCTTCCGTCCTCCTTCTTTTCCGTCCTCCTCCTCTTCTGTCCTCCTCCTCTTCCGTCCTCCGCCTCTTCCGTCCTCCATCTCTTCCGTCCTCCGCCTCTTCTGTCCTCTTCCTCTTCCGTCCTCCTCCTGAGACGTAATAAATAGCATTAAAGCTGCAGTAATTATTTATATTATATATACACACTGCTCAAAAAAATAAAGGGAACACTCAAATAACACATCCTAGATCTGAATGAATGAAATATTCTCATTGAATACTTTGTTCTGTACAAAGTTGAATGTGTTGACAACAAAATCACACAAAAATCATCAATGGAAATTAAATTTATTAACCAATGGAGGCCTGGATTCGGAGTCACCCCCAAAATTAAAGTGGAAAAACACACTACAGGCTGATCCAACTTTGATGTAATGTCCTTAAAACAAGTCAAAATGAGGCTCAGTATTGTGTGTGGCCTCCACGTGCCTGTATAACCTCCCTACAACGCCTGGACATGCTCCTGATGAGGTTGCGGATGGTCTCCTGTGGGATCTCCTCCCAGACCTGGACTAAAGCATCCACCAACTCCTGGACAGTCTGTGGTGCAATGTGACGTTGGTGGATGGAGTGAGACATGATGTCCCAGATGTGCTCAATGGGATTCAGGTCTGGGGAACGGGCGGGCTAGTCCATAGCTTCAATGCCTTCATCTTGCAGGAACTGCTGACATACTCCAGCCACATGAGGTCTGGCATTGGGCACAACCCCCATCTGTGGACGTCTGGCCCTCATCCCACTCTCATGGAGTCGGTTTCTAATCGTTTATGCAGACACACGCACATTTGTGGCCTGCTGGAGGTCATTTTGCATGGCTCTGGAAGTGCTCCTCCTGTTCCTCCTTGCACAAAGGCAGAGGTAGGGGTCCTGCTGCTGGGTTGTTGCCCTCCTATGGCCCCCTCCACGTCTCCTGGTGTACTGGCCTGTCTCCTGGTAGCGCCTCCAGCCTCTGGACACTACGCTGACAGACGCAGCAAACCTTCTTGCCACAGCTCGCAATGATGTGCCATCCTGGATGAGCTGCACTACCTGAGCAACTTCTGTGGGTTGTAGAGTCCGTCTCATGCTACCACGAGTGTGAAAGCACAACCAACATTCAAAAGTGACCAAAACATCAGCCAGAAAGCATTGGTACTGAGATGTGGTCTGTGGTCTCCACCTGCAGAACCACTCCTTTATTGAGTGTGTCTTGATAATTGCCAATAATTTCCATCTATTGTCTTCCATTTGCACAACAGCATGTGAAATTGATTGTCAATCAGTGTTGCTTCCTAAGTGGACAGTTTGATTTCACAGAAGTTTGATTTACTTGGAGTTATATTCTGTTGTTTAAGTGTTCCCTTTATTTTTTTGAGCAGTGTATATTTTCTCATGTCATGTATTTACTACTAAAAGTAATTTTTTACATTTAGGTTTCATTAAGTGTTTTACACCGACTATTACAGACTTATTGTTTCCCTGCACATTCAAGTTTTGTGTTTTCTTTGGGCATAGATCAGCTAATAGGCACTCAGGAAAAAAAAACAGATTAAAGATCTACAAACTCTCCCTTAAGACTAAGGAGCTCACTGATAGATTCTCAGTTAGCTAATTTTGCAGCCAGCAATAGACAGTGCAGCACAGATGCTACAGAAGGCAACATTTTTAATGAAACTCAATCACAGAAATCGATTTTAGCCCCAAATACTTGCATTAAAGTAAAAAAAATGGCCCCAAAGCTGGACAACCGCTTTAACTCCTTACCAACATCTGCCGTACATGTATGGTATAAGTCAGTAGCGGGTGTATGGAGCAGGGTCAGCTCGCCCCGTACATGGCAGATAATGGCTGTGACAAACAACCAGGACCTGCCTCTAACAGCTGCGAGTGGAGCGAAGATCTGCCCACCACTGTTAACCTGTTCAGTGCTGCTGTCAATCTCGAACAGCAGCATTAACAGTGCGCCAGCATTGGGACGCGTCGTTCCATACGCCCACCGGCGCTCCTGTGACGCGATCATAGGGCGCCGATGGACTGCTATGACATCCGGGGGTCTGCTGAAGCCTCCGTGCCTGTCATCATAAAGCTTCATTTGGGCTGTAAAGAAGACCGTGGTTTTGCTATATGGAGCATTACTGTGGTATCGCTGTATATAGCACAAGCAATCAGATGATGTATACAAATACAGTGAAAAAAAGTATATATATATTTATTAAAACCCCACACGTTCAACTCACCTCCCACTAAAAATAAAGATAATAAAAATATACACATTTTGTGGTTTGGTCTCTTTCAGAGAAATACAATCTATCAAAATATAAAAAAAAAAAACGATCAGTGAACACAGAAAAAAATTCAAAAAGACAAAATTGCATTTTTTCGTTCGCCTCAATACTGCAGAAAATCCTGTAAGAAGCGATGACCATGACATATGTGTCCCAAAATGTTATCAATAAAGTCCTCTTGCCCTTCAAAAAATAAGCCCCCACTCAGCTCCATCAACCCGGAAACTGAAAATGTTTCGGGTCTCAGAAAAAATGGTGACAGCATCAAAAAAAAGTTCTTTTCTTTTGCCAAAACTATTGGAGAAGTTTGGTCTTGCTGTAATCACACTGAGGAGTAGGATCCTATTACCAGGTCATTTTTACCACACAATGTGCGCCGTTAAAACCGTTCCCAGAAAAACAATGTCAGGCTTTTTTTTTCGCACTTTTACTGCACTTGAAATGTTTTTCCCGTTTTCTAGGACTATGTGGTAAATGAATGGTGTCATTTATAAGGACAGCTCATCCTACAAAATAACAAGACCTCACACTATGTGGACAGATATCAAAAAGTTATAAAAGTTGGAAAAAGCGGAGGAAAAAACAGAAAAAAAACATAAATTGGTTATGTCGGGAAGGGGTAAAGCTGAAGAAACGCATGTAAGAGCAGAATATGGAGGAAGGTCAGATATCACAGACTGGTGGATACTACCTGCTCCATCGCTGGCAGAATACTCCACCCCCATGGTGTCCGCTGATATCTTCTCTTGTAGCAACGTCTCCAAACTCTATAAAACATCGGGAACAGTCAGCAGAGGGTTTGATGATTGGCTCATATTGGCGATATACTCAGGGGCATTACTGGGGCCAGGGAAGATTGGGAATGAATAGCGTATTGACTGTTAGAGATGTGATCTCTTCCATTAAAGGGGATGTCTAGTTGGAACAAGTTATCACTGATCTCTGGATAGGTGATGACCTGTCCCAGTGGGAGCACCCCTTTATTATGTGGTATATATGGAGGATGTGATATCATGCAGAGTTCTAGCAGTATTACACTTCGGTCCGTTCTGCGTGCATCTGGGCCATTCCCTATGGAGGAGCGGGGCTGGGGGTAAATATCAGGATCTCGTCGCTGGATCCATCCAGATGGGAGATGTAACGAGTGCGGCGCCCCCCACTGGTGTCTCAGCGTATTATGTGTTGGGGAATAATAACTTATTGTCTGGTAAATGTGCTGATTCCTGTCAGTTGTGGTCGCTGAGTGCGTGTGATGGGATGTGGCTCCGTCCGTTATATTATATCACGTCTTATACCTATAATCTCTCGCTGATCGCAGGTGTCTGTCTTCACACTCAGATGAGAAGGAACAAACTGACGATATAGGACTTTTTTTTTTTTCCAAATTCAAACCGAGCAATCCTATTGGCTGAGTATGAATGCAGTTACCATGGTGACAGAAGTAGCAGCAGATTTAAAGGGACAAAACACTAATATTGTACTAAAGTGTATTTTATTATATATTTCACATAACTGACTGGGTACACCTTGGTGTGGGTGGGATGGCTTTTTTTAAATCAAAAACCATGTTTACTAAGTACCCTATATTATATATATTCACTATTGCTTTTTACTTACTTATAGCAGGGTATATGCTCATATTGTTTCTATCCTAAGTTTGTCTATTTTCTAATAGAGACATGACCAGTCCTCTTTAGAATTTTATAGTGACCCCATTGAAGTCATGGACTGATATTGGGGATTGCAGAGTTGGGGCAAGGTGACAGGTGACAGTAAGTGACATCAAATGAAGGCTATGGTGCATACACAGTAAATCAGTCGTGTTATTCCACAGAAATGCTGTTCTATAAGGCTGTGTGCCCACGTAGCGTTTTTCAAGCGTTTATGCTGCGGAATTTCCGCAGCGGAAACGCTTGTAAAACGCTAGGTAATCCGCACCCCATGGTCCCCAAGGGGAATCCGCATGTTCTATGCACATGCTGCGGATTTTTCCGCAGCGTTTATGCTGCGTACAAAAATTCGCAGCATGTCATTTAATTTTGCGGAAGCGCAGCAGAACTCCCGCCATTGACTTGCATTGAGACGCACAGAAACCGCGACTGTACATTTTTACAAGCGGCTTCTATGCGTCTCTATGTGCGGATGGTACCCAGTTCTGGAGGAGAGGAGACTCTGATCCAGACCTGGGTACCATTGTACCTGTAAAAAAAAGAATAAAATAACAAATAAAGTTTATATTCACCTGTCCGGCGTCTTCTCTCTGAATGCCAGCAGCGCTGAAGGACCTTCGGTGACGTCACAGTCATGTGACCGCAGGCCCTTCACCGCTCTGTCTTGCGATATGCCGGCAGCCGGGAACCAGCCAGGAAGCAGCGCTGCAGCCACGCCGGGGCCTCGGGGGTGAGTATAGCTTTATTTGTTTTAATTTTTACGGTTCACACTGTATAAATCCATGCTGTTTCCATGGATTTATACAGTGTGACCTAGTTGTCAAGCACTTTCCAAGTGATGCTAATCGCCTGGAAAGTGCTTGTCAATCTGCATGCGGAAATGCATGTGAATCCGCATGTGGATCCGCATGTATTCTGCAGGAAAAACGCATGCACAATCTGCATGCGTTTTTTTCTGCCAGGGAGATGCAGAAATGCTGCAGAAATTTTCTGCTTCATTTCTGCATCGTGGGCACATAGCCTAAAACACAAAATATCTTCATATGGTGAGGAGTTGTGTTGTGTTTCCATCATTTACATTCTAGCGTGGTGATCACATAAAATGTAAAATTCCTATTAAATAATTACTGAATGACAGTAGCCTGTATCCCTGGAGGACAAGTCATTTACCGCTTCACCAGGTTTGATGTTCTAATGCATTTTGATGTTTCAGTATTTGTATATATGTATATATAAATTTTTTCCCCTCTTAAGGGTATTCAAGCACAGACAGTGACCAACTTCTTCCTCGCCTTTGAAGCACAGCTTTCAATTATTCCTGTCGTAAACAAGGTAAAAAGCTTAGAGCCGAACACTATCAGACTCCTTCAGTCCCGCAGCAGGTAAATCTGTGAACATCGCCGGCACTGCTGCTGTTCCTAGTACCGATCCTTCTATGAGCGGCTGTGCAGTAATGAAGGCAGGATTCACCCCAAACTTGCTCGTCTTTTTTTTCGATTTCCAGTTCTGGTAATTAGTTATACACATGTATATATCCAGTGGTCAACTCACAACCTGTGTATGAATTGTTTGCTGTATGCATCGCATTTGTAGGATGCACACTGTTCATTTCATTATGGAGCGGAGTAGGAGGAGACTTTCATTACTGTTCCCTTTACTTCCTCCCTGCTGATAGGAAATGCCATGCTGTTTGCTTGTGTCCTGTGATTACAGCAGCCTGCAACAGTTTTCAAGCGTGCACTTCCCGGCTCAGGCATCAAGCAGTAAATGATAAAATTAAAACGCTGCTATCCCTTTGTTAGTCACTTTTTTATCTTCTTCCCCCTTCTACGAATGCTGTAGTCCGTTATTCTAGAACTGCTCTGAAAATGGTTCTCTCTGGAGTGTTGGGATTTGGGTTTAGGGTGGGTTAGGGAATTGAAGTTCAGATACTTTGTTCATGTTTTATACTATGGAATTACTATGTCATGTATGTTATTTGAAAGATGGAAAATTTGTATTTGGAGTTTTTCAATAAAAATTATTTGATTAAAAAAAAATCATGAAATTAAAATTCCTCCCGTTCTTGAGAAAGAATAGGATTTTTACTAAGAGGTAAATTGCACGTTCCTTGTTTTACAGGCACTTTACATTTTTGCTAGTTTTGTGCGATTACACAATCCCTTTTAAAGGCCAGTGCCAGTTGTACATCTCTCCCTAAACTCTTGTTCAGCACTATATTTTATGCCAGTTTTATTATATGGTTTCTAGATTTTGTCCAGCTTTGATAAATAATTAGTATTTATACTTTTGCTTTTAGGCTGCGTGCCCACGTTGCGGATTACAAGCGTTTTTGATGCGGAATTTCCGCAGCGGAAATGCTTGTAAAACGCATGGTAATCCGCACCCCATGGTCCCCAAGGGGATTCCGCAAGTTCTATGCACATGCTGCGGATTTTTCCACAGCTTTTATGCTGCGTTCAAAAATCCGCAGCATGTCAATTAATTTTGCGTTTCCGCAAGCGGAATTGCCTTGTGCAATGCATTAAGAACGCAAGGCAATTCCGCATGTGGAATACGCGAGATAAACGCACGAAAAACGCGCGATAAATGCGTGCGGAATTTCGCATGCGTTTTTCCGGGAGAGGACTTGCAGAAATGAAGCAGAAATTTTCTGCTTCATTTCTGCAACGTGGGCACATAGCCTGAGGCTGAGTTCACACGATGCGTTTTTCATGCGTTTCCGCGGCATTTTTGCAGTTGCGTAAACGCCGCGGAAACGCATGAAAAACGCATGGTAGAAGGGCAACAATGTTCCCCAATTGAAATCCGCATGTGCAGGTTTGCCTTGGTTAAAACTGCACAATCCTTTACTGGACTGGTTTACTAATGAGATTAAGTCTTGGAGTCCTAAGTGCTATGATAAATGTTGTAATGGTCGCTTTGCGGCTGTGGAAAAAGGGGAATTATCTGTACCTATTCAGGATTTTTGGAAGGTTTTTTCAGAGGAGGAGTCGCAAGTTTTACCTCCTCATAGGGACTATGATTGCACCATTGAGTTTGTTTCTGGAGCTACTCTTCCCAAGAGTCGCTTATTAAATCTGACTATCCCTGAAAGAAAGGCCTTGGAGGAATACATACAGACGAGCTTGGCTGCTGGTCACATTAGACCTTCTAAGTCGCCTGTGGCCGTTGGATTTTTCTTTGTTAAAAAAAAAGACGGTGGTTTACGTCCATGTCTGGACTTTCGTGAAATTAATAAGATTACCGTACGCAATTCCTACCCATTGCCGTTAATTCCAGACTTGTTTAACCAGTTAGTGGGGACCAAGTGGTTCTATAAAATTGATCTCCGGGGGGCATACAATTTGTTACGAATGAAGGAGGGTGATGAATGGAAAACTGCTTTTAACACTCCGGTAGGTCATTTTGTGAATCTGGTGATGCCCTTCGGTCTTACCAATGCACCCGCGTTTTTTCAGAACCGTATTAATGACATCCTGAGACCTTTGATTGGCAAGAATGTGGTTGTGTATTTGGATGACATTCTGATTTATTCACCAGATCTGGATTCCCATTGGCAGAGCGTACGTGAGGTGTTGCAGTTATTGAGTGATAATTCACTTTTTGCTAAGCTGGAGAAATGTGAGTTCGCTGTGCAGAGAATTAGTTTTTTGGGCTACATTATCTCCAGCGAGGGCTTTGAGATGGACCCGGTGAAAGTTCAGGCTGTGCAGGAATGGCCTAGGCCTATTGGTTTGAAATCGATACAGAGATTTTTGGGTTTCGCCAATTATTACAGGAAATTCATTAAGAATTTTTCTATAATTGTTAAGCCACTGACTGATCTCACCAGGAAAGGTGCGAATACGGTCCAGTGGACTACTGAGGCCATTGAAGCTTTTGTGTATCTCAAGGAGAGGTTCAGTTCTGCCCCCATCCTTATGCAGCCTGATGAGACCAAGCCTTTTTTGGTCGAGGTTGATGCTTCTTCGGTGGGGGTCGGTGCAGTTTTGTCTCAGGAGAACAAGGATGGAGTACATCCCTGTGATTTTTTTTCAAAAAAATTTTCAGAAACCGAACTTAATTACGATGTTGGTAATCGGGAATTGTTGGCTATTAAACTTGCGTTTGAACATTGGCATAATTTCTTGGAAAGTGCTAAATTTCCTGTTCAGGTTTTCACAGATCATAAGAATTTGATCTATCTGGATGCTGCCAAACGCTTGAATGCCCGTCAAGCTAGGTGGGCACTTTTTTTTTCTCGGTTTAATTTTTCTGTTACCTATATCCCTGGTACTAGGAATGTTAAAGCCGATGCTTTATCTCGCAGCTTTTCCCCCATGGTTGGTACCGAGGAGGAGGAGAGCATTTTACAGGAAGGAGTTGTGGTAGCAGCATTAGACTCTGTTTTGGAAGAAGGGATTCTGAAAGCCCAAGAGGATGCCCCATCTAACACTCCTCATGGGAGATTGTTTGTGCCTAGAACCTCTAGGAGAGATTTGTTTGTGGGGTATCATGAGTCTCGGTTGGCAGGTCATCCAGGAATTTCTGGGACTAAGAGACTTATCAGTCGCAGTTTTTGGTGGCCCGGGTGGCAGAAGGAAGTCATCAAGTGGGTGCGTCAGTGTACGGTGTGTGCTAGGTCAAAGGCTTCCCATACCCCTGCTGCGGGGTTGCTTTGACCTCTGGAGGTTCCTAGTGCGCCTTGGACGCATTTGGCAATGGATTTTATTACTGACCTTCCTGTGTCCGAGGGTTTCACTGACATCTGGGTGGTCATGGACCGTTTTAGCAAGATGTGTCATTTGGTTCCATTCATTAAGCTACCCTGCGCTAAGACACTCGCTAAGGCGTTTGTTAAGGAAATTGTCAGGCACCATGGCGTTCCCACCGACATTGTTTCTGATAGGAGACCTCAGTTTGTGGCTCGCTTTTGGCGTGCTTTTTATGACAGGTTGGGAGTCCATTTGTCATTTTCGCCTGGTTATCATCCTGAGTCTAATGGACAGACTGAAAGAAAGAACCAGGATGTGGAACAGTTTTTGCGTTGATTTGTGGCAGACAATCAAGAGAGGTGGTCTGAGTTTCTGCCACTCGCAGAATTTGCTCTTAACAACCATACATCCTCCTCTGCTGGGTGTTCTTTTTTTGTTGTACTGGGAGACATCCGTCTTTTGGTTCGTTCTCCAAATTGCGGTCGGCGGTGCCGGAGGAGGAGAATTTTTCCGGTGATTTGGAGAGAGTTTGGACTAATGTACGTTGTAACCTTCAAGAGGCTAACAAAAAGTCCAAGAAGTATTTTAACAGGAAATGTAAAGAGGTTTTGTTTACTGTGGGTGACATGGTTTGGTTGTCCTCAAAGAATCTGCGATTGAGGATTTCCTCTAAAAAATTGGGTCCGAAGTTTGTGGGGCCTTTTAAGGTGCTTCAGGTGGTTAACCAGTCTGCTGTTAGGTTGGAGGTTCCCTCCTCCTGGAAGATTAATCCTGTGTTTCATGTTTCCTTGTTCAAAAAGGCTGATGTATCGGATAGGGAGGCCACTGTCACAGTTCCTCCGGTGGTGGAAGACGGCGAATATGAAATTTCTCGTATCCTGAATTCCAGAGAGCATAGAGGGAGATTGCAGTATCTCGTCGCTTGGAAAGGTTTCGGTCCCGAGGAATAACTCCTGGGTTAAGGCGGATGATGTCTCTGCCCCTAGACTTGTCAGAGCTTTCCACAGGAGATTTCCAGATAGGCCTGGGCCTGGAGGATCCGGAGGATCCTCATAAAAGAGGGGGTACTGTTAGAACCCTCCTGTTTGTTTTTGTTTCTATCTTGTGTTTTGCGGTCACGTGACCATCTTCCTATTTATTCCAGCTCCGCCCTTCTGGCCTTGCTAGACTTCAGTGTTGTTTAGACTGTCTTTCTAGCCAGGTGCTTTTGTGCCTATCTATCTCTAGTTTGCTTGGTCCTCTGGACCTCTAGTACTTTTGTCAGTTCTTCTTTTGCTCTGCAACAACTTCTGTTAGGAGGTGTCCCATTTTTGTCCCAGTCCTTAGTTCTTTTAGGGACCCCTTCCTTTCTCTATAGGTCTCCGTTCAGACTAGCCGAGGACGAAGGCGGGTCTGTTCACAAGGAACAGGTTGCCTGCTACAACGTAGGGACTCAGCTTAGTCTTACTGTGGGGATAGCTCTCCCCTTCTTTCCCTAGTTTATGTTGCAGATCATAATAATCTTGGATCTACTCATACTTAACAGACAGAACCTTCAGTGTTTCTCACTCACACACAACCTCCTCATCTCGCATCCTATCTGTCAGTGTTCCCCAAGGTTCAGTCATAGGACCCCTGCTCTTCTCCATCTACACCTTCGGCATGGGACAGCTCATAGAGTCCCACGGCTTTCAGTATCATCTCTATGCTAACGACACACAGATTTACCTCTCTGGACCTGATATCACCTCCTTACTAACCAGAACCCCAAAATGTCTGTTCGCTATCTCATCCTTCTTCTCTGCTAGATTTCTAAAACTTAACATGGATAAAACAGAATTCATCATCTTTCCCCCATTTCACTCAGCCTCCCCATCTGACCTATCCATCAAAATCAATGGCTGTCCACTTTCCCCAGTCCCACAAGCTCGCTGCATCAGAGTAACCCTGGACTCTAACCTCTCCTTCAAGCCACATATCAAAGCCCTTTCCTCCTCCTGCCGACTCCAACTCAAAAACATGGATCCGAATATTCCTCAACCATGAATCTGCAAAAACACTAGTGCACGCCCTCATCATCTCCCGCCTCGACTACTACAACCTCCTGCTCTGTGGCCTCCCCGCTAACACTCCCGTACCCCTCCAATCTATCCTAAACTCTGCTGCCAGACTAATCCACCTGCCTTCCGCCTACTCCCCGGCCTCTCCTCTCTGTCAAATGGTTCACCGACTCCCCATTGCCCAGAGACTCCAGTTCAAAACCCTAAGCGTGGCATACCAAGCCATCCACTACCTGTCTCCTCCATACATCTGTGACCTAGTCTCCCGGTACACACCTACACGCAACCTACGATCCTCACAAGATCTCCTTCTCTACTCCCCTCTTATCGTTTCTTCTCACAATTGCATACAAGATTTCTCCCGTGCATCCCCCCTACTCTAGAACTCTCTACCCCAAAACATCAGACTCTCGCCTACCGTGGAAACCTTCTAAAGAACCTGAAAACCCACCTCTTCCGAAAAGCCTACAACCTGCAGTAATCATTGCTCCACCACACCGCTGCATGACCAGCTCTACCCTCACCTACTGTATCCTCACCCATCCCTTGAAGATTGTGAGACATCGCAGGTAGGGTTCTCTCTCCTCCAGTACCAGTTTGCCATTGCGTTTTTGTTCAAGATTTTTGCAATTGTGTTTGCTATGTATACCCCCTTTTTCACATGTAAAGCACCATGGAATAAATGGAGCTAGAATAATAAATAATAATAATAATAAAGTGCCACACACAGTGTCCTGGTATCTCATCCATGCTCTTTCTATTTTATCTTTCATTTGCAGAGATATTAGCAATGAAAGTATTTGGCGCCTAATGAGTTAAAAAAAATTAAGTCCAAGTAGATGTTATCAGAGTTTTCACTGGGGGTGCGAAATTCTTCTCCCTGCATGATGCTGACCAATTATAAGCAGACGACAACACTGAAAAGAAAGATGATCACATCCCCACCATAGCTTAGAGCAGATTTCTCAGTGTCTAAGATGTAAGGATACAGACCTGGTCTCCTGGGCTAACCTCCTGCATGATTAGAGCACACAACTGACTAATACCTTTCAGTTAAGGTCTCTGTGGGTGAAGGGGCAGCACAAGAGAGTTTAGTTGTGCAACATTACAAACCTTTCTAACAGCTTTCCTCCTCTTATGGCACTCTCACCTCTGCTGTTCTGCGCCTATCCCAAACTGCCTGTCCAGAAATGAGAGCACAGTGTCAGTATCACACTTAGATCCGTTGTGCTCAACTTGTACTCATTCTGCAGTGAGATTAGAGCAGACTGTCATTGCATTTCACCATAGAAGTAACCCAGAACACACTGCTCCTGTGTGAGGTGTAATAACAGCCTAATATCACTGCAGAGAGAATACAAGTTGCTTGAGCACAGAAGACATAAGTGTGATACTGGCACACTCCATAATCAGGAGAGTCAATAAAAGGGTTTGTAATGTGACACAGAGAAACTCAGCTGTGCGGCTGCTTCCTTGTCTAAGAGCTGTTACCTCTGCTTTCTAATCATGCAGAAGGTTAGACCAGGAGATCAGGACTCTCCATCATTACACATCTTAGGCTAGGTTCCCACGATGAGCTTTTGGTGAGTTTTTGATGTTGCAGAATTTCTGCACCCATTAAGATATGTTACTTGCATTATTTCTAAAATATGCAGCGTAAAAACTTACTAAAAACTCATAGTGAGAACGTAGCTTTATACCCTAAGAAACCCGCTTTGAGCTATGGTGGGGGCGTGTTCTTCTTTTCTTTGAGTGTTGCTGCTTGCTTATGATTGGTCAGCATCATACAGGAGAAATCTGCAGCATATTTAAGGATTTCTCACAAGCCTCATTCGGGTAAGGCTGGGTGCCCACGTAGCGTTTTTCAAGCGTTTATGCTGCGGAATTTCCGCAGCATAAACGCTTGTGAAACGCTAGGTAATCCGCACCCCATGGTCCCCAAGGGGATTCCGCATGTTCTATGCACATGCTGCTGATTATTCCACAGCGTTTATGCTGCGTACAAAAATCTGCAGCATGTCATTTAATTTTGCAGAAGCGCAGCGGAAGCCCCGCCATTGACTTGCATTGAGACGCATAGAAACCGCGACTGTACATTTTTACAAGCGGCTTCTATGCGTCTCTATGTGCGGATGGTACCCAGTTCTGGAGGAGAGAAGACAATCCTCCAGACCTGGGTACCATTGTACCATTGTACCTGTAAAAAAAGAATAAAAAAACAAATAAAGTTTATATTCACCTGTCCGGCGGCTTCTCTCTGAATGCCGGCATCGCTTGAGGACCTGCGGTGACGTCACAGTCATGTGACCGCAGGCCCTTCACCGCTCTGTCTCGCGATATGCCGGCATCCAGGAACCAGACAGGAACGAGCGCTGCAGCCACGTCGGGCATCAGGGGTGAGTATAGCTTTATTTGTTTTCATTTTTACGGTTCACACTATATAAATCCATGCTGTTTCCATGAATTTATACAGTGTGACCTAGTTGTCAAGCACTTTCCAAGTGATGCTAAAATCGCCTGGAAAGCGCTTGTACAATCTGCATGCGTTTTTTCTGCCAGGGAGATGCAGAAATGCTGCAGAAATTTTCTGCTTCATTTCTGCATCGTGGGCACATAGCCTAAATGCAAAAAGGTAAATAAAATTACCAAAATTTCCACAACAAAAGTGTAGCTCTACCTACAGCGTATTCACACCCAGACTATAAGATTATGGCCGGTCTCTGGGTGGGTGTTTTTTTACACAGTAGTCAGAACCTACAACATTGTGGTGCCGTGCATTACATGAGCTATACTAAGGGAGTGCCTGTCAGCATAGAGCGAATACGTCCATATACCGACCAGCAGAAAGTGTAAGAGAAGAACTATAGAAGGATGGACCATAGTGGAGCATTCCGGACTGGAGCAACATAAGGAGCCAAAAGGCTTCCCCCCGGTATTCCATGCTATGTGCTTCTTATAAAGAGACATCTCTCCATAGACCCCTCTGTGAAGACCACCCCCTTATCCAGATGATACATTCTCACTTCCACCATATATAATGCAGACTGGCCATTTTTTTTTTTCAGAAAATCCCCAATTTTGGGTCGTCAGCTGTAAAAGAAGAAATGCTTTACACCAGTGCTGGGAACCTATGGCAGCGTGCAGAGGGGGCAGCAGAGCCCTCCTGGGGGGCACCATGGCCGCAGCACTAGCGCTACTGGATCGGGCCGGCGGGGAGAACTCTGAGCCGCCGAGTGCCGGCACCAGCTCCGCTACTGCAGCTAGATGTGCGATCTCTCTCGGACGGAAACACATCGAGCTGAAGTGTATTGCAGCGCACGAACTAGCCAGGCACGTGCGCTGCAATACATGCTGCCGGCCAATCAGAGGCCAGCGGCTGCCGGCCAATCAGAGGCCAGCATGACGTCGGCCGGTCAATCAGAGGCCAGCGGCTTCCGGTCAATCAGAGGCCAGCATGAATTCGGCCGGACAATCAGAGGCCAGCGGCTTCCGGACAATCAGAAGCGGCTGCCGGCCAATCAGAGGCCAGGGCTGCCGGCCAATGAGAAGCCAGCATGACGTCGGCCGGTCAATCAGAGGCCAGCATGAATTCGGCCGGACAATCAGAGGCCAGCATGACGTCGACCGGTCAATCAGAGGCCAGCGTTTGCCGGCCAATCAGAGGCCAGCATGACGTCGACCGGCCATTCAGAGGCCAGCGGCTTCCTTCCAATTAGAGGCCAGCATGAATTCGGCCGGCCAATCAGAGGCTAGTGGCTTCCGGACAATCAGAAGCGGCTGCTGGCAATTCAGAGGCCAGCATGACGTCGGCTGGCCAATCAGAGGCCAGTGTCCGCTGGCCTCTGATTGGCCGGCAGCGTGTACTGCAGCGCGCACGGACCTGGCTAGTACGTGCGCGGCAATACACTTCAGCTAGATGTGCCGACTACAGGAGAGGACGCTGCGCGGGAGAAGAAGGAAGGTGAGGAGGAGGGTTTATTATGTGTTTTTTTTTTTTTTTTTAATATGCGATGCACAATGGCTGGGGGGGAGAGGGAGCATGTATACCAGGACTGAGGGGAGGGCCAGCATATATACCAGGATTGAGGGGAGGGCCAGCATATATACCAGGATTAAGGGGAGGGCCAGCATATATACCAGGATTGAGGGGAGGGCCAGCATATATACCAGGATTGAGGGGAGGGCCAGCATATATACCAGGATTGAGGGGAGGGACCAGCATATATACCAGGATTGAGGGGAGGGCCAGCATATATACCAGGATTGAAGGGAGGGCCAGCATATATACCAGGATTGAGGGGAGGGCCAGCATATATACCAGGATTGGGGGGAGGGCCAGCATATATACCAGGATTGGGGGGAGGGCCAGCATATATACCAGGATTGAGGGGAGGGCCAGCATATATACCAGGATTGAGGGGAGGGCCAGCATATATACCAGGATTGAGGAGAGGGCCAGCATATATACCAGGATTGAGGAGAGGGCCAGCATATATACCAGGATTGAGGGGAGGGCCAGCATATATACCAGGATTGAGGGGAGGGCCAGCATATATACCAGGATTGAGGGGAGGGCCAGCATATATACCAGGATTGAGGGGAGGGCAGCATTTATACCAGGATTGAGGGGAGGGCCAGCATATATACCAGGATTGAGGGGAGGGCCAGCATATATACCAGGATTGAGGAGAGGGCCAGCATATATACCAGGATTGAGGAGGGCCAGCATATATACCAGGATTGAAGGGAGGGCTAGCATATATACCAGGATTGAAGGGAGGGCCAGCATATATACCAGGATTGAAGGGAGGGCCAGCATATATACCAGGATTGAAGGGAGGGCCAGCATATATGCCAGGATTGAGGGGGGGCAGCATATATACCAGGATTGAGGGGAGGGCCAGTATATATACCAGGATTGAGGGGAGGGCCAGGATATATACCAGGATTGAGGGGAAGGCCAGGATATATACCAGGATTGAGGGGAGGGCCAGCATATATACCAGGATTGAGGGGAGGGCCAGCATATATACCAGGATTGAAGGGAGGGCCAGCATATATACCAGGATTGAGGGGAGGGCCAGCATATATACCAGGATTGAGGGGAGGGCCAGCATATATACCAGGATTGAGGGGAGGGCCAGCATATATACCAGGATTGAGGGGAGGGCCAGCATATATACCAGGATTGAGGGGGGGAGCATATATACCAGGATTGAGGAGAGGGCCAGCATATATACCAGGATTGAGGGGAGGGCCAGCATATATACCAGGATTGAGGGGAGGGCCAGCATATATACCAGGATTGAGGGGAGGGCCAGCATATATACCAGGATTGAGGGGAGGCCCACCATATATACCAGGATTGAGGGGAGGGCCAGCATATATACCAGGATTGAGGGGGGGCAGCATATATACCAGGATTGAGGGGAGGGCCAGCATTTATACCAGGATTGAGGGGAGGGCCAGCATATATACCAGGATTGAGGGGGGGGCAGCATATATACCAGGATTGAGGGGAGGGCCAGCATATACACCAGGATGTGGGTGAGCACATTCTTTATTTCTGCAGTCTCTTACCCCTGCTCCTGTCTGTGGCTGCTCTATGCTGCCCTCGTCTGCTCTTTGTATCAGTTGTTTGTATCAGTAAAACCTCAATATTTAGGATAAATTGCCGTGTTGGCACTTGGCGATAAATAAGTGGGTTTTGGATTGCAGTTTGGGCACTCGGTCTCTAAAAGATTCGCCATCACTGCTTTAAACCAATCAATGTGCAAATATCAACATTTTTGAGAAAATACAATACATTTGATC
Source organism: Phyllobates terribilis (assembly GCF_046119375.1). Lineage (NCBI taxonomy): Eukaryota > Metazoa > Chordata > Amphibia > Anura > Dendrobatidae > Phyllobates > Phyllobates terribilis. Next base: position 1,093,664 of record NW_027363222.1, on the reverse strand, counting down.
AGATGTCAAAAAATATTCCAGAAAAAAAAAATTGTGATCAGAAATCATAAAGAAAAATTAACTCTTTAATACCATTTTTACCAAAAATACATTGTAAAAAAAAAGAAGTGTAATTTTCTACAGTACAATATTTATTTCTATTTTTCTCCCCCCAAAAATTGAAAATCAATGTAAAAAGTGTATTTTAATACAATAAAAAAAAATCAGGGTAATTGTTCAGTTGTATTGCCAGTTTTACAGCACGACCCGTAGCGATTTACGATCCCACAGGCCGATGAGCTACAATCTTCCTGAGAAAGGATTCATCAATGTATCAGATGCTTTCTTGCATGTTTCTACATGGAGCAATACACATATGTTCCATGTCCCTTCCTCTAAGAAACCTTCAATGAACCCTGATAGGATCTACAGAGAATAGACAAGACGTCCTTTACAGTGTTACACACTTACTCCATACTCAGTCTAATTTCATCATTCATTTTACTTTCTGCTTATAAATGCATTCATTAAAATAATGAATATCTGCATTGAGGCAGTAGAAGAACTAGTTTGTGTTTGTTCATCAAGATGCATTATCTTGGTCTCGTCTTGGCACTGTAACTGTTGGTAGGTAGGCAGAGTACTGGAGAGGTTGCTCCCGTCGTTCAGAGAGTTGCTCCGGTGCGGTGTTCTGTTGGTAGACTGACCGCTTTGTTGGTTTGCTATCAGGTGGTGAATCATATCGGTTATGAGATTGAGTTTATGATCCATTTGAGTTACCTACAAATGTATAAAAAAAATTCAAACAAAGAGAATAGCATAGATACAGACCACACTCCATACACATTTCACACTACCCATGAGCGCTGCCTGATATTGTAGCTTATCCCTAACCAAATCAATGGGGCGCTGAGTTGCAATACCAGACACACCCCATGGACAAGAGAGGCACAGTTTTGGGGAGAAATAAAGTAGATAGATCCCTTAATGCAATATTGGTTAGCCATTTAGACATTGTTGTTTTAATTGAAAACTAGAGTTGGTGCGATTCGTTTCGCAGCACTCGGTCCATCGGCCACGTCAGTAATCTTTGGATGCTGGACAGGAGCCTCAAGACCTGCCTTCTACCTTCCAAGATTCCCTGCTTCTCTTCTGATTAGCTGCATCTTTATAGTTACAGCATGATGCATATGTGACATTGCATCAGGCCGGCTAATCAGTAGAACAGCTGTGGATGCCGGGATGTAGGAGGTGGTTCTCAGGGCTCCGATGCAGCGGTCACAGATTATGGATGTGGCTGATGCACTGGGTCCTGCGAATTGACTCGCACCAACTCTATTGGAAACCTTTGTCAGATTGAACTACTTAATGAACTCAGAAAGAGCTTTCTGTCCACATCCATGAAAGTAGTAGCCAACACTTAAAGGGGTTTTCTACTACTCGGACATCTCCTTCTCCATATATATATTTTTGCCCTCAGTAAAATAATAACACCTATACTCCCCTCCAGTGTTCCAGCCATGTCGGCATTGGCTCTCCTTGGAATCACGTGACATTGTTATGTCAAGTGATCCCTGCTGCCAATCAGCGCTGGCTTCACTCTTCCTGCCTCCAGTTATATCACATGCCTGTACATCCGGAGGAAGTAAGACCAGCAACATCTCTCACTTCCTCTGGATGTATGCAAGTTGGCCAAAGGCGGGGAGAGTAAAGTCAGCACTGATTGCCCCTAGGAATCATGAGACATAATGTCATGCTGTCACGCAAGGTGTGGGAAAGACTAAGTGCAACACAAAGGGAAAAGGGAAAGGGAACCCAGACTAGGGAAAGTGGGGAGTGGAGAACTCCTAGGCTGATCTAGTGTCACCCTGTCTCCACTAATGTCCCTTTATTGGTTCTTCACCAATCGCCGCACGCGTACCTCAGCCTGTCTATCCCTGGCATTAGGCTCAGGCTAGGGAACAGAAAGGATGAGCACTAGTTGATCCCCACTGAACACTAAAGACAACAATGGGGGACAAACAAGGGAAAATCGCTTAGCTTTACTCGACTCCAGACAAATGCGCACACGTTATCTAGCACCAGAGAGGAAGAAGTACTGCTCTTGCTCAAGCCTTCACAAGGGGCAATGAATATCGCTGGCACCTCCCTCTGGCTCACAACAGGTATTTATACATCCAGGCCAGGGTGTTAATTAGCCGGAAGGAAGCTAGCCGCTGGGTCCTAGAGATACATATTCTAAGAAGTTGTCTGTAAGGCCAAATGAAGAGATCTCCTGCAACCAACTGCAGGATGACTGTCACTTCTGACACACCCATGACACACGCAATCCCCAGGAGAGCCAGTGCAGACACCGCTGGAATAGTGCTGGCACTGGAGGTGAGTATAGGTGTTATTATTTTACTGGGGGACACACATATGGATTGAGAAGGTGTTGTCTGAGTAATGGAAAACCCCTTTAAGCCTCCATACACAATAGACTAAGCTAATAGTCTAAGGAGACATCCAGACTCTTCCCTGACAGATGAGGTCAGAGGAGGTAAAATTCAAACTGCCTGACCCTTAATGCCTGACCCTTTTGTTATTCAGGTGATAAGCTGCTGCCAGAGCCGTTTGGCAGTGATTTTTACAGTTCTCCACTTTGAAAACACATTAACATTTAACCAAGCCAAACCTTCTCGTGTATGAGAGTTGGGAGAGGTAGTGGACGGCCGAACCAGCAATCAACTTTAGTTATTGTGTGGCCACCTTAACTTGTGTGTTGAAGTCACAGATGACCACAGGTATTTAGACTCTTTGCAGTGTATGAGCAGCGCTGTAGAATTGGTGTCTGGATGCACCATTATGTATTTTACACTTTTTCAGAGAGTGAGGAATATTCTGTATGTAGTATGTGGTAATTGTCTGTATATCCTGTACTCCATGTGTGTATGTGTAAGTAGTAGCTGTGCATAATATAAATATATATGGTTTTATCTTATTTTCTTACCTTGTCCTCGACACGGTTCAATCTTGACCCAATTGTATTAGAGCCTCGATCTTTCACTTTATCTGGAAATAAATAAAAGTAAAAAAAAGTCATTTTTAAATTTACTATTAGAAATTAGCATTTTTTGGGTCCACTGGCATTCAACCAAATTTGTGAAACCGTTTACGATTTACAGTTCAGAGAATATAACATGAGAAACGATTTACCTATTCTTCCACAAAGCGATGAAATATGGCATCCTTATTCTGGACAACCTCTTAAAAAAAGGCTTTCCCATTGTTACAAATGACGGCATGTTGCTTGGATTTGCTATCATATGGTGGCAGATTATTACCATTACTATTGTTAATTTCTCTAAAACATAGCATTTATTCCATTTCATAGTGGTAGGAAGTGGAATCTATCCAGAAAGAAACAGTGAGGGCTTCCCCAATGACTGGTCCAGTCTGTAAGAAACTAGAATCTCAATTTGCAGCCATGGTGTTTCGGGGTGTTGCCCCTCAGCAGTGCAAAGCATGAGATCTGATTTAGCTGTGTGAGAGACTTCAGAAGGAAAAACTTTACCCCTTAGATCCCAGTGAGGAGAGTGAAATGCCAGAGTAAGGAGGCTTATAAACCATGCAATGGCTCCCCGGGGAGCTTACAAGCCTCCTTACACTGGCATTTTTTAGACAAATCATCTTACTTTTCCTCTAAGGATTCAATTTTCTTCCTTTTTTTCTATTATTTTATCACTGTTGATGACTCCCACTGATTTGCTATAGCAATGAGATGTGCACATATATACATATATACAATTGAAACCAGAAGTTTACATACACTATATAAAAAGACACATATGCATGTTTTTCTCAATATGTGACATGAAATAAGAATAAACCTTTCCCTTTTTAGGTCAATTAGGATTACCATCATTTTTAATATTTGCCAAATGCCAGAATAATGAGAGAGAGATTGTTTTAAGGCATTTTTATTACTTACTGCAAAGTCAAAAGTTTACATACACTAAGATTACTATGTATTTAAACAATTCTGGACTGCCCATATGATGATGCCATGTGTTTGGAAGCTTCTAATAGTTTTTTGGGCAACATCTGAGTTAATTAGAGACACACCTGTGGATGTATTTTAATGCACACCTGAAACACACTGCTTCTTTGTGTAGCATCATGGGAAAGTGTAAATAAATCAGCCAAGATATCAGGAAGAGAATTGTAGACTTGCACAAGTCTGGCTCATCCTTGGGTACAATTTCAAGATATCTGAAGGGGTCTCGTTCATCTGTACAAACAATTATATGCAAGTACAAAAAAGATTGGAATGTCCAGCCATCATACCACTCAGGAAAGAGACGGGTTCTGTGTCCCAGAGATGAACGTGCTTTGGTCCGACATGTGCATATCAACCCCAGGACAAAAGCAAAAGACCTTGTGAAGAGGATGGCAGAAGCTAGTAAGATTGTCAGAGTGACAATTCACAGTGAAACGAGTACTGTATCAACATGGGCTGAAAGACCACTCTGCCAGGAAGAAGCAATTACTCCAAAAGAAACATAAAAAATCCAGATTCATGTTTGCAAATGCACACAGGAACAAAGACCATAATTTTTGGAGACATGTCCTGTGGTCTGATGAAACTAGAATTGAACTTTTTGTTCATAATGACCATCGTTAAGTTTGGAGGAAAAAGGGAGAAGCTTAGAAGCCTAAGAACACCATCCCAACTGTGAAACACGGGGTGGCAGCATCATGTTGTGCAGTTGTTTTGCTGCAAGAGGGACTTGGTGCACATCACAAAATAGATGGCTTCATGAGAAAAGAAGATTATGTGGCAATACTGAAGCAACATCTCAAGATATCAGCCAGGAAGTTAAAGCTTGAGCAGAAATGGGTCCTCCAAATGGACAATGACCCGAAGCATACTGCGAAAATGGTAACAAAGTGGCTTAACCCCTTTGTGACCAAACCAATTTTTTTAAATCTGACCAGTGTCACTTTATGTAGTAATAACTCTGGAATAACATATCCCATAGCTTTTGAGACTGTTTTTTGTGATACATGATACTTTATAATAATGGTAAATTTAGGCTGATATGGTTTCCGTTTATTTATAAAAATATCAGAAACGTGACAAAAATGTTTTAAAAATTGCACTTTTCAAACTATGATTGATTATGCCTTTAATCCCAATAGTCATACCACACAAAAACAGAAATAAATAACATTTCCCTCATGTCTGCTTTACATCAGCACCATTTGTAAAATGTTGTTTTATTTTGTTAGCATTTTAGAAGATTTAAAAATGTAGCAGTTATTTTTCATTTTTTTCAAGGAAATTTACAAAACTTATTTTTATAGGGACCTGTTCAGTTTTGAAGTGACTTTGAGGCTGCGTGCCCACTGTGCGTTTTTCAAGCGTTTTTGCTGCGGAATTTTCAAAGCGAAAACGCTTAAATGCTTGGTAATGCGTGCCCCATGGTCCTCAATGATAACCCGCATGTGCTGTGTGTTGGTATATGCAACAGTTGTGGACTTCTTTGTTTGTGTGAAGGAGGACTTTATGCTGATCTGACAGTAGATGGCGATGTTGTGTAAAGTTTCCTTGTTTACTGTATTGTGAAAGAAAAAAAGTCTCTCTTGTATTTTCTATTTTGTTCTTACTTCCTGGTGCAGTACTGTGTGACTGTGCGTTTTTTCCTTTACCTCTGGTTCTGAGAAGTAAAAGCTTGTTATCCCATGTAATCTGCTCTGTGAAGTTTTACAGTTAGGTCCATATATATTTGAACAGAGACAACATTTTTCTAATTTTGGTTCTAGACATTGCCACAATGAATTTTAAACAAAACAATTCAGATGCAGTTGAAGTTCAGACTTTCAGCTTTCATTTGAGGGTATCCACATTAAAATTGGATGAAGGGTTTAGGAGTTTCAGCTCCTTAACATGTGCCACCCTGTTTTTAAAGGGACCAAAAGTAATTGGACAAATTAAATAATTATAAATAAAATGATCATTGCTAGTACTTGGTTGAAAACACTTTGTTGGCAATGACTGCCTGAAGTCTTGAACTCATGGACATTACCAGACGCTGTGTTTCCTCCTTTTTGATGCTCTGCCAGGCCTTCACTGCGGTGGTTTTCAGTTGCTGTTTGTTTGTGGGCCTTTCTGTCTGAAGTTTAGTCTTTAACAAGTGAAATGCATGTTCAATTGGGTTGAGATCAGGTGACTGACTTGGCCATTCAAGAATATTCCACTTCTTTGCTTTAATAAACTCCTGGGTTGCTTTGGCTTTATGTTTTGGGTCATTGTCCATCTGTAGTATGAAACGACGACCCCTCAGTTTGGCTGCATTTGGCTGGATCTGAGCACACAGTACGGATCTGAATACATCAGAATTCATTCGGCTGCTTCTGTCCTGTGTCACATCATCAATAAACACTAGTGACCCAGTGCCACTGGCAGCCATGCATGTCCAAGCCATCACACTGCCTCCGCCGTGTTTTACAGATGATATGGTATGCTTTGGATCATGAGCTGTACCACGCCTTCGCCATACTTTTCTCTTTCCATCATTCTAGTAGAAGTTGATCTTGGTTTCATCTGTCCAAAGAATGTTCTTCCAGAACTGTGCTGGCTTTTTTAGATGTTTTTTTTTAGCAAAGTCAAGTCTAGCCTTTTTATTCTTGATACTTATGAGTGGCTTGCACCGTGCAGTGAACCCTCTGTATTTACTTTCATGCAGTCTTCTCTTTATGGTAGATATGGATATTGATACGCCTACCTCCTGGAGAGTGTTGTTCACTTGGTTGGCTGTTGTGAAGGGGTTTCTCTTCACCGTGAAGATTATTCTGCGATCATCCACCACTGTTGTCTTCGGTGGCCACCCAGGTCTTTTTGCATTGATGAGTTCACCAGTGCTTTCTTTCTTTCTCAGGATGTACCAAACTGTAGATTTTGCCACTCCTAATATTGTAGCAATTTCTCGGATGGGTTTTTTCTGTTTTTGCAGCTTAAGGATGCCTTGTTTCACCTGCGTGGAGAGCTCCTTTGACCGCATGTTTACTTCACAGCAAAACCTTCCAAATGCAAGCACCACACCTCAAATCAACTCCAGGCCTTTTATCTGCTTAATTGAGAATGACATAACGAAGGGATTGCCCACACCTGTCCCATGAAATAGCCTTGGAGTCAATTGTCCAATTACTTTTGGTCCCTTTAAAAACAGGGTGGCACATGTTAAGGAGCTGAAACTCCTAAACCCTTCATCCAATTTTAATGTGGATGCCCTCAAATGAAAGCTGAAAGTCTGAACTTCAACTGCATCTGAAATGTTTTGTTTAAAATTCATTGTGGTAATGTCTAGAACCAAAATTAGAAAATTGTTGTCTCTGTTCAAATATATATGGACCTAACTGTATACTGCAACTGTGGGTATCCAGAAGCTGTGCAACACTGTGCACATGCTGCGGAAATTTACGCTGCGGATTATCATTGCGGAAAAATCTGAAGCATATCCATTAATTTTGGATAAGTTTTGGACTGAAGGCATCAAAACTATGAATTAACACATGTGGAATTATATACTTAACAAAAAAGTGTGAAACAACTGAAAATATGTCTTATATTCTAGGTTCATCAAAGCAGCCACCTTTTGCTTTGATGACTGCTTTGCACACTCTTGGCATTCTCTTGATGAGCTTTAAGAGGTAGTCACCGGAAATGGTTTTCACTTCACAGGTGTGCCCTGTCAGGTTTAATAAGTGGGATTTCTTGCCTTATAAATGGGGTTGGGACCATCAGTTGTGCAGAAGTCAGGTGGATACACAGCTGATATTGCTACTGAATAGACTGTTAGAATTTGTATTATGGCAAGAAAAAAGCAACTAATTAAAGAAAAATGAGTGTCCATTATTACTTTAAGAAATGAAGGTCAGTCAGTCTGAAAAATTGGGCAAACTTTGAAAGTGCCCCCAAGTGAACTTGCAAAAACCATCAAGCGCTACAAAGAAACTGGCTCACATGAGGACTGCCCCAGGAAAGGAAGACCAAGAGTCACCTCTGCTTCTGAGAATAAGTTTATCCGAGTCACGAGCCTCAGAAATTGCAGGTTAACAGCAGCTCAGATTAGAGACCAGGTCAATGCCATACAGAGTTCTAGCAGCAGACACATCTCTACAACAACTGTTAAGAGGAGACTTTGTGCAGTAGGCCTTCATGGTAAAAATAGCGGCTAGGAAACCACTGCTAAGGACAGGCAACAATCAGAAGAGACTTGTTTGGGCTAAAGAACACAAGGAATGGACATTAGATCAGTGGAAATCTGTGCTTTGGTCTGATGAGTCCAAATTTGAGATCTTTGGTTCCAACCACCGTGTCTTTGTGCGACGCAGAAAAGGTGAACGGATGGACTCTACATGCCTGGTTCCCACCATGAAGCATGGAGGAGGAGGTGTGATGGTGCTTTGCTGGTGACATTGTTGGGGATTTATTCAAAATTGAAGGCATACTGAACCAGCATGGCTACCACAGCATCTTGCAGCGGCATGCTATTCCATCCGGTTTGCGTTCAGTTTGACAATCATTTATTTTTCAACAGGACAATGACCCCAAACACACCTCCAGGCTGTGTAAGGGCTATTTGACCAAGAAGGAGAGTGATTGGGTGCTACGCCAGATGACCTGGCCTCCACAGTCACCAGACCTGAACCCAATCGAGATGGTTTGGGGTGAGCTGGACCGCAGAGTGAAGGCAAAAGGGCCAACAAGTGCTAAGCATCTCTGGGAACTCCTTCAAGATTGTTGGAAGACCATTTCCGGTGACTACCTCTTGAAGCTCATCAAGAGAATGCCAAGAGTGTGCAAAGCAGTTGTCAAAGAAAAACGTGGCTACTTTGAAGAACCTAGAATATAAGACATTTTCAGTTGTTTCACACTTTTTTGTTAAGTATATAATTCCACATGTGTTAATTCATAGTTTTGATGCCTTCAGTGTGAATGTACAATTTTCATAGTCATGAAAATACAGAAAAATCTTTAAATGAGAAGGTGTGTCCAAACTTTTGGTCTGTACTGTATTTAGAATCATTTATTTTTATTTCAGACATGTAGTTCATACACATTCTAAAATATGTAGATCTATATTCTTTCTATTTGAACAAAGGAAATGTTTGATGCCTAAAAGGAGTTTTCATAAGTGATCTCTTGAGCAGCTCAGAGCTATGCAGTCTCCTTACTTCCTGATTTCTGGCAGGACGGGCTCTTCTCCCTGAGTGATAGCTCTGATGAGCAGCAGAGCTGTAGTATTATTAGGACTATAAAGCTCAGCACAAGTTCTGCTGTAACACATTCAGCCATCAGTGGTTGGTTCTGGAATGTACTCTATCACTATCACTATTTTTTACACATAGAGACAACAGGGTATTTGAGCAAGCACACAGCCACAGACAATGAGAGCCTAGATACTGGGTGCAGAAATTGTGATTCTACAGGATGGATAAGAGCATCTCGTCAAGAGCCAAAAGGGAGAAGGCAGGGAGCAGCTAACTGGTGTATAGAAATGAATGGGCTGGACAGAGCTAACGGTATGTTAGGAGTTAACTTTTCTCCTGGAATGTGACTACTGCACACTCTCTACCAAGGTCTACTAGTTGCTGAACTCCATGGAAATGAGCTTTACACTATGTAAGATAAAAGCTCTCATTGCAGGAGAATGACAGCAGATAGAAAAAGCAAGTCAGTGGCAAACTTGCGTATTTTCATGCTGTTTAACGAATTAAAGCAATTTAGTAATTTGAGAATACCTGTTTATTGACAAAGGTGTTATGAGACTTAATGAGGTTGTCTGGTTTAGAAACACTTGCACATACTTGGGGCACTATACAGGTTAATAGTGGGGATTCTCCGTTGTAAACCTGAACCCATTTTATGCAGACTAGAGAGCAGTTACATGGAGTCATTCCCACTTTGAAGGTCCCAGTACTTCATTCATTACATAGTCAGCTTATTGATTTCACTGGATACTGTGCAGTACCTCCTCTTTCTTTTGGTGGCAGTGCAAGAGAATTAAATGCTTGTTGCCAGATTTTTCAACAAATGGCTTATCGCTGAGATTGCCAGCAACAGATCATCCTTTAGTCAGCATATTGGGGCCCTTCTAACAAAAAGACATTAACTAATGCAGACATTCCTTTTAAGTACAGAGCATATGCCAGTATACTATCTGCAAAGTAAAAAATAAATACATTCTTAAGTGCTTAAAAGGAACGTGTCCTCTGTTGTTTAACCCCTATCTGCCCTACATGTATAGTGCATGTTGGGTGCGAGTGTGTGGAGTGGACTCTGCAACTCCACCCGCAATATACCTGCAGATTCCAGCTGTGTTATACTGCCGGTATTTGTCTGTAAAAGCCGCTATTAGAGCAGCTCTGGTTGCTGCTGTTAACCCCTTAGATGCTGCAGTAAATCCCTGACCGTGGTAGTTAAGGTGCGATGTCCCAGAGGTTCACCATTTTGGATGCCCATGGGATGTTGCCTTCCACCCCCCTTCACTAAGTGAAAGTGCTGCTTATGGATTTCAGTGGCAACCATGAGCCTGCTGACCGCCCCCATGGCTGCCATGTTGGTACATGAAAAAGTGGGATTGAAACATCGTATATAACCCAAAAAATGTTATTAATGAAAACCTCAGCAATTAACAAGCCCTCATAAAGCTCTATCGACCGAATCTCTGAAATATTTTCACCATCAAAATAAAACTATACAAGTTTGATATCTGGTTTTTCAAGTTTGCTCGACGTGAAGAATCATGTTCACAGGTCATTTTCACTGCACAATGAAACCTTAGAAACAAAACCCAAATACAATGAAAAACGCAATCCCATTTAACTTCGCTTGGAATTTTTGTTCCAGTTTTCCAGTATATTGTAGGGTAAAAAAAAACAGCCCTCATACAGCTATGTCACACGAAAGGGGAGAAAGAAGGCGAGGAACAAAGAAAAAGCGCAAAAACTAAAACTGTCCATGGTGAGAAGGGATTACATTAAATTTACTGTAAATGTCATTTTTTTAGCTTTTCACTTTTTAACATCACAATCAAAAAAAACAGTCCTGAAGTCTTACAATTTTCACACTGGCCACTAGTCCTAAGAATAGACTCATTGTGAAGGAAGGGTGAGGAGGTGAGCTGTGACTATCATTTATTGTGAATGGTGGCTACTTTATCTGCTTTATATAGAGGTGTCATCTTTCATTGTCATTTTCAGTCATGATAATAAAACTGCTGAAAAATCTTCTGCATACAACAGGAAATATGAAACTAATTTTGGCCAGGGTGATAATTGCAGGATCTGTGGGTGTGTTTTTTTAGTTTAGATGGTTACTATAGTGAAAAAAAAAGTAAAAAAATAAAAAATAAATTTCATGTAAAAAGGTAAATTTAAACAATTGGTTATTTTTTGATAACACATTCTCTTTAACTGCTCTTCTCTAATAAGATGGCAATATTGCACCGCTGCAAAAATAGGAAGAAGTAGTTTGTCAATTTTAAAGCAGCTTCTTGGAAACTAATGACTTAGTCATTGATATAACATCCTGACAAAATGACTGTTCACTGTCTGTTTCTGAGAAATTAATTCAAAGGTCACAACCAATAGGGCTGCACTTCCTATTATCACTTTTGGAAAGACAGACAGTGGATAATGATTATTTCTATTATATATGATCTACGGTATATTCTGATTTGCTAAAAGTGAGATAAGTGACAAGTCTATTGGAAGTAGCAATTCTAAAAGTCAATATCGACCCTTTAACGAGCCTTGTCACATGACTTGGGATAAAAGCCAAACCAGAATCTCAATTTGCAGCCACGGTGTTTCAGGGTATTGCTCCTCGTCAGTACAAAGCATGAGATCCGATTTGACTGTATGAGAGGCTTCTCACTGGGATCTAAAGGGTCATTTTTCTCCTTGTGGAGATTGACATACCTGGCATGCCAGTGTATATATAGATACTCGGCACTCAAATATTCATAATGATAATGCAATTCTTTATTTCATAAAGAAATCCCAAAATTCAATGTAACGTTTCAGCCTTATGCAAAAGGCCTTTTTCAAACACTGAGACATACAGTGGGTACGGAAAGTATTCAGACCCCTTTAAATTTTTCACTCTTTGTTTCATTGCAGCCATTTGGTAAATTCTAAAAAGTTCTTTTTTTTTCTCATTAAAGTACACTCTACACCCCATCTTGATTGAAAAAAAACAGAAATGTAGAAATTTTTGCAAATTTATTAAAAAAGAAAAACTGAAATATCACATGGTCATAAGTATTCAGACCCTTTGCTCAGACACTCATATTTAAGTCACATGCTGTCCATTTCATTGTGATCCTCCTTGAGATGGTTCTACTCCTTCATTGGAGTCCAGCTGTGTTTAATTAAACTGATAGGACTTGATTTGGAAAGGCACACACCTGTCTATATAAGACCTCACAGTTCACAGTGCATGTCAGACCAAATGAGAATCATGAGCTCAAAGGAACCCCCAAGGAGCTCAGAGACAGAATTGTGGCAAGGCACAGATCTGGCCAAGGTTACAAAAAAATTTCTGCATTACTCAAGGTTCCTAAGAGCACAGTGGCCTCCATAATCCTTAAATGGAAGAAGTTTGGGACCACCAGAAGTCTTCTTAGACCTGGCCATCCAGCCAAACTCAGCAATCATAGGAGAAGAGCCTTGGTGAGAGAGGTAAAGAAGAACCCCAAGATCACTGTGGCTGAGCTCCAGAGAGGCTGTAGGGAGATGGGAGAAAGTTCCACAAAGTCAACTATCACTGCAGCCCTCCACCAGTCGGGTCTTTATGGCAGAGTGGCCCGACGGAAGCCTCTCCTCAGTGCAAGACATATGAAAGCCCTCATAGAGTTTGCTCAAAAACACATGAAAGACTCCCAGACTATGAGAAATAAGATTCTCTGGTCTGATGAGATGAAGATAGAACTTTTTGGTGATAATTCTAAGTGGCGTGTGTGGAGAAAACAAGGCACTGCTCATCACCTGCCCAATACAATCCCAACAGTGAAACATGGTGGTGGCAGCATCATGCTATGAGGGTGTTTTTCAGCTGCAGGGACAGGAAGACTGGTTGCAATTGAAGGAAACATGAATGCGGCCAAGTACAGAGATATCCTGGATGAAAACCTCATCCAGAGTGCTCTGGACCTCAGACTTGGCCGAAGGCTCACCTTCCAACAAGACAATGACTCTAAGCACACCGCTAAAATAACAAAGGAGTGGCTTCAGAACAACTCTGTGACCATTCTTGACTGGCCCAGCCAGAGCCCTGACCTAAACACAATTGAGCATTTCTGGAGAGACCTGAAAATGGCTGTCCACCAACGTTCACCATCCAACCTGATGGAATTGGAGATGATCCGCAAGGAAGAATGGTAGAGGATCCCCAATTCCAGGTGTGAAAAACTTTTTGCATCATTCCCAAGAAGACTCATGGCTGTACTAGCTCAAAAGGGGGCTTCTACTCAATACTGAGGAAAGGGTCTGAATACTTATGACCATGTGATATTTCAGTTTTTCTTTTTTAATAAATTTGCAAAAAATTCTACATTTCTGTTTTTTTTCAGTCAAGATGGGGTGCAGAGTGTACTATAATGAGAAAAAAAAAGAACTTTTTAGAATTTACCAAATGGCTGCAATGAAACAAAGAGTGAAAAATTTAAAGGGGTCTGAATACTTTCCGTACCCACTGTAAATGAAACAGATAAAGAAATCAATATTACAAAATTAACACACCACAATAGAATTTTTTATTTTAATTTTTTTATTATAAGAAAATAACATCCTGTTGTATTGTTGAAATCACTTGAGATTTATTTAAATATAAAGACATTATTATATAATGTCAAATTAATGTGGGAATTCACTTACTTCATGCAAAATAAGTTACAATATGACCAATTACATTTCAATATCTCATATACAGTTGAAACCAGAAGTTTCCATACACTATATAAAAAGACATACAGTATATGCATGTTTCTCTCCATATCTGACATGAAATCAGAATAAACCTTTCCTGTTTTAGGTCAATTAGGATTACCATCATTTGTAATATTTGCCAAATGCCAGAATAATGAGAGAGCGAGAATGCAGTAAGTAATAAAAATGCTTAAAACAAAGTCAAAACTTTCCATCCATTTCATTAGTATTTGGTACCATTGTCCTTAAAGTGAATGACTTGGGTCAAACATTTGGGATTTCCTCCCACAAGCTTCTCACAATATAAGGCTATGTGCCCACGTTGCGGAAATGAAGCAGAAAATTTCTGCTTCATTTCCGCACGTCCTCTCCCAGAAAAACGCATGCGGAATTCCACGCGGGTTTATCCTGCGTTTATCGCGCGTTTTCCACATGCGGAATTCCACGCGTGTTTATCCTGCGTTTATCGCGCGTTTTCCACATGCGGAATTCCACGTGCGTCTATTCTGCGTTTATCGCGCTTTTTCCACATGCGGAATTCCACGCGCGTTTATCCTGCGTTTATCGCGCGTTTTCCACATGCGGAATTCCACGCGCGTTTATCCTGCGTTTATCGCGCGTTTTCCACATGCGGAATTGCCTTGCGTTTTTTATTGCATTGCAAAGGCAATTCCGCTTGTGGAAACGCAAAATTAATTGACATGCTGTGGATTATTGCGCGCATCAAAAACATCCGTAGCATGGGCATAGAACTTGCGGATTCCCCTTGGGGACCATGGGGGGCAGATTACCTAGCGTTTCACAAGCGTTTACCCTGAGGAAAGTCCGCAGCATATACGCTTGTAAAACGCTACGTGGGCACATACTCTTAGGTCGGAATTTGGGCCCATTTCTCCTGACACAACTGGTGTAACTGATCCAGGTTTGTAGGTCGTCTTGCTCGCACCGGCCTTTTCAGCTTTGCCCATACATTTTCAATAGGACTAAGATCAGGGCTTTGTGATGGCCGCTCCAAAACATTGACTTTGTTATCCTTAACCCCTTATTGACCAATAGACGTCTTTTTACTGATCTGCAATATAAGAGACTAGCGTTCCCCGACAGGTGACTATCCTGTAGCTGTCACCTGTACATTATAGCTGACAACTTGCTGCATCAGCCATGATCAGTGTTGGCACAGACCATGGACGTTTAACCCCTTCGATTCTGTTGTCAATAGTGATTATAGAATCTAAATAGTTAACACAGTGTGGGGGCTTCCTTTTAACTTTATCGGCACCTTGATATCTTGATTGTGTGGTCCTGATGTTTGCCTTGGCAGTTCATGGCCAAATAACTACCTTTAACCCCTTAATAACATCTGACGTACTAATACGCGTCTGTGCCCTGGGACTTAAGAGCCAGACCCGTATTAGTACGTCATATCTTTAATGCGGCACCGCGACTTAAGTCGCGGTGACAGCATTAAAGTTACGGTGCCATCTTACCTCCTGGTAGATGGCGTCATCATCCCGGGGGCTGTCGCCGCCCCCCCGCACCAGCGATCGCTGTGATTGGCTGTTCAAATCTGAGCCAATCACAGCATTTCTCACTGTTTCCGGCAATGTGATTGCCGGAAACAGTGATCTGCAGCCTAGGATCGGTGCTCCAATGAGCACCGATCCTAGGCTGTAGCTAGGACACCCCAGCCCTGGCCCCGGACTGCTATGATCGGTGCGATCGCCGATCACATCGATCGCACCGATCGTAGCGCGACCGCGCGGTGACAGGGCGGTCATGGGGCGGTGACCGGCTTGTGACCTGCCTGTCACCGCCCCATGACCCCCTGTAATGTGATTCAAGCCCCCAGACTGCTGTGACTGGAGCGATCGATGATGACATCGATCGCTCCAATGAGAGTACCTGAATACAGGTGACCAGGCGGTCACAGGGAGGTGTCACCCCTCTGTGACCCCCTGTGGTGCGTGCTCTGCTCCAGCCATGTCTGATTGGTGCAGTCAGTGTCACCAATCAGATGGCTGGGGCACAACATGCACCACAGGGGGTCACAGAGGGTTGACACCTCCCTGTGACCGCCTGGTCACCTGTATTCAGGTACTCTCATTGGAGCGATCAATGTCATCAATGATTGCTCCAATCAGATTACCTCCACCTGTCACCACCCCATCATCACCCTGTGACCGCCCTGCAGACCCTCACATTTGGTGAGGATTTCTACAGAGCGATCACATCTGATGTGTCTGTGCTGGGCCTTGTAGTGCCACAGAATATTCTGTGACACCACAAGACCATCTTCTCACTGTTCCAGTCGCTGCTGCTGCCGCTGCTCCTGGATCTTCTGTTCCAGCGTCCTGGATCTTCTGCTCCTGAGCTGCTGTGGTTCCTGCTCCTGAGCCTGCTGCTGATCCTGCAGAGAAGACTTTGGTAAGTCTGTTCTCCCCTCATCCACCCCAATCCCCCCTCTTTTTACCCCCCCTTACCTTTTTTTTCTGCGTCCTGCAGCGGTCTCCAGCTCTGGTCCGAGTCTCCAGCTCCACTCCCGGTCACCAGCGCCGGGCTCCTGGTCACCAGCGCCGGGCTCCCGGTCTCCTGCTCTGGGTCTTCTGTTCCAGTCCTGCTGACCCTTTGGTAAGCCCATCTCTGATCTCCCCTCATTCACCCCAATCCCCCTCTTCCCACTCCCCTGTCTTTTTACCCCTCTTCCCACTCCCCTGTCTTTTAACCCCCCTTCCCACCCCAGTGTCCCTGTTAATTCTTGGGCTCCTGGTCTCCTGCACCGGGCTCCTGGTCTCCTGCACCGGGCTCCTGGTCTGGGTCTTCTGTTCCAGTCCTGCTGACCCTTTGGTAAGTCCATCTCTGATCTCCCCTCATCCACCCCAATCCCCCTCTTCCCACTCTCCTGTCTTTTTACCCCTCTTCCCACTCCCCTGTCTTTTTACCCCCCTTCCCATCCCAATCCGCCTCACCCCAGTGTCCCTGTTAATTCTTTTGCTTCTGATCTCCAGCTCCAGTACCAGTCTCCTGCTCCGTGCTCCTGGTCTCCTGCTCCGGGCTCCCGTCTTCCTGCTCCGGGCTCCCGTCTTCCTGCTCCGGGCCCCCGGTCACCAGCGCCGGGCTCCCGGTCACCAGCGCCGGGCTCCTGCTACGGGCTCCCGGTCCTGAAAGAACAGAGAGGACTTTGGTAAGTAATCTGATCTCCCCTCATCCAACCCAATTACCCTCTTCCCACTCCCCACACATTTGTGCGCACATCCAGCAGCCGCCGAGTATTGATCGGTGGCATAGTTCACCAATCCACTCTCGTGCTCGCTGTTTGCACCACATACAGCATTTCCTTTTTCCACACACTCTAAATAAAGTACTGACACACACACACTCTCAAAGAATTGACACACACGCACCACATACATAACAAACAATGTCCTGCTCATCCCAAACTCATTATTCAGCGGAGGAGGATTGCGCTATTCTTGCCTCCGACACTGACAGTGAGGGTGAGGATCCCACATTTCTTTGTTTTTCCGACTCCTCGTCGTCTTCCTCCTTCTCTTCTTCCTCCTCTTCCTCAGGTTCTGCTGGCCCGCCCCGCCGTCGTCGCAGGAGAGATGTTCCTGCGCCCCCCACTACTGAGCCTATATGGACTTCGCCCCCCGAAAATTATGAGCAGCTGATTCCTGATTTCGTAGCGGAATCAGGAATCAAGTTTGACACCACCGGCCTCACAGAAATAGACTTTTTCAAAGTCTTTTTCTCTGAGGATTTTATAAACCTCATGGTGGGCCAAACTAATTTATACGCTCATCAATTTTTAGAACAAAACCCCTCTTCATCATTTTCTAACTGGTCTCGTGTAGACACAGTAGAAATGATGAAGTTTTGGGGCCTGGTCCTTTTTATGGGGATCTTGAAGAAGCCCGAGCTTCGGCAATACTGGAGTGTTGACGTTTTGTATAACACTCCAGTGTTCCGAATGGTCATGCCCCGGACACGTTTTCAGGCCATCTACAAGTTCTTGCATTACCAAGATAATGCAAGGTGTCCTGCACGCGATGACCCGAACTTTGATAGTCTTTTCAAAGTTCGGCCGGTCATTGAACACTTCAACAACAAGTTTGGTGAAGCGTACGTGCCCCAAAGGGACATTTGTGTGGATGAGTCCTTAATTTCTTTTAAGGGGCGGCTTGGATTCCGGCAGTACCTGCCCAGTAAGAGGGCAAGGTATGGGATCAAGCTGTATAAACTTTGTGAGAGTACCTCAGGATACACTCACAAGTTTAGAGTTTATGAAGGGAAGGACTCCCGGATTGAACCCCCTGAATGCCCCCCTGTTCTGGGAGTGAGTGGGAAAATTGTGTGGGATTTGGTGCACCCACTGCTTGATAAAGGTTATCACCTCTACGTGGATACCTTTTATACAAGTATCCCGCTCTTCCAGTCCCTCTCTGCGCGACGTACCGCAGCCTGCGGTACTGTCCACAAAATTCAGAAAGGCCTCCCAAAGACGCTAATTGGGCAGCTGCTCAAAAGGGGTGAGAGCAGAGCCCAATGTAGCGACCACCTGTTGATGGTCAAGTACAAGGACAAAAGGGATGTCCTTTTCTTGACCACCATACATGGTGATGGCAGCACACTCAGCACTGTACGAGGTTCCACTACACAGGTCGTCAAACCAGACTGTGTAGTGGGGTACAACAAGTACATGGGGGGAGTTGATCTCTCTGATCAAGTCCTCCAGCCATACAGTGCTTTGAGAAAGTCCAGAGTGTGGTACAAGAAGCTGGCCGTGCACATTGTACAGATGGCAATGCACAATGCTTTCCTTCTGTCACAATGTGCAGGCCAGACTTCTGCGTTGTACCTTCAGTTTCAGGAAACAGTTATCAAGGCCCTGATATTTGGCAGCGGTGACAGAGAGGGCCCCAGTACTTCTGGAATTGAAGGACCAAGAATTGTACCAGGCCAGCATTTCCCAGGGCAGATCCCTCACAGCGGAAAAAAAGGAAAGTCATAAAAGAGGTGCCGAGTGTGTTATAAAAGTGGAATACGCAAGGACACCATTTATCAATGTGACACCTGCCCTGACAAACCTGGCCTGTGTATGAAAGACTGCTTCAAAAGGTACCATACTTCGATGGACTATTGAATTAATTTCTGAAGTATGACAACCTGACGAACACTGCACCGCTGACGTAGTTTTCGTCAGGTTGTCATACATCAGTTGTGTAGTGTTCATCAGATTGTCCTACACAACTGATGTATAACACTACATTACAAAATTCAAAAATCAACTAACACTACCAAAAAGGGGGCACTTGTTAGGCATTTCACTGTTTAGGCACATCAAGGGCTCTGAGAACATGACATGACGCCCGCAGACCATTCCATCAAAGTCTGCGTTCAAAAGCGTCACTCCTTCCCTTCTGAGCCCTTACATGCGCCCAAACAGTAGTTTTTTCCAACACATGGGGTATATGAGTACTCAGGAGAAATTGCACAACAACTTATGGGGTGCAATTTCTCCTAGTACCCTTGTGAAAATATTTTTTTTTGCATTTTTGAGGAAAAAATGTTTTTTTTTTTTATTTTCACAAGTCAACATTATGATTTTCTGAGAGGCACCTGGGGGTTCAATGGGCTCACCACACATCTATATAAGTTCCCTGGGGGGTCTAGTTTCCAAAATGGGGTCACTTGTGGGGGAGCTCCAATGATTGGGCACACAGGGACTCTTCAAATGCAACATGGTATCCGCTAACAAATTGTCGGCTCAAATTGTTAGCGGATACCATGTTGCATTTGAAGAGTCCCTGTGTGCCCAAACATTGGAGCTCCCCCACAAGTGACCCCATTTTGGAAACTAGACCCCCCAAGGCACCTATCTAGATGCATAATGAGCACTTGGAACCCCCAGGTGCTTCACAAATTGATTCGTAAAATTGAATAAGTGAAATAAAAACACTTTTTCATTTTTATGGATCAATTTGTGAAGCACCTGGGGGTTCCAAGTGCTCATTATGCATCTCAATAGGTGCCTTGGGGGGTCTAGTTTCCAAAATGGGGTCACTTGTGGGGGAGCTCCAATATTTGGGCACACAGCGGCTCTCCAAATGCAACATGGTGTCGCTAACAATTTGAGCCAATTTTGCGTTAAATTTGTTAGCGGACACCATGTTGCATTTAGAGAGCCGCTGTGTGCCCAAATATTGGAGCTCCCCCACAAGTGACCCCATTTTGGAAACTAGACCACCCAAGGCACCTATCTAGATGCATAGTGAGCACTTGGAACCCCCAGGTGCTTCACAAATTGATTCATAAAAATGAAAAAGTGTTTTTTTTTTCACTTTTTCATTGTTACAAATCAATTTGTGAAGCACCTGGGGGTTCCAAGTGCTCACTATGCATCTAGATAGGTGCCTTGGGGGGTCTAGTTTCCAAAATGGGGTCACTTGTGGGGGAGCTCCAAAGTTTGGGCACACATGGGCTCTCCAAACACAACATGGCGTCCGCTAATTATTCAAGCAAATTTTACAATCAAAAAGTCAAATGGCGCTCCTTCCCTTCAGAGCCCTGCCGTGCGCCCAAACAGTGTTTTTTCCCCAAATATTGGGTATCTGCGTGCCCAGGGGAAATTGCACAAAAATTTTGGGGTCCATTTTTTCTTGTTACCCCTGTGAAAATAAAAAAAATTGGGTCTAAAGTAACATTTTTGTGAAAAAAGTTAAATGTTCATTTTTTTCTTCAACATTCAAAAAATTCCTGTGAAGCACCTGAAGGGTTAATAAAGTTCTTGAATGTGGTTTTGAGCACCTTGAGGGGTGCAGTTTTTAGAATGGTGTCACTTTTGGGTATTTTCTGTCATAAAGACCCCTCAAAGTGACTTCAAATGTGATGTGGTCCCTAAAAAAATGGTTTTGTAAATTTTGTTGGAAAAATGAGAAATCGCTGGTCAACTTTTAACCCTTATAGCTCCCTAACAAAAAAAAATTTTGGTTCCAAAATTGTGCTGATGTAAAGTAGACATGTGGGAAATGTTATTTATTAACTCTTTTGTGGGACATATCTCTCTGATTTCAGGGCTTAAAAATTCAAATTTTGAAAATTGCAAAATTTTCAAAATTTTTGCCAAATTTCCGTTTTTTTCACAAATAAACGCAAGTGATATCGAATAAATTTTTCCACAATCATGAAGTACAATATGTCACGAAAAAACAATCTCAGAATCAGGGGGATCCGTTGAAGCGTTCCAGAGTAATTACCTCATAAAGTGACAGTGGTCAGAATTGTAAAAATTGGCCCGGTCATTAACGTGCAAACCACCCGCGGGGCTTAAGGGGTTAAAGTATGCCGACTATAATTGCCTGTTCAGAAGTTATCAAAATCTAGATTGTAAAAATAAACTGTTTCATTCTTGTCATTCCACTTTCCATTACTTCCTGAAAAGAACCAGAAGGGTTAATGAACTATATGAAAGCAATTTTAAATACGTTGAGGGGTGCAGTGTTTAACTCCTTTACAACCCAAGGTGGTTTGCACGTTAATGATCAGGCCAATTTTTACAATTCTGACCACTGTCACTTTATGAGGTAATTACTCTGAAACGCTTCAACGGATCCCCCTGATTCTGAGATTGTTTTTTCGTGACATATTGTACTTCATGATTGTGGTAAAATTTCTTCGATATCACTTGCGTTTATTTGTGAAAAAAACGGAAATTTGGCGAAAATTTTGAAAATTTAGCAATTTTCAAAATTTTAAATTTTTATGCCCTTAAATCAGAGAGATATGTCACACAAAAGAGTTAATAAATAACATTTCCCACATGTCTACTTTACATCAGCACAATTTTGGAACCAAAATTTTTTTTCTTAGGGAGCTATAAGGGTTAAAGGTTGACCAGCGATTTCTCATTTTTCCAACAAAATTTACAAAACCATTTTTTTAGGGACCACATCACATTTGAAGTCACTTTGAGGGGTCTTTATGACAGAAAATACCCAAAAGTGACACCATTCTAAAAACTGCACCCCTCAAGGTGCTCAAAACCACATTCAAGAACTTTATTAACCCTTCAGGTGCTTCACAGGAATTTTTGGAATGTGGAAGAAAAAAATGAACATTTAACTTTTTTCACAAAAATGTTACTTTAGACCCAATTTTTTTTATTTTCGCAGGGGTAACAGGAAAAAATGAACCCCAAATTTTTTTGTGCAATTTCTCTTGAGCGCGCTGATACCCCATATGTGAGGGAAAACCACTGTTTGGGCGCACTGCAGGGTTCGGAAGGGAAGGAGCGCCATTAGACTTTTTGAATGTAAAATTTGTTTGAATAATTAGCAGACACCATGTTGCGTTTGGAGAGCTCCTGATGTGCCTAAACAGTGGAAACCCCCCACAAGTGAAACCATTTTGGAAACTAGACCCCTTAGGGAACTTATCT
The DNA here is from genome assembly GCF_046119375.1 of Phyllobates terribilis. Taxonomy (NCBI): domain Eukaryota; kingdom Metazoa; phylum Chordata; class Amphibia; order Anura; family Dendrobatidae; genus Phyllobates; species Phyllobates terribilis. The sequence goes on along the minus strand of NW_027363222.1, from coordinate 1,071,274 downwards.
AGATGTGTGGTGAGCACCTTGCTCCCCTAGGTGCTTCACAGAAGTTTATAATATTGAGCCGTAAAAATAAAATTTTCACATTTTACCCACAAAAAATGTTTTTCATCCCCTAATTTTGCATTATCATAAGGGTAACAGGAGAAATTGCACCATTAAATTTGCTGTGCAATTTCTCCTGAGTACGCCGATACCCCATATGTGGGGGAAAACCACTATTTGGGTACACTGCAGGGTTTGGAAGGGAAGGAGCGCCATTTGACTTTTTGAATGTAAAATTTGCTTGAATAATTAGCGGACGCCATGCTGCATTTGGGGAGCCCCTGATGTGCCTAAACAGTGGAAACCCCCCACAAGTGACACCATTTTGGAAACTAGACCCCTTAGGGAACTTATCTAGATGTGTGGTGAGCACATTGGGAGACATAATAAACAAATCAGTAGCAGGTGAAGAATTGGTTTTATTTATTTTTTACGCCGTTCCTTGTGCAGTATAAGTGATGAGATTACTTTATTCTTCGGGTCGGTGCGATTACAGAGATACCAGATTCATATCGGGTTTTTATGATTGACAGCTGTAACACACTAAAAGACGCTTTTTTTGTAAAATCTAGTTTTTGCGTCGCCATATTTTGAGAGCTATCATTTTTCCATATTTCGGCCGACAGTCATGTGACAGCTTGTTTTTTGCGGGACGAGTTGACATTTTTATTCGTACCATTTTTGGGTACGTGACATTTTTTGATCGCTTTCTATTCCGTTTTTTGGGAGGTAAAATTAACAAAAACCAACAATTCAGGAATTGTTTTTTGAGGTTTTTTTTTAATGCCATTCTGCGTGTGGTAAAAGTGATAAGGCAGCATTATTCTTCGGGTCAGTACGTTTACAGCGATACTACACTTACTGTATATTTTTTTATGTTTTGGCGCTTTTACACAATAAAACAATTTTATAGAAAAAATATTTTTTTTTGCATTGCTTTATTCTGAGAGCTATAACTTTTTTATTTTTCGGTTTATGGAGCTCTATGGCGGCTTGTTTTTTGCGTAACAAGATGATGTTTTCAGTGGTACCATTTTTATTTCCATTTTGCTTTTCGATCGCATTTTTTTCCACTTTTTGTTTGGCGATATGAGGAAAAAGCATAGTTTTTTGCTCCGTTTTTTATTTATTTTTATTACGGTGTGCACAGAAGGAGTTAATTAGTGTGACAGTTTTATAGCTCGGGTTGTTTCGGATGCGGCGATACCAAATATGTGTACTTTTTTTGTTTTTGCATATACGGATTTATTGGTTTAAGATTTTATTTATTTATTTTTATTTATTTTGATTTTTTTTAGTAGTTTGAAAACATTTTTTTTACTTTTTTTTTACATTTTTACTTAGTCCCTGTATGGGACATAAATTTTTATTTTTCTGATCACTGATCTCATATAATGTAATAGACATATATTACATTACATGAGATCTTTGCTGACTGTTTCACAGTCAGTGTCTCCTGCCAGGCTTCAGCTGCAGGCTGAGCCTCGCAGGACACCGTATATGGCAGATCTGGAGGCGGTCATGTGACCTCCAGCTGCTATAGCAACGCCAGGTCCTGGAAGGTATCAGGGGTCGTCGGAGAGGTAAGTAGACGACCCCCTCTCCTCCTGCTGTCTTCTATATGCCGCGATCACTATAGATCGCGGCATATAGAAGACTGCAAAGGGTTAACATCACTGATGTTCCCTGTCAGAGCTATCGCTCTGCACCGCACCCGCAGAGCTTGCAGGACCCTCGGGGTCCTGAGCGCTGCGGGACCACCCACCGTTTTTAAGCGTCCGCGCTGCACAGAGTCCAGGCAGCGCGGACGTTTATCTACAGTGGGCGGTCGGGAAGCGGTTAAATAAAAAAAATTTTTTTTTTCACAAAGTAGAATAGAGAGTTACCTTTTTATTATCATCTAGGACTGTGTTCATACTTTCTATCCCTAGCGTATCAATAGGTCCATCAAAGATAACCCATTTTCTTTCCGGGGTCTCAGATAATGCAAACTCTCGGGAAGTATTAGCGACTATCCCATCGGTCCACTGCAAATGAAGAGAGGCATCAATAAAATTACTCTTCCCATAAAATCAAATAACGGAATGCCTGGGATTATGATATTGATGATACACAAGTATTGACTACACGTGGCCCCTATTGAAGTGAACGTGCCGACACCGGGAGAGACCGCAAGTAAGTGATTTGCATATATGCAGTCACATGCCAACTAGAAGTGCCTGACCTCACTCAAAGCAAGTGTATTGAGTGAGGCCAGACACAGTCTAGTCAGAATGTGGCTGGAAGTATGCAAACTTATGCTAATTTCTGGCATAAATAATACAATTTGTTGCTTCCATGTCTGATGGGGAAAATAAAACAGTTTCCAATTTTTGTGCAAACAGGGAGTAAGTCATAATAAAATGATTGCCCGGCAATGTATGGCTGGGGTCTATGTCTCTGAAGGAACCCCTTCTACCATGTCCATAAGCCATAAAAGGGGAGATTTTCCCATTTTCAGAAAAGATATTAGTATTATAAACAATAATTCCAATCATAGACGAACCTCATGTGACACTGGATCAAACTGCCCGAACAGCTGCCCCATGGTGATGGCTTTAGGGTTCACTGTCCGGTAAATCACTTTTTCTTCTTCGCACCCTCGCTCACTCATAAGAGACAGCGTATCAGCGAGGACGTGGAGGACCTTCGTTTTTCCAGAGAACGGCTCTCCAACCCACATAAAACTGTACGGGATAAACAAAATGCAGCATGGTCCATTGTATAAAATGGAAACAGCGAAGAATAAATCCCCCGTCCCATGGACTTCTGTAGTTACAGCTTACCCGTGTCTGACAATCATCATCTCATACGTCTGGATCATGTTCTCCAGGAAGACCTTCTCGGGCTGGATGTTGTGTCCAGCACAGCTCTCCTGTGCGCATTCCAGTAAATCCTGAGCAAAAGGAAGGTAAAATATTTCATCAGTCTGTTTACAGTGGATCCAATTAGAGGTGGGAGAATACATTTTCAGGACCCAGATCAGTATTCTGTGGCCGCTGGACGGGACCCCTGAGAGCCGCCTCTTAGCTGCCGGCATCCCCGGCTCCTCTTCTGATTATATGGCCTGGTGTACATCATGCTGCAACCATAACGTCATGCCAGGCCAGCTAATGTGAAGAAGAGCCGGGGGGCAGGAAGAAATAAGGTGGCTCTCAGGGGTCTCATTCAGTGCCCACCACTGACCTGATGTCACGCACAGTGTAGGAAAGACAAAGTGCGACACAAAGGGATGAGGGGAAGGGAGCCCAGACACTAGGGAAAGGGGGAAATGGAGACCTCCTAGGCTGATCTGCAATCACCCTGTCTCCCCTACCGACTCTATATTGGTTCCTCACCAATAGCCGCACAGGAACCTATCCCTGTATTTCCTTAGCACTTGGCTCTGGATAGGGAAGGGGGGGTGAGCACTAGTCGATCCCCACTGACAACTAAAGACAGCAAGGGTAGACAGACACAGGGGAAGTAGCTTAGCTTGAGTCGACTTCAGAGAGATGGCACACACATCCTCTTAGCACCAGAGAGGAAGTAAGAACTACACTTGCTCCAAGCCTTCACAAGGGGTCATGTGAATATCACTGGCACCTCTGTGTAGCAACCAGGAAGTATTTAAACACCCAGGCCTGATTGTCAATTAGAGCAGGAGGGAGGTAGCCGCTGGGTCCTACAGTGAGACCGCTAAGAAGATGTCTGTAATGCCAAACGAAGGGATCTCCTGCAACCAACTGCAGGGCGACTGTCTGTCACATCTGACGCACCCATGACACCTGCCCATTGGATCAGTCTCCTGCAAATCGATTCATTCATCTAAAAAAAAATGTCTCCATAACCTACAACTAAACTAGCGATAAATCACTCTCAGATGTTTTAACCATTTATTTTCTACATCAGATCATCTTGCATTGGAGGTATAGGTGAGCCCCCTTACCTCTGGTGCCCCTGTGCAGCTGCCCAGGTTGCACTAATGGGACCGGACGATGAGTGACAAGGTCATGTAACCCAATTCCAAAGCAGTGGCTCAGGATCGGGTGAATTCAATGGGATTGGTCTACCATCTACTGTGTATGGGGGCCTCATGACAGATTATGTTGGGGGACATAAAAATCGGGCGGTTGGAATTTAATCACCCGATCTTTACTTTCTGGCCCTGAAATTAGCAGCTGCCATAAGATTCTGGCAGCGACTCTGTCATAGAGAAAACAGGAGCGAGCATTCCTGAATATGGGGGAGCCGGGAAAGATAACTGTCATCCAAATGATAGCTGGCCAGCTATATAGGACCTATCACTTGCCATTAATATGCAATTTTATTACCTGGTGTAAATGCCGCTGTTCTCCTGAATCCGGTGTTGTTTTTCTTTTGCTCCTGCGCCTCTCCATTCCTGAGATATAGCCTCTTTATAGAAATCTAGTTCATAATTTTTAATAGCCAATTGGGCGTGGTCATCAAGTGCTCTCTGTGGGAGTCTTCAGGAAGGCCTTGCCCAGTTGGCTTAAAGGGCTAGAGGAGAGTGACAGATGTCAGGAACGGAGAGGAGCAGGAAGAAAAGAAAAACAATGCCGGAGTCAGGAGAACAGCGGCATTTCCATATTTATGGCGAGGGACAAGTCCTCTTTAAGTCTTGGAAAACCCCTTTAAGACACTATTATATTTTAATACCTTATAGTCGGCTTTCGGAAGTTGAATGCCAGGGAACAGGTCGCTGGTAATCCCATTGAACAGAGGAATATCAGGAGACAAAAATTTGGGTTCGTTTACATCCTTAATTGACCGCAAGAGCTAAATAGAATGAAAAAGGATTAAATGATAAAATAATTCATATACAATATGACATGAAACAATATTAAAAGTGAAGAACCCCATTACAAAGGAGCAGTCAGTTCTTGTGGTATGTCTGTATTAGTAAAGAATAGTATTCTCCAAAAAATAAGGATGAAACCTCTTTTCCTAAAACTCTACATTGTATCGTCCCTCTGTTATACCTCCTGGAAATGTATGTGTAAATGATATATAATGTATATATAATCTATATAGGGGACAACCCTATACACTCTGACTGTGCCCAAACAGTGGTGACATTGTCAGACTGTGTAGGGGACTCGTTATTGACAGATTTCAATTAATTCCTACATTTCCAGGAATGATAAAAGAGGAATGGAACGCTGCTGAGTTGCACTGAAATATGCTGCAGAATTGTTTTTCCATAGGGAATACATGTGGCCTCTGTGTTGCACTGTTAATTGCCGGCTGCAGAATGAGTTAAGTGAGATACTGTCAGTGAACTCGTTTTTGCTGGCTGACGGGGAGTTTGTAAATGTTTTATCTGTCTTTTTCTGAGCTCCTCTCAGTTTATTTATGACCACAGACCTTATCAAAATTGAATGTGCAGGGAATCAAAAAGCCGGTGAAAGCCAAGCGATGCAACATTTTAAATAAAACCCAATTGTTAAAATGATTTTTAGCCTAAAATACATGCGATTAAGTTAAAAATCAAAACTGTCCCATAAGATGAACAAGCTACGTGTTTAACAACTATAGTTTTGACACTTTTGCACAGATGAGATCTAACAAGCCAGGAACAGTAATGTGCAGAAATTATTTGCAAGTCTCTGTCTGCTACTATCGAATCATACATCTTTAATTTTTGTGATCCAAATGCTTCTCGGTAAGATGGTAATGCTATCCTATACGAGATGTAAAGCGACCAACAGTTCAGAACTTACAAGAATCTCTTCATTTTCATGGGGGAATTTCAGCTTCAGATTGCCAGCAGCGATCAGCACAGCCTTTACTGCACGCATCCCATAATCATAATGGAACTGGGACGAGAGCGGCTCCGAGCACAGCCGGTAAGTCATTACCATCTTCACCGAGAGAGGTTTAGCGTGCGGAAAACCGTAAGAATAAAGGCCGATCTCCGCAATCAGAGCATAGTTGGGGACCATCATTGCTACAGTCCGGAAAAGAACCTGAAATGCGCAAACCAGATGGGTCAGTCAACAAATGAAACTAAATTACTGTAAACCAGGCATAGAGCCGGGGAACCCATTATGTCCATTTACACTATCCTCCACCCCAGACCTAAAAGTGATGTGTCTATTCCACATCAGAAGAAATCAGTCAAAGTGTAGTTAAAGGGGTATTCCCATCTCCAAGATCCTGTCCCAATATGTAATAGGTGTAATAATAATAATGTGTGCAAATATCTCCAATTAGAAATGTAGTATAGTTCTTCTGATTAGCTATGTTGCTTACCCCCATGTGCAGGACATTGCAGTAGCTTAGGTATCCATGGTTACGACCACTCATAGTAACAGTTAGTTACTTGCTAGTGGTTGTAACCATGGATACCTAAACTACTGCTATGCCCTGCACATGGGTTAAGCGACATAGCTAATCAGAAGAACTATACTATATTTCCAATTGGAGGTATTTGCTATTAATATTATTATTACACCTATTACATATTGGGATAGAATCTTGGAGATGAGGATACTCCTTTAACCACTTAACCCCCGGGGACGTATTAGTACGCATATTTGTGTACCCTCCGTTCAGTGAGGGCTGCTGCGCTGAGCCCTCACTGAACCGAGCACATGTCAGCTGATTCTTACAGCTGACATGTGCCCGCAACAGCCGCGGGTGGAATCGCGAACCACCCGCGGCTGTTAACCAGTTAAATGCTGCTGTCAATCTCCGACAGCAGCATTTAACGCGCGCTTCCGGGTAGCGCGTCATAAGCCCCGCCCACCGGCGACCCCGTCACGTGATCGCGGGTCGCCGATGGGCGTGCATGACAACCCAGGGTCTGCAGCAGACGCCTGTGGTTGTCATGATCTTGTCGCTATGAGCGCCACCTAGTGGTCGGCGCTCATAGCACAGGACCATTTCTGCTGCATGCAGGGGACCTGCTCGTCCCCTGTATGTAGCAGAGGCGATCGGACAGTTGCTGCTTCTAGTCTCCTATGGAGACTATAGATGCATGCAAAAGGTAAAAAAAAAAAGTTTTTAAAAATATAAAAAAAAATAAAAAAATATAAAAGTTTAAATCACCCCCCTTTCGCCCCATTCAAAATAAAATATCTAAAAAAAAGCCCCACATACACATATTTGGTATCGCCGCATTCAGAATCGCCCGATCTATCAAAATAAAAAAAGAATTATTCCGATTGGTAAACGGCGTAGCGAGAAAAAAATTCTAAACGGCAGAATTACGTTTTTTGGTCGCCGCAAAATTGCAATAAAATGCAATAACGGGCGATCAAAACATCGGATCTACCCCAAATGTTATCAATAAAAACGTCAGCCTGGCACGCAAAAAATAAGCCATCAACCAGCCCAAGATCACGAAAAATGGAGACGCTACGGGTCTTAGAAAATGGCGCTATTTTTTTTTTTTTTTTTTTTACCAAATTTTGGAATTTTTTTTCACCACTTAAATATAAAAGAACCTATACATGTTTGGTGTCTATGAACTTGTAATGACCTGTAGAATAAGAAGGGCAGGTCAGTTTTAGCATTCAGTAAACATGGTAAAAAAATAAATAAAAAACAACTGTGGTATTGCACTTTTTTTGCAATTTTACCGCACTTGGAATTTTTTTCCCGTTTTCCCGTACAGGATATGATAAAACTAGTAATGGCGTTGAAAAGTACAACTCGTCCCGCAAAAAATAAGCCCTCACATGGCCATATTGACCAAAAAATAAAAACGCTATGGCTCTGGGAACAAGGGGAGCAAAAACGAAAATGCAAAAACGAAAAATGCTCCGGGGCTTAAGGGGTTAACACTTTCCAAATCTCTCTCCACACCTCTACTGTGTCCATTTTGGAAAATAGGAGAATGGGACATCAATATTAAGGAGCTTGCAGAAATGAGGGCATCAGGTGTTGTGATTATACATAGGAAATGTACAATCTCATATAGATTTCGGGGAGAATAATCCCTTTTATGAAATCTTATGTTTCTTTTGTAAACCTAGTATTTACTTGAAAGTTTGTGAACCCCTCAAAAATTTCTGTATTACTGCATAAATTTGACTTCAAGCTACATCAGTCTGTGAGGTCACAAAGGAACTCAAGGTAACGTCTAAGCAACTAAAGGCCTCTCCTCACATTAGCTAATGTAATTGTTCATGAGTCCACCATCAGAAGGACAATGAACAACAATGGCGAGCATGGCAGGATTGCAAGGAGAAAGGCAATGCGATTTAAAATGTCACTGCTAAAACTCACCTGGGCACATCAATAGGTAACTGGAATAATGCTTTGTGGAAGGATGAGGCCAAGATAGAGATTTTAAGTGAGAAGCTATATGTTTGCAGAAAGAAAATACTGCATTACAGCATAAGAACCTCCTATCATCTATGAAACACAAAGATGGGAATCGTAACATGCTTTGGGCCTGTTTTGCTGCACTTGGCCAAGGACGGCTGCCATCACTGATGGAACAATGAATTCTAAAATCTATCAGCAAATGCTAAAGGAAAATATCAGGATATCAGTTCATGTACTGAATCTCAAGAAAACGTGGGTCATGCAGCAAGACAATGGCCCAAAGACACAAGTCGTTCTACAAAAGAATGGTTGAATAAACAAAGTTTTGGAATGGCCGAGTCATAGTCCTGAGCTGAATCCTATAGAAATGTTGTGGAAGGGCCCGATGCAAGGCACTGGGACTCTTTACCAGCTCAGAACGTCCCGCGTAGCCAGGATTCATGGTAATGGCTACGAAGCAATTTGGGTTAAGCTTCAGTTCTGTTCCTTCGAAGATGAACATGTCCATCTTCATCTGGATGGCTCTCTGGATGCGGAGAATCTGTTGGGCCACCACGGACAACACCTCCAGCTCAATACGGTTAAACTCATCAAAACACGCCCATGCTCCCGATGAGGCCAGCCCTTGGAAAAACGAAAAAAAAGTATATACAGTACAGACCAAAAGTTTGGACACACCTCATTTAAAGATTTTCTGTATTTTCATGACTATGAAAATTGTACATTCACACTGAAGGCATCAAACTATGAATTAACACATGTGGAATTATATACTTAACAAAAAAGTGTGAAACAACTGAAAATATGTCTTATATTCTAGGTTCTTCAAAGTAGCCACCTTTTGCTTTGATGACTGCTTTGCACACTCTTGGCATTCTCTTGATGAGCTTCAAGAGGTAGTCACCGGAAATGGTCTTCCAACAATCTTGAAGGAGTTCCCAGAGATGCTTAGCACTTGTTGGCCCTTTTGCCTTCACTCTGCGGTCCAGCTCACCCCAAACCATCTCGATTGGGTTCAGGTCTGGTGACTGTGGAGGCCAGGTCATCTGGCGTAGCACCCCATCACACTCCCTCTTGGTCAAATAGCCCTTACACAGCATGGAGGTGTGTTTGGGGTCATTGTCCTTTTGAAAAATAAATGATGGTCCAACTAAACGCAAACCGGATGGAATAGCATGCCACTGCAAGATGCTGTGGTAGCCATGCTGGTTCAGTATGCCTTCAATTTTGAATAAATCCCAAACAGTGTCACCAGCAAAGCACCCCCACACCATCACACCTCCTCCTCCATGCTTCACGGTGGGAACCAGGCATGTAGAGTCCATCCGTTCACCTTTTCTGCGTCGCACAAAGACACGGTGGTTGGAACCAAAGATCTCAAATTTGGACTCATCAGACCAAAGCACAGATTTCCACTGGTCTAATGTCCATTCCTTGTGTTCTGTAGCCCAAACAAGTCTCTTCTGCTTGTTACCTGTCCTTAGCTGTGGTTTCCTAGCAGCTATTTTACCATGAAGGCCTGCTGCACAAAGTCTCCTCTTAACAGTTGTTGAAGAGATGTGTCTGCTGCTAGAACTCTGTGTGGCATTGACCTGGTCTCTAATCTGAGCTGCTGTTAACCTGCGACTTTTAAGAACCAAGAATATAAGACATATTTTCAGTTGTTTCACACTTTTTTGTTAAGTATATAATTCCACATGTGTTAATTCATAGTTTGATGCCTTCAGTGCGAATGTACAATTTTCATAGTCATGAAAATACAGAAAAAAATTTAAATGAGAAGGTGTGTCCAAACTTTTGGTCTGTACTATATAATCAAAACATGTCAGCAGAACATCGGTTGGAGTCAGTTTATTATCTGCAATGGAGCAGCTTAACATTGTATGTACCTTTGACATTGCTATGTAGTCCAAACCATCAGAGCAGTTAAAGACCACACACTGCACGGCCAGCGCCTTGGCCAAATCTTTGGTGGTCTCAGTTTTTCCTGTGCCGGCCGGACCTTCTGGAGCTCCACCAAGATTTAGATAAAAAGCACCGATCTACCAATGAAACATGAAAGAACTGGTATGAAATATCAATAAACTTTCTAAGAAGTTTCATGCATCATACAAAAGTCAAAAAGATTTCTGAGCATAACCCATCACATCATACCAGAGTCCGCTAGCATCTGTCAGTGAGCGGAGTGATGACCAGGCGTGGGGAGTTGCCCAGGTACTCATAGGCGGACTTCACATTGCAGTTGATGATTCGCACTCTCACATTCTCATTCTCCCAGTAATAGCGGAGTTGGGCAAGCCACTGGAAGTCTGTTTCATGAGAAACTCCTGAGCAATGTAGGAAAAGATAGTCAACCTCTAAGACACTGCAGAATCACGAGGGAGAGTTTCTAAAGGGAAGGCAAATGCACATACATTATAGGACAAAACTCCTAGTCACCGAATTCTGCTTTTTTCATTTAGTCCCATTGCCCACGGTGTATAACATCCAGACTCTCAGCCCCCAGTTTATAAAATCCGGCCTCTCGCCTCCCCCGGGGTATAACATCCGCCCCTCGCCCCTAGTTTAGTATAACATCCGTCCCCTCGCCACCCCCGCCAGTGTATAAAATACATCCCCTCAACCCCACTGTATAACATCCAGCCCTCGGACATGTATAACATCTAGCCCCTCGTACCCCTAGGGTATAACATCTGGCCCCTCGGCCTTGTATAACATTAAGACTCTCGCCCCCCACCAGTGTATAACATCAATCCCCACGCCCCCCGGTGTATAACATCCGCCCTCCCATGCTGTGTGCTGTTACTAACATATGACAGAACAGCTGGTGGTGCAGAGCTCTCTGATACCAGCGCGGTCTTGTAATAGGAGCCACCGGGGTAACAAGTCTGGATATTACATTTCTTCCCTCCTAAATCTTCCCCCATCACATGTGAGTGATATTATTAAGGAGTAGAAGGAACTGCAGCAACTCAGGAGACCCCGGAACATTACAGAGCGGGGTCACTGAGTGCTGAGGAGCAGAGGGCAGAACGCTTTCCTGACTCCATTGGTAACAACATCACCACAAAAACTGCGCCCCCGCCAGGAGCTTTATGGCCGAGCAGCTGCATGCAGCCTTACATCACCAAGCACGATGCCGAGCGTCGGATGGAGTGGTGTGAAGCCGCCACCACAGGACTCTGGAGGAGACCTGTTCTGTGCAGTGACGGATCACACTTCTCTATCTGGCATCTGATGGACGAGTCTGGATTTGGTGAATGCCAGGAGAACGTTACCCTATTAACTGCATTGTGCCCGCTGTACAGTTTGCTGGTGGAGGTATGGCTTTGTTTTTAGGGGTTGGTCTAGACCCCTTAGTTCCAGTGAAAAGATATCTTAATGCTTCAGCACAAGATGTTTTAAACAATTGTAGCTTCCAACCCTAAGGGAATAGAAGAGCAGAACTGTTTCACACACGTTCTCAACCTCAACCCCACTAAACACCTTTAGGATGATTAATTAGAACAAATACTGCACAATGGCAGCATAAATAGGTCACCGCAACATAGGGAAGAACAATGTCAGTCACACATCAATTACATTGCCATATGTCTGCTCAGGCTTAGAATGGCTGACCATTCAGAGAATTACATAATACCTACAAAGAAACCGAACAAAAGGTCATTAAAGGAATTGACATAAAAACCCTTTATTAGTACATCCATGGTTATGGAAGGACACCGCACAGAGGAGGGCACACACACCATTGATAGAAAATATTACACACCGCACCTAGGCAATCCAAAACACTGACTATAAAGAATATCAATTGTGGCAATGAGTCATATACAGGGGACGCCGACACCTACAGATGCCAAAACATTCCTATATAGTGACCACCATCTCAATATGCAGAAATGACTACTGCCCCATAGACGTCATTGTAAGTACACCCCAAGATTGCTTTACTGTGACAAGATCAATTGTGTCCTATGAAAACTCAAAGAAAAGAGGGGGGAATATAACATAGATATGGAAAGAACATAGGAATGGGGTGAAATGTATGAAGGTGCTCTGCATATTGAGCTGTGATATCTGTAGAGGGACGGACTCCATATTAACATCCTGTATATGGATTTAGAATAGGGGGCCATAAAAGCCCCTGTAGGTGTAATGTGGAGGGGGCACAATGCCTTTCTCCATGTAGTGTATGATAAATAGAACATGGTATTGGAAAGTTTGGTGCCAGCCATGATGTTTGCACAAACCTGTTTGGATCATTTCCATGCCCACGTCACGAGCGTGCCCCTCTATGGTGACGAGAGCCCCCAATGTGGTGCGAGTCTGCTGGGACAATTTGCCTCCTCGCACAAGCTCCACAATATCATTTAGCTGGAGGTGCAGATTATCATAGGAGTTTTTCAGGCCCTACAAGAAGGATGTAACGGTGAAATCATCTGCAGAAACATTCATAGAACATACATATTGCAAGGGGGCTGAAATCTATACAGATTATAAGCTGCAGACTAGATTGAGAACTCCACAATATGCAGGCACTTTATAATGTACACAACAATTTTACAACATATCTTTATAGAAGTTGGAGATCTGGATTGAACCCAGAGCTCCAAATACCCAGATGTACCTCTATAAAACCCTGCCACAAACAGCATGGAAAACTCAATGCAGATGGATTCATTTTATGCTGGTATTATGGGAAATCCCATACAATGTCTTCCCTTATTGGTAGATATGACGAGAGTAGAGATGAGCGAATGGATTTGCAGGACTCTGGTCCAACAGTCGGGTCAGTATTCCACGGCCGCAGGACCGGAGCTCCATGAACCGGCATCTCCGGCTCCTCTTTTGATGTCGATGTCATAGTTGTGGTGTGAGGCACAAATGACATCACGCCTGGCCGGCTAATCAAAAGAGGAGCCAGGGATGCCAGCATGTAAGAGGCGGTTAGCAAGGCTCCCATCCAACAGCCACAGACTACTAACCTGCTCTCTTAGACCAAGGTCCTGCAAATTTAGTTGCTCATCTCTAGACAAGATGCATGAATCAATGCAAAATCCCAACAATACTATGGAGCCTTTTGGGTACCTTCAAGATATTGAGCCACTGTACAACTGCAACCCCCAGGAGAAGACCCCTGGGCAAGAACAGTACATGGGCTCTTTGCAGTCTAATAACGTACTGTGAAAGAAGCTGCTTGCATCTTTTGATGTGAATGTGGGTCCCCTTACCTCTGTTGCACCAATGGTATATCCGCCCCTGGAAACTCCTATGAGCTGCGTCCCTGGGTATGACAATCTATTAGCAGGAGAACACATGAAGTCTGTCTATGAATGTATATATATGTATTTCTCCCAGAAAATTATTACAATTACACGTTTTGTTGTTCACATGTTTATTTAATTTGTGTGTATTGGAACAACACAATAAGAAGATATTGGTCAACAATTTTGGTTCTCAAGTCCTCAGACAGTTCTCTTTTCCTCTTTCTGTTCTCCCTACTTAGTGTGGCACGTAACAACGCAAAGATTGAGTCAACTTTTCCCCTTTGTATCGGGTTTCAGGTGTGACTTTCATATTGCCCACACCTTTTACTTGTCACAGGTGAGTTTGAACGAGCATCACATGCTTGAAACAAAATTGTTTACCCACAATTTTGGAAAGATGCCAACAATTTTGTCCGGCCCATTTTTGGGGTTTTGTGTGAAATTATATCCAATTTGCCTTTCTTTCTCTGTTTTTTTTTGTGTTGTTCCAATACACACAAAGGAAATAAACATGTGTATAACAAAAAATACACATGCAATTGCAATAATTTTATGGAAAAATACTTCAAGGGTGCCAACACTTCCGGCCATGACTTTATAGTGAAGCAACCTTGATCAGTAAAGGAGCTTATGCCGTACCTCTGGGCCACTGCCGATAGCTTCATGCCCTTCACTGGTCCAGAACATCTGAGACACACAGAGCACGACCTGTCCCGGCCATTCCCTCACCCAGTCTTTTCTTGCAGTCTCAGGGTATGCCTTTTAAAAAACAGTTAAATTACGTTGACAGAAGCATTTAAGAGAGGGACAACCTTACTAGTATTATCTAGCAAATTCATTTCTACCGATTGCAGGTAGAAGATCTGCTACCTGGCTCTATTGCAAGAGATACATCATCCACAAATCATTCACTGCTGCCAAATAATCTTATACAAATATAAAAGTACTAGATTAGTTCCAATTAATGCTTTTGGTCTGTAGGTAGATCCGTACCATTCGTGACCGAGCAATAACATCATGCACGCTCCTTAACATGACATCTTCCCCTTGGATGAGCCACTTCTCCACGGCCCCCCGAGCCTCGGAGGTGGAGATGGTCTGGATGAGCTCTACGCGTTCCCCCTCGGTGCTGTACATGGCTTTGATGTCCAGGTTAGGAAGGAACTCCAGCTTTGCGATGCCTTCAAAGCCCTTCTTTAGATGTGGTTGGACCCGCAGAGGATCTTTAGTCTCAGAGAGAATTTCTAGCATTTCGTCGTTGGACAGGAAGAAAAAGCTAAAGCGAAAATGCACAATATGATAAAAATGTCATTAAAGTATTGGGTCAGGCGCCATTTGTATTAGTGTCTATGTGAGAAAATAGAAAAGCAAAGCTTTCAAGTAAAGATTCAGTCCCCATACACATTGGATTAAAATAGTTTAAACCTGACGATTGCAGCAGGACCGGCCTACCCACTGATGTGTATGGGGGTCTCCTGACTCTCCCCCGATAGAGGATGTCAGGGCCAGAAGGATCGGGCAGATGGGATTTCAATACCCGGTCTTTTGGTTCTCCGGGGAGATAACCCGCTGCCGGAGGTGTCCAGTACCGACTTTCTCCTCTCTCCCCATTAAAAACACATGACTGTTCAGCAGAATATGTGGGAGTCAGGAGAAATAGCCAAATTACCATTCAGACGACGGGTATCTCATATCTCATGCGTATGGCTAGCTTAAAGGGGCTATCCAGCTTTGGGAACTTTTTTATTTAACTGAAATGGGTATTCCCATCTCCAGGATTCTTCCCCAATATGTAGTAGGTGTAATAATAATAATATTAGCAAAAACCTCCAATTAGAAGTGTAGTATAGTTCTTCTGATTTGCTTTGTCGCTTACCCCATGTGCAGGGCATTGCAGTAGCTTAGGTTATGACCACTAGCAAATAACTGTCACTATATGAGTGGTCGTAACCATGGATACCGAAGCTGGGGAAAGCGACATAGCGAATCAGAAGAACTATACTACATTTCTAATTGGAGGTATTTGCTAATATTATTATTATTACTACGCCTACTACATATTGGGATAGGATCTTGGAGATGGGAATACCTATTTAATTGCGAGTATTTGCGACAATTCAGTTTCATTAAAAATGTTGCACCGTTAGGCTTTTTGTTTCCTGTACATTCAGCTTTGATGTGATCTGTGGTCATAAATCGGCTAAGAGGAGCTGAAAAAAGACAGATTAAAAATAAGTCCAATAGCCAGCGCAACACAGAGCCAATAGAAGGCAAACAGTGCAAAATTATTAATGAAATCCAATTACAAAAATGATTTCAATGGTTTAAATAAGAAAAAAAAATTTCTTTAAGGAGTATATAGAATCATTGCAACAAGTGAAAGGACTATACCGTGGGAAAAAAGCCTCTTCTTCTCCAGATAGGCATTCAGACCTTTCATGATTTTATCCAGAAGCACATTGCTGTCCTGAAGTTTTTCCAGAAGTCCGGTCAGAGAAGTGGCGCTTAAAGACTAAAACAAAGTAGATAGCCCATAAGTAAGATTCCATTATATAGTTATAGAGACTGAAAAAAGGTCACATTCATTGACTATTGTGCCAATAGTTCATATTAAAAAAAAAGTTAGAACCTATTTGGATAGAAAATAGAAGATGCGGGAAGCTGGAGTCCAGGCAGTGCGGAGCCCCATAACCCGGGATCCTTGTGATGGAAGCATCAGGACACGGACTCTTGGAAAACATCAATCCTGGATGCAAGATGACCGTGCTTTCTTGTATCAGTCCACCATGAAGCATCCATTTACCTTCGGGTCTTTAACGCAATGTTTCATGATCTCTCTCCAGTTTCTGTCCACAGTCTGGAATAAGCGTCCTTCTTCAGGCATTTGCTGCATGATGTCCTCAGAAGAGAAGATGGGGTCTAGATAAAGCCACTGGGCCTGCACCTTCAGCCATTCGTCAATGGTTTCCTGGATCCTTATCAGTCGTTCCTCCCATTGCTTAAAGGAGGAGAGCAAAAAGTTAATTACACATAAAATGAAAATGAGAGAAAAAAATGCTATCATTTTAGAAGATAAATTATCAATGGATATGAATTCTGAATTGTTGGACATTTGTAGGGAAAGTTTGGTGAGACTCCTTGATACCATCCCCTTTACATGTAAGCTGGAGCCGCATGTAACTTTAGCCTCGGAGATCCTAATGAAACCTTAGCTTCTGCTAATAAGCAAGTGAATATTTTATACCTTGATTTCTTTCTCATAGGGCTTGATGAAAGGCGATCCCCTCATTGTCTGAGTCTTCACAATTTGGTCATCCAGAGTGGTTTGGAATTCATCCACTGCTGATAGAATAGAAACGCCAGATTCTCGATAGGGACTGGTATTAAAGGATATGGAGTCCCACATTTCTTCCATGGTATGCATCGCCTTCTCCAGGGAAAACTCCTAATAAGAAAACACAGAAACTTTTCACTAGTAGCAGATTCCTCTTTGTTCCGACAAGGATGGGGGAGAAGCATATATTCAAGGATGGGGGGGAGCACATACAAGGATGGGGGAGCAGCATATATACAAGGATGGGGGAGCAACATATATACAAGGATGGGGGAGCAACATATATACAAGGATGGGGGAGCAACATATATACAAGGATGGGGGAGCAGGATATATACAAGGATGGGGGAGCAGGATATATACAAGGATGGGGGGCAGCATATATACAAGGATGGGGGGCAGCATATATACAAGGATAGGGAGCAGCATATATACAAGGATAGGGAGCAGCATATATACAAGGATGGGGAAGCAGCATATATACAAGGATGGGGGAGCAGCATATATACAAGGATGGGGGAGCAGCATATATACAAGGATGGGGGAGCAGCATATATACAAGGATGGGGGAGCAACATATATACAAGGATGGGGGAGCAACATATATACAAGGATGGGGGAGCAACATATATACAAGGATGGGGGAGCAGGATATATACAAGGATGGGGGCAGCATATATAAAAGGATGGGGGGCAGCATATATACAAGGATGGGGGGCAACATATATACAAGGATGGGGGGCAGCATATATACAAGGATGGGGGAGCAGCATATATACAAGGATAGGGAGCAGCAGATATACAAGGATGGGGAAGCAGCATATATACAAGGATAGGGAGCAGCATATATACAAGGATGGGGGAGCAGCATATATACAAGGATGGGGGAGCAGCATATATACAAGGATGGGGAAGCAGGATATATACAAGGATGGGGAGCAGCATATATACAAGGATAGGGAAGCAGCATATATACAAGGATAGGGAAGCAGGATATATACAAGGATGGGGAAGCAGGATATATACAAGGATGTGGATGCAGGATATATACAAGGATGGGGGGCAGCATATATACAAGGATGAGGAAGCAGGATATATACAAGGATGGGGGAGCAGCATATATACAAGGATAGGGAAGCAGAATATATACAAGGATAGGCAAGCAGCATATATACAAGGATGGGGAAGCAGGATATATACAAGGATGGGGTAGCAGCATATACACAAGGATGAGGGAGCAGCATATATACAAGTGTAGCGCCCTAAGGGTTCGGCCGCTACAGGGGTATTGCACCTCTGCCAGAGGTGTGATATTCCACTCCCGGGTAAGGATGGAGTATGGACCAGGGCTCAGTTAGCAGCATGCATCACACACACCCCATTTCCGAGGGACAGCTCAACGGTGCTCCCATTAGTACAGTAATGCAGGCACGACAGACCATGTCCCTGGCTGGAGTGGAGGGGGGGGGGGAACCCAGTGATGTAGGAGCAGGAGGGGACGGTTCCTGAGCATAGGTAGGAGCTCATTGGTTGCTGGTCACCTGAGCTCACACACTAGGGAAGGGTATATAAGGTGGGCACCATCTTAGTTCTGGGTGGTTGAGTTCAGTGAGAGAAGGAGTTCAGCCAGAGAGGGCTGACAGGAGGCTGTGGCTCAGTCTGGGCCCAGCTCCACGAGGCAGGCCTAGGGTGAAGGCCGGAGCCAGAAGGAAGGAACAGAAACAGAAAGGAACAGCAAAGAAAAGAGAAGTACCCAAAGTGTAGAAGGGCTCAAACAAGAAGGCAGAAGGGACCCTAAGAGCCCATGAGAATACCGGGTGAAGGGTCAGGCAGATTAAGGGTACCGGATCCCAAGTTGGTGGAGGAGAAACTACCCTCAGCCAAAGACTGGAGGTCGTGATCATTTATTGGTGCGACACCTCACCAAACCTGCTAGGAAGGCACCATATAGGACAGCGGGGAACGGGGCCCACGTTTACCCGCGCAGATCCGCGGTAGCTGGACAAAAGTTGGTCACTGGTGGGGCAGGCCAGAGAAAGGATTGAAGGGGGTTCTGTGCCATGTTCCTGAACTACCTGGGGGTTGACCGAGCCCCTCACCTGGTGGACGCAGCACGGCTCGGGCGGTCATTGCTGACAGAAGTGACTGGGAATATACGAACTGTGAGTGAAAGACCCTGGACTGCAACACGTTGTCTTTGTGCTTTTTGCTTCGCCAGCACTAACGGTACTGGGACTCCCTGCACCATCACCCGCACCATTCACTACACTGCCCTGGGGCTGCACTCTTCCCGTGGGGAGTTACACTACCTCAGCTGCATACACCATCAGCCTCAGCGGTCTGCCTTGCAGCGGTGGTTCCTAATAGCCGCAATCCACGGGTGGCGTAGTCGGACATTACCTAAAGCACATAGTAGACTACCAATGGTCTGACCACCCTGAGCCACGGGACCGGGTCGCCACCACTACTCCCAGCATTGCCCTGAAGCCCGGTTCCGAGTACCCCACGGCCCAGGGGGCGAGTCACAAGGATAGGGAGCAGCATATATACAAGTATGGGGGAGCAGCATATATACAAGGATTTGGGGGAGCACATACAAGGATGGGGGAGAAGCATATATACAAGGATGGGGAAGCAGGATATATACAAGGATGGGGGAGCAGTATATATACAAGGATGGGGGAGCAGCATATATACAAGGATTTGGGGGAGCAGCATATATACAAGGATTTGGGGGAGCACATACAAGGATGGGGGAGAAGCATATATACAAGGATGGGGAAGCAGGATATATACAAGGATGGGGGAGCAGTATATATACAAGGATGGGGGAGCAGCATATAAACAAGGATGGGGGGTAGCAGGATATATACAAGGATGGGGGGTAGCATACATACAAGAATGGGTGAGCAGTAGTGTTGAGCATTCCGATACTGAAATATCGGGTATCGGCCGATATTCGCGGTATCGGAATTCCGATACTTAATTCCGATACTTTTACAATATCGAATACCGGAATCGGAAGTTCCCATAATGCCTGCGCTCTGCAGTGTCTCTGAAGGATGACAAGCTGGATGGCAGCGCTCAGCTGCGATCCAGCCTGTCATCAGAATGCCATCCCAGCGTGAGAGAATTCTCCTGATTGTTTAAAAGCCGGCGGTTTTTAAACAATCACACAGCCCCATACTGCTTCCCCGCAGCCTCCCACCCCGATCCTCCGCTCCCCTCGCAATCTCCCATCCCAATCGTAAGTTAGGACAGGGCGGGGAGCGCAGCACCAAGGAGCGGGGAGCGAAGGACCCGGGCGGGGAAGCCGGCAGTGAAAAGACTTCACCGCCGGCTTTCCCGTTCTGTGCTGCGCTTTCCCGCCGGTTATTTCAAATCAACAGCTGAGGTATCAGGTGATGCCGATCAGCTGTTCATTTGAAGTAGCCGCGGTGCCCTCAGAGGGTTCATGTGAGTTCATGCTTGACTGCATTGTATGAACTCACATGAACTTTCCCACGGCCGCACAGGTCAGACTCACCTCCCAGACCATCAGCCCGTCATGATTAGTGTGTGTGCGGTGTCTGTGCGATGTCTGCGAGTGTGTGCGGTGTCTGCGGGTGTGTGCGCGGTGTCTGTGCGATGTCTGCGAGTGTGTGCGGTGTCTGTGCGATGTCTGTGGGTGTGTTCGGTGTTTGTGCTATGTCTGCGGGTGTGTTCGGTGTTTGTGCTATGTCTGCGGGTGTGTGCGGGGTGTCTGTGCGATGTCTGCGAGTGTGTGCGGGGTGTCTGTGCGATGTCTGCGGGTGTGCGTGGTGTCTGTGCGATGTCTGCGGGTGTGTGCGCGGTGTCTGTGCGATGTCTGCGCGGTGTCTGTGCGATGTCTGCGGGTGTGTGCGCGGTGTCTATGCGATGTCTGGGGGGTGTGCGTGCAGGCAGACATAGGCCGATGTGACACTACTACTCCCATCGGCCTATGTCTGTCCCCCGTCCACTCGTGCCAGCAGGATCAGCTCGATGGGAGCAGTAGTTCCCATCAGCCTGATCCTGCTATTTAAATTGCCCTACTGTGTCCCCAATAAAATTTAAATACATGTCATTGGTGGCCAGTGGTTACCTACAATAAATTAGTTTATACATTACCTGTCCCCGCCGATCGCCACCTAAAATAAAGTAAAAAATAAAAAATTACACCTATACTCACCTAGACACCTAATTCCCCGAAGCCATCGATCTCCTGTAATAAAATCTAAAATAATAAACCACAACCTTATCCTTACCCCTCCGTAGTAGTCCACGAGTGTCCCACGATGATCTCCAGTTTAGAGCAGCCACATAGAATGTGACCGCTCTGAACCGCTGCCGCCGCTAGAATGACGGGGCCGTAAAGCAGCCCCGTCATTGCATAAGTGGGTTCGCCGGAGTTGAGGCAGCGCTGCTCCAGTCAGCTCCTTTACGGCCCTGCTGTATCGTGAGAAATTCCCGCGGTACAGCAGTGCCGTAAAGGAGGTCTCCGGAGCTGCGCTGACTGAATGCACTCCCGTGACCTCAGTCAGTGGCTCCCGCTGCCGGGAGCGGACGTGTTCCCGGCAGCGTGAGCTTACAGCAGCCATGCACTGCTGTCACCGTCTCCAGATGTGACAGCTGTGCATGGGAGATCAGCGCAGGAACGTGGACAGGTAACTATTTTTTATAGTAAACTAAGAATTAAATAAAATGGTGTGTTTTATTTCAAATAAATTATTTTTTTCTGGGTGTAGTGTGTGTTTTTCTTTTTAACACTTTGTAGGTTAGTAATGGGGGTGTCTTATAGACGCCCATCATTACTAACCTGGGCTTCATGGCAGCTGGCTCTGACATGAACCCCACCACTATTACCCCCTGCCACCGCACCAGGGCAGCGTGGAAGAGCGAGGCTAAGTGCCAGAATTGGCGCATCCTATGGATGCGCCATTTCTGGGGTGGCTGACGGCTGGTGTTTCTAGCCTGGGAGGGGGCCAATATTCATGGCACCCTTCCTGGGCTATTAATATCAGCCCCCAGGAAATTCATGAAATAATTAAAAAAAAATTGATGTGGGGCTTCGCCCTATATTTGTGTCCAGCCAGGTACAGCAGGCAGGAACGGGCTGCCCCCAACCACCAGCTGCCTATTTGTACCTGGCCGGACACAACAATATAGGGAAGCCCTTTTTTTCTTAATTATTCCATGAATTTTATGAAATAATAAAAAAAAAAAATACGTGGGGCTTCTCCCTATTTTTGTGTCCAGCCAGGTACAACTAGGCAGCTGGGGGCTGGAATCTGCAGAGCAGGGAGGCCCAAGCTTTCTGCCCCCCCCCACCGCTGCAAATTGCAGTCCGCAGCCACCCCGGAAGATGGCACGTTCATAGAAGCGCCATCTTCTGGCGCTGTACCCAACTCATCCAGGGCCCTGGTGCGGTGGCTCACTGGATAATAAAGGGGTTAGGGCCAGCTTGACATTATCAGCTGGCCCTAAGCCCGAAATTCATGGGGTCATGCCAATATTAGACATGACCGCCATGAATTTCTAGTAAAGTATTTAAAAAAAAACCACAACACCCAGAATAAAGTCCTTTAATTGAAATAAACACACAATTCTTTATTGTTCTAAATTAAACCATACTTACCATCACGCCCATTCCAGCTGAAGCCAACGATCTCCTGCAATAAATGAAAAATAATAAACCAACCTCATCCTTACCTTTCCATGGTTCCCAGGACAGCTTCAGCTCTGCTACATCGAGATGACAGGCTGGACCTGCAGAATGCTGCCATCCAGCCTGTCATCCCGCGGACACTGAGAAGCGCAGGCATGCTTGCGCTCCTCAGTGTCAGGCTGTGACGGCATCCAGATGAGCCGAGTCTCTCACGGTCACCGCATGTGCAGGGGAATTCTCCCATGCTGTCAGTGACGTGCATGAGGTGAGCTGAGTTCATTGTCGGCTCATCTGGATGCCGTCACAGCCAGACACTGAGGAGCGCAAGCATGCCTGCGCTTCTCAGTGTCCGCGGGATGACAGGCTGGATGGCAGCTTTATGCTGTGATCCAGCCTGTCATCTCGATGTAGCAGAGCTCGAGCCGTCCTGGGAACCATGGGAAGGTAAGGATGATGTTGCTTTATTATTTTATTTTTATTGCAGGAGATCGTTGGCTTCAGCTGGAATGGGTGTGACGGTAAGTATGGTTTAATTTAGAACAATAAAGAATTGTGTGTTTATTTCAATTAAAGGACTTTATTCTGGGTGTTTGTGTTTTTTTTAACTTTGACTATGGAGTTAGTAATGGGGGTGTCTTATAGACGCCTCTCCATTACTAACCTGGGCTTGATGTCAGCTGGCATTATAAGCTGACATCAACCCCAGCCCTATTACCCCACTGCCACCGCTACAGGGCAGTGGGAAGAGCGAGGCTAAGTGCCAGAATTGGCGCATCCTATGGATGCGCCATTTCTGGGGCGGCTGACGGCTGGTGTTTCTAGCCTGGGAGGGGGCCAATATTCATGGCACCCTTCCTGGGCTATTAAAATCAGCCCCCAGCTGTCTGCCGAGCCTTTGCTAGCTATTAAAATAGGGGGGACCCCACGTCATTTTTTGGGGGGGGGTCCCCCATTTTAATAGCTAGTAAAGGCTAGGTATTCAGCTGGGGGCTGATATTAGTAGCCTGGGAAGCTCCGTGGGTATTACCCCCTTCCCAGGCTTCAAACATCTGCCCCAGCAGTCTGCTTAACCTTCGCTAGAGACTAAAATTAGGGGGAACCCCACGCCAATTTTTTTTAAATAAATCCTTTATTTTAACACTAAATGACAAGTACAGTAATCAACACTATCACTGTACTTCTTATATATGTGACTGACATGTTTCTATGTATCTAATCTATGTGTGATGCTCTATTCTTTCTATTCTAAATTGTCGGGTACAGATGCTGAATTGCAGGCCGGCTTTTTTAAAGAGACAGTGCATTAAAACACTAATTTTTTTAAATAAATCCTTTACACTAAATGACAAGTACAGTATGCAATACTGTCACTGTACTTCATATATATGTGACTGACATGTTTCTATCTATCTAATCTATGTGTGAAGCTCTATTCTTTCTGTTATAAATTGTCGGGTACCGTTGTATGCCGCTGCTGAATTGCCGGCTTTTCATATTTCACTGTGAGCACTGTTCCCATCGATTTGGGCAACCACCTCCCCCAAAACATTCTACAATATTGTTAATTGTTTTCCTTCATGTAGAATTAACCTACAAGGAAAGAAAGGGTTTATTTTCATTCCGATATTTGTGTCCCATTGACTTGCATTGGTTTCCGGTACCGGAATCGGCGATATCCGATACTTTTTGGGTATTGGTCCGATCCAATCCGATCCGATATTTCCTGATATCGGAAGGTATCGCTCAACACTAGTGAGCAGCATATCTACAAGGATGAAGGAGCAGCATATATACAAGGATGAGGGAGCAGCATATATACAAGGATGGGGGAGCAGCATATATACAAGGATGGGGGAGCAGCATATATACAAGGATGGGGGAGCAACATATATACAAGGATAGGGGAGCAACATATATACAAGGATGGGGGAGCAGGATATATACAAGGATGAGGGAGCAGCATATATACAAGGATAGGGAAGCAGGATATATACAAGGATGGGGGAGCATATATACAAGGATGGAAGGGGGAGCATATTTTTTCTATCTGCAGACTCATGCCCCTGCTCCTGTTTGTGGCTGCTTTCGGTTCCCCTCGCCTGCTCTATGTAGGAGTTGTTTTTCTAAACTAAAACCTCAGTATTCTGGTTAAATGACCGTGTTGGCACTATGGGATAAATAAGTGGGTTTTGGGTTGCAGTTTGGGCTCTCGGTCTGTAAAAGGTTCGCCATCACTGACCTAGGATATTTTGGAGATATTGTCACTGCAGTATTTAGGTGTCACCATCTAGAGGTCGAAATGCAAATTACTACATGGATTCTTAAATTAAGAAATAGGGAGTCACATAGCAAGAGTGATTTGTATCATACTATCAAAAGATACTGCATCTTTTTGTAAAATCATCTCATATACAGTACTGTGCAAAAGTTTTAGGCAGGTGTGGAAAATATGCCGCAGAGTAAAAAGCTTTAAAAATAGAAGTGATAATAGTTTATTTTTAAGAACAGTTATTAGGCTATGTTCACATGCTGCGTTTTTTCAACCCTTTGCATAACTAATAATCTTTATAATAATAATAATCTTTTTATTTATATAGCGCCAACATATTCTGCAGCTGTTTACAATTCAGACAATTTACAGACATTCTGGGCGCTGTCCCCATCAGGGCTCACAATCTACATTCCCTATCAGTATGTCTGATACAAATGGAAGCAAGGGGACCCTCTGGGTTCTGTTATAGGACGGAAAATAATACTCCAATATTTGCAGTGGGTTTTTCTGCTGCAATTACTGAACATGTGCACATACCCTTATGACGTTTCTTTATATTTTAGTGGTTAAAAAAAAATTCAGAACCTTAAATTGTTTGTTCCTCCATATTCTGAGACCTGCATCTTTTCGCTCATGGAGCTGAGTGAGGTCTTGGTTATTTTTCGCTGGGAGCTGATGCTTTTAACCCCTTCACCACCTTGGGTTTTTCCATTTTTGCGTTTTCGCTTTTTGCTCCCCTTCTTCCCAGAGCCATAACTTTTTTTTTTTCCTTCTTCATGTTTAACATATTGTCTGAATAATTTAATATTTCGATAGATCGTACTTTTTTTTAGTCATGACGATATCAATTTTTTTTAAAATTTTTCCATTTTTGAATGGGGACAAAGGAGGTGCAGTTTTTTATACATTTTTATTTTTTAAATGGAACCTATCATGTGAAAAACGCTATCAACCTGCAGATGTGGGGTTACTCTGAACTTGCTCGGCGCCCGCACTTTTAGCCCCGCTGCCAGGAGGAAGCTTTATTCCTCCCGGCATTGGTGTAACCGCACCCCCCGGCATTGATTGACAGCAGCTCAGCAGTACGACCGGACGACAGTCAGTGCTGGAGGCGCCACTCTCTATGTACAGAGCAGTGACTGTACCCGCGCCACCGCACCTATGACTGGAAGCTGACCGCTGCCAGGAGGAATACACATAATTTCCTCCCGGCAGCGGGGCTCTAAATGCCAGGGCCAGACAGGTTCAGAACGCTATTAACCTGCAGATTAACCCTGTTTTTTCACGTGACAGGTTCCCATTTTTTTATTTCTACTTTTTTTGTACCACTAGGGGATCTCAACCTGCAATTGTTCAATTGCTTACACTAAACTTACCGGCTGCCATGGTAATGTGGCGCCCCTGCGGGTCCAGTTGCCACAGAGGTACTGCATCTCACCCAGAGGTGTGGTACTCCACACTCAGGTAAGGACGGAGTACTACCCGGGACCCACACACCCACATCCAATACTCTCCACTACAGTAGGGAAGGGCGAGATTGATCCTAAGGGAGAGCAGTCCCTGGTCCCTAGCTGGAGGGTGGAACCAGGTAGAGGAGGTGGGTGGAGGAAGAAGTTCAGGGGAGCACAGACAGAAAGAGTATAAAAGACAAGGGGAACCATCTAGAAGCGGACAGTACAGAGAGGAGCTCAGTTGGGAGTGGGAGCTCAGGAGGAACTCCGCTCAGGAGAGCAAGTTAGGAGAGAGAGGAGTCGGACCTAGTAAGAGAGGCCCAGGAGGAGAGTGAGAGAAGACGGGAGCAGCGAGAGAAAGGCTCCAGAGACAGAAGGGATCCCAGCAGCACGGTGAGTGCAGGAAGCCACCCGTGCGCCCGAATTCATGCTGACGTGGAGGGATCAGGCCGCAGAGGGGTACCAGCCCCACACTAGTGGAGAACAACCAGGTTCAGCTAGCCAACCGGAGGCTGCAGCATTTGCAAGGTGTTGCAGCCAAAATTCTCAATTATATCGCTGAAAAGGTGGCCACATAGGGTACAGGAGATTGCAAGTCGCCCGACAAGGCCCGAGGCCACTGGCTTGGGACACTGATTGTGAGGCGCAGGGTAGGAGGGTGAGAACCAGCGCCGTGAGACGACCAGGAAAGGTACATAGAACGGGGTCCCGTCCAAGTGCTCCTGAGGTACCTTAGAGTTTGCTGGATCACTACCCTGGAGGGGACAGGGCGACGTGGGAAGTTGCTGTTAGAACCTTGCTCTTAGGTTTTTTCTATTGCTGGTCACATGGCCTTGTTGGCCTATTTGGTCCTGCTCCGCCCTTCTGGCTTTGCTGGACTTCATTGTATTACTACTCTTTAGCTAGCCGGTGCTCAGTATCTTACTCTGTTAGTTTGCTTGGTCTTCGGACCTCTGTGTTCTATATATATTGTTTGTTCGTCTGTCTGCTACTATTTCTGTTAGGAGGTGTCCATTTTGCTCCCAGTCCCTAGTACTTGTAGGGATTCCTTCCCCACATCTATAGGTCTCCGTACAGACTAGCTGAGGACTTTAGCAGGTCTGATTGCAGGATCAGGTTCCCTGTTACATCGTAGGGATCAAGCTGAGTTCTATCGTAGGGACAGATCTCCTCTCTTTCCTTAGCTCTGGTAGCAGAACATAACAGTTGCACACTGGTGACTGTAACCTGAGGAACTTAACAACTGTGAGTAAAACCTGAAGACTGCACCCCACTGTGTCCTTGAATAATTGCTGCGCCATCACCTGCATTACACCGCACCAACAACATCTACCTTCAAAATTCATCTTATTCTGCCCTGGGGCTTAGCTCTGCCTGTGGAGAGCTGAACCAACTCTACTGCGTCACCATCAGCTCCAGTGGATCTGCACCACAGCGGCGGCCCGATATAGCCGCATACCACAGGTGGCGTCACGAACATTATCTCTAAAAAAACTTTATTCCCCTTTTACTTATCCTTTAATTTGACCACCCGGGGCCACGGACCGGGTCACTGCCACCGTGACATCCCGAGCACCAACCGGCCCAGCTACCGAGTACCCCACAGCCCCAGGGGGCGCGTCAGTAACCCATCAGCTCCCTGCAATCGCCATTCAGTGATTGACAAAGGCATTTAGATGGATAAACTTCAGCGATCGGAGCGAGCTCTGGTTGCTGCAGTTACAGGCAGTTTTTGGCTGTGTAGCACAGCCGGCATCTGCTACATATGATGTGAGCTCTACTACTCAGTCGGTTTCATACAGGCCTTAGAGACCTGGGACAAAACTACATCATGGGTTTAAGGGAACCTGTCATGTAAAATAACACTATTAACCTGCAGATATGGGATATGGGGTAAATCTGCAAGTAATAGCATTGTGACACTGTGCGGTGCCTGCACTGAGAGCCCCGCTGCCAGGAGGAAATTAACTTTATGTCACCCAGCAGCCTCTCTCTGTCAGTCACAGGGGCGGCGCCTGCGCGGTTTCAATCACTGCTCTGTGTATAGTGAGCGGCAGCTGTAGAAAACCCAATATCCAAATGGCATTTTATGGGAATCTGAAGTTCTGTATTCTCATCCATTAGTCAGAATGAAAACGACCACCAAACAGCGTCTCCTGCCCTGGAGGACCAAACACTAGATTTCCAGGTACAGCCCAGTGATTACAGAGAATCACTTGTAATACTTAATTTCTGTCTTGGGAGGCGCTGTAGGGAAATTCAGCACCTGCTGCCGGGTACTCGCTTACTGCAGAAGGGATCAGTTTGGTCTTTATCTGCAGCACATTGGGGTTTCACCTCTGACCCATATGGAGAAACCTTACATGAGACCGTACGACCCCATCAAGACTCAGGGGCGAAACCCACATTCACTACATGGACGACCGATGGAATAAAGACAAGAACAACGATGTAGGGGGTAAACGAAAGATTTTATTTATAGATGGGGTTATTATATGTTATAGTATCATGTATATGTGTAAATTATTCTATCAGAAAAATCCTATTTATGGGCCGCGTTGATCCAGAGGAAGGCGAAAACCCCCTGTGAGGAATAAGCCAATTGTCCTCATATCAGGGGGGAAAATTCCTTCCTGACCCCAAATATGGCGATCAGAATAAATCCCAGGATCAAGGGCTGAGACCGAAATTAAATTAATTTCTAAAAAATGTATTAAACTATTTATCTTTTCCTTATTTAAGTTCAGAGCTACGGTATATATTATACATTATCTGAAAATCTGCCTATACTTTAAAATGTTTTTATGTATTTATAATAAGCCATTAATATGGGAATTACTTATATAACGGTCAGTTTATATCTATTTAAGGCCGTGTTGATCCAGAAGAAGGTGAAAAATTCCTTCCTGATCCCAAATATGACGATCGGGATGAATCCCAGGATCAACGGCTCATAGCTAATGTGTGATACGTAAGTGTACATTTTTATTTAAATATTTAATAATTTTCAATTTATTTTTATATTTATTTTAACTAATTTTTCTTAAACCAAAAAATAAATTATTTTTTCAGATATTTTTTCATTATAAATATAAGAACCTACTTATTTCTTCTATTTTACTAAACCTATCTATGGGCCGTGTTGATCTAGAGGAAGGCGAAAACCACAGGTGAGAAATGGGCCAATTATTCTCATGACGGGGGAAAAATTCCTTCCTGACCCCAAATATGGCGATCAGATTAAATCCCAGGATCAAAGGCTCGTACCTCCCTGTGTGTAATGGAAGTGAGATTTTTAAAAAATATATTTACATTTTTTAATTGTTATATATTTAGACTAAAAATGTTTTTGGTTTGTGTAAAATAAACTATTTTTGAATTTTATTTTTTTAAACTTATTTTTTTGCACTACTTATGTGTGAATCTACTTATTGATATATTACTAAACCTATTTAAGGCCGTGTAGATCCAGAGGAAGGCGAAAACCCCCTATGAGGAATGGGCCAATTATCCTCATATTAGGGGGGAAAATTCCTTCCTGACCCCAAATATGGCGATCAGATTAAATCCCAGGATCAAAAGCCGAAATCTCTATCTACGTCCTATGTGTCTATGTGTGTGTGCCTATACCTGTAGTGTAGTGTAGGGTCTACACCTATCATGTACTGTGGATGTGATGGATGATGGGTGCAGTACTTACCCGGCCTGCGCTGAGGTAAGTTCAGGGATAATGGCCAATATTATACTATTGTTCCTGAACTCACCAGATGGAAACTTAGCACAGGCCGCTCCTGGGGCGCAGAAGACCTTCGGGCTGGAGGGATCTCAGATGCCAGCCATGGATTGGAGGAGGCCAAGTCAAGGGCCTGGTGCAGCGACACGATGGCAGTGGTCCGACATGAAGGTGTTAATGAGAGACATGATGTTCTAGGGCAGCCGAGGTGACAAACAGCAGCAGAGACGTGAGGTACGGGTCAGGAGGCAAGAAGTTCTGGGCAGTTGGCACGGGTTCATCCTGCAAGACATAAGAGGAAGACATTTCAATAACTTCTAGCTCCTGGATCTTCTGTTATCTTAGAGGAATGGTCATTATAATGAACCATTCCCCTATGTAACATCAGATATAATGTACACATCTAATGATCGGTGTCCTGTGTGTACAGCGGTCACTCACCAGATGGTCGTGGATTCTTTCACAGCCCAGATATTCTCATCCACCTAAGAATGACAGAGACATAGTCATTGACAGAAACAGTGGGAGAAGACAAAGATGGTCATAATGGCCACAAGGTGAGAAGAACATTTGATGGGATTTATCCTCACAGAGGATGATCTTACCGGGCCCAGCTTGATGACCCATAATTGAATCCGGCCACGGGGTTAAAGGCTTTCTTATCCTCCGGCCACTGTAGCTGATGGTTGTCCAGAACTGGCCTGAATGGTACGAATGGCGGCTTTGCTCTCCTTTTCTCTAGATCCTCCCAGCCGATGTTGGTAAAGAATGGATGCTCTCTGATGTTCCCGCACACATCCAATCGTTTCTCAGGATTTTTGCACAGCAGCTTCTTGATAAGATCTTTCAAGTCAGCATCAAGCCAAGATGGAATTTCAGGCTCTCCTCTGGTTATCGCTGTGTAAGCCATTTTGCTGACAGAGCCGGTGTAAAATGGGGAGCGTCCTGTTGCCATCTTGGACACCACAATCCCCAGGCTCCACCAATCCACTGCTGTGCCATATCCTTTTTTGAGAAGCACCTCAGGGGCCATGAAGTGGAAAGTGCCCGTCACTCCTGAGATGTTTTTGGAGGAGGTGACCCCATCTTGGGCGAGCCCCAGGTCAACTACACGGATGTGGCCATCGGCATCCAACATGATGTTTACTGGCTTAATATCTCTGCAATGAAATAAGAAAACATAATAAGAAATCTACCCCATGATACAGGAGATGGAAAATGGGTCACTGCAAGATCAGATGGACTAGGCAGACAGGAGCCCAGGAAAGTTGGGGGCAATTTTTTGAGCATGTAGAGGGGACAGAGAGAAGGAGGAAAGTTGTGCTTACCGGTGGACGATGTTGTGTCCGTGGAGGAACTGGAGACCACATACAATCTCTGCTGTGTAGAATCTGATGGAGAGAACAGAGTGTAGTATCAATGTCATCGCAGATACCTCCTTCCCTCCTGGGCTACATGACCTGCCAGTCCTCTCCCAGCTACATCTCCACCTCTGCTTTTATTTTCACCCCTCTGCTCTCTTTTTCGTATATCTTACTCATACTCACCTTACGCTGTCGATGTTCAGGCAGCCGCACATGTCAATCAAAGCCTCGAGGCTGCCGCCGGACAGATACTCCGTGATGAAATACGCCAGCTTCCGAGACTGCTGTGCGGCATAGAGGTGACATAAGAATGGGCAGTCTCGGGCCGCGAGGAGTATCCGCCGCTCTCTCATAAGGATGTTTTCCTTCACCTTCTTTTTCTTGATCATTTTTACAGCCATAAAGATGTTTCGGCTGGGGACTGATGTCAGGACCACCTGAAGAAAGAAATAGGGAATGCTTAGAAAATGTGTATGGGAGGTGGAGAACAGCTGGTTTATCACTGCACAAGAAACGGGTGGGCTGAGTGGTGAGAGAGTCTGATGGTAATGTGGCGCCCCTGAGGGTTCTGTCGCCACAGGGGTACTGCATCTCTTTAATGAGGTGTGGTATCTCCTCTCCGAGGTAAGGATTAGTGTTGAGCCACCCCCGTAGTGTTCGAGTTCGGTTCGTCGAACACCCGTATGTTCGCCGAACTGTTCGACAAACACCTTCGAAAACCGTTAAAACCAATAGCAGGCAAACAAAAACACATAGAAACACATAGAAAACACCTTCAACGGTGTCCAAAAGCTGACAAACTGCTCAGAAGACATAACTAACACATGGAAAAGTGACAAGTACATATAGTCATGCGAAAAGAAAAGAGGTGGAGGAGTAAAAGGAGGGGGAGACACAGATATAGGCATGTCATGCCCTTCTAAAACCAAAAAAGTGCGAAGCCGACACGGCCAGTCCGTTCCTGCCCGTGCCACCTCCGTGTCGCCGGGTTTGTGCCAGAGCCGAGGTGGACCCTGACGGCCAGACCCCCTCTCCCAATACTGGTGCCTGTCCGCTGGTGGGTCGAGCCCCCCCGCGGTGGGGGGGGGGGGGGGGAGTAACATCTGCAGAAGAAAGACCATCTTCCAGCCAAACTAAGATGTCGACTTCTTTTCGTGGACAATGTGATAAGATCCCTTTCTTACGGACACGCCATCGCTACAAATTCCAGATGAGGCACAAAAACAGCAAGTGCTTCAACGGATATCAAGTGCTCCTTCAAGTGGGCTCTCCTCCACCTCAACTTCAACATCACAAATACTCCAGTCCTCAGAGGTGTCACCCCAATCGCACTTGCTTCCTCACAGCTCCCAAGTCTCCAGCTGCCCGTCTTAGTATGGGGTAACACAGATGGTTGAGTCTGCACAGCTGTTTACTCATACTATAGCCTGGGAAACGGAGGTCTGCTCCAGAGCTTCGGTTAATCCAGACGAGGAAATGATCTGCACTGATGCCCAGAATCTTTATAAGTTGGATCCAGGACCAGATGAAGAAGGTTCTGAGCATAATGTAGACCCTCGTTCCCAAACTGTAACTCCTGTTGGTGGAGACAATGATGAAGACGATGATGAGACTCAAATATCTGATTGGAGCGACAACTTGACTTTTCGGTCAGGGCAGGAAGAGGTTGGCTCTGAGGACGACGGGTGTGAGAACACACAGGGTGATGATGACGAGGTTGGAGATCCCACTTCCTGTCAACCCACAGTCAGCTAGTCGATGAGGTCAGCAGAGGAGGTGGAGGAGGATGTGACTAGCCCAGGGGATGGGGATGACTCGGTACCCGGGCCTTTGCCTGGCCTTGGGGATGTCGCGGTGGTCAGCTCCCTGGCCCGTACCCTGGGGTCACTCTTTAAAAGGGTGGATAATTGTTAATTTTATAAGAGTTCGTGACGCCACCTGTGGTATCTGGTGAGAAGCACCAGCGCTGCAGCAGTCCACTGAGGCCCGTGATAAGGCAGCTCGATGGTATAGCTCCCCACAGGTGGAGCTAGGTCTCAGGGCAGCGTATGCAGGGGGAATGCAGCACAGGCAAGACCCAGCTGGGTCAGAGCAAGAACGGGAACGGACACGGTAGTCACTTCAGTACCTTTTACTGGTGGAAATTCAGGCACATCCCGGAGCACTGTAGGGTGAAGGGTGCATATCAGGATCCTCCCCAATGAGCGGGTGTAGGGCCTCCTGTTTCTTGCCTCTGCGTAGTAAGTTTCTGACCTGTCTGGAGCTAGGCCTAACTTTGTCTCTGTCCTGCGCTGGCTGACCTTGTGGTAGGGCCTTCTCTTGGAGTTCACGCTCCCAGTATGCGGGGCCTAAGCGTCTCCTGGCTCTGTTACGTATCAGCACCTTAGTGATCCTGGGACTTGTAGTTCTCCAGGGATTCCAGTTATGCCTTACTGGGTCATAGAGATCCCGGTAAGCTCGGATCCGGTGTCCGGTAAATGCTTCGGGGTGAGCTGGTTAAGCTCCTCTGCCCCTTATGTACTAACTCGCCACTCGCCTTCGGCCTACTCGGGCCCTCACTAGGCTATACACACTAACGGCAGCTTGCCGCGCTTCACCGATCTTATGGCGCCGGCACACCTTAAGCTCTAACTGGGCTCCCTGAATCTAGCTAGCTCGTGCTCCACTGCTGAACTATTAACTGAGTTCTCTAGACTAGACTGAGCTCCATTGCAGACTGACCTCTCTTAGGCTTCTCTACTGCAGGAACTCTTCAGAAGAACTGAACTGCCTAGCTCCACCTTCCCTATTTATATCCCTAACGGGCTCCCTCTGGTGGTCTGAGGTGGAAGGTGGAGATGTGTGAATGTTTATGGGGGCCTCTTGTGGAGGGTTCCATCAATGCACTCTTCTAGGATCTGTGATACCAAGAGCAGCGGGGCGTCACAGATGCTATTGACGATGAGGTTAGGTTGCGCCTTCCTGGACAGAGACGTAGTACTGGAAGCACGTCAACAACTGCATCCTCAACCACAACTCTGCCTCTGACCACAAGTCGTAGTGGCTCTTCAGGTCGCATGGGCTCTAAGCCTTGCATAGCCTGGGCATTTTTTCAGATCGATAAGGATGACCCAACTCGTGTTATCTGTAATATTTGTCACCAAAAGCTAAGTAGAGGCCAAAAAATCCATAGTTTGAGTACTTCATGCATGTACCGTCACATGGATATGAAGCATAAGTTACAGTGGGAAGCTCACTGTGCTACAATGCGGCCTAGCGGGCCGGGCCAACCACTGTCTGCCCCATCTTGTGCATCCGCAGCCTCTTCATCCTCTGTGACTGGGGGGACAGCAGTCACACATGTTTTTGGACGTAGACCTGCCACCTCTTTACCCGCAACAGCCAGTGTGATTGGCAGGTCGTCAGTTCATTGGGAAGTGGAAACACCTGCTGGTGTTGAGCGCTCTCCGACATCGAGAGTACCACCTTTGGATCAAGGCAACCTAACATGTCCGCCTGCATCTTCCTCACAGACCGGCAGTTTGCCGGGGACACCCTACTCAACCCCGTCTAAGCACAACAGCCAGCCCTCGGTTCCTCAGATGTGGAAAAGTAAAAGACCATTTCCTCCTAGCCATGACAAAGCTAAGAGGTTGAATTTCACCATCTGCAAGCTGTTGGCTACAGAAATGCTGCCTTTCCGCCTGGAGGACACAGAGGATTTTCAAGACCTTATGTCCGTCGCAGTGCCCCAGTACCAGATGCCCAGTCGGCACTACTTCTCAAAGAAAGGTGTGCCTGCTCTCCACCAGCATGTCGCACACAACATCACCGCTTCTTTGAGAAACTCTGTGTGTGACAGGGTGCATTTCACCACAGACACTTGGACAAGTAGGCATGGACAGGGGCATTACATGTCGCTGACTGGGCACTGGGTAACTATGGTGACAGCAGGACAAGGGGCTGCTGTCCAAGTCTTACCATCCCCACGAGTTGTGCGTCAATCCTCTTTATCTCGAAGTTCCTCCACTGCTTCTGCCTCCTCAACCTCCTCTCGGTCCTCCACCTGCACCCAAAGCCTGTCTGGTAATGCCACCTGCTTTCTAACTGCACAGAAAGAATCCTGCACACCTCCTTACTATGCTGGCAGCAGGGCTCAATGGCATCAGTGTTCACTTTGAAATGTCTGGGAAATGTGAGTCACACAGCTGAGGAGTTGTGGTCAGCTCTGGAGACCCAGTTTCATGAATGGTTGTCTCCACTGGACCTGAAACCAGGGAAGGCCGTGTGCGACAATGCTGCAAACCTGGGTGCGGCCCTTCGCCGGGGCAATGTCACACACGTGCCTTGTATGGCTCACGTGTTGAACCTGGTTGTCCAGCAATTTTTAGCCCACTATCCCGGACTAGATGGCCTTCTGCAGACGGCACGGTCGCTGTGTGCTCACTTCCGCCGTTCGCATCCCGCAGCTCAACGACTTACATCTCTACAGAAGTCGTTGGGCCTGCCAGTTCACCGGCTGAAATGCGATGTGCCGACACGGTGGAATTCAACTCTGCACATGTTGCAGCGACTGTGGCAGCACCGACAAGCCCTGGTGCAATACGTTCTGACGTATAGCCTGGGCCAACGAGATCCAGAGGTGGGGCAAATCACGCTGCAGGAGTGGTCTCAGATCAGGGACCTATGAAGTTGACGCGCCCCCTGGGTCGTGGGGTACCCGGAGCCGGGCCGGTAGACGCTGGGGGTTGTAGTCACTGTGGCGGTGACCCAGGGCGGTCAATCCAAGGGTAATTTGTATATATGGGTTTTATAATGTCCGACTACGCCACCTCTGGAGTGCGGTAAAAGGGGCCGCTGCTGCGGAACAGTCCTCTGAAGCTGGTGGTTTTGCAGCAATGGTATTATTACTCCCCACAGGAAGAGTGTAGCTTCAGGGCAGTGTGGGTGGATGATGGTGGTTGTAGGGCAGGGAGTCAGTAATGAACACAGAGTCCATGTGATGCAGTCCCAAGATCTTTACTCACAGTTGTTGCAGTCCAGATTACAGGTACCAGAGCAATCTCCCCCGTCGTGCTGTGCATACTCAGTGAGGGGCTCAGTCCACCCCCAGATAGCTCTGGGGTACTTAGCAGGACCCCCTTCTGTGTGTCCTTTCTCTGGCCTTCTCCCTGCACCTCACACCCAGTGACACTTCTATCCGGTATCCTCGGGCCTTGGCGGGCGACGTGTGTTCCGTCCCCTGGGTCCTATGTGGCTACCTTCTTAGTGAGACTGGTGTGGACTTTGGCCTGCAGTACATGAAATGCTGCAGCCTCCGGTTTCTAGTTGAGCCTTGCTGTTTCTCCGCTAGTTGAGGGACCGGTTCCCCTTATCTGGCCTGACCCCTCTACCTCCTGGTAGCAGCGGGAGTACAGGTGGCCTTCTGCACGGCCCGTACCCCTAGGGTCCCTTCGGTTCCTGGAGCCTTCCTGCTCCCACTCCTCTCTTCTCTCCTTCAGTCCCCGCCTCCGGAGCAGAGCCTCTGCTCCTGTCACTTTTCCTCCTCTGACTGGCTTGCTCTTTCTAAGATGGCTTCCTATTTATAATCTCCCTGTCATGTGCTCCCCTAAGCTGCTCCCCTAAGCACCCACTATATAGGACCCTCCCGCCAGCTAGGGACCTGGGACTGTGCTCTCCCTTAGGAGTAATCTCACCCTACACCCACTGTAGGTATGTGTTGGATGCAGGTGTTAGGGTCCCGAGCCATACTCCTTCCTTACCTGAGGGTGAGATACCACACCTCTGGGTGAGATGCAGTAACTCTGTGGCGACTGAACCCTCAGGGGCGCCACACACCCTTCTGCACAGTTTTGAAATGGCGACGAAGATGTTTAGTGCTGACGACAATGCCATTATTAGCATGACTATTCCGGTGATTTACATGCTGGAGCACACATTAAACAGAATTCAGAGTCAGGTGGTGGGACAAGAGGAGGTGGAGGAAGTAGAGGATTGGTTTGCGGAAGGGATAACATCTCCAAGGTCCAGACGGTCGGCAGCACCAAGGCAGCAGGCATGGGAGGGTGGGGGAGAGGGATTAACCAGGGCGCATGGTAGCAGCCAAACTGTTGAGGAAGGTGCAGGAGCAGAGGAAGAAGTGGAGGACGAACTGGCGATGGGCATGGAAGACTCATCAGATGAGGGAGACCTTGATCACATTTCTGTTGTGCGAGGTTGGGGGGAGAGGGCAGAGGAAGGAAGCATGATTGTTACCTCGCTACCAACACAACAAGGACTTTGTCCTCCTGGATGCGCAAGACACATGAGTGCCTTCTTGCTGCACTACCTACAACATGACCCTCGGATTGTCAGAATTCGAAGTAATCCCGACTACTGGGTTGCCACACTCTTAGATCCCCGGTACAAAAGTAAATTTGCCGAAATAATTCCTGCCATAAAAAGGGATTTACGCATGCAGGAGTATCTGCAGACTCTGTTGCAGAATCTTACATGCGCTTTTCCACAAAACACCAGTGGTGCACATAGTGAATCTCACAGTTCTAACTTGCCAACCGTGGGACTGTCGAGTCTTCATCACTCAAACCGTAACAGTAACACAGTATCTACTGGTAACAGCAATTTTGTGGAATAGTTTCACCACTTTTTTAGACCATCCTTTGCAAGGCCACAGGAGACAAGAAGTCTGACACATAGTCAACGCCTAGAGAGGATGGTACAGGAGTATCTCCAAGTGAACATCGAAGCCATGACTGTCACTGGACTCTTGTTCATTTTGGGATTCCAATCTGGAAAAATGGCTGGAGCTCGCCACTCACGCCTTGGATATCTTGTCATGCCCTGCAGCCAGCGTTCTCTCTGAACGTGTGTTCAGCGCTGCTGGTGGTGTGCTGACAGATAAGCGCACACGGCTGTTCACTGAGAATGTAGACAGACTCACGTTCATAAAGATGAACAAATCATGGATTCGCAAGGACTTTTCTACCCCTGTGTCATCCTGGGGAGACTAAAAGCTTGAGGATTTCGTAAAATCACCTCACCAACCATTTTAAGCAACTGTGGGGCAATTGATGCCACTTAACCCTAGAACGCATGACCATAAAAATCTACACTTTCACATACCTGGGACCTTTCAGGCCCGTGTGCAAATAACATGGAATAACTCAAACTCAAATGACAAACAACTATATACATGAAGAATACCTAGAGTTTCAAAATTCTAACTGAAGTAATCTTGCAGAAAATAGAAAACAATTAACAGGGCGGGCCTGCGAGGCCCCAGGTATGCGTTCTAGGGTTAAGTGGTGTCTGTGCCACAATTTTGGGAAAAAATGGAGACTCTTTTTTGAGTCCCCTTGCTGTGTCTTACGTGACGTTGGCATCGTCAATTCCAGGTGGGTTGGGTCGCTCCCCCCCCCCCCTTTTAACTGTGAGAAAGTACATACACTATGGCTTGGGGTAACACAGATGGTTGAGTGTGAAGAGCTGTTTACTCAGAGGTCTGCTCCAAAGCTTCTGTGTCTGCTAGTCAGCGTAGAATTTTTAACTGCATCTAGCCTAGGCAATACTTTGGGCGTAGTAGCCCAGCTGCGAAGCAAGCTGCACCGTCTGTGTATCTAATAAGAATTTTTAAATGCATCTAGCCTAGGCAGACTGTGGGGACCCCCAACCAAACCCAGACGCTCAGCCCCCCTACCGCCCCCCTTTCCTTGACGATACAATAATGTAACTCTTACAACTGGATGGGTGAGGATCGGTCACAGCTTTATTAACTCTTTATACTCATTCCATTAGAAAGGCATTTTATTTCTAAAATAATTCAGCTTGTTGCAGCATGCCCTGGGTCTCCACTCTGGCAAGTTGGCCAACAAATGTAACTCTCCAACATGTCCTTTCTATTTCCAGGCCACGGAGGATCCTGCGTACTCGTATGCAGGACTCTGACCCCCACCCATCACTCTTAACGCTTGTTCCACTCCGTCCTGGAGTCCTGACAGGAATATGTCCAGTCCAATATCCATTAAGTGAACACCGTCGGGCCGTATGAGGCCTGCTTTATCTCCTTCCAGTTGTCGGTGTCGTATCACTACACCGCCTCTGTCTCTTCTAAATTTTGCCATCCGAATATTTATTACCCGCCTTGTCCGTTCGATGGCCGTGATGTCTCGCGCACCTTGCCACACCGCTATCGGCACAATCTCTGACCATACTATAGCTAGTTTTGTGAAAAATTCTCTGAAGCGCTCAGTGTCTAGTTTCATTATTGCCATTAGTTATGCGCTCTTGTGATGACCTAGGTCGTTTCCCCCGGCCTGTATAACTAAGATGACCAGACCTCTTGCCTCTCTCCCTACCTCGATTACCTCCATTACTACCTGTGGCCATAGCAGGCCTCTAATACCTCTGCAGTTGAAATATGTGTTATGAAACTCTAATTTCCTCCCGCCTGGGTGGACTTTCGCCCTTTTTTCTGCCCAATATATATACGAGTGGCCTATCACCCACACTGTTGACTTAGCGTCACCTGTAGAAGAAACAAACCACGTTAGGATAACAAGTCCGGTCTTATGTATCTCGCCAAACACGTGGACACCATCTCCCTATCCTCTGAACTTCCGTTTCTGACAGTCCTGCTCTTGCTGCTTCCGTGGCCGCGCCTATGCGGAATGAGTGTGTCCCATAATCTTTGGGGTGATTCCCTGCGGATGTTATGCATTTATTAAATATAGCTTGGAACTGGTATCTGGATAATGGCATTCCATCAATGTGTGATAGGAAGAAATTACTTTGTGATCTGATGGTTATATATGTTTTTACTATTGTTACCCGACTCAGTGTACCGTTTGTGGGTTGTAGAAGTATCCAAGTGCCCCTGCCTGCTGGAACCGTTTTCGATTGGCGTATGCGTAGACGTATAGCATTATTGGCTATGACTACGTCCTGGTGTAATAAGCCTCCACTGGTGGTAATTTTGGATTGAGGGAATAATTCGCTTATACATAGCGCCCCGAAGAAGGCGATCGCAAATGCAGTAGACAGTAGTGTTGCTTCAAATTGTGAGTGTCATGTTAATGGTGTTAGGGATATGATGTGAGAAATCAGTTTTACTGACACGGGATGGGACGTCTACACTCCTGACTTGGCTGACCCCTTTTCCACCCTTTTATGGATTGTCTGATGATGAATCTCTTTGTCACATCTCCTCAATTCAGTAGTTGGAAGTGAAATGCTACTCCGGTCAGACACCGCTGCGCTGACGCCCCTGATAAGCCCCTCATCATTAGCTGGTGGAGAAATTCTATGGTGACTTGTAATCTGGCTTGTTCACATTGGTCAACCCGTCTGCCTGCTACTAGTCGGGTCCACTCTTCCCATGCCTTACCGTATGCTTGCCACGTCGACGGGGCAACTGACGCTCTGATTAATGGCATCAACTATTCGCCACTAGATCCCATAGGGAGGGTGGGCAACTGTTGCCCGATGGGTGGGCGTTGGGGAGGAGCTCTGTGAAAATCTGCCAATTGAATTGTGATAAAGCGTTAACAGCAGCTTTAGACCACTCAGCATCGTGGCTAGCGCGGACCCATACATTGTATTTTAGGCACAGGAATGCTAGCCGGCGTAGTAGGCCTAGCACTGGGAGAGACGATGATGCCATCTTATTAATGCAGTGCTCTAGGCTGGTGTTTTTTGTTATGAAGCGTATATTTTTGTTAGCCAGGCGCGCGCCCCATATTTCTATTGCTACCACTATTGGGGAGAAAAATTATTTTCCGGGCTAGATGCAGCTAAAAATTATTATTAATTTCAAAGCTGGTGGAGCTTGGTATAGATGGCCTAATACAATGATTACCACACACTACTGCTATGCCCAAAATTATTTTCCAGGCAAGATGCAGCTAAAAATTATTAGTAATTTGAAAGCTGGTGGAGCTTAGTATAGATGGCCTAATAGATTGAGTACCACACACTGCTACAGGCCCAAAAGGTTTTACTTGGGTAGGTGCAGTAAAAAATGAGTATTACATACACAGGTGGTGTAGCTTGCAACACAGATAGGCTACTCCACTGCCTAACACACTGCAATAGGCCCAAAGGATTTGTTTAGCTAGATTTAGCCAAATGCTGTCAAAAACACTTTCACAGCACTGGCACAGACCTGCCTGGCAAAAAGTGATAAAGGGCTGCAATTACAAACTAGTCCCTACTCCCTAAACCTTTCTGTCTATTTAAGAGAAAATTTGCTTGCAATTCAGTTACACAATATAGCGCTAACAGCAGCAGCAGTGAGAAAATGGTGGCGACGGGGAAAATGGCTGGGTCTTATACGGCAAGGACATGTGACATACACAACCAATGACACATGCCCTTGCTTGTGTGAAAAAAAAGCAGTTCGCTCCGTGAGTGCGCTGCTGATAGGCTGACAGACTGCACCTCCCCACTGTAAATGCGGGAAAGAGAAAAAAAAAATGGAGATCTTCATTATTCCTGCAGAGATCCATCCCCTGCCCCTCCCCCTGCCCCGCTGTACACTCAAACTGTGTATTAACATTATCAGCATTACTGAGAAAAAATCCAGTTATGATTTGGGTGCACGAACAGTTATCGAACGTAACCTCGAACAGCCGGATTTTTTTTCAAATCGTTCGGGTTTGTCGAACGGCTCGAACACCGCCCACAACCACTCGAATTTGAGATTGGCGAACAGTTCGATTCGAACACCGCTCATCTCTAATGGTCACATGCCGACTAGACATGCGTGGCCTCATTCTATACAAATTACTTGAGTGAGGCTGGTCATGTTTAGTTGGAATGTGGCCAGAAATATGAAAATCTCATACTTGGACTCACATGACCTTTCAGGATTCTCCTGTACTGGAGGAAAGTTGAAAGTGTGCAGTGCATGCGCTGCGAGTATTCAGAAGTCTGCAGTCACCTAGAGTTCTTCCGACTTTAATCACAAACCTGGACAACCCTTTTAATTATACAATTCAGTACTGCAGCATGCCCAATCCTAACAGCGTGTAATATACTCAATGTCAGGATTCAGCTCTGCTAGCTGGGTCCAGCAGACACCACATGACCACTCGTATGTGATTTTCATACTTACGGTTATGTGACAACTAGCCTGTAGGCTGTAGTTTTTGACTGAAATTGAGAGAATTAGGAAGAGTAGGTAGTCACGTGACTGTCAAAAAGCAAATCGTAGATGAGCGGTCACATGACTACTATTCAAACTGCATGAGCGGTGTGTGTGGGGGGCGCCAAACTGAATTCCTGCTCCGGGTGCCGGAAAACAGATCTGCCTCTGTGCTAAGCTTGCAGATATGGTCAGAAGGTTCTGTAAGACATTGCACTATAGATCAGATATTCTTCCAGAAACAAACCGCCTGGAAGCCTCCTTGCTTAAGAACTAATTATATTTTACTTTAAATATTTCTAATAAAGAAAATAATCAATACAGTAATTATAATCCATAATATTCCAATATGTTATATTACTTGTGATACGTCTGATATAGTCTAGCTTTATTAAATCATGTTTTGTTTCTGTAAAGGAAATCAAGGCTGAGCCTGCAGATATTGTTAGAAAGTTCTGTACCATGTTATTCTATGGATAAAATGTACTCACAGAAACCAGGTGTCTGGAGGTCTCCTGCAACAGACTTATCCTTGAGAACTAAGAATTGTAATGTTTAATCTGAACATGCATGGAAACTTTGTTACTGTGAGCCAGAACTTTGGTTTAGATACTGCACTCTTCTGTAACAGAGTAGCTCCCTCTCTCATTCATAGGGGTCCAGTATACACAATTTATGTCTCATCTCCATCTCTGAACTGTAACTATTATTCAAAATACATTTTTCTCTCATTCTAATCACCTGTGAATATGGATGTTTTGCTTGGAATACAGATTTCCATGTCATTTCATTATATTGTCTGGGCGTGCGTGGAAACTCCATGCAGGAGAGAAATTTACATTTATATACTTCACCCTTTTGCAAGAAGGCCGACCCACTGCTCATTCCTAGAGGTTTCTGTAGAAGTTTTTTTTATATCTTAGCCTTATCTATACCTTTTTTAATTGTAAGTTTATTCTAAATTAACCTCCATTTTATTCAATTACCTATGAAGACCTGGTTTGTCCAGA
Source organism: Phyllobates terribilis (assembly GCF_046119375.1). NCBI lineage: Eukaryota > Metazoa > Chordata > Amphibia > Anura > Dendrobatidae > Phyllobates > Phyllobates terribilis. The sequence continues at coordinate 1,027,704 of NW_027363222.1, read as the reverse complement.
AGTCTGCACCAACTTCTGCTCTCAAGCTCATCCAGTGGCCAGTATCATTATGGTATGGCATCCATTGGCCAGTATCATTATGGTATGGCATCCAGTGGCCAGTATCATTACGGTATGGCATCCAGTGGCCAGTATCATTATGGTATGGCATCCAGTGGCCAGTATCATTATGGTATGGCATCCAGTGGCCAGTATCATTATGGTATGGCATCTATTGGCCAGTATCATTATGGTATGGCATCCAGTGGCCAGTATCATTACGGTATGGCATCCAGTGGCCAGTATCGTTATGGTATGGCATCCAGTGGCCAGTTTCATTATGGCATGGCATCCAGTGACCAGTATTATTATGGCATGGCATCCAGTGGCCAGTATCATTATGGTATGGCATCCAGTGGCCATCATCATTATTATACACACTATAATCCTCCCAACTGGCATCAAGATAACAGAACAGTAGTGTTGCGCAGACGTGCTTGGATAAGGTGTCATCTGAGCATGCTCGGGTGCTAACAGATTATCTTTTGCATGCTCTAATAATATGTTCACACCGCCGCGGCTGCACACAAACTGGCAAGCCCAGCATGTATTGCGGCGGTCTAACAGCCGTGAGACATGCAGCCGCGGTGACGCAAACATATTTTTCAAGCACGCCGAAGATACTCTTAGCACCCGAGAATACTCGGATAACGCCTTATCGGAGCACGTTAGCTTATCACTACAGAACAGATCTGAACAGTGCTCAGGATTCTCCTCACCTAGCACCCTGCCGAGAATAATAAATGCCTGTAGCCAATTTTCAAAAGTGCCTCCTACATTGCTCACCCTCCACCTCCCTATGCTTTTTCCCTGCTCCCACATTTCAGTGATGAAACACTCAAGAGGCAGTAAAGTAGATATAGCTGCAGTTTTCCTTTTCCAAATATTTTTAACTTCCATTTTTTAAATGAGGCCCTAATGGTCCTTGAAAGCATACACACACGCTCCCAAGTCAGACTTTGTTGCAGACGGACAAGCCTATTTTTGGTAACAGTCTCTGCTGCCACTGGCCAAGTCCCAACACATCCTTCCGCATCATCAACCCTAACAGACCATGCTGCTACAGGCCCCTCACACTGTTGTCCCAACTGCAACACCCGGTGGCCTAAAAGATGTACTCAGGTCACCGTACGTGAGGTGTGAAAGCGTGTAACTGGCATGTCTCACCGGAGGTCATCACCACAACCCACTAATGGTCCATCCTAACTGACTCTGGGCATTTTGAGGACCTGATGCAAAGTATCTTCTGGATTAACGACCTCTGATGAAGCCTGCAATAATGAAAAATAATAATAATAAAGTAAACTCTTCTGCATTGCACTGAATGACCAGCAGGTGGCAATGAAGTCACAACATTAACTAGCCCCCTATTGTAGAAAACCTAAACACCATCAGGAGGTGCTGAGGCTTGATGAGAACGCGCCACCCCCAAACTTAAAAGGCTTTTCCACTATTCAGACAACTTCTCAATCACTGTTTCCCCTCAGTAAAATAATAACTATTCTACTCTGTGCCATTCCAGCAGTGTCAGCACTGGCTCTCCCGGGGTCCGCAATCCCTGCGGCCAATCAGAGGTGTCAATGTGGCACCCCAGGGGTCTGGTTGCCACAGTAATAGAATTATTATGTCTGAGAGCAAGTGGGAGGTTTCTCTGGTCAGGAGCCCTAAGCATGCAACACTGCCCGCCCAGACCTGGGAGGGGAGGAATCTGCCCTTATAAACTGGGTCTGGGACGGGATTAGGTGAGTCAGAGCTTGGAGAGTGAAAGATACAGCAAGAGCTCTGTAGGAGCAGGATTGAGTGCCAGAGGCTGGAAGCTAGATAGCTCACCTTGGCTGAAGACACTAAACTCGGACACGGAGTCCGAGGCTGTGGGGACATCCAGGTCCAGCAGCAGAATCCAACCGGCAGGGGATTCCAGGTCCTCTGGCCTTAGAAGCCCGGAGGCACGGTCACAAGCAAGGGACCAGCACCGCCGTCGTGGAGCGGAGGCTAACAGAAGGCCCCAAGTCACCGGCCATACGGGTGAGCACCACATGGTATACTCAGGGACGTGGGCTACTTCTACCCGCATAGAGCAAGGTAGCCAGGAAAGAGTGCAGATAGACGGGGAGGCCTACAACTCCACCTGGCCAGGGGGAGATCCTGCTTGCTCACAGACTGACCAGGCCTCTACTGCTAACCAGTACTCCCGGGAGGGTCTGCTCTATACCATCAGTAAAGACCCTGAACTGCACCACACGTCGCCGCACCAACACCATTAGTACTGGGACGCTCACACCATCACTCCCATCATCCACACTAGCTGCCCTGTGGCGTAGTCGGACATTTGTTATTACACTAAGACTGCCACTGATTTGACCACCCTGAGCCACGGACCGGGTCGCCGCCACACTGAGACTACCACCCCTAGCATCCCACCAGAGGCCCGGCTCCGGGTTCCCCATGCGGCCCAGGGGGCGAGTCAACTTTGGCGTAGTCGGCAGGATTTCGTGCCCGCAACCACCGGGTACTGCGTGCCTGAAAAAGACTTTTGTACTTACCTGTGGCGAAGTTTCCCGCCGACCGGAGTAGTTTCCCGCCATCGGACGCCATCTTGGGTCGTTTCCCGCCATCTTCTGCAGTCTTCCCACCATCCGCAGCCACTTCCCGCCATCGGACGCCATCTTCGGGACGCCGCACGGGAAGAAGAGGGACGTGGACGCCGAAAGCGCGCGAGAGCCGAAGCTCCGCCCCACGCACTGACGCTGCGCAACGTCCTGGAAGGGAGGAAGAGCGACGCTGACGTCATCGAAGTGCGACGCCAGGTCCTCTACCCCGACGATTGACTGCGGAGCCGCAGCCTACGGAAGAAGAGCATCGCAAGGTAGGCCACGGTCCACTAGGGGGGTAGAAGGATATCGGATACCGAGGGGAGCTCCACCGCCACACCGGCCGCCAGCGCAACCGCTGCAGCGGTCATGCCATTCACCATGCCCTATATCCCGAGGGCAACCTGGCTACCCCAGTACTCAGGGGAGTCACATACCCTAAGTGACTTTAGGGAAAGATTGGATAGCCTCTTCCAGGTATACCCCCTCACGGAAGAGCAAAAAGTAAGCATCCTGGTGGCCCAGTTAATCGGGGCAGTCCAAAGGGAGGTAAAGTCCTGGTCACCTGGGAAGAAGAGGACTGTCAGAGAAATACTAGCCCGGCTGAAAGACACATTTGATACCCGAACCTCAGCCAAAATAAAGCTCAGATTTTACGGGTGCAAACAACGGGCACATGAAAGTATAAGAGACTATGCTCTAAACCTACAAGAGGCCCTGAGAGCCATTAAGCAGGCAGACCCTGACAGCGTGGGAAATGAAGACAAGCTGTTGACCGAACAATTTATTGAGGGTCTACTGTGCAATGCCCACCGAACCCAGTTGCGGGCAATGGCCTTACAGGACCCTGACCTGGACTTTGTACAGTTCAAGGACAGAGCCATCCGGGTGCTCGGAGAACCGGCACCAGGTGGCGCTGTGACCCACAGGCGCCCTGCTATCACTTATCACCAGGACGCGGCGCCCTTGTCTGCAGGGCCTGTGGGAGCTGATGCGCAGGCTTTGAACAATAACCCGACTACAGACCTGCACCATCAGGTCCAAGAGCTGACTAAGAGCGTTGCCGCGCTAACCAGAACTGTGCAGTCTTTACAGGTCTCTTCTCCAGGAAAGATCCAGCTGGCATCTGGAACGGAGGACGTCCCGTGGCGCCGACTGAGGAGGACCCCACCGGCCAGAGGGAGACCCAGCGACAGGTACAACGAGGACGGACGACCCATCTGCCGCCACTGCAATCAACCCGGACATATGGCAAGGTACGGTCATTTAAACGGGCACAACCTGGGGTAGAAGGCCAACCCCCAGGCCTAAGATAATCAGGCCCATCGAACTGGCGTGACAAGTACGTAGGGGGATGTCCGGTCTTGCCTGTGGTACTGGACGGCATTCCTATGAGTGCCCTACTGGACACCGGGTCACAGGTCACCACCATCCCGTACGTGCTCTTCAAGCGGTACTGGAATGACTCGGACATAACCGGCTACCCAGATGACGACCTGAGCATTATCGCCAGCAATGGTCAGCCCGTGCCACAGATAGGATTTAAAGAAGTGACCATCAAGGTCGGTAAAGTTGAACTGCCGGCACACGGACTGATCATTGTGGACATTGACCGTCGCGAGAGTCACCCAAAAATAACCCTAGGTACTAACGTAATTGAAAACTGTCTTGCAGAGGTGATTCTTATTTTGCAGCAGGTTGCCAAGAACGCCAGTTCCAGCCAGCAGCGTGTGCTCCAAAAAGAGATCCGGGCACTGATGAAGCAGCAACAAGTCGAACTATCTGGTGGTGAGATAGGTAGCGTGAGAATGTGTGACCCGTTCCCTATTGCCATGCCCCCAAAAAGTGAGATGATGATTTGGTGCCGGGCAGCTATTGGTCCAAGAGGTAGAGACTACCAAGCAATGGTAGAAACCGTCTACTCAGACAGTAGGCCCACCATTTTGACAGCACGGGGGGTGGTCGATGTACGTCATGGGAGGGTGCCCGTCCGCATCATAAATATCGGGGAGAGAGAAGTATACCTGCCCCGGTATGCCACGCTAGCCAAATTGTTCACCATAAACCAGAACTCTGTACAGGCCGTGGAACCCTTGCCTCCATCTCAACCAGAGGAAGGTAACGGCTCAAAGAAACCAATGGAGGACTGGTGTCAGCAACTGCATTTGGGTACTGACTCCACTCCCTCACACCAAAAACAGGGAGTCTACCGGGTGGTTCAGGAGTACGAGAGAGTGTTTAGCAAACACCCGCTAGACTTTGGGCGAGTAAAGGGGGTAGAACATCACATCCCCACGGCAGACCATCCTCCCATAAAGGAGAGTTACCGACCCGTACCCCCTGCACACTATCAGCACGCCAAGGGGATGTTAAAGGACATGAAGGAGGCTGGGGTAATTAGGGACAGCTGTAGCCCCTGGGCAGCTCCACTAGTCTTAGTGAAAAAGAAAGACAACACCATGAGAATGTGTGTAGACTACAGGAAGGTCAACCGTATCACACACAAAGATGCGTACCCGTTACCAAGGATAGAAGAGTCCTTAGCTGCATTAAAATCTGCTAACTTCTTCTCTACTTTGGACCTCACTAGCGGGTACTGCAGGTTCCTGTGGCAGAGGCGGACCGGGAGAAGACCGCATTCACCACCCCGATGGGTCTCAGCAAATTTAACTGTATGCCGTTCGGGCTCTGCAAGGCACCAGGAACCTTCCAATGGTTGATGGAATGCTGTCTGGGACACCGGAACTTTGAGACGGTCCTATTAAACCTGGACGATGCCATCGTTTATTCCAAGACTTACGAGGACCACCTGAAACACCTGGCAGAAGTGTTTGATGCCCTGGCAAGCTACGGCCTAAAGGTGAAACCCTCCAAGTGTCACCTCCTGAAACCAAAGGTGCAATACCTGGGACACGTGGTGAGTGCTGACGGAGTGGCTCCCGACCCCGATAAGATCACCGTGATTAAAGACTGGCCAAGACCCTCCAGCATAAAGGAAGTGCGGCAGTTCCTCGGGTTGGTAGGCTACTACCGAAGATTCATTCCCGGTTTCACCAAAATGGCAGCCCCTATGCAGGACCTCCTGATAGGTCAATCTCGGAAAGCTAAAAACCAGAAGCCGCCCTTCAGGTGGGAAAAGCTGGAAGAGGAGTCCTTCTGCCAGCTGAAGATGGCCCTCACGGGGGATGAAATCCTGGCGTACCCTGATTACAACCAGCCCTTTATCCTCCACACGGACGCAAGCAACATCGGGCTAGGAGCCGTACTGTCCCAGATCCAGCAGGGGTAAGAACGGGTAATCGCTTACGCCAGCCGAAAGCTACGGCCCACGGAGAGGAACCCTGATAATTATAGCGGATTCAAGCTGGAGTTCCTGGCAGTGGTGTGGGCAGTGACCGAACGTTTCAAGCATTACCTTGCCTCTTCCAAGTTCACCGTGTACACGGATAACAACCCGTTGACACACCTGGACACTGCAAGGCTCGGTGCCCTGGAGCAGAGATGGATGGCCCGCCTGTCCAACTATGAATTCACCATCAAATACCGGGCGGGACGCTCAAATGCCAACGCGGATGCCCTGTCTAGAATGCCAAACTTACCGGATGTAGGGGAAGATCCAGAAGAAGTTGAGCTCCCTGCGTTCCACCGTCATGGGATTACCCTGTATTCCCACCGTGTGAAGGACAGGCGCTCTGTGACGTTCAATCCCTTGCCCCACTACAGCTGGGCGGAAACGCAAGACAGTGATCCCGCAGTCCGTCTGGTGAAGGAAATGCTGACACAGGCCGATGCCCGTCTTGACCCAGACACTCCGGAGGAGACCAAGCAACTGTGGAAGGAGAAAAGTAAGCTGTTCCTCTACAGGGAGAAGCTGTGCCGAAGAATGGTTAATTCTCGAACACATGAGTTGACCTGGCAGGTAGTGGTCCCAAGACGAGACGCGGCTATAGTTCTGGAGGCATACCACAACGGAGCAGGACATTTTGGATGGAAGAAGCTGGAGTACTTGTTGCGTGAACGGTTCTACTGGGTAGGCATGAGAGGAGTCATCGAGAGGTGGTGCAGAGACTGTGGCCCGTGCAACCTAAGAAGAAAGGACCGTGCCAGCCAGAAGACTCCCCTGCAGCCCATCATCACCAGACAGCCACTGGAACTGGTAGCCCTGGACCATGTGAAACTGGCTCCGAGCAGATCTGGGTATGTCTACGCCCTCACAATCGTAGATCACTACTCCCGGTTCCTGGTGGTGGTTCCCGTCAAGGACTTAACGGCTCAAACAGCAGCTAGAGCCTTCCAGCAGCACTTCAGCCGTCCACACGGGTACCCGGAGCAAGTGTTGACAGACCAAGGACCAGCCTTGGAAGCAGAGGTCTTCCAGGAGTTCTGCAACCTGTATGGCTGCAAGGAGATAAGAACAACGGCCTATCACCCGCAGACCAACGGACTCTGCGAAAAGATGAACCAGGTGGTGATAGATCTGCTAAAAACATTGCCCCTGGAAGAACGCAGCCTGTGGCCTGAGAAACTGCCCGATCTGGTGGACCTGTACAACCACATCCCGGTAGGTTCCACCAACTGTACCCCGGCTTACCTAATGAGAGCAAGACCTGGTAAGCTGCCTATTGACCTGGATATGGGAGTCCTGACACCTGAGGACACCTCGCCAGAGGCAGACTGGGATACAGAACGGCAGCAGCAGTACCGGAAAGTACAGGAGAGCGTCGAGCGAAGTCTCTGTCAATCAAGAGAAAGGCAGGAGAGGACTTATAACCAACATGCTCCCGCTGTTCCCCTGGTACCTGGAGAGCAGGTCTTGAAAAGAAAAAGGCGGCTCCATAAGTTGGACGACCAGTGGGAAAAGGACCCGAACACCGTACTGCCCTCAAGCCACAATAATCCAAAGGTGTACGTCATCAGCAAGGATGGAGGAGAGACCACAGCCACTGTCTCCAGAGACCACCTGAAAAAGTGCCCCGAGAAGTTGCAAAACACGGATGAAGATCAGGAAGACCCTCAACCCGTAGAGGAAAAGGAGGAAATGATCAGCACCGTACTCGGAGACTTTCCCCGGTCCTGGACACAAGTAAACAACGCTATCGTGGTGCCCGTCCTCACCTTTCTCCAGCCAGCCCCTCAAGTGCCTACAGAAGACCAGGTAGAGCTGGAAGAGCAGCCAGCCCAGGAGGCAGAAGAGTCCACACCAGCAGCGCAGGAGGATCAACCCTCTGCTAGTAGTGAGCCTGCCGTGCCCCTAGTGAGCCAAAGAGTGCGCAGACAGCTGCCCAGCTTACCCATAACACATCCTACACCCTGTAGTGCAGGACCAGTTAGTGAGCTCCGTAGGTCCACTAGAGTCACTAGAGGTCAGATGCCCGCTCGCTGGAAAATATAAAGTAATGCACTGTAAATTTACCTGTTTCTTGAAAATGTTTATGGTTTTTGTTGTTGCCTGTTATTAATTATGTTTCTCAGTTACCCTGCAGATTTATTTGGACTAACAGGTTATGGACGCTGGATAACCGGAACAATCTTGTAGATAGTTGCACACTGTGCCTCTTGCGAAGGTGGCCGCAGAAGAGAAAACCTGTCTGGCGTGGCCTCCTTGCGGCCCAAAGTAGCTAGCTTCAGCCTTGCAGCCACGCCCAAGGCCAACGCAAGGGGTTTGCTTTGGACAGGTCCCCTACTTCGCTTAAAGCTTCACCTTGGGTGACATGGACACCCTCTTGTTTCACAAACTTCACCTTGAGTGATATGGACACCCGGTTGCGGACACGCCGTGACCTTTAAAGAACTAAAGCTTCTTGTAAATATGTTATTGTATTATCGTTTATACCCTTGTATTTATGTTTCTTTAAAAATGTGTTTAGTCCCGGAGTACTAAAATTTACTAGGGGGGAATGTGGCACCCCAGGGGTCTGGTTGCCACAGTAATAGAAATATTATGTCTGAGAGCAAGTGGGAGGTTTCTCTGGTCAGGAGCCCTAAGCATGCAACACTGCCCGCCCAGACCTGGGAGGGGAGGAATCTGCCCTTATAAACTGGGTCTGGGGCGGGATTAGGTGAGTCAGAGCTTGGAGAGGGAAAGATACAGCAAGAGCTCTGTAGGAGCAGGAGTGAGTGCCAGAGGCTGGAAGCTAGATAGCTCGCCTTGGCTGAAGACACTAAGGGACCAGCACCGCCGTCGTGGAGCGGAGGCTAACAGAAGGCCCCAAGTCACCGGCCATACGGGTGAGCACCACACAGTATACTCAGGGACGTGGGCTACTTCTACCCGCATAGAGCAAGGTAGCCAGGAAAGAGTGCAGATAGACGGGGAGGCCTACAACTCCACCTGGCCAGGGGGAGATCCTGCTTGCTCACAGACTGACCAGGCCTCTACTGCTAACCAGTACTCCCGGGAAGGTCTGCTCTATACCATCAGTAAAGACCCTGAACTGCACCACACGTCTCTGTTTCATCGCCGCACCAGCACCATTAGTACTGGGACGCTCACACCATCACTCCCATCATCCACACTAGCTGCCCTGAGGCAATACTTCTCCCGTGGGGAGTTATCCCATACTTGGCTGCGCTTACAACATCAGCCTCAGCGGCCTGCAGCACAGCGGCGGTCCTCACTGACTGCAATCCACGGGTGGCGTAGTCGGACATTTGTTATTACACTAAGACTGCCACTGGTTTGACCACCCTGAGCCACGGACCGGGTCGCCGCCACACTGAGACTACCACCCCCAGCATCCCACCAGAGGCCCGGCTCCGGGTTCCCCACGCGGCCCAGGGGGCGAGTCATCTTCACTCGTACTTTGGAGGAATTGACCGCTGCAGCTGCTCTCCCACTTCCTCCAGATGTCAATGTTGTCTGTAGGAGAGGAAAGTGAAGCCAGCGCTGAATGTCACGCCAAAGATGGCTGCCCTCCTATTATATAAATCTCACTATAACTCCACCAGCAGCCTATCACATTCCTAGTTCCACATCCAACCTCCATATCAAACCCTGTAATAAACCCTTCATTACCTGGTCGTCAGGACCTCAATAAACCCAGCCTTTTTGAGGCCTAGTTCTGTACGGCCATTAATAATGCACTGGTGTAAATAATGTGTGTGAGGTAAATTGTGTGGAAAACCGGATTGTAATCAAGCAATGATTTCTTCAATTGGACTGCAATGTCCTGAACCATACGACTTGTACCAGTCATGTGACTTATGCTGCCCCAGGACTACAGCCATATTGGCCAAAGCTGTGATATCACAGAGGCACATACCAGCATGTGGAAGCATGGCGACATAGCGATGACATCACAATGGCAGGTGCCGGAATGTGGAATCTATGACATAGCGATGACATCACAATGGCAGGTGCCGGAATGTGGAATCTATGACAACGATGACATCACAATGGGAGGTGCCGGAATGTGGAATCTATGACAACGATGACATCACAATGGGAGGTGCCGGAATGTGGAATTTATGACATAGCGATGACATCACAATGGCAGGCGCCTATATACACAGGAGCGCAGGTGAGAGGAGACACACGGGAGCTTAGAAACCACAAGGAAGGCAAGAAGAATCGATTGGAGAATAGGGACAGGAGAAAGCCAAGAAGAACAGAATAACCCGCTTCTTAGCCTTCACTGAGCCATGACAAGACTGAGCGGATGGAAGCGGAGGAGGAGACCCAGGACCCCGTCACATCCACCTGACTGATGAGAAAGGTGAGAAATTATGTAGATTATGTAGCAGCATTACAACTATTCTCGTTACCCATAGCAACCAGTCAGAGCTCAGCTTTTATTAAAGGGGTATTCCCATCTCCAAAATCCTCTTCCAATATGTAGTAGGTGTAATAATAATAATATTAGATATCCATGCTTACAACCACCAGTTATCTAGTTGCTAGTGGTCGTAACCATGGATACCTAAGGTCCTGCAATGCCTGCACATGAGGGAAGAGACACAGCGAAGCAGAAAAACTATTCTACATTTCTAATTGGAGGTTTTTGCTAATATTAATATTACACCTACTACATATTGGGATAGGATCTTGGAGATGGGAATACCCTTTTAATCTCTGATTGCTATGGGTAACTAGGAGAGTTTGTTGCTCAGCTTTGATAAGGGATGACAGATTTTACTAGACTAAGTGGATATCATTGGTGCAACCAGTGCAGCTGCACAGGGGGCTAATAGGTTAGGGGGTCACTCACCTTCATTTTGTTGATTCTGTGTATTGCTGTAGCAGTGCTGTGCGCGTATATTGATGCCGTGGGGCAGGGGCGTACATAGAAATCATCGGGCCCATAGCAGAAGTTTGAGTTGAGGTCTCTCCCTTCAAAAGAAATGAATAAAAAAAATTATATTTGTCAGTGTCACAACTTTCCAGCCTTTACATAGTAATTTTCCTCCTGCTGAAGTCCTAGATTCCCCTCTCATTGCCACCATAACGTATGATGCCAACAAAAGTGCCCCCCAAAAACAGTATGATACCCCCCATGGTGAATTCCTCTACCTTAACCTCCACATGTACAGTAGGGTCATCAAACTGTGCCCCCCCCCTCAACTCACAAGGCAAAGTAAGGTGACCACAACACAGTAATCCCCCAACTTTGACCCCCACACAGCCCTCCATGCAGTGTAATGGGCCTACATACAGTATAATGGCCCCACACTGTATAATAGTCTGCACTAGCCCTCCAAACAGTATGATGGACACCACATAGGTCAGAGTAATATTCAGCTCACCCTTGAAGGATTCCCGGCGGGTTCCATATAACGAAGCACAGGATCCAGTCTCTGCCAGATGTAGAAGCAAGGTGCATCCAAATCCAGTACAAAAAAAGTCTTTATAAGAACGATTGAAACAATGGCATTGTTGTGACACACCATTTAGGTGTAGTTGGGGGTTTGGAAGATGCACAAAAGAGGAGTCTAAGAACATGCAGAGTGTTCAAAACGCGTTCGGTGTTGCACATTTTCTACACCTTCCAAACCCCCAACTACAGCTAAATGGTGTCACAGCAATCCATTTGTTTTTTTTACTGGAGCTGGATATTCACTTCAATCCAAGCATGATGGACCCCACACAAACCTTAACACTGTATAATTGCTTGCATACTGTATAATGGCCCCACACATAACCCTTCACATATTATAATGGCCCCCCATAGTATAACACGCCACCATAATCCTCCATACAATAAAATACTCACTATAGTCCTCCACAGAGCATAATTCACTTCCCCATGGTCCTCCTCACAGTAATATGCACCCGCCCATAGGGTAAAACGCAACCCCACCCCCCCATAGGGTGAAGCTCAACCCCCCCACCCCCCATAGGGTAAAATGCAGCCCACAGTTTTCCAGTATTATGGGCACCATGTACTCACTGATTTTATTTTTAAGAAAAATACAATACTCACCGCTCCTTGTTCCCCCACTGCTTCAGTCTCTGCAGCGCATATACTCACCTTTTTTATACCTTTGAAATCGGATCGGGGCCCGCCTCTGCCCACCGGGACAGGTGATCGGGGCCCGCCTCTGCCCACCGGGACAGGTGATCGGGGCCCGCCTCTGCCCACCGGGACAGGTGATCGGGGCCCGCCTCTGCCCACCGGGACAGGTGATCGGGGCCCGCCTCTGCCCACCGGGACAGGTGATCGGGGCCCGCCTCTGCCCACCGGGACAGGTGATCGGGGCCCGCCTCTGCCCACCGGGACAGGTGATCGGGGCCCGCCTCTGCCCACCGGGACAGGTGATCGGGGCCCGCCTCTGCCCACCGGGACAGGTGATCGGGGCCCGCCTCTGCCCACCGGGACAGGTGATCGGGGCCCGCCTCTGCCCACCGGGACAGGTGATCGGGGCCCGCCTCTGCCCACCGGGACAGGTGATCGGGGCCCGCCTCTGCCCACCGGGACAGGTGATCGGGGCCCGCCTCTGCCCACCGGGACAGGTGATCGGGGCCCGCCTCTGCCCACCGGGACAGGTGATCGGGGCCCGCCTCTGCCCACCGGGACAGGTGATCGGGGCCCGCCTCTGCCCACCGGGACAGGTGATCGGGGCCCGCCTCTGCCCACCGGGACAGGTGATCGGGGCCCGCCTCTGCCCACCGGGACAGGTGATCGGGGCCCGCCTCTGCCCACCGGGACAGGTGATCGGGGCCCGCCTCTGCCCACCGGGACAGGTGATCGGGGCCCGCCTCTGCCCACCGGGACAGGTGATCGGGGCCCGCCTCTGCCCACCGGGACAGGTGATCGGGGCCCGCCTCTGCCCACCGGGACAGGTGATCGGGGCCCGCCTCTGCCCACCGGGACAGGTGATCGGGGCCCGCCTCTGCCCACCGGGACAGGTGATCGGGGCCCGCCTCTGCCCACCGGGACAGGTGATCGGGGCCCGCCTCTGCCCACCGGGACAGGTGATCGGGGCCCGCCTCTGCCCACCGGGACAGGTGATCGGGGCCCGCCTCTGCCCACCGGGACAGGTGATCGGGGCCCGCCTCTGCCCACCGGGACAGGTGATCGGGGCCCGCCTCTGCCCACCGGGACAGGTGATCGGGGCCCGCCTCTGCCCACCGGGACAGGTGATCGGGGCCCGCCTCTGCCCACCGGGACAGGTGATCGGGGCCCGCCTCTGCCCACCGGGACAGGTGATCGGGGCCCGCCTCTGCCCACCGGGACAGGTGATCGGGGCCCGCCTCTGCCCACCGGGACAGGTGATCGGGGCCCGCCTCTGCCCACCGGGACAGGTGATCGGGGCCCGCCTCTGCCCACCGGGACAGGTGATCGGGGCCCGCCTCTGCCCACCGGGACAGGTGATCGGGGCCCGCCTCTGCCCACCGGGACAGGTGATCGGGGCCCGCCTCTGCCCACCGGGACAGGTGATCGGGGCCCGCCTCTGCCCACCGGGACAGGTGATCGGGGCCCGCCTCTGCCCACCGGGACAGGTGATCGGGGCCCGCCTCTGCCCACCGGGACAGGTGATCGGGGCCCGCCTCTGCCCACCGGGACAGGTGATCGGGGCCCGCCTCTGCCCACCGGGACAGGTGATCGGGGCCCGCCTCTGCCCACCGGGACAGGTGATCGGGGCCCGCCTCTGCCCACCGGGACAGGTGATCGGGGCCCGCCTCTGCCCACCGGGACAGGTGATCGGGGCCCGCCTCTGCCCACCGGGACAGGTGATCGGGGCCCGCCTCTGCCCACCGGGACAGGTGATCGGGGCCCGCCTCTGCCCACCGGGACAGGTGATCGGGGCCCGCCTCTGCCCACCGGGACAGGTGATCGGGGCCCGCCTCTGCCCACCGGGACAGGTGATCGGGGCCCGCCTCTGCCCACCGGGACAGGTGATCGGGGCCCGCCTCTGCCCACCGGGACAGGTGATCGGGGCCCGCCTCTGCCCACCGGGACAGGTGATCGGGGCCCGCCTCTGCCCACCGGGACAGGTGATCGGGGCCCGCCTCTGCCCACCGGGACAGGTGATCGGGGCCCGCCTCTGCCCACCGGGACAGGTGATCGGGGCCCGCCTCTGCCCACCGGGACAGGTGATCGGGGCCCGCCTCTGCCCACCGGGACAGGTGATCGGGGCCCGCCTCTGCCCACCGGGACAGGTGATCGGGGCCCGCCTCTGCCCACCGGGACAGGTGATCGGGGCCCGCCTCTGCCCACCGGGACAGGTGATCGGGGCCCGCCTCTGCCCACCGGGACAGGTGATCGGGGCCCGCCTCTGCCCACCGGGACAGGTGATCGGGGCCCGCCTCTGCCCACCGGGACAGGTGATCGGGGCCCGCCTCTGCCCACCGGGACAGGTGATCGGGGCCCGCCTCTGCCCACCGGGACAGGTGATCGGGGCCCGCCTCTGCCCACCGGGACAGGTGATCGGGGCCCGCCTCTGCCCACCGGGACAGGTGATCGGGGCCCGCCTCTGCCCACCGGGACAGGTGATCGGGGCCCGCCTCTGCCCACCGGGACAGGTGATCGGGGCCCGCCTCTGCCCACCGGGACAGGTGATCGGGGCCCGCCTCTGCCCACCGGGACAGGTGATCGGGGCCCGCCTCTGCCCACCGGGACAGGTGATCGGGGCCCGCCTCTGCCCACCGGGACAGGTGATCGGGGCCCGCCTCTGCCCACCGGGACAGGTGATCGGGGCCCGCCTCTGCCCACCGGGACAGGTGATCGGGGCCCGCCTCTGCCCACCGGGACAGGTGATCGGGGCCCGCCTCTGCCCACCGGGACAGGTGATCGGGGCCCGCCTCTGCCCACCGGGACAGGTGATCGGGGCCCGCCTCTGCCCACCGGGACAGGTGATCGGGGCCCGCCTCTGCCCACCGGGACAGGTGATCGGGGCCCGCCTCTGCCCACCGGGACAGGTGATCGGGGCCCGCCTCTGCCCACCGGGACAGGTGATCGGGGCCCGCCTCTGCCCACCGGGACAGGTGATCGGGGCCCGCCTCTGCCCACCGGGACAGGTGATCGGGGCCCGCCTCTGCCCACCGGGACAGGTGATCGGGGCCCGCCTCTGCCCACCGGGACAGGTGATCGGGGCCCGCCTCTGCCCACCGGGACAGGTGATCGGGGCCCGCCTCTGCCCACCGGGACAGGTGATCGGGGCCCGCCTCTGCCCACCGGGACAGGTGATCGGGGCCCGCCTCTGCCCACCGGGACAGGTGATCGGGGCCCGCCTCTGCCCACCGGGACAGGTGATCGGGGCCCGCCTCTGCCCACCGGGACAGGTGATCGGGGCCCGCCTCTGCCCACCGGGACAGGTGATCGGGGCCCGCCTCTGCCCACCGGGACAGGTGATCGGGGCCCGCCTCTGCCCACCGGGACAGGTGATCGGGGCCCGCCTCTGCCCACCGGGACAGGTGATCGGGGCCCGCCTCTGCCCACCGGGACAGGTGATCGGGGCCCGCCTCTGCCCACCGGGACAGGTGATCGGGGCCCGCCTCTGCCCACCGGGACAGGTGATCGGGGCCCGCCTCTGCCCACCGGGACAGGTGATCGGGGCCCGCCTCTGCCCACCGGGACAGGTGATCGGGGCCCGCCTCTGCCCACCGGGACAGGTGATCGGGGCCCGCCTCTGCCCACCGGGACAGGTGATCGGGGCCCGCCTCTGCCCACCGGGACAGGTGATCGGGGCCCGCCTCTGCCCACCGGGACAGGTGATCGGGGCCCGCCTCTGCCCACCGGGACAGGTGATCGGGGCCCGCCTCTGCCCACCGGGACAGGTGATCGGGGCCCGCCTCTGCCCACCGGGACAGGTGATCGGGGCCCGCCTCTGCCCACCGGGACAGGTGATCGGGGCCCGCCTCTGCCCACCGGGACAGGTGATCGGGGCCCGCCTCTGCCCACCGGGACAGGTGATCGGGGCCCGCCTCTGCCCACCGGGACAGGTGATCGGGGCCCGCCTCTGCCCACCGGGACAGGTGATCGGGGCCCGCCTCTGCCCACCGGGACAGGTGATCGGGGCCCGCCTCTGCCCACCGGGACAGGTGATCGGGGCCCGCCTCTGCCCACCGGGACAGGTGATCGGGGCCCGCCTCTGCCCACCGGGACAGGTGATCGGGGCCCGCCTCTGCCCACCGGGACAGGTGATCGGGGCCCGCCTCTGCCCACCGGGACAGGTGATCGGGGCCCGCCTCTGCCCACCGGGACAGGTGATCGGGGCCCGCCTCTGCCCACCGGGACAGGTGATCGGGGCCCGCCTCTGCCCACCGGGACAGGTGATCGGGGCCCGCCTCTGCCCACCGGGACAGGTGATCGGGGCCCGCCTCTGCCCACCGGGACAGGTGATCGGGGCCCGCCTCTGCCCACCGGGACAGGTGATCGGGGCCCGCCTCTGCCCACCGGGACAGGTGATCGGGGCCCGCCTCTGCCCACCGGGACAGGTGATCGGGGCCCGCCTCTGCCCACCGGGACAGGTGATCGGGGCCCGCCTCTGCCCACCGGGACAGGTGATCGGGGCCCGCCTCTGCCCACCGGGACAGGTGATCGGGGCCCGCCTCTGCCCACCGGGACAGGTGATCGGGGCCCGCCTCTGCCCACCGGGACAGGTGATCGGGGCCCGCCTCTGCCCACCGGGACAGGTGATCGGGGCCCGCCTCTGCCCACCGGGACAGGTGATCGGGGCCCGCCTCTGCCCACCGGGACAGGTGATCGGGGCCCGCCTCTGCCCACCGGGACAGGTGATCGGGGCCCGCCTCTGCCCACCGGGACAGGTGATCGGGGCCCGCCTCTGCCCACCGGGACAGGTGATCGGGGCCCGCCTCTGCCCACCGGGACAGGTGATCGGGGCCCGCCTCTGCCCACCGGGACAGGTGATCGGGGCCCGCCTCTGCCCACCGGGACAGGTGATCGGGGCCCGCCTCTGCCCACCGGGACAGGTGATCGGGGCCCGCCTCTGCCCACCGGGACAGGTGATCGGGGCCCGCCTCTGCCCACCGGGACAGGTGATCGGGGCCCGCCTCTGCCCACCGGGACAGGTGATCGGGGCCCGCCTCTGCCCACCGGGACAGGTGATCGGGGCCCGCCTCTGCCCACCGGGACAGGTGATCGGGGCCCGCCTCTGCCCACCGGGACAGGTGATCGGGGCCCGCCTCTGCCCACCGGGACAGGTGATCGGGGCCCGCCTCTGCCCACCGGGACAGGTGATCGGGGCCCGCCTCTGCCCACCGGGACAGGTGATCGGGGCCCGCCTCTGCCCACCGGGACAGGTGATCGGGGCCCGCCTCTGCCCACCGGGACAGGTGATCGGGGCCCGCCTCTGCCCACCGGGACAGGTGATCGGGGCCCGCCTCTGCCCACCGGGACAGGTGATCGGGGCCCGCCTCTGCCCACCGGGACAGGTGATCGGGGCCCGCCTCTGCCCACCGGGACAGGTGATCGGGGCCCGTCTACATGGTGGGTGCTTCTAGAAGTACTCCTAGTGTGGAGTTCTAGAACTACCCGTAGTGCCGTGAGCAGTTCTAGAACTTCTAGTGTGCAGTTCTAATACTGCCCCCGGTGGGCGCTTCTAGAACTACCCCCCGGTGGGCGCTTCTAGAACTACCCCCCGGTGGGCGCTTCTAGAACTACCCCCGGGTGGGTGCTTCTAGAACTACCCCCCCCCGGTGGGCGCTTCTAGAACTACCCCCCCCCCCCCGGTGGGCGCTTCTAGAACTACCCCCCCGGTGGGCGCTTCTAGAACTACCCCCCCCCCGGTGGGCGCTTCTAGAACTACCCCCCCCGGTGGGCGCTTCTAGAACTACCCCCCCCCCGGTGGGCGCTTCTAGAACTACCCCCCGGTGGGCGCTTCTAGAACTACCCCCCCGGTGGGCGCTTCTAGAACTACCCCCCCGGTGGGCGCTTCTAGAACTACCCCCCCTGGTGTCTGTAGGCGCTACTAGAACTACCTCTGGTTGGTGCCTTGAGTAGTTCTAGAACTTCTAGTGTGCAGTTCTAATACTGCTTCTGGTGGGTGCTTCTAGAACCACCCCCTGGTGCCGTGAGTGGTTCTAGAACTTCTAGTGTGAAGTTCTAATACTGCTCCTGGTGGGCGCTTCTAGAACTACCCCCCGGTGGGCGCTTCTAGAACTACCCCCCCCCCCCGGTGGGCACTTCTAGAACTAACCCCGGTGGGCGCTTCTAGAACTAACCCCTGGTGGGCGCTTCTAGAACTAACCCCTGGTGGGCGCTTCTAGAACTACTCTTAGTGTGCAGTTCTAGAACTACACCTGGTGTCTGTGGGTGGTTCTAGAGCTACATCTGGTGGGCGGTTATAGAACTACCCCTGGTGCCGTGAGCAGTTCTAGAACTTCTTTTAGTGTGCGGTTCTAATGCTGCTCCTGGTGGGCGCCTTTAGAACGTCCCCTGGTGGGCGGTTCTAGAAGTACTCCTAGTATGCAGTTCTAGAACTACCCCTGGTGCCGTTGGGTGGTTCTGAAACTACCCCTGGTGCCGTGAGTGGTTCTAGAACTTCTACTAGTGTGCAGTTCTAATAATGCTCCTGGTAGGTGGTTCTAGAAGTACTCTAGTGAGCAGTTCTAGAAATACCCCTGGTGCCGGTGGTTCTCTTCTAGAACTATCCCTCGTGGGCGCTTCTAGAACTATCCCTCGTGGGCGCTTCTAGAACTACACATAGTGCCGGTGAGCGGTTCTTAAGCTACCTCTGGTGGGCGCTTCTAGAACTTCCCCTGGTGGGCGCTTTTAGAAGTACTCTTAGTGTGCAGTTCTAGACCTACTCCTGGTGAGCGGTTTTAGACCTACCCTTGGTGGGCGGTTCTAGAAGTACTCCTAGTGTGCAGTACTAGAACTACCCCTGGTGCCGGTGTGCGCTTCTAGAACTACCCCTGGTGCCATGATCGGTTGTAGAACTTCTTCTAGATTGCGCTTCTAATACTATCACTGGTGGGCAGTTCTAGTACTACTCATTGTGCTGGTGGGCACTTCTAGAACTACCCCTGGTGGGTGGTTCTGAAACTACTGGTGCCGATGGGCGCTTCTAGAAAAACCCCTGGTGGGCGCTTCTAGAACTACCCGTAGTGTGTGGTTCCAATACTGTTCCAGGTGGGCGCTTCTAGAACTACATCTTGTGGGTGCTTCTATATGTACTCAGTGTGCGGTTCTAGAACTACCCCTGGTGCAGGTGGGCGGTTCTAGTACTACCTCTAGTGTGCAGTTCTCGAACTACTGCTAACATGCAGTTCTAGAACTACCCCTGGTGCCCGTGAGGGGTTCTAGAGCTACCCCTGGTGGGCGCTACTAGAACTAGCAGTTCTAGAACTACCCCGGTGCCGTGAGCGGTACTAGAACTAGTCCTGGTGGGCAGTTCTAGAACTTCTTCTAGTGTGCGGTTCTAATACTGCTCCTGGTGGGCGCTTTTAGAACTTCCCCTGGTGGGCGGTTCTAGAAGTACTCCTAGTATGCAGTTCTAGAACTACCCCTGGTGCCGGAGGGTGCTTCTGGAACTACCCCTGGTGGGTGGTTCTGAAACTACCCCTGGTGCTGTGAGTGGTTCTAGAACTTCTACTAGTGTGCAGTTCTAATAATGCTCCTGGTAGGTGGTTCTAGAAGTACTCTAGTGAGCAGTTCTAGAAATATCCCTGGTGCCGGTGGGCTCTTCTAGAACTACTCTTAGTGTGCAGTTCTAGAACTTCCCCCTAGGGGGTGCTTCTAGAACTACACCTAGTGCCGGTGAGCGGTTCTGAAGCTACCTCCGGTGGGCGCTTCTAGAACTACCCCTGGTGGGCGCTTTTAGAAGTACTCCTAGTGTGCAGTTCTAGAACTACACCTGGTGTCTGTGGGCGGTTCTAGAGCTACATCTGGTGGGCGGTTATAGAACTACCCCTGGTGCCGTGAGCAGTTCTAGAACTTCTTTTAGTGTGCGGTTCTAATACTGCTCCTGGTGGGCGCTTTTAGAACTTCCCCTGGTGGGCGGTTCTAGAAGTACTCCTAGTATGCAGTTCTAGAACTACCCCTGGTGCCGGTGGGCGGTTCTAGATCTACACCTGGTGTCGGTGAACGGTTCTAGAACTACCCCCTGGTGGGTGGTTCTGAAACTACCCCTGGTGCTGTGAGTGGTTCTAGAACTTCTACTAGTGTGCAGTTCTAATAATGCTCCTGGTAGGTGGTTCTAGAAGTACTCTAGTGAGCAGTTCTAGAAATACCCCTGGTGTCGGTGGGTTCTTCTAGAACCACTCCTAGTGTGCAGCTCTAGAACTACCCCCGGTGGGCGCTTCTAGAACTACCCCTCACGGGCGCTTCTAGAAGTACTCCTAGTGTGCAGTTCTAGAACTACCCGCAGTGCCGTGAGCAGTTCTAGAACTTCTAGTGTGCAGTTCTAATACTGCTCCTGGTGGGCACTTTTAGAACTACCCCCGGTGCCGATGGGCGCTTCTAGAACTACCCCTGGTGGGCGGTTCTAGAAGTACTCCTAGTGTGCAGTACTAGAACTACCCCTGGTGCCATGATCGGTTGTAGAACTTCTTCTAGATTGCGGTTCTAATACTGCTCCTGGTGGGCGCTTCTAATACTACCCATTGTGCTGGTGGGCAGTTCTAATACTACCCATTGTGCTGGTGGGCAGTTCTAGTACTACCCATTGTGCTGGTGGGCAGTTCTAGTACTACCCATTGTGCTGGTGGGCAGTTCTAGTACTACCCATTGTGCTGGTGGGCAGTTCTAGTACTACCCATTGTGCTGGTGGGCAGTTCTAGTACTACCCATTGTGCTGGTGGGCAGTTCTAGTACTACCCATTGTGCTGGTGGGCAGTTCTAGTACTACCCATTGTGCTGGTGGGCAGTTCTAGTACTACCCATTGTGCTGGTGGGCAGTTCTAGTACTACCCATTGTGCTGGTGGGCAGTTCTAGTACTACCCATTGTGCTGGTGGGCAGTTCTAGTACTACCCATTGTGCTGGTGGGCAGTTCTAGTACTACCCATTGTGCTGGTGGGCAGTTCTAGTACTACCCATTGTGCTGGTGGGCAGTTCTAGTACTACCCATTGTGCTGGTGGGCAGTTCTAGTACTACCCATTGTGCTGGTGGGCAGTTCTAGTACTACCCATTGTGCTGGTGGGCAGTTCTAGTACTACCCATTGTGCTGGTGGGCAGTTCTAGTACTACCCATTGTGCTGGTGGGCAGTTCTAGTACTACCCATTGTGCTGGTGGGCAGTTCTAGTACTACCCATTGTGCTGGTGGGCAGTTCTAGTACTACCCCTGGTGGGTGGTTCTGAAACTACTGGTGCTGATGGGCGCTTCTAGAACTACCCCTGGTGGCCAGTCATAGAACTACCCCTGGTGGCCAGTCATAGAACTACCCGCAGTGTAGTGTACGGTTCTAATACTGTACCAGGTGGGCGCTTCTAGAACTACATCTTGTGGGCGCTTCTAGAAGTACTCTTAGTGTTCCGTTCTAGAACTACCCCCAGTGCCGTGAGCGGTTCTAGAACTTCTAGTGTGCGGTTCTAATACTGCTCCTAGTGGGTGCTTTTAGACCTACCCCTGGTGGGCGGTTCTAGAAGTGCTCCTAGTGTGCAGTACTAGAAGTACCCCTGGTGTCGGTGTGCGTTTCTAGAACTACCCCTGGTGCCATGATCGGTTCTAGAAATTCTTCTAGATAGCGGTTCTAATACTACCCATTGTGCTGGCGGGTAGTTCTAGAACCACCCCTGGCGGGCAGTTCTAGAACCACCCCTGGCGGGCAGTTCTAGAACCACCCCTGGTGGGCAGTTCTAGAACCACCCCTGGCGGGCAGTTCTAGAACCACCCCTGGCGGGCAGTTCTAGAACCACCCCTGGCGGGCAGTTCTAGAACCACCCCTGGCGGGCAGTTCTAGAACCACCCCTGGCGGGCAGTTCTAGAACCACCCCTGGCGGGCAGTTCTAGAACCACCCCTGGCGGGCAGTTCTAGAACCACCCCTGGCGGGCGCTACTAGAACCACCCCTGGCGGGCGCTACTAGAACCACCCCTGGCGGGCGCTACTAGAACTACCCCTGGTGGGCGCTACTAGAAGTACTCCTCGTGTGCGGTTCTAGAACTGCCCCCGGTGCAGGTGGGTGATTCTGGAACTACCTCTAATGTGCAGTTCTAGAACTACTGCTAATATGCAGTTCTAGAACTACCCCTTGTGCCCGTGGGGGTTCTAGAACTACCCATAGAGAGCGCTTCTAGAACTACCCCTGGTGTCTGTGGGCGGTTCTAGAGCTACACCTGGTGGGCGGTTATAGAACTACCCCTGTTGCCGTGAGCAGTTCTAGAACTTCTTTTAGTGTGCGGTTCTAGTACTGCTCCTGGTGGGCGCTTTTAAATCTATACCTGGTGCCGGTGGACGGTTCTAGAACTACCCCTGGTGGGTGGTTCTGAAACTACCCCTGGTGCTGTGAGTGGTTCTAGAACTTCTACTATTGTGCAGTTCTAATAATGCTCCTGGTAGGTGGTTCTAGAAGTACTCTAGTGAGCAGTTCTAGAAATACCCCTGGTGCCGGTGAGCTCTTCTAAAACTACTCCTAGTGTGAAGCTCTAGAACTACCCCTGGGGGTGCTTCTAGAACTACACCTAGTGCCGGTGAGCGGTTCTGAAACTACCCCTAATGGGCGCTTCTAGAGGTACTCTTAGTGTGCAGTTCTAGACCTACTCCCGGTGCCGATGGACGGTTCTAGAACTACCCCCGGGTTGCCATCGGGCGCTTCTAGAGCTACACCCGGTGTGCAGTTCTAGAACTACCCGCAGTGCTGTGAGCAGTTCTAGAACTTCTAGTGTGCGGTTCTAATACTGCTCCTGGTGGGCGTTTATAGAACAACCCCCGGTGCCGATGGGCGTTTGTAAAACTACTCCCGGTGCCGTGAGCGGTTCTAGAACTTCTAGTGTGTGGTTCTAATACTGCTCCTGGTGGGCGCTTTTAGACCTACCCTTGGTGGGCGGTTCTAGAAGTATTCCTGGTGGGCACTTCTAGAACTACCCCCCTGGTGGGCACTTCTAGAACTACCCCCCTGGTGTCTGTAGGCGCTACTAGAACTACCTCTGGTGGGTGCCTTGAGTAGTTCTAGAACTTCTAGTGTGCAGTTCTAATACTGCTTCTGGTGGGTGCTTCTAGAACCACCCCCTGGTGCCGTGAGTGGTTCTAGAACTTCTAGTGTGCAGTTCTAATACTGCCCCTCGTGGGCGCTTCCAGAACTGCCCCTCGTGGGCGCTTCCAGAACTGCCCCTCGTGGGCGCTTCCAGAACTGCCCCTCGTGGGCGCTTCCAGAACTGCCCCTCGTGGGCGCTTCCAGAACTGCCCCTCGTGGGCGCTTCCAGAACTGCCCCTCGTGGGCGCTTCTAGAACTACCCCTCGTGGGCGCTTCTAGAACTACCCCTCGTGGGCGCTTCTAGAAGTACTCCTAGTGTCCAGTTCTAGAACTACCCCTGATGCCGATGTGATCTTCTATAACTACCCTTGGAGGGCGGTTCTAGAACTACCCCTGGTGCCATGATCGGTTCTAGAACTTTCTTCTAGCGTGCGGTTCTAATACTGCTCCTGGTGGGCGCTTCTAGAACTACCCCTGGTGGGTGGTTCTAGAACTACTCCTGGTAGTATACATCTATTCTATATTTTTCGATTTTAACTATTGTATGTACATTGGTGTGAGTGCCTGTCTCTAGGGTGTCTTACTTAACCGTGTATTTATTATAGGTTTTTTAATTTCCTATTTATGCATAATTTGACAATTTTGTTCGGTTGTTCTTGATTGGTTCTTTGACATTCCTAGTTTGCCTATGGGGTCAATGCACCAAAATGAGTCATCTAGCGTCAATGAACTTTAACCACCTTCACTGCACACGTCAGTGTTGTGCCCTTCTCCCCCGCCCCCCCAAATAGCTGCAAAGTCCCACCTGTATACTGGAGCCCAAGACCACAAGATCACAAGATCACATGCTGGATCTCTGGCACTCATGAGGTCATGTGCAGGGGCCTCAGGAGCCTCCGAACACCACACTGACATCTGTCTGCTCTCCTCCACAACTGAGCAGCATCAGAAACCCAGCTAACAGACATTGCTGTCACTGCAAACACTCATTGGATTAACTGACACGATGTCAGCAAGTTGCTGAAGATCTGGATACTGCAGCCATGAGATCTGTGGCAGCATTAGGCAGATGGGACACTGCAGCTAATAGAGAGTAAGAGTGCAACAGAGATGGCCCTAAACTGCATTTAAAGGGTGTCAGGAAAACTTAGTCAGACTTTGCAGCCCTCTGGCGCCCCCTTATCCTGCTGGTCAAACACGGTATTGACTGAGGATAAGCAACAGGGCGCAGCTGCTCTCATTTATGTCGACTATTGTGGCACGTGATGTGACAGGACGTATATATACCACCAGTTCCGTCCAGGAACGTATATAAACCTCAATCCCACCACCCTCAACCACAATATCACATAAATACACCGTATGCTGCCACCACCGATCTCTTAACAGGTGGATCGGGTACCCGTTAGGTAACGTGAATTAGCGGGTGAGGAACGTGTTTGCTCGACATAGGACAAGAAGAACGAAGCTGGTAAATAATAATTTACTCCCGAAAGTTGGCAGTGTTTACAAAAGATATACAAGATTTTATAAAAGACAATTTACATATATGCATAAAACAGTTAAAATAAAAGGGGTAAATAATAGCAAAACCTGCGCCACGAGGTGATGGTCTCAGATTCTGTGGCGGGGACGGCTCCCCGGAAATTAGGTGTGATTCCTCCACGCAGCGAGGAGTGCTTGCATCTGACGTCCCTGGGTTGGAATGAGCCAACATGGACATTCTGGTTTTTAGTAAGGAGGCAAAACACTAGGACACACCCATGGGCTCTGTTTTGTGAACCCACCCAGCTGCACAAGACATAAAAATCCTTCATCTTCCATATCTTGGTATGGGGGAGCCCCACATCCAAGATGAATACATCATTTTTTTATTTTTTTTTTAAGGTTGAAGGAAGACTAAGTCCATCTAGTTCAACCCATAGCCTAACATGTTGATCCAGAGGAAGGGAAAAAAAAACCATGTGGAAAACACTAAGCTCCACATTGGGGAAAAAAATTCCTTCTCGACTCCATACAACAATCAGACTAGTTCCCTGGATCAACGCCCTATCAAGGAATCTAGTATTTATAACCTATAATATTATACTTTTCAAGAAAGGCATCCATGCCCTTCTTAAATTTAAAAAGTGAATCACTCGTTACAACATCATGCAGCAGAGAGTTCCATAGTCTCACTGCTCTTACAGTAAAGAATCCCCGTCTGTGATTATGATTAAACCTTCTTTCCTCCAGACGTAGAAGATGCCCCCTTGTCCCCGTCTCAGGCCTCAGAGTAAAAAGATCAGTAGAAAGGTCTTTGTACTGTCCCCTCATATACTTGTACATAGTAATAAGATCACCTCTAAGCCTTCTTTTTTCCACAGTAAATAACCCCAAGTGTAATAACCTGTCTTGGTATTGCAGACCCCCCAGTCCTTTAATAACCTTGGTCGCTCTTCTCTGCACTCGCTCTAGTTCAGCTATGTCTTTCTTATACACCGGAGACCAGAACTGTACACAGTATTCTAAGTGTGGTCGCACTAGTGACTTGTATAGAGGTAAAATTATGTTCTCCTCATGCGCATCTATGCCTCTTTTAATGCATCCCATTATTTTATTTGCCTTTGCAGCAGCTGCCTGACACTGGCCACTAAACGTGAGCTTGTCGTCCACCAATACACCCAGGTCTTTTTCAGTTACAGTTTTGCCCAGTGTTTTACAATTAAGCATATAATTATACATTTTATTTCCTCTGCCCAAGTGCATTACCTTACATTTATCCCCATTAAAGCTCGTTTGCCATTTATCAGCCCAAGCTTCTAGTTTACATAGATCCTCCTGTAATATAAAATTGTCCTCCTCTGTATTGATTACCCTGCAGAGTTTAGTGTCATCTGCAAATATTGAAATATTACTCTGTATGCCCCCTACAAGGTCATTAATAAATATGTTAAAAAGAAGGGGGCCCAATACTGACCCCTGTGGTACCCCACTGTTAACTGAGACCCAGTCTGAGTGTTTTCCATTAATAACCACCCTTTGTTTCCTATCACTGAGCCAATTCTTAACCCACATACATATATTTTCCCCTATCCCCATTGTTCTCATTTTATGCATCAACCTTTTGTGTGGAACCGTATCAAAAGCTTTTGAAAAGTCCATATACACAACATCCACTGCATTTCCTTGGTCCAGTCCCGAACTTGCCTCCTCATAAAAACTGATCAGATTAGTTTGACAGGAACGGTTCCTCGTAAATCCATGTTGATATTGGGTCATGAGGTTATTCTTCTTCAGATACTCTATTATAGCACCTCTTAGGAAACCCTCCAGGATTTTACACACAGTAGAGGTTAAGCTTACTGGCCTATAAATTTCCAAGTTCAGTTTGTCCCCTTTTTGAATATTGGCACCACATTTCCTATACGCCAGTCGTGTGGACCCTGTTATTATTGAATCTTTAAAGATTAAAAATAATGGTCTATCTATGACGTTACTTAATTCCTGCAGTACTCGCGGGTGTATCCCACCTGGGCCCGGGGATTTGTCAACTTTAGTGATTTTTAGACGCCGCCGTACTTCCTGCTGGGTTAAGCAAGTGACATTTAATGGAGAATTTTTGTTATCACTAATCATGTTTTCGGTCATGCGATTTTCTTGTGTAAATACGGTTGAAAAAAAAATCATTTAGCATATTGGCTTTTTCCTCATCCTCATCCACCATTTCACCCAGACTATTTTTAAGGGGGCCAACACTATTATTTTTTAGCTTTTTACTATTTATGTAGTTAAAGAATATTTTGGGGTTATTTTTACTTTCTCTGCAATGATTCTCTCTGCCTCAATCTTTGCCGCCTTGATTTGCTTTTTACATAATTTATTTAATTTTCTATATTTATTTAATGCCTCATCACTACCTACATGCTTTAGTTCTCTAAATGCTTTCTTTTTGTCACTTATTGTGCCCCTTACAGCTCTATTTAGCCATAGTGGTTTCCTCCCATTTCTAGCATGTTTATTCCCAAAGGGTATATATTGTGCACAGGTCCTATTCAGGATGTTAATAAATGTCTCCCATTTGCTTTGTGCAGCTTTATGTCTCAGGATATCGTCCCAGTTTATTGCACTAAGATCATCTCTCAACTGTTGGAAATTAGCCTTCCTGAAGTTTAGTGTCCTTGTAACCCTTCTACTACACATCTTATTAAAGGTTACATGAAAATGTATTATTTTGTGATCACTATTACCCAAGTGACCCCCAACTCGTATATTTGATATGCGGTCTGGCCTATTGGTTAATATTAGGTCTAGCAGTGCCCCCCTTCTTGTTGGGTCCTGAACCAGTTGTGAAAGGTAATTGTCTCTCATAGTTGTCAAAACCTATTACCTTTGCTTGAACTACATGTTTCTGTCCCCCAACGTATTTCAGGGTAGTTGAAGTCTCCCATAATAATGACTTCTCCTTGAGTCGCTGCTTCATCTATTTGCTTTACGAGGATATTCTCCGCTACTTCCATTATTTTTGGAGACTTATAAGAAACCCCTATCAGTAATTTATTATTTTTTTCCCCCTCCCCTTATCTCCACCCACAGGGACTCTACATTTTCATTAGATTCATATATCCTCCCGCAAGACAGGTTTTAAGGATGATTTTACATATAAACACCCCCCCCCCCCTCGCTTGTTTGTACGGTCATTTCTGAACAGACTATAGCCCTGTAAATTAGCTGCCCAGTCATGGCTCTCGTCCAGCCACGTCTCAGATATTCCTACCATGTCATAATTATTTTCCAACAAAATGAATTCTAATTCCTCCATTTTGTTGGTGAGGCTTCTGGCATTAGTGTACATGCATTTTATGTATCTCTCTGTACCTCTATTCCTTCTTACTTTATTGGCTGTTCTAACCCCACCCCCAATTTATTTGTGCCCAGGTCACTATCTGCACTATCTTCCCCACCTATAAAATGAATACCCCCCCCCCAATCCCTAGTTTAAACACTCCTCCAACCTTCTAGCCATTTTCTCCCCCAGCACAGCTGCACCCTCCCCATTAAGGTGCAGTCGGTCCCTAGCGTAGAGTCTGTAGCCAACTGAGAAGTCGGCCCAGTTCTCCAGGAACTCAAATCCCTCCTTCCTACACCAGTTCTTGAGCCACTTATTTATCTCCCTAATCTCCCGTTGCCTCTCTGGCGTGGCACGTGGTACCGGTAGTATTTCAGAGAATACCACCTTGGAGGTCCTTGCTTTCAGCTTGCAGCCTAATTCCCTGAAGTCATCCTTAAGGACCTTCCACCTACCTCTAACTTTGTCATTTGTGCCAATGTGCACCATGACCGCTGGGTCCTCACCAGCCCCTCCCAGTAATCTGTCAACCCGATCAGCGATGTGCCGGACTTGAGCGCCAGCTAGGCAGCACACTGTTTGATGATCCCTGTCTTTGTTACAGATTGCCCTATCTGTTCCCCTAATAATTGAGTCGCCCACTACCAGCACCTGCCTGGCCTGCCCTACTCTCCTATTTCCCTCTTTACTGGAGCTGACACTCCTCCGGCTTTCAGGATACATGCCTTGCTGCAGCAGTGCTACCCCTGTACCATCACTCCCCTCATCTGCCAACTTTGCAAACTTATTGGGGTGTGCCAGATCAGGACTAGCCTCCCTTGCACTCTTCCCTCTACCCCCCCTTCTAACTGTCACCCAACTAACGGCCTCACTGTCCTGCAGCTCCAGACTACCACCCTCCCCCACATCTACCCCAGTGAGCGGCTGCTCAGTGAGCAGCAGACTCCTTTCCATTTTGTCAATGGATCTCAGTGTTGCCAGCTGCTCATTTAGATCCAGTATCTGGGCTTCCAAACGCACAACGTGCTCACATCTCGCGCAGCAGTAAGCAACCACGACCGGCTGTTCAGGATTGCATACATGTGGCAAGATGTACACTGGATAGCATTGTCAATAATGGAGCTCATTTCCTAATGGGGATTGCAACAGACAGAATGTTAAGTAAAAAGAAAAGCAAAGAATTAATGAAATACAGACAGCAATTCAGTCCAAAGTCCTCCCTTCCAAACTTCCTGAATCCAAGTCACTGAAAAATAAGTCACACACTTACTTTCGTTCGCACTTACACTCTGGTCACACTCCGCTCGTTCACACTCGCAAATTAAGAGATTTAAAGAGGTTTTGTTTTGTTTTTTCCCCTTTTCCAGCAATACACCCTTCACCTCAATGCACTTCCAAAGGCAAGTTTGCCGTCACCAATATTGACGGAGATTGATATCAAATATAATATTTCTATGACGTTCAGAAGCTCAGAAACCATTTCCTAGGTTTCTGGTGGTTTCCCAGTTATGAAAGCTACACCATCATAACTGGAAAAAGGCGAGCATCCCAAAAATGTGGTCCATGTGTTTGTGACAGTCATGTGCATTATTAAACTAGACATTAAAAGTTTGTACAGTTACACAATAGGGCTTTGGAGGGGAAATCCAGTGTAAACCAGTATGCTTGCCCTGGGCTGAGGTTTATGGCGGTTATAAAAATTCCTTGTTTGGGGGAAGCAAGAGTAGAGTTCTATGGAGGTCCCTTCCAAGTGAACAGGGGACGGAGATTTAAGACATCTCTGACTGTCCTTTCAACATTTTTAAAACTAGGACAAAAATACATTTTGCCTGACAAAGGAAATGTCACTAGGTTTATTGCCACCTGATCTGAGCACAGCACAACGTGTGGACAAAGATCCCCAATTCCAGCGACGTGTTGCTCTCTGGGCTGACTGATGTAGTTTTGATAAGTGATCCTCCACCAGCAGGAGACTGCCACCAGAGGACTAGTAAAGCTGCTGCCATGTAGTCCAACCCTGTCCCCACAACTGATGAATAGCTCTGTACACTGTGCATTGGTAGCTTTCTGCCCATCAGTGGTGTGGGTGGGGTTATACAGAGCCCAGCATTCAGAGAATTAGATCTGCAGCAGACACAGTTAGAGTATGTGCCCACGAAGCGTTTTTCAAGAGGATATGCTGCAGAATTTCCGCAGCGTAAAGGCTTTTTTATCGCTATGTTATCCGCCCCCCATGGTCCCCAATGTGATTACGCAAGTTCAATGCCCATGCTGCGTTTTTTTCCGCAGCGTTTTTCCGGCGGGGAAAAATCCGCAGCACGCTCATTAATTTTGCGTTTCCGCAAGCGGAATTGCCTTTGCAGTGAAATTAAAAACTCAAGGCAATTCCGCATGCGTTTATCCGGGAGAGGACATGCAGAAATGAAGCAGAAAATTTCTGCTTCATTTCCACAGCATGGGAACATAGCCTTACTCTGAACTGCACCAAGCGATCCATCACTGTAATCAGGGTCTCTGCCCCTAAATCACCCTGCTCTCAGATGGGGCAGCAAAATCCTGGTGACAAATTCACTAACCCCATCCAGCTTCAGATGCAAGTATTAGAATTGATTCTGATGCTCAAAATTAAATGTAATGGCCAGTGGCTAATGGCAGGCAATAGGTACAGCAAAGTGTGGAAAAGTTACCTGCAGGATTGTAGGGAACAAACTTCTCAGTGTCGGGGTACTGCTGCTCGTCTGTCTTATCAGAAGTGCCAGAAACCTAGTGGGGAACAGGAACCAGGTCACAAGCTTCATTTATCCAGGGTTTACCATTAGGTTCTCCATATAGGATCTGAAAAGTAGTGTTGAGCCACCCCCGTAGTGTTAGAGTTCGGTTCGTCGAACACCCGTATGTTCGCCGAACACCTTTGAACACTGTTAAAACCAATGGCAGGCAAACAAAAACACATAGAAAACACCTTCAAAAGGTGTCCAAAAGCTGACAAACTGCTCAGTAGACACAACTAACACATGGAAAAGTGACAAGTACAAATAGTCATGCGAAAAGAAAAGAGGTGGAGGAGTAAAAGGAGGGGGAGACACAGATATAGGCATGTCATGCCCTTCTAAAACCCCAAAAATGCGAAGCTAACACGGCCAGTCCGTTCCTGCCTGTGCGACCTCCGTGTCGCCGGGTTTGTGCCAGAGCTGCGGTGGACCCTGACGGCTAGCACCCTCTCCCAATACTGGTGCCTGTCCGCTGGTGGGTCGAGCGAGCCCCCCTGCGGTGGAGGCAGGTCTAAGCTTTTTAATTTAAATTGTCTCTCTAATTTGAATGAGTACACTTTAAATCCTTTTACAAGGATCTATTGGAGGGCAAGTCTGATGCCAGCAGCCGCGGGAATTCCAGCTCTAGTAGCGTCCACTAAAGCTGCTGCAGTTAAAAAGCTTTTATAAGATCGAGCTCGGCGGTCCACC
Source organism: Phyllobates terribilis (assembly GCF_046119375.1). Taxonomy (NCBI): domain Eukaryota; kingdom Metazoa; phylum Chordata; class Amphibia; order Anura; family Dendrobatidae; genus Phyllobates; species Phyllobates terribilis. The sequence continues at coordinate 996,249 of NW_027363222.1, read as the reverse complement.
GCAAGGCGTCCTACCGCCAGTCCCAGGCCCTGTGCCTTGGGGTGCCTCCCCGATGCTCTTCACTGAGTGTCCCGGGGGCCCGAGGCATTTCCTTTGAAAAAATTAAGTGTCCAAACTACAGGTGGTGCAGCTTGCTTAACAGTTGGGATAATCCACCGACTAGCAGATACTGCTACTAGGTCCAAAGTATTTCCTGGGCTAGATACAGTTAAAAATTTGTAATTAGATACTCTCGTTGGATGCCGAGAAAGCATTCCATAGAGTCTCCTGGCACGCCATATATTATTCTCTTAAAAAGCTTGGGGTAGGGATCTAGGGGACCCTTTCATAGGCAAAATCACAGCCCGGTATCGCAATACGTCACCTAGGCTGAAGATGAATGGAACATTTTCATCACCTTTCATAATCACCAATGGGACAAGGCAGGGATGTCCTCTGTCCCCTCTCTTATACATCCTAGTGATGGAGCACCTGCTCTCATCAATTCGCCATAACCCCAATATTAGGTGGATTGAGGTGGCAGGCACAGAGTACAAGTGCTCTGCATTTGCTCATGATGTCCTAGTATATAGCACTCAATCACATATATCCATCCCTGCTGTTATGGCTGAAATCGATCACTTTGTTACATGGTCAAATTTTAAAATCAATGCAGCGAAGTCTGAGGCCCTCGATGTCTCACTCCTCAAATCCATACAGGATTCCATCCAGTCCAACTTTCCCTTTGCCTGTCCCTCACAGGGTATCAAATACTTAGGAATTCGTATTTATAGAGACCTCTCCCGTCTATGTTATCTTAATTTTGGGCCCTTTATTGAACAACTCCATACAGACCACGGTTGGCAAGTTAGAACTGTAAGATTCACTACGTGAACCACTGGTGTTTTGTGGAAAAGCACATGTACACTGTTCCAAATTATTATGCAAAAAGTGTTTAGGAGTGATAAGGGAAGAATTTTTTTGTTTCTCAGTTAAACTCATTGATGGTGATGTGTGTCAGGGCTCTTTATATCACTGTAAGCAATTGCAGACACCTGTGCTAATTAGTTTGGCAGGGGTGTCCAATGAAAGGCAAGACTTCTTAAGAAGGCTGTCCCACATTATTAAGCAGCCTACATTTTCTGCCAAAATGGGAAAGAAAAAGGATGTGTCGGCTGCTGAGAAGCAACAAATTGTGGATTGTTTAGGTCAAGGCATGACTACAATCAACATTGCCAAGACACTTCATCCTGATCATCGCATAATCAAGAAGTATGTAGCTGATTCACAGTACACATGTGTGCGTGCTGATAAGGGAAAATTGAGGACTCTTTCCTACAGGCAATTACGTCAGGTTAAAAGAGCAGCGGCAAAAAAGCCTTGTCATAGCAGCAGACAAGTTTTTGACGCTGCTGGTGCCTCCAACGTCCCCCGAACAACAAGATGCAGGGTCCTTCAGAGGTTTGCAGCTGTGCGCAAGTTATCCTGTCGACCTCCTCTATCTAATGTACACAAGCAGAAAGGGCTACAGTGGGCCAAACAATACATGAAGACTGACTTCAAAACTGTTTTGTTCACCGATGAGTGCCGTGCAACGCTCGATGGTCCAGATGGATGGAGTGGAGGATGGCTGGTTGATGGACACCCCATGCAAACACGGCTACGGCGCCAACAAGGAGGAGGTGGAGTAATGTTTTGGGCTGGAATCATGGGGAGAGATTGTCGGCCCCTTTAGGATCCCTGAAGGAGTAAATATGAACTCCATAATGTATGTGGAGTTTCTCAAACAGCACTTCCTGCCATGGTTCAAGAAGAAGAACCGTGTATTCCGCAGCAAGATCATTTTCATGCATGATAATGCACCGTCTCATGCTGCACATAACACATCTGCATCTCTGGCTGATATGGGCATAAAAGGGGACAAACTTATGGTGTGACCCCCATGCTCCCCTGACCTCAACCCCATTGAGAACCTCTGGAGCATCATCAAAAGGAGTGTCTATGATGGCGGGAGGCAGTTCACATCTAAGCAACAGCTCTGGGAGGGTATTCTGTCCTCATGCAAAACAATTGAAGCAGAAACCATTGAAAAGCTGACAAATTCAATGGACGAGAGAGTTCAGAAGCTCCTTTCGAACAAGGGGTCCTATGTGCAAATGTAACATCACCTAGAATAAAGTTTTGAGCTGAAAACTGTTTGATTACAGTTTGTAATAACCGGCTAATGCTTATAATTTCAAAAATGACCATTTTTTTGCTCTTTATTAAAATGAAAAGGTTGATCGTAGAGTGTGGGGGATCTAAGAGTGTGGCAACCCAGTAGTCAGGATTATTTCGAATTCTGACAATCTGAGGGTCATGTTGCAGGTAGTGCAGCAAGAAGGCACTCATGTGTCTTGCACATCTCGGAGCCCCAAAATTATTTTCCGGGCTAGATGCAGCAAAAAATTATTATTAATTTGAAAGCTGGTGGAGCTTAGTATAGATGGTCTAATAGAATCAGTACTGTAAACTGCTACAAGGCCCAAATTATTTTCCAGCCAAGATACAGATAAACATGATTAGTAATTTTAAATCTGGTGGAGTTTAGTATAGATGGCCTAATAGAATCAGTACTGCAAACTGCTACAAGGCCCAAATTATTTTCCAGCCAAGATACAGATAAACATGATTAGTAATTTGAAAGCTTATAACGGTTGGTGAGGTGATTTTAACAAATCAAGCTTTTACTCTCCCCAGCATGACACAGGGGTAGAAAAGTCGTTTCGGATCCATGATTTGTTCATCTTTATGAACGTGAGTCTGTCTACATTATCAGTGGAGAGCCCCGTGCGCTTATCTGTCAGCACACCACCAGCAGCGCTGAACACACGTTCAGACAGAACGCTGGCTGCGGGGCATGACAAGATCTCCAAGGCGTAAGTGGCAAGCTCCGGCTATTTATCCAGATTGGAAGCCCAAAAAGAGCAAGGGTCCAGTGACACAGTCATGGCTTCAATGTTTACTTGGATATACTCCTGTACCATCGTCTCTAGGCGTTGACTATGTCAGACTTCTTGTCTCCTGTGGCCTTGCAAAGGATGGGCTAAAAAAGTGGTGAAATGATTCCGCAAAATTGATGTTACTAGCAGATACTGTGTTTATGTTAAGTTTTGAGTGCTGAACACTCGACGGTCCCACGGTTGGCAAGTTAGAACTGTGAGACTCACTACGTGCACCACTAGTGTTTTGTGGAAAAGCACATGTAAGATTCTGAAACAGTCTCTGCTGATACTCCAGCATGCGTGCATCTCTTTCTATGGCAGGAATAATTTCTGCAAATTTACTTTTGTACCGGGGATCTAAGAGTGTGGCAACCCAGTAGTCAGGATTATTTCTAATTCTCACAATTCGAGGGTCATGTTGCAGGTAGTGCAGCAAGAAGGCACTCATGTGTCTTGCGCATCCAGGAGCACCAAGTCCCTGTTGTGTTGGTGGCGAGGTAACAATCATGCTTCCTTCCTCTGCCCTCTCCCCCCAACCTCGCACAACAGAAATGTGATCAAGGTCTCCCTCATCTGATGAGTCTTCCATCAGTTCGTCCTCCACTCCTGCACCTTCCTCACTAGTTTGGCTGCTACCATGCGCCCTGGTAAAACCATCTCCCCCACCCTCACATGCCTGCCGCCTTGGTGCTGCCGACCATCTGGACCTTGCAGATGTTAGCCCTTCCTCATGCAACTCCTCCTCCTCTACTTCCTCCACCTCCTCTTCTGCCACCACCTGACTCCGAATTCTGTTTAACATGTGCTCCAGCATGTAAATCACCGGAGTAGTCATGCTGATAATGGCATCGTCAGCAATAAACATCTTCTTCGCCATTTCAAAACTGTGCAGAAGGGTGCATAGGTCCCTGATCTGAGACCACTCCTCCAGCGTGATTTGCCCCACCTCTGGATCTCGTTGGCCCAGGCTATACGTCAGAACGTATTGCACCAGGGCTTGTCGGTGCTGCCACAGTCGCTGCAACATGTGCAGAGTTGAATTCCACCGGGTAGGCACATCGCATTTTAGCCGGTGAAGTGGCAGGCCCAACGACTTCTGTAGAGATGTAAGTCGCTGAGCTGCGGGATGCGAATGGCGGAAGTGAGCACACAGCGACCGTGCCCTCTGCAGAAGGCCATCTAGTCCGGGATAGTGGGCTAAAAGTTGCTCGACAACCAGGTTCAACATGTGAGCCATACAAGGCACGCGTGTGACATTGCCTCGGCAAAGGGCCGCACCCAGGTTTGCAGCATTGTCGCACACGACTTTCCCTGGTTTCAGGTCCAGTGGAGACAACCATTCATGAAATTGGTTCTCCAGAGCGGACCACAACTCCTCAGCTGTGTGACTCACATTTCCCAGACATTTCAAAGTAAAAACCGCCTGATGACGTTGAGCCCTGCTGCCACCATAGTAAGGAGGTGTGCAGGATCCCTTCTGCGCAGTTAGAAAGCTTGTGGAATGACCAGACAGGCTTTGGGTGCAGGTGGAGGACCGAGAGGAGGTTGAGGAGGCAGAAGCAGTGGAGGAAATTCGAGATAAAGAGGATTGACGCACAACTCATGGGGACGGCAAGACTTGGACAGCAGCCCCTTGTCCTGCTGTCACCATAGTTACCCAGAGCCCAGTCAGCGACATGTAACGCCCCTGTCCATGCCTACTCGTCCAAGTGTCTATGGTGAAATGCACCCTGTCACACACACAGTTTCTCAAAGAAGCGGTGATGTTGTGTGCGACATGCTGGTGGAGGAGCGCAGGCACACCTTTCTTTGAGAAGTAGTGCCGACTGGGCATCTGGTACTGGGTCACTGCGACAGACATAAGGTCTCGAAAATCCTCTGTGTCCACCAGGCGGAAAGGCAGCATTTCTGTAGCCAAAAGCTTGCAGATGGTGAAATTCAACCTCTTAGCTTTCTCATGGCTAGGAGGAAATGGTCTTTTACTTGTGCACATCTGAGGGACCGAGGGCTGGCTGTTGTGCTTAGACGAGGTTGAGAAGGGTGTCCCCGGCAAACTGCCGGTCCGTGAGGAAGATGCAGGCGGACATGTTAGGTTGCCTTGATCCAAAGGGTGCTATCGATGTCGGACAGCGCTGAACACCAGCTGGTGTTTCCACCTCCAAAGAAAATGATGACCTGCCAATCACGCTGGCTGTTGCAGGTAAAGAGGTGGCAGGTCTGCGTCCCAAAACAGGTGTGACTGCTGTCCCCCCAGTCACAGAGGATGAAGAGGCCGCGGATGCACAAGATGTGGCAGACGGCGGTTGGCCCGGCCGGCTAGGCCGCATTGTAGCACAGTGAGCTTCCCACTGCAATTTATGCTTCATATCCATGTGCCGGTTCATGCATGAAGTGCTCAAACTATGTATTTTTTGGCCTCTACTTAGCTTTTGCTGACAAATGTTACAGATAACACAAGTTGGGTCATCCTTATCGATCTGAAAAAATGCCCAGGCTATGCAAGGCTTAGCACCCATGCGACCTGAAGAGCCACCACGACTTGTGGTCAGAGGCAGAGTTGTGTTTGAGGATGCAGTTGTTGACGTGCTTCCAGTACTACGTCTGTCCAGGAAGGCGCAACCTGACCTCGTCGTCACTAGCATCCTCCTCCACCTCCTCTGCTGACCTCATAGACTGGCTAACTGTGGGTTGACAGTAAGTGGGATCTCCAACCTCATCATCATCACCCTGTGTGTTATCACACCCGTCGTCCTCAGAGCCAACCTCTTCCTGCCCTGACAAAAAACTAAAGTTGTCGCTCCAATCAGGTATATGAGTCTCATCATCGTCTTCCTCATTGTCTCCACCAACAGGAGTTACAGTTTGGGAACGAGGGTCTACATTATGGTCAGAACCTTCTGCCTCTGGTCCTGGATCCGACTCAAAGATTCTGGGCATCAGTGCAGATCATTTCCTCGTCTGGATTCACAGAAGCTCTGGAGCCGACCTCTGATTCCCAGGCTATAGTATGAGTAAACAGCTCTGCAGACTCCACCATCTGTGTTACCCCATACTAAGACGGGCAGCTGGAGACTTGGGAGCTGTGAGGAAGCAAGTGCGATTGGGGTGACACCTCTGAGGACTGGAGTATTTGTGATGTTGAAGTTGAGGTGGAGGAGAGCCCACTTAAAGGAGCACTTGATATCTGTTGAAGCACATGCCGTTTTTGTGCCTCATCTGGAATTTGTAGCGATTGGCGTGGCCGTAAGAAAGGGATCTTCTCACATTGTCCGCTAAAAGAAGTAGACATCTTAGTTTGGCTGGAAGATTGTCTTTCTTCAGCAGATGTTACTGTTGCTTTAACACCTACCCCATGGATACAACCTTTCTTTCCCTTCCCAACATGCCTATTCCCCTTTCCACAAGCAGCAGGCCTTTTTCCACTCATTTTGGTGGTTAACTAATTGACAACTCTGGAGTTGTTTGCACAAAAAACAATGAATGGGAACCGAGCAGAGCTGAGTGGCCAAACTGTGGTATTAGCCCAAAAGTATTGGCTGGGTTAGATGCAGAAAAAAATTATTTTGAATTTGCAACCTGGTGGAGGTTAGTATAGATGGACTAATAGAACAAGTCCCACACGCTGCTACAAGCCGAAGCCAAACATTTTTTTCAGAGCTAGATGCAGATAAAAATTATTTTGAATTTCCAACCTGGTGTAGGTAAGTATAGATGGACTAATAGAATGATGCTATGCCCAAAAGGTTTTCCTTCACTAGGTGCAGTAAAAAAATTTGCATTCTATACACAGGTGGTGTAGCTTGCAACACAGATAGGCTACTCCACTGACTAACACACTGCAAGAGGCCAAAAAGGATTTGCTTTGCTAGATTTAGCCAAATGCTGTGAAAAAAACTTGCACAGCACTAGTACAGACCTGCCTGGCAAAAAGTGATAGGAACTGATGTAACCTAGTCCTCAAAAGGACTGCAATCACAACTATTCCCTACTCCCAAGCTATCTGTAGATTTGTGCGAAAATTGGCTTGAAATTAACACAAAGTATAGCGCACACAGCAACAGCAGTGCCGTCTAACACGCAGCTGCAGCAGTGAGAAAATGGTGGTGACGGGGAAAATGGCTGGGTCTTATAGGGCAAGGACATGTGACATACACTGCCAATGACACATGCCCTTGCTTGTGTGAAAAAAAGCAGTTCGCTCCGTGTGTGCGCTGCGGATAGGCTGACAGATTGCACCTCCCTACTGTAAATGCGGGAAAGAGAAAAAAAAAATGGAGATCTTCATTATTTATGCAGAGATCCATCCCCTGCCCCTCCCCCCACCCCGCTGTACACTCAAACTGCGTATTAACATTAATTTTCAGCATTACTGAGAAAAAATCCAGTTATGATTTTGGTGCACGAACAGTTATCGAACATAACCTCGAACAGCCGAATTATTTTCAAATTGTTCGTGTTCGCCGAACGGCTCGAACACCGCCCAAAACAGCTCGAAGTTGAGATTGGCGAACAGTTCGAGTTGAACACCGCTCCTCTCTACTGAAAAGGAGTCAGCCAAGTCCTTGTGGCATAGCTGTGGCCTGGCCATACACTATTTGACTAGCAGCCATCTCTCCCAACATACAGATGAGTTCTCATGTGTTCTGTGGGGAGGAGGGTAATCGCCTGCCTCTAAGCAATTTGTGCCTAGAGAACAAGGAGCAGGTATTTGAACTTAACATTTGTTAGGGCAGCTAGATTAGCCGGATATTAGCCCACTTTAATCAAACAGAAAACAATGGGACTTGTAATTGTGGTGCCCCTGATGGTTCAGTCACCACAGAGATAGTGCACCTCACCCAGAGGTGTGGAGTTTCCTTCTCTCAGGTGAGGAGGGAGTGCTGCCCAGAACCCCAACACCCGCATTCAACACTACACTGCTCCAGGCCGGCTGGAGGGGCAACATGCATGAGCGCAACTGCTGAGCCCTGTCCCAGGCTGGAGTAGGGGGAACCCAGAGGTAGGGGGAACCAGTAGTGGGTGTGGGTGGAGGAAGTAGTTTAAGGGAGCACTATAGTAGTAGGTATATAAAGGGGAGCCATTTTAGGGTGGCAGGAGAGTTCGGTAGAGGAGTCAGTGGAGAACAGTCAGGGATCAGAGTCTCTTTAGGAGCTCTGCTCCACAAGCAGGGCCCAGTGCTAGAGGCCCAGGAGGGGAGCAGAGGAGTAGGCTCCGATCTAAGGAAGGGATCCTAGGGGGTACGGCGAGTGCAGGACGGCACCCGTATGCCCCGCATCTGTCAGAAGACAGGGATCGTAAGCCGCAGGAAGGGGACGGACCCCTGGTCCAGCCGTGTAACTCCAGGTCTTGGCTGGGAGGCTTCTGGCTTATATAGTCAGTTGCTGAAGCCTCATTCTAATCCCCGTGAGGGACAAGCAGGTCCGGGAACTCCAACGTACAGGAGGGGCTTCACAGCACCCAAATGGGATTGAGAGTGGGAAGCACAGGGCAGGAGGGAGACAGACCCAGTGTGAAGACTGTCTAGCTAGGAACACAGAAAGTGGAGTTCTGTCAGGTGCTCCTAATCTACCTGAGGAAGTGCTGAACCCCTGCCTGGTGAACGCAGCGCGACGTGGGGAGGCTGACAACTGTACAGTGCACCAATGGAACTGTCATAAGAACTGTGAGAAAAGACTCGGATGACTGCATCGCACTGCCTCCGTCCATTCTTTATCTGCGCCATCTTTCCCTCCCTGCACTACAACGCCCAGTGCAACTTTCACTGCCTTACACTGCCCAGGAGCAAGCTCTACCTGTGGAGAGCCACACCATCCCTGCTGCCGTAACATCAGCTCCAGAGGACTGCTCCGCAGCGGCAGCTCCCTTTGGCTGCATTCCACAGGTGGGGTCACAAACACTTTCCCCAGATCCTCCAATATCTTCCCCTTTTTACTGACCGCCCTGGGTCACGGACCGGGCCAGCCACGGTGATATCCCCTATACCGGCATCCATAGGCCCAGCTGCCAGGGGGCGCGTCAGCTCTGGAGTCATGAACAGGATACGTGACCAACCCGTTATCGGTGGGTGAAGTGTGCCTAAAGAACTGTGTAATGATACTGAATGTGGTGCCCGCCCCAGAAGAACGGGCGCCATTATGTGCGTGATCAAAGACAACAGTATGGAACCTCCCATCGTGGGCCGGGTCCCAGAATGGCGCCAAAAGCATACCCTGCCCCTTGCAACTGTCCGCATAGATGTGTCCGTCAAGGCAGGGAGGCAGTCACAAGGAGTGACCAACAGCAGATTGCCATGGGACCGCCCCCGAAAGAGGAGGAGGAGGAGGAAAGAAGGAATGGAGACAGGGTGTGGTCTTAACCAGTCTAGACAGACCGCACCCGGCAGACAACATGGACGGAAGTCAGGATCAAGCCTCCGCCTCTGGCCTGCTGCCGTGGCAAGCGACCCCCCTCACCCTGGAGGGAGAAGCCAGTAAGTTATCCCCGGAGGACGCGGAGTTCCTCCAGAGTGAGATTCTGGAGCTGAGCCAACAAGTGGACCGGGCCCAGCAAGCAGCAGTTACCAAGTGGAGGAGCGAGCTGTTGGAGAAGTTTGCAGCACGGTGTAGAGCAGCACAGGATGCCAGCAGCGGCAACCCAGCGGAACCCGCTGAATACCAGGAGGCCGTGTGCAGCACAGGAGCAGGTGGGAAGAAATCCCCTGTCCCGGGCGCTGCAAGCGCCGACCTGCTCCTGGGCTTCCTACACCAACACTCTCCGTACCCCGCCATGCCCTCCCTGGAGCAGCTGCTCAGCCCGGAACCTCCACCCCCGGGCACTGACTGAGGACCTTCCACTTGTTGCCCTCCCGGAACCTCCACTCCCGGGCACTGAAGTCAGGAACCTTCTGCTGGGTTCCCTCGCGGAGCCTCCACCTCCGGCACCTGAGTGGGTGTACGGCGCGCCGGGCTTCGATTGGTCCACCCGGTTTGAGGACCAGCAGCCGTGCACGCTAGTGTTGATCGAGCACTAAAATGCTCAGGTGCTCAAATCTCGGGCCGAGCTCGCCGTGATACTCGGGTGCTCGACCCGAGCAACGAGCCCAATGTTAGTCTATGGGAGACCTGAGCATTTTTGGCGCGGCACTGACGGCAGTCTTTTAAAAGCCTAACAAGTGCCCAAAACGATTTTACAACCTTATCTGACCATGTGCTGTGTGACACATGCATACAGTGCTGAAAATACATGGGAACAGCATGGGGAATACCCCTGGAAGCATCTCTGACACCCAGGTCACTGCCTAAAAGTGTGCCCATCAGAAATGATCCTTGCCGCGTCAGAAGATGCAGACTTGCAACTATCCCCGTGCAAGTTCTTGTCCCAGGGTATTGTTCAATTGTACCTCCCCAATTCCTTGCAATGCAAGCGCAAGTATGCAGCCTGCCACCCACCCACCCCCAGGCTGCAATACCATACTGCTTGCTTGCTTTCACTTGAAATTGGGCCTTTTAGGCATATGGAGGCGAAATCTGGCCACCACGTCATGGCTGCGTTGGCGGCCTGGAATCCATACTCAGTCCCCAGCCGCCAGGTAGCCAGGCATCCACACTGGGTCCCCAGCCGCCCCGCGGCCGGGTGTCCACACACGGTCCCCAGCCGCCTGGGGGCAGCCGGGTGTCCATAAACGTTCCCCAGCCGCCCCTATTTCTCCTGTCAACTTCCCCCCACACACTTTTCTTAGCCCAGCCTGCTTTAGGGCAGCATTGGACGAGACCACCAGAGAACCAGACTCCTCTGGTAGGCCCTGGCTTCTCCATCAGGGGAGTTGAGAGTGCCAAGGTGAGGAGCATGATGATGATGAAAGTTAGCATCTGCTTTGTTTTCTTGGAATGCAAGCATAAGTGTGCAGCCTGCCACCCACCCACCCCCAGGCTGCAATGCCATACTGCTAGCTTGCACTTGAAATGGGGCCTTTTAGTTTGGAGGAGGCCGAAGCTGGCCACTACCTCATGGCTGCTTCGGCAGCGAGGTATTCAAACTCAGTCCCCAGCCGCCCCTATTTGTCCCTCTGTGCCTTATACATAAGATTAAGCGCGTATACCAAAACATTACCTGTGCCCTCCCCAGTGCATTTAGTGGGAAGGACAGCCTATTCCGCTGTAGTGTGTGCATGCCAAACCCCTGTTCATGGTACATGCGAAGATGCCTCCCACCCTGCACCTGTCGTTGCAGACTTGCAACTATACCCGTTCAAGTCCTTGTCCCAGGGCAGTGTTCAATTGTACCTCTCCCATTCCTTGCAATGCAAGCGCAAGTATGCAACCTGCCACCCACCCACCCCCAGGCTGCAATACCATACTGCTTGCTTGCATAAACGGTCCGCAGCCGCCCCTATTTCTCCTGTCAACTTCCCCCCACACACTTTTCTTAGCCCGGCCTGTTTTAGGGCAGCATTGGATGAGACCACCAGAGAACCAGACTCCTCTGGTGGGCCCTGGCTTCTCCATCAGGGGAGTTGAGAGTGCCAAGGTGAGGACCATGATGATGATGATGATACAAGCTAGCATCTGCTTTGTTTTCTTGGAATGCAAGCGCATGTATGTAGTAGCGGCTAGGTCTGAGGTGGTCAGCGTTTTGGCGCATATCCTACCTCCTCCGAGGATTTCTGGATGTTTTCCTGCTACTATCACAGTTCTATGACTCCCATTAAAACAAAGCTTCAGGTGATAAATGATGGATGAGGTAGTGGCAAAGGAGAAGGAGCAGGAGGAACAGGGACCATTCACATCAATATCAGGCCAGTCAACCACATATGTCTTGTAGGATATGTTTCTGTAACAAAAAGGAGCAGTTCGGCTACACAGTTATAGGGCATACAGTGAGTGCAATGCCTACCAAAAATTTTGAGGCACTCCAATGCCCCTTGGAAATGACATGGAGGTCAGAGGGCCTTAACTAAACAGTTTTTTCCATTTATACCAACTGGGTCTCCTGTACACTGTTAGCCTAAGCAGTGAATGGAAGGCTTTCCAAAAATTATGAGGAACTTGCAATGCCCCTTACAAGAGCCATGCAGCACAGCATATTACAAACATAAGTCCCATTATTGGGGAGTGGGTCTCCCATAGTATTTGCTTATGCCTTCCAAGCAAAAGCTTCAAAAAATTAGGAGGAAATGCAGAGCCCGTTCAAAGACTCGTGGAGGTCCCAGTAGCTTAACAAGACGGTTTTAATGCCCCTCAGAAGAGACGTGGAGGTTAGAGTGGTATAACAAGATGCTTTTAATGCCCCTTACAAGAGCCAGACAGTACAGCATCTTAAAAATAGTATTCCCATTATTGGGGAGTGGGTCTCCCACAGTCTTTGCTTATGCCTTCCAAGCAAAAGCTGACAAAAATAAGGACGGAGGAACTTTCAATAATGGCAACACGGACCACGGTCACCCTGGTGGTATAGTGGTGGTGGAGGCTGAGGATAAGGAGAAGAACATAAAACAGCCGAAATGAGGAAGCGTATACCCATGTGTGGGTGTGAAGTGGTGCATGGGAGTACACCTCCCGAAATAACACCGTGGATTTGACTTTATGTTACTCTGCTGTCATTTCGTGGTGATGAGAAGTCTGGCCCAATCTAGCCCTTGTTCATTTTGATAAGGGTCAGCTTGTCAGCATTGTCAGTTGACAGGAGAGTGTGCTCATCAGTTATAATTCCCCCAGCGGCACTAAAAACAAGCTCCAATAACATGCTAGTGGCAGGGCAGGCCAGGACCTCCAAGGCGTACAGAGCGAGTTCATTCCAAGTGTCCAGCTTGGATACCCAATAATTAAAAGGCACGAAGGACGCTGGTACGGTCGGCAAGGTACTCCCTCACCATCTTTTGAAACTTTCCACTCCTTGTGAGAGTACCCCACGCCTCAGGGTCTGAGAAAACTGTCCCAGAACGTTGACAGTGTTCCCCTGCCTCTACTAGATTGGAGTTGCCTCTCTCTCGCTTGTACGCTTTGGTTGGTCAACGAACTGTGACCTCTGCCGCTAGCGTGTTCAGATGGGAATTTTTTTTTAACAGTTCTGCAGCAAGGGCCTTCTGGTACAGGCCCATTTTTGTAGACCTCTCCACCTCAGAAATAAGACAGTGAAAGTTCTCCTTGTAGCGGGGGTCTACAAGGGTCACCAACCAGTAATGACTGTCACCCAACATTTTGACAACGCGAGGGTCACAGTTAAGGCAGCGCAACATAAAGTCAGCCATGCGTGCTAGACTGGTAATGGGCAAGATTTCCTTGTCCTCACCAAGATGACGACGGACCATGCTCTCCTCCTCCCCCCTGTCCTCAGGCCACCCACGCTGAACCGACGGTATAACACTTGTACAGGTACTACCATCTACAGCGCTTGATAGCAGCTCCTGTTCCTCCTCTCCCTCTGTCCCCCAATGCACGTTGGGATGAGATGAGGCTGGGCTGTGTGTAATCGCCCACTACGGCTTCTTGATCCATCTCATCATACTCTGGCTGCAATGCCTCCTCTTTAATTCTCTGCAGAGAGCGTTGCAAAAGACAGACAAGTGGGATGCTGACACTAATGATGGCGTCATCGCCACTCACCATCTTGGTGGCCTCCTCAAAGTTTGTCAGGATGGTACATATGTCAGACATCCAGGTGAACTCCTGAGGTCTTATGTGTGGAGTCTGACCTGAACATAGACGGCCTTGTTGTATCTGGTACACCACAACTGCTCTCTTCTGCTCACAAATCCTTAGGGTAGAGTTCCAACGTGTGGGGACATCACACACCAGTCGGTGTGCTGGAAGCTGCAAACGCTGCTGCAACACAGCAAGGGCGGCGGAAGCTGTAGCAGACTTGCGAAAATGAGCTGACAGGCGACGTACTTTCACGAGCAGATCTGGCAACTCTGGGTATGATTTAAGAAACCGCTGAACCACGAGGTTAAGCACATGAGCCAGGCATGGTACGTGTGTGATCTCACCTCAGAGCCGCCACCAGGTTACGGCCATTGTCACACACGACCATGCCGGGATGTAGGTTCAGCAGTCTCAGCCACAGATCTGCCTGCTCTTTCACAGCTGTCCACAACTCACAAGCAGTGTGAGGTTTATCACCTGAGCTTATGAGTTTCAGCACAGCCTGTTGCCACTTGGCGGAGGCAGTACTGCAGTGCTTCCAGCTTGTAACTGATGTGGTGATATCTGAGATGGAGATGGAGGCTGAACAGAAGAAGGAGATGGAGATGGAGGCTGAACAGGAGAAGGAGATGGAGACGGAGGCTGAACAGGAGAAGGAGATGGAGACGGAGACGGAGACGGAGGAGGAGGCTGAACAGGAGGAGGAGATGGAGACGGAGACGGAGGAGGAGGCTGAACAGGAGGAGGAGGAGATGGAGGAGGAGGCTGAACAGGAGGAGGAGATGGAGGAGGAGGCTGAACAGGAGGAGGAGATGGAGATGGAGGAGGAGGAGATGGAGCAGGAGGCTGAACAGGAGGAGGAGATGGAGATGGAGGAGGAGATGGAGGCGGAGATGGAGGCGGAGGAGGAGCTATACACTATGGGGGCAACTATGACTGACATAGGGCCCGCAATCCTCGGTGTGGGGAGGATGTGTTCCGTCCCAAGGTCCGACTGGGTCCCGGCTTCCACTATGTTTACCCAGTGTGCCGTCAGAGAGATGTACTGTCCCTGGCCACAAGCACTTGTTCATGTGTCTGTTGTCAGGTGGACTCTCCCAGTAACTGCGTTGTTGAGGGCACGGCAGATGCTTTGGGACACGTGCTTGTGTAGTGCGGGGATGGCACACCGGGCAAAATAGTGTCGGCTGGGGACCGAGTACCGAGGGACGGCCACCGCCATAAGATTGCGGAAGGATTCCGTCTCCACCAGCCTAAAAGGCAGCATTTCCAACGCAAGCAGTCGTGAAATGTGCGAATTTAGGACTGTGGCCTGTGGGGCGTTAGCTGCGAATTTCCGCTTTCGTTCAAAGGTCTGGGATATGGACAACTGAACGCTGCGGTGGGACGTGGACGTGGATGCTGTTTCTTGAGAAACTGCCATAACAAGTGAAGACTGAGAGGAGGGGGAATCTTTACATGCAGTATGGACAAGGGATTGCCTTGCACACACAACAGGGGGTTCTATTGCACGCACAACAGTAGAAGAAGCAGTGGTGACACCCGCTGACACTGGTCGTGGACCCTGGGTTTCGCCCCACAAAGTCGGGTGCTTTGCTGCCATGTGCCTGATCATGCTGGTGGTGGTCAGGATGGTAGTTTTGTCACCCCTGCTGATGCTGGCATGGCAGGTGGAACATATGACCTTTTTGGGGCTATCAGCAGAGTCTTTAAAAAAATTCCAGACTCTGGAAGACCTACCGCTTGTACTGGCAACATCCCTCGTGTTGGTGTTACGGGGAACGGTTGCCCGCCTTCTGTCTGCGGCCACCACACTGCTTCTTCCTGCCTGTTGAGGTACTCTGCCTCCCTCCCCCTGTGTGCTGCTGGCCTCACTCTGCATGTCCTCCTGCCACGTTGGGTCAGTTACTAGATCATCCACCACCTCCTCCTCTTCCACTTGCGCACCACGATGCTCCTCCTCACTTCCTGGCAATTGTGTCTCACCATCGTCCACCTCTTGTGACAAATTGGCAGCGTCGACTTCCTCTGGCCGTGGCTGTTCAAATATTTGGGCATCGCTACATGGGTTCTCCTCTTCCACCACAAGCGTATCAGGCGAGGGGCACAAATATGGAAATGGACCAGTGAACAGCTCTTCAGAGTGTCCAAGTGTGGGATCAATTGCTGTCTGACGACACTCAGCATGGTGGGAGGAAGGAGCATCAGGGTGAGGAGGAGTATGCGGTCGAGACTCACGGCTACTAAGAGCTGACCGTGTGGAAGACAGAGCGGAGGTGGTGGTGCCCATGTAACTGGAAGTATTATCTGCTATCCAATTAATAACCTGTGCACACTGATCAGTTCTCAATACTGGTGTTGTTCTGTGCTTCCCTAATAATTCGGTCAAGAAGTGGGAGCGAGAAGATGTGGCGTTGGTTGTGGCACGTTTTCACCTTGGCCACGGCCCCGTCCTCTGCACGAACCATCACCAGAACGTCCAGTTCCACGTCCCTTGCCACGCGCCTTGCCCATTGTAAAGGAAGTAAAATAGCTTACACTCACACTATCAATGGAAAAAGGGTAATAAAAAGTAGATTAGATCCGTGGAAGAGGAAAACCACAGTTCTATTTCTCTGGCCTACACCCGACTCTTTTAAACAATCTGAACAATCAGGGAGAAACTATTACTGTTTTTCTTTACGTAAAAACTACTAAAACCTGAATAATAGAGATTTTTTACCGTGGGATGGCAAAACCACAGTTATTGTTTACTGGGGTATACCAGACTTTTTTAAATAGATATAATTGCGGCTGAACAGTGAGCGACACACTCAAACCATGTTTTTTTTTTAGATACAAATGGGCCAAAGTGGATAATACAGAGGTTTGAACCGTGGAAGTGCAAAACACTTCTGTTTCTCTAGCCTACACCTGACTATTTTCAACAGATATATTTGTGTCTGTAAAATCAGACACGCATTTTTTTTTTGGGGGGGGGGGGGGGACAAAAGGTTAATAAGATGGGTATTTGTACAGTGTGAAGGAGGGGAAAAAAAAAAAAAAAAGGATTTTTCCTGTCCCCTGAGACCTGGAGCTAAGTCCAGCAATTTCAGCAACAGGAGCACACAGGACTGTAATGCAGCGTTTGCTGGTATAACCACTGTGTCTCCTATACAGCCTGCCTGCCTGGTATCTGGGATGGATACTTGTCCTGAGAAGGACTGTTTGTTTGCTTTTGCAGGCTTTAGAGACCCTACACTAACTATTTCGCAGTTTATATCTCTCCCTAAATCAGCAGCGCTGTCTCTACACTGTCTGATCCGGAGCGACTGTGTCCAAGATGGCGGCGCCCGGTTTTAAATACTCGAGGTGACGCTGTGCGGCCAACCAATCACTGTAATGCCCACAAACAACATGGCTGCGGCATTACAGTGACTGGCTGGCAATCCCTGCATGTTCATTGGCTCTGTAAAGAGCGCCAAACATACAGGGCGGAGACCCGAGCTCCCGCCCGAGTAACCCGGAAATGCTCGGTGCTCGCCGAACATCCCGAGTAGTGAGATGCTCGGGCGAGTACTGAGCAGTGTCGAGCATGCTCGATCAACACTAAAAATGACCTCTTGAACAAATTGAAGTTTAATAACAATAGGACAAATTTCATCAGAATTTCTTCCTTTGTTTTTATATTATAAAATACTCATCTGAAGACTTAATAATACAGATACATCGATACAATCAGAATAAAAGTCATCCCAATGTCTATTATTATGGACATATTGATACGATCAAATGAAATGAACTTTGAGGAAATAGACGTCCGCAAGCGTTTGCTGGTGCGGAAGCAGTGACATAGCCAGATGGCATTTGTCACGATGAAAGGAAGTTCTGCATCGATTTAAGTGTAGGTGGGACGAGGTAGCACATGAAACAGGCAGATCTGTCTGTAAACAAAACAAATGACAAACTACGAACAAACACTATTAACAACTCATATCGCAACAAACTCGTAGAGACGACATTATAAGATGCAATGCAATATACCAGTCTCCTTCCCTAGATATAAAAGACATATTAATACTGTGAGATCGCAGTGCAGCCAAGACATCTCTGTGAGAAAAAGATCCTACTGGAAGAATGAGACGAGTCCCTGCATGATTATATGATCGCAACATGATACGCCTGCAACGCACCCGAGTCACTCGATTGGATGACAGAAGGGGGGGGGGCGCACAAGAGGGGGCACCAACTTTCCTATAAAGTCACGCTGGTTTAGCCGCCAGACGCTGCCGGCAACCCTGCCAATAAGTTTATTACAAAACTATCGTACTATCAAACCAAAAAAAGATCATAGACTGTGAGCCCCTGATGACCATGAGAGTCTCATATAAGAATGATGAAACGCGTAGGGCTGAGCATTTCTATAGAAAGTCCTACAAGAGATGATTAGCCAGGCTACCTCAATATAAAGCTCCTAGATCAGGAGAAACAAGCACCGCACCGGTATATGACGGCAGCACTATAAAGCTGTTCTGAAGAGAATAGCACAGGACATGGTAAAATGAATATTATTAATGCCATTATCAGACTGCAGACTCACAATGAGGAGAAATGAGATGGCATGATTTCTAATAGACCTCTATAATCCTGCCAAACAGGGCACAATGATTGACATGGGGTTAAATTTTCAATATTCTTCTCAAGGCAAAATCACATTAAAAAAAGATGGCATCACTTGCTAACTTCTGTGATCAACCAGTGAGAAGTTATTGCAGAAATTATAGATTTCATAAAACCATGATGGACAGAGATGAGCCCACGTGAGGTCATCACAGGGGAGTGTGTGGGCAGGGCCACCCCTTCAGCATAAAAGATCCAGCTGAATATGGGTCTATACTCATGCCGTGAGATACATATTTGTAAGCACAGGTCCTGCTCCATAATAGTCCATTGGAGCACCTCTCCTCCAGGTAAATTGAATAGTCTCTGATCTGTCTAGTAAGTTCTTCCATTAATACCTTTTATTTTGTGTAACTGTATATGTATTGTACTGTCCCTCTTTGTAAAATCCTTTGTATATTTTTTCATAAACCTTGCCTCCCTTTGGATTAAATATAAAATGTATTAGTCCCGTTTCTTCTGTTCTGTAATCGTTCCTCCCCCGAAGCCATACGCTACCAGAAAGCAGGAGTCCGATCAGGCCTGTATTTAGAACTGATCGGTGGTGGCAGTGAATACTATTAATTGGGTTATCGTGAAGCTGGCAATGATCATATGGGGGCATATACACATTCAATGCGTTGAAATTCGGAGGCGTGTACGCCATACGCTCACAGCTTGCTTGCCGGTAACTACATAGTGAGTAATCAGGATAGTCTGTGTGTGCAAATCCCTGACAAATTGGTGGCAGCGGTGGGATATTGTAAGATCTCGCCGATGCCTTCCCCCATAGTTCACTATCCAGCTACATCTAATTTTCCTACTTGTCAACTAGGCATTCTGCATATGGGCTGCTTAGATTGCCCTCTTTTGTCCTATTGCAAAAGAGGAGGTGAGAGGGGTGAAGGAATGCTCCTTTACTAGTGGCTTCATAAATTGCAATATTTTCTATGACACGGTGCAATACCACATTATTATGCTATATAGTGAAAATACCAGTTTCCTTCAAAGCTCTGATTCAGATCAGTTCAAATATAGTCGAGACAGGGACCTTCAGCATGCCACCAGCTTTCATTTTAACTCATCGGCCTCATCCCAGAGCGCCAATGGGAGCCAGCGGCATTTAAATGGTTAACAGCTGCGGCCGAAACGAAGCTCTGACTGCGACTGTTAGAGATAAAATGTCAGCTATATAGAAAGGGTTGTCCACTACTCAAACAGCTCTCAATCACAATATTTCCTACATATAAAACAGCTATAATCACCTTTTGTGCTGTTGCTGTTCTACTCAAGTCTGCGCTTAGTCTCCCAGGACTCGAGTGACCTCATATCACGCAGTCAGTAGCCATTTCACTCTCACTTCCTTCAGACGAAAGGGACACCCTAAAGAAGTGTAATCTGCTGCTGCTCTCTGGCTGTCAGTTCTGTTCAAAGGATGAGAGAGTGATGTAGTTGTAGCGCCCAGAGGGTTCGGTCGCTACAGGGGTATTGCACCTTAACCAGAGGTGTGATATTCCACTCCCAGGTAAGGATGGAGTATGGACCAAGGCTCAGTTAGCTGCATACACACACTCCTCATTTCTGGGGAACAGTTCGCAGATGCTCCCATTTATTGCAGGCACAACTGACCATGTCCCTGGCTGGAGTGGGGAGGGGGGAGAGAACCCGGTGATGCAGGAGCAGAAGGGGACGGTTTCTGGAGCATAGGAAGGAGCTCATTGGTTGCAGGTCACCTGAGCTCAGACACAGTGAAGCAGATAAAAGGTGGGGGCCATCTTAGGAGAGTGTTCAGTCGGTTAGTTCAGAGAGGGAAGAAGTTCAGCCAGAGAGGGCTGACAGGGAGCTGAGGCTCAGCTTGGGCTCAGCTCCACGAGGCAGGCCTAGAGAAGAGGCCGGGGCCAGGAAGGAGAAGAGGAGGAGAAGGAAGGAAGAAAGGTGGAGAGAAAGAGGAGTAGAAAGGCTCCAGAAAGAAGAAGGCAGAAGGGACCCTGAGAGAGAGAACTACATAACCGGACACTGGGATCCGAGGCTGTCAGGGTTGCAAGCCCGGCAGCAGATAACCTACCTGCGAGGGATTTTAGATCCCTGGGCCTGAGAAGCCTGGAGGCTCCGCCACACAGAGGGACTGGTACAGCACAGAGAAGCAACAGGTACCTAAGGCCCGAGTCGCAAGCCATACAGGCGTAGTACACGGCCAGCTCAGGGACGTGGGCTATCACACCACTAAAGGGGGAGATAGTCAGCAAGGGCAGAGAGAACGGTAGGCCTACCCACTCACCCTGACCAGTGGGGCTCGCCTGAATGTTCTCAGACACCCAGGCCCATTCCTACCCTGTACTCCTGTTGGGTCATAAGTACCACCTACAATAAAGACCCTGGACTGTTTGAAGTAGACTCTGGACCTTTATTATTGCGGCCTGCACCATCACCCCCAGCATCCTATTACCTGCTCTGAGGCTACACTCTTCCCGTGGGGAGTTATCCTATCCCTGTGCTGCATATCTACATGAGCCTCAGCGGTCTGCCTTGCAGCGGCGGTCCTCCCTGACCGCAATCCACAGGTGGCGTAGTCTGACATTCAAAACCCTACAAATAGATTGTCACAACATTTGGTCTGACCACCCTGAGCCACGGGATCAGGTTGCCACTACTACCCCCATCATCACACTGAAGCCCGGTTCCAAGTGCCCCATGGCCCATGGGGTGAGTCACAGTCACTGATTGGCTGCAGGGATCCTATGATTAGTCATGCATGTGACTCGCCCCCTGAGCCGTGGGGTACCCAGAACTAGGCCTTCTAGTGTACGGTGCTGATAGGGGTAGTAGTGGCAACCCGATCCCGTGGCTCAGGGTGGTCAGACCAAATGCTGTGGCAGTCTATTTATAGTTTTGTCAATGTCCGACTACGCCACCCGTGGATTGCGGTCAGAGCTAACCGCCGCTGCGAGGCAGACCGCTGGGGCTGGTATTAGTGTGCAGCACAGGGATAGGATAACTCCCCATGGGAAGAGTGTAGCCTCAGGGCAGTGAAAGTGAATGCTGGGGGTGATGGTGCAGGCGCAGCATAAATCACACAGAGTCCAATGATGCAGTCCAGGGTGTTTTACTCACAGTTGATATCCAAGTCACTTCTGTCAGCAAGGACTGCCCGAGCCGTGCTGTGTCCACCAGGTGAGGAGCTCGGTCAACCCCCAGGCAATTCAGGAGTATGGCACAGGACCCCCTTCTGTCCTTTCTCTGGCCTCTCGTGCCCCACCAGTGTCCTGACTTCTGTCCGGCTACCGCGGACCGTGTCGGGTAAGCATTGGCCTTCACTTCCCGCTATCCTATATGGTGCCTCCCTAGCAGGTTTAGCGGGGGGTCGCACCAATAAATGGTCACAACCTCCGGTTCTTGGCTGAGGGTAGATTTGCCTCCACCAACTTAGGGATCCGGTACCTTTCCACGGCCTGACCCTTTCACCCGGTATAATGGGGTTTGCAATGGTTGCTGGCCGTTCTGCACTCTTAGGATCCCTCCTGCCTTCTTGTTTCTGGAGCCCTTCCACTCCTCTGTCTCTTCTCCTTCCTTCCTTCTTCTCTCTGGCCCCGGCCTTCTCTCTAGGCCTGCCTCATGGAGCTGAGCTCAGGCTGAGCTGCTGCTCCCTGTCAGCTCTCTCTCTTACTACTTCTACTATTCTCCTAGACTTGAGATGGCTCCCACCTTATATCTGCTTCTCTGTGCTGAGCTCAGGTGACCTGCACCCAATGCGCTCCTTCCTATGCTCCAGAAACCGTCCCCTTCTGCTCCTACACCACTGGGTTCTCTACCCCCTCCCCACTCCAGCCAGGGACATGGTCAGTTGTGCCTGCAAAAATGGGAGCACCATCGAGCTTTCCCCCGGAAATGGGGAGTGTGTGCGTGTGCAGCTAACTGAGCCCTGGTCCACACTCCATCCTTACCTGGGAGTGGAATATCACACCTCTGGTTGAGGTGCAATACCCCTGTAGCAACCGAACCCTCGGGGTGCTACACATGCCCCAGGAGACCAGACACAGACATCACTGGAATGGCGTTGGCTGCAGGGTTCCCGTGATATGTCATGCATGCTCCAGGAGACCAGACAGACATCACTGGAATGGCGTCGGCTGCAGGGTTCCCGTGATATGTCATGCATGCTCCAGGAGACCAGACGCCGACATCACTGGAATGGCGCCCGCACCAGAGGAGAGCATAGCTGCTATTTCACATGATTGAAACCGTAATTAAGAAGGGGTTGTCTGAGTAATGGACAACCCCTTTATTTCAGTCTGCATCAGACACGTGTGGAAGGAGTTCAGCTCCTGAGCCGCCTCCACATGCGTTCACCTCAGCGCGGACGTACAGTTACGCCCATATATGCAAAGGGGTCAAATTCATATAAAACATTAAATGTTATTCTGAATTTATCTGCCTTTCATTCATTTCTAACAGTAAATCCTCATAGTAGTTGGTGCTCAGCTTTTCAGATTCAGAGCTCCAAATTTTCATAAGCAAAATTAAAGGGGAGGCATCATAAAAAAAGTTTACTTTAAATGCATTCAAAAAAGTTGGCAATATTTTCCCATATCAAAATTTATATTTAAAATTAGAAATCTTAGAATTTTTTACACTGACCACTGAGGCTATTCTATGTTCATATGTCCTGTTCTTTCAGGAAATCTACATTAACAGCAATAAACTCACTTAGACACTATGGGCCTCATTCAAAGCCAGAATACTAGTGTAAAAAGCTTTGAAAAGTCACAAAGTTTTAGCGCAACTCGAAGCTGGGCTGAAATTGTGACTTTTTAGCGTTCACACTCCATTTTCACCCAGCCCTGATAAAGTGGGCACCAGCAAAATTTTATAAGCTGTGGCATTCTCTGTGCGACATATCTTACTCCAGTCACTGACTGGAGTAAGATTATTGGCAAGGCACACATGGAGACACACAAGGCGCTCGCTAGTTCTCTGATAGTCCTGATTCATTGACCTCTGCATGACTCTAGCACACCGACCTCATCAAGATTAGCATGAACACCGCTGGTCTGAAGTCAGGGCCTCTGTTTTGCATTGAAGCGTCCAATGAGCTTGTACAAAGATCATTGGATGAAGGGGAGTAAGGTCCGGTGTGACATCAACTGTGATTGGTGGAACCTGCGTTATCAGCTGTATGTTACCGGTCATTGTAATCCGGCCTCTGATAAAAAGCTTTGCTGAAAATTCTTCCAGAAAGGACAGAAGTAAATGTCTAAAATAGCCCTGGTGGCCAGTGTGAGAACTGCAAGATTGTGAGAAGAAAGTATGAAAACATTAAAAAAACACACGGAAAACAAACTAATTTAAACATTTTCTGATGACTAGATCTGAGCGAATCGATTCAACGGGAATCAAGTTCATGTTGAATTTTTGTGCCTAAAATGAATGTCACCTTTTGAGACATTGCAGAAGATTGCATCAGTCAGAGAAGACGGGCTTTCCCAGAATGCCTTGCTGCCATCATATTAGGTCTCATCTGCATTGCACGCACGAGTTGTAGCAGTTTTAATGGATAGAACGTGTACTCAATGTATGGTGCTATTCACACACCAGTGTTTTTACACACCCCTTGTGTCCATACAGAACACACAGAGCCATGTCCATTTTTTTTCCGGCAGCACGGATGACACGGAGGTCCAATAGTGGTCTATGGGTCGGTCAGTGTGCCATCAGTGTCCTGTACAAGTTTAACATTGTATAGGAGAAGCTTTGTAATTTCTTTATCCATCGGTGAAAAACACTGATCGAAAACTGAGGACACCGGTACCATTTTTTCACGTACAGGTTTAAACCCTGCACATGTGAATGAGGCCTAACATAGTATAGCTCAGACAATTAAGAAGGACTATTATAGCAAGTATAAAAGCAGAAGCAGGAAAGGAAGCAGCCATTTTGTGGTGAACCTGGATAGAAAAAAGTACATCACAGCTCACAGCCTAGCCATAGAAATAGGGAGAGAAAGCCATGAAATATGATAGAAAACAGACAGAGAGAGAGGGCGACATCAATGCAGTGAAGGGGATTAGTGTGTTAAGGAAAAAAAGGGAATGGCGTCATACATGTTTTTCAGGGCAAGTAGAGGCTTTGGAAGACATTTGCAGAGAATGGAATTTCCTGGGAAAACTCTGCAAATGTAAGTTTCAAAAGTCTTGCTCATCTTTACTGATCGGTCATTATCCATTGGTGGCAGTTTTACCTATAGTACGTTCCCCTCCATACAGGGCAGTAACTCCCCTGTGGGCCTCATTGTTCCAGTTACCTTACACATCTTCCTTCCGTGTAGTGCACATTCCCATCATCTTCATGCTTTCCCATCCTGCACAGCCGGCTGCAGCAGAGGAGGATCAGGACAAATTCCTATCCTCCTCCTTGAGGGATAAGAGGGAATGTGGAGCCATCACCCTGCTCCATGCTGCTCTGCTCCTCCAAGCTAATTACTCTAAAGGCAAACCTGTGACTGAGCTTTATATTAACTCTTCTCCTCCCGCCTTCTGGATGCTACATAGCTAATCTGTTGGGTTAACCCTGTAGTGTGTAAAGTGCTGAATTATACAACAGTGATATGTCTTCTACTCACAAAAATGGTGTAAGTGTGATGAGTGTTTTTGATCAGTTTCATCACAGTTTGGTCAGGGTTCATTAGCTTTTCTCAGCTGAAAATAAAACTGATGAATGTTTCTCCCCCTTCTCATAACCAACAGTCCATTTCATGACTGGCACACAGATGACATCCAAATGCTGTCCACATTTTTTGCGGACTAATAGACTTGCATTGGTGATACTGTATATAATTTTGTGTGGACCACTTAGGCCTCATTCAGACATCAGGTTTTTTCATGTACGAGAAAAATAGAGCGAGTTTAATCAGTGATTTTTACCTTAGGTTGGTCAGAATTACATCAGTACTTTTCCCATCGGTCAGTCAAAAACGGACAAACTTCATCCGAGTTCTGGCCCATCTTTTAACAGACCCGGACACTTTCATTGATGAATTTGATCTGACACTTGAATCAATATAAAACATATCTCAATGAAAAATCATGGGCATGTGAGCATCCCCATAGACTGTCATAGGTACACATGCTACCTGTGAAAAAAATAAAAAATAGCACAGAAACTAACAGGTGAATGAGCCCCAAGACTGTGAAAATACACTGGCATGTAAACAGGCCCATAGACATGGGTGTACATAGAAATCATGGGATCCCATAGCAGAAGTGCTAGTTGCCCCCCACCCAACAAAAAAAATAACATTCGACGGGGTCACAGAAGAGCATATCTCACAACTTTCCAGCCTTTAGAAAGTAATTTTCCTCCTACTGAAGCCCCAGATTCCTCTTTCATTGCATGTTTAAAGTATGATACCAACAAAAGTGCCCAACAAACACAGTATGTGAATTCTTTCACAGTACCCTGGACATGCACATAATGATGACCCTACTGTACTCGACTTCAACTCCCCCGGCAAAGTATGGTGACCGTGACACAGTGTGATCCCCCAGCTTTGGCCCCCACACAGCCCTCTATAAAGTATAATAGGTCATCATACAGTATAATGGCCCCACACCTCGCCATGCTGTATAATGGCCCCCACTAGCTCTCCAAACAGTACAACCAAACAGTGCAATGACCCCCACGGCCCTCCACATGGTATGATGGTCCCCACTCAAACCTTCACACTGTATAATTGCTTGCATACAGTATATTGGCCCTCACATAGCCCTCCACAAAGTATAAAGGCTCCCACATAGCCCTCGAAATATTATAATAGCCCCCACATAGCCCTCTATATACTATAATGGGCCCCATATTCCTCCATATTGTATAATGCAAAATCATAATCTTTTATATAGTGTGCTGAACCCTATAGTCCTCCATATCGTATCATGCACTCCCCATAGTCCTCCATATAGTATAATGCACCTCCATCGTCCTCCATACAGTATAATGAATTCCCCATGGTCCTCTATACATTACTATGACTACCAAAATGTGCTCATTGATTTAAAAAAAAAAAAATACTCACCTCTCCTCCTTGTTTCCCGCTGCTCCGGTCTATGCAGCAAGCATTCTGAAGCGCCTGCACATCTCAGGGCAGTGGGTGCCATGTAGTGATGTCATCAGGCCCGCTGTGCTGAGACGTCAGACGCTGAGGAAGAATGATAGAGGAGGAAGTCACAGGCCCCATAGTACTCTTGTGGGTTATGTTCCCACAATGAGCTTTCGGTTTGTTTTTGACAATATTTATTTGCTGTGGCAAAAACAGAGTGTTTTGCAGTTCAAGCAAAGTGGATGGGATTTTATAGAAACCTCATGGCCACTGTGCTTTAAAGGGGTTGTCCACTACTTTCACATTGATGCCATATCCATAGGATAGGGCATCAATTTATGTTTGCCCGGGGTCCCGCACACAGCACCCCCGCCATCAGCTGTTATCGGTGCCGGCGGTGGCCGCCGGCCGGAAGTGCTTATGTGACACCCCAGGGGTCTGGTTGCCACAGTGATAGAGATATTACGTCTGAGAGCAGGTGGGAGGTCCTTTGGTCAGGGATCCTGTGCATGCCACACCTCCTGCCCAGTCTTGGGAGGGGAAGGACTTCCCCTATATAAACCCGGGGCTGAGGCAGAGTGAGTGAGAAAGAAGACAGAACAAGAGTAGAGAAGAGAAGCAGCATAGCAAGAAACATCAGGAGCTCTGTGGGGAGCAGTGTTACAAGGAGTCAGGGGCTGGCAGCTGCAGAGCTCGCCCTGACGGAGAAGATTTCTAACCGGACCCGGAGTCCGAGGCTGTGGGGACTAACTCCTACCCAGCAGCAGAAACCGTCCGGCAGAGGATTTCAGGTCCTCTGGCCCAGAAGCCCGAAGGCACGGTCACACGCGTGGGACCAGCACCGCCATCGTGGAGCGGAAGCCATTAGAAGGCCCCGAGTCACCGGCCATACGGGTGAGCACCACACGGTACACTCAGGGACGTGGGCTACTTATTCCCGCCTCTAGCAAGGTAGCCAGAAGAGTACAGTTAGTTGGGAAGGCCTACAACTCCGCCTGGCCAGGGGAAATCCCATCTGCTCAAGGACTGACCAGGCCCCTATCACTAGCAAGTACTCCGGGAGGGTCTATCTTTGTCACCAGTAAAGACCCTGAACTACACCGCACCGTCTCTGAGTGGTTCCTGCTACCCCCATCATCCACGTCGGCTGCCCTGAGGCCATACCCCTCCCGTTGGGGGTTATACCATCCACGCTGCACCATCCTTCCACCGGCCTCAGCGGTCTGCCCTGCAGCGGCAGCTCCATAGCTGCATTCAACGGGTGGCGTAGTCACCAACCATCTACTGCTAGTACATCGCCGCTCAGTTTGACACCCTGGGCACGGACCGGGTCGCCGCCACGAGACTACAACCCTCAAGAGATCCGGCTCCGGGTAAGCTCCCGCGTGCGCAACGCAGCGCGACACAGGCCCAGGGGCGCGTCAACTTTGGCGTAGTCGGCAGGATCTCGTGCCCGCAACCACCGGGTACTGCGTGCCTGAAAAGCAAAGACTGTTCAAACTTACCTGTGGTGAAGATTCCCGCCATCCGGAGCCATCTTCAGCCTTCTTCCCGCCATCGGTGAAGTTTCCCGCCATCCGGCGCCATCTTCTGCCTTCTTCCCGCCATCCGTGGAGTTTTCCCGCCATTGGACGCCATCTTGAGGACGCCGCGCGGGAAGAAGAGGGGCGTGGACTCCGAAAGCGCGCGAGAACTGAAGCCCCGCCTCACGTCCGGACGTTGCGTAAGGTCCTGGAAGGAGCCCAGCAGACGCCGACGTCACCGGAGCGCGACGGAAGGTCCTCAACCCTGACGATCCACTGCGGAGCCGCGGCCTACGGAACAGGATCATCGCAAGGTAGGCCACGGTCCACTAGGGGGGAGGAAGATGTCGGATACGGAGGAGAGCTTCACTGCCTCAACCCCCGCCAGCGCCACCCCTGCTGCAGTTATGCCCTTCACCATGCCCTATATCCCGGGAGCAGCTTGGCTACCCCAGTACTCAGGGGAGTCACATACCCTGCATGACTTTAGAGAAAAGCTGGATAGCCTCTTCCAGGTGTACCCCCTCACAGAAGAGCAAAAAGTGAGCATCCTGGTGGCCCAACTAACTGGGGCAGCCAAAAGGGAAGTAAAATCCTGGCCACCTGGGAGGAAGACTGTCGCAGGGATACTAACCCGGCTGAAGGACACCTTTGATACCCGCACCTCAGCCGAGATTAAGCTTAGATTCTACGGGTGCAAGCAGCGAGCGCATGAGAGTATAAGGGACTATGCACTAAACCTACAAGAGGCCCTGAGGGCCATAAAGTAGACCGACCCTGATGGGGTGGGAAACGAGGACAGGCTGTTGACTGAACAATTTATAGAGGGTTTATATTGCAATGCCCACCGAACCCAGTTGCGGGCAATGGCCTTACAGGATCCCCATCTGGACTTTGCACAGTTCAAGGACAGAGCCATCCGGGTGCTCCGAGAACCGGCACCGGGTGGCGTTGTGACCCACAGGCGCCCAGCTATCACTTACCACCAGGAGGCGGCGCCCTTGTCGGCAGGGCCTGTGGGAGCTGATGCGCAGGCTTTGGACAATGACCCGGCTCCAGACCTACGCCATCAGGTCCAAGAGCTAGCTAAGAGCGTTGCTGCGCTAACCCGAACTGTGCAGTCTTTACAGGTTTCCACCCCAGGGAAGATCCAGCTGGCATCCGGACCGGAGGACATCCCGTGGCGTCGACCAAGGAGGACCCCACCGGCCAGAGGAAGACCCAGTGACCGATACAGCGAGGACGGACGACCCATCTGCCGCCGCTGCAATCAACCTGGACATATGGCAAGGTACTGTTCTTTAAACGGGCACAACCTGGGGTAGAGGGCCAACCCCCAGGAAAAAGATCACCAGGCCCATCGAACTGGCGCGACAGATATGTGGGAGGACGTCCAGTCTTGCCTGTGGTACTGGATGGCATTCCCATGAGTGCCCTACTGGACACCGGGTCACAGGTCACCACCATCCCGTACGTGCTCTTTAAGCAGTACTGGAATGACTCGGATATTACCCGCTACCCTGACGACGACTTGAGTATCATCGCCAGCAATGGCCAGCCCGTGCCACAGATCGGATTTAAAGAGGTGACCATCAAAATCGGTAGAGTCGAACTGGCAGCACAGGGACTGATCATTGTAGATATTGACAAGCATGAGAGCCACCCAAAAATAACTCTAGGAACTAATGTAATTGAGAATTGTCTTGCAGAAGTGATTTTCCTTCTACAGCAGGTTGCCAAGAACGCCAGCTCCGGCGAGCAGCGAGTGCTCCAGAAAGAGATCCGGGCACTGATGCGACGGCAACAGGTGGAACTCTCCGGCGGTGAGATTGGTAGCGTAAGAATGTGTGACCCTTTCCCTATTGCCATGCCCCCAAAAAGTGAAATGATGATTTGGTGCCGGGCAGCTATTGGTCTGAGAGGTAGAGATTACCAGGCAATGGTAGAACCAGTTTACTCAGACAGTAGGCCCACCATTTTGACAGCACGGGGGGTGGTCAATGTACGCCATGGGAGGGTGCCCGTTCGCATAATCAATATCGGGGAGAGGGAAGTGTACCTGCCCCGGTATGCCACGCTAGCAAAATTGTATACCATCAACCAAAACTCTATACAGTCTGTGGAACCCTTGCCTCCATCTCACCCGGAGGAAGGTAACGGCTCTAAGAAAGTAATGGAGGATTGGTGTCAGCAACTACACTTGGGAACTGACTCCACTCCCTCCCACCAGAAACAGGGAGTCTACCGGGTGGTTCAAGAGTATGAGAGAGTGTTTAGTAAACACCCGTTAGACTTCGGGCGAGTCAAGGGGGTAGAACACCGCATCCCCACGGGAGATCATCCTCCCATAAAAGAGAGGTATCGACCCGTACCCCCTGCACATTACCAACACGCCAAGGGGATGCTTAGAGACATGAAGGAGGCTGGGGTAATCCGGGATAGCTGTAGCCCCTGGGCAGCCCCGCTAGTTTTAGTCAAAAAGAAAGACAACACCATGAGGATGTGTGTAGATTACCGGAAAATCAACCGTATCACACACAAGGATGCGTACCCCTTACCAAGGATAGAGGAGTCATTGGCTGCTTTAAGGTCTGCTAACTTCTTCTCTACCTTGGATCTCACTAGCGGGTACTGGCAGGTTCCTGTAGCAGAGGCGGACCGGGAGAAGACCGCATTCACCACCCCGATGGGACTTAGCGAGTTCACCTGCATGCCGTTCGGACTCTGCAACGCCCCAGGAACCTTCCAACGATTAATGGAGTGCTGTCTGGGCCACAGAAACTTCGAGACGGTCCTGTTGTACCTGGACGATGTCATTGTATACTCCAAAACTTATGAGGACCACCTGAAACACCTGGCGGAGGTGTTCGAAGCTCTGGCGAGTTACGGCCTAAAGGTGAAACCCTCCAAGTGTCACCTCCTGAAACCAAAGGTGCAGTACCTGGGACACGTGGTGAGCGCTGACGGAGTGGCTCCCGACCCCGATAAGATCACCGCAATTAAGGGATGGCCAAGCCCCTCCAGCGTAAAAGAAGTGCGGCAGTTCCTCGGGTTGGTAGGCTACTACCGAAGGTTTATTCCCGGTTTCACCAAAAAGGCAGCGCCTATGCAGGACCTCCTGATAGGCCAGTCCCGGAAGGCCAAGAACCAGAAGCCGCCCTTCAAATGGGAAGAGCTAGAAGAAGAGTCCTTCCGCCAGCTGAAGATGGCCCTCACGGGGGATGAAATCTTGGCGTACCCGGATTATAGCCAGCCCTTCATCCTCTACACCGACGCCAGTAACATCGGGCTAGGAGCCGTACTGTCCCAGATCCAGCAGGGGAAAGAACGAGTAATCGCCTACGCCAGCCGAAAACTGCGACCCACTGAAAGGAACCCCGAGAATTATAGCTCATTCAAGCTAGAGTTCCTGGCCGTGGTATGGGCAGTCACTGAGCGCTTTAAGCATTACCTTGCTTCTTCCCGGTTCACCGTGTACACGGATAACAACCCGTTGACACACCTGGACACGGCAAGACTCGGTGCCCTGGAGCAGAGGTGGATGGCCCGTCTGTCCAACTACGAGTTCATAATCAAATACCGGGCAGGGCGCTCCAATACTAACGCGGACGCCCTGTCCAGGATGCCCAACCTGCCGGACGAAGGAGAAGATCCGGAGGGACTGGAAGAGATTGAACTCCCTGCGTTCCACCGTCATGGGACTATCCAGTATTCCCACCGGGTAAGGAGTAAGCAGGCTGCTACGTTGAACCCCTTACCTCACTACAACTGGGCGGAAACGCAAGACAGCGACCCTGCCGTCCGACTGGTGAAGGAGATGCTGACTCGGCCGGAGGCTCGCCTTGAACCAGACGCTCCGGAGGAAGCCAAACAACTATGGGCAGAGAAGAGTCGACTGTTCCTTTACAAAGGGAAGTTGTGCCGCAGAATGGTTAACTCCCGGACGCATGAATTACTCTGGCAAGTAGTGGTGCCACGAAGAGACGTAGCCATGGTGATGGAGGCATACCACGACGGAGCTGGACACTTCGGGTGGAAGAAGCT
Organism: Phyllobates terribilis; assembly: GCF_046119375.1. NCBI lineage: Eukaryota > Metazoa > Chordata > Amphibia > Anura > Dendrobatidae > Phyllobates > Phyllobates terribilis. The sequence continues at coordinate 964,373 of NW_027363222.1, read as the reverse complement.
GGAGTTCCTGCTGCGCGAGCGATTCCACTGGGTAGGCATGAGGGGAACCATTGAGAAGTGGTGCAGAGACTGTGGCCCGTGCAACCTGAGAAGGAAGGACCGCGCCAGTCAGAAGACTCCCCTGCAGTCCATCGTCACCCGGCAACCGTTGGAACTGGTAGCCTTGGATCATGTAAAACTGACCCCAAGCAGAAGTGGCTACGTCTACGCGTTAACCATCGTGGATCATTACTCCCGGTTTCTGGTTGTCGTCCCCGTCAAAGACTTAACGGCTCAAACAGCAGCTAGAGCCTTCCAGCAGCACTTTTGCCGTCCACACGGGTACCCGGACCAAGTGCTGACGGACCAGGGACCTGCCTTTGAAGCGGAGGTCTTCCAGGAATTCTGCAATCTGTATGGCTGCCGGAAGATAAGGACGACACCCTACCATCCGCAGACTAATGGACTTTGTGAAAAAATGAACCAGGTGGTAATGGATCTTCTAAAAACGTTGCCCCTGGAAGAACGCAGTCTGTGGCCTGAAAAGTTGCCCGATCTGGTGGACCTATACAACCACATCCCGGTAGGTTCCACCAACTGTACCCCGGCTTACCTAATGAGGGCAAGACCTGGTAAGTTACCTGTTGACCTGGAAATGGGAGTCCTGACACCCGAGGACACTTCACCAGAAACAGACTGGGACACAGAGAGGCAGCAGCAGTACCGGAGAGTACAGGAGAGCGTGGAGCGAAGTCTCTGTCAGGCTAGGGAAAGACAAGAGAAAACTTATAACCAGTATGCTCCCGCTGTTCCCCTGGTACCCGGAGAGCAGGTCTTGAAGAGGAAGAGACGGCTCCACAAGTTGGACGACCAGTGGGAGAAGGACCCGTACACCGTACTGCCCTCAAGCCACGAAAACCCGAAGGTCTGTACCATCAGTAAAGACGGAGGGGAAACCACAGCCATTGTATCCCGGGACCACCTGAAGAAGTGTCCCGAACAACTGAGGAACCCTGAAGAGGAACAAGAAGATCATCGACCCGTAGAGGAAAGGGAAGATATGGTTAGTACCGTGCTCGGGGACTTCCCTCGGTCTTGGACTCAAGTCAATGGTGCAGTTGTGGTACCCGTACTCACCTTCCTCCAACCATCATCCCAAGAACCTACGGAGCAACCGGTAGAGCTGGAAGAACAGCCGGTCCAGGAGGCAGAAGACTCTACATAAGCAGACCCGGAAAATCAACCCTCTGCTTATATTGAGCCTGCCATACCCCTAGTGAGCCAGAGGGCCCATAGACAGCTGCCCAGTTTACCCTTGACAGCTCCTACACCCTGTAGTTCAGGGCCAGACAGTCAGCTCCGTAGGTCCACTAGGGCCACTAGAGGCCAGCTACCCGCACGTTGGAGGATCTAAATGTTTAAGCTATCTTATAATGTTTACTTGTTTATAGTTGCTTGTGTATAATTTTGTGTTTCTAGTTCTTTTTAGGAGTCCTTGGTGGATTTACCGGGAATCCTTGTACATAGTTGGAGCGTAACCCAGGATGGACTAAAGACTGTTAAGGACTCGGGGCAGGACAGGCCCCTACCTGGTTACGTCTCCCTGTTTTGGTGAAATGGACACCTTGCTTTTCAAAACTGCACCCGGTTGCGGACACGCCGTAACCATCTTATGTGTTTTTCTTATTGTATTGTTATTGCTATACCTTGTTATGTTTTTCTAAAAAAAATATGTTTAGTCCCGGAGTACTAAATTTCACTAGGGGGGAATGTGACACCCCAGGGGTCTGGTTGCCACAGTGATAGAGATATTACGTCTGAGAGCAGGTGGGAGGTCCTTTGGTCAGGGATCCTGTGCATGCCACACCTCCTGCCCAGTCTTGGGAGGGGAAGGACTTCCCCTATATAAACCCGGGGCTGAGGCAGAGTGAGTGAGAAAGAAGACAGAACAAGAGTAGAGAAGAGAAGCAGCATAGCAAGAAACATCAGGAGCTCTGTGGGGAGCAGTGTTACAAGGAGTCAGGGGCTGGCAGCTGCAGAGCTCGCCCTGACGGAGAAGATTTCTAACCGGACCCGGAGTCCGAGGCTGTGGGGACTAACTCCTACCCAGCAGCAGAAACCGTCCGGCAGAGGATTTCAGGTCCTCTGGCCCAGAAGCCCGAAGGCACGGTCACACGCGTGGGACCAGCACCGCCATCGTGGAGCGGAAGCCATTAGAAGGCCCCGAGTCACCGGCCATACGGGTGAGCACCACACGGTACACTCAGGGACGTGGGCTACTTATTCCCGCCTCTAGCAAGGTAGCCAGAAGAGTACAGTTAGTTGGGAAGGCCTACAACTCCGCCTGGCCAGGGGAAATCCCATCTGCTCAAGGACTGACCAGGCCCCTATCACTAGCAAGTACTCCGGGAGGGTCTATCTTTGTCACCAGTAAAGACCCTGAACTACACCGCACCGTCTCTGAGTGGTTCCTGCTACCCCCATCATCCACGTCGGCTGCCCTGAGGCCATACCCCTCCCGTTGGGGGTTATACCATCCACGCTGCACCATCCTTCCACCGGCCTCAGCGGTCTGCCCTGCAGCGGCAGCTCCATAGCTGCATTCAACGGGTGGCGTAGTCACCAACCATCTACTGCTAGTACATCGCCGCTCAGTTTGACTCCCTGGGCACGGACCGGGTCGCCGCCACGAGACTACAACCCTCAAGAGATCCGGCTCCGGGTAAGCTCCCGCGTGCGCAACGCAGCGCGACACAGGCCCAGGGGCGCGTCACTTACCTTCCGGTGACTGGTCGCCATGTTGTAGTGGTCGGCACTTGTTAGTGCACATCAAACTGCCATTCAATTGAATGGGAGGCGGATGTGCAGTACCCCGCGGCGGCCACTACAGATGGATGGCCAAACACCGCAGGCAAGTACTTCCGGCCGGTGGCCGCCGCCGCCAGCACCGATAACTTCTGATCGGCAGGGGTGCTGCGTGCAGGACCCCGGCCGATCATACATTGATGCCCTATCTTATGGATATGACTCGCCCCCTGGGCCGTGTGTTACCCGGAATCCGGCAATAGGGCAATAATGGGGGTAGTAGTGGCAACCCGGTCCATGGCTCAGGGTGGTCATACCAAATGTTGTGGCAGTCTATTTGTAGGGTTTTAAATGTCCGACTACGCCACCCATGGATTGCGGTCAGGGTTAACCGCCGCTGCAGTGCAGACCGCTGGGGCAGATGTAGGTGTGCAGCACTAAGTAGTATAACTCCCCACGGGAGGAGTGTGGCCCCAGGGCAGTATATAGATGGATGATGGAGGGGATGATTCTGACCGCAATAGCCAGGAAACGGAGGCCTCTTAAACAGTTCAGGGTCTTTATTAGAACAGGTGAGACGACCCAAAAACAGTCCCGGCTAGGAGGGGGCCTGGATGTCTGAGAACAAGTGGGAAGCTGGCCCTGGTCAGGGTGAGGGTGAAGGCCTACCATGCTCTCTGCGCTCTTTCTGGCTATTTCCCTCCTTGTGGTGTAACAGCCCACGTTCCTGAGCTCACCGTGTCTTCTCGCCCGTATGGCTTGCAACTTGGGTCCCTTTCTACTCTTGGCCTGGTGCAGCTTTGCTGGTCCCTTCTGCTGTGGCGGAACCTCCGGGCTTCTTAGGCCAAGGAACATACAGTCCCCTGCGGGCTGGTTATTTGCTGTAGGACTTGGATTCCTAACAGCCTCGGACACCAAGTCCGGTAGATCAGTTTCTCTCTCAGCCAGGACAGGCTCTCCTCGCCTTCCATCCCTGGCTCATGGCTCCTCTACTGCCACACGACCTCCTCAGCTTCAGCTGAACTGGCTCTCCCTTCTCTGGGACACTTCTCACTCCAGAGACAGGTCGTCCAGAACTCTCTAACCCTGCCCCCAGTTCCAGCTTTTATAGGGTCAGCCTGCTCCCCCTACTGACTTGGGACAGGAGGTGCTGCATGCTAATGGTCCCTGACCAGAGAACCTCCCCCTTGCTCTCAGAAACAGCTTTATTATACATTTGTGGCATCCAGGCCAGGGTGACACATTCCCCCCTAGTAAAACTTAGTACTCCGGGACTAACAGGAAACACAAATATAGGTTATAAACAACAACATAACATATGTACAAGTGCATTTTGTCCTTAAGGAAACGGCGCTTCCGCGACCGGGTGTCCATTTCACCCAACAAGGCGAAGTCTTTGAGCGATGTGGGGACCTGTCCAAAGCAAACCCCAAACGTTGGGCGTGGCTGCAAGGCAAAACTACCTACTTTGGACCACACGGGGCCACGCCAGACAGGTTTTTCTTCCGTGGCCGTCTTCGCAAGAGGCACCAACTGCAACTATCTACATGATAGTTCCGGTTATTCATCGTCCATAACCTGTCAGTCCATGAGCTAGAAAAACTAGAAAAACATAATTAATAACCAGGGTACAACATAACACATTAAATACATACATTATCCACTTAGATCTTCCAGCGAGCTGGCATTTGCCCCTTAGTGCTTCGGGTTGACCTACGTAACCCACTGTCTGGTGGTGGTCTAACCTGGTTTTTCTCACTAGCGCTCGGGGTGCAGTCACTGGCTAAACTTACAGGCAGGGCAGGCAGCTGTCTGCGGGTCCTCTGGCTTACCGCAGGCATGGCAGGCTCACTGTCAGCAGAGGGTTGACTCTCCTGGGCTGCTGGTACAGGCCCTTCTGCCTCTGGAACTGCTTGTTCTTCTCCACCTTCCTGCTCTGGTGTAGGTTGTTGCTGAGCCGGTTGCAGGAAATGCAGGACGGGTACCACTATGGCACCGTTTATTCGAGTCCAGGACTGAGGGAATTCTCCGAGAATGGTGCTGATCATTTCTTCCTTGTCCTCTGCGGGTTCAAGGTCACTTTGATCCTCTTCTGCACTACGGAGTTGCTCGGGGCACATTTTTAGGTGGTCTCTGGAGATGGTACTAGTGGTTTCTCCTCCATCCTTAGTGACCACGCACACCTTCGGGTTGTCGTGATCAGACTGCAGTACTGTGTAGGGTTCCCTTTCCCACTGGTCATCCAGCTTGTGTAGCCTTCTCTTTCGCTTCAGAACCTGCTCACCAGGTTCCAGGGGACAAGCAGGGACGTGTTGGTTGAAGAGCCTCTCTTGCTTTTGTCTCGCCTGGGCCAGGCTCTTCTCCACACTCTCCTGTACCTTCTTGTACTGCAGTCGCCTTTCCGTATCCCAGTCCGCATCTGGGGAGGTGTCCTTGGGTGTTAGGACTCCCATCTCCAGGTCTATGGGCAGCTTACCTGGTCTGGCTCTCATCAGGTAAGCCGGGGTGCAGTTTGTAGCATTCACCGGGATATGGTTGTATAAGTCTATCAGGTCCGGCAGTTTTTCTGGCCACAGGCTGCATTCCTCCAGGGGCAACGTCTTCATGAGATCAATGACTATATTGTTCATTTTCTCACACATCCCGTTGGTTTGTGGGTGGTAAGGCGTTGTCCGAATCTTCTTACAGCCATAGAGGTTGCAGAACTCTTGGAAGATTTTGGCCTCGAATGCAGGACCTTGGTCTGTCAGGACCTGTTCTGGATACCCGTGTGGGTGGCAGAAGGTTTGCTGGAAGGCTCTGGCCGCCGTTTGAGCTGTCAAGTCTTTTACCGGGACCACCACTAGAAATCGGGAATAGTGGTCCATGATTGTCAGGGCATAAACGTATCCTGACCGGCTTGGAGCCAATTTGACGTGGTCCAGAGCTACCAGCTCAAGAGGCTGCTTGGTGACGATGGGCCTCAAGGGTGTCTTCTGGCTGGTGCGGTCCTTCCTCCTTAGATTACAAGGGCCACAGTCTCTGCACCACTTCTCTACAGCCCCTCTCATGCTGATCCAGAAGAACCGTCCTCTTAGCAGGAACTCCAGTTTCTTCCAGCCGAAGTGCCCCGCTCTGTCATGGTAAGCCTCCAGGACCATAGCTGCATCTCGCCTTGGGACGACTTGCCAGGTCAGCTCGTGCGTCCGGTGGTTGACGAGTCTTCTGCACAGCTTACCTTCATAGAGGAACAGCCTGCTCTTCTCTTTCCATAGCTGCTTGGCTTCCTCTGGGGCATCCGGATCTAGACGGACGTCTTCTCGGGTCAGCAGGTCTTTCACCATGCGGACTGCAGGGTCACTATCTTGGGTCTTGGCCCAGCTGTGGTGAGGTAGGGGATTGATCATGATGGTTGTTAAGTCTTCCTCCTTCACGCGGTGGGAATATTGAGTGGCCCCATACCGGTGGAATGCAGGGAGCTGTTATGAACTGCTACAAACACTAAGGAAAGAAAGGAAAACTGTCCCTACCATAGGACTAAGCTGATTCCCTACGATGCAGCGGGGGACCTGTTCCTTGTGAACAGACCCGCCTAAGTCCTCGGCTAGTCCGAACGCTGACCTATAGATATAAGGGAGGGGTCCCTACAAGAACTAAGGACTGGGATATAGTTGGACACCTCCTAGCAGAAATTGTAGCAGAGCAAAGACAAACAAACAAACAGAAGTACTAGTGGTCAAAAGACCAAGCAAACTACAGAGTAAGGTACAAGGCACCTGGCTAGCTTAAGAGTAAATGTAACACTGAAGTCCTGCAAGGCCAGGAGGGCGGAGCTGGATTATATAGGCAAAAAGTCATGTGACCAGCAAAATAGAAAAAACTAACAGGAGGGTTCTAACAGTACCCCCTCTTCAATGAGGATCCTCCGGATCCTCCAGGCCCAGGTCTATCAGGAAACCTCCTGTGAAACGCTCCGACAAGTCTAGGAGCAGAGACATCATCCGCCCTTACCCAGGAGTTATCCTCGGGACCGAAACCCTTCCAAGCGACGAGATACTGCAATCTCCCTCGATGCCATCTAGAATTAAGAATGCGAGAAATTTCATATTCACCTTCTTCCTCCACCGGAGGAACAGAGACAGTGGCGTCCCTATCAGAAACATCAGCTTTTTTCAATAAGGAAACATGAAACACCGGATTAATCTTCCAGGAGGTAGGAACCTCCAACCTAACAGCAGATTGGTTAACTACCTGAAGCACCTTAAACGGACCTACAAACTTCGGGCCCAATTTCTTAGAAGGAATCCTCAACCGCAGATTCCTAGAGGACAACCAAACCATGTCACCAACAGTAAACAAAACCTCTTGACGTTTCCTGTCAAAGTACCTCTTGGATTTTTTGTTGGCCTCTTGAAGGTTATGACGTACATCAGTCCAAACTCTCTCCAAATCATCGGAAAAATTCTCCTCCTCCTGCACAGCCGATACCAATTTGGAGAATGACCCAAACGACGGATGTCTCCCAGTACAACAAAAAAAAGGAGAACACCCAGCAGAAGAGGATGTATGGTTGTTAAGAGCAAATTCAGCCAGTGGCAGAAACTCAGACCACCCCTCTTGATTGTCAGCCACAAAACAACGCAAAAACTGTTCAACATCCTGGTTCTTTCTTTCTGTCTGTCCATTAGACTCAGGATGATAACCAGACGAAAATGACAAATGGACTCCCAACCTGTCACAAAAGGCACGCCAAAAACGAGCCACGAACTGAGGTCCCCTATCGGAAACAATGTCGGAAGGAACGCCATGGAGCCTGACAATTTCTTTAACAAAAGCCTTAGCGAGTGTCCTGGCGCAGGGCAGTTTGATGAAGGGAACCAAGTGACACATCTTGCTAAAACGGTCCACGACCACCCAGATAACAGTGAAACCCTCAGAGGCAGGAAGGTCAGTAATAAAATCCATAGCAAGATGCGTCCAAGGAGCACTAGGAACCTCCAGAGGGCAAAGCAACCCCGCAGCAGGAGCATGTGAAGACTTAGATCTAGCACACACAGTACATTGACGCACCCACTTAATGACTTCCTTCTGCCACCCAGGCCACCAAAAACTGCGACCTACAAGTCTCTTAGTCTCCGAAATTCCTGGATGACCTGCCAACCGAGACTTATGACAGTCCACAAACAAATCTCTCATAAAGTTCCTAGGCACAAACAACCTTCCATGGGGAGTGTTAGATGGGGCATCCTCCTGGGCTTTCAGAATCCCATCTTCCAAAACGGAGTCCAATGCTGCTATCACAACACCTTCCTGTAAAATGCTCTCCTCCTCCTCGGTACCAACCATGGGAGAAAAACTGCGAGATAAAGCATCAGCTTTTACATTCTTGGTACACGGGATGTAAGTAACAGAAAAATTAAACCGCGAAAAAAAAAGTGCCCACCTAGCTTGACGGGCATTCAAGCGCTTGGCAGCATCAAGATAGATCAGATTCTTACGATCAGTAAAAACCTGAATGGTAAATTTAGCACCTTCCAAGAGATGACGCCAATGTTCAAATGCGAGTTTAATCGCCAGCAATTCCCGATTACCGACATCATAATTAAGTTCGGTCTCAGAAAATTTTTTTGAAAAAAAAAGCACAGGGATGTACTCCATCCTTGTTTTCCTGAGACAAAACAGCACCGACCCCCACCGAAGAAGCATCAACCTCGACCAAAAAAGGCTTGGTCTCATCAGGCTGCTTAAGGATGGGGGCAGAACTGAACCTCTCCTTGAGATACACAAAAGCTTCAATGGCCTCAGTAGTCCACTGAACCGTATTCGCACCTTTCCTGGTGAGATCGGTCAGCGGCTTAACAATTATAGAAAAATTCTTAATGAATTTTCTGCAATAATTGGCGAAACCCAAAAATCTCTGTATTGGTTTCAAACTAATAGGCCTAGGCCATTCCTGCACCGCCTGAACCTTCACCGGATCCATCTCAAAGCCCTCACTGGAGATAATGTAGCCCAAAAAACTAATTCTCTGCACAGCGAACTCACATTTCTCCAGCTTAGCAAAAAGTGAATTGTCGCTTAACAATTGCAATACCTCACGTGCGCTCTGCCAATGAGACTCCAGATCCGGCGCAAAAATCAAAATGTCATCCAAATACAACACCACATTCTTACCGATCAACGGTCTTAGGATGTCATTAATAAGGTTCTGAAAAAAAGCTGGTGCGTTGGTAAGACCAAAGGGCATAACCAGATTCTCAAAATGACCCACTGGAGTGTTAAAAGCAGTTTTCCACTCATCACCTTCCTTCATACGTAACAAATTGTATGCCCCCCGGAGATCAATCTTAGAGAACCACTTGGCCCCCACTAACTGGTTGAACAAGTCAGGAATTAATGGCAGTGGGTAGGAATTGCGTACTGTAATTTTATTAATTTCGCAAAAGTCCAGACATGGACGTAAACCGCCGTCCTTTTTTTTTCCCAAAAAAAATCCAACAACCACAGGTGACTTAGAAGGTCTAATGTGACCGGCGGCCAAGCTTGTCTGTATGTATTCCTCCAAGGCCTTTCTCTCAGGGATAGTAAGATTAAATAAGCGACTCTTGGGAAGAGTTGCTCCAGGGACAAACTCAATAGTACAATCATAGTCCCTATGAGGAGGCAAAACTTGCAACTCCTCCTCTGAAAAAACCTTCCAAAAATCCTGAATAGGTACAGGTAATTCCCCTCTTTCCACAGCAGCAATGCGACCGTTACAACATCTATCATAACACTTAGGACTCCAAGACTTAATTTCATTGGTAGACCAGTCCAGTACAGGATTGTGCAATTTTAACCAAGGTAACCCCAAAACCACTGGAGCAGGCAAATTATTTAACCGGTTCCCGACCGCCCACTGTAGATAAACGTCGGCGCTTGCTGGGCTCTGTGCAGCGCCGACGTTTAAAAACGGTGGGTGGTCTCGCAGCGCTCAGGACCCCCAGGGTCCTGCAAGCGCTGCGATTCCTGTGCAGAGCGTTAGCTCTGACAGGGGACATCATCGGGACCTGATTGGATCAGGTCCCAGTGATGTTAACCCTTTGCTATGTTCTATATGCCGCAATCTATAGTGATCGCGGCATATAGAAGATAGACAGAGGAGAGGGGGTCGTCTTACTTACCTCTCCGACGACCCCTGATACCTTCCAGGACCTGGGGTAGCTATGGCAGCTGGAGGTCACATGACCACCTCCAGATCTGCCAAATAAGGTGTCCTGCCTGGCTCAGCCTGCAGCTGAAGCCTGGCAGGAGACACGGTGTGAAACAGTCAGCAAAGATCTCATGTAATGTAATACATGTCTATTACATTACATGAGATCAGTGATCAGAAAAATAAAAATTAATGTCCCATACAGGGACTAAGTAAAAATGTAAAAAAAAGTTTAAAAAAAGTTTTTAAACTGTTAAAAAAAAATCACAAAATAAATAAAAAATAAATAAAATATTAAACCAATAAATCCGTATATTTTTACAAAACCAAAAAAAGTACACATATTTGGTATCACCGCGTCGGAAACAACCCAAGCTATAAAAGTGTCACACTAATTAACTCCTTCTGTGCACACCGTAATAAAAATAAATAAAAAACGGGGCAAAAAAATATGCTTTTTCATCATATCGCCAAACAAAAAGTGGAAAAAATGCGATCAAAAAGCAAAATAGAAATAAAAATGGTACCGCTGAAAACGTCATCTTGTTCCGCAAAAAAAAAGCCGCCATACAGCTCCATCAGCCGAAAAATAAAAAAGTTATAGCGCTCAGAATAAAGCAATGCAAAAAAAATATTTTTTTCTATAAAATTGTTTTATTGTGTAAAAGCGCCAAAAAATAAAAAAAATACAGTAAGTGTAGCATCGCTGTAAATGTACTGACCCGAAGAATAACGCTGCCCGATCACTTTTACCACACGCAGAACGGCATAAAAAAAAACCCTCAAAAAACAATTCCTGAATTGTTGGTTTTTGTTAATTTTACCTCCCAAAAAACGGAATAGAAAGCGATCAAAAAATGTCACGTACCCAAAAATGGTACCAATAAAAATGTCAACTCGTCCCGCAAAAAACAAGCCATCACATGACTCTGTCAGCCAAAATATGGAAAAATTATAGCTCTCAAAATATGGTGATGCAAAAACTAGATTTTGCAAAAAAAAGCGTCTTTTAGTCTGTGACAGCTGTCAATCATAAAAACCCGATATGATTCTGGTATCGCTGTAATCACACCGACCCGAAGAATAAAGTAATCTAATCAGTTATATCACACGAGGAAAGGAGTAAAAAATAAATAAAACCAATTCTTCACCGGCTACTGATTTGTTTATTATGTCTCCCAAAGATCGCAGTAAGGCTCTGCCCACATTTATCCTGCGCTCTGCGCTGAGCGCTTACACAAGAGTTTCCGTGTAAATCTCTGAAATACGTGATTCAGACAAAACCCATGACGGAAGATTCCCTCTAATGAGGCAGATATAGGCCACTGTGGATGCCGTCTGGCCTGGGATCCCACGGTGTCATTTGTTTTAGGCGTGCATAAAAGTGCGGTTGGCCACAGTTTTGTGCACTTCTGAAAAAAAGGACACCGCTAAACAGAGGCCAGACGGAGTCCAGAGTAACTCTGCTGCCTCATTATAGTGAATGGATCCCGCAGGGGTTTCATCTGAATTACATCACTTGGAAATTTAGATGGAAACCCCGATGTAAGTGCTCAGCCTAGAGCGCCGGATAAATGTTACGTAAAATGTTCCCAATAAAAGCTTCAACTCAGTCCTCAAAAAAAGCTAGTCCCCACTCAGGTCCGTCATCTGTTAAAAATATAAGGGACTTCCAAGTTACTGGTAGCAGAAAGGCTCTGGAAAAGCGAAATGGCCCTTGCCCCCCAAAAGAAATTCAGAAAATGTTGTGCTCCCAAATTCAAATGCCTATTCTACAATAATTTGTTCTCCAATTGTCAAATAGCACTCCGTCCCCCCAGATCTCGCCATATGGCTGAGCGGTACAATACAGCCACATATGGGGTATTGCCACTTTTAGTAGAAATTGTGTGACACATTTCGGCACCATTTTTACCCATTGCCCTGTGTGAAAATGGAAAATCTGAGGGTAAAACATTTTTTTGTGGTAAAAATATAATTATGCTTTTTTCACTGCCCAATGGTATAAATTTAAAAATTAAAAAATAATCACTACTTCCCTAGATGAATTCCTTGAGAGATGTAGTTTACAAAATGGGGTCACTTGTGGGGGTTTCTGCTGTTTAGGCATGTCAGCGACTCTTCAAATGTGACATGGTGTCTGCCACCTATCCCAGCCAACATAGCGCTCCTTTCTCTTCCGAACCCTGCCGTACACCAAAGCAGTGCTTTTCCCCCACATATGGGGTATCGGCGTACTCAGGAGAAATTGCACAACAAATTTCATGGTGCAATTTATCCTGTTACCCTTATGATAATGCAAAATTAGGGAATGAAAAACATTTTTTGTGGGAAAAATGTGAAAATTGTATTTTTACGGATCAATATTATAAACTTCTGTGAAGCACTTGGGGTGCAAGGTGCTCACCACACATCTAGATAAGTTTCCTAAGGGGTCTAGTTTCCAAAATGGTGGCACTTGTGGGTGGTTTCCACTGTTTAGGCACATTAGGGGCCCCCCAAATGCGACATGGCGTCTGCTAATTATTCAAACAAATTTTCCATTCAAAAAGTCAAATGGCGCTCCTTCCCTTTCAAACCCTGCCATGCGCCCAAACAGTAATTTGCCTTCACATATGGGGTATCGGCGTGTTCAGGAGAAATTGCACAACAAATTTCATGGTGCATTTTATCCTATTTCCCTTATGATAATGCAAAATTAAGGGATGAAAAACGGTTTTGTGGGAAAAATGTGAAAATTTTATTTTTACAGCTCAATATTATAAACTTCTGTGAAGCACCTTGGGGTTCAAGGTGCTCACCACACATCTAGATAAGTTCCCTAAGGGGTCTAGTATCCAAAATGGTGTCACTTGTGGGGGGTTTCCACTGTTTAGGCACATCAGGGGCTCCCCAAATGCAACATGGCGTCCGCTAATTATTCAAACAAATTTTACATTCAAAAAGTCAAATGGAGCTCCTTCCCTTTCAAACCCTGCCGTGCGCCCAAACAGTGGTTTTCCTCCACATATGGGGTATCGGCGTGTTCAGGAGAAACTGCACAATAAATTTCATGGTGCAATTTATCCTATTACCCTTATGATAATGCAAAATTAAGGGATATAAAACGTTTTTGTGGGAAAAATGTGAAAATTTTATTTTTACAGCTCAATATTATAAACTTCTGTGAAGCACCTTGGGGTTCAAGGTGCTCACCTCACATCTAGATATGTTCCCTAAGGGGTCTAGTTTCCAAAATGGTGTCACTTGTGGGAGGTTTCCACTGTTTAGGAACATCAGGGGCTCTCCAAACGCAACATGGCGTCTGCTAATTATTCAGACAAATTTTACATTCAAAAAGTCTAATGGCGCTCCTTCCCTTCCGAGCCCTGCAGTGCGCCCAAACAGTGGTTTTCCCTCACATATGGGGTATCAGCGCGCTCAAGAGAAATTGCACAAAAAATTTTGGGGTCCATTTTTTCCTGTTACCCCTGTGAAAATAAAAAAAATTAGGTCTAAAGTAACATTTTTGTGAAAAAAGTTAAATGTTAATTTTTTTCTTCCACATTCCAAAAATTCCTGTGAAGCACCTGAAGGGTTAATAAAGTTCTTGAATGTGGTTTTGAGCACCTTGAGGGGTGCAGTTTTTAGAATGGTGTCACTTTTGGGTATTTTCTGTCATAAAGACCCCTCAAAGTGACTTCAAATATGATATGGTCCCTAAAAAAATGTTTTTGTAAATTTTGTTGGAAACATGAGAAATCGCTGGTCAACTTTTAACCCTTATAGCTCCCTAACAAAAAAAAAATTTTGGTTCCAAAATTGTGCTGATGTAAAGTAGACATGTGGGAAATGTTATATATTAACTATTTTGTGTGACATATCTCTCTGATTTAAGGGCATGAAAATTCAAAGTTTGAAAATTGCAAAATTTTCAAAATTTTTGCCAAATTTCCGATTTTTTCACAAATAAACGCAAGTGATATCAAAGAAATTTTACCACTATCATGAAGTACAATATGTCACGAAAAAACAATCTCAGAATCAGGGGAATCCGTTGAAGCGTTCCAGAGTAATTACTTCATAAAGTGACAGTGGTCAGAATTGAAAAAATTGGCCCGGTCACGAAGGCAAAAACAGGCTCTGGAGCGAAGTGGTTAAAACATTATCTTTCTTATTATTCTAACATTTGGCAAATATTAAAAATTATGGTAATCCTAATTGACCTAAAACGGGAAAGGTTTATTCTTATTTCATGTCAGATTTTGAGAAAAACATGCATATGTGTCTTTTTATATAGTGTATGTAAACTTCTGGTTTCAACTGTATATATGTATATATGTGCACATCTCATTGCTATAGCAAATCAGTGGGAGTCATCAACAGTGATAAAATAATAGAAAAAAAGGAAGAAAATTGAATCCTTAGAGGAAAAGTAAGATGATTTGTCTAAAAAATGCCAGTGTAAGGAGGCTCGTAAGCTCCCCGGGGAGCCATTGCATGGTTTATAAGCCTCCTTACTCTGGCATTTCACTCTCCTCACTGGGATCTAAGGGGTAAAGTTTTTCCTTCTGAAGTCTCTCACACAGCTAAATCAGATCTCATGCTTTGCACTGCTGAGGGGCAACACCCCGAAACACCATGGCTGCAAATTGAGATTCTAGTTTCCCATTTATCCTAAATCATGTGGAAAGGCTTGTTAAAAGGTTGATATTGACTTTTAGGATTGCTACTTCCAATAGGTGGCACTGGAAGAGACAGTTTGCAAGTTTTGGGTAGAATTTCTCTTCAATAAAAATACTTTTTGATTACACCAGTGATTTTTTTCCTTTCTTACAGACTGGACCAGTCATTGGGGAAGCCGTCACTGTTTCTTTCTGGATAGATTCCACTTCCTACCACTATGAAATGGAATAAATGCTATGTTTTAGAGAAATTAACAATAGTAATGGTAATAATCTGACACCATATGATAGCAAATCCAAGCAACATGCCGTCATTTGTAACAATGGGAAAGCCTTTTTTTAAGAGGTTGTCCAGAATAAGGATGCCATATTTCATCGCTTTGTGGAAAAATAGGTAAATCGTTTCTCATGTTATATTCTCTGAACTGTAAATCGTAAACAGTTTCACAAATTTGGTTGAATGCCAGTAGACCCAAAAAAATGCTAATTTCTAATAGTAAATTTAAAAATGACTTTTTTTTACTTTTATTTATTTCCAGATAAAGTGAAAGATCGAGGCTCTAATACAATTGGGTCAAGATTGAACCGTGTCGAGGACAAGGTAAGAAAATAAGATAAAACCATATATATTTATATTATGCACAGCTACTACTTACACATACACACATGGAGTACAGGATATACAGACAATTACCACATACTACATACAGAATATTCCTCACTCTCTGAAAAAGTGTAAAATACATAATGGTGCATCCAGACACCAATTCTACAGCGCTGCTCATACACTGCAAAGAGTCTAAATACCTGTGGTCATCTGTGACTTGCACACACAAGTTAAGGTGGCCACACACAATAACTGAACGTTGATTGCTGGTTCGGCCGTCCACTACCTCTCCCAACTCTCATACACGAGAAGGTTTGGCTTGGTTAAATGTTCATGTGTTTTCAAAGTGGAGAACTGTGAAAATCACTGCCAAACGGCTCTGGCAGCAGCTTATCACCTGAATAACAAAAGGGTCGGGCATTAAGGGTCAGGCAGTTTGAATTTTACCTCCTCTGACCTCATCTGTCAGGGAAGAGTCTGGATGTCCCCTTAGACTATTAGCTTAGTCTATTGTGTATGGAGGCTTAAAGGGGTTTTCCATTACTCAGACAACACCTTCTCAATCCATATGTGTGTCCCCCAGTAAAATAATAACACCTATACTCACCTCCAGTGCCAGCACTATTCCAGCGGTGTCTGCACTGGCTCTCCTGGGGATTGCATGTGTCATGGGTGTGTCAGAAGTGACAGACAGTCATCCTGCAGTTGGTTGCAGGAGATCTCTTCATTTGGCCTTACAGACTTCTAAGAATATGTATCTCTAGGACCCAGGGGCTAGCTTCCTCGGGCTAATTAACACCCTGGCCTGGATGTATAAATACCTGTTGTGAGCCAGAGGGAGGTGCCAGCGATATTCATTGCCCCTTGTGAAGGCTTGAGCAAGAGCAGTACTTCTATCTCTCTGGTGCTAGAGAACGTGTGCGCATTTGTCTGGAGTCGAGTAAAGCTAAGCGATTTTCCCTTGTTTGTCCCCCCTTGTTGTCTTTAGTGTTCAGTGGGGATCAACTAGTGCTCATCCTTTCTGTTCCCTAGCCTGAGCCTAATGCCAGGGATAGACAGGCTGAGGTATGCGTGCGGCGATTGGTGAAGAACCAATAAAGGGACATTAGTGGAGACAGGGTGACACTAGATCAGCCTAGGAGTTCTCCATTCCCCACTTTCCCTAGTCTGGGTTCCCTTTCCGTTTTACCTTTGTGTTGCACTTAGTCTTTCCCACACCTTGCGTGACAGCATGACATTATGTCTCATGATTCCTAGGGGCAATCAGTGCTGACTTTACTCTCCCCGCCTTTGGCCAACTTGCATACATCCAGAGGAAGTGAGAGATGTTGCTGCTCTTACTTCCTCCGGATGTACAGGTATGTGCTATAACTGGAGGCAGGAAGAGTGAAGCCAGCGTTGATTGGCAGCAGGGATCACTTGACATAACAATGTCACATGATCCCAAGGAGAGCCAATGCCGACACGGCTGGAACACTGGAAGGGAGTATAGGTGTTATTATTTTACTGAGGGCAAAAATATATATATGGAGAAGGAGATGTCCGAGTAGTAGAAAACCCCTTTAAGTGTTGGCTACTACTTTCATGGATGTGGACAGAAAGCTCTTTCTGAGTTCATTAAGTAGTTCAATCTGACAAAGGTTTCCAATAGAGTTGGTGCGAGTCAATTCGCAGGACCCAGTCCATCAGCCACATCCATAATCTGTGACGGCTGCATCGGAGCCCTGAGAACCACCTCCTACATCCCGGCATCCACAGCTGTTCTACTGATTAGCCGGCCTGATGCAATGTCACATATGCATCATGCTGTAACCATAAAGATGCAGCTAATCAGAAGAGAAGCAGGGAATCTTGGAAGGTAGAAGGCAGGTCTTGAGGCTCCTGTCCAGCATCCAAAGATTACTGACATGGCTGATGGACCCAGTGCTGCGAAAAGAATCGCACCAACTATAGTTTTCAATTAAAACAACAATGTCTAAATGGCTAACCAATATTGCATTAAAGGATCTATCTACTTTATTTCTCCCCAAAACTGTGCCTCTCTTGTCCATGGGGTGTGTCTGGTATTGCAACTCAGTGCCCCATTGATTTGGTTAGGGATAAGCTACAATATCAGGCAGCGCTCACGGGTAGTGTGAAATGTGTATGGAGTGTGGTCTGTATCTATGCTATTTTCTTTGTTTGAATTTTTTTTTATATATTTGTAGGTAACTCAAATGGATCATAAACTCAATCTCATAACCGATATGATTCACCACCTGATAGCAAACCAACAAAGCGGTCAGTCTACCAACAGAACACCGCACCGGAGCAACTCTCTGAACAACGGGAGCAACCTCTCCAGTACTCTGCCTACCTACCAACAGTTAACAGTGCCAAGACGAGACCAAGATAATGCATCTTGATGAACAAACACAAACTAGTTCTTCTACTGTCCTCAATGCAGATATTCATTATTTTAATGAATGCATTTATAAGCAGAAAGTAAAATGAATGATGAAATTAGACTGAGTATCGAGTAAGTGAGTAACACTGTAAAGGACGTCTTGTCTATTCTCTGTAGATCCTATCAGGGTTCATTGAAGGTTTCTTAGAGGAAGGGACATGGAACATATGTGTATTGCTCCATGTAGAAACATGCAAGAAAGCATCTGATACATTGATGAATCCTTTCTCAGGAAGATTGTAGCTCATCGGCCTGTGGGATCGTAAATCGCTACGGGTCATGCTGTAAAACTGGCAATACAACTGAACAATTACCCTGATTTTTTTTATTGTATTAAAATACACTTTTTACATTGATTTTCAATTTTTGGGGGGCCTAAAATGAAAATTCATTTGAGAAAAATAGAAATAAATATTGTACTGTAGAAAATTACACTTCTTTTTTTTTTACAATGTATTTTTGGTAAAAATGGTATTAAAGAGTTAATTTTTCTTTATGATTTCTGATCACAATTTTTTTTTTCTGGAATATTTTTTGACATCTGATCAAATGTATTGTATTTTCTCAAAAATGTTGATATTTGCACATTGATTGGTTTAAAACAGTGATGGCGAATCTTTTAGAGACCGAGTGCCCAAACTGCAATCCAAAACCCACTTATTTATCGCCAAGTGCCAACACGGCAATTTATCCTAAATATTGAGGTTTTACTGATACAAACAACTGATACAAAGAGCAGGCGAGGGCAGCATAGAGCAGCCACAGACAGGAGCAGGGGTAAGAGACTGCAGAAATAAAGAATGTGCTGACCCACATCCTGGTATATATGCTGGCCCTCCCCTCAATCCTGGTATATATGCTGGCCCTCCCCTCAATCCTGGTATATGTGCTGGCCCTCCCCTCAATCCTGGTATATATGCTGCCCCCCCCTCAATCCTGGTATATATGCTGGCCCTCCCCTCAATCCTGGTATATATGCTGGCCCTCCCTTCAATCCTGGTATATATGCTGGCCCTCCCCTCAATCCTGGTATATATGCTGGCCCTCCCCTGAATCCTGGTATATATGCTGGCCCTCCCCTCAACCCTGGTATATATGCTGGCCCTCCCCTCAATCCTGGTATATATGCTGGCCCTCCCCTCAATCCTGGTATATATGCTGGCCCTCCCCTCAATCCTGGTATATATGCTGGCCCTCCCCTCAATCCTGGTATATATGCTGCCCCCCCTCAATCCTGGTATATATGCTGGCACTCCCCTGAATCCTGGTATATATGCTGGCCCTCCCTTCAATCTTGGTATATATGCTGGCCCTCCCCTCAATCCTGGTATATATGCTGGCCCTCCCTTCAATCCTGGTATATATGCTGGCCCTCTCTTCAATCCTGGTATATATGCTGGCCCTCTCCTCAATCCTGGTATATATGCTGGCCCTCCCCTCAATCCTGGTATATATGCTGGCCCTCCCCTCAATCCTGGTATAAATGCTGGCCCTCCCCTCAATCCTGGTATATATGCTGCCCTCCCCTCAATCCTGGTATATATGCTGGCCCTCCCCTCAATCCTGGTATATATGCTGGCCCTCCCCTCAATCCTGGTATATATGCTGCCCTCCCCTCAATCCTGGTATATATGCTGGCCCTCCCCTCAATCCTGGTGTATATGCTGGCCCTCCCCTCAATCCTGGTATATATGCTGGCCCTCCCCTCAATCCTGGTATATATGCTGGCCCTCCCTTCAATCCTGGTATATATGTTGCCCCTCCCCTCAATCCTGGTATATATGCTGCCCCTCCCCTCAATCCTGGTATATATGCTGCCCCCCCTCAATCCTGGTATATATGCTGGCCCTCCCCTCAATCCTGGTATATATGGTGGGCCTCCCCTCAATCCTGGTATATATGCTGGCCCTTCCCTCAATCCTGGTATATATGCTGGCCCTCCCCTCAATCCTGGTATATATGCTGGCCCTCCCCTCAATCCTGGTATATATGCTGCCCTCCCCTCAATTCTGGTATATATGCTGGCCCTCCCCTCAATCCTGGTGTATATGCTGGCCCTCCCCTCAATCCTGGTATATATGCTGGCCCTCCCCTCAATCCTGGTATATATGCTGGCCCTCCCTTCAATCCTGGTATATATGTTGCCCCTCCCCTCAATCCTGGTATATATGCTGCCCCTCCCCTCAATCCTGGTATATATGCTGCCCCCCCTCAATCCTGGTATATATGCTGGCCCTCCCCTCAATCCTGGTATATATGGTGGGCCTCCCCTCAATCCTGGTATATATGCTGGCCCTCCCTTCAATCCTGGTATATATGCTGGCCCTCCCCTCAATCCTGGTATATATGCTGGCCCTCCCCTGAAACCTGGTATATATGCTGGCCCTCCCTTCAATCCTGGTATATATGCTGGCCCTCCCCTCAATCCTGGTATATATATTCTGGCCCTCCCTTCAATCCTGGTATATATGCTGGCCCTCTCTTCAATCCTGGTATATATGCTGGCCCTCTCCTCAATCCTGGTATATATGCTGCCCCTCCCCTCAATCCTGGTATATATGCTGCCCCCCTCAATCCTGGTATATATGCTGGCCCTCCCCTCAATCCTGGTATATATGGTGGGCCTCCCCTCAATCCTGGTATATATGCTGGCCCTCCCTTCAATCCTGGTATATATGCTGGCCCTCCCCTCAATCCTGGTATATATGCTGGCCCTCCCCTCAATCCTGGTATATATGCTGGCCCTCCCTTCAATCCTGGTATATATGCTGGCCCTCCCCTCAATCCTGGTATATATGCTGGCCCTCCCTTCAATCCTGGTATATATGCTGGCCCTCTCTTCAATCCTGGTATATATGCTGGCCCTCTCCTTAATCCTGGTATATATGCTGGCCCTCCCCTCAATCCTGGTATATATGCTGGCCCTCCCCTCAATCCTGGTATAAATGCTGGCCCTCCCCTCAATCCTGGTATATATGCTGCCCTCCCCTCAATCCTGGTATATATGCTGGCCCTCCCCTCAATCCTGGTATATATGCTGGCCCTCCCCTCAATCCTGGTATATATGCTGCCCTCCCCTCAATCCTGGTATATATGCTGGCCCTCCCCTCAATCCTGGTGTATATGCTGGCCCTCCCCTCAATCCTGGTATATATGCTGGCCCTCCCCTCAATCCTGGTGTATATGCTGGCCCTCCCTTCAATCCTGGTATATATGCTGGCCCTCTCCTCAATCCTGGTACATATGCTGGCCCTCCCCTCAATCCTGGTATATATGCTGGCCCTCCCCTCAATCCTGGTATATATGCTGGCCCTCCCCTCAATCCTGGTATAAATGCTGGCCCTCCCCTCAATCCTGGTATATATGCTGCCCTCCCCTCAATCCTGTATATATGCTGGCCCTCCCCTCAATCCTGGTATATATGCTGGCCCTCCCCTCAATCCTGGTATATATGCTGGCCCTCCCCTCAATACTGGTATATATGCTGGCCCTCCCCTCAATCCTGGTATATATGCTGGCCCTCCCCTCAATCCTCGTATATATGCTGGCCCTCCCCTCAATCCTGGTATATATGCTGCCCTCCCCTCAATCCTGGTATATATGCTGGCCCTCCCCTCAATCCTGGTATATATGCTGGCCCTCCCCTCAATCCTGGTATATATGCTGCCCTCCCCTCAATCCTCGTATATATGCTGGCCCTCCCCTCAATCCTGGTATATATGCTGGCCCTCCCCTCAATACTGGTATATATGCTGGCCCTCCCCTCAATACTGGTATATATGCTGGCCCTCCCCTCAATCCTGGTATATATGCTGGCCCTCCCCTCAATACTGGTATATATGCTGGCCCTCCCCTCAATCCTGGTATATATGCTGGCCCTCCCCTCAATCCTGGTATATATGCTGGCCCTCCCCTCAATACTGATATATATGCTGGCCCTCCCCTCAATCCTGGTATATATGCTGGCCCTCCCCTCAATACTGGTATATATGCTGGCCCTCCCCTCAATCCTGGTATATATGCTGGCCCTCCCCTCAATCCTCGTATATATGCTGGCCCTCCCCTCAATCCTGGTATATATGCTGCCCTCCCCTCAATCCTGGTATATATGCAGGCCCTCCCCTCAATCCTGGTATATATGCTGGCCCTCCCCTCAATCCTGGTATATATGCTGGTCCTCCCCTCAATCCTGGTATATATGCTCGCCTTCCCCTCAATCCTGGCATATATGCTGGCCCTCCCCTCAATCCTGGTATATATGCTGGCCCTCCTCTCAATCCTGGTATATATGCTGGCCCTCCCCTCAATCCTGGTATATATGCTGGCCCTCCCCTCAATCCTGGTATATATGCTCCTCTCCCCCCCCCCCCAGCCATTGTGCATCCCATAATAAAAAAAAAAAAAAAAACATAATAAACCCTCCTCCTCACCTTCCTTCTTCTCCCGCGCACCGTCCTCTCCTGTAGTCGGCACATCTAGCTGAAGTGTATTGCCGCACGTACTAGCCAGGCCCGTGCGCGCTGCAGTACACGCTGCCGGCCAATCAGAGGACAGCGGCCGCTGGCCTCTGATTGGCCAGCCGACGTCATGCTGGCCTCTGATTTGCCAGCAGCCGCTTCTGATTGTCCGGAAGTCGCTAGCCTCTGATTGGCCGGCCAACGTCATGCTGGTCTCTGATTGGCCAGAAGCCGCAGACCTCTGATTGGCCGGCCGAATTCATGCTGGCCTCTGATTGGAAGGAAGCCGCTGGCCTCTGATTGGCCGGCTGACGTCTTTCTGGCCTCTGATTGGCCGGCAGACGCTGGCCTCTGATTGACCGGTCGACGTCATGCTGGCCTCTGATTGGCCGGCAGCCGCTTCTGATTGTCCGGAAGCCGCTAGCCTCTGATTGTCCGGCCGAATTCATGCTGGCCTCTGATTGACCGGCCGACGTCATCCTGGCCTCTGATTGGCCGGCAGCGTGTATTGCAGCGCATGGGCCTGGCTAGTTCGTGCGCTGCAATACACTTCAGCTCGATGTGTTTCCGTCCGAGAGAGATCGCACATCTAGCTGCAGTAGCGGAGCTGGTGCCGGCACTCGGCGGCTCAGAGTTCTCCCCGCCGGCCCGATCCAGTAGCGCTAGTGCTGCGGCCATGGTGCCCCCCAGGAGGGCTCTGCTGCCCCCTCTGCACGCTGCCATAGGTTCCCAGCACTGGTGTAAAGCATTTCTTCTTTTACAGCTGACGACCCAAAATTGGGGATATTCTGAAAAAAAATAAAATGGCCAGTCTGCATTATATATGGTGGAAGTGAGAATGTATCATCTGGATAAGGGGGTGGTCTTCACAGAGGGGTCTATGGAGAGATGTCTCTTTATAAGGAGCACATAGCATGGAATACCGGGGGGAAGCCTTCTGGCTCCTTATGTTGCTCCAGTCCGGAATGCTCCACTATGGTCCATCCTTCTATAGTTCTTCTCTTACACTTTCTGCTGGTCGGTATATGGACGTATTCGCTCTATGCTGACAGGCGCTCCCTTAGTATAGCTCATGTAATGCACGGCACCACAATGTTGTAGGTTTTGACTACTGTGTAAAAAAACACCCACCCAGAGACCGGCCATAATCTTATAGTCTGGGTGTGAATACGCTGTAGGTAGAGCTACACTTTTGTTGTGGAAATTTTGGTAATTTTATTTACCTTTTTGCATTTAGGCTATGTGCCCACGATGCAGAAATGAAGCAGAAAATTTCTGCAGCATTTCTGTATCTCCCTGGCAGAAAAAACGCATGCAGATTGACAAGCGCTTTCCAGGCGATTTTAGCATCACTTGGAAAGTGCTTGACAACTAGGTTACACTGTATAAATCCATGGAAACAGCATGGATTTATACAGTGTGAACCGTAAAAATGAAAACAAATAAAGCTATACTCACCCCTGATGCCCGACGTGGCTGCAGCGCTCGTTCCTGTCTGGTTCCTGGATGCCGGCATATCGCGAGACAGAGCGGTGAAGGGTCTGCGGTCACATGACTGTGACGTCACCGCAGGTCCTCAAGCGATGCCGGCATTCAGAGAGAAGCCGCCGGACAGGTGAATATAAACTTTATTTGTTTTTTTATTCTTTTTTTACAGGTACAATGGTACCCAGGTCTGGATGAGAGTCTCCTCTCCTCCAGAACTGGGTACCATCTGCACATAGAGACGCATAGAAGCCGCTTGTAAAAATGTACAGTCGCGGTTTCTATGCGTCTCAATGCAAGTCAATGGCGGGAGTTCCGCTGCGCTTCTGCAAAATTAAATGACATGCTGCGGATTTTTGTACGCAGCATAAACGCTGCGGAAAAATCCGCAGCATGTGCATAGAACATGCGGAATCCCCTTGGGGACCATGGGGTGCGGATTACCTAGCGTTTCACAAGCGTTTATGCTGCGGAAATTCCGCAGCATAAACGCTTGAAAAACGCTACGTGGGCACTCAGCCTTACCCGAATGAGGCTTGTGAGAAATCCTTAAATATGCAGCAGATTTCTCCTGTATGATGCTGACCAATCATAAGCAAGCAGCAACACTCAAAGAAAAGAAGAACACGCCCCCACCATAGCTCAAAGCGGGTTTCTTAGGGTATAAAGCTACGTTCTCACTATGAGTTTTTAGTGAGTTTTTACGCTGCATATTTTAGAAATAATGCAAGTAACCTATCTTAATGGGTGCAGAAATTCTGCAACATCAAAAACTCACCAAAAGCTCATCGTGGGAACCTAGCCTAAGATGTGTAATGATGGAGAGTCCTGATCTCCTGGTCTAACCTTCTGCATGATTAGAAAGCAGAGGTAACAGCTCTTAGACAAGGAAGGAGCCGCACAGCTGAGTTTCTCTGTGTCACATTACAAACCCTTTTATTGACTCTCCTGATTATGGAGTGTGCCAGTATCACACTTATGTCTTCTGTGCTCAAGCAACTTGTATTCTTTCTGCAGTGATATTAGGCTGTTATTACACCTCACACAGGAGCAGTGTGTTCTGGGTTACTTCTATGGTGAAATGCAATGACAGTCTGCTCTAATCTCACTGCAGAATGAGTACAAGTTGAGCACAACGGATCTAAGTGTGATACTGACACTGTGCTCTCATTTCTGGACAGGCAGTTTGGGATAGGCGCAGAACAGCAGAGGTGAGAGTGCCATAAGAGGAGGAAAGCTGTTAGAAAGGTTTGTAATGTTGCACAACTAAACTCTCTTGTGCTGCCCCTTCACCCACAGAGACCTTAACTGAAAGGTATTAGTCAGTTGTGTGCTCTAATCATGCAGGAGGTTAGCCCAGGAGACCAGGTCTGTATCCTTACATCTTAGACACTGAGAAATCTGCTCTAAGCTATGGTGGGGATGTGATCATCTTTCTTTTCAGTGTTGTCGTCTGCTTATAATTGGTCAGCATCATGCAGGGAGAAGAATTTCGCACCCCCAGTGAAAACTCTGATAACATCTACTTGGACTTAATTTTTTTTAACTCATTAGGCGCCAAATACTTTCATTGCTAATATCTCTGCAAATGAAAGATAAAATAGAAAGAGCATGGATGAGATACCAGGACACTGTGTGTGGCACTTTATTATTATTATTATTTATTATTCTAGCTCCATTTATTCCATGGTGCTTTACATGTGAAAAAGGGGGTATACATAGCAAACACAATTGCAAAAATCTTGAACAAAAACGCAATGGCAAACTGGTACTGGAGGAGAGAGAACCCTACCTGCGATGTCTCACAATCTTCAAGGGATGGGTGAGGATACAGTAGGTGAGGGTAGAGCTGGTCATGCAGCGGTGTGGTGGAGCAATGATTACTGCAGGTTGTAGGCTTTTCGGAAGAGGTGGGTTTTCAAGTTCCTTTAGAAGGTTTCCACGGTAGGCGAGAGTCTGATGTTTTGGGGTAGAGAGTTCTAGAGTAGGGGGGATGCACGGGAGAAATCTTGTATGCAATTGTGAGAAGAAACGATAAGAGGGGAGTAGAGAAGGAGATCTTGTGAGGATCGTAGGTTGCGTGTAGGTGTGTACCGGGAGACTAGGTCACAGATGTATGGAGGAGACAGGTAGTGGATGGCTTGGTATGCCACGGTTAGGGTTTTGAACTGGAGTCTCTGGGCAATGGGGAGTCAGTGAAGCATTTGACAGAGAGGAGAGGCCGGGGAGTAGGCGGAAGGCAGGTGGATTAGTCGGGCAGCAGAGTTTAGGATAGATTGGAGGGGTACGGGAGTGTTAGCGGGGAGGCCACAGAGCAGGAGGTTGTAGTAGTCGAGGCGGGAGATGATGAGGGCGTGCACTAGTGTTTTTGCAGATTCATGGTTGAGGAATATGCGGATCCATGTTTTTGAGTTGGAGTCGGCAGGAGGAGGAAAGGGCTTTGATATGTGGCTTGAAGGAGAGGTTAGAGTCCAGGGTTACTCTGATGCAGCGAGCTTGTGGGACTGGGGAAAGTGGACAGCCATTGATTTTGATGGATAGGTCAGATGGGGAGGCTGAGTGAAATGAGGGAAAGATGATGAATTCTGTTTTATCCATGTTAAGTTTTAGAAATCTAGCAGAGAAGAAGGATGAGATAGCGAACAGACATTTTGGGGTTCTGGTTAGTAAGGAGGTGATATCAGGTCCAGAGAGGTAAATCTGTGTGTCGTTAGCATAGAGATGATACTGAAAGCCGTGGGACTCTATGAGCTGTCCCAGGCCGAAGGTGTAGATGGAGAAGAGCAGGGGTCCTATGACTTAACCTTGGGGAACACTGACAGATAGGATGCGAGATGAGGAGGTGGTGTGTGAGTGAGAAACACTGAAGGTTCTGTCTGTTAAGTATGAGTAGATCCAAGATTATTATGATCTGCAACATAAACTAGGGAAAGAAGGGGAGAGCTGTCCCCACAGTAAGACTAAGCTGAGTCCCTACGTTGTAGCAGGCAACCTGTTCCTTGTGAACAGACCCGCCTTCGTCCTCGGCTAGTCTGAACGGAGACCTATAGAGAAAGGAAGGGGTCCCTAAAAGAACTAAGGACTGGGACAAAAATGGGACACCTCCTAACAGAAGTTGTTGCAGAGCAAAAGAAAAACTGACAAAAGTACTAGAGGTCCAGAGGACCAAGCAAACTAGAGATAGATAGGCACAAAAGCACCTGGCTAGAAAGACAGTCTAAACAACACTGAAGTCTAGCAAGGCCAGAAGGGTGGAGCTGGAATAAATAGGAAGATGGTCACGTGACCGCAAAACACAAGATAGAAACAAAAACAAACAGGAGGGTTCTAACAGTACCCCCTCTTTTATGAGGATCCTCCGGATCCTCCAGGCCCAGGCCTATCTGGAAATCTCCTGTGGAAAGCTCTGACAAGTCTAGGGGCAGAGACATCATCCGCCTTAACCCAGGAGTTATTCCTCGGGACCGAAACCTTTCCAAGCGACGAGATACTGCAATCTCCCTCTATGCTCTCTGGAATTCAGGATACGAGAAATTTCATATTCGCCGTCTTCCACCACCGGAGGAACTGTGACAGTGGCCTCCCTATCCGATACATCAGCCTTTTTCAACAAGGAAACATGAAACACAGGATTAATCTTCCAGGAGGAGGGAACCTCCAACCTAACAGCAGACTGGTTAACCACCTGAAGCACCTTAAAAGGCCCCACAAACTTCGGACCCAATTTTTTAGAGGAAATCCTCAATCGCAGATTCTTTGAGGACAACCAAACCATGTCACCCACAGTAAACAAAACCTCTTTACATTTCCTGTTAAAATACTTCTTGGACTTTTTGTTAGCCTCTTGAAGGTTACAACGTACATTAGTCCAAACTCTCTCCAAGTCACCGGAAAAATTCTACTCCTCCGGCACCGCCGACCGCAATTTGGAGAACGAACCAAAAGACGGATGTCTCCCAGTACAACAAAAAAAGAACACCCAGCAGAGGAGGATGTATGGTTGTTAAGAGCAAATTCTGCGAGTGGCAGAAACTCAGACCACCCCTCTTGATTGTCTGCCACAAATCAACGCAAAAACTGTTCCACATCCTGGTTCTTTCTTTCAGTCTGTCCATTAGACTCAGGATGATAACCAGACGAAAATGACAAATGGACTCCCAACCTGTCACAAAAAGCACGCCAAAAGCGAGCCACAAACTGAGGTCTCCTATCAGAAACAATGTTGGTGGGAACGCCATGGTGCCTGACAATTTCCTTAATAAACGCCTTAGCGAGTGTCTTAGCGCAGGGTAGCTTAATGAATGGAACCAAATGACACATCTTGCTAAAACGGTCCACGACCACCCAGATGTCAGTGAAACCCTCGGACACAGGAAGGTCAGTAATAAAATCCATTGCCAAATGCGTCCAAGGCGCACTAGGAACCTCCAGAGGTCAAAGCAACCACGCAGCAGGGGTATGGGAAGCCTTTGACCTAGCACACACCGTACACTGACGCACCCACTTGATGACTTCCTTCTGCCACCCGGGCCACCAAAAACTGCGACTGATAAGTCTCTTAGTCCCAGAAATTCCTGGATGACCTGCCAACCGAGACTCATGATACCCCACAAACAAATCTCTCCTAGAGGTTCTAGGCACAAACAATCTCCCATGAGGAGTGTTAGATGGGGCATCCTCTTGGGCTTTCAGAATCCCTTCTTCCAAAACAGAGTCTAATGCTGCTACCACAACTCCTTCCTGTAAAATGCTCTCCTCCTCCTCGGTACCAACCATGGGGGAAAAGCTGCGAGATAAAGCATCGGCTTTAACATTCCTAGTACCAGGGATATAGGTAACAGAAAAATTAAACCGAGAAAAAAAAAGTGCCCACCTAGCTTGACGGGCATTCAAGCGTTTGGCAGCATCCAGATAGATCAAATTCTTATGATCTGTGAAAACCTGAACAGGAAATTTAGCACTTTCCAAGAAATGATGCCAATGTTCAAACGCAAGTTTAATAGCCAACAATTCCCGATTACCAACATCGTAATTAAGTTCGGTTTCTGAAAATTTTTTAGAAAAAAAATCACAGGGATGTACTCCATCCTTGTTCTCCTGAGACAAAACTGTACCGACCCCCACCGAAGAAGCATCAACCTCGACCAAAAAAGGCTTGGTCTCATCAGGCTGCATAAGGATAGGGGCAGAACTGAACCTCTCCTTGAGATACACAAAAGCTTCAATGGCCTCAGTAGTCCACTGGACCGTATTCGCACCTTTCCTGGTGAGATCAGTCAGTGGCTTAACAATTATAGAAAAATTCTTAATGAATTTCCTGTAATAATTGGCGAAACCCAAAAATCTCTGTATCTATTTCAAACCAATAGGCCTAGGCCATTCCTGCACAGCCTGAACTTTCACCGGGTCCATCTCAAAGCCCTCGCTGGAGATAATGTAGCCCAAAAAACTAATTCTCTGCACAGCGAACTCACATTTCTCCAGCTTAGCAAAAAGCGAATTATCACTCAATAACTACAACACCTCACGTACGCTCTGCCAATGGGAATCCAGATCTGGTGAATAAATCAGAATGTCATCCAAATACACAACCACATTCTTGCCAATCAAAGGTCTCAGGATGTCATTAATAAGGTTCTGAAAAAACGCGGGTGCATTGGTAAGACTGAAGGGCATCACCAGATTCACAAAATGACCTACCGGAGTGTTAAAAGCAGTTTTCCATTCATCACCCTCCTTCATTCGTAACAAATTGTATGCCCCCCGGAGATCAATTTTATAGAACCACTTGGTCCCCACTAACTGGTTAAACAAGTCTGGAATTAACGGCAATGGGTAGGAATTGCGTATGGTAATCTTATTAATTTCATGAAAGTCCAGACATGGACGTAAACCACCGTCTTTTTTTTTAACAAAGAAAAATCCAACGGCCACAGGCGACTTAGAAGGTCTAATGTGACCAGCAGCCAAGCTCGTCTGTATGTACTCCTCCAAGGCCTTTCTTTCAGGGATAGTCAGATTTAATAAGCGACTCTTGGGAAGAGTAGCTCCAGAAACAAACTCAATGGTGCAATCATAGTCCCTATGAGGAGGTAAAACTTGCGACTCCTCCTCTGAAAAAACCTTCCAAAAATCCTGAATAGGTACAGGTAATTCCCCTTTTTCCACAGCCGCAATGCGACCATTACAACATTTATCATAGCACTTAGGACTCCAAGACTTAATCTCATTAGTAGACCAGTCCAGTAAAGGATTGTGCAGTTTTAACCAAGGCAAACCTGCACATGCGGATTTCAATTGGGGAACATTGCTGCCCTTCTACCATGCGTTTTTCATGCGTTTCCGCGGCGCTTCTGCAACTGCAAAAACGCCGCGGAAACGCATGAAAAACGCATCGTGTGAACTCAGCCTCAGGCTATGTGCCCACGTTGCAGAAATGAAGCAGAAAATTTCTGCTTCATTTCTGCAAGTCCTCTCCCGGAAAAACGCATGCGGAATTCCGCACGCATTTATCGCGCGTTTTTCATGCGTTTATTTCGCGTTTTCCACATGCGGAATTGTCTTGCATTTTTAATGCATCGCACAAGGCAATTCAGCTTGCGGAAACGCAAAATTAATTGACATGCTGCGGATTTTTGAACGCAGCATAAAAGCTGCGGAAAAATCCGCAGCATGTGCATAGAACTTGCGGAATCCCCTTGGGGACCATGGGGTGCGGATTACCATGCGTTTTACAAGCATTTCCGCTGCGGAAATTCCGCATCAAAAACGCTTGTTATCCGCAACGTGGGCACGCAGCCTAAAAGCAAAAGTATAAATACTAATTATTTATCAAAGCTGGACAAAATCTAGAAACCATATAATAAAACTGGCATAAAATATAGTGCTGAACAAGAGTTTAGGGAGAGATGTACAACTGGCACTGGCCTTTAAAAGGGATTGTGTAATCGCACAAAACTAGCAAAAATGTAAAGTGCCTGTAAAACAAGGAACGTGCAATTTACCTCTTAGTAAAAATCCTATTCTTTCTCAAGAACGGGAGGAATTTTAATTTCCTGATTTTTTTTTAATCAAATAATTTTTATTGAAAAACTCCAAATACAAATTTTCCATCTTTCAAATAACATACATGACATAGTAATTCCATAGTATAAAACATGAACAAAGTATCTGAACTTCAATTCCCTAACCCACCCTAAACCCAAATTCACATGAACAAAGTATCTGAACTTCAATTCCCTAACCCACCCTAAACCCAAATTCCAACACTCCAGAGAGAACCATTTTCAGAGCAGTTCTAGAATAACGGACTACAGCATTCGTAGAAGGGGGAAGAAGATAAAAAAGTGACTAACAAAGGGATAGCAGCGTTTTAATTTTATCATTTACTGCTTGATGCCTGAGCCGGGAAGTGCACGCTTGAAAACTGTTGCAGGCTGCTGTAATCACAGGACACAAGCAAACAGCATGGCATTTCCTATCAGCAGGGAGGAAGTAAAGGGAACAGTAATGAAAGTCTCCTCCTACTCCGCTCCATAATGAAATGAACAGTGTGCATCCTACAAATGCGATGCCTCCAGCAAACAATTCATTTTCCATACACAGGTTGTGAGTTGACCACTGGATATATACATGTGTATAACTAATTACCAGAACTGGAAATCGAAAAAAAAGACGAGCAAGTTTGGGGTGAATCCTGCCTTCATTACTGCACAGCCGCTCATAGAGGGATCGGTACTAGGAACAGCAGCAGTGCCGGCGATGCTCACAGATTTACCTGCTGCGGGACTGAAGGAGTCTGATAGTGTTCGGCTCTAAGCTTTTTACCTTGTTTACGACAGGAATAATTGAAAGCTGTGCTTCAAAGGCGAGGAAGAAGTTGGTCACTGTCTGCGCTTGAATACCCTTAAGGGGGGAAAAAAATATATATACATATATACAAATACTGAAACATCTAAATGCATTAGAACATCAAACCTGGTGAAGCGGTAAATGACTTGTCCTCCAGGGATACAGGCTACTGTCATTCAGTAATTATTTAATAGGAATTTTACATTTTATGTGATCACCACGCTAGAATGTAAATGATGAAAACACAACACAACTCCTCACCATATGAAGATATTTTGTGTTTTAGGCTATGTGCCCACGATGCAGAAATGAAGCAGAAAATTTCTGCAGCATTTCTGCATCTCCCTGGCAGAAAAAAACGCATGCAGATTGTGCATGCGTTTTTCCTGCAGAATACATGCGGATCCACATGCGGATTCACATGCATTTCCGCATGCAGATTGACAAGCACTTTCCAGGCGATTAGCATCACTTGGAAAGTGCTTGACAACTAGGTCACACTGTATAAATCCATGGAAACAGCATGGATTTATACAGTGTGAACCGCAAAAATTAAAACAAATAAAGCTATACTCACCCCCGAGGCCCCGGCGTGGCTCCAGCTCTGCTTCCTGGCTGGTTCCCGGCTGCCGGCATATCGCGAGACAGAGCGGTGAAGGGCCTGCGGTCACATGACTGTGACGTCACCGAAGTTCCTTCAGCGCTGCTGGCATTCAGAGAGAAGACGCCGGACAGGTGAATATAAACTTTATTTGTTATTTTATTCTTTTTTTTACAGGTACAATGGTACCCAGGTCTGGATCAGAGTCTCCTCTCCTCCAGAACTGGGTACCATCCGCACATAGAGACGCATAGAAGCCGCTTGTAAAAATGTACAGTCGCGGTTTCTGTGCGTCTCAATGCAAGTCAATGGCGGGAATTCCGCTGCACTTCCGCAAAATTAAATGACATGCTGCGGATTTTTGTACGCAGCATAAACGCTGCGGAAAAATCTGCAGCATGTGCATAGAACATGCGGAATCCCCTTGGGGACCATGGGGGGCGGATTACCTAGCGTTTTACAAGCGTTTCCGCTGCGGAAATTCCGCAGCATAAACGCTTGAAAAATGCTACGTGGGCACACAGCCTTATAGAACAGCATTTCTGTGGAATAACACGACTGATTTACTGTGTATGCACCATAGCCTTCATTTGATGTTGACGCGCCCCTGGGCCTGTGTCGCGCTGCGTTGCGCACGCGGGAGCTTACCCGGAGCCGGATCTCTTGAGGGTTGTAGTCTCGTGGCGGTGACCCGGTCCGTGCCCAGGGAGTCAAACTGAGCGGCGATGTAACAGCGGTAGATGCAGGACGACTACGCCACCCGTTGAATGCAGCTATGGAGCTGCCGCTGCAGGATAGTCCG
Source organism: Phyllobates terribilis (assembly GCF_046119375.1). Lineage (NCBI taxonomy): Eukaryota > Metazoa > Chordata > Amphibia > Anura > Dendrobatidae > Phyllobates > Phyllobates terribilis. The sequence goes on along the minus strand of NW_027363222.1, from coordinate 931,505 downwards.
CTGAGGCCGGTGGATGGATGGTGCAGCGTAGATGGTATAACCCCCAACGGGAGGGGTATGGCCTCAGGGCAGCAGATGTGGATGATGGGGGTAGCAGGAACCACTCAGAGACGGTGCGGTGTAATTCAGGGTCTTTACTGGTAACAACGATAGACCCTCCCGGAGTACTTGCTAGTGAACGGGGCCTGGTCAGTCCTTGAGCAGATGGGATCTCCCCTGGCCAGGCGGAGTTGTAGGCCTCCCAAACTGACTGTACTCTTCTGGCTACCTTGCTAGAAGCGGATATAAGTAGCCCACGTCCCTGAGTGTACCGTGTGGTGCTCACCCGTATGGCCGGTGACTCGGGGCCTTCTAATGGCTTCCGCTCCACGATGGCGGTGCTGGTCCCACACGTGTGACCGTGCCTTCGGGTTTCTGGGCCTGAGGACCTGAAATCCCCTGCCGGTCGGCTTCTGCTGCTGGGTAAGAGTTAGTCCCCACAGCCTCGGACGCCGGGTCCGGTAAGAAAGCTTCTCAGTCAGGGCGAGCTCTGCAGCTGCCAGCCCCTGACTCGTAGTAATATTGCTCCCAATGAGCTTCTGCTGTTTCTTCCTATGCTGCTTCTCTGTCTCTACTCTCCTTGACTGACTAACCCTGCCTCAGCCCAGGGTTTATACAGGGGAAGTTCTTCCCCTCCCAAGACTGGGCAGGAGGTGTGGCATGCACAGGATCCCTGAACAAAGGACCTCCCACCTGCTTTCAGACATAACATTACATTACTGTGGAAAACCAGACCCCTGGGGTGCCACATTTTCCCCTAGTGAAATTTAGTACTCCGGGACTAAACATATTTTAGAAAAACATAACAAGATATAACAACAATAACAGTACAATAAGAAGAAACACATAAAGGTGGTCACGGCATGTCCGTAACCGGGTGCAGTCTTTGAAGAAAAGCAAGGTGTCCATTTCACCAAAACAGGGAGACGTAACCAGGTAGGGGTCTGTCCTACCCCGAGTCCTTAACAGTCTCTAGTCCATCCTGGGTTACGCTCCAACTATGTACAAGGATTCCCGGTAAATCCACCAAGGATTCCTAAAAATAACTGGAAACACAAAATTATACACAAGCACCAATACACAGATAAACATAAATAAAACAATTTATACACTTCAAATCCTCCAGCGTGCGGGTAACTGGCCTCTAGTGGCCCTAGTGGACCTACGGAGCTGACTGTCTGGCCCTGAACTACAGGGTGTAGGAGCTGTCAAGGGTAAACTGGGCAGCTGTCTACCGGCTCTTTGTCTCACTAGGGGTACGGCAGGCTCACTATAAGCAGAGGGTTGATCCTCCTGTTCTGCTTGTGTGGAGTCTTCTGCCTCCTGGACCGGCTGTTCTTCCAGCTCTGCCTGTTGCTCCGTAGGTGCTTGGGATGCTGGTTGGAGGAAGGTGAGTACGGGTACCACAACTGCACCATTGACTTGAGTCCAAGACCGAGGGAAGTCCCCGAGCACAGTACTAACCATATCTTCCCTTTCCTCTACGGGTCGATGGTCTTCTTGTTCCTCTTCAGGGTTCCTCAGTTGTTCGGGACACTTCTTCAGGTGGTCCCGGGATACAATGGCTGTGGTTTCCCCTCCGTCTTTACTGATGGTACAAACCTTCGGGTTCTCGTGGCTTGAGGGCAGTACGGTGTACGGGTCCTTCTCCCACTGGTCATCCAACTTGTGGAGCCGTCTCTTCCTCTTCAAGACCTGCTCTCCGGGTACCAGGGGAACAGCGGGAGCATACTGGTTGTAAGTTTTCTCTTGTCTTTCCCTAGCCTGACAGAGACTTCGCTCCACGCTCTCCTGTACTCTCCGGTACTGCTGCTGCCTCTCTGTGTCCCAGTCTGTTTCTGGTGAAGTGTCCTCGGGTGTCAGGACTCCCATTTCCAGGTCAACAGGTAACTTACCAGGTCTTGCCCTCATTAGGTAAGCCGGGGTACAGTTGGTGGAACCTACCGGGATGTGGTTGTATAGGTCCACCAGATCGGGCAACTTCTCAGGCCACAGACTGCGTTCTTCCAGGGGCAACGTTTTTAGAAGATCCATTACCACCTGGTTCATTTTCTCACAAAGTCCATTAGTTTGCGGATGGTAGGGTGTCGTCCTTATCTTCCGGCAGCCATACAGATTGCAGAATTCCTGGAAGACCTCCGCTTCAAAGGCAGGTCCCTGGTCCGTCAGCACTTGGTCCGGGTACCCGTGTGGACGGCAAAAGTGCTGCTGGAAGGCTCTAGCTGCTGTTTGAGCCGTTAAGTCCTTGACGGGGACGACAACCAGAAACCGGGAGTAATGATCCACGATGGTTAACGCGTAGACGTAGCCACTTCTGCTTGGGGTCAGTTTTACATGATCCAAGGCTACCAGTTCCAACGGTTGCCGGGTGACGATGGACTGCAGGGGAGTCTTCTGGCTGGCACGGTCCTTCCTTCTCAGGTTGCACGGGCCACAGTCTCTGCACCACTTCTCGATGGTTCCCCTCATGCCTACCCAGTGGAACCGCTCGCGCAGCAGGAACTCCAGCTTCTTCCACCCGAAGTGTCCAGCTCCGTCGTGGTATGCCTCCATCACCATGGCTGCGTCTCTTCGTGGCACCACTACTTGCCAGAGTAATTCATGCGTCCGGGAGTTAACCATTCTGCGGCACAACTTCCCTTTGTAAAGGAACAGTCGACTCTTCTCTGCCCATAGTTGTTTGGCTTCCTCCGGAGCGTCTGGTTCAAGGCGAGCCTCCGGCCGAGTCAGCATCTCCTTCACCAGTCGGACGGCAGGGTCGCTGTCTTGCGTTTCCGCCCAGTTGTAGTGGGGTAAGGGGTTCAACGTAGCAGCCTGCTTACTCCTTACCCGGTGGGAATACTGGATAGTCCCATGACGGTGGAATGCAGGGAGTTCAACTTCTTCCAGTCCCTCCGGATCTTCTCCTCCGTCCGGCAGGTTGGGCATCCTGGACAGGGCGTCCGCGTTGGTATTGGAGCGTCCTGCCCGGTATTTGATTGTGAACTCGTAGTTGGACAGACGGGCCATCCACCTCTGCTCCAGGGCACCGAGTCTTGCCGTGTCCAGGTGTGTCAACGGGTTGTTATCCGTGTACACGGTGAACCGAGAAGAAGCGAGGTAATGCTTAAAGCGCTCGGTGACTGCCCATACTACGGCCAGGAACTCTAACTTAAATGAGCTGTAATTCTCGGGGTTCCTTTCGGTGGGTCGCAGTTTTCGGCTGGCGTAGGCGATTACTCGTTCCTTCCCCTGCTGGATCTGGGACAGTACGGCTCCTAGCCCGATGTTACTGGCGTCGGTGTAGAGGATAAAGGGCTGGCTATAATCCGGGTACGCCAGGATTTCGTCCCCCGTGAGGGCCATCTTCAGCTGGCGGAAGGACTCTTCTTCCAGCTCCTCCCATTTGAAGGGCGGCTTCTGGTTCTTGGCCTTCCGGGACTGGCCTATCAGGAGGTCCTGCATAGGTGCTGCCTTTTTGGTGAAACCGGGAATAAACCTTCGGTAGTAGCCTACCAACCCGAGGAACTGCCGCACTTCTTTTACGCTGGAGGGGCTTGGCCATTCCTTAATTGCGGTGATCTTATCAGGGTCGGGAGCCACTCCGTCAGCGCTCACCACGTGTCCCAGGTACTGCACCTTTGGTTTCAGGAGGTGACACTTGGAGGGTTTCACCTTTAGGCCGTAACTTGCCAGAGCTTCGAACACTTCCGCCAGGTGTTTCAGGTGGTCCTCATACGTCTTGGAATATACGATGACATCGTCCAGGTACAACAGGACCGTCTCGAAGTTTCTGTGGCCCAGACAACACTCCATTAGTCGTTGGAAGGTTCCCGGTGCGTTGCAGAGTCCGAACGGCATGCAGGTGAACTCGCTAAGTCCCATCGGGGTGGTGAATGCGGTCTTCTCCCGGTTCGCCTCTGCTACAGGAACCTGCCAGTACCCGCTAGTGAGATCCAAGGTAGAGAAGAAGTTAGCAGATCTTAAAGCAGCCAATGACTCCTCTATCCTTGGTAAGGGGTACGCATCCTTGTGTGTGATACGATTGATTTTCCGGTAATCTACACACATCCTCATGGTGTTGTCTTTCTTTCGGACTAAGACTAGTGGAGCTGCCCAGGGGCTACAGCTATCCCTGATCACCCCAGCCTCCTTCATGTCTCTAAGCATCCCCTTGGCGTGTTGGTAGTGGGCAGGGGGTACGGGTCGATACCTCTCTTTTATAGGAGGATGGTCTCCCGTGGGGATGTGGTGTTCTACCCCCTTGACTCGCCCGAAGTCTAACGGGTGTTTACTGAACACTCTCTCGTACTCCTGAACCACCCGATAGACTCCTTGTTTCTGGTGTGCGGGAGTGGAGTCAGTACCCAGATGTAGTTGCTGACACCAGTCCTCCATGTTTTTCTTAGAGCCGTTACCTTCCTCCGGGTGAGATGGAGGCAAGGATTCCACAGATTGCATAGAATTTTGGTTAATGGTATATAATTTGGCTAGCGTGGTATACCGGGGCAGGTACACTTCCCTCTCCCCGATATTTATTATGCGAACGGGCACCCTCCCATGGCGTACATCAACCACCCCCCGTGCTGTCAAAATGGTGGGCCTACTGTCCGAGTAAACTGGTTCTACCATTGCCTGGTAATCTCTACCTCTCAGACCAATAGCTGCCCGGCACCAAATCATCATTTCACTTTTTGGGGGCATGGCAATAGGAAAAGGGTCACACATTCTTACGCTACCAATCTCACCGCCGGAGAGTTCCACCTGTTGCCGTCGCATCAGTGCCCGGATCTCTTTCTGGAGCACCCGCTGCTCGCCGGAGCTGGCGTTCTTGGCAACCTGCTGTAAAAGGAAAATCACCTCTGCAAGACAATTTTCAATTACATTAGTTCCCAGAGTTATTTTTGGGTGACTCTCATGTTTGTCAATATCTACAATGATCAGTCCCTGTGCTGCCAGTTCGACTCTACCGATTTTGATGGTCACCTCTTTAAATCCGATCTGTGGCACGGGCTGGCCATTGCTGGCGATGATACTCAAGTCGTCGTCAGGGTAGCGGGTAATATCCGAGTCATTCCAGTACTGCTTAAAGAGCACGTACGGGATGGTGGTGACCTGTGACCCGGTGTCCAGTAGGGCACTCATGGGAATGCCATCCAGTACCACAGGCAAGACTGGACGTCCTCCCACATATCTGTCGCGCCAGTTCGATGGGCCTGGTGATCTTTTTCCTGGGGGTTGGCCCTCTACCCCAGGTTGTGCCCGTTTAAAGAACAGTACCTTGCCATATGTCCAGGTTGATTGCAGCGGCGGCAGATGGGTCGTCCGTCCTCGCTGTATCGGTCACTGGGTCTTCCTCTGGCCGGTGGGGTCCTCCTTGGTCGACGCCACGGGATGTCCTCCGGTCCGGATGCCAGCTGGATCTTCCCTGGGGTGGAAGCCTGTAAAGACTGCACAGTTCGGGTTAGCGCAGCAACGCTCTTAGCTAGCTCTTGGACCTGATGGTGTAGGTCTGGAGCCGGGTCATTGTCCAAAGCCTGCGCATCAGCTCCCACAGGCCCTGCCGACAAGGGCGCCGCCTCCTGGTGGTAAGTGATAGCAGGGCGCTTGTGGGTCACAACGCCACCCTGTGCCGGTTCTCGGAGCACCCGGATGGCTCTGTCCTTGAACTGTGCAAAGCCCAGATGGGGATCCTGTAAGGCCATTGCCCGCAACTGGGTTCGGTGGGTATTACAATACAGTCCCTCTATAAACTGTTCGGTCAACAGCCTGTCCTCGTTTCCCACTCCATCAGGGTCGGTCTGCTTAATGGCCCTCAGGGCCTCTTGTAGGTTTAGTGCATAGTCCCTTATACTCTCATGCGCTCGCTGCTTGCACCCGTAGAATCTAAGCTTAATCTCGGCTAAGGTGCGGGTATCAAAGGTGTCCTTCAGCCGGGTTAGTATCCCTGCGACAGTCTTCCTCCCAGGTGGCCAGGATTTTACTTCCCTTTTGGCTGCCCCGGTTAGTTGGGCCACCAGGATGCTCACTTTTTGCTCTTCTGTGAGGGGGTACACCTGGAAGAGGCTATCCAGCTTTTCTCTAAAGTCATGCAGGGTATGTGACTCCCCTGAGTACTGGGGTAGCCAAGCTGCTCCCGGGATATAGGGCATGGTGAAGGGCATAACTGCAGCAGCGGTAGCACTGGCGGGGGTTGAGGCAGTGAAGCTCTCCTCCGTATCCGACATCTTCCTCCCCCCTAGTGGACCGTGGCCTACCTTGCGATGATCCTGTTCCGTAGGCCGCGGCTCCGCAGTGGATCGTCAGGGTTGAGGACCTTCCGTCGCGCTCCTGTGACATCGGCGTCTGCTGGGCTCCTTCCAGGACCTTACGCAACGTCCGGACGTGGGGCGGGGCTTCAGTTCTCGCGCGCTTTCGGAGTCCACGCCCCTCTTCTTCCCGCGCGGCGTCCTCAAGATGGCGTCCAATGGCGGGAAAACTCCACGGATGGCGGGAAGAAGGCAGAAGATGGCGCCGGATGGCGGGAAACTTCACCGATGGCGGGAAGAAGGCTGAAGATGGCGCCGGATGGCGGGAATCTTCACCACAGGTAAGTTTGAAAAGTCTCTTTTTCAGGCACGCAGTACCCGGTGGTTGCGGGCACGAAATCCTGCCGACTACGCCAAAGTTGACGCGCCCCTGGGCCTGTGTCGCGCTGCGTTGCGCACGCGGGAGCTTACCCGGAGCCGGATCTCTTGAGGGTTGTAGTCTCGTGGCGGTGACCCGGTCCGTGCCCAGGGAGTCAAACTGAGCGGCGATGTAACAGCGGTAGATGCAGGACGACTACGCCACCCGTTGAATGCAGCTATGGAGCTGCCGCTGCAGGACAGTCCGCTGAGGCCGGTGGATGGATGGTGCAGCGTAGATGGTATAACCCCCAACGGGAGGGGTATGGCCTCAGGGCAGCAGATGTGGATGATGGGGGTAGCAGGAACCACTCAGAGACGGTGCGGTGTAATTCAGGGTCTTTACTGGTAACAACGATAGACCCTCCCGGAGTACTTGCTAGTGAACGGGGCCTGGTCAGTCCTTGAGCAGATGGGATCTCCCCTGGCCAGGCGGAGTTGTAGGCCTCCCAAACTGACTGTACTCTTCTGGCTACCTTGCTAGAAGCGGATATAAGTAGCCCACGTCCCTGAGTGTACCGTGTGGTGCTCACCCGTATGGCCGGTGACTCGGGGCCTTCTAATGGCTTCCGCTCCACGATGGCGGTGCTGGTCCCACACGTGTGACCGTGCCTTCGGGTTTCTGGGCCTGAGGACCTGAAATCCCCTGCCGGTCGGCTTCTGCTGCTGGGTAAGAGTTAGTCCCCACAGCCTCGGACGCCGGGTCCGGTAAGAAAGCTTCTCAGTCAGGGCGAGCTCTGCAGCTGCCAGCCCTGACTCGTAGTAGTATTGCTCCCAATGAGCTTCTGCTGTTTCTTCCTATGCTGCTTCTCTGTCTCTACTCTCCTTGACTGACTAACCCTGCCTCAGCCCAGGGTTTATACAGGGGAAGTTCTTCCCCTCCCAAGACTGGGCAGGAGGTGTGGCATGCACAGGATCCCTGACCAAAGGACCTCCCACCTGCTCTCAGACATAACATTACATTACTGTGGAAAACCAGACCCCTGGGGTGCCACAATGTCACTTACTGTCACCTGTCACCTTGCCCCAACTCTGCAATCCCCAATATCAGTCCATGACCTCAATGGGGTCACTATAAAATTCTAAAGAGGACTGGTCATGTCTCTATTAGAAAATAGATAAACTTAGGATAGAAACAATATGAGCATATACCCTGCTATAAGTAAGTAAAAAGCAATAGTGAATATATATAATATAGGGTACTTAGTAAACATGGTTTTTGATTTAAAAAAAGCCATCCCACCCGCACCAAGGTGTACCCAGTCAGTTATGTGAAATATATAATAAAATACACTTTAGTACAATATTAGTGTTTTGTCCCTTTAAATCTGCTGCTACTTCTGTCACCATGGTAACTGCATTCATACTCAGCCAATAGGATTGCTCGGTTTGAATTTGGAAAAAAAAAAAAAAGTCCTATATCGTCAGTTTGTTCCTTCTCATCTGAGTGTGAAGACAGACACCTGCGATCAGCGAGAGATTATAGGTATAAGACGTGATATAATATAACGGACGGAGCCACATCCCATCACACGCACTCAGCGACCACAACTGACAGGAATCAGCACATTTACCAGACAATAAGTTATTATTCCCCAACACATAATACGCTGAGACACCAGTGGGGGGCGCCGCACTCGTTACATCTCCCATCTGGATGGATCCAGCGACGAGATCCTGATATTTCCCCCCAGCTCCGCTCCTCCATAGGGAATGGCCCAGATGCACGCAGAACGGACCGAAGTGTAATACTGCTAGAACTCTGCATGATATCACATCCTCCATATATACCACATAATAAAGGGGTGCTCCCACTGGGACAGGTCATCACCTATCCAGAGATCAGTGATAACTTGTTCCAACTAGACATCCCCTTTAATGGAAGAGATCACATCTCTAACAGTCAATACGCTATTCATTCCCAATCTTCCCTGGCCCAGTAATGCCCCTGAGTATATCGCCAATATGAGCCAATCATCAAACCCTCTGCTGACTGTTCCCGATGTTTTATAGAGTTTGGAGACGTTTCTACAAGAGAAGATATCAGCGGACACCATGGGGGTGGAGTATTCTGCCAGCGATGGAGCAGGTAGTATCCACCAGTCTGTGATATCTGACCTTCCTCCATATTCTGCTCTTACATGCGTTTCTTCAGCTTTACCCCTTCCCGACATAACCAATTTATGTTTTTTTTCTGTTCTTTCCTCCGCTTTTTCCAACTTTTCTAACTTTTTGATATCTGTCCACATAGTGTGAGGTCTTGTTATTTTGTAGGATGAGCTGTCCTTATAAATGACACCATTCATTTACCACATAGTGCTAGAAAACGGGAAAAACATTTCAAGTGCAGTAAAAGTGCGAAAAAAAAAGCCTGACATTGTTTTTCTGGGAACGGTTTTAACGGCGCACATTGTGTGGTAAAAATGACCTGGTAATAGGATCCTACTCCTCAGTGTGATTACAGCAAGACCAAACTTCTCCAATAGTTTTGGCAAAAGAAAAAAACTTTTTTTTGATGCTGTCACCATTTTTTCTGAGACCCGAAACATTTTCAGTTTCCAGGTTGATGGAGCTGTGTGGGGACTTATTTTTTGAAGGGCAAGAGGACTTTATTGATAACATTTTGGGACACATATGTCATGGTCATCGCTTCTTACAGGATTTTCTGCAGTATTGAGGCGAACGAAAAAAATGCAATTTTGTCTTTTTGAATTTTTTTCTGTGTTCACTGATCGTTTTTTTTTTTTTATATTTTGATAGATTGTATTTCTCTGAAAGAGACCATACCACAAAATGTGTATATTTTTATTATCTTTATTTTTAGTGGGAGGTGAGTTGAACGTGTGGGGTTTTAATAAATATATATATACTTTTTTTCACTGTATTTGTATACATCATCTGATTGCTTGTGCTATATACAGCGATACCACAGTAATGCTCCATATAGCAAAACCACGGTCTTCTTTACAGCCCAAATGAAGCTTTATGATGACAGGCACGGAGGCTTCAGCAGACCCCCGGATGTCATAGCAGTCCATCGGCGCCCTATGATCGCGTCACAGGAGCGCCGGTGGGCGTATGGAACGACGCGTCCCAATGCTGGCACACTGTTAATGCTGCTGTTAGAGATTGACAGCAGCACTGAACAGGTTAACAGTGGTGGGCAGATCTTCGCTCCACTCGCAGCTGTTAGAGGCAGGTCCTGGTTGTTTGTCACAGCCATTATCTGCCATGTACGGGGCGAGCTGACCCTGCTCCATACACCCGCTACTGACTTATACCATACATGTACGGCAGATGTTGGTAAGGAGTTAAAGCGGTTGTCCAGCTTTGGGGCCATTTTTTTTACTTTAATGCAAGTATTTGGGGCTAAAATCGATTTCTGTAATTGAGTTTCATTAAAAATGTTGCCTTCTGTAGCATCTGTGCTGCACTGTCTATTGCTGGCTGCAAAATTAGCTAACTGAGAATCTATCAGTGAGCTCCTTAGTCTTAAGGGAGAGTTTGTAGATCTTTAATCTGTTTTTTTTTCCTGAGTGCCTATTAGCTGATCTATGCCCAAAGAAAACACAAAACTTGAATGTGCAGGGAAACAATAAGTCTGTAATAGCCGGTGAAAAACACTTAATGAAACCTAAATGTAAAAAATTACTTTTAGTAGTAAATACATGACATGAGAAAATATACACTGCTCAAAAAAATAAAGGGAACACTTAAACAACAGAATATAACTCCAAGTAAATCAAACTTCTGTGAAATCAAACTGTCCACTTAGGAAGCAACACTGATTGACAATCAATTTCACATGCTGTTGTGCAAATGGAAGACAATAGATGGAAATTATTGGCAATTATCAAGACACACTCAATAAAGGAGTGGTTCTGCAGGTGGAGACCACAGACCACATCTCAGTACCAATTCTTTCTGGCTGATGTCTTGGTCACTTTTGAATGTTGGTTGTGCTTTCACACTCGTGGTAGCATGAGACGGACTCTACAACCCACAGATGTTGCTCAGGTAGTGCAGCTCATCCAGGATGGCACATCATTGCGAGCTGTGGCAAGAAGGTTTGCTGCGTCTGTCAGCGTAGTGTCCAGAGGCTGGAGGCGCTACCAGGAGACAGGCCAGTACACCAGGAGACGTGGAGGGGGCCATAGCAGGGCAACAACCCAGCAGCAGGACCCCTACCTCTGCCTTTGTGCAAGGAGGAACAGGAGGAGCACTTCCAGAGCCATGCAAAATGACCTCCAGCAGGCCACAAATGTGCATGTGTCTGCATAAACGGTTAGAAACCGACTCCATGAGAGTGGGATGAGGGCCAGACGTCCACAGATGGGGGTTGTGCCCAATGCCAGACCTCATGTGGCTGGAGTATGTCAGCAGTTCCTGCAAGATGAAGGCATTGAAGCTATGGACTAGCCCGCCCGTTCCCCAGACCTGAATCCCATTGAGCACATCTGGGACATCATGTCTCACTCCATCCACCAATGTCACGTAGCACCACAGACTGTCCAGGAGTTGGTGGATGCTTTAGTCCAGGTCTGGGAGGAGATCCCACAGGAGACCATCCACAACCTCATCAGGAGCATGTCCAGGCATTTTAGGGAGGTTATACAGGCACGTGGAGGCCACACACAATACTGAGCCTCATTTTGACTTGTTTTAAGGACATTACATCAAAGTTGGATCAGCCTGTAGTGTGTTTTTCCACTTTAATTTTGAGGGTGACTCCGAATCCAGGCCTCCATTGGTTAATAAATTTGATTTCCATTGATGATTTTTGTGTGATTTTGTTGTCAACACATTCAACTTTGTACAGAACAAAGTATTCAATGAGAATATTTCATTCATTCAGATCTAGGATGTGTTATTTGAGTGTTCCCTTTATTTTTTTGAGCAGTGTGTATATATAATATAAATAATTACTGCAGCTTTAATGCTATTTATTACGTCTCAGGAGGAGGACGGAAGAGGAAGAGGACGGAAGAGGCGGAGGACGGAAGAGATGGAGGACGGAAGAGGCGGAGGACGGAAGAGGAGGAGGACAGAAGAGGAGGAGGACGGAAAAGGAGGAGGACGGAAGAGGAGGAGGATGGAAGAGAAGGAGGACGGAAGAGGCGGAGGACGGAAGAGGCGGAGGATGGAAGAGGCAGAGGACAGAAGAGGCGGAGGACGGAAGAGGCGGAGGACGGAAGAGAAGGAGGACGGAAGAGGAGGAGGACGGAAGATGAGGAGGACCGAAGAGGAGGAGGACGTAAGAGGAAGAGGACGGAAGAGGAAGAGGACGAAAGAGGCGGAGGACAGAAAAGGCGGAGGACGGAAGAGGCGGAGGACAGAAGAGGCGGAGGACGGAAGAGGCGGAGGACAGAAGAGGAGGAGGACGGAAGAGAAGGAGGACGGAAGAGGAGGAGGACAGAAGAGGAGGAGGACAGAAGAGGAGGAGGACGGAAGAGGAAGAGGACGGAAGAGGAGGAGGACGAAAGTGGAGGAGGATGGAAGAGGAGGAGGACAGAATAGGAGGAGGAGGACAGAACTGCACCTTAAGATCCCTAGGGGGAAAGGGATGGTAGTAATATAGTGGTAGTATATCCGTATTAGTGTAATATGAGTAATAATACTAGTGATAATAGTAAGAAAGTAATAAAATAACAGTAGTAATAGTAGTAGGTAGAATAGCAGTGTGATCCAGGGTCCTAGGACTGATCGCCTTTTCCCGGGGTCAAGAAGGAATTTTTCCCCTGTGACACAAATTGGCTGAAGGTGTCCTGGGGTTTTTGCCTTCTTCTGGATCAACACTGTAGGTATAGGGCAGTATTAGTAGTGAAAGGAAAGAAGAATAATACTGTAATAAGATAGCACAATGTAATAATAACCATATCAAATAGATTTATAAAAACAAATTAAAATAACTCCAGTAGTACAATAATTAGTGTAATATTATATAACTTGTAATAACATTATTAGGTTTGATCCAGGGTCCTAGGACTGATCGCCTTTTCCCGGGGTCAAGAAGGAATTTTTCCCCTGTGACACAAATTGGCTGAAGGTGTCCTGGGGTTTTTGCCTTCTTCTGGATCAACAGCTTTAGGCATAGGGATTTTAGTAATACCATTATTAGAATCACAAGGTTAATTAAAAAAAATTAGAATTACATTTTTTTAATTCGTTTTATAACAGTTACAATTAATTGCATTAATGCAATAATAATAAATAGTAAAAATGGTGGTAATAATAATAATACAAAAAACTAGTCCCAGTTAGTAAGTTAGTGTAATGTTAGTGTAGGGACCCATCTGAAGAGGTCGCCTTGACGTTGGCAGATGGGCTCGCACAATTTGCTCAAAATGTGCGCTAAGAACCTCATATTTCTATGTACAGGAGATCTAGCAGTAATACCATTCAGTAGATATCTGTGTACACACATTTTGTTATATACTTTTGTGCAGCACACAGGGCAGGTATACAGGTACAGGGCGAGAGTGTTACAGTGATATTATAACTCGGCCTTAAGGATAAAATGCTGATAACTACAGATCCTGGAAACACATTCGAAACTAGACCTTGTAAGTAACTGGTTCCCAGCTAGTGGTAAATATGTACAGGGCAGTCCGGTACCAAGACCTGCTCTATAGGACACATTATCATCAGGCAGGTCCTTACAAGATCTGCGGCAGAAGTGTGGCTGTGTAACACAGTCCTGCTCCTGCCTCAGCTGCCCACAGTGGAGCCAACCTTGATCCTGGCAGCTTAATCCATTGTATGACACAGTAGGGGGCTTCCACAGCATTTAGGCACTTTAGACAGGAGAGGGAGGCATGATCATGGTGCCAATGAGTTTCTATGGCAGCTGAGATCTAACAATGGACCCCATGACGGCCATTTTACTGCTCCTATTAGACCCCGGCTGAGGAAAAGTCTATGAGGACACCGGTCAGACTTATGTCGCCTGCTCTGCACATATTAGAAATACCTAGGGCTGATTAGTTTGCCATTTGTAAATCTGATCCAGCAGCGTTGGGCTACCACTGACGTGATCAGGGCTATTGAGCTCCTAGATTGGGCAGAGGAGCTCAGTATTCAGCAGGAGCTGGCCGAGGAGAGCAGAGCAACTTGCATGGGGCTGCTGCACAAGAAGCAACTCACAAGGTGGAGATTTACCCGGAGACGCTGTGCTCGGGCTGTGATCTGCTGTGCAGGCTGCATAGTAGATGCCTCGAAGGACCCGAACTTCACCCCTAACAGGCACAGCAGAGCTCGGACGGCTGCAAGTGAACAGAGAGCGGCTGATTAGTAACTGCTGCGTCTCCTGCAGCTCAGATAAGAGCCGCACAGAGCGGGGGTTCAGTAATGATGAATATGGGAAGTGTCCGCCCCTCACATGCCCTAAATGCGGCCTCCAGAGGTAAAGTTTCCCCTGTAACCAGCGCCTCCTCCCACCTTCTCTGCTGGCATGCTCCATTACTTAAAGGGGATGTCTGTAGAAAACAAGTTATCACTTATCCACAGGCTCGGTGATCACTTACTGATCGTGGGGTCTGACCGCTGCGAGCCATCGTCTGATCGGGAAGGAGTGGAAAGTCAGGGATCAACTGCTGCTCCATTCATTCTCTATGGGGCTCCGGAAAAGCCGAGCTCAGCGCTTGAATGCCACATAGGGAATGAATGGAGCGGATCCTGGAGTAATAACATGCCCTCCTCTCCTCAGCTTTCTGTCTGTGTAAGTGGCTCAGCCCTTGTCTCCCCTTCTGCTCCGGCTTCTGTGCTGGTCCTTGTGAGGAAGAGGAAACCCTCTGCCCTTCTGCTCCGGCTTCTGTGCTGGTCCCTGTGAGGAAGAGGAAACCCTCTGCCCTTCTGCTCTCAGTCCTCTGCGACTTTTCACAATCGCTCAGTGCACCCATTATATGTAATAAGGATCATTCTTCATCCCTTGTCCAGCTTTCATCCCCCCCAGTCTGACCAGCGGACAAGATAATAAACATGTGAGTGGAAGGTTCACAATTATTAGATGTGTTGTGAAAAGTCTCCACAGCATTATCCGGAGAAAACTGCAGGGTGACCGCTTGTGAAACCAGCACAAAATCCAGCAGACAGCGCTTCCCTGTCCCCCGCCGGTCTCCGTATCCTGGCATTCAGCTATTCCATTTGGTGCTTATTCTGGAAGGAAAACAAAAATGTGATGTTCTTACACAGACGCCTGAAGACGCAGCTTTTCATCATCCATGTTGGGCTGTTGTATGACGTGTGGATTACTCTGCTTGCTGGATTCTTGCATTACCACAAACACTGCCTTTATTTTGTGATTTCTGTGCCGCTTCCCACTTCTATTGGCACTGTGATATATCAGCACGTGAGGGCTGCCACAATCATGTGTCAATAGGTTATTGCTGGAGCCTGTGATATAGAGACCATCCTGGACCAGGGAAGACTTGGTACAGAAGCACCTAGAGAGGGGGGTACAGGGGCTTCATTTCAATTTTAAACTTAGCTGGATTGTGTTTAGCTAAAAGAATGGAAAGTAAAATAAAAAAATCTTAATTTTTTTTTTCTATTTGGCAAAATCGTCCATCAGAGGTTTGGCCACTACCGAAAAGTTTTTGATGAACTTACAGTAGTAGCTGGCGAAACCCAAAAAACTTTGTAATGCCTTTAAGTCTTGAATATAATACCAATCCAGTACCGTCCGGACTTTGGCCAGATCCATGCAAAAACGGTGAATGATAAGAACTAACCCTGAATGGAGAACATACATTTCTCTGGTTTGACAAATAATTTATTATCTTTGAGTATCTGTAAGACCTGCCTGATATGTACCTGATGTGACTGGAGGTAAGTAAATTAATATGTCATCAAGATTGGTTTGTTGTGATCTACCTGCCAGATGACTAAAAATGTCACTAACAGTGTTGAAAGAAAGCGGGAGCATTAGTCAACCCAAATGCCATCACAAGCTTTTCATAGTGCCCCTCAGGAGTATTGAAGGCCATCTTCCACTCATCTCCTCAATGTGAATGAGATTATAAGTCCCCCTGAGGTCTAGTTTAATCAAATCGTAGGAGCCAAATTTTTTTCTAAAGAGGTCGGGGATGAGAGGGAGAGGATATGCATCCCAGACCGTGATCCGATTAAACTCGCGAAAATCAAGGCGGGGGCGCAACCCCCAGTCTTTTTTTTTGACAAATAAAAACCCCACTGCAACGGGAGATGAAGAACGTCTTATAGGGCCCAATGGTAGACTGACTGACCATTCTGTTCTGAACTGCCACCCTAAGATGGCTTCCCATTATATACCTACTGTATAAGTGCTCCCTCTAACGGCTTCCTCCACCCACACCCACTACTGGTTCCCCCTACCTTTGGGTTCCCCCCACTCCAGCCAGGGACAGGGCTCAGCAGCTGCACTCTGCATGTTGGATGCAGGTGTTTTGGGGGGTTCTGTGCAGCACTCCCATCTTACCTGAGTGAAGGGAGACACCACACCTCTGGGTGAGGTGCAGTACCACTGTGGCGACTGAACACTCAGGGGCGCCACATTCCCCCCCCCCGGTAAAACACAGCACGTCCGCGGGCTGGAACAGAGCAAAACCAGGCATAACTGACATGCAAAATTTTTAAGATGCATCAGCATATTTGACCATAAAACAACATTTCTTCCCTTTATGGGAGGCACATTTCTTTTAACGTTACTGGTTACATTATAAAACATCATAAGAGTATTGTCATATAAAACAATTTTCAAGACAGTTCCAGCACCAGGGTGCAACAGTAGCAGCATGAGGGACCCGTCCACAAACCCTCAACGTAGGCCCTGGGCATGGCTGCAGGGCATAGACGATCCAATCCTGGACCTCGTCTTCCGCCACGCCAAACGGGTTTTTGTTCTGAGGTATATTTGTAATTATAAAACCAATAGGATGCACTTTAAGAAGTGCTAAACTATGTACAATGTCAACGTCCGGCTTCTCACAGTCCTCAGCCTGTCAGTCTCTGTACCCTGACGGGTAACTGGGTAGCAAACATGAAGTCATCTGCACCCTTCCGGGCAACTTATGTACAGTCCAGTTAACTAAAACAGTTTAACAGTGGGGCCCCCTCCGGGGGAACCCCTGGTTTCTGCAGGCTGACCCAGCCTGGTCATCAGCCTCAGGCTGCAGGGGGACCAGGGATGGAGCAGCGCCAGCCGCATTTGGGACAGGGACATCACTCCGACCTGCTCCCGCGACTGCGTCAGCTCGGCCTGACACCTCCCGGTCTTTACGCAGCTTCTCTCCACCGCCTCTCCTCTTTCGGGGGCGGTCCCATGGCACTTTGCTGTCGGTCACTCCCTGTGTCGGCCTCCCCGCTTTGACGGACACATCTATGCGGACAGTCACTGTTGCAAGGGGCAGGGCCTGCTTTTGGAGCCATTCTGGGACTCGGCCCACGACGGGAGGTTCCATTCTGTTGTTCTTTAGCACGCATATAATGGCGCCCGTTCTTCTGGGGCGGGCGCCACATTCAAGGCAGAAAACACTTCTTTAGGCGCACATTACCCGCAGATGGCAGGCTGGTCACGTATCCTGTTCGTGATGCCAAGTGGTGACTCGCTGCCCCCTGGGCCGCGGGGCACACGGCAGCCGGGCCGTTTGGCTGCTTTGGGGAATATCACGGTGGCTGGCCCGGGGCGGTCAGTGCAAAAGGGATTATTTATAGGATTTGTCGTGAAGCCACCTGTGGTGTCTGGTGAGGATCACCAGCGCTGCAACAGTCCTCTGAGGCATATGTTAGGGCAGCTAGAGATGGAACGGCTCCCCACAGGTGGAGCGGGCCTCAGGGCAGTGTAAATAGATGGAGGGTGCGCTGGGCGTTGTAGTGCAGGGAGGGAAATGGCACCAGTGAAGGAATAGACGGAGGCAACTCAGTGCAGTCGTCCAAGATTTTAATTCACAGTTCTTCAGGAAACACAAAAGTGCAAGTTACAGGTGAAGGCCTCCCACGTTGCGCCGTGTTCACCCTGGCAGGGGTTCAATCCTTCCTCAGGAAGTTTAGGAATGCTTGGCAGAACCCCACTTTCTCGTGTTCCTACTTTGACCGTCTTCACACTAGGTCCTTCTGCCTGCTGCCCTGCGCTGCCCACTCTCAATCCCGCTCGGGTATGCTGAAGTCCTTCCTGTACGTCGGATCCGGGACCAACCTGACCCCCTGGAGATTAGAATGGGGCAACCGATCCCTCTGTCTTCTGACAGATGCGGGGCGTATGGGTGCTGTCCTGCACGCGCCGTACCCCTGGGATCCCTTCTTAGAATGGAGCCTACTCCCTTCTCCCCTCCGGGGCCTCTATCCCGGGCCCTTCTTGTGGAGCAGAGCTCCTGCTGAGTCTCTGCTCCCAGACAGTCCTCACTGACCGTCTGTACTGTACTGACTGACCATTCTGTTCTGAACTGCCACCCTAAGATTGCTTCCCATTATATACCTACTGTGTGCTCCTTCTAACTGCTTCCTCCACCCACACCCACTACTGGTTCCCCCTACCTTTGGGTTTCCCCCACTCCAGCCAGGGACAGGGCTCAGCAGCTGCGCTCTGCATGTTGCCCTTCCAGCCGGTCTGAAGCAGTGTAATGTTGGATGCAGGTGTTTTGGGGGGTTCTCTGCAGCACTCCCATCTTACCTGAGTGAAGGGAGACACCACACCTCTGGGTGAGGTGCAGTACCTCTGTGGCGACTGAACCCTCAGGGGCGCCACATGCCCACGATGCAGAAATGCTCCGGATTTTTCCTGAGTGTTTCTGCATCTCCCTGGCAGAAAAAACGCATGCAGATTTTACATGCGTTTTTCCTGCCAGGGACAAACGTAAGTGAAGCATTTTTCACATGCATGTCCGCATGCGGGTTGTCAACCGCTTTCCAAGCGATTTTAGCATCACTTGGAAAGTGCTTGACAACTTGGTCACACTATATAAATCCTTGCAACCGGCATGTATTTATATAGTGTGAACAAGTTAATAGTTGAAAAAAAGAATAAAAATGGTAAAAAAAAAAAAATAGAATTACACTTACCGGTAATTCTGTTTCTAAAACCCTCCACGACAGCACACCTGGAGGTAGCCTCCCCATCCTAATTAGGGACAGGAAAACAAGATGTTAAATAGCCCCTCCCTGCTACAATCCCCAGTGTTTTCAAAGGACCACACAGTATGAATGCTCTAAATATTTATTAACACTAAGGATTTTTCCAATCAAAGAAATGGAGGGAACTACCCATGCTGTTGTGGAGGGTCTTAGAAACCGAATTACTGGTAAGTCTAATTCTATTTTCTCCAATCCCCTCCATGACAGCACACCTGGAGTAATACCAAAGAATGAATTTTAGGGAGCGACAACAGCCTGAAGGACTTTCCTTCCAAATGCTAAGTCTCTATTAGATATTACATCTAGTCTATAATGTTTAGCAAAGGTATGGACAGACGACCATGTAGCTGCCCTGCAAATCTGCTCAATGGATGCACTAGCTTTTTCCGCCCAGGAGACCCACATAGCTCTAGTAGAAAGAGCTTTCAAAGATTTCAGAGGAGGCAAATCTTGAACTATGTATGTTTCACAAATTGCTTTCTTAATCCAATTTGCTAGCATATTTTTGCAATTTTCTTTCCTTTATTGGGGCTTCCATATTGGACAAATAGGTTCTGATCCTTCCTCCAGGTTTCAGTCTGCCTCAAATAGCGGATTATAGTCCTTCTTACATCCAACGCGTGGAATTCTTCTTCCTTGCTATTTGATGGATTTTGACAGAATGACGGAAGAATTATTGGCTGAGACATATGAAAATTAGACGACACTTTAGGTAGAAAAGAAGGATCCAACTGGAGGATGATCCTGTCCTCCAAAATACGACAATAAGTCTCTCTGATAGACAGGGCTTGGATTTCACTCACTCTTCTGGCTGTAGTCAGAGCTATAAGCAATGCCGCTTTCCAAGACAATTTGTCTATGTGTGCCTCGGCTATTGGCTCGAAAGGATGCATAGTTAGGCCTCTAAGAACTACGTTGAGATCCCAAGGTGGAACTATTTTAGCTCTTGTTGGATTAATCCAAGAAGCAGCTATCATGAACCTCTTAATCCATCTGTTTTGGGCCAAATCAGCATCAAAATAGGAACTTAAAGGCGAGACTTGGACCTTCAGCGTGCTTGGTCTTAATCCTTTAGACAGACCGTTCTGTAGGAAATCCAAGATTCTGGCCACGTCAGGCCGAAAGGGATCTAATGGACGAGGCTCATACCATAGCTTGAAAGCTTTCTAGATTTTTCCATAGATGGAAATTGTGACTGGTTTTCTGCTTTTCTGCAGTGTATGTGACTCGCCCCCAGGGGTGTCGCGGGGCACCCGGCAGCCGGGCCTAAGACTGCCTGCGGGGATTATCGCGGTGGCTGGCCCAGGGCGGTCAGTGCCAAAAGGAATTATTTGTAGGGAATTTGTTGTGACGCCACCTGTGGTGTCTGGTGAGGATCACCAGCGCTGCAACAGTCCTCTGAGGCAGATGTCAGGACAGCTTGAGATGGAACGGCTCCCCACAGGTGGAGCAGGCCTCAGGGCAGTATAAATTATGCAGGTTGCGCTGAGCATTGTGGTGCAGGGAAAGCGATGGCACAGCAGGAGTAACGGACAGAGACAGGGGATTTGCTTCATTTCCTTTACTGGTACAGCTGTTAGGTACGGTCCAGGGTACTCCAGATGAAGGGCGCACTTTTGGACTTCTCCCCAGGGAGCAGGTATAGGGCCTCCTGATCCGTGTCTGTCCCTATGTATGCTCCTGGCCAGCCTGCAACTGGGCCTAGCTTATGTGTCCTGCTTTTACTTCACCAGATGCTCAGAAATAGGACCTCTGGTTGGTAACCACTTTCCCTGGACGTCGGGGCCTTCGTGGTTCCTGATCCTGTGTGTGTCTAGCCTTCAGGTTTGTCAGGGACTTGTAGTCCTCCTGGGATTCCGGTTATCCCCACTGGGTGTAAAGGGTCCCTGTAGGCGCGGATCCGGTGTCCGGTAGATATAATGGGGTGAGCTTATTGTGCTCCTCTGCCCCCTTGGTTTCACTCCCCTTTTTCTCCTTGCCGTCGGCCACACTCGGGGCCCTCACTACTAGGCAGCTGACGTGCTGCGTCTTCACCGCTATCTGAGTGTCGGCACGCTCTCAGGCTCTCTCTCAGCCTGCCTGCTCTGCTCTGACTCTGAGCACTCACTAATCAACTGAGCTGCCTGGCTCCACCTTCCCTATATATATCCCTATCTGGGCTCCCTCTGCTGGTATGAGTTGGAAGGTAGAGGTGTTTGTATCTAGTGAGGGCCTCTTGTGGAGAAATCCATCCATGCACCCTTCTGGGTTCTGTGGCACCAATGCACAGCAGGGCGCCACATTTGGATCACCTGTACTGAGAAGCCTCTGGCTTTTCAGAGGGTGGTCTCAGAAGCCAAGCTGCTAGAGCCAAATTCTGAGGGGCCGGATGGAAAATCTGGCCCTAATGCAGCAGATCGTGGATTCGAGGAAGCATCAATGGATCATCCATTCTTAGACTGCCCAATGTTCCGAACCATGCTCTTTTTGGCCACATTGGAGCTATTAGGATAGTCTTGAGCCCTTCCGACCTGATTTTTTGTAAAGTCCTTGGTATTAACAGAATCAGGGGAAAAGCATTAGCGAGCCCAACTTTCCAAGGGTGAGCGAATGCATCTATCCCTGTTGCTGAATCCTCGGGTTTCAAAGAGAAAAAGGCTCTTACTTTTGCGTTTTCCTGGTTCGCAAACAGGTCCACATCTGGGTATTCCCACTTTTGAACAATCATCTGAAATATCTTCGAGTTCATGCTCCACTCCCCTGGATGAATGTATTTTCTGCTCAGAATATCTGCATGATAGTTGTCGGAGCCCCTCAGATGCAGAGCCGATAAGGATAGTAGATTATGCTCCGCCCAGTGGAAGATCCTTTCGGAGATCATCTGTAACCTCCTGTTTCTTGTACTTCCCTGATGTCTCAAGTGGGCTATAGTTGTCATATTGTCCGAGTAGACTCTGACATTCGACCCCTGAAGCACAGTAGTGGCTGCCCATAGGGTTTCTTCCACCACTTTCATTTCTCTTAAGTTTGAGTACTGCTCTGCTATTTCTTGCGACCAGACCCCTTGGAAGGCCACGTGGGAGACTACTGCTCCCCATCCTCTTTTGCTTGTGTCTGTTTTGACGGATAACAAGGGAAGTTGAATCCATGCTGAACTTTTCTCCAGATTTCCTGGACAGAGCCACCAATTTAAAGATGCTTTCACCTTCTCTGGCAGATGAATTCTGTTGGAGAGGGAACTTGGAGATCTGTCCCAACAGGAAAGGATGTAGTTTTGAAGGACCCTTGAATGCGCTTGAGCCCAAGGTACCGCCTAAATAAATGAGGTCATGGACCCGAGGACGGACATGGCGAATCTTAATGACACTCCTCTCTGGTTCTTTAGTGCATAAACTTTCGACCTCAACTGAATCTGCTTCTCTTTTGGCAGAAAAGAGGCTTGTTGCTGAGAATCCAGGAGAATTCCCAAGGAGGTCTTCATGGTGGAGGGAATCAGATCTGACTTTTGGTAGTTTATCAACCATCCCAAGGATTCCAGGATCTGGAGGGTCATCTGGAGGTCTCTTTCCAAACTTGAAACCGAGGGAACCATCACCAAAAAATTGTCTAAATATGGGACGATGCAGATATTCAGTTTCCTTAGATAAACCTACTACCTCTGCCATGATCTTTGTAAACAGGCGGGGTGCTGACGAAATGCCGAAGGGGAGTACATTGAATTGAAAATGAAGTACCTCTCGGTTCTGAGTTACAGCAAATCTGAGAAATTTTCTGTAATCCAGATGAATTGGCACGTGGTAGTAAGCCTCTGGCTGGTCTACTGTTGCCACGACAAATCCTTTTCCAATCAATAAGCTGCCATTGAGGAAGGAAGCTCGCAATTCTGCCTCCTACCTTCTTGGCGTCATTGTCTGTCCTGCCTAGAACCTTGAAAGATATTCCTACCTCTTCCTCCTTTTGTGTAACTCCAGCGACCAGTTTTACCCTTGCCTCTGTACTGAAATGCTTGCTGCTGTTGTTGTTGAGGGAGAAGAAATGGTCTCTTTCTGAAACTTTTTGGATTCTTTGGCTCTGGCAGAGACTTCTTCTTGACGGATGCTTTCTCCAACAACTCGTCTAGCACCGCCCCAAACATATACTCTCCTTTAAATGGAATGGAACAAAGCTTAGATTTTGATGCGTTGTCCCCACTCCACATCTTCAACCACAGAGCTCTTCTCATAGAATTTGATAATGCTGCCGATCTTGCCGCAATCTTGACCGACTCCGCCAAGGCATCCGCTAGGAATCCAGTGGCCTTCTGCAGAAAAGGAAGAGATGCTAGGAGGTCCTCTTGAGTGGTACCTTTCCAGAGATGTTCCTCTAGTTGTTGGAGCCAGAGGAACATGGAACGAGCTACACAAGTTGAAGCGATATTAGTCTTCAGTGAAGCCGCCGATGTTTCCCATGCCTTCCTTAGAAGGCTGTCCATCTTCCTATCCATAGGATTTTTGAGCTGTGACGAGTCTTCAAAGGGAAGGGTTGTTTTCTTCGCAACCCTTGCCACCTGTACATCAACCTTCGGGACTTCCATCCATAGCTTAGCCGCCTTTTCATCTAGAGGGAATCTATCCTTCATTTCTCCTGCCATAGTAAGCCTTTTCTCAGGTGACTCCCATTCATCCAAAATAAGACTCCAAATGTTGTCATGCACAGGGAACACTACCTTCTTCTTGGATTTCAGACCGCCAAACATTTCATCCTGAACTGTACGGGTTTCCTTCTCCTCTTCCACCTGCATCGTGTCTCTCACCTGCGACAACAATTCCTCCATATTCTCAGACGAAAAGTAATATTTCCTATCTTCCTCATGATCTTCACTTAGGACCCCTTCTTCCGGTTCCTCCATAGACCCTAATTCTGAATCAGAGGTCTCCCTAACCGTATATTTTCTCCTTTTGGGGGGAGATGGACCTTCAGCTCTGGCTTGTGAGAAGGAGGCTAGGGAAGATTGTATTTCCTGCCGAACCATTCCCCTGACTTCTTCCATAAGGGAAGGCTGTTCTTCCTTCACAATGTTGTCAGTGCATTTCCAGCATAGGGGTTTCTTATGCCCTGAAGCCAGCTTTTTTATACAGATGGCACATTTGCAAACTGTAGTGCTTTCTCCCACTGTCGGTGCCGGATCCTTGTCTCCCTAAATTAAAAATAAAAAAAGGGGAGATTTAAAATATATTTAGGATCCTGCTCAAAAGAGAGTGGGGAATAACCTAGGACCTAGTACTTACTGGGGCCGGGTTAGCGCTGGGCTCTGCAGACGCAGGCTTTGGAACAGCACCCTCCATAGTAGCAGAATATTCTGTCCTACCTTAATGGAGTCTTCTCATCTGGGTCTTTTATAGGGGAGACCGAGATTCAGTGCCAAATTTTCACCTATCTGGTGAAGGATCCTCATTTTCAGGGCAAACCGCGGCTTCTCCTTTTGAATTTCCCGCCGCGGCCCCATGCGTTCCACGGTGGAACGCACCAGAAGTGACGTCCCGCTGGCCAAAAGCCTGACTTCCGGCACGCCGCCATGGAGGACAGAGGAGACTCCGGCCGGGGAGCTACAGGAGGCCCCCAGCCCCCAAAACCCTACTCGGCTTTACACGCAGGCGAGTGTGTGTGTGGGGGGTCCCGCTCTCAAGGAGACACGGGAGCTGCAAAGGAAGGAAGGTCGGAGGCGATCGCTCCCTGCAGCCCGGCAGGTAAATTTAATAGGGCCCTGCTTGCCGGCTGCAGGCACCCCAGGTAACCTCTTCATCCCATAGGGACAGGAAAACACTTGGGATTGTAGCGGGAAGGGGCTATTTAACCTCTTGTTTTCCTGTCCCTAATTAGGATGGGGAGGCTACCTCCAGGTGTGCTGTCATGGAGGGGATTGGAGAAAATAACATTATACTTACCTTCTGATGGCCCCCGGTCTTTTCTCCACTGCGTCCGGTCTCTTGTACGGCTCGCGGTGGTGTGAAAGGACCTTCCATGACATCATTTAGTTATGTGACAGGTCACGCGACCGCCGTGACCAGTTGAACATCCGCAACAAGACCACAGAGAAACAAATCAAGAAGAAACGTCACACTCACCGGAGTGTTGATCAGGTTCAGGAGATACTTCTTTCCCTCGTAAGTATAAAACAGAGACGCAGTCAGGGCCTTCACCGTAATCCCGCACTCCCTCTCCACCTGCAGCTTGTCCAGAACTTGCTTGTTGGAGGAGGCTTTTGGAATACACCCTGAGGGAAGGAGCGAGACACCAGAATCCACACTGTTAGCTCGTAGTGGCAGTGTCTCCCTCCATACTAGTCTGTCAATGGTAGCTTGTTTCTGTGTTTTATATATGTATTTTAGGTGTGTAAACCCTCTTCATGTGTACAGCAGCCTGGAATGAACGCTGCTTAAAAAATAAATAATAGAGTAAGGCCTCATTCAGACTTTCATCAGCTTTGTTTTGCATCCGAGAAGCTCTAAACTTTGATTTGGATCAAAGTCCGACAGGTCAACGTGTTTCGGTGAAAAATACGCGGTCCGCAGAAATATGTGAACAGCCCTAGACTATAATAGATATGAGCTCTGTGAAAAACATGGATCGAGCTCGTACGAAATCCAACATTTCATTCTATAAATCTACATAAATTAAGTAACGTGCCAAATTGATTTTTTTTTGGTTTATGTTTTGTTTATGTACGGAGGGAAAGTTCCCAGTGCTAGTGTCTAGCTCACTGATTTTCCTTGCTTGGTGCCTGACGTCCCAAAAAACTGACAGTGAGCTATCAATCAAGATAAAGAGGCTGGTGCTGGGCAGGGAAGCAACCTTGGAAGGCTGAGGCTTGGTTAGTGCTCCGTTACACCCAGAGCACTCAGAAATGCAGCATGTAAATCTATGGATTTAGCTTTCCAAATCCTGCATGGTCATGAATGGGAATTGGAGGGAGGGGTATATCTGATGGATACCCTTAAATTGTTAATTGGCAATTGCAGTTCACATAGTTGCATATTACTTAATCATTAGAGCTACAAAAATTTGCACTTCAAGCACCAGTAAAACAGAGGCCAAAAAAGATTCCTTAGAGGCATCTGGTCACTATTAGTGATGATCGAGCGTGTTCTATCAACCCCTTCGGCGAGCACGCTCAGGTGCTCGCCGAGTATTTTGGCATGCTCGGCATTTCTTTTAAGGTCGCCGTGCCTGCAAGTGTCACGGCTGTTAGCGTGCTCGCTGAATGGGTTCATAGAACACGCTCAATCATCACTAGTCACTATACATTAGTATACAATAAAAAAACACATATCACATAGTGAATAACACAGACACTATTCAATACAGCAGGGTTGAGGTGTACTTTGTGGGACAAAATTACAGCATTTTTGAAAGACGCCATTCACTTTACTGTGCAACATATAGAAAAAAAAGGGCAATGAATTCCAAATAAAGTGAAATGGTGCAGAAGAAAACGAAAACATTTTACTGCTTTTAAAAAATTCTAAACTTTGCAAACAAATTGTTTGGCTTGTGTTTCAATTTTCTAAGACCGTTTTTAATACCATTTTGGGGTACAACTTTTTGATTGCTCCATCAAATGTATAGTCGTAAGTTACTTACCGGTAACGGGATTTTTCAGAGACAGCACCACGAGAGAGGGGATCCGCCCACCAAGGAGAGGAAACCTACAGGCTTAAAAGGGCGCCACCTCTCTCCCGCCTCAGTTGGGATTACAGAGCATTGAGAGGACTGCCAGGTTAATAAACACAGCAAACAATCACAAAATTGCCATACCAGACGACACCTATTGAGTGTGATATTATAATTAATAAAAGGGGAGTGTTCCCACAAACGTGAAAGGAGGAAATATAAGGGTGCTGTCATGGTCTCCGAAAAATTCCATTACCGGTATGTAATTTAAGATTTTATCGGTCGACCATGACAGCACCACGAGAGAATTACAGAGATGAAGTAATCTATTGAAGGACCACAGCCTGGAACACTCTTCTCCCAAAGGTGAGGTCAGCCGATACACCCATATCTAACCTATCGTGTCTATGGAATGTAGAGGGACAGGACCAGGTAGCAGCCTTACATATGTCTTCTATCGAGACACCTGTCTTCTCAGCCCAGGAGGGGTGGGGTGGGATGAGCCTTCAGCCCTTCTGGCACTTCCTCGCCGCTAGATGTACAGACCAAAAGTTTGGACACATCTTCTCATTTAAAGATTCTTCTGTATTTTCATGACTATGAAAATTGTACATTCACACTGAAGACATCAAAACTATGAATTAACACATGTGGAATTATATACTTAACAAAAAAGTGTGAAACAGCTGAAAATATGTCTTATATTCTAGGTTCTTCAAAGTAGCCACCTTTTGCTTTGATGACTGCTTTGCACACTCTTAGCATTCTCTTGATGAGCTTCAAGAGGTAGTCACCGGAAATTGTTTTCACTTCACAGGTATACCTTGTCAGGTTTAATAAGTGGGATTTCTTGCCTTATAAATGGGGTTGGGACCATCAGTTGTGTTGTGCAGAAGTCTGGTGGGTACACAGCTGATAGTCCTACTGAACAGACTGTTAGAATTTGTATTATGGCAAGAAAAAAGCAGCTAAGTAAAGAAAAACGAGTGGCCATCATTACTTTAAGAAATGAAGGTCAGTCAGTCCGAAAAATTGGGAAAACTTTGAAAGTGTCCCCAAGTGCAGTTGCAAAAACCATCAAGCGCTACAAAGAAACTGGCTCACATGAGGACCGCCCCAGGAAAGGAAGACCAAGAGTCACCTCTGCTTCTGAGGATAAGTTTATCCGAGTCACCAGCTTCAGAAATCGCAGTTTAACAGCAGCTCAGATTAGAGACCAGTTCAATGCCACACAGAGTTCTAGCAGCAGACACATCTCTTCAACAACTGTTAAGAGGAGACTTTGTGCAGCAGGCCTTCATGGTAAAATAGCTGCTAGGAAACCACTGCTAAGGACGGGCAACAAGCAGAAGAGACTTGTTTGGGCTAAAGAACACAAGGAATGGACATTAGACCAGTGGAAATCTGTGCTTTGGTCTGATGAGTCCAAATTTGAGATCTTTGGTTCCAACCACCGTGTCTTTGTGCGATGCAGAAAAGGTGAACGGATGGACTCTACATGCCTGGTTCCCACCGTGAAGCATGGAGGAGGAGGTGTGATGGTGTAGGGGTGCTTTGCTGGTGACACGGTTGGGGATTTATTCAAAATTGAAGGCATACTGAACCAGCATGGCTACCACAGCATCTTGCAGCGGCATGCTATTCTATCTGGTTTGCGTTTAGTTGGACCATCATTTATTTTTCAACAGGACAATGACCCCAAACACACCTCCAGGCTGTGTAAGGGCTATTTGACCAAGAAGGAGAGTGATGGGGTGCTACGCCAGATAACCTGGCCTTCACAGTCACCAGACCTGAACCCAGTTGTTTCACACTTTTTTGTTAAATATATAATTCCACATGTGTTAATTCATAGTTTTGATGCCTTCAGTGTGAATGTACAATTTCCATAGTTAAGAAAATACAGAAAAATCTTTAAATGCGAAGGTGTGTCCAAACTTTTGGTCTATACTGTATATGATAGAGAAATGGCCTCCTAATTCCATCTAGCTATGGTGGACATCGTGACCTTAGACCGTTCCTAGCCCCTTGGTAGGATATAAACAACGAGTTATCTTTCCTAAAGCTTTTGGTAACTGAATGGTACCTAACCACACATCTCCTCACTTCTAACGTATGTAACTCCACCTCTTTCTGGTTACTAGGATGTGGACAAAAGGAGGGTAGGAGGACTTCCTGAAGTCTGTGGAAACGAGTAGCTACCTTAGGGAGAGAGAGTGATTTTTAGACCAGATCCTGCCTATCATCCAGAATTTGAGTAAACGGCGAGGCCATAGACAGGGTCTGGATGTCACTAATGCTCCTGGCCGAGGTTAAAGATATTAAAGCGGTCTTAAGAGAGAGGGATTTAAGGGTTGCTCACTAATAGCTCAAACGGCGAGCTAGTCAAGGCCTTTAGAACCAAATTTAAATCCCAGGGAACCAAGCTGCTTTTAATAATGAGTCTAGATCTAAAAGCTGCCTTAATGAACCGAGAAACCCAGTAGCTACAAGCTACATCACAGCTATATAGGGCACCCAAGGCAGAAATCTGTACTTTAAGGGTGCTGGTGGATAACCCTAGTTCAAGACCTTTTTGTAAAAACTCCAAAGATTTGTCCTATTGGCACCCCTTCCCCATCAACCCCAGAACCAGAGAAAGACAAAAACTTTCTCCAACTTGTGGCATAAATCTGGGTTGTAACAGGTTTTCTGCTGTGCAGGATGGTTACTAGACCTTTGGAAAAACCTTTCTGATTTGGCAGTGTCCTTTCAAGTTCCACACCGTCAAGTGGAGGCCAGTTGCTTGAGGATGGAATATCGGACCCCGGAGAAGGAGATATGGAATCTCTGGAAGAACCCAAGGATCGGAGATGGACATGTTCCTCAGGCATGAGAACCAGGGCCTCCTGGGCCAAAAGGGTGCGATCAGCAGAACCCTGGCCTTCTCCTCCCTGATCTTTCTTATTACCATGAGAAGAACAGCCAACCAGGGGGGGAGGAGTCATACGCCAGGCTGAAATACCAACGTATCAGGAAAGCGTCCACAGCTAGAGGATTTAGGGAACACAAGATCTTTGTCTTCCGATTTAGTTTTGTGGCAAACGGATCTACCTGACCGGAGGCCCCCCCATCTTCGGCTATTTGGGTAAAAATTCCTTGATTTAGTTCTCATTCCCCTTGCATCAGAGGATAGCAGCTTAGGAAATCTGCTCTCATGTTTTCTTTTTCCATTATATGGAGGGCCATCAGGGAAAGGAGGTGACTTTCTGTAATCTGGAAGAGATGATCTGTCACTCTCATCAGCGATCTTGACCATGTATCCCCCTGGTGGTTCACATATGCTACCGCAACTAGATTATCCAAGAGGATCTTTACATTCTGGCCCTGAAGGAAAGGTAAGAAATTATTCACCGCCTTGTCTACCGCCAGAAGTTCTTTTGAGGAGAGACCCTTTTCAATATCTGACCAGGTCCCCTGGGCTACCATATCTCCCAGATGGGCTCCCCACCCTCTCGGACTCGCATCTGTGGTAATTGTTCTAGTGACCCTAAGTACCCAGGGAACCCCTCGAGATAGGTTAGGCTCATCCTGCCACCACTATAAAGATTTTACTGACCGGGGTGATAAGGACATCTTCCAAGTGCCCCTTAAGAGAAACTTCATTATGTAGCACATCCCACTGTAGAACTGTGGCGCCCCTGAAGGTTCGACCGCCACAGGGATGCTGCACTTCTGTAATGGAGTGTAGTGTTCCTCCTCCGAGGTAAGAACAGCGTGATGGTCGGGACCCAACCTTTGCATCCAACACCACATTTCTCCACCAGGGGGGCTAGTATGCACCAGGTGCTGCCCTCCTGGTTACAGGGAGACTGGGGAACCAAGAGTGAGGGGAACCAGTTAGTGGGTGAGGGTTGAGGACTTACAATTTAGTGACACTTTAAATTTCATATTTAATAAAAAGCCATCTTTGGTTTTGGTCTTTGTGCTGTTAATTACTGTGAGGTATTGTGATCTCCCACCCTGAACGTGGATCCTGTGTGGACCTGCAGTGGATGGAGACACAGCCCTCATACCCCAGCCTTGGGACGGGGGGCAGGTTGCAGACGAGGAATGTCTCAACCCGGTCAAGGACCACGACCAAGAAGGCCCGGAGCTTAAGAGTGTAGCTCCACAGCTAATGGATCCCGGGGAGGATGCAGACGGAGCAGTGTACGCCACCTGTCCTCACCATCTGATATATTCAGAGGGAGTCCGGCTGCAAGAGGGGTACCGGCCCCGACACCCGACCTTGCTTCTCCATGTCCTGGTTGGTAAAGCCTGGTAGGCCCAGAGGATCCCATCGGGTATCGGAAGGAGCGGAGCTGCCACCCGTGCCCTTGTTCTGAGAGGAGTTCAGAGGGAGACCCGGCCTATCTACACACACAGACAGGAGAGGATACGGTCTGTAGTTCAGGAACACTCTGGTGCGGGGTCCCGATTGAATGCTGGACTTGCTCGGAGGTTGTCGGACCCCCATCCCTGGTGACTGCAGGACTCCGTGGGGATCAGGGAGTCGCCTTCCTTCTGCCATCTCTAATGTGAGTAAAGCCTTGGAAGTTCACCCCTATGGCCTCCGGACTGTTTATTCTGCGCTACACCGCGCGACGTGGCATCCGTTCTTCCTCCACTACTACCCCCTCCATCCTTCCTGTCCCTCTGCCCTGAGGCCTTGCTCCGCCTGTGGGGAGTAGTAATAACTCTGGCCGCCGTAACACTATGCCTCAGCGGACTGCAGCGGCGCTGGTGGCCTTCACCAGGTGCCACAGGTGGCGTAGTCGTAAATCAGCCACTCAAACGGATAAGCCCACACCATCTCTTTTAATGTGACGGCCCTGAGCACGGGTCGGGTCCGGGCCACGGCTGCACCCCATCTCTCCATCACAGGACCCGACTCCGAGTCCCCCATCTCCCAGGGTAAAGAAAAGGGCTTTTTCGAGTAAGAGACGTCACGCTATCACTTGTGGGGGGTTTCTGCTGTTTTCGCATGTCAGGGACTCTCCAAATGTGATATGGCATCCACTTTTTTCATATGGCATTTTGTTTTCATAATGGCATTACGGCATTCATTTTAATATGGTGATATGGCATTCAGTCTTTTTTGCGTTCAAAAAGTCGAAACGGTGCTCCTTCCCTTCCGAGCCCTGTCATGTGCCCAAACAATAGTTTTCCCCCACATATGGGGTATCAACATGCTCAGTAGAAATTACACAACAAATTTTGTGGTTCATTTTATCTTGTTACCCTTGTGAAAATAAAAAAATTGGGGCTATAGTAAAATTTTTGTGAAAAAAAGTAAAATGTTCATTTTTCTTTCCACATTGCTTTAGTTCCTTTTGGGTATTTTCTGTCATAAAGGCCCCTCAAAGTCACTTCAAATGTGATGTGGTCCCTAAAAAAATGGTTCTGTAAATTTTGTTGGAAAAATTAGAAATCGCTGGTCAACTTTTAAACCTTCTAACTTCCTAACAAAAAAAATGTTTTAAAAATTGTGCTGATGTAAAGTAAACATATGAGAAATGTTATTTATTAACTATTTTGTGTGACATAACTCTCTGGAATTAAAAGTTTGAAAATTGCAAAATTATCAAAATTTTCACCAAATTGTCATATCAAAATTGGTTACCACTATCATGAAGTACAATATGTCACTAAACACAATCTCAGAATCAGTGGGATCCATTGTAAAATAAGAAGAAAATAATAAAATCCTTATACTCACATGTCCTATGTGTCCCTAGCTGTAATTCTCTGACCGCTGACGCTGAGGAGCCGAGGAGAATGAGCCGCTCCGGCGAGCGGGCCCCGAAGCTGAGCTCAGGAGCGGTGTCCTGTCACTCAGTGAGCGCAGCTCCGGGGCCACTATCCGGGGAACACTTAGGACCATAGGCAGATTATAATGAGGGCAATCTGGGCTACCGCCCGGGGCCCCGGGGCTCCGGGGAGCCCCGGGGGGTCCATGGCCAAGCTTAAAGGATCCCTCACTTTACACACTTAACATCTTTTATCCATTGTTAAAAAGCGTCATAGATTTCAAGCTTTTTTCATAGTGTTTTTCACCCTTGAATTTGTTCCAGAAAATGAAGTATTGCTCCTGGAAAATTAATGTAATTACACATGTGTTGGTATAGATATGTTTATTTCATTTGTATGTAATGGAACAACACAAAAAAAACAAACAAAAAAGGCAAATTGGACATAATTTCACACAAAACTCCCAAAATGGGCCAAACCAAAATGTTGGCACTTTTCCAAAGTTGTAGGTAAACAACTTTGTTTCAAGCATATGATGCTCATTCAAACTCACCTGTGGCAAGTAACAGGTTTGAGCAATATGAAATCATACCTGAAACCAGATAAAAAGGTGAGAAATTTACATATTCTTTGCATTGTATGACTGTGTGTGCCAAACTAAGCATGGAGAACACAAAGAGGAGAAGAGAACTGTCTGAGGAGTTGAGAACCAAAATTGTTGAAAAATATCAACAATCTCAAGGTTACAAATTAATCTCCAGAGATCTTGATGTTCCTTTGTCCATGGTGCGCAACATTATCAAGAAGTTTACAACCCATGGCACTGTAGCTAATCTCTCTGGATGTGGACAGCCGAGAAAAATTGATGAAAGGTTGCAACGCAGGATAGTCCAAATGGTGGATAAGCAACCCCAATCAAGTTCCAAAGATATTCAAGCTGTCCTGCATGCTCAGGGTGCATCAATGTCAGCGTGAACTATATGTAGTCTTTTGAATGAAATGAATCACCATGGCAGGAGACCCAGGAGGACCCCACTGCTGACATAGATACATAAAAAAGCTAGACTACAATTTACTAATATGTGCGTGAGTAAGCCTAAATCCTTTTGGGAAATCATCTTGTGGACAGATGAAACCAAGATAGAGCTTTTTGGTGAAGCACATCATTCTACTGTTTACCAAAAATGGAATGAGGACTGCAAAGAAAAGAACACAGTACCTACAGTCATATATGGTGGAGGTTCAAAGATGTTTTGGGGTTGTTTTGTTGCCTCTGGCACTCATTGCTTTGACTGCGTGCAAAGCATCATGAAATCTGAAGATTACCAAAGGATTTTGGGTCACAATGTAGTGTCTATTGTCAGAAAGCTGGGTTTGCGTCCTAGGTCATGGGACTTCGAGCAGGACAATTACCCCAAACATATTTCAAGAAGCACCAAGAAATGGATGGGAACAAAGTGCTGGAGAGTTCTGAAGTGGCAGCAATGAGTCCGGATCTAAATCCTTTTGAACACCTGTGGATTTAGATCTGGACTCATTGCTTAGTCCGGATCTAAATTGCTCTTAAAATTGCTCTTGGAAGGAGACACACTTCACATATGGGAGACCTGGGACAGTTTGCAAAAGAAGAGTGGTCTACATACTTTTATATATATATATATATATATATATATATATATACATATATATATATATATATATGTATAATACTTGACACCTAATGGGAGCCAAAGGCCAAAGAAGGGGGCATTGTCCTAAGTAGGGGCCACAGAGGGAGACATTATTTTAATTGGGGTCCAAGGAGGGGGACATTATTTTAAATGGGGGCCCCAAGAGGGGACATTATTGTAAATTTTGTCTAAAAAGGGGGGCATCATACCATGGGAGCAAAAGGGGAACATTATGATAAATGGTGGCCAAAGAAGGGGACTTTATTCTAAATGAGGACCAAAAAGAGAGACATTGTACTACAGGGGGCCAAAGAGAGTTATATATAATAATATTTTTTATTTAATTTCTATATTTAGTAGAGACATGTACAAACTGAATAAGACAATACAGATTATCACATAATTCATGACATACTAAGAGGAGTGAAGGCCCTGCTAACAAGCTTACAGTCTATGAAGATATAGGAGTGACACAAAAGATAAAAAGGTGCTTGTCATGTATGGTCCGGCCATGATTATTATAAACAGGGGAATTCAGATACCATTACATGAACCAGTCATCAGCCAGAATCTGTATAAGTACAGATACAAGGAGCTGTAGAGTGCATGGAGGCTGTGGATACAGATGAGTGAAGGGACCAGATTCTGGAGAAAATTAAGGAAGGGAGAACAGGGCATAGTTAGATTAACCATATTCTGTGGGATAGTGCATTCCAGAGAACTGCTGCAGCACAAGAGAAGTCCTGAAGATGGGGGTAGAAGGTTTTGATTACAGAGGATGCTAGTCTTAGGTAGATAGTTGATTTTACATTTCTGGATTCTGTAGATTTGTGATTTGTATTAAACAAAAAAAAAAACAACAACAATCCGAGGTGTCAGTATTCTTTAATGAGGACATAGCCCTCATGGTTTGTAATTCCAGTGTGTGATGATTAAATAAATGTTGTGATTAAGGTGCAGTTACTGCAGTATATCACAGATCAATTAATCCACAGTCACACTAGCTATGTATACGGATGTCCCCCAGGCCGATACCCCAGCAGTTGTTTCGGGATGCCTTGGCTTCTGCTGCTTTAGAAGATGCAGGTCATCCTTGTACATTTATCTGTATAGAAATAAATGGTTCGAGGCATGGTCATTAATTTTCCACAAAGCACTCTGCTACTATGCAAGCCAAATAATTTGTCCCTTTTTCCTTTCTGTTAAATTTGGGAATTATACAATAGATAACAGTCACATATTATCCTGTATATGATATCTGACTTCTGTAATCACTGTATACCATATACCAGTCATATATTATCCTGTATACTGCAGGTGCTATACTATGTGTATAGACATCAGATGATATATAGACTCCTTCATCATATCCTATGAGCTTTATTTATTGTTGTGGAGTTCAATTGTTTCCCATGGTATTTAATGGGTATTTTTAGAAATTACTTTTGTTATGTTTTTATATTTATTTTTAATAAAGGCATTTTTTTATTGCTTCAGTTGTACGTTGTTATTGTGGCTACTAGAATGGGAGTAACACTCAATCAGGTCAAAGAAGTATAGATGCACAAGTTTGATAAAAAGATTTGGAACTTTTATTGAATTATTTAAAAGAAATTTATAAAACACACATAAAGGGGAAGTGAACCAATGAAGGTGCCTGCAGTGCTAGTAACAAGGGTAGTCAATCATTTATTCTGTTTAACAAGACTTACAAAAGGAGATCATATCAATGAACCCAGTGATAAATACATGAAGAATTAAATAAATAAATAAGTAAAAGGATCAGTATCCAAAATTCATTCATCTAGTAAGCATTAGTGGATAACAAGTACATACCTTAAAGTATCCAGCATAGATAAATGTAGTCAAAATGCCATGAAAGTATATATCTATAAATATGTCAATAGGTCATATAGAGAGAAGCCATAAAGCCCACAAGTGGTAGACAAGTGTCAATATAGGGCAAAGTCAATCATGGCCCACAAAATACAGATGGTATCACCAAGCATAGAAATAAACAGATGGAATCATCAGGCATAGAGATAAACAGAATGTAAATAAAGACAATACAGCTGTCCTTACCTGCAGTTGAAAGGTTGTATTGTCTTTATTTACATTCTGTTTATCTCTATGCCTGATGATTCCATCTGTTTATTTCTATGCTTGGTGATACCATCTGTATTTTGTGGGCCATGATTGACTTTGCCCTATATTGACACTTGTCTACCACTTGTGGGCTTTATGGCTTCTCTCTATATGACCTATTGACATATTTATAGATATATACTTTCATGGCATTTTGACTACATTTATCTATGCTGGATACTTTAAGGTATGTACTTGTTATCCACTAATGCTTACTAGATGAATGAATTTTGGATACTGATCCTTTTACTTATTTATTTATTTAATTCTTCATGTATTTATCACTGGGTTCATTGATATGATCTCCTTTTGTAAGTCTTGTTAAACAGAATAAATGATTGACTACCCTTGTTACTAGCACTGCAGGCACCTTCATTGGTTCACTTCCCCTTTATGTGTGTTTTATAAATTTCTTTTAAATAATTCAATAAAAGTTCCAAATCTTTTTATCAAACTTGTGCATCTATACTTCTTTGACCTGATTGAGTGTTTGTTGAATAGAAGTATTGTACCAAATAGGCTTTTTACTTTTTGGACTAATAGAATGGAAGTATTAGTAGGATATTTTGCAATTATTGGGCTTTTGTTTTGCAGTATATGACAACGCCCCCCTGAGGAAGCGATAGGTGAAACACGCATCAAGCTGTGGGTGGCTGCCCGATCTCCATCATTTCCACTTGATCACATTTGATTGATCTTTCTCATTGTGTACCTAGTGGGCACTTATGATTTTGGTTACTTAGTCCCACTTTGGTTTATGCCCACTATGGATAAAATGCACATTACTTCTGTTATACTATAACTGGGCTGCAATCCTCCTCCTTCTGTTATACTATAACTGGGCTGCACAGCAGGGCGCCACATTTGGATCACCTGTACTGAGAAGCCTCTGGCTTTTCAGAGGGTGGTCTCAGAAGCCAAGCTGCTAGAGCCAAATTCTGAGGGGCCGGATGGAAAATCTGGCCCTAATGCAGCAGATCGTGGATTCGAGGAAGCATCAATGGATCATCCATTCTTAGACTGCTCAATGTTCCGAACCATGCTCTTTTTGGCCACATTGGAGCTATTAGGATAGTCTTGAGCCCTTCCGACCTGATTTTTTGTAAAGTCCTTGGTATTAACAGAATCAGGGGAAAAGCATTAGCGAGCCCAACTTTCCAAGGGTGAGCGAATGCATCTATCCCTGTTGCTGAATCCTCGGGTTTCAAAGAGAAAAAGGCTCTTACTTTTGCGTTTTCCTGGTTCGCAAACAGGTCCACATCTGGGTATTCCCACTTTTGAACAATCATCTGAAATATCTTCGAGTTCATGCTCCACTCCCCTGGATGAATGTATTTTCTGCTCAGAAGATCTGCATGATAGTTGTCGGAGCCCCTCAGATGCAGAGCCGATAAGGATAGTAGATTATGCTCCGCCCAGTGGAAGATCCTTTCGGAGATCATCTGTAACCTCCTGTTTCTTGTACTTCCCTGATGTCTCAAGTGGGCTATAGTTGTCATATTGTCCGAGTAGACTCTGACATTCGACCCCTGAAGCACAGTAGTGGCTGCCCATAGGGTTTCTTCCACCACTTTCATTTCTCTTAAGTTTGAGTACTGCTCTGCTATTTCTTGCGACCAGACCCCTTGGAAGGCCACGTGGGAGACTACTGCTCCCCATCCTCTTTTGCTTGCGTCTGTTTTGACGGATAACAAGGGAAGTTGAATCCATGCTGAACTTTTCTCCAGATTTCCTGGACAGAGCCACCAATTTAAAGATGCTTTCACCTTCTCTGGCAGATGAATTCTGTTGGAGAGGGAACTTGGAGATCTGTCCCAACAGGAAAGGATGTAGTTTTGAAGGACCCTTGAATGCGCTTGAGCCCAAGGTACCGCCTAAATAAATGAGGTCATGGACCCGAGGACGGACATGGCGAATCTTAATGACACTCCTCTCTGGTTCTTTAGTGCATAAACTTTCGACCTCAACTGAATCTGCTTCTCTTTTGGCAGAAAAGAGGCTTGTTGCTGAGAATCCAGGCGAATTCCCAAGGAGGTCTTCATGGTGGAGGGAATCAGATCTGACTTTTGGTAGTTTATCAACCATCCCAAGGATTCCAGGATCTGGAGGGTCATCTGGAGGTCTCTTTCCAAACTTGAAACCGAGGGAACCATCACCAAAAAATTGTCTAAATATGGGACGATGCAGATATTCAGTTTCCTTAGATAAACCTACTACCTCTGCCATGATCTTTGTAAACAGGCGGGGTGCTGACGAAATGCCGAAGGGGAGTACATTGAATTGAAAATGAAGTACCTCTCGGTTCTGAGTTACAGCAAATCTGAGAAATTTTCTGTAATCCGGATGAATTGGCACGTGGTAGTAAGCCTCTGGCTGGTCTACTGTTGCCACAACAAATCCTTTTCCAATCAATAAGCTGCCATTGAGGAAGGAAGCTCGCAATTCTGCCTCCTACCTTCTTGGCGTCATCGTCTGTCCTGCCTAGAACCTTGAAAGATATTCCTACCTATTCCCCCTTTTGTGTAACTCCAGCGACCAGTTTTACCCTTGCCTCTGTACTGAAATGCTTGCTGCTGTTGTTGTTGAGGGAGAAGAAATGGTCTCTTTCTGAAACTTTTTGGATTCTTTGGCTCTGGCAGAGACTTCTTCTTGACGGATGCTTTCTCCAACAACTCGTCTAGCACCGCCCCAAACATATACTCTCCTTTAAATGGAATGGAACAAAGCTTAGATTTTGATGCGTTGTCCCCACTCCACATCTTCAACCACAGAGCTCTTCTCATAGAATTTGATAATGCTGCCGATCTTGCCGCAATCTTGACCGACTCCGCCAAGGCATCCGCTAGGAATCCAGTGGCCTTCTGCAGAAAAGGAAGAGATGCTAGGAGGTCCTCTTGAGTGGTACCTTTCCAGAGATGTTCCTCTAGTTGTTGGAGCCAGAGGAACATGGAACGAGCTACACAAGTTGAAGCGATATTAGACTTCAGTGAAGCCGCCGATGTTTCCCATGCCTTCCTTAGAAGGCTGTCCATCTTCCTATCCATAGGATTTTTGAGCTGTGACGAGTCTTCAAAGGGAAGGGTTGTTTTCTTCGCAACCCTTGCCACCTGTACATCAACCTTCGGGACTTCCATCCATAGCTTAGCCGCCTTTTCATCTAGAGGGAATCTATCCTTCATTTCTCCTGCCATAGTAAGCCTTTTCTCAGGTGACTCCCATTCATCCAAAATAAGACTCCAAATGTTGTCATGCACAGGGAACACTACCTTCTTCTTGGATTTCAGACCGCCAAACATTTCATCCTGAACTGTACGGGTTTCCTTCTCCTCTTCCACCTGCATCGTGTCTCTCACCTGCGACAACAATTCCTCCATATTCTCAGACGAAAAGTAATATTTCCTATCTTCCTCATGATCTTCACTTAGGACCCCTTCTTCCGGTTCCTCCATAGACCCTAATTCTGAATCAGAGGTCTACCTAACCGTATATTTTCTCCTTTTGGGGGGAGATGGACCTTCAGCTCTGGCTTGTGAGAAGGAGGCTAGGGAAGATTGTATTTCCTGCCGAACCATTCCCCTGACTTCTTCCATAAGGGAAGGCTGTTCTTCCTTCACAATGTTGTCAGTGCATTTCCAGCATAGGGGTTTCTTATGCCCTGAAGCCAGCTTTTTTATACAGATGGCACATTTGCAAACTGTAGTGCTTTCTCCCACTGTCGGTGCCGGATCCTTGTCTCCCTAAATTAAAAATAAAAAAAGGGGAGATTTAAAATATATTTAGGATCCTGCTCAAAAGAGAGTGGGGAATAACCTAGGACCTAGTACTTACTGGGGCCGGGTTAGCGCTGGGCTCTGCAGACGCAGGCTTTGGAACAGCACCCTCCATAGTAGCAGAATATTCTGTCCTACCTTAATGGAGTCTTCTCATCTGGGTCTTTTATAGGGGAGACCGAGATCCAGTGCCAAATTTTCACCTATCTGGTGAAGGATCCTCATTTTCAGGGCAAACCGCGGCTTCTCCTTTTGAATTTCCCGCCGCGGCCCCATGCGTTCCACGGTGGAACGCACCAGAAGTGACGTCCCGCTGGCCAAAAGCCTGACTTCCGGCACGCCGCCATGGAGGACAGAGGAGACTCTGGCCGGGGAGCTACAGGAGGCCCCCAGCCCCCAAAACCCTACTCGGCTTTACACGCAGGCGAGTGTGTGTGTGGGGGGTCTCGCTCTCAAGGAGACACGGGAGCTGCAAAGGAAGGAAGGTCGGAGGCGATCGCTCCCTGCAGCCCGGCAGGTAAATTTAATAGGGCCCTGCTTGCCGGCTGCAGGCACCCCAGGTAACCTCTTCATCCCATAGGGACAGGAAAACACTGGGGATTGTAGCGGGAAGGGGCTATTTAACCTCTTGTTTTCCTGTCCCTAATTAGGATGGGGAGGCTACCTCCAGGTGTGCTGTCATGGAGGGGATTGGAGAAAATAACATTATACTTACCTTCTGATGGCCCCCGGTCTTTTCTCCACTGCGTCCGGTCTCTTGTACGGCTCGCGGTGGTGTGAAAGGACCTTCCATGACATCATTTAGTTATGTGACAGGTCACGCGACCGCCGTGACCAGTTGAACATCCGCAACAAGACCACAGAGAAACAAATCAAGAAGAAACGTCACACTCACCGGAGTGTTGATCAGGTTCAGGAGATACTTCTTTCCCTCGTAAGTGTAAAACAGAGACGCAGTCAGGGCCTTCACCGTAATCCCGCACTCCCTCTCCACCTGCAGCTTGTCCAGAACTTGCTTATTGGAGGAGGCTTTTGGCATACAACCTGAGGGAAGGAGCGAGACACCAGAATCCACACTGTTAGATCGTAGTGGCAGTGTCTCCCTCCATACTAGTCTGTCAATGGTAGCTTGTTTCTGTGTTTTATATATGTATTTTAGGTGTGTAAACCCTCTTCATGTGTACAGCAGCCTGGAATGAACGCTGCTTAAAAAATAAATAATAGAGTAAGGCCTCATTCAGACTTTCATCAGCTTTGTTTTGCATCCGAGAAACTCTAAACTTTGATTTGGATCAAAATTCGACAGGTCAACGTGTTTCAGTGAAAAATACGCGGTCCGCAGAAATATGTGAACAGCCCTAGACTATAATAGATATGAGCTCTGTGAAAAACATGGATCGAGCTCGTACGAAATCCAACATTTCATTCTATAAATCTACATAAATTAAGTAACGTGCCAAATTGATTTTTTTTTGGTTTATGTTTTGTTTATGTACGGAGGGAAAGTTCCCAGTGCTAGTGTCTAGCTCACTGATTTTCCTTGCTTGGTGCCTGACGTCCCAAAAAACTGACAGTGAGCTATCAATCAAGATAAAGAGGCTGGTGCTGGGCAGGGAAGCAACCTTGGAAGGCTGAGGCTTGGTTAGTGCTCCGTTACACCCAGAGCACTCAGAAATGCAGCATGTAAATCTATGGATTTAGCTTTCCAAATCCTGCATGGTCATGAATGGGAATTGGAGGGAGGGGTATATCTGATGGATACCCTTAAATTGTTAATTGGCAATTGCAGTTCACATAGTTGCATATTACTTAATCATTAGAGCTACAAAAATTTGCACTTCAAGCACCAGTAAAACAGAGGCCAAAAAAGATTCCTTAGAGGCATCTGGTCACTATTAGTGATGATCGAGCGTGTTCTATCAACCCCTTCGGCGAGCACGCTCAGGTGCTCGCCGAGTATTTTGGCATGCTCGGCATTTCTTTTAAGGTCGCCGTGCCTGCAAGTGTCACGGCTGTTAGCGTGCTCGCTGAATGGGTTCATAGAACACGCTCAATCATCACTAGTCACTATACATTAGTATACAATAAAAAAACACATATCACATAGTGAATAACACAGACACTATTCAATACAGCAGGGTTGAGGTGTACTTTGTGGGACAAAATTACAGCATTTTTGAAAGACGCCATTCACTTTACTGTGCAACATATAGAAAAAAAAGGGCAATGAATTCCAAATAAAGTGAAATGGTGCAGAAGAAAACGAAAACATTTTACT
Source organism: Phyllobates terribilis (assembly GCF_046119375.1). Classification (NCBI taxonomy): domain Eukaryota; kingdom Metazoa; phylum Chordata; class Amphibia; order Anura; family Dendrobatidae; genus Phyllobates; species Phyllobates terribilis. Next base: position 889,453 of record NW_027363222.1, on the reverse strand, counting down.
GCTTTTAAAAAATTCTAAACTTTGCAAACAAATTGTTTGGCTTGTGTTTCAATTTTCTAAGACCGTTTTTAATACCATTTTGGGGTACAACTTTTTGATTGCTCCATCAAATGTATAGTCGTAAGTTACTTACCGGTAACGGGATTTTTCAGAGACAGCACCACGAGAGAGGGGATCCGCCCACCAAGGAGAGGAAACCTACAGGCTTAAAAGGGCGCCACCTCTCTCCCGCCTCAGTTGGGATTACAGAGCATTGAGAGGACTGCCAGGTTAATAAACACAGCAAACAATCACAAAATTGCCATACCAGACGACACCTATTGAGTGTGATATTATAATTAATAAAAGGGGAGTGTTCCCACAAACGTGAAAGGAGGAAATATAAGGGTGCTGTCATGGTCTCCGAAAAATTCCATTACCGGTATGTAATTTAAGATTTTATCGGTCGACCATGACAGCACCACGAGAGAATTACAGAGATGAAGTAATCTATTGAAGGACCACAGCCTGGAACACTCTTCTCCCAAAGGTGAGGTCAGCCGATACACCCATATCTAACCTATCGTGTCTATGGAATGTAGAGGGACAGGACCAGGTAGCAGCCTTACATATGTCTTCTATCGAGACACCTGTCTTCTCAGCCCAGGAGGGGTGGGGTGGGATGAGCCTTCAGCCCTTCTGGCACTTCCTCGCCGCTAGATGTACAGACCAAAAGTTTGGACACATTTTCTCATTTAAAGATTCTTCTGTATTTTCATGACTATGAAAATTGTACATTCACACTGAAGACATCAAAACTATGAATTAACACATGTGGAATTATATACTTAACAAAAAAGTGTGAAACAACTGAAAATATGTCTTATATTCTAGGTTCTTCAAAGTAGCCACCTTTTGCTTTGATGACTGCTTTGCACACTCTTAGCATTCTCTTGATGAGCTTCAAGAGGTAGTCACCGGAAATTGTTTTCACTTCACAGGTATGCCTTGTCAGGTTTAATAAGTGGGATTTCTTGCCTTATAAATGGGGTTGGGACCATCAGTTGTGTTGTGCAGAAGTCTGGTGGATACACAGCTGATAGTCCTACTGAACAGACTGTTAGAATTTGTATTATGGCAAGAAAAAAGCAGCTAAGTAAAGAAAAACGAGTGGCCATCATTACTTTAAGAAATGAAGGTCAGTCAGTCCGAAAAATTGGGAAAACTTTGAAAGTGTCCCCAAGTGCAGTTGCAAAAACCATCAAGCGCTACAAAGAAACTGGCTCACATGAGGACCGCCCCAGGAAAGGAAGACCAAGAGTCACCTCTGCTTCTGAGGATAAGTTTATCCGAGTCACCAGCTTCAGAAATCGCAGTTTAACAGCAGCTCAGATTAGAGACCAGTTCAATGCCACACAGAGTTCTAGCAGCAGACACATCTCTTCAACAACTGTTAAGAGGAGACTTTGTGCAGCAGGCCTTCATGGTAAAATAGCTGCTAGGAAACCACTGCTAAGGACGGGCAACAAGCAGAAGAGACTTGTTTGGGCTAAAGAACACAAGGAATGGACATTAGACCAGTGGAAATCTGTGCTTTGGTCTGATGAGTCCAAATTTGAGATCTTTGGTTCCAACCACCGTGTCTTTGTGCGACGCAGAAAAGGTGAACGGATGGACTCTACATGCCTGGTTCCCACCGTGAAGCATGGAGGAGGAGGTGTGATGGTGTGGGGGTGCTTTGCTGGTGACACGGTTGGGGATTTATTCAAAATTGAAGGCATACTGAACCAGCATGGCTACCACAGCATCTTGCAGCGGCATGCTATTCCATCTGGTTTGCGTTTAGTTGGACCATCATTTATTTTTCAACAGGACAATGACCCCAAACACACCTCCAGGCTGTGTAAGGGCTATTTGACCAAGAAGGAGAGTGATGGGGTGCTACGCCAGATAACCTGGCCTTCACAGTCACCAGACCTGAACCCAGTTGTTTCACACTTTTTTGTTAAATATATAATTCCACATGTGTTAATTCATAGTTTTGATGCCTTCAGTGTGAATGTACAATTTCCATAGTTAAGAAAATACAGAAAAATCTTTAAATGCGAAGGTGTGTCCAAACTTTTGGTCTATACTGTATATGATAGAGAAATGGCCTCCTAATTCCATCTAGCTATGGTGGACATCGTGACCTTAGACCGTTCCTAGCCCCTTGGTAGGATATAAACAACGAGTTATCTTTCCTAAAGCTTTTGGTAACTGAATGGTACCTAACCACACATCTCCTCACTTCTAACGTATGTAACTCCACCTCTTTCTGGTTACTAGGATGTGGACAAAAGGAGGGTAGGAGGACTTCCTGAAGTCTGTGGAAACGAGTAGCTACCTTAGGGAGAGAGAGTGATTTTTAGACCAGATCCTGCCTATCATCCAGAATTTGAGTAAACGGCGAGGCCATAGACAGGGTCTGGATGTCACTAATGCTCCTGGCCGAGGTTAAAGATATTAAAGCGGTCTTAAGAGAGAGGGATTTAAGGGTTGCTCACTATTAGCTCAAACGGCGAGCTAGTCAAGGCCTTTAGAACCAAATTTAAATCCCAGGGAACCAAGCTGCTTTTAATAATGAGTCTAGATCTAAAAGCTGCCTTAATGAACCGAGAAACCCAGTAGCTACAAGCTACATCACAGCTATATAGGGCACCCAAGGCAGAAATCTGTACTTTAAGGGTGCTGGTGGATAACCCTAGTTCAAGACCTTTTTGTAAAAACTCCAAAGATTTGTCCTATTGGCACCCCTTCCCCATCAACCCCAGAACCAGAGAAAGACAAAAACTTTCTCCAACTTGTGGCATAAATCTGGGTTGTAACAGGTTTTCTGCTGTGCAGGATGGTTACTAGACCTTTGGAAAAACCTTTCTGATTTGGCAGTGTCCTTTCAAGTTCCACACCGTCAAGTGGAGGCTAGTTGCTTGAGGATGGAATATCGGACCCCGGAGAAGGAGATATGGAATCTCTGGAAGAACCCAAGGATCGGAGATGGACATGTTCCTCAGGCATGAGAACCAGGGCCTCCTGGGCCAAAAGGGTGCGATCAGCAGAACCCTGGCCTTCTCCTCCCTGATCTTTCTTATTACCATGAGAAGAACAGCCAACCAGGGGGGGAGGAGTCATACGCCAGGCTGAAATACCAACGTATCAGGAAAGCGTCCACAGCTAGAGGATTTAGGGAACACAAGATCTTTGTCTTCCGATTTAGTTTTGTGGCAAACGGATCTACCTGACCGGAGGCCCCCCCATCTTCGGCTATTTGGGTAAAAATTCCTTGATTTAGTTCCCATTCCCCTTGCATCAGAGGATAGCAGCTTAGGAAATCTGCTCTCATGTTTTCTTTTTCCATTATATGGAGGGCAATCAGGGAAAGGAGGTGACTTTCTGTAATCTGGAAGAGATGATCTGTCACTCTCATCAGCGATCTTGACCATATATCCCCCTGGTGGTTCACATATGCTACCGCAACTAGATTATCCAAGAGGATCTTTACATTCTGGCCCTGAAGGAAAGGTAAGAAATTATTCACCGCCTTGTCTACCGCCAGAAGTTCTTTTGAGGAGAGACCCTTTTCAATATCTGACCAGGTCCCCTGGGCTACCATATCTCCCAGATGGGCTCCCCACCCTCTCGGACTCGCATCTGTGGTAATTGTTCTAGTGACCCTAAGTACCCAGGGAACCCCTCGAGATAGGTTAGGCTCATCCTGCCACCACTATAAAGATTTTACTGACCGGGGTGATAAGGACATCTTCCAAGTGCCCCTTAAGAGAAACTTCATTATGTAGCACATCCCACTGTAGAACTGTGGCGCCCCTGAAGGTTCGACCGCCACAGGGATGCTGCACTTCTGTAATGGAGTGTAGTGTTCCTCCTCCGAGGTAAGAACAGCGTGATGGTCGGGACCCAACCTTTGCATCCAACACCACATTTCTCCACCAGGGGGGCTAGTATGCACCAGGTGCTGCCCTCCTGGTTACAGGGAGACTGGGGAACCAAGAGTGAGGGGAACCAGTTAGTGGGTGAGGGTTGAGGACTTACAATTTAGTGACACTTTAAATTTCATATTTAATAAAAAGCCATCTTTGGTTTTGGTCTTTGTGCTGTTAATTACTGTGAGGTATTGTGATCTCCCACCCTGAACGTGGATCCTGTGTGGACCTGCAGTGGATGGAGACACAGCCCTCATACCCCAGCCTTGGGACGGGGGGCAGGTTGCAGACGAGGAATGTCTCAACCCGGTCAAGGACCACGACCAAGAAGGCCCGGAGCTTAAGAGTGTAGCTCCACAGCTAATGGATCCCGGGGAGGATGCAGACGGAGCAGTGTACGCCACCTGTCCTCACCATCTGATATATTCAGAGGGAGTCCGGCTGCAAGAGGGGTAACGGCCCCGACACCCGACCTTGCTTCTCCATGTCCTGGTTGGTAAAGCCTGGTAGGCCCAGAGGATCCCATCGGGTATCGGAAGGAGCGGAGCTGCCACCCGTGCCCTTGTTCTGAGAGGAGTTCAGAGGGAGACCCGGCCTATCTACACACACAGACAGGAGAGGATACGGTCTGTAGTTCAGGAACACTCTGGTGCGGGGTCCCGATTGAATGCTGGACTTGCTCGGAGGTTGTCGGACCCCCATCCCTGGTGACTGCAGGACTCCGTGGGGATCAGGGAGTCGCCTTCCTTCTGCCATCTCTAATGTGAGTAAAGCCTTGGAAGTTCACCCCTATGGCCTCCGGACTGCTTATTCTGCGCTACACCGCGCGACGTGGCATCCTTTCTTCCTCCACTACTACCCCCTCCATCCTTCCTGTCCCTCTGCCCTGAGGCCTTGCTCCGCCTGTGGGGAGTAGTAATAACTCTGGCCGCCGTAACACTATGCCTCAGCGGACTGCAGCGGCGCTGGTGGCCTTCACCAGGTGCCACAGGTGGCGTAGTCGTAAATCAGCCACTCAAACGGATAAGCCCACACCATCTCTTTTAATGTGACGGCCCTGAGCACGGGTCGGGTCCGGGCCACGGCTGCACCCCATCTCTCCATCACAGGACCCGACTCCGAGTCCCCCATCTCCCAGGGTAAAGAAAAGGGCTTTTTCGAGTAAGAGACGTCACGCTATCACTTGTGGGGGGTTTCTGCTGTTTTCGCATGTCAGGGGCTCTCCAAATGTGATATGGCATCCACTTTTTTCATATGGCATTTTGTTTTCATAATGGCATTACGGCATTCATTTTAATATGGTGATATGGCATTCAGTCTTTTTTGCGTTCAAAAAGTCGAAACGGTGCTCCTTCCCTTCCGAGCCCTGTCATGTGCCCAAACAATAGTTTTCCCCCACATATGGGGTATCAACATGCTCAGTAGAAATTACACAACAAATTTTGTGGTTCATTTTATCTTGTTACCCTTGTGAAAATAAAAAAATTGGGGCTATAGCAAAATTTTTGTGAAAAAAAGTAAAATGTTCATTTTTCTTTCCACATTGCTTTAGTTCCTTTTGGGTATTTTCTGTCATAAAGGCCCCTCAAAGTCACTTCAAATGTGATGTGGTCCCTAAAAAAATGGTTCTGTAAATTTTGTTGGAAAAATTAGAAATCGCTGGTCAACTTTTAAACCTTCTAACTTCCTAACAAAAAAAATGTTTTAAAAATTGTGCTGATGTAAAGTAAACATATGAGAAATGTTATTTATTAACTATTTTGTGTGACATAACTCTCTGGAATTAAAAGTTTGAAAATTGCAAAATTATCAAAATTTTCACCAAATTGTCATATCAAAATTGGTTACCACTATCATGAAGTACAATATGTCACTAAACACAATCTCAGAATCAGTGGGATCCATTGTAAAATAAGAAGAAAATAATAAAATCCTTATACTCACATGTCCTATGTGTCCCTAGCTGTAATTCTCTGACCGCTGACGCTGAGGAGCCGAGGAGAATGAGCCGCTCCGGCGAGCGGGCCCTGAAGCTGAGCTCAGGAGCGGTGTCCTGTCACTCAGTGAGCGCAGCTCCGGGGCCACTATCCGGGGAACACTTAGGACCATAGGCAGATTATAATGAGGGCAATCTGGGCTACCGCCCGGGGCCCCGGGGCTCCGGGGAGCCCCGGGGGGTCCATGGCCAAGCTTAAAGGATCCCTCACTTTACACACTTAACATCTTTTATCCATTGTTAAAAAGCGTCATAGATTTCAAGCTTTTTTCATAGTGTTTTTCACCCTTGAATTTGTTCCAGAAAATGAAGTATTGCTCCTGGAAAATTAATGTAATTACACATGTGTTGGTATAGATATGTTTATTTCATTTGTATGTAATGGAACAACACAAAAAAAACAAACAAAAAAGGCAAATTGGACATAATTTCACACAAAACTCCCAAAATGGGCCAAACCAAAATGTTGGCACTTTTCCAAAGTTGTAGGTAAACAACTTTGTTTCAAGCATATGATGCTCATTCAAACTCACCTGTGGCAAGTAACAGGTTTGAGCAATATGAAATCATACCTGAAACCAGATAAAAAGGTGAGAAATTTACATATTCTTTGCATTGTATGACTGTGTGTGCCAAACTAAGCATGGAGAACACAAAGAGGAGAAGAGAACTGTCTGAGGAGTTGAGAACCAAAATTGTTGAAAAATATCAACAATCTCAAGGTTACAAATTAATCTCCAGAGATCTTGATGTTCCTTTGTCCATGGTGCGCAACATTATCAAGAAGTTTACAACCCATGGCACTGTAGCTAATCTCTCTGGATGTGGACAGCCGAGAAAAATTGATGAAAGGTTGCAACGCAGGATAGTCCAAATGGTGGATAAGCAACCCCAATCAAGTTCCAAAGATATTCAAGCTGTCCTGCATGCTCAGGGTGCATCAATGTCAGCGTGAACTATATGTAGTCTTTTGAATGAAATGAATCACCATGGCAGGAGACCCAGGAGGACCCCACTGCTGACATAGATACATAAAAAAGCTAGACTACAATTTACCAATATGTGCGTGAGTAAGCCTAAATCCTTTTGGGAAATCATCTTGTGGACAGATGAAACCAAGATAGAGCTTTTTGGTGAAGCACATCATTCTACTGTTTACCAAAAATGGAATGAGGACTGCAAAGAAAAGAACACAGTACCTACAGTCATATATGGTGGAGGTTCAAAGATGTTTTGGGGTTGTTTTGTTGCCTCTGGCACTCATTGCTTTGACTGCGTGCAAAGCATCATGAAATCTGAAGATTACCAAAGGATTTTGGGTCACAATGTAGTGTCTATTGTCAGAAAGCTGGGTTTGCGTCCTAGGTCATGGGACTTCGAGCAGGACAATTACCCCAAACATATTTCAAGAAGCACCAAGAAATGGATGGGAACAAAGTGCTGGAGAGTTCTGAAGTGGCAGCAATGAGTCCGGATCTAAATCCTTTTGAACACCTGTGGATTTAGATCCGGACTCATTGCTTAGTCCGGATCTAAATTGCTCTTAAAATTGCTCTTGGGAGGTGACACACTTCACATATGGGAGACCTGGGACAGTTTGCAAAAGAAGAGTGGTCTACATACTTTTATATATATATATATATATATATATATATATATACATATATATATATATATGTATAATACTTGACACCTAATGGGAGCCAAAGGCCAAGGAAGGGGGCATTGTCCTAAGTAGGGGCCACAGAGGGAGACATTATTTTAATTGGGGTCCAAGGAGGGGGACATTATTTTAAATGGGGGCCCCAAGAGGGGACATTATTGTAAATTTTGTCTAAAAAGGGGGGCATCATACCATGGGAGCAAAAGGGGAACATTATGATAAATGGTGGCCAAAGAAGGGGACTTTATTCTAAATGAGGACCAAAAAGAGAGACATTGTACTACAGGGGGCCAAAGAGAGTTATATATAATAATATTTTTTATTTAATTTCTATATTTAGTAGAGACATGTACAAACTGAATAAGACAATACAGATTATCACATAATTCATGACATACTAAGAGGAGTGAAGGCCCTGCTAACAAGCTTACAGTCTATGAAGATATAGGAGTGACACAAAAGATAAAAAGGTGCTTGTCATGTATGGTCCGGCCATGATTATTATAAACAGGGGAATTCAAATACCATTACATGAACCAGTCATCAGCCAGAATCTGTATAAGTACAGATACAAGGAGCTGTAGAGTGCATGGAGGCTGTGGATACAGATGAGTGAAGGGACCAGATTCTGGAGAAAATTAAGGAAGGGAGAACAGGGCATAGTTAGATTAACCATATTCTGTGGGATAGTGCATTCCAGAGAACTGCTGCAGCACAAGAGAAGTCCTGAAGATGGGGGTAGAAGGTTTTGATTACAGAGGATGCTAGTCTTAGGTAGATAGTTGATTTTACATTTCTGGATTCTGTAGATTTGTGATTTGTATTAAACAAAAAAAAAAAACAACAACAATCCGAGGTGTCAGTATTCTTTAATGAGGACATAGCCCTCATGGTTTGTAATTCCAGTGTGTGATGATTAAATAAATGTTGTGATTAAGGTGCAGTTACTGCAGTATATCACAGATCAATTAATCCACAGTCACACTAGCTATGTATACGGATGTCCCCCAGGCCGATACCCCAGCAGTTGTTTCGGGATGCTTTGGCTTCTGCTGCTTTAGAAGATGCAGGTCATCCTTGTACATTTATCTGTAGAGAAATAAATGGTTCGAGGCATGGTCATTAATTTTCCACAAAGCACTCTGCTACTATGCAAGCCAAATAATTTGTCCCTTTTTCCTTTCTGTTAAATTTGGGAATTATACAATAGATAACAGTCACATATTATCCTGTATATGATATCTGACTTCTGTAATCACTGTATACCATATACCAGTCATATATTATCCTGTATACTGCAGGTGCTATACTATGTGTATAGACATCAGATGATATATAGACTCCTTCATCATATCCTATGAGCTTTATTTATTGTTGTGGAGTTCAATTGTTTCCCATGGTATTTAATGGGTATTTTTAGAAATTACTTTTGCTATGTTTTTATATTTATTTTTAATAAAGGCATTTTTTTATTGCTTCAGTTGTACGTTGTTATTGTGGCTACTAGAATGGGAGTAACACTCAATCAGGTCAAAGAAGTATAGATGCACAAGTTTGATAAAAAGATTTGGAACTTTTATTGAATTATTTAAAAGAAATTTATAAAACACACATAAAGGGGAAGTGAACCAATGAAGGTGCCTGCAGTGCTAGTAACAAGGGTAGTCAATCATTTATTCTGTTTAACAAGACTTACAAAAGGAGATCATATCAATGAACCCAGTGATAAATACATGAAGAATTAAATAAATAAATAAGTAAAAGGATCAGTATCCAAAATTCATTCATCTAGTAAGCATTAGTGGATAACAAGTACATACCTTAAAGTATCCAGCATAGATAAATGTAGTCAAAATGCCATGAAAGTATATATCTATAAATATGTCAATAGGTCATATAGAGAGAAGCCATAAAGCCCACAAGTGGTAGACAAGTGTCAATATAGGGCAAAGTCAATCATGGCCCACAAAATACAGATGGTATCACCAAGCATAGAAATAAACAGATGGAATCATCAGGCATAGAGATAAACAGAATGTAAATAAAGACAATACAACCTTTCAACTGCAGGTAAGGACAGCTGTATTGTCTTTATTTACATTCTGTTTATCTCTATGCCTGATGATTCCATCTGTTTATTTCTATGCTTGGTGATACCATCTGTATTTTGTGGGCCAAACTGCACATTAATCACAACATTTATTTAATCATCACACACTGGAATTACAAACCATGAGGGCTATGTCCTCATTAAAGAATACTGATGTAGCACCCTGAGGATTCGGCTGCTACAGGGGTATTGCACCTCACTCCAGAGGTGTGGTATTCCACTCCCGGGTAAGGATGGAGTGTGGAACTGAGCTCAGTAGGCTGCATGCACTACATACATCCCATTTCCGGGGGACAGATCAACGGTACTCCCACCAGTTTATGTGCAGGTACGACAGCGTCTGTCCCTGGCTGGAGTGGGAGGGGGGTGGAACATCCCAGTAGTGTAGGGGCAGATAGGGGAGTAGTTTGGGTAAAGCTAGGAGCTCATTGGGTGCTGGTCACCTGAGCTCACACATAGAGGTAGTATATATGGTGGGCACCATCTTAGGACAGGGTCTTTTTAGCCTGAGGAGCAGAGCAGAGAAGCTCAGCCAGGAGGGCTGACAGGGAGCTGTGGCTCCGGCTGGGCTCAGCTCCAGAGCAGAGCCTGCAGAGAGAGAGAGAGGAGTGAGAAGGACCCAGAGAGGAAACAAGAAGGAACCCCAAGATCCCAGAATAAGGACAGAAGGGTGAAGGGTTGGCGGACAAGGGTACCGGGTCCCAAGCTGGCGGAGGCCCAAAACGAACCTTAGCCAGGAACCGGAGGTCGTGGGCAGGATCTGCCACGACCCTCACCAAATCCACTAGAAAGGCACACCGAGCATAGGGTCAGGGAGCCCAGAGGAGGCTTGACCACCAAGAGACCCGAGGGAGCCGGCCAAAAGTGGATCCCTGGTGGGAACGGCCAGAGGAAGGGAGAGTCAGAAAGGAGCTCAGGACCACGCTCCGGAATTGTCTGGGGGTTGGCCGAGTCCAGGACCTGGTGGACGCAGCACGGCTCGGGTGGTCGCTCAAGGCCAGAGTGACCAAGAGAACACCAGTAAGTAAAAACCCTGAACTGCATCTCCTGACTCTGAATCTTCTTTTTGCATCATCACAACCCCCATCATCTACACCTGCTGCCCTGAGGCCATACCCCTCCCGTTGGGGGTTATACCATCACTGCTGCACATATACCACCGGCCTCAGTGGACTGCTCTGCAGCGGCGGCTTCAAAGCCGCACTCAACGGGTGGCGTAGTCGACAATCAAGTTAACATCTACTGCCATAGACTGCCACTTAGTTTGACACCCTGGGCACGGACCGGGTCACCGCCACAAGGACTACTACCCCCATCGAGATCCGGCTCCGGGTATCCCCTACAGCACTGGCCCAGGGGGCGCGTCACTGACACCTCGGATTGTTGTTGTTGTTTTTTTTTTGTTTAATACAAATCACAAATCTACAGAATCCAGAAATGTAAAATCAACTATCTACTAAGACTAGCATCCTCTGTAATCAAAACCTTCTACCCCCATCTTCAGGACTTCTCTTGTGCTGCAGCAGTTCTCTGGAATGCACTATCCCACAGAATATGGTTAATCTAACTATGCCCTGTTCTCCCTTCCTTAATTTTCTCCAGAATCTGGTCCCTTCACTCATCTGTATCCACAGCCTCCATGCACTCTACAGCTCCTTGTATCTGTACTTATACAGATTCTGGCTGATGACTGGTTCATGTAATGGTATTTGAATTCCCCTGTTTATAATAATCATGGCCGGACCATACATGACAAGCACCTTTTTATCTTTTGTGTCACTCCTATATCTTCATAGACTGTAAGCTTGTTAGCAGGGCCTTCACTCCTCTTAGTATGTCATGAATTATGTGATAATCTGTATTGTCTTATTCAGTTTGTACATGTCTCTACTAAATATAGAAATTAAATAAAAAATATTATTATATATAACTCTCTTTGGCCCCCTGTAGTACAATGTCTCTCTTTTTGGTCCTCATTTAGAATAAAGTCCCCTTCTTTGGCCACCATTTATCATAATGTTCCCCTTTTGCTCCCATGGTATGATGCCCCCCTTTTTAGACAAAATTTACAATAATGTCCCCTCTTGGGGCCCCCATTTAAAATAATGTCCCCCTCCTTGGACCCCAATTAAAATAATGTCTCCCTCTGTGGCCCCTACTTAGGACAATGCCCCCTTCTTTGGCCTTTGGCTACCATTAGGTGTCAAGTATTATACATATATATATATATATATATATATATATATATATATATGTATATATATATATATATATATATAAAAGTATGTAGACCTCTCTTCTTTTGCAAACTGTCCCAGGTCTCCCATATGTGAAGTGTGTCTCCTCCCAAGAGCAATTTTAAGAGCAATTTAGATCCGGACTAAGCAATGAGTCCGGATCTAAATCCACAGGTGTTCAAAAGGATTTAGATCCGGACTCATTGCTGCCACTTCAGAACTCTCCAGCACTTTGTTCCCATCCATTTCTTGGTGCTTCTTGAAATATGTTTGGGGTAATTGTCCTGCTCGAAGTCCCATGACCTAGGACGCAAACCCAGCTTTCTGACAATAGACACTACATTGTGACCCAAAATCCTTTGGTAATCTTCAGATTTCATGATGCTTTGCACGCAGTCAAAGCAATGAGTGCCAGAGGCAACAAAACAACCCCAAAACATCTTTGAACCTCCACCATATATGACTGTAGGTACTGTGTTCTTTTCTTTGCAGTCCTCATTCCATTTTTGGTAAACAGTAGAATGATGTGCTTCACCAAAAAGCTCTATCTTGGTTTCATCTGTCCACAAGATGATTTCCCAAAAGGATTTAGGCTTACTCACGCACATATTGGTAAATTGTAGTCTAGCTTTTTTATGTATCTATGTCAGCAGTGGGGTCCTTCTGGGTCTCCTGCCATGGTGATTCATTTCATTCAAAAGACTACATATAGTTCACGCTGACACTGATGCACCCTGAGCATGCAGGACAGCTTGAATATCTTTGGAACTTGATTGGGGTTGCTTATCCACCATTTGGACTATCCTGCGTTGCAACCTTTCATCAATTTTTCTCGGCTGTCCACATCCAGAGAGATTAGCTATAGTGCCATGGGTTGTAAACTTCTTGATAATGTTGCGCACCATGGACAAAGGAACATCAAGATCTCTGGAGATTAATTTGTAACCTTGAGATTGTTGATATTTTTCAACAATTTTGGTTCTCAACTCCTCAGACAGTTCTCTTCTCCTCTTTGTGTTCTCCATGCTTAGTTTGGCACACACAGTCATACAATGCAAAGAATATGTAAATTTCTCACCTTTTTATCTGGTTTCAGGTATGATTTCATATTGCTCAAACCTGTTACTTGCCACAGGTGAGTTTGAATGAGCATCATATGCTTGAAACAAAGTTGTTTACCTACAACTTTGGAAAAGTGCCAACATTTTGGTTTGGCCCATTTTGGGAGTTTTGTGTGAAATTATGTCCAATTTGCCTTTTTTGTTTGTTTTTTTGTGTTGTTCCATTACATACAAATGAAATAAACATATCTATACCAACACATGTGTAATTACATTAATTTTCCAGGAGCAATACTTCATTTTCTGGAACAAATTCAAGGGTGAAAAACACTATGAAAAAAGCTTGAAATCTATGACGCTTTTTAACAATGGATAAAAGATGTTAAGTGTGTAAAGTGAGGGATCCTTTAAGCTTGGCCATGGACCCCCCGGGGCTCCCCGGAGCCCCGGGGCCCCGGGCGGTAGCCCAGATTGCCCTCATTATAATCTGCCTATGGTCCTAAGTGTTCCCCGGATAGTGGCCCCGGAGCTGCGCTCACTGAGTGACAGGACACCGCTCCTGAGCTCAGCTTCGGGGCCCGCTCGCCGGAGCGGCTCATTCTCCTCGGCTCCTCAGCGTCAGCGGTCAGAGAATTACAGCTAGGGACACATAGGACATGTGAGTATAAGGATTTTATTATTTTCTTCTTATTTTACAATGGATCCCACTGATTCTGAGATTGTGTTTAGTGACATATTGTACTTCATGATAGTGGTAACCAATTTTGATATGACAATTTGGTGAAAATTTTGATAATTTTGCAATTTTCAAACTTTTAATTCCAGAGAGTTATGTCACACAAAATAGTTAATAAATAACATTTCTCATATGTTTACTTTACATCAGCACAATTTTTAAAACATTTTTTTTGTTAGGAAGTTAGAAGGTTTAAAAGTTGACCAGCGATTTCTAATTTTTCCAACAAAATTTACAAAACCATTTTTTTAGGGACCACATCACATTTGAAGTGACTTTGAGGGGCCTTTATGACAGAAAATACCCAAAAGGAACTAAAGCAATGTGGAAAGAAAAATGAACATTTTACTTTTTTTCACAAAAATTTTACTATAGCCCCAATTTTTTTATTTTCACAAGGGTAACAAGATAAAATGAACCACAAAATTTGTTGTGTAATTTCTACTGAGCATGTTGATACCCCATATGTGGGGGAAAACTATTGTTTGGGCACATGACAGGGCTCGGAAGGGAAGGAGCACCGTTTCGACTTTTTGAACGCAAAAAAGACTGAATGCCATATCACCATATTAAAATGAATGCCGTAATGCCATTATGAAAACAAAATGCCATATGAAAAAAGTGGATGCCATATCACATTTGGAGAGCCCCTGACATGCGAAAACAGCAGAAACCCCCCACAAGTGATAGCGTGACGTCTCTTACTCGAAAAAGCCCTTTTCTTTACCCTGGGAGATGGGGGACTCGGAGTCGGGTCCTGTGATGGAGAGATGGGGTGCAGCCGTGGCCCGGACCCGACCCGTGCTCAGGGCCGTCACATTAAAAGAGATGGTGTGGGCTTATCCGGGTTGAGTGGCTGATTTACGACTACGCCACCTGTGGCACCTGGTGAAGGCCACCAGCGCCGCTGCAGTCCGCTGAGGCATAGTGTTACGGCGGCCAGAGTTATTACTACTCCCCACAGGCGGAGCAAGGCCTCAGGGCAGAGGGACAGGAAGGATGGAGGGGGTAGTAGTGGAGGAAGAACGGATGCCACGTCGCGCGGTGTAGCGCAGAATAAACAGTCCGGAGGCCATAGGGGTGAACTTCCAAGGCTTTACTCACATTAGAGATGGCAGAAGGAAGGCGACTCCCTGATCCCCACGGAGTCCTGCAGTCACCAGGGATGGGGGTCCAACAACCTCCGAGCAAGTCCAGCATTCAATCGGGACCCCGCACCAGAGTGTTCCTGAACTACAGACCGTATCCTCTCCTGTCTGTGTGTGTAGATAGGCCGGGTCTCCCTCTGAACTTCTCTCAGAACAAGGGCACGGGTGGCAGCTCCGCTCCTTCCGATACCCGATGGGATCCTCTGGGCCTACCAGGCTTTACCAACCAGGACATGGAGAAGCAAGGTCGGGTGTCGGGGCCGGTACCCCTCTTGCAGCCGGACTCCCTCTGAATATATCAGATGGTGAGGACAGGTGGCGTACACTGCTCCGTCTGCATCCTCCCCGGGATCCATTAGCTGTGGAGCTACACTCTTAAGCTCCGGGCCTTCTTGGTCGTGGTCCTTGACCGGGTTGAGACATTCCTCGTCTGCAACCTGCCCCCCGTCTCAAGGCTGGGGTATCAGGGCTGTGTCTCCATCCACTGCAGGTCCACGCAGGATCCACGTTCAGGGTGGGAGATCACAATACCTCACAGTAATTAACAGCACAAAGACCAAAACCAAAGATGGCTTTTTATTAAATATGAAATTTAAAGTGTCACTAAATTGTAAGTCCTCAACCCTCACCCACTAACTGGTTCCCCTCACTCTTGGTTCCCCAGTCTCCCTGTAACCAGGAGGGCAGCACCTGGTGCATACTAGCCCCCCTGGTGGAGAAATGTGGCGTTGGATGCAAAGGTTGGGTCCCGACCATCACGCTGTTCTTACCTCGGAGGAGGAACACTACACTCCATTACAGAAGTGCAGCATCCCTGTGGCGGTCGAACCTTCAGGGGCGCCACAGTTCTACAGTGGGATGTGCTACATAATGAAGTTTCTCTTAAGGGGCACTTGGAAGATGTCCTTATCACCCCGGTCAGTAAAATCTTTATAGTGGTGGCAGGATGAGCCTAACCTATTGACGCGCCCCCTGGGCCATATTCTTTAGGGGAATACCCGGAGCCGGATCAGATGGGGGTTGTAGTCTCCGAGTGGCTGTGACCCGGTCCGTGCCCAGGGTGTCAAGCTCAGAGTATGTGGCAGTCCTACAGATGTTACAAAGTTCTTTATGTCGACTACGCCACCCGTTGCATTGCGGTCACTACGGCCGCCGCTGCAGCAGGGTCCGCTGAGGCTGATGGTGTTGGTGCAGCTTTAGATAGTATAACCCCCAACGGGAGGGGTATAGCCTCAGGGGGTCAGGTGCAGAGGATGGGGGTTGTGGTGGTGCAGCGTAGATGTTAATTAAAGACAGAGTCGGGTTGTGCAGTTCAGGGTGTTTACTTACTGCAGATATTCCGGTCACTCCGGCCTTGAGTGACCACCCGAGCCGTGCTGCGTCCACCAGGTCCTGGATTCAGCCAACCCCCAAGCAAGTCCGGAGCGTGTCCCTGAGCCCTCCTTCTTGTCCTTTCTTCTGGCCGTCCCCACCAGGGATCCACCTAGGTCCAGCTCCCTCGGGCCTTCTGTTGGGAGACCCTTGGCCTTGGGTTCCCTGACCCTACACGTGGTTTGCCTTCAGGGTGGATGTGGTGGGTGGCCGTGGCAGATCCTGCCCATGGCCTCCGGTCTCTGGCTGAGGTATGCTTTAGCCCCCACCAGTTTGGGATCCGGTACCCTGTTGCCAACTCTTCACCCGGTGATTTTATTTGGGTTCTCAGAGTTCCTTCTGTCTCCCCCTCTCTGGGTCTTTCTTGTTCTCCTCTCTCACTCTCTCTGGGGCTTGGAGCTGCTCTTCTCCTCTGCTCTGCTCTTCAGGTTACACTCTGACAGACTGACCCTGATCTTAGATGGTGCCCACCTTAAATACTCCCTCTATGTGTGAGCTCAGGTGACCAGCACCCAATGAGCTCCTATCTTTACCCAGGCTGCTCCCCCTATCTGCCCCTACACTACTGGGATGTACCACCCCCCTCCCACTCCAGCCAGGAACAGACTCGGTCGTACCTGCACATTTCTAAGTGGGAGTACCGTTGGTCTGCTCCTCGGAAATGGGATGTGTGTAGTGCATGCAGCTTACTGAGCTCAGATCCACACTCCATCCTTACCCGGGAGTGGAATACCACACCTCTGGGTTGAGGTGCAATACCCCTGTAGCAGCCGAATCCTCAGGGTGCTACATTCCCCCCTGGTAAATCACAGCACGTCCTCGGGCTGTAAGATATAAAACATCATCCAAACATACAATTTTTTTTTTTTTCCATAAACAACATAATAAAACATATAAAACATATATATTAGCAGCATCATAAAACTTTTCATATTAACATTCTTGTTTCTGGTTCCTCCTCCGGACACTGTGCAACGTGTGCCCGGGAAAAGTGCAACAGTTTCTCTTAGATAAATGGTTTTCCTATAAAACCGGTAGGGGGCGCTTTAGGAAGCGCAACTATTTACAAGGGGATATGGCCGCTCTCAGTCCTCGGCCAGGTATTTAGGAAAGGGATGACCGCTCTCAGTCCTCGGTCAGTGGGATTAAGGGAAATACGGGTAACAGTTCAATTCTCTGGTCCCAACGGGGACTATATTAGCAACAGTTCACTGTGCCCCGACGGGCAACTATATACAGCTTGTACTCTGCTGTACTTAACGACGGCGTCCTCCTGCTCTTTCTTTGTGGTTACCTTTAGCTTCAGACCCGTCCGGGTCCTCTTGCTCTTCCTCACACCGCAGCTCCTCCTCCGTCAGGCGATGCACATGGAGGGCGTAGGGTCCTTTGGCACACTTGTGCCGGGTGAAGGTGACCTCGTCCCCTATATACAGGTCACGTCCTCTGTGTCCCTCCGGTAGGTGGGACTCAACGTCTCTTCTTGTCACGAAGACGTCGCCTGGGGTGCGGTGATCTCGGATGAAGCCCCACCCGTGCTGCATATTGAACTTGATCACAGTCCCGGTGGAAGGGGGACCATGAGCTGCACGGGGACTCCTCCTGGCCCGGCTCTTCTGCTCCGCGCTCCTTATCTGGGCTTGTTGTTCCCGGACCCGCCTCTCTCTCCGCTCCCTCTCAAAGACCTCGAGCTGTTGCCGGCAGCACTCTGCACGCTCCGCTGCAGCTGCCCGAGTCTCCTGAGTGAACCCCATGAGATCTTCTCCGGTGGGGTCCCACTCAAACTGTGCCTCCTCTAGCGGGGGCGAGGTCCTTTTTACGGGCTTTGGAACCGGAATCAGGGGTTCATCTAGGGCTCTCTCTTTCCGGAGTCGGGGATGGTGAAACTCCGGTGGCCATATAAAGGGCTGCCCATCCGGGCACGTATGTTGGGCGAACAGATCTTCTCCCAGATGCGGCACTCTTGGTTTTATGGGCGCGGTGGTGGTGGCGCCCGGGTTGCCCAGGCCTTGCGGCCAGGCCTGGGGCACCTGGAAAGTGAAGGGCACCGTAAGGACGGCGGCGCCCTGGGCTACTTGGCCCTGCGACCAGGCCGGTGGCTCCGCGGAGGTAGGGGGCGCTGTTGGTATTGCGGCGCCCGGGGGTACTAGGCCTTGCGACCAGGCTGGTGGTACTTCCTGCTTGGTCACGCTCGGGGTCGAGGCGTGTGACGTCACAGGGGTCGCGGCTCCCGTTTGAGGCCTAGTCTGCGGCGGTGACGTTGCAGCGACGGGCACGGCAGGGGATACTTCAGGCTCTGCGACGGGGAGCTGGGGCAGGTGCGCGGTTTCCCGGTTTGGGGTAGAGACGTCCCCTTTACCTGCCTCCTTTCGTTCGGCTCCCTTCTCGGCGCCGTCTCCGGCCTTCAGTCCTCCTGCGCCATCCTCAGAGGCGGTCTGTCTCCTCGTCTCGGGTGGCGTGCTCCGCTGACGAGTTCTTGTCTGCTGGACCATCTCACGGCTCCATTCTGCTAACGTCTCTCGCTGCACCCGGGCCATCCTCCGTGCGAGGCCCTCCAGCGCAGTCTGTGCACACTCCCGATCTCGGGGGAGCTGTGCCAAGACCTCCACTAAGCCTAGTGGGGTCGTTGCTTCTAGCAGGCTCCTGACCAACGGGTCGGTGCTGCTCTGCTCTCCTTCCGTTGTCTCCAGCAGGCTCCTGGCCAGCGGGCCGGTGCTGCTCTGCTCTTCTTCCATCTCCGGGTAAGCTTCTTCTGGACTCAGCTCTAGGCTTCTTGTCTCCGGGTGCGCTCTCTCCAAACTGCTCCAGGCGACACCCATCTTTGCTCTCTTGTTCTCAGTCCTCCCACTTCGAGGGCGGTCCCGGGGCCACTTGGTGATTGTCAGCTCCAGGGGCAGTTCTTTCACGCTGACAGACACCTCTAGCATCACAGTCTCTGTTGGTGGGGGCGGTTTCCACTTTTGGCGCCATTTTCGGTCCTGGCCCACGATGGGAGGCGGCCTCTTGCCACCCTCTGGCACGCCCATAATGGCGTCCGCTCTGACAAGGCGGGAAACCTTCGGAAATGGCGGGAATCGTCTCCCAGTGGCGGGAAACTCTGCAGATGGCGGGAAAAAGCTGTTAATGGCGGACAACCGGCGGGAATCGACCTGTGATGGAGTCCGATGGCGGGGACCCTCCGGAACCGGCAGGAGACTTCTTTTTGAGGTAAACTCGTTCTTTTCTTCAGGCACGCAGTACCCGGGTGTTGCGGGCACGTTATCCTGCCGACTATGCCAAAGTTGACGCGCCCCCTGGGCCATATTCTTTAGGGGAATACCCGGAGCCGGATCAGATGGGGGTTGTAGTCTCCGAGTGGCTGTGACCCGGTCCGTGCCCAGGGTGTCAAGCTCAGAGTATGTGGCAGTCCTACAGATGTTACAAAGTTCTTTATGTCGACTACGCCACCCATTGGATTGCGGTCACTACGGCCGCCGCTGCAGCAGGGTCCGCTGAGGCTGATGGTGTTGGTGCAGCTTTAGATAGTATAACCCCCAACGGGAGGGGTATAGCCTCAGGGGGTCAGGTGCAGAGGATGGGGGTTGTGGTGGTGCAGCGTAGATGTTAATTAAAGACAGAGTCGGGTTGTGCAGTTCAGGGTGTTTACTTACTGCAGATATTCCGGTCACTCCGGCCTTGAGTGACCACCCGAGCCGTGCTGCGTCCACCAGGTCCTGGATTCAGCCAACCCCCAAGCAAGTCCGGAGCGTGTCCCTGAGCCCTCCTTCTTGTCCTTTCTTCTGGCCGTCCCCACCAGGGATCCACCTAGGTCCAGCTCCCTCGGGCCTTCTGTTGGGAGACCCTTGGCCTTGGGTTCCCTGACCCTACACGTGGTTTGCCTTCAGGGTGGATGTGGTGGGTGGCCGTGGCAGATCCTGCCCACGGCCTCCGGTCTCTGGCTGAGGTATGCTTTAGCCCCCACCAGTTTGGGATCCGGTACCCTGTTGCCAACTCTTCACCCGGTGATTTTATTTGGGTTCTCAGAGTTCCTTCTGTCTCCCCCTCTCTGGGTCTTTCTTGTTCTCCTCTCTCACTCTCTCTGGGGCTTGGAGCTGCTCTTCTCCTCTGCTCTGCTCTTCAGGTTACACTCTGACAGACTGACCCTGATCTTAGATGGTGCCCACCTTAAATACTCCCTCTATGTGTGAGCTCAGGTGACCAGCACCCAATGAGCTCCTATCTTTACCCAGGCTGCTCCCCCTATCTGCCCCTACACTACTGGGATGTACCACCCCCCTCCCACTCCAGCCAGGAACAGACTCGGTCGTACCTGCACATTTCTAAGTGGGAGTACCGTTGGTCTGCTCCTCGGAAATGGGATGTGTGTAGTGCATGCAGCTTACTGAGCTCAGATCCACACTCCATCCTTACCCGGGAGTGGAATACCACACCTCTGGGTTGAGGTGCAATACCCCTGTAGCAGCCGAATCCTCAGGGTGCTACACTATCTCGAGGGGTTCCCTGGGTACTTAGGGTCACTAGAACAATTACCACAGATGCGAGTCCGAGAGGGTGGGGAGCCCATCTGGGAGATATGGTAGCCCAGGGGACCTGGTCAGATATTGAAAAGGGTCTCTCCTCCAATTCAAAAGAACTTCTGGCGGTAGACAAGGCGGTGAATAATTTCTTACCTTTCCTTCAGGGCCAGAATGTAAAGATCCTCTTGGATAATCTAGTTGCGGTAGCATATGTGAACCACCAGGGGGATACATGGTCAAGATCGCTGATGAGAGTGACAGATCATCTCTCCCAGATTACAGAAAGTCACCTCCTTTCCCTGATGGCCCTCCATTTAATGGAAAAAGAAAACATGAGAGCAGATTTCCTAAGCTGCTATCCTCTGATGCAAGGGGAATGGGAACTAAATCAAGGAATTTTTACCCAAATAGCCGAAGATGGGGGGGCCTCCGGTCAGGTAGATCCGTTTGCCACAAAACTAAATCGGAAGACAAAGATCTTGTGTTCCCTAAATCCTCTAGCTGTGGACGCTTTCCTGATACGTTGGTATTTCAGCCTGGCGTATGACTCCTCCCCCCCTGGTTGGCTGTTCTTCTCATGGTAATAAGAAAGATCAGGGAGGAGAAGGCCAGGGTTCTGCTGATCACACCCTTTTGGCCCAGGAGGCCCTGGTTCTCATGCCTGAGGAACATGTCCATCTCTGATCCTTGGGTTCTTCCAGAGATTCCATATCTCCTTCTCCGGGGTCCGATATTCCATCCTCAAGCAACTGGCCTCCACTTGACGGTGTGGAACTTGAAAGGACACTGCCAAATCAGAAAGGTTTTTCCAAAGGTCTAGTAACCATCCTGCACAGCAGAAAACCTGTTACAACCCAGATTTATGCCACAAGTTGGAGAAAGTTTTTGTCTTTCTCTGGTTCTGGGGTTGATGGGGAAGGGGTGCCAATAGGACAAATCTTTGGAGTTTTTACAAAAAGGTCTTGAACTAGGGTTATCCACCAGCACCCTTAAAGTACAGATTTCTGCCTTGGGTGCCCTATATAGCTGTGATGCAGCTTGTAGCTACTGGGTTTCTCGGTTCATTAAGGCAGCTTTTAGATCTAGACTCATTATTAAAAGCAGCTTGGTTCCCTGGGATTTAAATTTGGTTCTAAAGGCCTTGACTAGCTCGCCGTTTGAGCTAATAGTCAGCAACCCTTAAATCCCTCTCTCTTAAGACCGCTTTAATATCTTTAACCTCGGCCAGGAGCATTAGTGACATCCAGACCCTGTCAATGGCCTCGCCGTTTACTCAAATTCTGGATGATAGGCAGGATCTGGTCTAAAAATCACTCTCTCTCCCTAAGGTAGCTACTCGTTTCCACAGACTTCAGGAAGTCCTCCTACCCTCCTTTTGTCCACATCCTAGTAACCAGAAAGAGGTGGAGTTACATACGTTAGAAGTGAGGAGATGTGTGGTTAGGTACCATTCAGTTACCAAAAGCTTTAGGAAAGATAACTCGTTGTTTATATCCTACCAAGGGGCTAGGAACGGTCTAAGGTCACGAAGTCCAGCATAGCTAGATGGAATTAGGAGGCCATTTCTCTATCATATACAGTATAGACCAAAAGTTTGGACACACCTTCGCATTTAAAGATTTTTCTGTATTTTCTTGACTATGGAAATTGTACATTCACACTGAAGGCATCAAAACTATGAATTAACACATGTGGAATTATATATTTAACAAAAAAGTGTGAAACAACTGGGTTCAGGTCTGGTGACTGTGAAGGCCAGGTTATCTGGCGTAGCACCCCATCACTCTCCCTCTTGGTCAAATAGCCCTTACACAGCCTGGAGGTGTGTTTGGGGTCATTGTCCTGTTGAAAAATAAATGATGGTCCAACTAAACGCAAACCAGGTGGAATAGCATGCCGCTGCAAGATGCTGTGGTAGCCATGCTGGTTCAGTATGCCTTCAATTTTGAATAAATCCCCAACCGTGTCACCAGCAAAGCACCCCCACACCATCACACCTCCTCCTCCATGCTTCACGGTGGGAACCAGGCATGTAGAGTCCATCCGTTCACCTTTTCTGCGTCGCACAAAGACACGGTGGTTGGAACCAAAGATCTCAAATTTGGACTCATCAGACCAAAGCACAGATTTCCACTGGTCTAATGTCCATTCCTTGTGTTCTTTAGCCCAAACAAGTCTCTTCTGCTTGTTGCCCGTCCTTAGCAGTGGTTTCCTAGCAGCTATTTTACCATGAAGGCCTGCTGCACAAAGTCTCCTCTTAACAGTTGTTGAAGAGATGTGTCTGCTGCTAGAACTCTGTGTGGCATTGAACTGGTCTCTAATCTGAGCTGCTGTTAAACTGCGATTTCTGAAGCTGGTGACTCGGATAAACTTATCCTCAGAAGCAGAGGTGACTCTTGGTCTTCCTTTCCTGGGGCGGTCCTCATGTGAGCCAGTTTCTTTGTAGCGCTTGATGGTTTTTGCAACTGCACTTGGGGACACTTTCAAAGTTTTCCCAATTTTTCGGACTGACTGACCTTCATTTCTTAAAGTAATGATGGCCACTCGTTTTTCTTTACTTAGCTGCTTTTTTCTTGCCATAATACAAATTCTAACAGTCTGTTCAGTAGGACTATCAGCTGTGTATCCACCAGACTTCTGCACAACACAACTGATGGTCCCAACCCCATTTATAAGGCAAGAAATCCCACTTATTAAACCTGACAAGGCATACCTGTGAAGTGAAAACAATTTCCGGTGACTACCTCTTGAAGCTCATCAAGAGAATGCTAAGAGTGTGCAAAGCAGTCATCAAAGCAAAAGGTGGCTACTTTGAAGAACCTAGAATATAAGACATATTTTCAGTTGTTTCACACTTTTTTGTTAAGTATATAATTCCACATGTGTTAATTCATAGTTTTGATGTCTTCAGTGTGAATGTACAATTTTCATAGTCATGAAAATACAGAAGAATCTTTAAATGAGAAGATGTGTCCAAACTTTTGGTCTGTACATCTAGCGGCGAGGAAGTGCCAGAAGGGCTGAAGGCTCATCCCACCCCACCCCTCCTGGGCTGAGAAGACAGGTGTCTCGATAGAAGACATATGTAAGGCTGCTACCTGGTCCTGTCCCTCTACATTCCATAGACACGATAGGTTAGATATGGGTGTATCGGCTGACCTCACCTTTGGGAGAAGAGTGTTCCAGGCTGTGGTCCTTCAATAGATTACTTCATCTCTGTAATTCTCTCGTGGTGCTGTCATGGTCGACCGATAAAATCTTAAATTACATACCGGTAATGGAATTTTTCGGAGACCATGACAGCACCCTTATATTCCCTCCTTTCACGTTTGTGGGAACACTCCCCTTTTATTAATTATAATATCACACTCAATAGGTGTCGTCTGGTATGGCAATTTTGTGATTGTTTGCTGTGTTTATTAACCTGGCGTTCCTCTCAATGCTCTGTAATCCCAACTGAGGCGGGAGAGAGGTGGCGCCCTTTTAAGCCTGTAGGTTTCCTCTCCTTGGTGGGCGGATCCCCTCTCTCGTGGTTCTGTCTCTGAAAAATCCCGTTACCGGTAAGTAACTTACGACTATACATTTGATGGAGCAATCAAAAAGTTGTACCCCAAAATGGTATTAAAAACGGTCTTAGAAAATTGAAACACAAGCCAAACAATTTGTTTGCAAAGTTTAGAATTTTTTAAAAGCAGTAAAATGTTTTCGTTTTCTTCTGCACCATTTCACTTTATTTGGAATTCATTGCCCTTTTTTTTCTATATGTTGCACAGTAAAGTGAATGGCGTCTTTCAAAAATGCTGTAATTTTGTCCCACAAAGTACACCTCAACCCTGCTGTATTGAATAGTGTCTGTGTTATTCACTATGTGATATGTGTTTTTTTATTGTATACTAATGTATAGTGACTAGTGATGATTGAGCGTGTTCTATGAACCCATTCAGCGAGCACGCTAACAGCCGTGACACTTGCAGGCACGGCGACCTTAAAAGAAATGCCAAACATGCCAAAATACTCGGCGAGCACCTGAGCGTGCTCGCCGAAGGGGTTGATAGAACACGCTCGATCATCACTAATAGTGACCAGATGCCTCTAAGGAATCTTTTTTGGCCTCTGTTTTACTGGTGCTTGAAGTGCAAATTTTTGTAGCTCTAATGATTAAGTAATATGCAACTATGTGAACTGCAATTGCCAATTAACAATTTAAGGGTATCCATCAGAAAATACCCCTCTCTCCAATTCCCATTCATGACCATGCAGGATTTGGAAAGCTAAATCCATAGACACCTCTATATCTTTTATCTGTTGCTGCATTTCTGAGTGCTCTGGGTGTAACGGAGCACTAACCAAGCCTCAGCCTTCCTAGGTTGCTTCCCTGCCCAGCACCAGCCTCTTTATCTTGATTGATAGCTCACTGTCAGTTTTTTGGGACGTCAGGCACCAAGCAAGGAAAATCAGTGAGCTAGACACTAGCACTGGGAACTCTCCCTCCGTACATAAACAAAACATAAACCAAAAAAAAATCAATTTGGCACGTTACTTAATTTATGTAGATTTATAGAATGAAATGTTGGATTTCGTACGAGCTCGATCCTTGTTTTTCACAGAGCTCATATCTATTATAGTCTAGGGCTGTTCACATATTTCTGTGGACCGCGTATTTTTCACCGAAACACGTTGACCTGTCGGACTTTGATCCAAATCAAAGTTTAGAGCTTCTCGGATGCAAAACAAAGCTGATGAAAGTCTGAATGAGGCCTTACTCTATTATTTATTTTTTAAGCAGCGTTCATTCCAGGCTGCTGTACACATGAAGAGGGTTTACACACCTAAAATACATATATAAAACACAGAAACAAGCTACCATTGACAGACTAGTATGGAGGGAGACACTGCCACTACGATCTAACAGTGTGGATTCTGGTGTCTCGCTCCTTCCCTCAGGTTGTATGCCAAAAGCCTCCTCCAATAAGCAAGCTCTGGACAAGCTGCAGGTGGAGAGGGAGTGCGGGATTACGGTGAAGGCCCTGACTGCGTCTCTGTTTTACACTTACGAGGGAAAGAAGTATCTCCTGAACCTGATCAACACTCCGGTGAGTGTGACGTTTCTTCTTGATTTGTTTCTCTGTGGTCTTGTTGCGGATGTTCAACTGGTCACGGCGGTCGCGTGACCTGTCACATAACTAAATGATGTCATGGAAGGTCCTTTCACACCACCGCGAGCCGTACAAGAGACCGGACGCAGTGGAGAAAAGACCGGGGGCCATCAGAAGGTAAGTATAATGTTATTTTCTCCAATCCCCTCCATGACAGCACACCTGGAGGTAGCCTCCCCATCCTAATTAGGGACAGGAAAACAAGAGGTTAAATAGCCCCTTCCCGCTACAATCCCCAGTGTTTTCCTGTCCCTATGGGATGAAGAGGTTACCTGGGGTGCCTGCAGCCGGCAAGCAGGGCCCTATTAAATTTACCTGCCGGGCTGCAGGGAGCGATCGCCTCCGACCTTCCTTCCTTTGCAGCTCCCGTGTCTCCTTGAGAGCGGGACCCCCCACACACACACTCGCCTGCGTGTAAAGCCGAGTAGGGTTTTGGGGGCTGGGGGCCTCCTGTAGCTCCCCGGCCGGAGTCTCCTCTGTCCTCCATGGCGGCGTGCCGGAAGTCAGGCTTTTGGCCAGCGGGACGTCACTTCTGGTGCGTTCCACCGTGGAACGCATGGGGCCGCGGCGGGAAATTCAAAAGGAGAAGCCGCGGTTTGCCCTGAAAATGAGGATCCTTCACCAGATAGGTGAAAATTTGGCACTGGATCTCGGTCTCCCCTATAAAAGACCCAGATGAGAAGACTCCATTAAGGTAGGACAGAATATTCTGCTACTATGGAGGGTGCTGTTCCAAAGCCTGCGTCTGCAGAGCCCAGCGCTAACCCGGCCCCAGTAAGTACTAGGTCCTAGGTTATTCCCCACTCTCTTTTGAGCAGGATCCTAAATATATTTTAAATCTCCCCTTTTTTTATTTTTAATTTAGGGAGACAAGGATCCGGCACCGACAGTGGGAGAAAGCACTACAGTTCGCAAATGTGCCATCTGTATAAAAAAGCTGGCTTCAGGGCATAAGAAACCCCTATGCTGGAAATGCACTGACAACATTGTGAAGGAAGAACAGCCTTCCCTTATGGAAGAAGTCAGGGGAATGGTTCGGCAGGAAATACAATCTTCCCTAGCCTCCTTCTCACAAGCCAGAGCTGAAGGTCCATCTCCCCCCAAAAGGAGAAAATATACGGTTAGGGAGACCTCTGATTCAGAATTAGGGTCTATGGAGGAACCGGAAGAAGGGGTCCTAAGTGAAGATCATGAGGAAGATAGGAAATATTACTTTTCGTCTGAGAATATGGAGGAATTGTTGTCGCAGGTGAGAGACACGATGCAGGTGGAAGAGGAGAAGGAAACCCGTACAGTTCAGGATGAAATGTTTGGCGGTCTGAAATCCAAGAAGAAGGTAGTGTTCCCTGTGCATGACAACATTTGGAGTCTTATTTTGGATGAATGGGAGTCACCTGAGAAAAGGCTTAGTATGGCAGGAGAAATGAAGGATAGATTCCCTCTAGATGAAAAGGCGGCTAAGCTATGGATGGAAGTCCCGAAGGTTGATGTACAGGTGGCAAGGGTTGCGAAGAAAACAACCCTTCCCTTTGAAGACTCGTCACAGCTCAAAAATCCTATGGATAGGAAGATGGACAGCCTTCTAAGGAAGGCATGGGAAACATCGGCGGCTTCACTGAAGACTAATATCGCTTCAACTTGTGTAGCTCGTTCCATGTTCCTCTGGCTCCAACAACTAGAGGAACATCTCTGGAAAGGTACCACTCAAGAGGACCTCCTAGCATCTCTTCCTTTTCTGCAGAAGGCCACTGGATTCCTAGCGGATGCCTTGGCGGAGTCAGTCAAGATTGCGGCAAGATCGGCAGCATTATCAAATTCTATGAGAAGAGCTCTGTGGTTGAAGATGTGGAGTGGGGACAACGCATCAAAATCTAAGCTTTGTTCCATTCCATTTAAAGGAGAGTATATGTTTGGGGCGGTGCTAGACGAGTTGTTGGAGAAAGCATCCGACAAGAAGAAGTCTCTGCCAGAGCCAAAGAATCCAAAAAGTTTCAGAAAGAGACCATTTCTTCTCCCTCAACAACAACAGCAGCAAGCATTTCAGTACAGAGGCAAGGGTAAAACTGGTCGCTGGAGTTACACAAAAGGGGGAAGAGGTAGGAATATCTTTCAAGGTTCTAGGCAGGACAGACAATGACGCCAAGAAGGTAGGAGGCAGAATTGCGAGCTTCCTTCCTCAATGGCAGCTTATTGATTGGAAAAGGATTTGTCGTGGCAACAGTAGACCAGCCAGAGGCTTACTACCACGTGCCAATTCATCCGGATTACAGAAAATTTCTCAGATTTGCTGTAACTCAGAACCGAGAGGTACTTCATTTTCAATTCAATGTACTCCCCTTCGGCATTTCGTCAGCACCCCGCCTGTTTACAAAGATCATGGCAGAGGTAGTAGGTTTATCTAAGGAAACTGAATATCTGCATCGTCCCATATTTAGACAATTTTTTGGTGATGGTTCCCTCGGTTTCAAGTTTGGAAAGAGACCTCCAGATGACCCTCCAGATCCTGGAATCCTTGGGATGGTTGATAAACTACCAAAAGTCAGATCTGATTCCCTCCACCAGGAAGACCTCCTTGGGAATTCTCCTGGATTCTCAGCAACAAGCCTCTTTTCTGCCAAAAGAGAAGCAGATTCAGTTGAGGTCGAAAGTTTATGCACTAAAGAACCAGAGAGGAGTGTCATTAAGATTCGCCATGTCCGTCCTCGGGTCCATGACCTCATTTATTTAGGCGGTACCTTGGGCTCAAGCGCATTCAAGGGTCCTTCAAAACTACATCCTTTCCTGTTGGGACAGATCTCCAAGTTCCCTCTCCAACAGAATTCATCTGCCAGAGAAGGTGAAAGCATCTTTAAATTGGTGGCTCTGTCCAGGAAATCTGGAGAAAAGTTCAGCATGGATTCAACTTCCCTTGTTATCCGTCAAAACAGACGCAAGCAAAAGAGGATGGGGAGCAGTAGTCTCCCACGTGGCCTTCCAAGGGGTCTGGTCGCAAGAAATAGCAGAGCAGTACTCAAACTTAAAAGAAATGAAAGTGGTGGAAGAAACCCTATGGGCAGCCACTACTGTGCTTCAGGGGTCGAATGTCAGAGTCTACTCGGACAATATGACAACTATAGCCCACTTGAGACATCAGGGAAGTACAAGAAACAGGAGGTTACAGATGATCTCCGAAAGGATCTTCCACTTGGCGGAGCATAATCTACTATCCTTATTGGCTCTGCATCTGAGGGGCTCCGACAACTATCATGCAGATCTTCTGAGCAGAAAATACATTCATCCAGGGGAGTGGAGCATGAACTCGAAGATATTTCAGATGATTGTTCAAAAGTGGGAATACCCAGATGTGGACCTGTTTGCGAACCAGGAAAACGCAAAAGTAAGAGCCTTTTTCTCTTTGAAACCCGAGGATTCAGCAACAGGGATAGATGCATTCGCTCACCCTTGGAAAGTTGGGCTCGCTAATGCTTTTCCCCTGATTCTGTTAATACCAAGGACTTTACAAAAAATCAGGTCGGAAGGGCTCAAGACTATCCTAATAGCTCCAATGTGGCCAAAAAGAGCATGGTTCGGAACATTGAGCAGTCTAAGAATGGATGATCCATTGATGCTTCCTCGAATCCACGATCTGCTGCATTAGGGCCAGATTTTCCATCCGGCCCCTCAGAATTTGGCTCTAGCAGCTTGGCTTCTGAGACCACCCTCTGAAAAGCCAGAGGCTTCTCAGTACAGATGATCCAAATGTGGCGCCCTGCTGTGCATTGGTGCCACAGAACCCAGAAGGGTGCATGGATGGATTTCTCCACAAGAGGCCCTCACTAGATACAAACACCTCTACCTTCCAACTCATACCAGCAGAGGGAGCCCAGATAGGGATATATATAGGGAAGGTGGAGCCAGGCAGCTCAGTTGATTAGTGAGTGCTCAGAGTCAGAGCAGAGCAGGCAGGCTGAGAGAGAGCCTGAGAGCGTGCCGACACTCAGATAGCGGTGAAGACGCAGCACGTCAGCTGCCTAGTAGTGAGGGCCCCGAGTGTGGCCGACGGCAAGGAGAAAAAGGGGAGTGAAACCAAGGGGGCAGAGGAGCACAATAAGCTCACCCCATTATATCTACCGGACACCGGATCCGCGCCTACAGGGACCCTTTACACCCAGTGGGGATAACCGGAATCCCAGGAGGACTACAAGTCCCTGACAAACCTGAAGGCTAGACACACACAGGATCAGGAACCACGAAGGCCCCGACGTCCAGGGAAAGTGGTTACCAACCAGAGGTCCTATTTCTGAGCATCTGGTGAAGTAAAAGCAGGACACATAAGCTAGGCCCAGTTGCAGGCTGGCCAGGAGCATACATAGGGACAGACACGGATCAGGAGGCCCTATACCTGCTCCCTGGGGAGAAGTCCAAAAGTGCGCCCTTCATCTGGAGTACCCTGGACCGTACCTAACAGCTGTACCAGTAAAGGAAATGAAGCAAATCCCCTGTCTCTGTCCGTTACTCCTGCTGTGCCATCGCTTTCCCTGCACCACAATGCTCAGCGCAACCTGCATCATTTATACTGCCCTGAGGCCTGCTCCACCTGTGGGGAGCCGTTCCATCTCAAGCTGTCCTGACATCTGCCTCAGAGGACTGTTGCAGCGCTGGTGATCCTCACCAGACACCACAGGTGGCGTCACAACAAATTCCCTACAAATAATTCCTTTTGGCACTGACCGCCCTGGGCCAGCCACCGCGATAATCCCCGCAGGCAGTCTTAGGCCCGGCTGCCGGGTGCCCCGCGACACCCCTGGGGGCGAGTCACATACACTGCAGAAAAGCAGAAAACCAGTCACAATTTCCATCTATGGAAAAATCTAGAAAGCTTTCAAGCTATGGTATGAGCCTCGTCCATTAGATCCCTTTCGGCTTGACGTGGCCAGAATCTTGGATTTCCTACAGAACGGTCTGTCTAAAGGATTAAGACCAAGCACGCTGAAGGTCCAAGTCTCGCCTTTAAGTTCCTATTTTGATGCTGATTTGGCCCAAAACAGATGGATTAAGAGGTTCATGATAGCTGCTTCTTGGATTAATCCAACAAGAGCTAAAATAGTTCCACCTTGGGATCTCAACGTAGTTCTTAGAGGCCTAACTATGCATCCTTTCGAGCCAATAGCCGAGGCACACATAGACAAATTGTCTTGGAAAGCGGCATTGCTTATAGCTCTGACTACAGCCAGAAGAGTGAGTGAAATCCAAGCCCTGTCTATCAGAGAGACTTATTGTCGTATTTTGGAGGACAGGATCATCCTCCAGTTGGATCCTTCTTTTCTACCTAAAGTGTCGTCTAATTTTCATATGTCTCAGCCAATAATTCTTCCGTCATTCTGTCAAAATCCATCAAATAGCAAGGAAGAAGAATTCCACGCGTTGGATGTAAGAAGGACTATAATCCGCTATTTGAGGCAGACTGAAACCTGGAGGAAGGATCAGAACCTATTTGTCCAATATGGAAGCCCCAATAAAGGAAAGAAAATTGCAAAAATATGCTAGCAAATTGGATTAAGAAAGCAATTTGTGAAACATATATAGTTCAAGATTTGCCTCCTCTGAAATCCTTGAAAGCTCTTTCTACTAGAGCTATGTGGGTCTCCTGGGCGGAAAAAGCTAGTGCATCCATTGAGCAGATTTGCAGGGCAGCTACATGGTCGTCTGTCCATACCTTTGCTAAACATTATAGACTAGATGTAATATCTAATAGAGACTTAGCATTTGGAAGGAAAGTCCTTCAGGCTGTTGTCGCTCCCTAAAATTCATTCTTTGGTATTACTCCAGGTGTGCTGTCATGGAGGGGATTGGAGAAAATAGAATTAGACTTACCAGTAATTCGGTTTCTAAGACCCTCCACAACAGCATGGGTAGTTCCCTCCATTTCTTTGATTGGAAAAATCCTTAGTGTTAATAAATATTTAGAGCATTCATACTGTGTGGTCCTTTGAAAACACTGGGGATTGTAGCAAGGAGGGGCTATTTAACATCTTGTTTTCCTGTCCCTAATTAGGATGGGGAGTCTACCTCCATGTGTGCTGTCGTGGAGGGTCTTAGAAACAGAATTACCGGTAAGTCTAATTCTATTTTTTTTTTTTTATCATTTTTATTCTTTTTTTCAACTATTAACTGGGTCACACTATATAAATACATGCTGATTGCAAGGATTTATATAGTGTGACCAAGTTGTCAAGCACTTTCCAAGTGATGCTAAAATCGCTTGGAAAGCGGTTGACAACCCGCATGCGGACATGCATGTGAAAAATGCTTCACTTACGTTTGTCCCTGGCAGGAAAAACGCATGTAAAATCTGCATGCGTTTTTTCTGCCAGCGAGATGCAGAAACACTCAGGAAAAATCCGGAGCATTTCTGCATCGTGGGCATGTGGCGACCCTGAGGGTTCAGTCGCCACAGAGGTACTGCACCTCACCCAGAGGTGTGGTGTCTCCCTTCACTCAGGTAAGATGGGAGTGCTGCAGAGAACCCCCCAAAACACCTGCATCCAACATTACACTGCTTCAGACCGGCTGGAAGGGCAACATGCAGAGCGCAGCTGCTGAGCCCTGTCCCTGGCTGGAGTGGGGGAAACCCAAAGGTAGGGGGAACCAGTAGTGGGTGTGGGTGGAGGAAGCAGTTAGAAGGAGCACACAGTAGGTATATAATGGGAAGCAATCTTAGGGTGGCAGTTCAGAACAGAATGGTCAGTCAGTACAGTACAGACGGTCAGTGAGGACTGTCTGGGAGCAAAGGCTCAGCAGGAGCTCTGCTCCACAAGAAGGGCCCGGGATAGAGGCCCCGGAGTGGAGAAGGGAGTAGGCTCCATTCTAAGAAGGGATCCCAGGGGTACGGCGCGTGCAGGACAGCACCCGTACGCCCCGCATCTGTCAGAAGACAGAGGGATCGGTTGCCCCATTCTAATCTCCAGGGGGTCAGGTTGGTCCCGGATCCGACGTACAGGAAGGACTTCAGCATACCCGAGCGGGATTGAGAGTGGGCAGCGCAGGGCAGCAGGGAGAAGGACCTAGTGTGAAGACGGTCAAAGTAGGAACACGAGAAAGTGGGGTTCTGCCAAGCATTCCTAAACTTCCTGAGGAAGGATTGAACCCCTGCCAGGGTGAACACGGCGCAACGTGGGAGGCCTTCACATGTAACTTGCACTTGTGTGTTTCCTGAAGAACTGTGAATTAAAATCTTGGACGACTGCACTGAGTTGCCTCCATCTATTCCTTCACTGGTGCCATTTCCCTCCCTGCACTATAACGCCCAGCGCACCCTCCATCTATTTACACTGCCCTGAGGCCCGCTCCACCTGTGGGGAGCCGTTCCATCTCTAGCTGCCCTAACATCTGCCTCAGAGGACTGTTGCAGCGCTGGTGATCCTCACCAGACACCACAGGTGGCTTCACGACAAATCCTATAAATAATCCCTTTTGCACTGACCGCCCCGGGCCAGCCACCGTGATATTCCCCAAAGCAGCCATAAGGCCCGGCTGCCGTTTGCCCCGCGGCCCAGGAGGCAGCGAGTCACCACTTGGCGTCACGAACAGGATACGTGACCAGCCTGCCATCTGCGGGTAATGTGCGCCTAAAGAAGTGTTTTCTGCCTTGAATGTGGCGCCCGCCCCAGAAGAACGGGCGCCATTATGTGCGTGCTAAAGAACAACAGAATGGAACCTCCCGTCGTGGGCCGGGTCCCAGAATGGCTCCAAAAGCAGGCCCTGCCCCTTGCAACAGTGACTGTCCGCATAGATGTGTCCGTCAAAGCGGGGAGGCCGACACAGGGAGTGACCGACAGCAAAGTGCCATGGGACCGCCCCCGAAAAAGGAGAGGCGGTGGAGAGAAGCTGCGTAAAGACCGGGAGGTGTCAGGCCGAGCTGACGCAGTCGCGGGAGCAGGTCGGAGTGATGTCCCTGTCCCAAATGCGGCTGGCGCTGCTCCATCCCTGGTCCCCCTGCAGCCTGAGGCTGATGACCAGGCTGGGTCAGCCTGCAGAAACCAGGGGTTCCCCCGGAGGGGGCCCCACTGTTAAACTGTTTTAGTTAACTGGACTGTACATAAGTTGCCCGGAAGGGTGCAGATGACTTCATGTTTGCTACCCAGTTACCCGTCAGGGTACAGAGACTGACAGGCTGAGGACTGTGAGAAGCCGGACGTTGACATTGTACATAGTTTAGCACTTCTTAAAGTGCATCCTATTGGTTTTATAATTACAAATATACCTCAGAACAAAAACCCGTTTGGCGTGGCGGAAGACGAGGTCCAGGATTGGATCGTCTATGTCCTGCAGCCATGCCCAGGGCCTACGTTGAGGGTTTGTGGACGGGTCCCTCATGCTGCTACTGTTGCACCCTGGTGCTGGAACTGTCTTGAAAATTGTTTTATATGACAATACTCTTATGATGTTTTATAATGTAACCAGTAACGTTAAAAGAAATGTGCCTCCCATAAAGGGAAGAAATGTTGTTTTATGGTCAAATATGCTGATGCATCTTAAAAATTTTGCATGTCAGTTATGCCTGGTTTTGCTCTGTTCCAGCCCGCGGACGTGCTGTGTTTTACCGGGGGGGGAATGTGGCGCCCCTGAGTGTTCAGTCGCCACAGCGGTACTGCACCTCACCCAGAGGTGTGGTGTCTCCCTTCACTCAGGTAAGATGGGAGTGCTGCACAGAACCCCCCAAAACACCTGCATCCAACATGCAGAGTGTAGCTGCTGAGCCCTGTCCCTGGCTGGAGTGGGGGGAACCCAAAGGTAGGGGGAACCAGTAGTGGGTGTGGGTGGAGGAAGCCGTTAGAGGGAGCACTTATACAGTAGGTATATAATGGGAAGCCATCTTAGGGTGGCAGTTCAGAACAGAATGGTCAGTCAGTCTACCATTGGGCCCTATAAGACGTTCTTCATCTCCCGTTGCAGTGGGGTTTTTATTTGTCCAAAAAAAAGACTGGGGGTTGCGCCCCCGCCTTGATTTTCGCGAGTTTAATCGGATCACGGTCTGGGATGCATATCCTCTCCCTCTCATCCCCGACCTCTTTAGAAAAAAATTTGGCTCCTACGATTTGATTAAACTAGACCTCAGGGGGGCTTATAATCTCATTCACATTGAGGAGATGAGTGGAAGATGGCCTTCAATACTCCTGAGGGGCACTATGAAAAGCTTGTGATGGCATTTGGGTTGACTAATGCTCCCGCTTTCTTTCAACACTGTTAGTGACATTTTTAGTCATCTGGCAGGTAGATCACAACAAACCAATCTTGATGACATATTAATTTACTTACCTCCAGTCACATCAGGTACATATCAGGCAGGTCTTACAGATACTCAAAGATAATAAATTATTTGTCAAACCAGAGAAATGTATGTTCTCCATTCAGGGTTAGTTCTTATCATTCACCGTTTTTGCATGGATCTGGCCAAAGTCCGGACGGTACTGGATTGGTATTATATTCAAGACTTAAAGGCGTTACAAAGTTTTTTGGGTTTCGCCAGCTACTACTGTAAGTTCATGAGAAACTTTTCGGTAGTGGCCAAACCTCTGATGGACGATTTTGCCAAATAGAAAAAAAAATTAAGATTTTATTATTTTACTTTCCATTCTTGTAGCTAAACACAATCCAGCTAAGTTTAAAATTGAAATGAAGCCCCTGTACCCCCCTCTCTAGGTGCTTCTGTACCAAGTCTTCCCTGGTCCAGGATGGTCTCTATATCACAGGCTCCAGCAATAACCTATTGACACATGATTGTGGCAGCCCTCACGTGCTGATATATCACAGTGCCAATAGAAGTGGGAAGCGGCACAGAAATCACAAAATAAAGGCAGTGTTTGTGGTAATGCAAGAATCCAGCAAGCAGAGTAATCCACACGTCATACAACAGCCCAACATGGATGATGAAAAGCTGCGTCTTCAGGCGTCTGTGTAAGAACATCACATTTTTGTTTTCCTTCCAGAATAAGCACCAAATGGAATAGCTGAATGCCAGGATACAGAGACCGGCGGGGGGCAGGGAAGCGCTGTCCGCTGGATTTTGTGCTGGTTTCACAAGCGGTCACCCTGCAGTTTTCTCCGGATAATGCTGTGGAGACTTTTCACAACACATCTAATAATTGTGAACCTTCCACTCACATGTTTATTATCTTGTCCGCTGGTCAGACTGGGGGGGATGAAAGCTGGACAAGGGATGAAGAATGATCCTTATTACATATAATGGGTGCACTGAGCGATTGTGAAAAGTCGCAGAGGACTGAGAGCAGAAGGGCAGAAGGTTTCCTCTTCCTCACAGGGACCAGCACAGAAGCCGGAGCAGAAGGGGAGACAAGGGCTGAGCCACTTACACAGACAGAAAGCTGAGGAGAGGAGGGCATGTTATTACTCCAGGATCCGCTCCATTCATTCCCTATGTGGCATTCAAGCGCTGAGCTCGGCTTTTCCGGAGCCCCATAGAGAATGAATGGAGCTGCAGTTGATCCCTGACTTTCCACTCCTTCCCGATCAGACGATGGCTCGCAGCGGTCAGACCCCACAATCAGTAAGTGATCACCGAGCCTGTGGATAAGTGATAACTTGTTTTCTTCAGACATCCCCTTTAAGTAATGGAGCATGCCAGCAGAGAAGGTGGGAGGAGGCGCTGGTTACAGGGGAGACTTTACCTCTGGAGGCCGCATATAGGGCATGTGAGGGGCGGACACTTCCCATATTCATCATTACTGAACCCCCGCTCTGTGCGGCTCTTATCTGAGCTGCAGGGGACACAGCAGTTACTAATCAGCCGCTCTCTGTTCACTTGCAGCCGTCCGAGCTCTGCTGTGCCTGTTAGGGGTGAAGTTCGGGTCCTTCGAGGCATCTACTATGCAGCCTGCACAGCAGATCACAGCCCGAGCACAGCGTCTCCGGGTAAATCTCCACCTTGTGAGTTGCTTCTTGTGCAGCAGCCCCATGCAAGTTGCTCTGCTCTCCTCGGCCAGCTCCTGCTGAATACTGAGCTCCTCTGCCCAATCTAGGAGCTCAATAGCCCTGATCACGTCAGTGGTAGCCCAGCGCTGCTGGATCAGATTTACAAATGGCAAACTAATCAGCCCTAGGTATTTCTAATATGTGCAGAGCAGGCGACATAAGTCTGACCGGTGTCCTCATAGACCTTTCCTCAGCCGGGGTCTAATAGGAGCAGTAAAATGGCCATCATGGGGTCCATT
The DNA here is from genome assembly GCF_046119375.1 of Phyllobates terribilis. Classification (NCBI taxonomy): domain Eukaryota; kingdom Metazoa; phylum Chordata; class Amphibia; order Anura; family Dendrobatidae; genus Phyllobates; species Phyllobates terribilis. The sequence continues at coordinate 852,292 of NW_027363222.1, read as the reverse complement.
GTTAGATCTCAGCTGCCATAGAAACTCATTGGCACCATGATCATGCCTCCCTCTCCTGTCTAAAGTGCCTAAATGCTGTGGAAGCCCCCTACTGTGTCATTCAATGGATTAAGCTGCCAGGATCAAGGTTGGCTCCACTGTGGGCAGCTGAGGCAGGAGCAGGACTGTGTTATACAGCCACACTTCTGCCGCAGATCTTGTAAGGACCTGCCTGATGATAATGTGTCCTATAGAGCAGGTCTTGGTACCGGACTGCCCTGTACATATTTACCACTAGCTGGGAACCAGTTACTTACAAGGTCTAGTTTCGAATGTGTTTCCAGGATCTGTAGTTATCAGCATTTTATCCTTAAGGCCGAGTTATAATATCACTGTAACACTCTCGCCCTGTACCTGTATACCTGCCCTGTGTGCTGCACAAAAGTATATAACAAAATGTGTGTTAACAGATATCTATCTCCTGAATGGTATTACTGCTAGATCTCCTGTACATAGAAATATGAGGTTCTTAGCGCACATTTTGAGCAAATTGTGCGAGCCCATCTGCCAACGTCAAGGCGACCTCTTCAGATGGGTCCCTACACTAACATTACACTAACTTACTAACTGGGACTAGTTTTTTGTATTATTATTATTACCACCATTTTTACTATTTATTATTATTGCATTAATGCAATTAATTGTAACTGTTATAAAACGAATTAAAAAAATGTAATTCTAATTTTTTTTTATTAATCTTGTGATTCTAATAATGGTATTACTAAAATCCCTATGCCTAAAGCTGTTGATCCAGAAGAAGGCAAAAACCCCAGGACACCTTTAGCCAATTTGTGTCACAGGGGAAAAATTCCTTCTTGACCCCGGGAAAAGGCGATCAGTCTTAGGACCCTGGATCAAACCTAATAATGTTATTACAAGTTATATAATATTACACTAATTATTGTACTACTGGAGTTATTTTAATTTGTTTTTACAAATCTATTTGATATGGTTATTATTACATTGTGCTATCTTATTACAGTATTATTCTTCTTTCCTTTCACTACTAATACTGCCCTATACCTACAGTGTTGATCCAGAAGAAGGCAAAAACCCCAGGACACCTTCAGCCAATTTGTGTCACAGGGGAAAAATTCCTTCTTGACCCCGGGAAAAGGCGATCAGTCCTAGGACCCTGGATCAAACCTATTAATGTTATTACAAGTTATATAATATTACACTAATTACTGTACTACGGAGTTATTTTAATTTGTTTTTATAAATCTATTTGATATGGTTATTATTACATTGTGCTATCTTATTACAGTATTATTCTTCTTTCCTATCACTACTAATACTGCCCTATACCTACAGTGTTGATCCAGAAGAAGGCAAAAACCCCAGGACACCTTCAGCCAATTTGTGTCACAGGGGAAAAATTCCTTCTTGACCCCGAGAAAAGGCGATCAGTCCTAGGACCCTGGATCACACTGCTATTCTACCTACTACTATTACTACTGTTATTTTATTACTTTCTTACTATTATCACTAGTATTATTACTCATATTACACTAATACGGATATACTACCACTATATTACTACCATCCCTTTCCCCCTAGGGATCTTAAGGTGCAGTTCTGTCCTCCTCCTCCTATTCTGTCCTCCTCCTCTTCCATCTTCCTCCACTTTCGTCCTCCTCCTCTTCCGTCCTCTTCCTCTTCCGTCCTCCTCCTCTTCTGTCCTCCTCCTCTTCCGTCCTCCTCCTCTTCCGTCCTCCTTCTCTTCCGTCCTCCTCCTCTTCTGTCCTCCGCCTCTTCCGTCCTCCGCCTCTTCTGTCCTCCGCCTCTTCCGTCCTCCGCCTTTTCTGTCCTCCGCCTCTTTCGTCCTCTTCCTCTTCCGTCCTCTTCCTCTTACGTCCTCCTCCTCTTCGGTCCTCCTCATCTTCCGTCCTCCTCCTCTTCCGTCCTCCTTCTCTTCCGTCCTCCGCCTCTTCTGTCCTCCGCCTCTTCTGTCCTCTGCCTCTTCCATCCTCCGCCTCTTCCGTCCTCCGCCTCTTCCGTCCTCCTTCTCTTCCATCCTCCTCCTCTTCCGTCCTCCTCCTTTTCCGTCCTCCTCCTCTTCTGTCCTCCTCCTCTTCCGTCCTCTGCCTCTTCCGTCCTCCATCTCTTCCGTCCTCCGCCTCTTCCGTCCTCTTCCTCTTCCGTCCTCCTCCTGAGACGTAATAAATAGCATTAAAGCTGCAGTAATTATTTATATTATATATACACACTGCTCAAAAAAATAAAGGGAACACTCAAATAACACATCCTAGATCTGAATGAATGAAATATTCTCATTGAATACTTTGTTCTGTACAAAGTTGAATGTGTTGACAACAAAATCACACAAAAATCATCAATGGAAATCAAATTTATTAACCAATGGAGGCCTGGATTCGGAGTTACCCCCAAAATTAAAGTGGAAAAACACACTACAGGCTGATCCAACTTTGATGTAATGTCCTTAAAACAAGTCAAAATGAGGCTCAGTATTGTGTGTGGCCTCCACGTGCCTGTATAACCTCCCTACAACGCCTGGACATGCTCCTGATGAGGTTGCGGATGGTCTCCTGTGGGATCTCCTCCCAGACCTGGACTAAAGCATCCACCAACTCCTGGACAGTCTGTGGTGCAACGTGACGTTGGTGGATGGAGTGAGACATGATGTCCCAGATGTGCTCAATGGGATTCAGGTCTGGGGAACGGGCGGGCTAGTCCATAGCTTCAATGCCTTCATCTTGCAGGAACTGCTGACATACTCCAGCCACATGAGGTCTGGCATTGGGCACAACCCCCATCTGTGGACGTCTGGCCCTCATCCCACTCTCATGGAGTCGGTTTCTAACCGTTTATGCAGACACATGCACATTTGTGGCCTGCTGGAGGTCATTTTGCATGGCTCTGGAAGTGCTCCTCCTGTTCCTCCTTGCACAAAGGCAGAGGTAGGGGTCCTGCTGCTGGGTTGTTGCCCTCCTATGGCCCCCTCCACGTCTCCTGGTGTACTGGCCTGTCTCCTGGTAGCGCCTCCAGCCTCTGGACACTACGCTGACAGACGCAGCAAACCTTCTTGCCACAGCTCGCAATGATGTGCCATCCTGGATGAGCTGCACTACCTGAGCAACTTCTGTGGGTTGTAGAGTCCGTCTCATGCTACCACGAGTGTGAAAGCACAACCAACATTCAAAAGTGACCAAAACATCAGCCAGAAAGCATTGGTACTGAGATGTGGTCTGTGGTCTCCACCTGCAGAACCACTCCTTTATTGAGTGTGTCTTGATAATTGCCAATAATTTCCATCTATTGTCTTCCATTTGCACAACAGCATGTGAAATTGATTGTCAATCAGTGTTGCTTCCTAAGTGGACAGTTTGATTTCACAGAAGTTTGATTTACTTGGAGTTATATTCTGTTGTTTAAGTGTTCCCTTTATTTTTTTGAGCAGTGTATATTTTCTCATGTCATGTATTTACTACTAAAAGTAATTTTTTACATTTAGGTTTCATTAAGTGTTTTACACCGACTATTACAGACTTATTGTTTCCCTGCACATTCAAGTTTTGTGTTTTCTTTGGGCATAGATCAGCTAATAGGCACTCAGAAAAAAAAAACAGATTAAAGATCTACAAACTCTCCCTTAAGACTAAGGAGCTCACTGATAGATTCTCAGTTAGCTAATTTTGCAGCCAGCAATAGACAGTGCAGCACAGATGCTACAGAAGGCAACATTTTTAATGAAACTCAATTACAGAAATCGATTTTAGCCCCAAATACTTGCATTAAAGTAAAAAAAATGGCCCCAAAGCTGGACAACCGCTTTAACTCCTTACCAACATCTGCCGTACATGTATGGTATAAGTCAGTAGCGGGTGTATGGAGCAGGGTCAGCTCGCCCCGTACATGGCAGATAATGGCTGTGACAAACAACCAGGACCTGCCTCTAACAGCTGCGAGTGGAGCGAAGATCTGCCCACCACTGTTAACCTGTTCAGTGCTGCTGTCAATCTCTAACAGCAGCATTAACAGCGCGCCAGCATTGGGACGCGTCGTTCCATACGCCCACCGGCGCTCCTGTGACGCGATCATAGGGCGCCGATGGACTGCTATGACATCCGGGGGTCTGCTGAAGCCTCCGTGTCTGTCATCATAACGCTTCATTTGGGCTGTAAAGAAGACCGTGGTTTTGCTATATGGAGCATTACTGTGGTATCGCTGTATATAGCACAAGCAATCAGATGATGTATACAAATACAGTGAAAAAAAGTATATATATATTTATTAAAACCCCACACGTTCAACTCACCTCCCACTAAAAATAAAGATAATAAAAATATACACATTTTGTGGTTTGGTCTCTTTCAGAGAAATACAATCTATCAAAATATAAAAAAAAACGATCAGTGAACACAGAAAAAAATTCAAAAAGACAAAATTGCATTTTTTCGTTCGCCTCAATACTGCAGAAAATCCTGTAAGAAGCGATGACCATGACATATGTGTCCCAAAATGTTATCAATAAAGTCCTCTTGCCCTTCAAAAAATAAGCCCCCACACAGCTCCATCAACCCGGAAACTGAAAATGTTTCGGGTCTCAGAAAAAATGGTGACAGCATCAAAAAAAAGTTTTTTTCTTTTGCCAAAACTATTGGAGAAGTTTGGTCTTGCTGTAATCACACTGAGGAGTAGGATCCTATTACCAGGTCATTTTTACCACACAATGTGCGCCGTTAAAACCGTTCCCAGAAAAACAATGTCAGGCTTTTTTTTCGCACTTTTACTGCACTTGAAATGTTTTTCCCGTTTTCTAGTGCTATGTGGTAAATGAATGGTGTCATTTATAAGGACAGCTCATCCTACAAAATAACAAGACCTCACACTATGTGAACAGATATCAAAAAGTTAGAAAAGTTGGAAAAAGCGGAGGAAAAAACAGAAAAAAAACATAAATTGGTTATGTCGGGAAGGGGTAAAGCTGAAGAAACGCATGTAAGAGCAGAATATGGAGGAAGGTCAGATATCACAGACTGGTGGATACTACCTGCTCCATCGCTGGCAGAATACTCCACCCCCATGGTGTCCGCTGATATCTTCTCTTGTAGCAACGTCTCCAAACTCTATAAAACATCGGGAACAGTCAGCAGAGGGTTTGATGATTGGCTCATATTGGCGATATACCCAGGGGCATTACTGGGGCCAGGGAAGATTGGGAATGAATAGCGTATTGACTGTTAGAGATGTGATCTCTTCCATTAAAGGGGATGTCTAGTTGGAACAAGTTATCACTGATCTCTGGATAGGTGATGACCTGTCCCAGTGGGAGCACCCCTTTATTATGTGGTATATATGGAGGATGTGATATCATGCAGAGTTCTAGCAGTATTACACTTCGGTCCGTTCTGCGTGCATCTGGGCCATTCCCTATGGAGGAGCGGAGCTGGGGGGAAATATCAGGATCTCGTCGCTGGATCCATCCAGATGGGAGATGTAACGAGTGCGGCGCCCCCCACTGGTGTCTCAGCGTATTATGTGTTGGGGAATAATAACTTATTGTCTGGTAAATGTGCTGATTCCTGTGAGTTGTGGTCGCTGAGTGCGTGTGATGGGATGTGGCTCCGTCGTTATATTATATCACGTCTTATACCTATAATCTCTCGCTGATCGCAGGTGTCTGTCTTCACACTCAGATGAGAAGGAACAAACTGACGATATAGGACTTTTTTTTTTTTCCAAATTCAAACCGAGCAATCCTATTGGCTGAGTATGAATGCAGTTACCATGGTGACAGAAGTAGCAGCAGATTTAAAGGGACAAAACACTAATATTGTACTAAAGTGTATTTTATTATATATTTCACATAACTGACTGGGTACACCTTGGTGTGGGTGGGATGGCTTTTTTTAAATCAAAAACCATGTTTACTAAGTACCCTATATTATATATATTCACTATTGCTTTTTACTTACTTATAGCAGGGTATATGCTCATATTGTTTCTATCCTAAGTTTATCTATTTTCTAATAGAGACATGACCAGTCCTCTTTAGAATTTTATAGTGACCCCATTGAGGTCATGGACTGATATTGGGGATTGCAGAGTTGGGGCAAGGTGACAGGTGACAGTAAGTGACATCAAATGAAGGCTATGGTGCATACACAGTAAATCAGTCGTGTTATTCCACAGAAATGCTGTTCTATAAGGCTGAGTGCCCACGTAGCATTTTTCAAGCGTTTATGCTGCGGAATTTCCGCAGCGGAAACGCTTGTAAAACGCTAGGTAATCCGCACCCCATGGTCCCCAAGGGGATTCCGCATGTTCTATGCACATGCTGCGGATTTTTCCGCAGCGTTTATGCTGCGTACAAAAATCCGCAGCATGTCATTTAATTTTGCGGAAGTGCAGCGGAACTCCCGCCATTGACTTGCATTGAGACGCACAGAAACCGCGACTGTACATTTTTACAAGCGGCTTCTATGCGTCTCTATGTGCGGATGGTACCCAGTTCTGGAGGAGAGGAGACTCTGATCCAGACCTGGGTACCATTGTACCTGTAAAAAAAAGAATAAAATAACAAATAAAGTTTATACTCACCTGTCCGGCGTCTTCTCTCTGAATGCCAGCAGCGCTGAAGGACCTTCGGTGACGTCACAGTCATGTGACCGCAGGCCCTTCACCGCTCTGTCTCGCGATATGCCGGCAGCCGGGAACCAGCCAGGAAGCAGCGCTGCAGCCACGCCGGGGCCTCGGGGGTGAGTATAGCTTTATTTGTTTTAATTTTTACGGTTCACACTGTATAAATCCATGCTGTTTCCATGGATTTATACAGTGTGACCTAGTTGTCAAGCACTTTCCAAGTGATGCTAATCGCCTGGAAAGTGCTTGTCAATCTGCATGCGGAAATGCATGTGAATCCGCATGTGGATCCGCATGTATTCTGCAGGAAAAACGCATGCACAATCTGCATGCGTTTTTTTCTGCCAGGGAGATGCAGAAATGCTGCAGAAATTTTCTGCTTCATTTCTGCATCGTGGGCACATAGCCTAAAACGCAAAATATCTTCATATGGTGAGGAGTTGTGTTGTGTTTTCATCATTTACATTCTAGCGTGGTGATCACATAAAATGTAAAATTCCTATTAAATAATTACTGAATGACAGTAGCCTGTATCCCTGGAGGACAAGTCATTTACCGCTTCACCAGGTTTGATGTTCTAATGCATTTAGATGTTTCAGTATTTGTATATATGTATATATTTTTTTTTCCCCCCTTAAGGGTATTCAAGCGCAGACAGTGACCAACTTCTTCCTCGCCTTTGAAGCACAGCTTTCAATTATTCCTGTCGTAAACAAGGTAAAAAGCTTAGAGCCGAACACTATCAGACTCCTTCAGTCCCGCAGCAGGTAAATCTGTGAACATCGCCGGCACTGCTGCTGTTCCTAGTACCGATCCCTCTATGAGCGGCTGTGCAGTAATGAAGGCAGGATTCACCCAAACTTGCTCGTCGTTTTTTTCGATATCCAGTTCTGGTAATTAGTTATACATATGTATATATCCAGTGGTCAACTCACAACCTGTGTATGGAAAATGAATTGTTTGCTGTATGCATCGCATTTGTAGCATGCACACTGTTCATTTCATTATGGAGCGGAGTAGGAGGAGACTTTCATTACTGTTCCCTTTACTTCCTCCCTGCTGATAGGAAATGCCATGCTATTTGCTTGTGTCCTGTGATTACAGCAGCCTGCAACAGTTTTCAAGCGTGCACTTCCCGGCTCAGGCATCAAGCAGTAAATGATAAAATTAAAACGCTACTATCCCTTTGTTAGTCACTTTTTTATCTTCTTCCCCCTTCTACGAATGCTGTAGTCCGTTATTCTAGAACTGCTCTGAAAATGGTTCTCTCTGGAGTGTTGGGATTTGGGTTTAGGGTGGGTTAGGGAATTGAAGTTCAGATACTTTGTTCATGTTTTATACTATGGAATTACTATGTCATGTATGTTATTTGAAAGATGGAAAATTTGTATTTGGAGTTTTTCAATAAAAATTATTTGATTAAAAAAAAATCATGAAATTAAAATTCCTCCCGTTCTTGAGAAAGAATAGGATTTTTACTAAGAGGTAAATTGCACGTTCCTTGTTTTACAGGCACTTTACATTTTTGCTAGTTTTGTGCGATTACACAATTCCTTTTAAAGGCCAGTGCCAGTTGTACATCTCTCCCTAAACTCTTGTTCAGCACTATATTTTATGCCAGTTTTATTATATGGTTTCTAGATTTTGTCCAGCTTTGATAAATAATTAGTATTTATACTTTTGCTTTTAGGCTGCGTGCCCACGTTGCGGATTACAAGCGTTTTTGATGCGGAATTTCCGCAGCGGAAATGCTTGTAAAACGCATGGTAATCCGCACCCCATGGTCCCCAAGGGGATTCCGCAAGTTCTATGCACATGCTGCGGATTTTTCCGCAGCTTTTATGCTGCGTTCAAAAATCCGCAGCATGTCAATTAATTTTGCGTTTCCGCAAGCGGAATTGCCTTGTGCAATGCATTAAAAACGCAAGGCAATTCCGCATGTGGAATACGCGAGATAAACGCACGAAAAACGCGCGATAAATGCGTGCGGAATTCCGCATGCGTTTTTCCGGGAGAGGACTTGCAGAAATGAAGCAGAAATTTTCTGCTTCATTTCTGCAACGTGGGCACATAGCCTGAGACTGAGTTCACACGATGCGTTTTTCATGCGTTTCCGCGGCGTTTTTGCAGTTGCGTAAACGCTGCGGAAACGCATGAAAAAAGCATGGTAGAAGGGCAGCAATGTTCCCCAATTGAAATCCGCATGTGCAGGTTTGCCTTGGTTAAAACTGCACAATCCTTTACTGGACTGGTCTACTAATGAGATTAAGTCTTGGAGTCCTAAGTGCTATGATAAATGTTGTAATGGTCGCATTGCAGCTGTGGAAAAAGGGGAATTATCTGTACCTATTCAGGATTTTTGGAAGGTTTTTTCAGAGGAGGAGTCGCAAGTTTTACCTCCTCATAGGGACTATGATTGCACCATTGAGTTTGTTTCTGGAGCTACTCTTCCCAAGAGTCGCTTATTAAATCTGACTATCCCTGAAAGAAAGGCCTTGGAGGAATACATACAGACGAGCTTGGCTGCTGGTCACATTAGACCTTCTAAGTCGCCTGTGGCCGTTGGATTTTTCTTTGTTAAAAAAAAAGATGGTGGTTTACGTCCATGTCTGGACTTTCGTGAAATTAATAAGATTACCGTACGCAATTCCTACCCATTGCCGTTAATTCCAGACTTGTTTAACCAGTTAGTGGGGACCAAGTGGTTCTATAAAATTGATCTCCGGGGGGCATACAATTTGTTACGAATGAAGGAGGGTGATGAATGGAAAACTGCTTTTAACACTCCGGTAGGTCATTTTGTGAATCTGGTGATGCCCTTCGGTCTTACCAATGCACCCGCGTTTTTTCAGAACCTTATTAATGACATCCTGAGACCTTTGATTGGCAAGAATGTGGTTGTGTATTTGGATGACATTCTGATTTATTCACCAGATCTGGATTCCCATTGGCAGAGCGTACGTGAGGTGTTGCAGTTATTGAGTGATAATTCCCTTTTTGCTAAGCTGGAGAAATGTGAGTTCGCTGTGCAGAGAATTAGTTTTTTGGGCTACATTATCTCTAGCGAGGGCTTTGAGATGGACCCGGTGAAAGTTCAGGCTGTGCAGGAATGGCCTAGGCCTATTGGTTTGAAATCGATACAGAGATTTTTGGGTTTCGCCAATTATTACAGGAAATTCATTAAGAATTTTTCTATAATTGTTAAGCCACTGACTGATCTCACCAGGAAAGGTGCGAATACGGTCCAGTGGACTACTGAGGCCATTGAAGCTTTTGTGTATCTCAAGGAGAGGTTCAGTTCTGCCCCTATCCTTATGCAGCCTGATGAGACCAAGCCTTTTTTGGTCGAGGTTGATGCTTCTTCGGTGGGCGTCGGTGCAGTTTTGTCTCAGGAGAACAAGGATGGAGTACATCCCTGTGATTTTTTTTCAAAAAAATTTTCAGAAACCGAACTTAATTACGATGTTGGTAATCGGGAATTGTTGGCTATTAAACTTGCGTTTGAACATTGGCATCATTTCTTGGAAAGTGCTAAATTTCCTGTTCAGGTTTTCACAGATCATAAGAATTTGATCTATCTGGATGCTGCCAAACGCTTGAATGCCCGTCAAGCTAGGTGGGCACTTTTTTTTTCTCGGTTTAATTTTTCTGTTACCTATATCCCTGGTACTAGGAATGTTAAAGCCGATGCTTTATCTCGCAGCTTTTCCCCCATGGTTTGTACCGAGGAGGAGGAGAGCATTTTACAGGAAGGAGTTGTGGTAGCAGCATTAGACTCTGTTTTGGAAGAAGGGATTCTGAAAGCCCAAGAGGATGCCCCATCTAACACTCCTCATGGGAGATTGTTTGTGCCTAGAACCTCTAGGAGAGATTTGCTTGTGGGGTATCATGAGTCTCGGTTGGCAGGTCATCCAGGAATTTCTGGGACTAAGAGACTTATCAGTCGCAGTTTTTGGTGGCCTGGGTGGCAGAAGGAAGTCATCAAGTGGGTGCGTCAGTGTACGGTGTGTGCTAGGTCAAAGGCTTCCCATACCCCTGCTGCGGGGTTGCTTTGACCTCTGGAGGTTCCTAGTGCGCCTTGGACACATTTGGCAATGGATTTTATTACTGACCTTCCTGTGTCCGAGGGTTTCACTGACATCTGGGTGGTCATGGACCGTTCTAGCAAGATGTGTCATTTGGTTCCATTCATTAAGCTACCCTGCGCTAAGACACTCGCTAAGGCGTTTGTTAAGGAAATTGTCAGGCACCATGGCGTTCCCACCGACATTGTTTCTGATAGGAGACCTCAGTTTGTGGCTCGCTTTTGGCGTGCTTTTTGTGACAGGTTGGGAGTCCATTTGTCATTTTCGTCTGGTTATCATCCTGAGTCTAATGGACAGACTGAAAGAAAGAACCAGGATGTGGAACAGTTTTTGCGTTGATTTGTGGCAGACAATCAAGAGAGGTGGTCTGAGTTTCTGCCACTCGCAGAATTTGCTCTTAACAACCATACATCCTCCTCTGCTGGGTGTTCTTTTTTTGTTGTACTGGGAGACATCCGTCTTTTGGTTCGTTCTCCAAATTGCGGTCGGCGGTGCCGGAGGAGGAGAATTTTTCCGGTGATTTGGAGAGAGTTTGGACTAATGTACGTTGTAACCTTCAAGAGGCTAACAAAAAGTCCAAGAAGTATTTTAACAGGAAATGTAAAGAGGTTTTGTTTACTGTGGGTGACATGGTTTGGTTGTCCTCAAAGAATCTGCGATTGAGGATTTCCTCTAAAAAATTGGGTCCGAAGTTTGTGGGGCCTTTTAAGGTGCTTCAGGTGGTTAACCAGTCTGCTGTTAGGTTGGAGGTTCCCTCCTCCTGGAAGATTAATCCTGTGTTTCATGTTTCCTTGTTGAAAAAGTCTGATGTATCGGATAGGGAGGCCACTGTCACAGTTCCTCCGGTGGTGGAAGACGGCGAATATGAAATTTCTCGTATCCTGAATTCCAGAGAGCATAGAGGGAGATTGCAGTATCTCGTCGCTTGGAAAGGTTTCGGTCCCGAGGAATAACTCCTGGGTTAAGGCGGATGATGTCTCTGCCCCTAGACTTGTCAGAGCTTTCCACAGGAGATTTCCAGATAGGCCTGGGCCTGGAGGATCCGGAGGATCCTCATAAAAGAGGGGGTACTGTTAGAACCCTCCTGTTTGTTTTTGTTTCTATCTTGTGTTTTGCGGTCACGTGACCATCTTCCTATTTATTCCAGCTCCGCCCTTCTGGCCTTGCTAGACTTCAGTGTTGTTTAGACTGTCTTTCTAGCCAGGTGCTTTTGTGCCTATCTATCTCTAGTTTGCTTGGTCCTCTGGACCTCTAGTACTTTTGTCAGTTTTTCTTTTGCTCTGCAACAACTTCTGTTAGGAGGTGTCCCATTTTTGTCCCAGTCCTTAGTTCTTTTAGGGACCCCTTACTTTCTCTATAGGTCTCCGTTCAGACTAGCCGAGGACGAAGGCGGGTCTGTTCACAAGGAACAGGTTGCCTGCTACAACGTAGGGACTCAGCTTAGTCTTACTGTGGGGACAGCTCTCCCCTTCTTTCCCTAGTTTATGTTGCAGATCATAATAATCTTGGATCTACTCATACTTAACAGACAGAACCTTCAGTGTTTCTCACTCACACACCACCTCCTCATCTCGCATCCTATCTGTCAGTGTTCCCCAAGGTTAAGTCATAGGACCCCTGCTCTTCTCCATATACACCTTCGGCCTGGGACAGCTCATAGAGTCCCACGGCTTTAAGTATCATCTCTATGCTAACGACACACAGATTTACCTCTCTGGACCTGATATCACCTCCTTACTAACCAGAACCCCAAAATGTCTGTTCGCTATCTCATCCTTCTTCTCTGCTAGATTTCTAAAACTTAACATGGATAAAACAGAATTCATCATCTTTCCCCCATTTCACTCAGCCTCCCCATCTGACCTATCCATCAAAATCAATGGCTGTCCACTTTCCCCAGTCCCACAAGCTCGCTGCATCAGAGTAACCCTGGACTCTAACCTCTCCTTCAAGCCACATATCAAAGCCCTTTCCTCCTCCTGCCGACTCCAACTCAAAAACATGGATCCGCATATTCCTCAACCATGAATCTGCAAAAACACTAGTGCACGCCCTCATCATCTCCCGCCTCGACTACTACAACCTCCTGCTCTGTGGCCTCCCCGCTAACACTCCCGTACCCCTCCAATCTATCCTAAACTCTGCTGCCCGACTAATCCACCTGCCTTCCGCCTACTCCCCGGCCTCTCCTCTCTGTCAAATGGTTCACCGACTCCCCATTGCCCAGAGACTCCAAACCCTAACCGTGGCATACCAAGCCATCCACTACCTGTCTCCTCCATACATGTGACCTAGTCTCCCGGTACACACCTACACGCAACCTACGATCCTCACAAGATCTCCTTCTCTACTCCCCTTATCGTTTCTTCTCACAATTGCATACAAGATTTCTCCCGTGCATCCCCCCTACTCTAGAACTCTCTACCCCAAAACATCAGACTCTCGCCTACCGTGGAAACCTTCTAAAGGAACCTGAAAACCCACCTCTTCCGAAAAGCCTACAACCTGCAGTAATCATTGCTCCACCACACCGCTGCATGACCAGCTCTACCCTCACCTACTGTATCCTCACCCATCTCTTGAAGATTGTGAGACATCGCAGGTAGGGTTCTCTCTCCTCCAGTACCAGTTTGCCATTGCGTTTTTGTTCAAGATTTTTGCAATTGTGTTTGCTATGTATACCCCCTTTTTCACATGTAAAGCACCATGGAATAAATGGAGCTAGAATAATAAATAATAATAATAATAATAATAAAGTGCCACACACAGTGTCCTGGTATCTCATCCATGCTCTTTCTATTTTATCTGTCATTTGCAGAGATATTAGCAATGAAAGTATTTGGCGCCTAATGAGTTAAAAAAAATTACGTCCAAGTAGATGTTATCAGAGTTTTCACTGGGGGTGCGAAATTCTTCTCCCTGCATGATGCTGACCAATTATAAGCAGACGACAACACTGAAAAGAAAGATGATCACATCCCCACCATAGCTTAGAGCAGATTTCTCAGTGTCTAAGATGTAAGGATACAGACCTGGTCTCCTGGGCTAACCTCCTGCATGATTAGAGCACACAACTGACTAATACCTTTCAGTTAAGGTCTCTGTGGGTGAAGGGGCAGCACAAGAGAGTTTAGTTGTGCAACATTACAAACCTTTCTAACAGCTTTCCTCCTCTTATGGCACTCTCACCTCTGCTGTTCTGCGCCTATCCCAAACTGCCTGTCCAGAAATGAGAGCACAGTGTCAGTATCACACTTACATCCGTTGTGCTCAACTTGTACTCATTCTGCAGTGAGATTAGAGCAGACTGTCATTGCATTTCACCATAGAAGTAACCCAGAACACACTGCTCCTGTGTGAGGTGTAATAACAGCCTAATATCACTGCAGAAAGAATACAAGTTGCTTGAGCACAGAAGACATAAGTGTGATACTGGCACACTCCATAATCAGGAGAGTCAATAAAAGGGTTTGTAATGTGACACAGAGAAACTCAGCTGTGCGGCTCCTTCCTTGTCTAAGAGCTGTTACCTCTGCTTTCTAATCATGCAGAAGGTTAGACCAGGAGATCAGGACTCTCCATCATTACACATCTTAGGCTAGGTTCCCACGATGAGCTTTTGGTGAGTTTTTGATGTTGCAGAATTTCTGCACCTATTAAGATAGGTTACTTGCATTATTTCTAAAATATGCAGCGTAAAAACTCACTAAAAACTCATAGTGAGAACGTAGCTTTATACCCTAAGAAACCCGCTTTGAGCTATGGTGGGGGCGTGTTCTTCTTTTCTTTGAGTGTTGCTGCTTGCTTATGATTGGTCAGCATCATACAGGAGAAATCTGCAGCATATTTAAGGATTTCTCACAAGCCTCATTCGGGTAAGGCTGAGTGCCCACGTAGCGTTTTTCAAGCGTTTATGCTGCGGAATTTCCGCAGCATAAACGCTTGTGAAACGCTAGGTAATCCGCACCCCATGGTCCCCAAGGGGATTCCGCATGTTCTATGCACATGCTGCGGATTTTTCCGCAGCGTTTATGCTGCGTACAAAAATCTGCAGCATGTCATTTAATTTTGCAGAAGCGCAGCGGAAGCCCCGCCATTGACTTGCATTGAGACGCATAGAAACCGCGACTGTACATTTTTACAAGCGGCTTCTATGCGTCTCTATGTGCGGATGGTACCCAGTTCTGGAGGAGAGGAGACTCTGATCCAGACCTGGGTACCATTGTACCTGTAAAAAAATAATAAAAAAACAAATAAAGTTTATATTCACCTGTCCGGCGGCTTCTCTCTGAATGCCGGCATCGCTTGAGGACCTGCGGTGACGTCACAGTCATGTGACCGCAGGCCCTTCACCGCTCTGTCTCGCGATATGCCGGCATCCAGGAACCAGACAGGAAGCAGCGCTGCAGCCACGTCGGGCATCAGGGGTGAGTATAGCTTTATTTGTTTTCATTTTTACGGTTCACACTATATAAATCCATGCTGTTTCCATGGATTTATACAGTGTGACCTAGTTGTCAAGCACTTTCCAAGTGATGCTAAAATCGCCTGGAAAGCGCTTGTCAATCTGCATGCGTTTTTTCTGCCAGGGAGATGCAGAAATGCTGCAGAAATTTTCTGCTTCATTTCTGCATCGTGGGCACATAGCCTAAATGCAAAATGGTAAATAAAATTACCAAAATTTCCACAACAAAAGTGTAGCTCTACCTACAGCGTATTCACACCCAGACTATAAGATTATGGCCGGTCTCTGGGTGGGTGTTTTTTTACACAGTAGTCAGAACCTACAACATTGTGGTGCCGTGCATTACATGAGCTATACTAAGGGAGTGCCTGTCAGCATAGAGCGAATACGTCCATATACCGACCAGCAGAAAGTGTAAGAGAAGAACTATAGAAGGATGGACCATAGTGGAGCATTCCGGACTGGTGCAACATAAGGAGCCAAAAGGCTTCCCCCCGGTATTCCATGCTATGTGCTTCTTATAAAGTGACATCTCTCCATAGACCCCTCTGTGAAGACCACCCCCTTATCCAGATGATAGATTCTCACTTCCACCATATATAATGCAGACTGGCCATTTTTTATTTTTTTTTTCAGAATATCCCCAATTTTGGGTCGTCAGCTGTAAAAGAAGAAATGCTTTACATCAGTTCTGGGAACCTATGGCAGCGTGCAGAGGGGGAAGCAGAGCCCTCCTGGGGGGCACCATGGCCGCAGCACTAGCGCTACTGGATCGGGCCGGCGGGGGAGAACTCTGAGCCGCCGAGTGCCGGCACCAGCTCCACTACTGCAGCTAGATGTGCGATCTCTCTCGGACGGAAACACATCGAGCTGGAGTGTATTGCAGCGCATGAACTAGCCAGGCCCGTGCGCTGCAAAACACGCTGCCGGCCAATCAGAGGCCAGCGGCTGCCGGCCAATCAGAGGCCAGCATGACGTCGGCCGGTCAATCAGAGGCCAGCGGCTTCCGGTCAATCAGAGGCCAGCATGAATTCGGCCGGACAATCAGAGGCTAGCGGCTTCCGGACAATCAGAAGCGGCTGCCGGCCAATCAGAGGCCAGCATGACGTCGACCGGTCAATCAGAGGCCAGCGTCTGCCGGCCAATCAGAGGCCAGCATGACGTCGACCGGCCAATCAGAGGCCAGCGGCTTCCTTCCAATCAGAGGCCAGCATGAATTCGGCCAGCCAATCAGAGGCCTGCGGCTTCTGGCCAATCAGAGACCAGCATGACGTTGGCCGGCCAATCAGAGGCTAGTGGCTTCCGGACAATCAGAAGCGGCTGCCGGCAAATCAGAGGCCAGCATGACGTCGGCTGGCCAATCAGAGGCCAGCGGCCGCTGGCCTCTGATTGGCCGGCAGCGTGTACTGCAGCGCGCACGGACCTGGCTAGTACGTGCGCGGCAATACACTTCAGCTAGATGTGCCGACTACAGGAGAGGACGCTGCGCGGGAGAAGAAGGAAAGTGAGGAGGAGGGTTTATTATGTGTTTTTTTTTTTTTTAATATGAGATGCACAATGGCTGGGGGGGAGAGGGAGCATGTATGCATGGACTGAGGGGGGGGGGTGTCTCCCTTCACTCAGGTAAGATGGGAGTGCTGCACAGAACCCCCCAAAACACCTGCATCCAACATGCAGAGTGCAGCTGCTGAGCCCTGTCCCTGGCTGGAGTTGGGGGAACCCAAAGGTAGGGGGAACCAGTAGTGGGTGTGGGTGGAGGAAGCCGTTAGAGGGAGCACTTATACAGTAGGTATATAATGGGAAGCCATCTTAGGGTGGCAGTTCAGAACAGAATGGTCAGTCAGTCTACCATTGGGCCCTATAAGACGTTCTTCATCTCCCGTTGCAGTGGGGTTTTTATTTGTCAAAAAAAAAGACTGGGGGTTGCGCCCCCGCCTTGATTTTCGCGAGTTTAATCGGATCACGGTCTGGGATGCATATCCTCTCCCTCTCATCCCCGACCTCTTTAGAAAAAAATTTGGCTCCTACGATTTGATTAAACTAGACCTCAGGGGGGCTTATAATCTCATTCACATTGAGGAGATGAGTGGAAGATGGCCTTCAATACTCCTGAGGGGCACAATGAAAAGCTTGTGATGGCATTTGGGTTGACTAATGCTCCCGCTTTCTTTCAACACTGTTAGTGACATTTTTAGTCATCTGGCAGGTAGATCACAACAAACCAATCTTGATGACATATTAATTTACTTACCTCCAGTCACATCAGGTACATATCAGGCAGGTCTTACAGATACTCAAAGATAATAAATTATTTGTCAAACCAGAGAAATGTATGTTCTCCATTCAGGGTTAGTTCTTATCATTCACCGTTTTTGCATGGATCTGGCCAAAGTCCAGACGGTACTGGATTGGTATTATATTCAAGACTTAAAGGCGTTACAAAGTTTTTTGGGTTTCGCCAGCTACTACTGTAAGTTCATCAAAAACTTTTCGGTAGTGGCCAAACCTCTGATGGACGATTTTGCCAAATAGAAAAAAAAAATTAAGATTTTATTATTTTACTTTCCATTCTTGTAGCTAAACACAATCCAGCTACGTTTAAAATTGAAATGAAGCCCCTGTACCCCCCTCTCTAGGTGCTTCTGTACCAAGTCTTCCCTGGTCCAGGATGGTCTCTATATCACAGGCTCCAGCAATAACCTATTGACACATGATTGTGGCAGCCCTCAAGTGCTGATATATCACAGTGCCAATAGAAGTGGGAAGCGGCACAGAAATCACAAAATAAAGGCAGTGTTTGTGGTAATGCAAGAATCCAGCAAACAGAGTAATCCACACGTCATACAACAGCCCAACATGGATGATGAAAAGCTGCGTCTTCAGGCGTCTGTGTAAGAACATCACATTTTTGTTTTCCTTCCAGAATAAGCACCAAATGGAATAGCTGAATGCCAGGATACAGAGACCGGCGGGGGGCAGGGAAGCGCTGTCCGCTGGATTTTGTGCTGGTTTCACAAGCGGTCACCCTGCAGTTTTCTCCGGATAATGCTGTGGAGACTTTTCACAATACATCTAATAATTGTGAACCTTCCACTCACATGTTTATTATCTTGTCCGCTGGTCAGACTGGGGGGGATGAAAGCTGGACAAGGGATGAAGAATGATCCTTATTACATATAATGGGTGCACTGAGCGATTGTGAAAAGTCGCAGAGGACTGAGAGCAGAAGGGCAGAGGGTTTCCTCTTCCTCACAGGGACCAGCACAGAAGCCGGAGCAGAAGGGCAGAGGGTTTCCTCTTCCTCACAAGGACCAGCACAGAAGCCGGAGCAGAAGGGGAGACAAGGGCTGAGCCACTTACACAGACAGAAAGCTGAGGAGAGGAGGACATGTTATTACTCCAGGATCCACTCCATTCATTCCCTATGTGGCATTCAAGCGCTGAGCTCGGCTTTTCCGGAGCCCCATAGAGAATGAATGGAGCTGCAGTTGATCCCTGACTTTCCACTCCTTCCCGATCAGACGATGGCTCGCAGCGGTCAGACCCCACGATCAGTAAGTGATCACCGAGCCTGTGGATAAGTGATAACTTGTTTTCTTCAGACATCCCCTTTAAGTAATGGAGCATGCCAGCAGAGAAGGTGGGAGGAGGCGCTGGTTACAGGGGAAACTTTACCTCTGGAGGCCGCATTTAGGGCATGTGAGGGGCGGACACTTCCCATATTCATCATTACTGAACCCCCGCTCTGTGCGGCTCTTATCTGAGCTGCAGGAGACGCAGCAGTTACTAATCAGCCGCTCTCTGTTCACTTGCAGCCGTCCGAGCTCTGCTGTGCCTGTTAGGGGTGAAGTTCGGGTCCTTCGAGGCATCTACTATGCAGCCTGCACAGCAGATCACAGCCCGAGCACAGCGTCTCCGGGTAAATCTCCACCTTGTGAGTTGCTTCTTGTGCAGCAGCCCCATGCAAGTTGCTCTGCTCTCCTCGGCCAGCTCCTACTGAATACTGAGCTCCTCTGCCCAATCTAGGAGCTCAATAGCCCTGATCACGTCAGTGGTAGCCCAGCGCTGCTGGATCAGATTTACAAATGGCAAACTAATCAGCCCTAGGTATTTCTAATATGTGCAGAGCAGGCGACATAAGTCTGACCGGTGTCCTCATAGACCTTTCCTCAGCTGGGGTCTAATAGGAGCAGTAAAATGGCCATCATGGGGTCCATTGTTAGATCTCAGCTGCCATAGAAACTCATTGGCACCATGATCATGCCTCCCTCTCCTGTCTAAAGTGCCTAAATGCTGTGGAAGCCCCCTACTGTGTCATTCAATGGATTAAGCTGCCAGGATCAAGGATGGCTCCACTGTGGGCAGCTGAGGCAGGAGCAGGACTGTGTTATACAGCCACACTTCTGCCGCAGATCTTGTAAGGACCTGCCTGATGATAATGTGTCCTATAGAGCAGGTCTTGGTACCGGACTGCCCTGTACATATTTACCACTAGCTGGGAACCAGTTACTTACAAGGTCTAGTTTCGAATGTGTTTCCAGGATCTGTAGTTATCAGCATTTTATCCTTAAGGCCGAGTTATAATATCACTGTAACACTCTCGCCCTGTACCTGTATACCTGCCCTGTGTGCTGCACAAAAGTATATAACAAAATGTGTGTACACAGATATCTATCTCCTGAATGGTATTACTGCTAGATCTCCTGTACATAGAAATATGAGGTTCTTAGCGCACATTTTGAGCAAATTGTGCGAGCCCATCTGCCAACGTCAAGGCGACCTCTTCAGATGGGTCCCTACACTAACATTACACTAACTTACTAACTGGGACTAGTTTTTTGTATTATTATTATTACCACCATTTTTACTATTTATTATTATTGCATTAATGCAATTAATTGTAACTGTTATAAAACAAATTAAAAAAATGTAATTCTAATTTTTTTTTATTAATCTTGTGATTCTAATAATGGTATTACTAAAATCCCTATGCCTAAAGCTGTTGATCCAGAAGAAGGCAAAAACCCCAGGACACCTTCAGCCAATTTGTGTCACAGGGGAAAAATTCCTTCTTGACCCCGGGAAAAGGCGATCAGTCCTAGGACCCTGGATCAAACCTAATAATGTTATTACAAGTTATATAATATTACACTAATTATTGTACTACTGGAGTTATTTTAATTTGTTTTTATAAATCTATTTGATATGGTTATTATTACATTGTGCTATCTTATTACAGTATTATTCTTCTTTCCTTTCACTACTAATACTGCCCTATACCTACAGTGTTGATCCAGAAGAAGGCAAAAACCCCAGGACACCTTCAGCCAATTTGTGTCACAGGGGAAAAATTCCTTCTTGACCCCGGGAAAAGGCGATCAGTCCTAGGACCCTGGATCAAACCTATTAATGTTATTACAAGTTATATAATATTACACTAATTATTGTACTACTGGAGTTATTTTAATTTGTTTTTATAAATCTATTTGATATGGTTATTATTACATTGTGCTATCTTATTACAGTATTATTCTTCTTTCCTATCACTACTAATACTGCCCTATACCTACAGTGTTGATCCAGAAGAAGGCAAAAACCCCAGGACACCTTCAGCCAATTTGTGTCACAGGGGAAAAATTCCTTCTTGACCCCGAGAAAAGGCGATCAGTCCTAGGACCCTGGATCACACTGCTATTCTACCTACTACTATTACTACTGTTATTTTATTACTTTCTTACTATTATCACTAGCATTATTACTCATATTACACTAATACGGATATACTACCACTATATTACTACCATCCCTTTCCCCCTAGGGATCTTAAGGTGCAGTTCTGTCCTCCTCCTCCTATTCTGTCCTCCTCCTCTTCCATCCTCCTCCACTTTCGTCCTCCTCTTCCGTCCTCTTCCTCTTCCGTCCTCCTCCTCTTCTGTCCTCCTCCTCTTCCGTCCTCCTCCTCTTCCGTCCTCCTTCTCTTCCGTCCTCCTCCTCTTCTGTCCTCCGCCTCTTCCGTCCTCCGCCTCTTCTGTCCTCCGCCTCTTCCGTCCTCCGCCTTTTCTGTCCTCCGCCTCTTTCGTCCTCTTCCTCTTCCGTCCTCTTCCTCTTACGTACTCCTCCTCTTCTGTCCTCCTCATCTTCCATCCTCCTCCTCTTCCGATCTCCTTCTCTTCTGTCCTCCGCCTCTTCCGTCCTCCGCCTCTTCTGTCCTCTGCCTCTTCCATCCTCCGCCTCTTCCGTCCTCCGCCTCTTCCATCCTCCTTCTCTTCCATCCTCCTCCTCTTCCGTCCTCCTTCTTTTCCGTCCTCCTCCTCTTCTGTCCTCCTCCTCTTCCGTCCTCCGCCTCTTCCGTCCTCCATCTCTTCCGTCCTCCGCCTCTTCCATCCTCTTCCTCTTCCGTCCTCCTCCTGAGACGTAATAAATAGCATTAAAGCTGCAGTAATTATTTATATTATATATACACACTGCTCAAAAAAATAAAGAGAACACTCAAATAACACATCCTAGATCTGAATGAATGAAATATTCTCATTGAATACTTTGTTCTGTACAAAGTTGAATGTGTTGACAACAAAATCACACAAAAATCATCAATGGAAATTAAATTTATTAACCAATGGAGGCCTGGATTCGGAGTCACCCCCAAAATTAAAGTGGAAAAACACACTACAGGCTGATCCAACTTTGATGTAATGTCCTTAAAACAAGTCAAAATGAGGCTCAGTATTGTGTGTGGCCTCCACGTGCCTGTATAACCTCCCTACAACGCCTGGACATGCTCCTGATGAGGTTGCGGATGGTCTCCTGTGGGATCTCCTCCCAGACCTGGACTAAAGCATCCACCAACTCCTGGACAGTCTGTGGTGCAATGTGACGTTGGTGGATGGAGTGAGACATGATGTCCCAGATGTGCTCAATGGGATTCAGGTCTGGGGAACGGGCGGGCTAGTCCATAGCTTCAATGCCTTCATCTTGCAGGAACTGCTGACATACTCCAGCCACATGAGGTCTGGCATTGGGCACAACCCCCATCTGTGGACGTCTGGCCCTCATCCCACTCTCATGGAGTCGGTTTCTAATCGTTTATGCAGACACATGCACATTTGTGGCCTGCTGGAGGTCATTTTGCATGGCTCTGGAAGTGCTCCTCCTGTTCCTCCTTGCACAAAGGCAGAGGTAGGGGTCCTGCTGCTGGGTTGTTGCCCTCCTATGGCCCCCTCCACGTCTCCTGGTGTACTGGCCTGTCTCCTGGTAGCGCCTCCAGCCTCTGGACACTACGCTGACAGACGCAGCAAACCTTCTTGCCACAGCTCGCAATGATGTGCCATCCTGGATGAGCTGCACTACCTGAGCAACTTCTGTGGGTTGTAGAGTCCGTCTCATGCTACCACGAGTGTGAAAGCACAACCAACATTCAAAAGTGACCAAAACATCAGCCAGAAAGCATTGGTACTGAGATGTGGTCTGTGGTCTCCACCTGCAGAACCACTCCTTTATTGAGTGTGTCTTGATAATTGCCAATAATTTCCATCTATTGTCTTCCATTTGCACAACAGCATGTGAAATTGATTGTCAATCAGTGTTGCTTCCTAAGTGGACAGTTTGATTTCACAGAAGTTTGATTTACTTGGAGTTATATTCTGTTGTTTAAGTGTTCCCTTTATTTTTTTGAGCAGTGTATATTTTCTCATGTCATGTATTTACTACTAAAAGTAATTTTTTACATTTAGGTTTCATTAAGTGTTTTACACCGACTATTACAGACTTATTGTTTCCCTGCACATTCAAGTTTTGTGTTTTCTTTGGGCATAGATCAGCTAATAGGCACTCAGGAAAAAAAAACAGATTAAAGATCTACAAACTCTCCCTTAAGACTAAGGAGCTCACTGATAGATTCTCAGTTAGCTAATTTTGCAGCCAGCAATAGACAGTGCAGCACAGATGCTACAGAAGGCAACATTTTTAATGAAACTCAATCACAGAAATCGATTTTAGCCCCAAATACTTGCATTAAAGTAAAAAAAATGGCCCCAAAGCTGGACAACCGCTTTAACTCCTTACCAACATCTGCCGTACATGTATGGTATAAGTCAGTAGCGGGTGTATGGAGCAGGGTCAGCTCGCCCCGTACATGGCAGATAATGGCTGTGACAAACAACCAGGACCTGCCTCTAACAGCTGCGAGTGGAGCGAAGATCTGCCCACCACTGTTAACCTGTTCAGTGCTGCTGTCAATCTCTAACAGCAGCATTAACAGTGCGCCAGCATTGGGACGCGTCGTTCCATACGCCCACCGGCGCTCCTGTGACGCGATCATAGGGCGCCGATGGACTGCTATGACATCCGGGGGTCTGCTGAAGCCTCCGTGCCTGTCATCATAAAGCTTCATTTGGGCTGTAAAGAAGACCGTGGTTTTGCTATATGGAGCATTACTGTGGTATCGCTGTATATAGCACAAGCAATCAGATGATGTATACAAATACAGTGAAAAAAAGTATATATATATTTATTAAAACCCCACACGTTCAACTCACCTCCCACTAAAAATAAAGATAATAAAAATATACACATTTTGTGGTTTGGTCTCTTTCAGAGAAATACAATCTATCAAAATATAAAAAAAAAAACGATCAGTGAACACAGAAAAAAATTCAAAAAGACAAAATTGCATTTTTTCGTTCGCCTCAATACTGCAGAAAATCCTGTAAGAAGCGATGACCATGACATATGTGTCCCAAAATGTTATCAATAAAGTCCTCTTGCCCTTCAAAAAATAAGCCCCCACTCAGCTCCATCAACCCGGAAACTGAAAATGTTTCGGGTCTCAGAAAAAATGGTGACAGCATCAAAAAAAAGTTTTTTTCTTTTGCCAAAACTATTGGAGAAGTTTGGTCTTGCTGTAATCACACTGAGGATAGGATCCTATTACCAGGTCATTTTTACCACACAATGTGCGCCGTTAAAACCGTTCCCAGAAAAACAATGTCAGGCTTTTTTTTTCGCACTTTTACTGCACTTGAAATGTTTTTCCCGTTTTCTAGGACTATGTGGTAAATGAATGGTGTCATTTATAAGGACAGCTCATCCTACAAAATAACAAGACCTCACACTATGTGGACAGATATCAAAAAGTTATAAAAGTTGGAAAAAGCGGAGGAAAAAACAGAAAAAAAACATAAATTGGTTATGTCGGGAAGGGGTAAAGCTGAAGAAACGCATGTAAGAGCAGAATATGGAGGAAGGCCAGATATCACAGACTGGTGGATACTACCTGCTCCATCGCTGGCAGAATACTCCACCCCCATGGTGTCCGCTGATATCTTCTCTTGTAGCAACGTCTCCAAACTCTATAAAACATCGGGAACAGTCAGCAGAGGGTTTGATGATTGGCTCATATTGGCGATATACTCAGGGGCATTACTGGGGCCAGGGAAGATTGGGAATGAATAGCGTATTGACTGTTAGAGATGTGATCTCTTCCATTAAAGGGGATGTCTAGTTGGAACAAGTTATCACTGATCTCTGGATAGGTGATGACCTGTCCCAGTGGGAGCACCCCTTTATTATGTGGTATATATGGAGGATGTGATATCATGCAGAGTTCTAGCAGTATTACACTTCGGTCCGTTCTGCGTGCATCTGGGCCATTCCCTATGGAGGAGCGGGGCTGGGGGTAAATATCAGGATCTCGTCGCTGGATCCATCCAGATGGGAGATGTAACGAGTGCGGCGCCCCCCACTGGTGTCTCAGCGTATTATGTGTTGGGGAATAATAACTTATTGTCTGGTAAATGTGCTGATTCCTGTCAGTTGTGGTCGCTGAGTGCGTGTGATGGGATGTGGCTCCGTCCGTTATATTATATCATGTCTTATACCTATAATCTCTCGCTGATCGCAGGTGTCTGTCTTCACACTCAGATGAGAAGGAACAAACTGACGATATAGGACTTTTTTTTTTTTCCAAATTCAAACCGAGCAATCCTATTGGCTGAGTATGAATGCAGTTACCATGGTGACAGAAGTAGCAGCAGATTTAAAGGGACAAAACACTAATATTGTACTAAAGTGTATTTTATTATATATTTCACATAACTGACTGGGTACACCTTGGTGTGGGTGGGATGGCTTTTTTTAAATCAAAAACCATGTTTACTAAGTACCCTATATTATATATATTCACTATTGCTTTTTACTTACTTATAGCAGGGTATATGCTCATATTGTTTCTATCCTAAGTTTGTCTATTTTCTAATAGAGACATGACCAGTCCTCTTTAGAATTTTATAGTGACCCCATTGAGGTCATGGACTGATATTGGGGATTGCAGAGTTGGGGCAAGGTGACAGGTGACAGTAAGTGACATCAAATGAAGGCTATGGTGCATACACAGTAAATCAGTCGTGTTATTCCACAGAAATGCTGTTCTATAAGGCTGTGTGCCCACGTAGCGTTTTTCAAGCGTTTATGCTGCGGAATTTCCGCAGCGGAAACGCTTGTAAAACGCTAGGTAATCCGCACCCCATGGTCCCCAAGGGGAATCCGCATGTTCTATGCACATGCTGCGGATTTTTCCGCAGCGTTTATGCTGCGTACAAAAATTCGCAGCATGTCATTTAATTTTGCGGAAGCGCAGCAGAACTCCCGCCATTGACTTGCATTGAGACGCACAGAAACCGCGACTGTACATTTTTACAAGCGGCTTCTATGCGTCTCTATGTGCGGATGGTACCCAGTTCTGGAGGAGAGGAGACTCTGATCCAGACCTGGGTACCATTGTACCTGTAAAAAAAAGAATAAAATAACAAATAAAGTTTATATTCACCTGTCCGGCGTCTTCTCTCTGAATGCCAGCAGCGCTGAAGGACCTTCGGTGACGTCACAGTCATGTGACCGCAGGCCCTTCACCGCTCTGTCTCGCGATATGCCGGCAGCCGGGAACCAGCCAGGAAGCAGCGCTGCAGCCACGCCGGGGCCTCGGGGGTAAGTATAGCTTTATTTGTTTTAATTTTTACGGTTCACACTGTATAAATCCATGCTGTTTCCATGGATTTATACAGTGTGACCTAGTTGTCAAGCACTTTCCAAGTGATGCTAATCGCCTGGAAAGTGCTTGTCAATCTGCATGCGGAAATGCATGTGAATCCGCATGTGGATCCGCATGTATTCTGCAGGAAAAACGCATGCACAATCTGCATGCGTTTTTTTCTGCCAGGGAGATGCAGAAATGCTGCAGAAATTTTCTGCTTCATTTCTGCATCGTGGGCACATAGCCTAAAACACAAAATATCTTCATATGGTGAGGAGTTGTGTTGTGTTTTCATCATTTACATTCTAGCGTGGTGATCACATAAAATGTAAAATTCCTATTAAATAATTACTGAATGACAGTAGCCTGTATCCCTGGAGGACAAGTCATTTACCGCTTCACCAGGTTTGATGTTCTAATGCATTTTGATGTTTCAGTATTTGTATATATGTATATATATATTTTTTCCCCTCTTAAGGGTATTCAAGCACAGACAGTGACCAACTTCTTCCTCGCCTTTGAAGCACAGCTTTCAATTATTCCTGTCGTAAACAAGGTAAAAAGCTTAGAGCCGAACACTATCAGACTCCTTCAGTCCCGCAGCAGGTAAATCTGTGAACATCGCCGGCACTGCTGCTGTTCCTAGCACCGATCCCTCTATGAGCGGCTGTGCAGTAATGAAGGCAGGATTCACCCCAAACTTGCTCGTCTTTTTTTTCGATATCCAGTTCTGGTAATTAGTTATACACATGTATATATCCAGTGGTCAACTCACAACCTGTGTATGGAAAATGAATTGTTTGCTGTATGCATCGCATTTGTAGGATGCACACTGTTCATTTCATTATGGAGCAGAGTAGGAGGAGACTTTCATTACTGTTCCCTTTACTTCCTCCCTGCTGATAGGAAATGCCATGCTGTTTGCTTGTGTCCTGTGATTACAGCAGCCTGCAACAGTTTTCAAGCGTGCACTTCCCGGCTCAGGCATCAAGCAGTAAATGATAAAATTAAAACGCTGCTATCCCTTTGTTAGTCACTTTTTTATCTTCTTCCCCTTCTACGAATGCTGTAGTCCGTTATTCTAGAACTGCTCTGAAAATGGTTCTCTCTGGAGTGTTGGGATTTGGGTTTAGGGTGGGTTAGGGAATTGAAGTTCAGATACTTTGTTCATGTTTTATACTATGGAATTACTATGTCATGTATGTTATTTGAAAGATGGAAAATTTGTATTTGGAGTTTTTCAATAAAAATTATTTGATTAAAAAAAAATCATGAAATTAAAATTCCTCCCGTTCTTGAGAAAGAATAGGATTTTTACTAAGAGGTAAATTGCACGTTCCTTGTTTTACAGGCACTTTACATTTTTGCTAGTTTTGTGCGATTACACAATCCCTTTTAAAGGCCAGTGCCAGTTGTACATCTCTCCCTAAACTCTTGTTCAGCACTATATTTTATGCCAGTTTTATTATATGGTTTCTAGATTTTGTCCAGCTTTGATAAATAATTAGTATTTATACTTTTGCTTTTAGGCTGCGTGCCCACGTTGCGGATTACAAGCGTTTTTGATGCGGAATTTCCGCAGCGGAAATGCTTGTAAAACGCATGGTAATCCGCACCCCATGGTCCCCAAGGGGATTCCGCAAGTTCTATGCACATGCTGCGGATTTTTCCACAGCTTTTATGCTGCGTTCAAAAATCCGCAGCATGTCAATTAATTTTGCGTTTCCGCAAGCGGAATTGCCTTGTGCAATGCATTAAGAACGCAAGGCAATTCCGCATGTGGAAAACGCGAGATAAACGCATGAAAAACGCGCGATAAATGCGTGCGGAATTTCGCATGCGTTTTTCCGGGAGAGGACTTGCAGAAATGAAGCAGAAATTTTCTGCTTCATTTCTGCAACGTGGGCACATAGCCTGAGGCTGAGTTCACACGATGCGTTTTTCATGCGTTTCCGCGGCATTTTTGCAGTTGCGGAAACGCATGAAAAACGCATGGTAGAAGGGCAACAATGTTCCCCAATTGAAATCCGCATGTGCAGGTTTGCCTTGGTTAAAACTGCACAATCCTTTACTGGACTGGTTTACTAATGAGATTAAGTCTTGGAGTCCTAAGTGCTATGATAAATGTTGTAATGGTCGCTTTGCGGCTGTGGAAAAAGGGGAATTATCTGTACCTATTCAGGATTTTTGGAAGGTTTTTTCAGAGGAGGAGTCGCAAGTTTTACCTCCTCATAGGGACTATGATTGCACCATTGAGTTTGTTTCTGGAGCTACTCTTCCCAAGAGTCGCTTATTAAATCTGACTATCCCTGAAAGAAAGGCCTTGGAGGAATACATACAGACGAGCTTGGCTGCTGGTCACATTAGACCTTCTAAGTCGCCTGTGGCCGTTGGATTTTTCTTTGTTAAAAAAAAAGACGGTGGTTTACGTCCATGTCTGGACTTTCGTGAAATTAATAAGATTACCGTACGCAATTCCTACCCATTGCCGTTAATTCCAGACTTGTTTAACCAGTTAGTGGGGACCAAGTGGTTCTATAAAATTGATCTCCGGGGGGCATACAATTTGTTACGAATGAAGGAGGGTGATGAATGGAAAACTGCTTTTAACACTCCGGTAGGTCATTTTGTGAATCTGGTGATGCCCTTCGGTCTTACCAATGCACCCGCGTTTTTTCAGAACCGTATTAATGACATCCTGAGACCTTTGATTGGCAAGAATGTGGTTGTGTATTTGGATGACATTCTGATTTATTCACCAGATCTGGATTCCCATTGGCAGAGCGTACGTGAGGTGTTGCAGTTATTGAGTGATGATTCACTTTTTGCTAAGCTGGAGAAATGTGAGTTCGCTGTGCAGAGAATTAGTTTTTTGGGCTACATTATCTCCAGCGAGGGCTTTGAGATGGACCCGGTGAAAGTTCAGGCTGTGCAGGAATGGCCTAGGCCTATTGGTTTGAAATCGATACAGAGATTTTTGGGTTTCGCCAATTATTACAGGAAATTCATTAAGAATTTTTCTATAATTGTTAAGCCACTGACTGATCTCACCAGGAAAGGTGCGAATACGGTCCAGTGGACTACTGAGGCCATTGAAGCTTTTGTGTATCTCAAGGAGAGGTTCAGTTCTGCCCCCATCCTTATGCAGCCTGATGAGACCAAGCCTTTTTTGGTCGAGGTTGATGCTTCTTCGGTGGGGGTCGGTGCAGTTTTGTCTCAGGAGAACAAGGATGGAGTACATCCCTGTGATTTTTTTTCAAAAAAATTTTCAGAAACCGAACTTAATTACGATGTTGGTAATCGGGAATTGTTGGCTATTAAACTTGCGTTTGAACATTGGCATAATTTCTTGGAAAGTGCTAAATTTCCTGTTCAGGTTTTCACAGATCATAAGAATTTGATCTATCTGGATGTTGCCAAACGCTTGAATGCCCGTCAAGCTAGGTGGGCACTTTTTTTTTCTCGGTTTAATTTTTCTGTTACCTATATCCCTGGTACTAGGAATGTTAAAGCCGATGCTTTATCTCGCAGCTTTTCCCCCATGGTTGGTACCGAGGAGGAGGAGAGCATTTTACAGGAAGGAGTTGTGGTAGCAGCATTAGACTCTGTTTTGGAAGAAGGGATTCTGAAAGCCCAAGAGGATGCCCCATCTAACACTCCTCATGGGAGATTGTTTGTGCCTAGAACCTCTAGGAGAGATTTGTTTGTGGGGTATCATGAGTCTCGGTTGGCAGGTCATCCAGGAATTTCTGGGACTAAGAGACTTATCAGTCGCAGTTTTTGGTGGCCCGGGTGGCAGAAGGAAGTCATCAAGTGGGTGCGTCAGTGTACGGTGTGTGCTAGGTCAAAGGCTTCCCATACCCCTGCTGCGGGGTTGCTTTGACCTCTGGAGGTTCCTAGTGCGCCTTGGACGCATTTGGCAATGGATTTTATTACTGACCTTCCTGTGTCCGAGGGTTTCACTGACATCTGGGTGGTCATGGACCGTTTTAGCAAGATGTGTCATTTGGTTCCATTCATTAAGCTACCCTGCGCTAAGACACTCGCTAAGGCGTTTGTTAAGGAAATTGTCAGGCACCATGGCGTTCCCACCGACATTGTTTCTGATAGGAGACCTCAGTTTGTGGCTCGCTTTTGGCGTGCTTTTTATGACAGGTTGGGAGTCCATTTGTCATTTTCGCCTGGTTATCATCCTGAGTCTAATGGACAGACTGAAAGAAAGAACCAGGATGTGGAACAGTTTTTGCGTTGATTTGTGGCAGACAATCAAGAGAGGTGGTCTGAGTTTCTGCCACTCGCAGAATTTGCTCTTAACAACCATACATCCTCCTCTGCTGGGTGTTCTTTTTTTGTTGTACTGGGAGACATCCGTCTTTTGGTTCGTTCTCCAAATTGCGGTCGGCGGTGCCGGAGGAGGAGAATTTTTCCGGTGATTTGGAGAGAGTTTGGACTAATGTACGTTGTAACCTTCAAGAGGCTAACAAAAAGTCCAAGAAGTATTTTAACAGGAAATGTAAAGAGGTTTTGTTTACTGTGGGTGACATGGTTTGGTTGTCCTCAAAGAATCTGCGATTGAGGATTTCCTCTAAAAAATTGGGTCCGAAGTTTGTGGGGCCTTTTAAGGTGCTTCAGGTGGTTAACCAGTCTGCTGTTAGGTTGGAGGTTCCCTCCTCCTGGAAGATTAATCCTGTGTTTCATGTTTCCTTGTTCAAAAAGGCTGATGTATCGGATAGGGAGGCCACTGTCACAGTTCCTCCGGTGGTGGAAGACGGCGAATATGAAATTTCTCGTATCCTGAATTCCAGAGAGCATAGAGGGAGATTGCAGTATCTCGTCGCTTGGAAAGGTTTCGGTCCCGAGGAATAACTCCTGGGTTAAGGCGGATGATGTCTCTGCCCCTAGACTTGTCAGAGCTTTCCACAGGAGATTTCCAGATAGGCCTGGGCCTGGAGGATCCGGAGGATCCTCATAAAAGAGGGGGTACTGTTAGAACCCTCCTGTTTGTTTTTGTTTCTATCTTGTGTTTTGCGGTCACGTGACCATCTTCCTATTTATTCCAGCTCCGCCCTTCTGGCCTTGCTAGACTTCAGTGTTGTTTAGACTGTCTTTCTAGCCAGGTGCTTTTGTGCCTATCTATCTCTAGTTTGCTTGGTCCTCTGGACCTCTAGTACTTTTGTCAGTTCTTCTTTTGCTCTGCAACAACTTCTGTTAGGAGGTGTCCCATTTTTGTCCCAGTCCTTAGTTCTTTTAGGGACCCCTTCCTTTCTCTATAGGTCTCCGTTCAGACTAGCCGAGGACGAAGGCGGGTCTGTTCACAAGGAACAGGTTGCCTGCTACAACGTAGGGACTCAGCTTAGTCTTACTGTGGGGATAGCTCTCCCCTTCTTTCCCTAGTTTATGTTGCAGATCATAATAATCTTGGATCTACTCATACTTAACAGACAGAACCTTCAGTGTTTCTCACTCACACACCACCTCCTCATCTCGCATCCTATCTGTCAGTGTTCCCCAAGGTTCAGTCATAGGACCCCTGCTCTTCTCCATCTACACCTTCGGCATGGGACAGCTCATAGAGTCCCACGGCTTTCAGTATCATCTCTATGCTAACGACACACAGATTTACCTCTCTGGACCTGATATCACCTCCTTACTAACCAGAACCCCAAAATGTCTGTTCGCTATCTCATCCTTCTTCTCTGCTAGATTTCTAAAACTTAACATGGATAAAACAGAATTCATCATCTTTCCCCCATTTCACTCAGCCTCCCCATCTGACCTATCCATAAAAATCAATGGCTGTCCACTTTCCCCAGTCCCACAAGCTCGCTGCATCAGAGTAACCCTGGACTCTAACCTCTCCTTCAAGCCACATATCAAAGCCCTTTCCTCCTCCTGCCGACTCCAACTCAAAAACATGGATCCGAATATTCCTCAACCATGAATCTGCAAAAACACTAGTGCACGCCCTCATCATCTCCCGCCTCGACTACTACAACCTCCTGCTCTGTGGCCTCCCCGCTAACACTCCCGTACCCCTCCAATCTATCCTAAACTCTGCTGCCAGACTAATCCACCTGCCTTCCGCCTACTCCCCGACCTCTCCTCTCTGTCAAATGGTTCACCGACTCCCCATTGCCCAGAGACTCCAGTTCAAAACCCTAAGCGTGGCATACCAAGCCATCCACTACCTGTCTCCTCCATACATCTGTGACCTAGTCTCCCGGTACACACCTACACGCAACCTACGATCCTCACAAGATCTCCTTCTCTACTCCCCTCTTATCGTTTCTTCTCACAATTGCATACAAGATTTCTCCCGTGCATCCCCCCTACTCTAGAACTCTCTACCCCAAAACATCAGACTCTCGCCTACCGTGGAAACCTTCTAAAGAACCTGAAAACCCACCTCTTCCGAAAAGCCTACAACCTGCAGTAATCATTGCTCCACCACACCGCTGCATGACCAGCTCTACCCTCACCTACTGTATCCTCACCCATCCCTTGAAGATTGTGAGACATCGCAGGTAGGGTTCTCTCTCCTCCAGTACCAGTTTGCCATTGCGTTTTTGTTCAAGATTTTTGCAATTGTGTTTGCTATGTATACCCCCTTTTTCACATGTAAAGCACCATGGAATAAATGGAGCTAGAATAATAAATAATAATAATAATAATAATAAAGTGCCACACACAGTGTCCTGGTATCTCATCCATGCTCTTTCTATTTTATCTTTCATTTGCAGAGATATTAGCAATGAAAGTATTTGGCGCCTAATGAGTTAAAAAAAATTAAGTCCAAGTAGATGTTATCAGAGTTTTCACTGGGGGTGCGAAATTCTTCTCCCTGCATGATGCTGACCAATTATAAGCAGACGACAACACTGAAAAGAAAGATGATCACATCCCCACCATAGCTTAGAGCAGATTTCTCAGTGTCTAAGATGTAAGGATACAGACCTGGTCTCCTGGGCTAACCTCCTGCATGATTAGAGCACACAACTGACTAATACCTTTCAGTTAAGGTCTCTGTGGGTGAAGGGGCAGCACAAGAGAGTTTAGTTGTGCAACATTACAAACCTTTCTAACAGCTTTCCTCCTCTTATGGCACTCTCACCTCTGCTGTTCTGCGCCTATCCCAAACTGCCTGTCCAGAAATGAGAGCACAGTGTCAGTATCACACTTAGATCCGTTGTGCTCAACTTGTACTCATTCTGCAGTGAGATTAGAGCAGACTGTCATTGCATTTCACCATAGAAGTAACCCAGAACACACTGCTCCTGTGTGAGGTGTAATAACAGCCTAATATCACTGCAGAGAGAATACAAGTTGCTTGAGCACAGAAGACATAAGTGTGATACTGGCACACTCCATAATCAGGAGAGTCAATAAAAGGGTTTGTAATGTGACACAGAGAAACTCAGCTGTGCGGCTGCTTCCTTGTCTAAGAGCTGTTACCTCTGCTTTCTAATCATGCAGAAGGTTAGACCAGGAGATCAGGACTCTCCATCATTACACATCTTAGGCTAGGTTCCCACGATGAGCTTTTGGTGAGTTTTTGATGTTGCAGAATTTCTGCACCCATTAAGATAGGTTACTTGCATTATTTCTAAAATATGCAGCGTAAAAACTTACTAAAAACTCATAGTGAGAACGTAGCTTTATACCCTAAGAAACCCGCTTTGAGCTATGGTGGGGGCGTGTTCTTCTTTTCTTTGAGTGTTGCTGCTTGCTTATGATTGGTCAGCATCATACAGGAGAAATCTGCAGCATATTTAAGGATTTCTCACAAGCCTCATTCGGGTAAGGCTGAGTGCCCACGTAGCGTTTTTCAAGCGTTTATGCTGCGGAATTTCCGCAGCATAAACGCTTGTGAAACGCTAGGTAATCCGCACCCCATGGTCCCCAAGGGGATTCCGCATGTTCTATGCACATGCTGCTGATTTTTCCACAGCGTTTATGCTGCGTACAAAAATCTGCAGCATGTCATTTAATTTTGCAGAAGCGCAGCGGAAGCCCCGCCATTGACTTGCATTGAGACGCATAGAAACCGCGACTGTACATTTTTACAAGCGGCTTCTATGCGTCTCTATGTGCGGATGGTACCCAGTTCTGGAGGAGAGAAGACAATCCTCCAGACCTGGGTACCATTGTACCATTGTACCTGTAAAAAAAGAATAAAAAAACAAATAAAGTTTATATTCACCTGTCCGGCGGCTTCTCTCAATGCCGGCATCGCTTGAGGACCTGCGGTGACGTCACAGTCATGTGACCGCAGGCCCTTCACCGCTCTGTCTCGCGATATGCCGGCATCCAGGAACCAGACAGGAACGAGCGCTGCAGCCACGTCGGGCATCAGGGGTGAGTATAGCTTTATTTGTTTTCATTTTTACGGTTCACACTATATAAATCCATGCTGTTTCCATGAATTTATACAGTGTGACCTAGTTGTCAAGCACTTTCCAAGTGATGCTAAAATCGCCTGGAAAGCGCTTGTACAATCTGCATGCGTTTTTTCTGCCAGGGAGATGCAGAAATGCTGCAGAAATTTTCTGCTTCATTTCTGCATCGTGGGCACATAGCCTAAATGCAAAAAGGTAAATAAAATTACCAAAATTTCCACAACAAAAGTGTAGCTCTACCTACAGCGTATTCACACCCAGACTATAAGATTATGGCCGGTCTCTGGGTGGGTGTTTTTTTACACAGTAGTCAGAACCTACAACATTGTGGTGCCGTGCATTACATGAGCTATACTAAGGGAGTGCCTGTCAGCATAGAGCGAATACGTCCATATACCGACCAGCAGAAAGTGTAAGAGAAGAACTATAGAAGGATGGACCATAGTGGAGCATTCCGGACTGGAGCAACATAAGGAGCCAAAAGGCTTCCCCCCGGTATTCCATGCTATGTGCTTCTTATAAAGAGACATCTCTCCATAGACCCCTCTGTGAAGACCACCCCCTTATCCAGATGATACATTCTCACTTCCACCATATATAATGCAGACTGGCCATTTTTTTTTTTCAGAAAATCCCCAATTTTGGGTCGTCAGCTGTAAAAGAAGAAATGCTTTACACCAGTGCTGGGAACCTATGGCAGCGTGCAGAGGGGGCAGCAGAGCCCTCCTGGGGGGCACCATGGCCGCAGCACTAGCGCTACTGGATCGGGCCGGCGGGGAGAACTCTGAGCCGCCGAGTGCCGGCACCAGCTCCGCTACTGCAGCTAGATGTGCGATCTCTCTCGGACGGAAACACATCGAGCTGAAGTGTATTGCAGCGCACGAACTAGCCAGGCATGTGCGCTGCAATACATGCTGCCGGCCAATCAGAGGCCAGCGGCTGCCGGCCAATCAGAGGCCAGCATGACGTCGGCCGGTCAATCAGAGGCCAGCGGCTTCCGGTCAATCAGAGGCCAGCATGAATTCGGCCGGACAATCAGAGGCCAGCGGCTTCCGGACAATCAGAAGCGGCTGCCGGCCAATCAGAGGCCAGCGCTGCCGGCCAATGAGAAGCCAGCATGACGTCGGCCGGTCAATCAGAGGCCAGCATGAATTCGGCCGGACAATCAGAGGCCAGCATGACGTCGACCGGTCAATCAGAGGCCAGCGTTTGCCGGCCAATCAGAGGCCAGCATGACGTCGACCGGCCAATCAGAGGCCAGCGGCTTCCTTCCAATTAGAGGCCAGCATGAATTCGGCCGGCCAAGCAGAGGCTAGTGGCTTCCGGACAATCAGAAGCGGCTGCTGGCAATTCAGAGGCCAGCATGACGTCGGCTGGCCAATCAGAGGCCAGTGTCCGCTGGCCTCTGATTGGCCGGCAGCGTGTACTGCAGCGCGCACGGACCTGGCTAGTACGTGCGCGGCAATACACTTCAGCTAGATGTGCCGACTACAGGAGAGGACGCTGCGCGGGAGAAGAAGGAAGGTGAGGAGGAGGGTTTATTATGTGTTTTTTTTTTTTTTTAATATGCGATGCACAATGGCTGGGGGGGAGAGGGAGCATGTATACCAGGACTGAGGGGAGGGCCAGCATATATACCAGGATTGAGGGGAGGGCCAGCATATATACCAGGATTAAGGGGAGGGCCAGCATATATACCAGGATTGAGGGGAGGGCCAGCATATATACCAGGATTGAGGGGAGGGCCAGCATATATACCAGGATTGAGGGGAGGGACCAGCATATATACCAGGATTGAGGGGAGGGCCAGCATATATACCAGGATTGAAGGGAGGGCCAGCATATATACCAGGATTGAGGGGAGGGCCAGCATATATACCAGGATTGGGGGGAGGGCCAGCATATATACCAGGATTGGGGGGAGGGCCAGCATATATACCAGGATTGAGGGGAGGGCCAGCATATATACCAGGATTGAGGGGAGGGCCAGCATATATACCAGGATTGAGGAGAGGGCCAGCATATATACCAGGATTGAAGGGAGGGCCAGCATATATACCAGGATTGAGGGGAGGGCCAGCATATATACCAGGATTGAGGGGAGGGCCAGCATATATACCAGGATTGAGGGGAGGGCCAGCATATATACCAGGATTGAGGGGAGGGCAGCATTTATACCAGGATTGAGGGGAGGGCCAGCATATATACCAGGATTGAGGGGAGGGCCAGCATATATACCAGGATTGAGGAGAGGGCCAGCATATATACCAGGATTGAGGAGGGCCAGCATATATACCAGGATTGAAGGGAGGGCTAGCATATATACCAGGATTGAAGGGAGGGCCAGCATATATACCAGGATTGAAGGGAGAGCCAGCATATATACCAGGATTGAAGGGAGGGCCAGCATATATGCCAGGATTGAGGGGGGGCAGCATATATACCAGGATTGAGGGGAGGGCCAGTATATATACCAGGATTGAGGGGAGGGCCAGGATATATACCAGGATTGAGGGGAAGGCCAGGATATATACCAGGATTGAGGGGAGGGCCAGCATATATACCAGGATTGAGGGGAGGGCCAGCATATATACCAGGATTGAAGGGAGGGCCAGCATATATACCAGGATTGAGGGGAGGGCCAGCATATATACCAGGATTGAGGGGAGGGCCAGCATATATACCAGGATTGAGGGGAGGGCCAGCATATATACCAGGATTGAGGGGAGGGCCAGCATATATACCAGGATTGAGGGGGGGAGCATATATACCAGGATTGAGGAGAGGGCCAGCATATATACCAGGATTGAGGGGAGGGCCAGCATATATACCAGGATTGAGGGGAGGGCCAGCATATATACCAGGATTGAGGGGAGGGCCAGCATATATACCAGGATTGAGGGTAGGGCCAGCATATATACCAGGATGTGGGTGAGCACATTCTTTATTTCTGCAGTCTCTTACCGCTGCTCCTGTCTGTGGCTGCTCTATGCTGCCCTCGTCTGCTCTTTGTATCAGTTGTTTGTATCAGTAAAACCTCAATATTTAGGATAAATTGCCGTGTTGGCACTTGGCGATAAATAAGTGGGTTTTGGATTGCAGTTTGGACACTCGGTCTCTAAAAGATTCGCCATCACTGCTTTAAACCAATCAATGTGCAAATATCAACATTTTTGAGAAAATACAATACATTTGATCAGATGTCAAAAAATATTCCAGAAAAAAAAAATTGTGATCAGAAATCATAAAGAAAAATTAACTCTTTAATACCATTTTTACCAAAAATACATTGTAAAAAAAAAGAAGTGTAATTTTCTACAGTACAATATTTATTTCTATTTTTCTCCCCCCAAAAATTGAAAATCAATGTAAAAAGTGTATTTTAATACAATAAAAAAAATCAGGGTAATTGTTCAGTTGTATTGCCAGTTTTACAGCACGACCCGTAGCGATTTACGATCCCACAGGCCGATGAGCTACAATCTTCCTGAGAAAGGATTCATCAATGTATCAGATGCTTTCTTGCATGTTTCTACATGGAGCAATACACATATGTTCCATGTCCCTTCCTCTAAGAAACCTTCAATGAACCCTGATAGGATCTACAGAGAATAGACAAGACGTCCTTTACAGTGTTACACACTTACTCCATACTCAGTCTAATTTCATCATTCATTTTACTTTCTGCTTATAAATGCATTCATTAAAATAATGAATATCTGCATTGAGGACAGTAGAAGAACTAGTTTGTGTTTGTTCATCAAGATGCATTATCTTGGTCTCGTCTTGGCACTGTTAACTGTTGGTACGTAGGCAGAGTACTGGAGAGGTTGCTCCCGTCGTTCAGAGAGTTGCTCCGGTGCGGTGTTCTGTTGGTAGACTGACCGCTTTGTTGGTTTGCTATCAGGTGGTGAATCATATCGGTTATGAGATTGAGTTTATGATCCATTTGAGTTACCTACAAATGTATAAAAAAAATTCAAACAAAGAGAATAGCATAGATACAGACCACACTCCATACACATTTCACACTACCCATGAGCGCTGCCTGATATTGTAGCTTATCCCTAACCAAATCAATGGGGCGCTGAGTTGCAATACCAGACACACCCCATGGACAAGAGAGGCACAGTTTTGGGGAGAAATAAAGTAGATAGATCCCTTAATGCAATATTGGTTAGCCATTTAGACATTGTTGTTTTAATTGAAAACTAGAGTTGGTGCGATTCGTTTCGCAGCACTCGGTCCATCGGCCACGTCAGTAATCTTTGGATGCTGGACAGGAGCCTCAAGACCTGCCTTCTACCTTCCAAGATTCCCTGCTTCTCTTCTGATTAGCTGCATCTTTATAGTTACAGCATGATGCATATGTGACATTGCATCAGGCCGGCTAATCAGTAGAACAGCTGTGGATGCCGGGATGTAGGAGGTGGTTCTCAGGGCTCCGATGCAGCGGTCACAGATTATGGATGTGGCTGATGCACTGGGTCCTGCGAATTGACTCGCACCAACTCTATTGGAAACCTTTGTCAGATTGAACTACTTAATGAACTCAGAAAGAGCTTTCTGTCCACATCCATGAAAGTAGTAGCCAACACTTAAAGGGGTTTTCTACTACTCGGACATCTCCTTCTCCATATATATATTTTTGCCCTCAGTAAAATAATAACACCTATACTCCCTTCCAGTGTTCCAGCCATGTCGGCATTGGCTCTCCTTGGAATCACGTGACATTGTTATGTCAAGTGATCCCTGCTGCCAATCAGCGCTGGCTTCACTCTTCCTGCCTCCAGTTATATCACATGCCTGTACATCCGGAGGAAGTAAGACCAGCAACATCTCTCACTTCCTCTGGATGTATGCAAGTTGGCCAAAGGCGGGGAGAGTAAAGTCAGCACTGATTGCCCCTAGGAATCATGAGACATAATGTCATGCTGTCACGCAAGGTGTGGGAAAGACTAAGTGCAACACAAAGGTAAAACGGAAAGGGAACCCAGACTAGGGAAAGTGGGGAGTGGAGAACTCCTAGGCTGATCTAGTGTCACCCTGTCTCCACTAATGTCCCTTTATTGGTTCTTCACCAATCGCCGCACGCGTACCTCAGCCTGTCTATCCCTGGCATTAGGCTCAGGCTAGGGAACAGAAAGGATGAGCACTAGTTGATCCCCACTGAACACTAAAGACAACAATGGGGGACAAACAAGGGAAAATCGCTTAGCTTTACTCGACTCCAGACAAATGCGCACACGTTATCTAGCACCAGAGAGGAAGAAGTACTGCTCTTGCTCAAGCCTTCACAAGGGGCAATGAATATCGCTGGCACCTCCCTCTGGCTCACAACAGGTATTTATACATCCAGGCCAGGGTGTTAATTAGCCGGAAGGAAGCTAGCCGCTGGGTCCTAGAGATACATATTCTAAGAAGTTGTCTGTAAGGCCAAATGAAGAGATCTCCTGCAACCAACTGCAGGATGACTGTCTGTCACTTCTGACACACCCATGACACACGCAATCCCCAGGAGAGCCAGTGCAGACACCGCTGGAATAGTGCTGGCACTGGAGGTGAGTATAGGTGTTATTATTTTACTGGGGGACACACATATGGATTGAGAAGGAGTTGTCTGAGTAATGGAAAACCCCTTTAAGCCTCCA
The DNA here is from genome assembly GCF_046119375.1 of Phyllobates terribilis. NCBI lineage: Eukaryota > Metazoa > Chordata > Amphibia > Anura > Dendrobatidae > Phyllobates > Phyllobates terribilis. The sequence continues at coordinate 812,024 of NW_027363222.1, read as the reverse complement.
TACACAATAGACTAAGCTAATAGTCTAAGGAGACATCCAGACTCTTCCCTGACAGATGAGGTCAGAGGAGGTAAAATTCAAACTGCCTGACCCTTAATGCCTGACCCTTTTGTTATTCAGGTGATAAGCTGCTGCCAGAGCCGTTTGGCAGTGATTTTTACAGTTCTCCACTTTGAAAACACATGAACATTTAACCAAGCCAAACCTTCTCGTGTATGAGAGTTGGGAGAGGTAGTGGACGGCCGAACCAGCAATCAACTTTAGTTATTGTGTGGCCACCTTAACTTGTGTGTTGAAGTCACAGATGACCACAGGTATTTAGACTCTTTGCAGTGTATGAGCAGCGCTGTAGAATTGGTGTCTGGATGCGCCATTATGTATTTTACACTTTTTCAGAGAGTGAGGAATATTCTGTATGTAGTATGTGGTAATTGTCTGTATATCCTGTACTCCATGTGTGTATGTGTAAGTAGTAGCTGTGCATAATATAAATATATATGGTTTTATCTTATTTTCTTACCTTGTCCTCGACACGGTTCAATCTTGACCCAATTGTATTAGAGCCTCGATCTTTCACTTTATCTGGAAATAAATAAAAGTAAAAAAAAGTCATTTTTAAATTTACTATTAGAAATTAGCATTTTTTGGGTCCACTGGCATTCAACCAAATTTGTGAAACCGTTTACGATTTACAGTTCAGAGAATATAACATGAGAAACGATTTACCTATTCTTCCACAAAGCGATGAAATATGGCATCCTTATTCTGGACAACCTCTTAAAAAAGGCTTTCCCATTGTTACAAATGACGGCATGTTGCTTGGATTTGCTATCATATGGTGGCAGATTATTACCATTACTATTGTTAATTTCTCTAAAACATAGCATTTATTCCATTTCATAGTGGTAGGAAGTGGAATCTATCCAGAAAGAAACAGTGAGGGCTTCCCCAATGACTGGTCCAGTCTGTAAGAAACTAGAATCTCAATTTGCAGCCATGGTGTTTCGGGGTGTTGCCCCTCAGCAGTGCAAAGCATGAGATCTGATTTAGCTGTGTGAGAGACTTCAGAAGGAAAAACTTTACCCCTTAGATCCCAGTGAGGAGAGTGAAATGCCAGAGTAAGGAGGCTTATAAACCATGCAATGGCTCCCCGGGGAGCTTACAAGCCTCCTTACACTGGCATTTTTTAGACAAATCATCTTACTTTTCCTCTAAGGATTCAATTTTCTTCCTTTTTTTCTATTATTTTATCACTGTTGATGACTCCCACTGATTTGCTATAGCAATGAGATGTGCACATATATACATATATACAATTGAAACCAGAAGTTTACATACACTATATAAAAAGACACATATGCATGTTTTTCTCAATATGTGACATGAAATAAGAATAAACCTTTCCCTTTTTAGGTCAATTAGGATTACCATCATTTTTAATATTTGCCAAATGCCAGAATAATGAGAGAGAGATTGTTTTAAGGCATTTTTATTACTTACTGCAAAGTCAAAAGTTTACATACACTAAGATTACTATGTATTTAAACAATTCTGGACTGCCCATATGATGATGCCATGTGTTTGGAAGCTTCTAATAGTTTTTTGGGCAACATCTGAGTTAATTAGAGACACACCTGTGGATGTATTTTAATGCACACCTGAAACACACTGCTTCTTTGTGTAGCATCATGGGAAAGTGTAAATAAATCAGCCAAGATATCAGGAAGAGAATTGTAGACTTGCACAAGTCTGGCTCATCCTTGGGTACAATTTCAAGATATCTGAAGGGGTCTCGTTCATCTGTACAAACAATTATATGCAAGTACAAAAAAGATTGGAATGTCCAGCCATCATACCACTCAGGAAAGAGACGGGTTCTGTGTCCCAGAGATGAACGTGCTTTGGTCCGACATGTGCATATCAACCCCAGGACAAAAGCAAAAGACCTTGTGAAGAGGATGGCAGAAGCTAGTAAGATTGTCAGAGTGACAATTCACAGTGAAACGAGTACTGTATCAACATGGGCTGAAAGACCACTCTGCCAGGAAGAAGCAATTACTCCAAAAGAAACATAAAAAATCCAGATTCATGTTTGCAAATGCACACAGGAACAAAGACCATAATTTTTGGAGACATGTCCTGTGGTCTGATGAAACTAGAATTGAACTTTTTGTTCATAATGACCATCGTTAAGTTTGGAGGAAAAAGGGAGAAGCTTAGAAGCCTAAGAACACCATCCCAACTGTGAAACACGGGGTGGCAGCATCATGTTGTGCAGTTGTTTTGCTGCAAGAGGGACTTGGTGCACATCACAAAATAGATGGCTTCATGAGAAAAGAAGATTATGTGGCAATACTGAAGCAACATCTCAAGATATCAGCCAGGAAGTTAAAGCTTGAGCAGAAATGGGTCCTCCAAATGGACAATGACCCGAAGCATACTGCGAAAATGGTAACAAAGTGGCTTAACCCCTTTGTGACCAAACCAATTTTTTTAAATCTGACCAGTGTCACTTTATGTAGTAATAACTCTGGAATAACATATCCCATAGCTTTTGAGACTGTTTTTTGTGATACATGATACTTTATAATAATGGTAAATTTAGGCTGATATGGTTTCCGTTTATTTATAAAAATATCAGAAACGTGACAAAAATGTTTTAAGAATTGCACTTTTCAAACTATGATTGATTATGCCTTTAATCCCAATAGTCATACCACACAAAAACAGAAATAAATAACATTTCCCTTATGTCTGCTTTACATCAGCACCATTTGTAAAATGTTGTTTTATTTTGTTAGCATTTTAGAAGATTTAAAAATGTAGCAGTTATTTTTCATTTTTTTCAAGGAAATTTACAAAACTTATTTTTATAGGGACCTGTTCAGTTTTGAAGTGACTTTGAGGCTGCGTGCCCACTGTGCGTTTTTCAAGCGTTTTTGCTGCGGAATTTTCAAAGCGAAAACGCTTAAATGCTTGGTAATGCGTGCCCCATGGTCCTCAATGATAACCCGCATGTGCTGTGTGTTGGTATATGCAACAGTTGTGGACTTCTTTGTTTGTGTGAAGGAGGACTTTATGCTGATCTGACAGTAGATGGCGATGTTGTGTAAAGTTTCCTTGTTTACTGTATTGTGAAAGAAAAAAAGTCTCTCTTGTATTTTCTATTTTGTTCTTACTTCCTGGTGCAGTACTGTGTGACTGTGCGTTTTTTCCTTTACCTCTGGTTCTGAGAAGTAAAAGCTTGTTATCCCATGTAATCTGCTCTGTGAAGTTTTACAGTTAGGTCCATATATATTTGAACAGAGACAACATTTTTCTAATTTTGGTTCTAGACATTGCCACAATGAATTTTAAACAAAACAATTCAGATGCAGTTGAAGTTCAGACTTTCAGCTTTCATTTGAGGGTATCCACATTAAAATTGGATGAAGGGTTTAGGAGTTTCAGCTCCTTAACATGTGCCACCCTGTTTTTAAAGGGACCAAAAGTAATTGGACAAATTAAATAATTATAAATAAAATGATCATTGCTAGTACTTGGTTGAAAACACTTTGTTGGCAATGACTGCCTGAAGTCTTGAACTCATGGACATTACCAGACGCTGTGTTTCCTCCTTTTTGATGCTCTGCCAGGCCTTCACTGCGGTGGTTTTCAGTTGCTGTTTGTTTGTGGGCCTTTCTGTCTGAAGTTTAGTCTTTAACAAGTGAAATGCATGTTCAATTGGGTTGAGATCAGGTGACTGACTTGGCCATTCAAGAATATTCCACTTCTTTGCTTTAATAAACTCCTGGGTTGCTTTGGCTTTATGTTTTGGGTCATTGTCCATCTGTAGTATGAAACGACGACCCCTCAGTTTGGCTGCATTTGGCTGGATCTGAGCACACAGTACGGATCTGAATACATCAGAATTCATTCGGCTGCTTCTGTCCTGTGTCACATCATCAATAAACACTAGTGACCCAGTGCCACTGGCAGCCATGCATGTCCAAGCCATCACACTGCCTCCGCCGTGTTTTACAGATGATATGGTATGCTTTGGATCATGAGCTGTACCACGCCTTCGCCATACTTTTCTCTTTCCATCATTCTAGTAGAAGTTGATCTTGGTTTCATCTGTCCAAAGAATGTTCTTCCAGAACTGTGCTGGCTTTTTTAGATGTTTTTTTTAGCAAAGTCAAGTCTAGCCTTTTTATTCTTGATACTTATGAGTGGCTTGCACCGTGCAGTGAACCCTCTGTATTTACTTTCATGCAGTCTTCTCTTTATGGTAGATATGGATATTGATACGCCTACCTCCTGGAGAGTGTTGTTCACTTGGTTGGCTGTTGTGAAGGGGTTTCTCTTCACCGTGAAGATTATTCTGCGATCATCCACCACTGTTGTCTTCGGTGGCCACCCAGGTCTTTTTGCATTGATGAGTTCACCAGTGCTTTCTTTCTTTCTCAGGATGTACCAAACTGTAGATTTTGCCACTCCTAATATTGTAGCAATTTCTCGGATGGGTTTTTTCTGTTTTTGCAGCTTAAGGATGCCTTGTTTCACCTGCGTGGAGAGCTCCTTTGACCGCATGTTTACTTCACAGCAAAACCTTCCAAATGCAAGCACCACACCTCAAATCAACTCCAGGCCTTTTATCTGCTTAATTGAGAATGACATAACGAAGGGATTGCCCACACCTGTCCCATGAAATAGCCTTGGAGTCAATTGTCCAATTACTTTTGGTCCCTTTAAAAACAGGGTGGCACATGTTAAGGAGCTGAAACTCCTAAACCCTTCATCCAATTTTAATGTGGATGCCCTCAAATGAAAGCTGAAAGTCTGAACTTCAACTGCATCTGAAATGTTTTGTTTAAAATTCATTGTGGTAATGTCTAGAACCAAAATTAGAAAATTGTTGTCTCTGTTCAAATATATATGGACCTAACTGTATACTGCAACTGTGGGTATCCAGAAGCTGTGCAACACTGTGCACATGCTGCGGAAATTTACGCTGCGGATTATCATTGCGGAAAAATCTGAAGCATATCCATTAATTTTGGATAAGTTTTGGACTGAAGGCATCAAAACTATGAATTAACACATGTGGAATTATATACTTAACAAAAAAGTGTGAAACAACTGAAAATATGTCTTATATTCTAGGTTCATCAAAGCAGCCACCTTTTGCTTTGATGACTGCTTTGCACACTCTTGGCATTCTCTTGATGAGCTTTAAGAGGTAGTCACCGGAAATGGTTTTCACTTCACAGGTGTGCCCTGTCAGGTTTAATAAGTGGGATTTCTTGCCTTATAAATGGGGTTGGGACCATCAGTTGTGCAGAAGTCAGGTGGATACACAGCTGATATTGCTACTGAATAGACTGTTAGAATTTGTATTATGGCAAGAAAAAAGCAACTAATTAAAGAAAAATGAGTGTCCATTATTACTTTAAGAAATGAAGGTCAGTCAGTCTGAAAAATTGGGCAAACTTTGAAAGTGCCCCCAAGTGAACTTGCAAAAACCATCAAGCGCTACAAAGAAACTGGCTCACATGAGGACTGCCCCAGGAAAGGAAGACCAAGAGTCACCTCTGCTTCTGAGAATAAGTTTATCCGAGTCACGAGCCTCAGAAATTGCAGGTTAACAGCAGCTCAGATTAGAGACCAGGTCAATGCCATACAGAGTTCTAGCAGCAGACACATCTCTACAACAACTGTTAAGAGGAGACTTTGTGCAGTAGGCCTTCATGGTAAAAATAGCGGCTAGGAAACCACTGCTAAGGACAGGCAACAATCAGAAGAGACTTGTTTGGGCTAAAGAACACAAGGAATGGACATTAGATCAGTGGAAATCTGTGCTTTGGTCTGATGAGTCCAAATTTGAGATCTTTGGTTCCAACCACCGTGTCTTTGTGCGACGCAGAAAAGGTGAACGGATGGACTCTACATGCCTGGTTCCCACCATGAAGCATGGAGGAGGAGGTGTGATGGTGCTTTGCTGGTGACATTGTTGGGGATTTATTCAAAATTGAAGGCATACTGAACCAGCATGGCTACCACAGCATCTTGCAGCGGCATGCTATTCCATCCGGTTTGCGTTCAGTTTGACCATCATTTATTTTTCAACAGGACAATGACCCCAAACACACCTCCAGGCTGTGTAAGGGCTATTTGACCAAGAAGGAGAGTGATTGGGTGCTACGCCAGATGACCTGGCCTCCACAGTCACCAGACCTGAACCCAATCGAGATGGTTTGGGGTGAGCTGGACCGCAGAGTGAAGGCAAAAGGGCCAACAAGTGCTAAGCATCTCTGGGAACTCCTTCAAGATTGTTGGAAGACCATTTCCGGTGACTACCTCTTGAAGCTCATCAAGAGAATGCCAAGAGTGTGCAAAGCAGTTGTCAAAGAAAAACGTGGCTACTTTGAAGAACCTAGAATATAAGACATATTTTCAGTTGTTTCACACTTTTTTGTTAAGTATATAATTCCACATGTGTTAATTCATAGTTTTGATGCCTTCAGTGTGAATGTACAATTTTCATAGTCATGAAAATACAGAAAAATCTTTAAATGAGAAGGTGTGTCCAAACTTTTGGTCTGTACTGTATTTAGAATCATTTATTTTTATTTCAGACATGTAGTTCATACACATTCTAAAATATGTAGATCTATATTCTTTCTATTTGAACAAAGGAAATGTTTGATGCCTAAAAGGAGTTTTCATAAGTGATCTCTTGAGCAGCTCAGAGCTATGCAGTCTCCTTACTTCCTGATTTCTGGCAGGACGGGCTCTTCTCCCTGAGTGATAGCTCTGATGAGCAGCAGAGCTGTAGTATTATTAGGACTATAAAGCTCAGCACAAGTTCTGCTGTAACACATTCAGCCATCAGTGGTTGGTTCTGGAATGTACTCTATCACTATCACTATTTTTTACACATAGAGACAACAGGGTATTTGAGCAAGCACACAGCCACAGACAATGAGAGCCTAGATACTGGGTGCAGGAATTGTGATTCTACAGGATGGATAAGAGCATCTCGTCAAGAGCCAAAAGGGAGAAGGCAGGGAGCAGCTAACTGGTGTATAGAAATGAATGGGCTGGACAGAGCTAACGGTATGTTAGGAGTTAACTTTTCTCCTGGAATGTGACTACTGCACACTCTCTACCAAGGTCTACTAGTTGCTGAACTCCATGGAAATGAGCTTTACACTATGTAAGATAAAAGCTCTCATTGCAGGAGAATGACAGCAGATAGAAAAAGCAAGTCAGTGGCAAACTTGCGTATTTTCATGCTGTTTAACGAATTAAAGCAATTTAGTAATTTGAGAATACCTGTTTATTGACAAAGGTGTTATGAGACTTAATGAGGTTGTCTGGTTTAGAAACACTTGCACATACTTGGGGCACTATACAGGTTAATAGTGGGGATTCTCCGTTGTAAACCTGAACCCATTTTATGCAGACTAGAGAGCAGTTACATGGAGTCATTCCCACTTTGAAGGTCCCAGTACTTCATTCATTACATAGTCAGCTTATTGATTTCACTGGATACTGTGCAGTACCTCCTCTTTCTTTTGGTGGCAGTGCAAGAGAATTAAATGCTTGTTGCCAGATTTTTCAACAAATGGCTTATCGCTGAGATTGCCAGCAACAGATCATCCTTTAGTCAGCATATTGGGGCCCTTCTAACAAAAAGACATTAACTAATGCAGACATTCCTTTTAAGTACAGAGCATATGCCAGTATACTATCTGCAAAGTAAAAAATAAATACATTCTTAAGTGCTTAAAAGGAACGTGTCCTCTGTTGTTTAACCCCTATCTGCCCTACATGTATAGTGCATGTTGGGTGCGAGTGTGTGGAGTGGACTCTGCAACTCCACCCGCAATATACCTGCAGATTCCAGCTGTGTTATACTGCCGGTATTTGTCTGTAAAAGCCGCTATTAGAGCAGCTCTGGTTGCTGCTGTTAACCCCTTAGATGCTGCAGTAAATCCCTGACCGTGGTAGTTAAGGTGCGATGTCCCAGAGGTTCACCATTTTGGATGCCCATGGGATGTTGCCTTCCACCCCCCTTCACTAAGTGAAAGTGCTGCTTATGGATTTCAGTGGCAACCATGAGCCTGCTGACCGCCCCCATGGCTGCCATGTTGGTACATGAAAAAGTGGGATTGAAACATCGTATATAACCCAAAAAATGTTATTAATGAAAACCTCAGCAATTAACAAGCCCTCATAAAGCTCTATCAACCGAATCTCTGAAATATTTTCACCATCAAAATAAAACTATACAAGTTTGATATCTGGTTTTTCAAGTTTGCTCGACATGAAGAATCATGTTCACAGGTCATTTTCACTGCACAATGAAACCTTAGAAACAAAACCCAAATACAATGAAAAACGCAATCCCATTTAACTTCGCTTGGAATTTTTGTTCCAGTTTTCCAGTATATTGTAGGGTAAAAAAAAACAGCCCTCATACAGCTATGTCACACGAAAGGGGAGAAAGAAGGAGAGGAACAAAGAAAAAGTGCAAAAACTAAAACTGTCCATAGTGAGAAGGGATTACATTAAATTTACTGTAAATGTCATTTTTTTAGCTTTTCACTTTTTAACATCACAATCAAAAAAAACAATCCTGAAGTCTTACAATTTTCACACTGGCCACTAGTCCTAAGAATAGACTCATTGTGAAGGAAGGGTGAGGAGGTGAGCTGTGACTATCATTTATTGTGAATGGTGGCTACTTTATCTGCTTTATATAGAGGTGTCATCTTTCATTGTCATTTTCAGTCATGATAATAAAACTGCTGAAAAATCTTCTGCATACAACAGGAAATATGAAACTAATTTTGGCCAGGGTGATAATTGCAGGATCTGTGGGTGTGTTTTTTTAGTTTAGATGGTTACTATAGTGAAAAAAAAAGTAAAAAAATAAAAAATAAATTTCATGTAAAAAGGTAAATTTAAACAATTGGTTATTTTTTGATAACACATTCTCTTTAACTGCTCTTCTCTAATAAGATGGCAATATTGCACCGCTGCAAAAATAGGAAGAAGTAGTTTGTCAATTTTAAAGCAGCTTCTTGGAAACTAATGACTTAGTCATTGATATAACATCCTGACAAAATGACTGTTCACTGTCTGTTTCTGAGAAATTAATTCAAAGGTCACAACCGATATGGCTGCACTTCCTATTATCACTTTTGGAAAGACAGACAGTGGATAATGATTATTTCTATTATATATGATCTACGGTATATTCTGATTTGCTAAAAGTGAGATAAGTGACAAGTCTATTGGAAGTAGCAATCCTAAAAGTCAATATCGACCCTTTAACGAGCCTTGTCACATGACTTGGGAGAAAAGCCAAACCAGAATCTCAATTTGCAGCCACGGTGTTTCAGGGTATTGCTCCTCGTCAGTACAAAGCATGAGATCCGATTTGACTGTATGAGAGGCTTCTCACTGGGATCTAAAGGGTCATTTTTCTCCTTGTGGAGATTGACATACCTGGCATGCCAGTGTATATATAGATACTCGGCACTCAAATATTCATAATGATAATGCAATTCTTTATTTCATAAAGAAATCCCAAAATTCAATGTAACGTTTCAGCCTTATGCAAAAGGCCTTTTTCAAACACTGAGACATACAGTGGGTACGGAAAGTATTCAGACCCCTTTAAATTTTTCACTCTTTGTTTCATTGCAGCCATTTGGTAAATTCTAAAAAGTTCTTTTTTTTTCTCATTAAAGTACACTCTACACCCCATCTTGATTGAAAAAAAACAGAAATGTAGAAATTTTTGCAAATTTATTAAAAAAGAAAAACTGAAATATCACATGGTCATAAGTATTCAGACCCTTTGCTCAGACACTCATATTTAAGTCACATGCTGTCCATTTCATTGTGATCCTCCTTGAGATGGTTCTACTCCTTCATTGGAGTCCAGCTGTGTTTAATTAAACTGATAGGACTTGATTTGGAAAGGCACACACCTGTCTATATAAGACCTCACAGTTCACAGTGCATGTCAGACCAAATGAGAATCATGAGCTCAAAGGAACCCCCAAGGAGCTCAGAGACAGAATTGTGGCAAGGCACAGATCTGGCCAAGGTTACAAAAAAATTTCTGCATTACTCAAGGTTCCTAAGAGCACAGTGGCCTCCATAATCCTTAAATGGAAGAAGTTTGGGACCACCAGAAGTCTTCTTAGACCTGGCCATCCAGCCAAACTCAGCAATCATAGGAGAAGAGCCTTGGTGAGAGAGGTAAAGAAGAACCCCAAGATCACTGTGGCTGAGCTCCAGAGAGGCTGTAGGGAGATGGGAGAAAGTTCCACAAAGTCAACTATCACTGCAGCCCTCCACCAGTCGGGTCTTTATGGCAGAGTGGCCCGACGGAAGCCTCTCCTCAGTGCAAGACATATGAAAGCCCTCATAGAGTTTGCTCAAAAACACATGAAAGACTCCCAGACTATGAGAAATAAGATTCTCTGGTCTGATGAGATGAAGATAGAACTTTTTGGTGATAATTCTAAGTGGCGTGTGTGGAGAAAACAAGGCACTGCTCATCACCTGCCCAATACAATCCCAACAGTGAAACATGGTGGTGGCAGCATCATGCTATGAGGGTGTTTTTCAGCTGCAGGGACAGGAAGACTGGTTGCAATTGAAGGAAACATGAATGCGGCCAAGTACAGAGATATCCTGGATGAAAACCTCATCCAGAGTGCTCTGGACCTCAGACTTGGCCGAAGGCTCACCTTCCAACAAGACAATGACTCTAAGCACACCGCTAAAATAACAAAGGAGTGGCTTCAGAACAACTCTGTGACCATTCTTGACTGGCCCAGCCAGAGCCCTGACCTAAACACAATTGAGCATTTCTGGAGAGACCTGAAAATGGCTGTCCACCAACGTTCACCATCCAACCTGAGGGAATTGGAGATGATCCGCAAGGAAGAATGGTAGAGGATCCCCAATTCCAGGTGTGAAAAACTTTTTGCATCATTCCCAAGAAGACTCATGGCTGTACTAGCTCAAAAGGGGGCTTCTACTCAATACTGAGGAAAGGGTCTGAATACTTATGACCATGTGATATTTCAGTTTTTCTTTTTTAATAAATTTGCAAAAAATTCTACATTTCTGTTTTTTTTCAGTCAAGATGGGGTGCAGAGTGTACTATAATGAGAAAAAAAAAGAACTTTTTAGAATTTACCAAATGGCTGCAATGAAACAAAGAGTGAAAAATTTAAAGGGGTCTGAATACTTTCCGTACCCACTGTAAATGAAACAGATAAAGAAATCAATATTACAAAATTAACACACCACAATAGAATTTTTTATTTTAATTTTTTTATTATAAGAAAATAACATCCTGTTGTATTGTTGAAATCACTTGAGATTTATTTAAATATAAAGACATTATTATATAATGTCAAATTAATGTGGGAATTCACTTACTTCATGCAAAATAAGTTACAATATGACCAATTACATTTCAATATCTCATATACAGTTGAAACCAGAAGTTTCCATACACTATATAAAAAGACATACAGTATATGCATGTTTCTCTCCATATCTGACATGAAATCAGAATAAACCTTTCCTGTTTTAGGTCAATTAGGATTACCATCATTTGTAATATTTGCCAAATGCCAGAATAATGAGAGAGCGAGAATGCAGTAAGTAATAAAAATGCTTAAAACAAAGTCAAAACTTTCCATCCATTTCATTAGTATTTGGTACCATTGTCCTTAAAGTGAATGACTTGGGTCAAACATTTGGGATTTCCTCCCACAAGCTTCTCACAATATAAGGCTATGTGCCCACGCTGCGGAAATGAAGCAGAAAATTTCTGCTTCATTTCCGCACGTCCTCTCCCAGAAAAACGCATGCGGAATTCCACGCGGGTTTATCCTGCGTTTATCGCGCGTTTTCCACATGCGGAATTCCACGTGCGTCTATTCTGCGTTTATCGCGCTTTTTCCACATGCGGAATTCCACGCGCGTTTATCCTGCGTTTATCGCGCGTTTTCCACATGCGGAATTCCACGCGCGTTTATCCTGCGTTTATCGCGCGTTTTCCACATGCGGAATTCCACGCGCGTTTATCCTGCGTTTATCGCGCGTTTTCCACATGCGGAATTCCACACGTGTTTATCCTGCGTTTATCGCGCGTTTTCCACATGTGGAATTGCCTTGCGTTTTTTATTGCATTGCAAAGGCAATTCCGCTTGTGGAAACGCAAAATTAATTGACATGCTGTGGATTATTGCGCGCATCAAAAACATCCGTAGCATGGGCATAGAACTTGCGGATTCCCCTTGGGGACCATGGGGGGCAGATTACCTAGCGTTTCACAAGCGTTTACCCTGAGGAAAGTCCGCAGCATATACGCTTGTAAAACGCTACGTGGGCACATACTCTTAGGTCGGAATTTGGGCCCATTTCTCCTGACACAACTGGTGTAACTGATCCAGGTTTGTAGGTCGTCTTGCTCGCACCGGCCTTTTCAGCTTTGCCCATACATTTTCAATAGGACTAAGATCAGGGCTTTGTGATGGCCGCTCCAAAACATTGACTTTGTTATCCTTAACCCCTTATTGACCAATAGACGTCTTTTTACTGATCTGCAATATAAGAGACTAGCGTTCCCCGACAGGTGACTATCCTGTAGCTGTCACCTGTACATTATAGCTGACAACTTGCTGCATCAGCCATGATCAGTGTTGGCACAGACCATGGACGTTTAACCCCTTCGATTCTGTTGTCAATAGTGATTATAGAATCTAAATAGTTAACACAGTGTGGGGGCTTCCTTTTAACTTTATCGGCACCTTGATATCTTGATTGTGTGGTCCTGATGTTTGCCTTGGCAGTTCATGGCCAAATAACTACCTTTAACCCCTTAATAACATCTGACGTACTAATACGCGTCTGTGCCCTGGGACTTAAGAGCCAGACCCGTATTAGTACGTCATATCTTTAATGCGGCACCGCGACTTAAGTCGCGGTGACAGCATTAAAGTTACGGTGCCATCTTACCTCCTGGTAGATGGCGTCATCATCCCGGGGGCTGTCGCCGCCCCCCCGCACCAGCGATCGCTGTGATTGGCTGTTCAAATCTGAGCCAATCACAGCATTTCTCACTGTTTCCGGCAATGTGATTGCCGGAAACAGTGATCTGCAGCCTAGGATCGGTGCTCCAATGAGCACCGATCCTAGGCTGTAGCTAGGACACCCCAGCCCTGGCCCCGGACTGCTATGATCGGTGCGATCGCCGATCACATCGATCGCACCGATCGTAGCGCGACCGCGCGGTGACAGGGCGGTCATGGGGTGGTGACCGGCTTGTGACCTGCCTGTCACCGCCCCATGACCCCCTGTAATGTGATTCAAGCCCCCAGACTGCTGTGACTGGAGCGATCGATGATGACATCGATCGCTCCAATGAGAGTACCTGAATACAGGTGACCAGGCGGTCACAGGGAGGTGTCACCCCTCTGTGACCCCCTGTGGTGCGTGCTCTGCTCCAGCCATGTCTGATTGGTGCAGTCAGTGTCACCAATCAGATGGCTGGGGCACAACATGCACCACAGGGGGTCACAGAGGGTTGACACCTCCCTGTGACCGCCTGGTCACCTGTATTCAGGTACTCTCATTGGAGCGATCAATGTCATCAATGATTGCTCCAATCAGATTACCTCCACCTGTCACCACCCCATCATCACCCTGTGACCGCCCTGCAGACCCTCACATTTGGTGAGGATTTCTACAGAGCGATCACATCTGATGTGTCTGTGCTGGGCCTTGTAGTGCCACAGAATATTCTGTGACACCACAAGACCATCTTCTCACTGTTCCAGTCGCTGCTGCTGCCGCTGCTCCTGGATCTTCTGTTCCAGCGTCCTGGATCTTCTGCTCCTGAGCTGCTGTGGTTCCTGCTCCTGAGCCTGCTGCTGATCCTGCAGAGAAGACTTTGGTAAGTCTGTTCTCCCCTCATCCACCCCAATCCCCCCTCTTTTTACCCCCCCTTACCTTTTTTTTCTGCGTCCTGCAGCGGTCTCCAGCTCTGGTCCGAGTCTCCAGCTCCACTCCCGGTCACCAGCGCCGGGCTCCTGGTCACCAGCGCCGGGCTCCCGGTCTCCTGCTCTGGGTCTTCTGTTCCAGTCCTGCTGACCCTTTGGTAAGCCCATCTCTGATCTCCCCTCATTCACCCCAATCCCCCTCTTCCCACTCCCCTGTCTTTTTACCCCTCTTCCCACTCCCCTGTCTTTTAACCCCCCTTCCCACCCCAGTGTCCCTGTTAATTCTTGGGCTCCTGGTCTCCTGCACCGGGCTCCTGGTCTCCTGCACCGGGCTCCTGGTCTGGGTCTTCTGTTCCAGTCCTGCTGACCCTTTGGTAAGTCCATCTCTGATCTCCCCTCATCCACCCCAATCCCCCTCTTCCCACTCTCCTGTCTTTTTACCCCTCTTCCCACTCCCCTGTCTTTTTACCCCCCTTCCCATCCCAATCCGCCTCACCCCAGTGTCCCTGTTAATTCTTTTGCTTCTGATCTCCAGCTCCAGTACCAGTCTCCTGCTCCGTGCTCCTGGTCTCCTGCTCCGGGCTCCCGTCTTCCTGCTCCGGGCTCCCGTCTTCCTGCTCCGGGCCCCCGGTCACCAGCGCCGGGCTCCCGGTCACCAGCGCCGGGCTCCTGCTACGGGCTCCCGGTCCTGAAAGAACAGAGAGGACTTTGGTAAGTAATCTGATCTCCCCTCATCCAACCCAATTACCCTCTTCCCACTCCCCACACATTTGTGCGCACATCCAGCAGCCGCCGAGTATTGATCGGTGGCATAGTTCACCAATCCACTCTCGTGCTCGCTGTTTGCACCACATACAGCATTTCCTTTTTCCACACACTCTAAATAAAGTACTGACACACACACACTCTCAAAGAATTGACACACACGCACCACATACATAACAAACAATGTCCTGCTCATCCCAAACTCATTATTCAGCGGAGGAGGATTGCGCTATTCTTGCCTCCGACACTGACAGTGAGGGTGAGGATCCCACATTTCTTTGTTTTTCCGACTCCTCGTCGTCTTCCTCCTTCTCTTCTTCCTCCTCTTCCTCAGGTTCTGCTGGCCCGCCCCGCCGTCGTCGCAGGAGAGATGTTCCTGCGCCCCCCACTACTGAGCCTATATGGACTTCGCCCCCCGAAAATTATGAGCAGCTGATTCCTGATTTCGTAGCGGAATCAGGAATCAAGTTTGACACCACCGGCCTCACAGAAATAGACTTTTTCAAAGTCTTTTTCTCTGAGGATTTTATAAACCTCATGGTGGGCCAAACTAATTTATACGCTCATCAATTTTTAGAACAAAACCCCTCTTCATCATTTTCTAACTGGTCTCGTGTAGACACAGTAGAAATGATGAAGTTTTGGGGCCTGGTCCTTTTTATGGGGATCTTGAAGAAGCCCGAGCTTCGGCAATACTGGAGTGTTGACGTTTTGTATAACACTCCAGTGTTCCGAATGGTCATGCCCCGGACACGTTTTCAGGCCATCTACAAGTTCTTGCATTACCAAGATAATGCAAGGTGTCCTGCACGCGATGACCCGAACTTTGATAGTCTTTTCAAAGTTCGGCCGGTCATTGAACACTTCAACAACAAGTTTGGTGAAGCGTACGTGCCCCAAAGGGACATTTGTGTGGATGAGTCCTTAATTTCTTTTAAGGGGCGGCTTGGATTCCGGCAGTACCTGCCCAGTAAGAGGGCAAGGTATGGGATCAAGCTGTATAAACTTTGTGAGAGTACCTCAGGATACACTCACAAGTTTAGAGTTTATGAAGGGAAGGACTCCCGGATTGAACCCCCTGAATGCCCCCCTGTTCTGGGAGTGAGTGGGAAAATTGTGTGGGATTTGGTGCACCCACTGCTTGATAAAGGTTATCACCTCTACGTGGATACCTTTTATACAAGTATCCCGCTCTTCCAGTCCCTCTCTGCGCGACGTACCGCAGCCTGCGGTACTGTCCACAAAATTCAGAAAGGCCTCCCAAAGACGCTAATTGGGCAGCTGCTCAAAAGGGGTGAGAGCAGAGCCCAATGTAGCGACCACCTGTTGATGGTCAAGTACAAGGACAAAAGGGATGTCCTTTTCTTGACCACCATACATGGTGATGGCAGCACACTCAGCACTGTACGAGGTTCCACTACACAGGTCGTCAAACCAGACTGTGTAGTGGGGTACAACAAGTACATGGGGGGAGTTGATCTCTCTGATCAAGTCCTCCAGCCATACAGTGCTTTGAGAAAGTCCAGAGTGTGGTACAAGAAGCTGGCCGTGCACATTGTACAGATGGCAATGCACAATGCTTTCCTTCTGTCACAATGTGCAGGCCAGACTTCTGCGTTGTACCTTCAGTTTCAGGAAACAGTTATCAAGGCCCTGATATTTGGCAGCGGTGACAGAGAGGGCCCCAGTACTTCTGGAATTGAAGGACCAAGAATTGTACCAGGCCAGCATTTCCCAGGGCAGATCCCTCACAGCGGAAAAAAAGGAAAGTCATAAAAGAGGTGCCGAGTGTGTTATAAAAGTGGAATACGCAAGGACACCATTTATCAATGTGACACCTGCCCTGACAAACCTGGCCTGTGTATGAAAGACTGCTTCAAAAGGTACCATACTTCGATGGACTATTGAATTAATTTCTGAAGTATGACAACCTGACGAACACTGCACCGCTGACGTAGTTTTCGTCAGGTTGTCATACATCAGTTGTGTAGTGTTCATCAGATTGTCCTACACAACTGATGTATAACACTACATTACAAAATTCAAAAATCAACTAACACTACCAAAAAGGGGGCACTTGTTAGGCATTTCACTGTTTAGGCACATCAAGGGCTCTGAGAACATGACATGACGCCCGCAGACCATTCCATCAAAGTCTGCGTTCAAAAGCGTCACTCCTTCCCTTCTGAGCCCTTACATGCGCCCAAACAGTAGTTTTTTCCAACACATGGGGTATATGAGTACTCAGGAGAAATTGCACAACAACTTATGGGGTGCAATTTCTCCTAGTACCCTTGTGAAAATATTTTTTTTTGCATTTTTGAGGAAAAAATGTTTTTTTTTTTTATTTTCACAAGTCAACATTATGATTTTCTGAGAGGCACCTGGGGGTTCAATGGGCTCACCACACATCTATATAAGTTCCCTGGGGGGTCTAGTTTCCAAAATGGGGTCACTTGTGGGGGAGCTCCAATGATTGGGCACACAGGGACTCTTCAAATGCAACATGGTATCCGCTAACAAATTGTCGGCTCAAATTGTTAGCGGATACCATGTTGCATTTGAAGAGTCCCTGTGTGCCCAAACATTGGAGCTCCCCCACAAGTGACCCCATTTTGGAAACTAGACCCCCCAAGGCACCTATCTAGATGCATAATGAGCACTTGGAACCCCCAGGTGCTTCACAAATTGATTCGTAAAATTGAATAAGTGAAATAAAAACACTTTTTCATTTTTATGGATCAATTTGTGAAGCACCTGGGGGTTCCAAGTGCTCATTATGCATCTCAATAGGTGCCTTGGGGGGTCTAGTTTCCAAAATGGGGTCACTTGTGGGGGAGCTCCAATATTTGGGCACACAGCGGCTCTCCAAATGCAACATGGTGTCGCTAACAATTTGAGCCAATTTTGCGTTAAATTTGTTAGCGGACACCATGTTGCATTTAGAGAGCCGCTGTGTGCCCAAATATTGGAGCTCCCCCACAAGTGACCCCATTTTGGAAACTAGACCACCCAAGGCACCTATCTAGATGCATAGTGAGCACTTGGAACCCCCAGGTGCTTCACAAATTGATTCATAAAAATGAAAAAGTGTTTTTTTTTTCACTTTTTCATTGTTACAAATCAATTTGTGAAGCACCTGGGGGTTCCAAGTGCTCACTATGCATCTAGATAGGTGCCTTGGGGGGTCTAGTTTCCAAAATGGGGTCACTTGTGGGGGAGCTCCAAAGTTTGGGCACACATGGGCTCTCCAAACACAACATGGCGTCCGCTAATTATTCAAGCAAATTTTACAATCAAAAAGTCAAATGGCGCTCCTTCCCTTCAGAGCCCTGCCGTGCGCCCAAACAGTGTTTTTTCCCCAAATATTGGGTATCTGCGTGCCCAGGGGAAATTGCACAAAAATTTTGGGGTCCATTTTTTCTTGTTACCCCTGTGAAAATAAAAAAAATTGGGTCTAAAGTAACATTTTTGTGAAAAAAGTTAAATGTTCATTTTTTTCTTCAACATTCAAAAAATTCCTGTGAAGCACCTGAAGGGTTAATAAAGTTCTTGAATGTGGTTTTGAGCACCTTGAGGGGTGCAGTTTTTAGAATGGTGTCACTTTTGGGTATTTTCTGTCATAAAGACCCCTCAAAGTGACTTCAAATGTGATGTGGTCCCTAAAAAAATGGTTTTGTAAATTTTGTTGGAAAAATGAGAAATCGCTGGTCAACTTTTAACCCTTATAGCTCCCTAACAAAAAAAAATTTTGGTTCCAAAATTGTGCTGATGTAAAGTAGACATGTGGGAAATGTTATTTATTAACTCTTTTGTGGGACATATCTCTCTGATTTCAGGGCTTAAAAATTCAAATTTTGAAAATTGCAAAATTTTCAAAATTTTTGCCAAATTTCCGTTTTTTTCACAAATAAACGCAAGTGATATCGAATAAATTTTTCCACAATCATGAAGTACAATATGTCACGAAAAAACAATCTCAGAATCAGGGGGATCCGTTGAAGCGTTCCAGAGTAATTACCTCATAAAGTGACAGTGGTCAGAATTGTAAAAATTGGCCCGGTCATTAACGTGCAAACCACCCGCGGGGCTTAAGGGGTTAAAGTATGCCGACTATAATTGCCTGTTCAGAAGTTATCAAAATCTAGATTGTAAAAATAAACTGTTTCATTCTTGTCATTCCACTTTCCATTACTTCCTGAAAAGAACCAGAAGGGTTAATGAACTATATGAAAGCAATTTTAAATACGTTGAGGGGTGCAGTGTTTAACTCCTTTACAACCCAAGGTGGTTTGCACGTTAATGATCAGGCCAATTTTTACAATTCTGACCACTGTCACTTTATGAGGTAATTACTCTGAAACGCTTCAACGGATCCCCCTGATTCTGAGATTGTTTTTTCGTGACATATTGTACTTCATGATTGTGGTAAAATTTCTTCGATATCACTTGCGTTTATTTGTGAAAAAAACGGAAATTTGGCGAAAATTTTGAAAATTTAGCAATTTTCAAAATTTTAAATTTTTATGCCCTTAAATCAGAGAGATATGTCACACAAAAGAGTTAATAAATAACATTTCCCACATGTCTACTTTACATCAGCACAATTTTGGAACCAAAATTTTTTTTCTTAGGGAGCTATAAGGGTTAAAGGTTGACCAGCGATTTCTCATTTTTCCAACAAAATTTACAAAACCATTTTTTTAGGGACCACATCACATTTGAAGTCACTTTGAGGGGTCTTTATGACAGAAAATACCCAAAAGTGACACCATTCTAAAAACTGCACCCCTCAAGGTGCTCAAAACCACATTCAAGAACTTTATTAACCCTTCAGGTGCTTCACAGGAATTTTTGGAATGTGGAAGAAAAAAATGAACATTTAACTTTTTTCACAAAAATGTTACTTTAGACCCAATTTTTTTTATTTTCGCAGGGGTAACAGGAAAAAATGAACCCCAAATTTTTTTGTGCAATTTCTCTTGAGCGCGCTGATACCCCATATGTGAGGGAAAACCACTGTTTGGGCGCACTGCAGGGTTCGGAAGGGAAGGAGCGCCATTAGACTTTTTGAATGTAAAATTTGTTTGAATAATTAGCAGACACCATGTTGCGTTTGGAGAGCTCCTGATGTGCCTAAACAGTGGAAACCCCCCACAAGTGAAACCATTTTGGAAACTAGACCCCTTAGGGAACTTATCTAGATGTGTGGTGAGCACCTTGCTCCCCTAGGTGCTTCACAGAAGTTTATAATATTGAGCCGTAAAAATAAAATTTTCACATTTTACCCACAAAAAATGTTTTTCATCCCCTAATTTTGCATTATCATAAGGGTAACAGGAGAAATTGCACCATTAAATTTGCTGTGCAATTTCTCCTGAGTACGCCGATACCCCATATGTGGGGGAAAACCACTATTTGGGTACACTGCAGGGTTTGGAAGGGAAGGAGCGCCATTTGACTTTTTGAATGTAAAATTTGCTTGAATAATTAGCGGACGCCATGCTGCATTTGGGGAGCCCCTGATGTGCCTAAACAGTGGAAACCCCCCACAAGTGACACCATTTTGGAAACTAGACCCCTTAGGGAACTTATCTAGATGTGTGGTGAGCACATTGGGAGACATAATAAACAAATCAGTAGCAGGTGAAGAATTGGTTTTATTTATTTTTTACGCCGTTCCTTGTGCAGTATAAGTGATGAGATTACTTTATTCTTCGGGTCGGTGCGATTACAGAGATACCAGATTCATATCGGGTTTTTATGATTGACAGCTGTAACACACTAAAAGACGCTTTTTTTGTAAAATCTAGTTTTTGCGTCGCCATATTTTGAGAGCTATCATTTTTCCATATTTCGGCCGACAGTCATGTGACAGCTTGTTTTTTGCGGGACGAGTTGACATTTTTATTCGTACCATTTTTGGGTACGTGACATTTTTTGATCGCTTTCTATTCCGTTTTTTGGGAGGTAAAATTAACAAAAACCAACAATTCAGGAATTGTTTTTTGAGGTTTTTTTTTAATGCCATTCTGCGTGTGGTAAAAGTGATAAGGCAGCATTATTCTTCGGGTCAGTACGTTTACAGCGATACTACACTTACTGTATATTTTTTTATGTTTTGGCGCTTTTACACAATAAAACAATTTTATAGAAAAAATATTTTTTTTTGCATTGCTTTATTCTGAGAGCTATAACTTTTTTATTTTTCGGTTTATGGAGCTCTATGGCGGCTTGTTTTTTGCGTAACAAGATGATGTTTTCAGCGGTAGCATTTTTATTTCCATTTTGCTTTTCGATCGCATTTTTTTCCACTTTTTGTTTGGCGATATGAGGAAAAAGCATAGTTTTTTGCTCCGTTTTTTATTTATTTTTATTACGGTGTGCACAGAAGGAGTTAATTAGTGTGACAGTTTTATAGCTCGGGTTGTTTTGGATGCGGCGATACCAAATATGTGTACTTTTTTTGTTTTTGCATATACGGATTTATTGGTTTAAGATTTTATTTATTTATTTTTATTTATTTTGATTTTTTTTAGTAGTTTGAAAACATTTTTTTTACTTTTTTTTTACATTTTTACTTAGTCCCTGTATGGGACATAAATTTTTATTTTTCTGATCACTGATCTCATATAATGTAATAGACATATATTACATTACATGAGATCTTTGCTGACTGTTTCACAGTCAGTGTCTCCTGCCAGGCTTCAGCTGCAGGCTGAGCCTCGCAGGACACCGTATATGGCAGATCTGGAGGCGGTCATGTGACCTCCAGCTGCTATAGCAACGCCAGGTCCTGGAAGGTATCAGGGGTCGTCGGAGAGGTAAGTAGACGACCCCCTCTCCTCCTGCTGTCTTCTATATGCCGCGATCACTATAGATCGCGGCATATAGAAGACTGCAAAGGGTTAACATCACTGATGTTCCCTGTCAGAGCTATCGCTCTGCACCGCACCCGCAGAGCTTGCAGGACCCTCGGGGTCCTGAGCGCTGCGGGACCACCCACCGTTTTTAAGCGTCCGCGCTGCACAGAGTCCAGGCAGCGCGGACGTTTATCTACAGTGGGCGGTCGGGAAGCGGTTAAATAAAAAAAATTTTTTTTTTCACAAAGTAGAATAGAGAGTTACCTTTTTATTATCATCTAGGACTGTGTTCATACTTTCTATCCCTAGCGTATCAATAGGTCCATCAAAGATAACCCATTTTCTTTCCGGGGTCTCAGATAATGCAAACTCTCGGGAAGTATTAGCGACTATCCCATCGGTCCACTGCAAATGAAGAGAGGCATCAATAAAATTACTCTTCCCATAAAATCAAATAACGGAATGCCTGGGATTATGATATTGATGATACACAAGTATTGACTACACGTGGCCCCTATTGAAGTGAACGTGCCGACACCGGGAGAGACCGCAAGTAAGTGATTTGCATATATGCAGTCACATGCCAACTAGAAGTGCCTGACCTCACTCAAAGCAAGTGTATTGAGTGAGGCCAGACACAGTCTAGTCAGAATGTGGCTGGAAGTATGCAAACTTATGCTAATTTCTGGCATAAATAATACAATTTGTTGCTTCCATGTCTGATGGGGAAAATAAAACAGTTTCCAATTTTTGTGCAAACAGGGAGTAAGTCATAATAAAATGATTGCCCGGCAATGTATGGCTGGGGTCTATGTCTCTGAAGGAACCCCTTCTACCATGTCCATAAGCCATAAAAGGGGAGATTTTCCCATTTTCAGAAAAGATATTAGTATTATAAACAATAATTCCAATCATAGACGAACCTCATGTGACACTGGATCAAACTGCCCGAACAGCTGCCCCATGGTGATGGCTTTAGGGTTCACTGTCCGGTAAATCACTTTTTCTTCTTCGCACCCTCGCTCACTCATAAGAGACAGCGTATCAGCGAGGACGTGGAGGACCTTCGTTTTTCCAGAGAACGGCTCTCCAACCCACATAAAACTGTACGGGATAAACAAAATGCAGCATGGTCCATTGTATAAAATGGAAACAGCGAAGAATAAATCCCCCGTCCCATGGACTTCTGTAGTTCCAGCTTACCCGTGTCTGACAATCATCATCTCATACGTCTGGATCATGTTCTCCAGGAAGACCTTCTCGGGCTGGATGTTGTGTCCAGCACAGCTCTCCTGTGCGCATTCCAGTAAATCCTGAGCAAAAGGAAGGTAAAATATTTCATCAGTCTGTTTACAGTGGATCCAATTAGAGGTGGGAGAATACATTTTCAGGACCCAGATCAGTATTCTGTGGCCGCTGGACGGGACCCCTGAGAGCCGCCTCTTAGCTGCCGGCATCCCCGGCTCCTCTTCTGATTATATGGCCTGGTGTACATCATGCTGCAACCATAACGTCATGCCAGGCCAGCTAATGTGAAGAAGAGCCGGGGGGCAGGAAGAAATAAGGTGGCTCTCAGGGGTCTCATTCAGTGCCCACCACTGACCTGATGTCACGCACAGTGTAGGAAAGACAAAGTGCGACACAAAGGGATGAGGGGAAGGGAGCCCAGACACTAGGGAAAGGGGGAAATGGAGACCTCCTAGGCTGATCTGCAATCACCCTGTCTCCCCTACCGACTCTATATTGGTTCCTCACCAATAGCCGCACAGGAACCTATCCCTGTATTTCCTTAGCACTTGGCTCTGGATAGGGAAGGGGGGGTGAGCACTAGTCGATCCCCACTGACAACTAAAGACAGCAAGGGTAGACAGACACAGGGGAAGTAGCTTAGCTTGAGTCGACTTCAGAGAGATGGCACACACATCCTCTTAGCACCAGAGAGGAAGTAAGAACTACACTTGCTCCAAGCCTTCACAAGGGGTCATGTGAATATCACTGGCACCTCTGTGTAGCAACCAGGAAGTATTTAAACACCCAGGCCTGATTGTCAATTAGAGCAGGAGGGAGGTAGCCGCTGGGTCCTACAGTGAGACCGCTAAGAAGATGTCTGTAATGCCAAACGAAGGGATCTCCTGCAACCAACTGCAGGGCGACTGTCTGTCACATCTGACGCACCCATGACACCTGCCCATTGGATCAGTCTCCTGCAAATCGATTCATTCATCTAAAAAAAAATGTCTCCATAACCTACAACTAAACTAGCGATAAATCACTCTCAGATGTTTTAACCATTTATTTTCTACATCAGATCATCTTGCATTGGAGGTATAGGTGAGCCCCCTTACCTCTGGTGCCCCTGTGCAGCTGCCCAGGTTGCACTAATGGGACCGGACGATGAGTGACAAGGTCATGTAACCCAATTCCAAAGCAGTGGCTCAGGATCGGGTGAATTCAATGGGATTGGTCTACCATCTACTGTGTATGGGGGCCTCATGACAGATTATGTTGGGGGACATAAAAATCGGGCGGTTGGAATTTAATCACCCGATCTTTACTTTCTGGCCCTGAAATTAGCAGCTGCCATAAGATTCTGGCAGCGACTCTGTCATAGAGAAAACAGGAGCGAGCATTCCTGAATATGGGGGAGCCGGGAAAGATAACTGTCATCCAAATGATAGCTGGCCAGCTATATAGGACCTATCACTTGCCATTAATATGCAATTTTATTACCTGGTGTAAATGCCGCTGTTCTCCTGAATCCGGTGTTGTTTTTCTTTTGCTCCTGCGCCTCTCCATTCCTGAGATATAGCCTCTTTATAGAAATCTAGTTCATAATTTTTAATAGCCAATTGGGCGTGGTCATCAAGTGCTCTCTGTGGGAGTCTTCAGGAAGGCCTTGCCCAGTTGGCTTAAAGGGCTAGAGGAGAGTGACAGATGTCAGGAACGGAGAGGAGCAGGAAGAAAAGAAAAACAATGCCGGAGTCAGGAGAACAGCGGCATTTCCATATTTATGGCGAGGGACAAGTCCTCTTTAAGTCTTGGAAAACCCCTTTAAGACACTATTATATTTTAATACCTTATAGTCGGCTTTCGGAAGTTGAATGCCAGGGAACAGGTCGCTGGTAATCCCATTGAACAGAGGAATATCAGGAGACAAAAATTTGGGTTCGTTTACATCCTTAATTGACCGCAAGAGCTAAATAGAATGAAAAAGGATTAAATGATAAAATAATTCATATACAATATGACATGAAACAATATTAAAAGTGAAGAACCCCATTACAAAGGAGCCGTCAGTTCTTGTGGTATGTCTGTATTAGTAAAGAATAGTATTCTCCAAAAAATAAGGATGAAACCTCTTTTCCTAAAACTCTACATTGTATCGTCCCTCTGTTATACCTCCTGGAAATGTATGTGTAAATGATATATAATGTATATATAATCTATATAGGGGACAACCCTATACACTCTGACTGTGCCCAAACAGTGGTGACATTGTCAGACTGTGTAGGGGACTCGTTATTGACAGATTTCAATTAATTCCTACATTTCCAGGAATGATAAAAGAGGAATGGAACGCTGCTGAGTTGCACTGAAATATGCTGCAGAATTGTTTTTCCATAGGGAATACATGTGGCCTCTGTGTTGCACTGTTAATTGCCGGCTGCAGAATGAGTTAAGTGAGATACTGTCAGTGAACTCGTTTTTGCTGGCTGACGGGGAGTTTGTAAATGTTTTATCTGTCTTTTTCTGAGCTCCTCTCAGTTTATTTATGACCACAGACCTTATCAAAATTGAATGTGCAGGGAATCAAAAAGCCGGTGAAAGCCAAGCGATGCAACATTTTTAATAAAACCCAATTGTTAAAATGATTTTTAGCCTAAAATACATGCGATTAAGTTAAAAATCAAAACTGTCCCATAAGATGAACAAGCTACGTGTTTAACAACTATAGTTTTGACACTTTTGCACAGATGAGATCTAACAAGCCAGGAACAGTAATGTGCAGAAATTATTTGCAAGTCTCTGTCTGCTACTATCGAATCATACATCTTTAATTTTTGTGATCCAAATGCTTCTCGGTAAGATGGTAATGCTATCCTATACGAGATGTAAAGCGACCAACAGTTCAGAACTTACAAGAATCTCTTCATTTTCATGGGGGAATTTCAGCTTCAGATTGCCAGCAGCGATCAGCACAGCCTTTACTGCACGCATCCCATAATCATAATGGAACTGGGACGAGAGCGGCTCCGAGCACAGCCGGTAAGTCATTACCATCTTCACCGAGAGAGGTTTAGCGTGCGGAAAACCGTAAGAATAAAGGCCGATCTCCGCAATCAGAGCATAGTTGGGGACCATCATTGCTACAGTCCGGAAAAGAACCTGAAATGCGCAAACCAGATGGGTCAGTCAACAAATGAAACTAAATTACTGTAAACCAGGCATAGAGCCGGGGAACCCATTATGTCCATTTACACTATCCTCCACCCCAGACCTAAAAGTGATGTGTCTATTCCACATCAGAAGAAATCAGTCAAAGTGTAGTTAAAGGGGTATTCCCATCTCCAAGATCCTGTCCCAATATGTAATAGGTGTAATAATAATAATGTGTGCAAATATCTCCAATTAGAAATGTAGTATAGTTCTTCTGATTAGCTATGTTGCTTACCCCCATGTGCAGGACATTGCAGTAGCTTAGGTATCCATGGTTACGACCACTCATAGTAACAGTTAGTTACTTGCTAGTGGTTGTAACCATGGATACCTAAACTACTGCTATGCCCTGCACATGGGTTAAGCGACATAGCTAATCAGAAGAACTATACTATATTTCCAATTGGAGGTATTTGCTATTAATATTATTATTACACCTATTACATATTGGGATAGAATCTTGGAGATGAGGATACTCCTTTAACACTTTCCAAATCTCTCTCCACACCTCTACTGTGTCCATTTTGGAAAATAGGAGAATGGGACATCAATATTAAGGAGCTTGCAGAAATGAGGGCATCAGGTGTTGTGATTATACATAGGAAATGTACAATCTCATATAGATTTCGGGGAGAATAATCCCTTTTATGAAATCTTATGTTTCTTTTGTAAACCTAGTATTTACTTGAAAGTTTGTGAACCCCTCAAAAATTTCTGTATTACTGCATAAATTTGACTTCAAGCTACATCAGTCTGTGAGGTCACAAAGGAACTCAAGGTAACGTCTAAGCAACTAAAGGCCTCTCCTCACATTAGCTAATGTAATTGTTCATGAGTCCACCATCAGAAGGACAATGAACAACAATGGCGAGCATGGCAGGATTGCAAGGAGAAAGGCAATGCGATTTAAAATGCCACTGCTAAAACTCACCTGGGCACATCAATAGGTAACTGGAATAATGCTTTGTGGAAGGATGAGGCCAAGATAGAGATTTTAAGTGAGAAGCTATATGTTTGCAGAAAGAAAATACTGCATTACAGCATAAGAACCTCCTATCATCTATGAAACACAAAGATGGGAATCGTAACATGCTTTGGGCCTGTTTTGCTGCACTTGGCCAAGGACGGCTGCCATCACTGATGGAACAATGAATTCTAAAATCTATCAGCAAATGCTAAAGGAAAATATCAGGATATCAGTTCATGTACTGAATCTCAAGAAAACGTGGGTCATGCAGCAAGACAATGGCCCAAAGACACAAGTCGTTCTACAAAAGAATGGTTGAATAAACAAAGTTTTGGAATGGCCGAGTCATAGTCCTGAGCTGAATCCTATAGAAATGTTGTGGAAGGGCCCGATGCAAGGCACTGGGACTCTTTACCAGCTCAGAACGTCCCGCGTAGCCAGGATTCATGGTAATGGCTACGAAGCAATTTGGGTTAAGCTTCAGTTCTGTTCCTTCGAAGATGAACATGTCCATCTTCATCTGGATGGCTCTCTGGATGCGGAGAATCTGTTGGGCCACCACGGACAACACCTCCAGCTCAATACGGTTAAACTCATCAAAACACGCCCATGCTCCCGATGAGGCCAGCCCTTGGAAAAACGAAAAAAAAGTATATACAGTACAGACCAAAAGTTTGGACACACCTCATTTAAAGATTTTCTGTATTTTCATGACTATGAAAATTGTACATTCACACTGAAGGCATCAAACTATGAATTAACACATGTGGAATTATATACTTAACAAAAAAGTGTGAAACAACTGAAAATATGTCTTATATTCTAGGTTCTTCAAAGTAGCCACCTTTTGCTTTGATGACTGCTTTGCACACTCTTGGCATTCTCTTGATGAGCTTCAAGAGGTAGTCACCGGAAATGGTCTTCCAACAATCTTGAAGGAGTTCCCAGAGATGCTTAGCACTTGTTGGCCCTTTTGCCTTCACTCTGCGGTCCAGCTCACCCCAAACCATCTCGATTGGGTTCAGGTCTGGTGACTGTGGAGGCCAGGTCATCTGGCGTAGCACCCCATCACACTCCCTCTTGGTCAAATAGCCCTTACACAGCATGGAGGTGTGTTTGGGGTCATTGTCCTTTTGAAAAATAAATGATGGTCCAACTAAACGCAAACCGGATGGAATAGCATGCCACTGCAAGATGCTGTGGTAGCCATGCTGGTTCAGTATGCCTTCAATTTTGAATAAATCCCAAACAGTGTCACCAGCAAAGCACCCCCACACCATCACACCTCCTCCTCCATGCTTCACGGTGGGAACCAGGCATGTAGAGTCCATCCGTTCACCTTTTCTGCGTCGCACAAAGACACGGTGGTTGGAACCAAAGATCTCAAATTTGGACTCATCATACCAAAGCACAGATTTCCACTGGTCTAATGTCCATTCCTTGTATTCTTTAGCCCAAACAAGTCTCTTCTGCTTGTTGCCTGTCCTTAGCTGTGGTTTCCTAGCAGCTATTTTACCATGAAGGCCTGCTGCACAAAGTCTCCTCTTAACAGTTGTTGAAGAGATGTGTCTGCTGCTAGAACTCTGTGTGGCATTGACCTGGTCTCTAATCTGAGCTGCTGTTAACCTGCGACTTTTAAGAACCAAGAATATAAGACATATTTTCAGTTGTTTCACACTTTTTTGTTAAGTATATAATTCCACATGTGTTAATTCATAGTTTGATGCCTTCAGTGCGAATGTACAATTTTCATAGTCATGAAAATACAGAAAAAAATTTAAATGAGAAGGTGTGTCCAAACTTTTGGTCTGTACTATATAATCAAAACATGTCAGCAGAACATCGGTTGGAGTCAGTTTATTATCTGCAATGGAGCAGCTTAACATTGTATGTACCTTTGACATTGCTATGTAGTCCAAACCATCAGAGCAGTTAAAGACCACACACTGCACGGCCAGCGCCTTGGCCAAATCTTTGGTGGTCTCAGTTTTTCCTGTGCCGGCCGGACCTTCTGGAGCTCCACCAAGATTTAGATAAAAAGCACCGATCTACCAATGAAACATGAAAGAACTGGTATGAAATATCAATAAACTTTCTAAGAAGTTTCATGCATCATACAAAAGTCAAAAAGATTTCTGAGCATAACCCATCACATCATACCAGAGTCCGCTAGCATCTGTCAGTGAGCGGAGTGATGACCAGGCGTGGGGAGT
Organism: Phyllobates terribilis; assembly: GCF_046119375.1. NCBI lineage: Eukaryota > Metazoa > Chordata > Amphibia > Anura > Dendrobatidae > Phyllobates > Phyllobates terribilis. The sequence goes on along the minus strand of NW_027363222.1, from coordinate 782,755 downwards.
TGCCCAGGTACTCATAGGCGGACTTCACATTGCAGTTGATGATTCGCACTCTCACATTCTCATTCTCCCAGTAATAGCGGAGTTGGGCAAGCCACTGGAAGTCTGTTTCATGAGAAACTCCTGAGCAATGTAGGAAAAGATAGTCAACCTCTAAGACACTGCAGAATCACGAGGGAGAGTTTCTAAAGGGAAGGCAAATGCACATACATTATAGGACAAAACTCCTAGTCACCGAATTCTGCTTTTTCATTTAGTCCCATTGCCCACGGTGTATAACATCCGGACTCTCAGCCCCCAGTTTATAAAATCCGGCCTCTCGCCTCCCCCGGGGTATAACATCCGCCCCTCGCCCCTAGTTTAGTATAACATCCGTCCCCTCGCCACCCCCGCCAGTGTATAAAATACATCCCCTCAACCCCACTGTATAACATCCAGCCCTCGGACATGTATAACATCTAGCCCCTCGTACCCCTAGGGTATAACATCTGGCCCCTCGGCCTTGTATAACATTAAGACTCTCGCCCCCCACCAGTGTATAACATCAATCCCCACGCCCCCCGGTGTATAACATCCGCCCTCCCATGCTGTGTGCTGTTACTAACATATGACAGAACAGCTGGTGGTGCAGAGCTCTCTGATACCAGCGCGGTCTTGTAATAGGAGCCACCGGGGTAACAAGTCTGGATATTACATTTCTTCCCTCCTAAATCTTCCCCCATCACATGTGAGTGATATTATTAAGGAGTAGAAGGAACTGCAGCAACTCAGGAGACCCCGGAACATTACAGAGCGGGGTCACTGAGTGCTGAGGAGCAGAGGGCAGAACGCTTTCCTGACTCCATTGGTAACAACATCACCACAAAAACTGCGCCCCCGCCAGGAGCTTTATGGCCGAGCAGCTGCATGCAGCCTTACATCACCAAGCACGATGCCGAGCGTCGGATGGAGTGGTGTGAAGCCGCCACCACAGGACTCTGGAGGAGACCTGTTCTGTGCAGTGACGGATCACACTTCTCTATCTGGCATCTGATGGACGAGTCTGGATTTGGTGAATGCCAGGAGAACGTTACCCTATTAACTGCATTGTGCCCGCTGTACAGTTTGCTGGTGGAGGTATGGCTTTGTTTTTAGGGGTTGGTCTAGACCCCTTAGTTCCAGTGAAAAGATATCTTAATGCTTCAGCACAAGATGTTTTAAACAATTGTAGCTTCCAACCCTAAGGGAATAGAAGAGCAGAACTGTTTCACACACGTTCTCAACCTCAACCCCACTAAACACCTTTAGGATGATTAATTAGAACAAATACTGCACAATGGCAGCATAAATATGTCACCGCAACATAGGGAAGAACAATGTCAGTCACACATCAATTACATTGCCATATGTCTGCTCAGGCTTAGAATGGCTGACCATTCAGAGAATTACATAATACCTACAAAGAAACCGAACAAAAGGTCATTAAAGGAATTGACATAAAAACCCTTTATTAGTACATCCATGGTTATGGAAGGACACCGCACAGAGGAGGGCACACACACCATTGATAGAAAATATTACACACCGCACCTAGGCCATCCAAAACACTGACTATAAAGAATATCAATTGTGGCAATGAGTCATATACGGGGGACGCCGACACCTACAGATGCCAAAACATTCCTATATAGTGACCACCATCTCAATATGCAGAAATGACTACTGCCCCATAGACGTCATTGTAAGTACACCCCAAGATTGCTTTACTGTGACAAGATCAATTGTGTCCTATGAAAACTCAAAGAAAAGAGGGGGGAATATAACATAGATATGGAAAGAACATAGGAATGGGGTGAAATGTATGAAGGTGCTCTGCATATTGAGCTGTGATATCTGTAGAGGGACGGACTCCATATTAACATCCTGTATATGGATTTAGAATAGGGGGCCATAAAAGCCCCTGTAGGTGTAATGTGGAGGGGCACAATACCTTTCTCCATGTAGTGTATGATAAATAGAACATGGTATTGGAAAGTTTGGTGCCAGCCATGATGTTTGCACAAACCTGTTTGGATCATTTCCATGCCCACGTCACGAGCGTGCCCCTCTATGGTGACGAGAGCCCCCAATGTGCTGCGAGTCTGCTGGGACAATTTGCCTCCTCGCACAAGCTCCACAATATCATTTAGCTGGAGGTGCAGATTATCATAGGAGTTTTTCAGGCCCTACAAGAAGGATGTAACGGTGAAATCATCTGCAGAAACATTCATAGAACATACATATTGCAAGGGGGCTGAAATCTATACAGATTATAAGCTGCAGACTAGATTGAGAACTCCACAATATGCAGGCACTTTATAATGTACACAACAATTTTACAACATATCTTTATAGAAGTTGGAGATCTGGATTGAACCCAGAGCTCCAAATACCCAGATGTACCTCTATAAAACCCTGCCACAAACAGCATGGAAAACTCAATGCAGATGGATTCATTTTATGCTGGTATTATGGGAAATCCCATACAATGTCTTCCCTTATTGGTAGATATGACGAGAGTAGAGATGAGCGAATGGATTTGCAGGACTCTGGTCCAACAGTCGGGTCAGTATTCCACGGCCGCAGGACCGGAGCTCCATGAACCGGCATCTCCGGCTCCTCTTTTGATGTCGATGTCATAGTTGTGGTGTGAGGCACAAATGACATCACGCCTGGCCGGCTAATCAAAAGAGGAGCCAGGGATGCCGGCATGTAAGAGGCGGTTAGCAAGGCTCCCATCCAACAGCCACAGACTACTAACCTGCTCTCTTAGACCAAGGTCCTGCAAATTTAGTTGCTCATCTCTAGACAAGATGCATGAATCAATGCAAAATCCCAACAATACTATGGAGCCTTTTGGGTACCTTCAAGATATTGAGCCACTGTACAACTGCAACCCCCAGGAGAAGACCCCTGGGCAAGAACAGTACATGGGCTCTTTGCAGTCTAATAACGTACTGTGAAAGAAGCTGCTTGCATCTTTTGATGTGAATGTGGGTCCCCTTACCTCTGTTGCACCAATGGTATATCCGCCCCTGGAAACTCCTATAAGCTGCGTCCCTGGGTATGACAATCTATTAGCAGGAGAACACATGAAGTCTGTCTATGAATGTATATATATGTATTTCTCCCAGAAAATTATTACAATTACACGTTTTGTTGTTCACATGTTTATTTAATTTGTGTGTATTGGAACAACACAATAAGAAGATATTGGTCAACAATTTTGGTTCTCAAGTCCTCAGACAGTTCTCTTTTCCTCTTTCTGTTCTCCCTACTTAGTGTGGCACGTAACAACGCAAAGATTGAGTCAACTTTTCCCCTTTGTATCGGGTTTCAGGTGTGACTTTCATATTGCCCACACCTTTTACTTGTCACAGGTGAGTTTGAACGAGCATCACATGCTTGAAACAAAATTGTTTACCCACAATTTTGGAAAGATGCCAACAATTTTGTCCGGCCCATTTTTGGGGTTTTGTGTGAAATTATATCCAATTTGCCTTTCTTTCTCTGTTTTTTTTTGTGTTGTTCCAATACACACAAAGGAAATAAACATGTGTATAACAAAAAATACACATGCAATTGCAATAATTTTATGGAAAAATACTTCAAGGGTGCCAACACTTCCGGCCATGACTTTATAGTGAAGCAACCTTGATCAGTAAAGGAGCTTATGCCGTACCTCTGGGCCACTGCCGATAGCTTCATGCCCTTCACTGGTCCAGAACATCTGAGACACACAGAGCACGACCTGTCCCGGCCATTCCCTCACCCAGTCTTTTCTTGCAGTCTCAGGGTATGCCTTTTAAAAAACAGTTAAATTACGTTGACAGAAGCATTTAAGAGAGGGACAACCTTACTAGTATTATCTAGCAAATTCATTTCTACCGATTGCAGGTAGAAGATCTGCTACCTGGCTCTATTGCAAGAGATACATCATCCACAAATCATTCACTGCTGCCAAATAATCTTATACAAATATAAAAGTACTAGATTAGTTCCAATTAATGCTTTTGGTCTGTAGGTAGATCCGTACCATTCGTGACCGAGCAATAACATCATGCACGCTCCTTAACATGACATCTTCCCCTTGGATGAGCCACTTCTCCACGGCCCCCCGAGCCTCGGAGGTGGAGATGGTCTGGATGAGCTCTACGCGTTCCCCCTCGGTGCTGTACATGGCTTTGATGTCCAGGTTAGGAAGGAACTCCAGCTTTGCGATGCCTTCAAAGCCCTTCTTTAGATGTGGTTGGACCCGCAGAGGATCTTTAGTCTCAGAGAGAATTTCTAGCATTTCGTCGTTGGACAGGAAGAAAAAGCTAAAGCGAAAATGCACAATATGATAAAAATGTCATTAAAGTATTGGGTCAGGCGCCATTTGTATTAGTGTCTATGTGAGAAAATAGAAAAGCAAAGCTTTCAAGTAAAGATTCAGTCCCCATACACATTGGATTAAAATAGTTTAAACCTGACGATTGCAGCAGGACCGGCCTACCCACTGATGTGTATGGGGGTCTCCTGACTCTCCCCCGATAGAGGATGTCAGGGCCAGAAGGATCGGGCAGATGGGATTTCAATACCCGGTCTTTTGGTTCTCCGGGGAGATAACCCGCTGCCGGAGGTGTCCAGTACCGACTTTCTCCTCTCTCCCCATTAAAAACACATGACTGTTCAGCAGAATATGTGGGAGTCAGGAGAAATAGCCAAATTACCATTCAGACGACGGGTATCTCATATCTCATGCGTATGGCTAGCTTAAAGGGGCTATCCAGCTTTGGGAACTTTTTTATTTAACTGAAATGGGTATTCCCATCTCCAGGATTCTACCCCAATATGTAGTAGGTGTAATAATAATAATATTAGCAAAAACCTCCAATTAGAAGTGTAGTATAGTTCTTCTGATTTGCTTTGTCGCTTACCCCATGTGCAGGGCATTGCAGTAGCTTAGGTTATGACCACTAGCAAATAACTGTCACTATATGAGTGGTCGTAACCATGGATACCGAAGCTGGGGAAAGCGACATAGCGAATCAGAAGAACTATACTACATTTCTAATTGGAGGTATTTGCTAATATTATTATTATTACTACGCCTACTACATATTGGGATAGGATCTTGGAGATGGGAATACCTATTTAATTGCGAGTATTTGCGACAATTCAGTTTCATTAAAAATGTTGCACCGTTAGGCTTTTTGTTTCCTGTACATTCAGCTTTGATGTGATCTGTGGTCATAAATCGGCTAAGAGGAGCTGAAAAAAGACAGATTAAAAATAAGTCCAATAGCCAGCGCAACACAGAGCCAATAGAAGGCAAACAGTGCAAAATTATTAATGAAATCCAATTACAAAAATGATTTCAATGGTTTAAATAAGAAAAAAAAATTTCTTTAAGGAGTATATAGAATCATTGCAACAAGTGAAAGGACTATACCGTGGGAAAAAAGCCTCTTCTTCTCCAGATAGGCATTCAGACCTTTCATGATTTTATCCAGAAGCACATTGCTGTCCTGAAGTTTTTCCAGAAGTCCGGTCAGAGAAGTGGCGCTTAAAGACTAAAACAAAGTAGATAGCCCATAAGTAAGATTCCATTATATAGTTATAGAGACTGAAAAAAGGTCACATTCATTGACTATTGTGCCAATAGTTCATATTAAAAAAAAAGTTAGAACCTATTTGGATAGAAAATAGAAGATGCGGGAAGCTGGAGTCCAGGCAGTGCGGAGCCCCATAACCCGGGATCCTTGTGATGGAAGCATCAGGACACGGACTCTTGGAAAACATCAATCCTGGATGCAAGATGACCGTGCTTTCTTGTATCAGTCCACCATGAAGCATCCATTTACCTTCGGGTCTTTAACGCAATGTTTCATGATCTCTCTCCAGTTTCTGTCCACAGTCTGGAATAAGCGTCCTTCTTCAGGCATTTGCTGCATGATGTCCTCAGAAGAGAAGATGGGGTCTAGATAAAGCCACTGGGCCTGCACCTTCAGCCATTCGTCAATGGTTTCCTGGATCCTTATCAGTCGTTCCTCCCATTGCTTAAAGGAGGAGAGCAAAAAGTTAATTACACATAAAATGAAAATGAGAGAAAAAAATGCTATCATTTTAGAAGATAAATTATCAATGGATATGAATTCTGAATTGTTGGACATTTGTAGGGAAAGTTTGGTGAGACTCCTTGATACCATCCCCTTTACATGTAAGCTGGAGCCGCATGTAACTTTAGCCTCGGAGATCCTAATGAAACCTTAGCTTCTGCTAATAAGCAAGTGAATATTTTATACCTTGATTTCTTTCTCATAGGGCTTGATGAAAGGCGATCCCCTCATTGTCTGAGTCTTCACAATTTGGTCATCCAGAGTGGTTTGGAATTCATCCACTGCTGATAGAATAGAAACGCCAGATTCTCGATAGGGACTGGTATTAAAGGATATGGAGTCCCACATTTCTTCCATGGTATGCATCGCCTTCTCCAAAGAAAACTCCTAATAAGAAAACACAGAAACTTTTCACTAGTAGCAGATTCCTCTTTGTTCCGACAAGGATGGGGGAGAAGCATATATTCAAGGATGGGGGGGAGCACATACAAGGATGGGGGAGCAGCATATATACAAGGATGGGGGAGCAACATATATACAAGGATGGGGGAGCAACATATATACAAGGATGGGGGAGCAACATATATACAAGGATGGGGGAGCAGGATATATACAAGGATGGGGGAGCAGGATATATACAAGGATGGGGGGCAGCATATATACAAGGATGGGGGGCAGCATATATACAAGGATAGGGAGCAGCATATATACAAGGATAGGGAGCAGCATATATACAAGGATGGGGAAGCAGCATATATACAAGGATGGGGGAGCAGCATATATACAAGGATGGGGGAGCAGCATATATACAAGGATGGGGGAGCAGCATATATACAAGGATGGGGGAGCAACATATATACAAGGATGGGGGAGCAACATATATACAAGGATGGGGGAGCAACATATATACAAGGATGGGGGAGCAGGATATATACAAGGATGGGGGCAGCATATATAAAAGGATGGGGGGCAGCATATATACAAGGATGGGGGGCAACATATATACAAGGATGGGGGGCAGCATATATACAAGGATGGGGGAGCAGCATATATACAAGGATAGGGAGCAGCAGATATACAAGGATGGGGAAGCAGCATATATACAAGGATAGGGAGCAGCATATATACAAGGATGGGGGAGCAGCATATATACAAGGATGGGGGAGCAGCATATATACAAGGATGGGGAAGCAGGATATATACAAGGATGGGGAGCAGCATATATACAAGGATAGGGAAGCAGCATATATACAAGGATAGGGAAGCAGGATATATACAAGGATGGGGAAGCAGGATATATACAAGGATGTGGATGCAGGATATATACAAGGATGGGGGGCAGCATATATACAAGGATGAGGAAGCAGGATATATACAAGGATGGGGGAGCAGCATATATACAAGGATAGGGAAGCAGAATATATACAAGGATAGGCAAGCAGCATATATACAAGGATGGGGAAGCAGGATATATACAAGGATGGGGTAGCAGCATATACACAAGGATGAGGGAGCAGCATATATACAAGTGTAGCGCCCTAAGGGTTCGGCCGCTACAGGGGTATTGCACCTCTGCCAGAGGTGTGATATTCCACTCCCGGGTAAGGATGGAGTATGGACCAGGGCTCAGTTAGCAGCATGCATCACACACACCCCATTTCCGAGGGACAGCTCAACGGTGCTCCCATTAGTACAGTAATGCAGGCACGACAGACCATGTCCCTGGCTGGAGTGGAGGGGGGGGGGGGGACCCAGTGATGTAGGAGCAGGAGGGGACGGTTCCTGAGCATAGGTAGGAGCTCATTGGTTGCTGGTCACCTGAGCTCACACACTAGGGAAGGGTATATAAGGTGGGCACCATCTTAGTTCTGGGTGGTTGAGTTCAGTGAGAGAAGGAGTTCAGCCAGAGAGGGCTGACAGGAGGCTGTGGCTCAGTCTGGGCCCAGCTCCACGAGGCAGGCCTAGGGTGAAGGCCGGAGCCAGAAGGAAGGAACAGAAACAGAAAGGAACAGCAAAGAAAAGAGAAGTACCCAAAGTGTAGAAGGGCTCAAACAAGAAGGCAGAAGGGACCCTAAGAGCCCATGAGAATACCGGGTGAAGGGTCAGGCAGATTAAGGGTACCGGATCCCAAGTTGGTGGAGGAGAAACTACCCTCAGCCAAAGACTGGAGGTCGTGATCATTTATTGGTGCGACACCTCACCAAACCTGCTAGGAAGGCACCATATAGGACAGCGGGGAACGGGGCCCACGTTTACCCGCGCAGATCCGCGGTAGCTGGACAAAAGTTGGTCACTGGTGGGGCAGGCCAGAGAAAGGATGGAAGGGGGTTCTGTGCCATGTTCCTGAACTACCTGGGGGTTGACCGAGCCCCTCACCTGGTGGACGCAGCACGGCTCGGGCGGTCATTGCTGACAGAAGTGACTGGGAATATACGAACTGTGAGTGAAAGACCCTGGACTGCAACACGTTGTCTTTGTGCTTTTTGCTTCGCCAGCACTAACGGTACTGGGACTCCCTGCACCATCACCCGCACCATTCACTACACTGCCCTGGGGCTGCACTCTTCCCGTGGGGAGTTACACTACCTCAGCTGCATACACCATCAGCCTCAGCGGTCTGCCTTGCAGCGGTGGTTCCTAATAGCCGCAATCCACGGGTGGCGTAGTCGGACATTACCTAAAGCACATAGTAGACTACCAATGGTCTGACCACCCTGAGCCACGGGACCGGGTCGCCACCACTACTCCCAGCATTGCCCTGAAGCCCGGTTCCGAGTACCCCACGGCCCAGGGGGCGAGTCACAAGGATAGGGAGCAGCATATATACAAGTATGGGGGAGCAGCATATATACAAGGATTTGGGGGAGCACATACAAGGATGGGGGAGAAGCATATATACAAGGATGGGGAAGCAGGATATATACAAGGATGGGGGAGCAGTATATATACAAGGATGGGGGAGCAGCATATATACAAGGATTTGGGGGAGCAGCATATATACAAGGATTTGGGGGAGCACATACAAGGATGGGGGAGAAGCATATATACAAGGATGGGGAAGCAGGATATATACAAGGATGGGGGAGCAGTATATATACAAGGATGGGGGAGCAGCATATAAACAAGGATGGGGGGTAGCAGGATATATACAAGGATGGGGGGTAGCATACATACAAGAATGGGTGAGCAGTAGTGTTGAGCATTCCGATACTGAAATATCGGGTATCGGCCGATATTCGCGGTATCGGAATTCCGATACTTAATTCCGATACTTTTACAATATCGAATACCGGAATCGGAAGTTCCCATAATGCCTGCGCTCTGCAGTGTCTCTGAAGGATGACAAGCTGGATGGCAGCGCTCAGCTGCGATCCAGCCTGTCATCAGAATGCCATCCCAGCGTGAGAGAATTCTCCTGATTGTTTAAAAGCCGGCGGTTTTTAAACAATCACACAGCCCCATACTGCTTCCCCGCAGCCTCCCACCCCGATCCTCCGCTCCCCTCGCAATCTCCCATCCCAATCGTAAGTTAGGACAGGGCGGGGAGCGCAGCACCAAGGAGCGGGGAGCGAAGGACCCGGGCGGGGAAGCCGGCAGTGAAAAGACTTCACCGCCGGCTTTCCCGTTCTGTGCTGCGCTTTCCCGCCGGTTATTTCAAATCAACAGCTGAGGTATCAGGTGATGCCGATCAGCTGTTCATTTGAAGTAGCCGCGGTGCCCTCAGAGGGTTCATGTGAGTTCATGCTTGACTGCATTGTATGAACTCACATGAACTTTCCCACGGCCGCACAGGTCAGACTCACCTCCCAGACCATCAGCCCGTCATGATTAGTGTGTGTGCGGTGTCTGTGCGATGTCTGCGAGTGTGTGCGGTGTCTGCGGGTGTGTGCGCGGTGTCTGTGCGATGTCTGCGAGTGTGTGCGGTGTCTGTGCGATGTCTGTGGGTGTGTTCGGTGTTTGTGCTATGTCTGCGGGTGTGTTCGGTGTTTGTGCTATGTCTGCGGGTGTGTTCGGTGTTTGTGCTATGTCTGCGGGTGTGTGCGGGGTGTCTGTGCGATGTCTGCGAGTGTGTGCGGGGTGTCTGTGCGATGTCTGCGGGTGTGCGTGGTGTCTGTGCGATGTCTGCGGGTGTGTGCGCGGTGTCTGTGCGATGTCTGCGGGTGTGTGCGCGGTGTCTATGCGATGTCTGGGGGGTGTGCGTGCAGGCAGACATAGGCCGATGTGACACTACTACTCCCATCGGCCTATGTCTGTCCCCCGTCCACTCGTGCCAGCAGGATCAGCTCGATGGGAGCAGTAGTTCCCATCAGCCTGATCCTGCTATTTAAATTGCCCTACTGTGTCCCCAATAAAATTTAAATACATGTCATTGGTGGCCAGTGGTTACCTACAATAAATTAGTTTATACATTACCTGTCCCCGCCGATCGCCACCTAAAATAAAGTAAAAAATAAAAAATTACACCTATACTCACCTAGACACCTAATTCCCCGAAGCCATCGATCTCCTGTAATAAAATCTAAAATAATAAACCACAACCTTATCCTTACCCCTCCGTAGTAGTCCACGAGTGTCCCACGATGATCTCCAGTTTAGAGCAGCCACATAGAATGTGACCGCTCTGAACCGCTGCCGCCGCTAGAATGACGGGGCCGTAAAGCAGCCCCGTCATTGCATAAGTGGGTTCGCCGGAGTTGAGGCAGCGCTGCTCCAGTCAGCTCCTTTACGGCCCTGCTGTATCGTGAGAAATTCCCGCGGTACAGCAGTGCCGTAAAGGAGGTCTCCGGAGCTGCGCTGACTGAATGCACTCCCGTGACCTCAGTCAGTGGCTCCCGCTGCCGGGAGCGGACGTGTTCCCGGCAGCGTGAGCTTACAGCAGCCATGCACTGCTGTCACCGTCTCCAGATGTGACAGCTGTGCATGGGAGATCAGCGCAGGAACGTGGACAGGTAACTATTTTTTATAGTAAACTAAGAATTAAATAAAATGGTGTGTTTTATTTCAAATAAATTATTTTTTTCTGGGTGTAGTGTGTGTTTTTCTTTTTAACACTTTGTAGGTTAGTAATGGGGGTGTCTTATAGACGCCCATCATTACTAACCTGGGCTTCATGGCAGCTGGCTCTGACATGAACCCCACCACTATTACCCCCTGCCACCGCACCAGGGCAGCGTGGAAGAGCGAGGCTAAGTGCCAGAATTGGCGCATCCTATGGATGCGCCATTTCTGGGGTGGCTGACGGCTGGTGTTTCTAGCCTGGGAGGGGGCCAATATTCATGGCACCCTTCCTGGGCTATTAATATCAGCCCCCAGGAAATTCATGAAATAATTAAAAAAAAATTGATGTGGGGCTTCGCCCTATATTTGTGTCCAGCCAGGTACAGCAGGCAGGAACGGGCTGCCCCCAACCACCAGCTGCCTATTTGTACCTGGCCGGACACAACAATATAGGGAAGCCCTTTTTTTCTTAATTATTCCATGAATTTTATGAAATAATAAAAAAAAAAAATACGTGGGGCTTCTCCCTATTTTTGTGTCCAGCCAGGTACAACTAGGCAGCTGGGGGCTGGAATCTGCAGAGCAGGGAGGCCCAAGCTTTCTGCCCCCCCCCACCGCTGCAAATTGCAGTCCGCAGCCACCCCGGAAGATGGCACGTTCATAGAAGCGCCATCTTCTGGCGCTGTACCCAACTCATCCAGGGCCCTGGTGCGGTGGCTCACTGGATAATAAAGGGGTTAGGGCCAGCTTGACATTATCAGCTGGCCCTAAGCCCGAAATTCATGGGGTCACGCCAATATTAGACATGACCGCCATGAATTTCTAGTAAAGTATTTAAAAAAAAACCACAACACCCAGAATAAAGTCCTTTAATTGAAATAAACACACAATTCTTTATTGTTCTAAATTAAACCATACTTACCATCACGCCCATTCCAGCTGAAGCCAACGATCTCCTGCAATAAATGAAAAATAATAAACCAACCTCATCCTTACCTTTCCATGGTTCCCAGGACAGCTTCAGCTCTGCTACATCGAGATGACAGGCTGGACCTGCAGAATGCTGCCATCCAGCCTGTCATCCCGCGGACACTGAGAAGCGCAGGCATGCTTGCGCTCCTCAGTGTCAGGCTGTGACGGCATCCAGATGAGCCGAGTCTCTCACGGTCACCGCATGTGCAGGGGAATTCTCCCATGCTGTCAGTGACGTGCATGAGGTGAGCTGAGTTCATTGTCGGCTCATCTGGATGCCGTCACAGCCAGACACTGAGGAGCGCAAGCATGCCTGCGCTTCTCAGTGTCCGCGGGATGACAGGCTGGATGGCAGCTTTATGCTGTGATCCAGCCTGTCATCTCGATGTAGCAGAGCTCGAGCCGTCCTGGGAACCATGGGAAGGTAAGGATGATGTTGCTTTATTATTTTATTTTTATTGCAGGAGATCGTTGGCTTCAGCTGGAATGGGTGTGACGGTAAGTATGGTTTAATTTAGAACAATAAAGAATTGTGTGTTTATTTCAATTAAAGGACTTTATTCTGGGTGTTTGTGTTTTTTTTAACTTTGACTATGGAGTTAGTAATGGGGGTGTCTTATAGACGCCTCTCCATTACTAACCTGGGCTTGATGTCAGCTGGCATTATAAGCTGACATCAACCCCAGCCCTATTACCCCACTGCCACCGCTACAGGGCAGTGGGAAGAGCGAGGCTAAGTGCCAGAATTGGCGCATCCTATGGATGCGCCATTTCTGGGGCGGCTGACGGCTGGTGTTTCTAGCCTGGGAGGGGGCCAATATTCATGGCACCCTTCCTGGGCTATTAAAATCAGCCCCCAGCTGTCTGCCGAGCCTTTGCTAGCTATTAAAATAGGGGGGACCCCACGTCATTTTTTGGGGGGGGGTCCCCCATTTTAATAGCTAGTAAAGGCTAGGTATTCAGCTGGGGGCTGATATTAGTAGCCTGGGAAGCTCCGTGGGTATTACCCCCTTCCCAGGCTTCAAACATCTGCCCCAGCAGTCTGCTTAACCTTCGCTAGAGACTAAAATTAGGGGGAACCCCACGCCAATTTTTTTTAAATAAATCCTTTATTTTAACACTAAATGACAAGTACAGTAATCAACACTATCACTGTACTTCTTATATATGTGACTGACATGTTTCTATGTATCTAATCTATGTGTGATGCTCTATTCTTTCTATTCTAAATTGTCGGGTACAGATGCTGAATTGCAGGCCGGCTTTTTTAAAGAGACAGTGCATTAAAACACTAATTTTTTTAAATAAATCCTTTACACTAAATGACAAGTACAGTATGCAATACTGTCACTGTACTTCATATATATGTGACTGACATGTTTCTATCTATCTAATCTATGTGTGAAGCTCTATTCTTTCTGTTATAAATTGTCGGGTACCGTTGTATGCCGCTGCTGAATTGCCGGCTTTTCATATTTCACTGTGAGCACTGTTCCCATCGATTTGGGCAACCACCTCCCCCAAAACATTCTACAATATTGTTAATTGTTTTCCTTCATGTAGAATTAACCTACAAGGAAAGAAAGGGTTTATTTTCATTCCGATATTTGTGTCCCATTGACTTGCATTGGTTTCCGGTACCGGAATCGGCGATATCCGATACTTTTTGGGTATCGGTCCGATCCAATCCGATCCGATATTTCCTGATATCGGAAGGTATCGCTCAACACTAGTGAGCAGCATATCTACAAGGATGAGGGAGCAGCATATATACAAGGATGAGGGAGCAGCATATATACAAGGATGAGGGAGCAGCATATATACAAGGATGGGGGAGCAGCATATATACAAGGATGGGGGAGCAGCATATATACAAGGATAGGGGAGCAACATATATACAAGGATGGGGGAGCATATATACAAGGATGGGCAAACATATACCAGGATGGAAGGGGGAGCATATTTTTTCTATCTGCAGACTCATGCCCCTGCTCCTGTTTGTGGCTGCTTTCGGTTCCCCTCGCCTGCTCTATGTAGGAGTTGTTTTTCTAAACTAAAACCTCAGTATTCTGGTTAAATGACCGTGTTGGCACTATGGGATAAATAAGTGGGTTTTGGGTTGCAGTTTGGGCTCTCGGTCTGTAAAAGGTTCGCCATCACTGACCTAGGATATTTTGGAGATATTGTCACTGCAGTATTCAGGTGTCACCATCTAGAGGTCGAAATGCAAATTACTACATGGATTCTTAAATTAAGAAATAGGGAGTCACATAGCAAGAGTGATTTGTATCATACTATCAAAAAATACTGCATATTTTTGTAAAATCATCTCATATACAGTACTGTGCAAAAGTTTTAGGCAGGTGTGGAAAATATGCCGCAGAGTAAAAAGCTTTAAAAATAGAAGTGATAATAGTTTATTTTTAAGAACAGTTATTAGGCTATGTTCACATGCTGCGTTTTTTCAACCCTTTGCATAACTAATAATCTTTTTATTTATATAGCGCCAACATATTCTGCAGCTCTTTACAATTCAGACAATTTACAGACATTCTGGGCGCTGTCCCCATCAGGGCTCACAATCTACATTCCCTATCAGTATGTCTGATACAAATGGAAGCAAGGGGACCCTCTGGGTTCTGTTATAGGACGGAAAATAATACTCCAATATTTGCAGTGGGTTTTTCTGCTGCAATTACTGAACATGTGAACATACCCTTATGACGTTTCTTTATATTTTAGTGGTTAAAATATAATTCAGAACCTTAAATTGTTTGTTCCTCCATATTCTGAGACCTGCATCTTTCCGCTCATGGAGCGGAGTGAGGTCTTGGTTATTTTTCGCTGGGAGCTGATGCTTTTAACCCCTTCACCACCTTGGGTTTTTCCATTTTTGCGTTTTCGTTTTTTGCTCCCCTTCTTCCCAGAGCCATAACTTTTTTTTTTTCCTTCTTCATGTTTAACATATTGTCTGAATAATTTAATATTTCGATAGATCGGACTTTTTTTTAGTCATGACGATATCAATTTTTTTTTAAATTTTTCCATTTTTGAATGGGGACAAAGGAGGTGCAGTTTTTTATACATTTTTATTTTTTAAATGGAACCTATCATGTGAAAAAACGCTATCAACCTGCAGATGTGGGGTTACTCTGAACTTGCTCGGCGCCCGCACTTTTAGCCCCGCTGCCAGGAGGAAGCTTTATTCCTCCCGGCACTGGTGTAACCGCACCCCCCGGCATTGATTGACAGCAGCTCAGCAGTACGACCGGACGACAGTCAGTGCTGGAGGCGCCACTCTCTATGTACAGAGCAGTGACTGTACCCGCGCCACCGCACCTATGACTGGAAGCTGACCGCTGCCAGGAGGAATACACATAATTTCCTCCCGGCAGCGGGGCTCTAAATGCCAGGGCCAGACAGGTTCAGAACGCTATTAACCTGCAGATTAACCCTGTTTTTTCACGTGACAGGTTCCCATCTTTTTATTTCTACTTTTTTTGTACCACTAGGGGATCTCAACCTGCAATTGTTCAATTGCTTACACTAAACTTACCGGCTGCCATGGTAATGTGGCGCCCCTGCGGGTCCAGTTGCCACAGAGGTACTGCATCTCACCCAGAGGTGTGGTACTCCACACTCAGGTAAGGACGGAGTACTACCCGGGACCCACACACCCACATCCAATACTCTCCACTACAGTAGGGAAGGGCGAGATTGATCCTAAGGGAGAGCAGTCCCTGGTCCCTAGCTGGAGGGTGTAACCAGGTAGAGGAGGTGGGTGGAGGAAGACGTTCAGGGGAGCACAGACAGAAAGAGTATAAAAGACAAGGGGAACCATCTAGAAGCGGACAGTACAGAGAGGAGCTCAGTTGGGAGTGGGAGCTCAGGAGGAACTCCGCTCAGGAGAGCAAGTTAGGAGAGAGAGGAGTCGGACCTAGTAAGAGAGGCCCAGGAGGAGAGTGAGAGAAGACGGGAGCAGCGAGAGAAAGGCTCCAGAGACAGAAGGGATCCCAGCGGCACGGTGAGTGCAGGAAGCCACCCGTGCGCCCGAATTCATGCTGACGTGGAGGGATCAGGCCGCAGAGGGGTACCAGCCCCACACTAGTGGAGAACAACCAGGTTCAGCTAGCCAACCGGAGGCTGCAGCATTTGCAAGGTGTTGCAGCCAAAATTCTCAATTATATCGCTGAAAAGGTGGCCACATAGGGTACAGGAGATTGCAAGTCGCCCGACAAGGCCCGAGGCCACTGGCTTGGGACACTGATTGTGAGGCGCAGGGTAGGAGGGTGAGAACCAGCGCCGTGAGACGACCAGGAAAGGTACATAGAACGGGGTCCCGTCCAAGTGCTCCTGAGGTACCTTAGAGTTTGCTGGATCACTACCCTGGAGGGGACAGGGCGACGTGGGAAGTTGCTGTTAGAACCTTGCTCTTAGGTTTTTTCTATTGCTGGTCACATGGCCTTGTTGGCCTATTTGGTCCTGCTCCGCCCTTCTGGCTTTGCTGGACTTCATTGTATTACTACTCTTTAGCTAGCCGGTGCTCAGTATCTTACTCTGTTAGTTTGCTTGGTCTTCGGACCTCTGTGTTCTATATATATTGTTTGTTCGTCTGTCTGCTACTATTTCTGTTAGGAGGTGTCCATTTTGCTCCCAGTCCCTAGTACTTGTAGGGATTCCTTCCCCACATCTATAGGTCTCCGTACAGACTAGCTGAGGACTTTAGCAGGTCTGATTGCAGGATAAGGTTCCCTGTTACATCGTAGGGATCAAGCTGAGTTCTATCGTAGGGACAGATCTCCTCTCTTTCCTTAGCTCTGGTAGCAGAACATAACAGTTGCACACTGGTGACTGTAACCTGAGGAACTTAACAACTGTGAGTAAAACCTGAAGACTGCACCCCACTGTGTCCTTGAATAATTGCTGCGCCATCACCTGCATTACACCGCACCAACAACATCTACCTTCAAAATTCATCTTATTCTGCCCTGGGGCTTAGCTCTGCCTGTGGAGAGCTGAACCAACTCTACTGCGTCACCATCAGCTCCAGTGGATCTGCACCACAGCGGCGGCCCGATATAGCCGCATACCACAGGTGGCGTCACGAACATTATCTCTAAAAAAACTTTATTCCCCTTTTACTTATCCTTTAATTTGACTACCCGGGGCCACGGACCGGGTCACTGCCACCGTGACATCCCGAGCACCAACCGGCCCAGCTACCGAGTACCCCACAGCCCCAGGGGGCGCGTCAGTAACCCATCAGCTCCCTGCAATCGCCATTCAGTGATTGACAAAGGCATTTAGATGGATAAACCTCAGCGATCGGAGCGAGCTCTGGTTGCTGCAGTTACAGGCAGTTTTTGGCTGTGTAGCACAGCCGGCATCTGCTACATATGATGTGAGCTCTACTACTCAGTCGGTTTCATACAGGCCTTAGAGACCTGGGACAAAACTACATCATGGGTTTAAGGGAACCTGTCATGTAATATAACACTATTAACCTGCAGATATGGGGTAAATCTGCAAGTAATAGCATTGTGACACTGTGCGGTGCCTGCACTGAGAGCCCGCTGCCAGGAGGAAATTAACTTTATGTCACCCAGCAGCCTCTCTCTGTCAGTCACAGGGGCGGCGCCTGCGCGGCTTCAATCACCGCTCTGTGTATAGTGAGCGGCAGCTGTAGAAAACCCAATATCCAAATGGCATTTTATGGGAATCTGAAGTTCTGTATTCTCATCCATTAGTCAGAATGAAAACGACCACCAAACAGCGTCTCCTGCCCTGGAGGACCAAACACTAGATTTCCAGGTACAGCCCAGTGATTACAGAGAATCACTTGTAATACTTAATTTCTGTCTTGGGAGGCGCTGTAGGGAAATTCAGCACCTGCTGCCGGGTACTCGCTTACTGCAGAAGGGATCAGTTTGGTCTTTATCCGCAGCACATTGGGGTTTCACCTCTGACCCATATGGAGAAACCTTACATGAGACCGTACGACCCCATCAAGACTCAGGGGCGAAACCCACATTCACTACATGGACGACCGATGGAATAAAAACAAGAACAACGATGTAGGGGGTAAACGAAAGATTTTATTTATATATGGGGTTATTATATGTTATAGCATCATGTATATGTGTAAATTATTCTTCTATCAGAATAATCCTATTTATGGGCCGCGTTGATCCAGAGGAAGGCGAAAACCCCCTGTGAGGAATAAGCCAATTGTCCTCATATCAGGGGGGAAAATTCCTTCCTGACCCCAAATATGGCGATCAGAATAAATCCCAGGATCAAGGGCTGAGACCGAAATTAAATTAATTTCTAAAAAATGTATTAAACTATTTATCTTTTCCTTATTTAAGTTCAGAGCTACGGTATATATTATACATTATCTGAAAATCTGCCTATACTTTAAAATGTTTTTATGTATTTATAATAAGCCATTAATATGGGAATTACTTATATAACGGTCAGTTTATATCTATTTAAGGCCGTGTTGATCCAGAAGAAGGTGAAAAATTCCTTCCTGATCCCAAATATGACGATCGGGATGAATCCCAGGATCAACGGCTCATAGCTAATGTGTGATACGTAAGTGTACATTTTTTATTTAAATATTTAATTATTTTCAATTTTTGGAGTAATTTATTTTTATATTTATTTTAACTAATTTTTCTTAAACCAAAAAATAAATTTTTT
The DNA here is from genome assembly GCF_046119375.1 of Phyllobates terribilis. Lineage (NCBI taxonomy): Eukaryota > Metazoa > Chordata > Amphibia > Anura > Dendrobatidae > Phyllobates > Phyllobates terribilis. The sequence continues at coordinate 763,964 of NW_027363222.1, read as the reverse complement.
CAGATATTTTTTCATTATAAATATAAGAACCTACTTATTTCTTCTATTTTACTAAACCTATCTATGGGCCGTGTTGATCTAGAGGAAGGCGAAAACCACAGGTGAGAAATGGGCCAATTATTCTCATGACGGGGGAAAAATTCCTTCCTGACCCCAAATATGGCGATCAGATTAAATCCCAGGATCAAAGGCTCGTACCTCCCTGTGTGTAATGGAAGTGAGATTTTTAAAAAATATATTTACATTTTTTAATTGTTATATATTTAGACTAAAAATGTTTTTGGTTTGTGTAAAATAAACTATTTTTGAATTTTATTTTTTTAAACTTATTTTTTTGCACTACTTATGTGTGAATCTACTTATTGATATATTACTAAACCTATTTAAGGCCGTGTAGATCCAGAGGAAGGCGAAAACCCCCTATGAGGAATGGGCCAATTATCCTCATATTAGGGGGGAAAATTCCTTCCTGACCCCAAATATGGCGATCAGATTAAATCCCAGGATCAAAAGCCGAAATCTCTATCTACGTCCTATGTGTCTATGTGTGTGTGCCTATACCTGTAGTGTAGTGTAGGGTCTACACCTATCATGTACTGTGGATGTGATGGATGATGGGTGCAGTACTTACCCGGCCTGCGCTGAGGTAAGTTCAGGGATAATGGCCAATATTATACTATTGTTCCTGAACTCACCAGATGGAAACTTAGCACAGGCCGCTCCTGGGGCGCAGAAGACCTTCGGGCTGGAGGGATCTCAGATGCCAGCCATGGATTGGAGGAGGCCAAGTCAAGGGCCTGGTGCAGCGACACGATGGCAGTGGTCCGACATGAAGGTGTTAATGAGAGACATGATGTTCTAGGGCAGCCGAGGTGACAAACAGCAGCAGAGATGTGAGGTACGGGTCAGGAGGCAAGAAGTTCTGGGCAGTTGGCACGGGTTCATCCTGCAAGACATAAGAGGAAGACATTTCAATAACTTCTAGCTCCTGGATCTTCTGTTATCTTAGAGGAATGGTCATTATAATGAACCATTCCCCTATGTAACATCAGATATAATGTACACATCTAATGATCGGTGTCCTGTGTGTACAGCGGTCACTCACCAGATGGTCGTGGATTCTTTCACAGCCCAGATATTCTCATCCACCTAAGAATGACAGAGACATAGTCATTGACAGAAACAGTGGGAGAAGACAAAGATGGTCATAATGGCCACAAGGTGAGAAGAACATTTGATGGGATTTATCCTCACAGAGGATGATCTTACCGGGCCCAGCTTGATGACCCATAATTGAATCCGGCCATGGGGTTAAAGGCTTTCTTATCCTCCGGCCACTGTAGCTGATGGTTGTCCAGAACTGGCCTGAATGGTACGAATGGCGGCTTTGCTCTCCTTTTCTCTAGATCCTCCCAGCCGATGTTGGTAAAGAATGGATGCTCTCTGATGTTCCCGCACACATCCAATCGTTTCTCAGGATTTTTGCACAGCAGCTTCTTGATAAGAGCTTTCAAGTCAGCATCAAGCCAAGATGGAATTTCAGGCTCTCCTCTGGTTATCGCTGTGTAAGCCATTTTGCTGAAAGAGCCGGTGTAAAATGGGGAGCGTCCTGTTGCCATCTTGGACACCACAATCCCCAGGCTCCACCAATCCACTGCTGTGCCATATCCTTTTTTGAGAAGCACCTCAGGGGCCATGAAGTGGAAAGTGCCCGTCACTCCTGAGATGTTTTTGGAGGAGGTGACCCCATCTTGGGCAAGCCCCAGGTCAACTACACGGATGTGGCCATCGGCATCCAACATGATGTTTACTGGCTTAATATCTCTGCAATGAAATAAGAAAACATAATAAGAAATCTACCCCATGATACAGGAGATGGAAAATGGGTCACTGCAAGATCAGATGGACTAGGCAGACAGGAGCCCAGGAAAGTTGGGGGCAATTTTTTGAGCATGTAGAGGGGACAGAGAGAAGGAGGAAAGTTGTGCTTACCGGTGGACGATGTTGTGTCCGTGGAGGAACTGGAGACCACATACAATCTCTGCTGTGTAGAATCTGATGGAGAGAACAGAGTGTAGTATCAATGTCATCACTGATACCTCCTTCCCTCCTGGGCTACATGACCTGCCAGTCCTCTCCCAGCTACATCTCCACCTCTGCTTTTATTTTCACCCCTCTGCTCTCTTTTTCGTATATCTTCCTCATACTCACCTTACGCTGTCGATGTTCAGGCAGCCGCACATGTCAATCAAAGCCTCGAGGCTGCCGCCGGACAGATACTCCGTGATGAAATACGCCAGCTTCCGAGACTGCTGTGCGGTATAGAGGTGACATAAGAATGGGCAGTCTCGGGCCGCGAGGAGTATCCGCCGCTCTCTCATAAGGATGTTTTCCTTCACCTTCTTTTTCTTGATCATTTTTACAGCCATAAAGATGTTTCGGCTGGGGACTGATGTCAGGACCACCTGAAGAAAGAAATAGGGAATGCTTAGAAAATGTGTATGGGAGGTGGAGAACAGCTGGTTTATCACTGCACAAGAAACGGGTGGGCTGAGTGGTGAGAGAGTCTGATGGTAATGTGGCGCCCCTGAGGGTTCTGTCGCCACAGGGGTACTGCATCTCTTTAATGAGGTGTGGTATCTCCTCTCCGAGGTAAGGATTAGTGTTGAGCCACCCCCGTAGTCTTCGAGTTCGGTTAGTCGAACACCCGTATGTTCGCCGAACTGTTCGCCGAACTGTTCGACAAACACCTTCGAAAACCATTAAAACCAATAGCAGGCAAAAAAAAACACATAGAAACACATAGAAAACACCTTCAACGGTGTCCAAAAGCTGACAAACTGCTCAGAAGACATAACTAACACATGGAAAAGTGACAAGTACATATAGTCATGCGAAAAGAAAAGAGGTGGAGGAGTAAAAGGAGGGGGAGACACAGATATAGGCATGTCATGCCCTTCTAAAACCAAAAAAGTGCGAAGCCGACACGGCCAGTCCGTTCCTGCCCGTGCCACCTCCGTGTCGCCGGGTTTGTGCCAGAGCCGAGGTGGACCCTGACGGCCAGACCCCCTCTCCCAATACTGGTGCCTGTCCGCTGGTGGGTCGAGCCCCCCCGCGGTGGGGGGGGAGGGGGGAGTAACATCTGCAGAAGAAAGACCATCTTCCAGCCAAACTAAGATGTCGACTTCTTTTCGTGGACAATGTGATAAGATCCCTTTCTTACGGACATGCCCATCGCTACAAATTCCAGATGAGGCACAAAAACAGCAGGTGCTTCAACGGATATCAAGTGCTCCTTCAAGTGGGCTCTCCTCCACCTCAACTTCAACATCACAAATACTCCAGTCCTCAGAGGTGTCACCCCAATCGCACTTGCTTCCTCACAGCTCCCAAGTCTCCAGCTGCCCGTCTGAGTATGGGGTAACACAGATGGTTGAGTCTGCACAGCTGTTTACTCATACTATAGCCTGGGAAACGGAGGTCTGCTCCAGAGCTTCGGTTAATCCAGACGAGGAAATGATCTGCACTGATGCCCAGAATCTTTATAAGTTGGATCCAGGACCTGATGAAGAAGGTTCTGAGCATAATGTAGACCCTCGTTCCCAAACTGTAACTCCTGTTGGTGGAGACAATGATGAAGACGATGATGAGACTCAAATATCTGATTGGAGCGACAACTTGACTTTTCGGTCAGGGCAGGAAGAGGTTGGCTCTGAGGACGACGGGTGTGAGAACACACAGGGTGATGATGACGAGGTTGGAGATCCCACTTCCTGTCAACCCACAGTCAGCTAGTCGATGAGGTCAGCAGAGGAGGTGGAGGAGGATGTGACTAGCCCAGGGGATGGGGATGACTCGGTACCCGGGCCTTTGCCTGGCTTTGGGGATGTCGCGGTGGTCAGCTCCCTGGCCCGTACCCTGGGGTCACTCTTTAAAAGGGTGGATAATTGTTAATTTTATAAGAGTTCGTGACGCCACCTGTGGTATCTGGTGAGAAGCACCAGCGCTGCAGCAGTCCACTGAGGCCCGTGATAAGGCAGCTCGATGGTATAGCTCCCCACAGGTGGAGCTAGGTCTCAGGGCAGCGTATGCAGGGGGAATGCAGCACAGGCAAGACCCAGCTGGGTCAGAGCAAGAACGGGAACGGACACGGTAGTCACTTCAGTACCTTTTACTGGTGGAAATTCAGGCACATCCCGGAGCACTGTAGGGTGAAGGGTGCATATCAGGATCCTCCCCAATGAGCGGGTGTAGGGCCTCCTGTTTCTTGCCTCTGCGTAGTAAGTTTCTGACCTGCCTGGAGCTAGGCCTAACTTTGTCTCTGTCCTGCGCTGGCTGACCTTGTGGTAGGGCCTTCTCTTGGAGTTCACGCTCCCAGTATGCGGGGCCTAAGCGTCTCCTGGCTCTGTTACGTATCAGCACCTTAGCGATCCTGGGACTTGTAGTTCTCCAGGGATTCCAGTTATGCCTTACTGGGTCATAGAGATCCCGGTAAGCTCGGATCCGGTGTCCGGTAAATGCTTCGGGGTGAGCTGGTTAAGCTCCTCTGCCCCTTATGTACTAACTCGCCACTCGCCTTCGGCCTACTCGGGCCCTCACTAGGCTATACACACTAACGGCAGCTTGCCGCGCTTCACCGATCTTATGGCGCCGGCACACCTTAAGCTCTAACTGGGCTCCCTGAATCTAGCGAGCAGGAGCCTCGTGCTCCACTGCTGAACTATTAACTGAGTTCTCTAGACTAGACTGAGCTCCACTGCAGACTGACCTCTCTTAGGCTTCTCTACTGCAGGAACTCTTCAGAAGAACTGAACTGCCTAGCTCCACCTTCCCTATTTATATCCCTAACGGGCTCCCTCTGGTGGTCTGAGGTGGAAGGTGGAGATGTGTGAATGTTTATGGGGGCCTCTTGTGGAGGGTTCCATCAATGCACTCTTCTAGGATCTGTTATACCAAGAGCAGCGGGGCATCACAGATGCTATTGATGATGAGGTTAGGTTGCGCCTTCCTGGACAGAGACGTAGTACTGGAAGCACGTCAACAACTGCATCCTCAACCACAACTCTGCCTCTGACCACAAGTCGTAGTGGCTCTTCAGGTCGCATGGGCTCTAAGCCTTGCATAGCCTGGGCATTTTTTCAGATCGATAAGGATGACCCAACTCGTGTTATCTGTAATATTTGTCACCAAAAGCTAAGTAGAGGCCAAAAAATCCATAGTTTGAGTACTTCATGCATGTACCGTCACATGGATATGAAGCATAAGTTACAGTGGGAAGCTCACTGTGCTACAATGCGGCCTAGCGGGCCGGGCCAACCACTGTCTGCCCCATCTTGTGCATCCGCAGCCTCTTCATCCTCTGTGACTGGGGGGACAGCAGTCACACATGTTTTTGGACGTAGACCTGCCACCTCTTTACCCGCAACAGCCAGTGTGATTGGCAGGTCGTCAGTTCATTGGGAAGTGGAAACACCTGCTGGTGTTGAGCGCTCTCCGACATCGAGAGTACCACCTTTGGATCAAGGCAACCTAACATGTCCGCCTGCATCTTCCTCACAGACCGGCAGTTTGCCGGGGACACCCTACTCAACCCCGTCTAAGCACAACAGCCAGCCCTCGGTTCCTCAGATGTGGAAAAGTAAAAGACCATTTCCTCCTAGCCATGACAAAGCTAAGAGGTTGAATTTCACCATCTGCAAGCTGTTGGCTACAGAAATGCTGCCTTTCCGCCTGGAGGACACAGAGGATTTTCAAGACCTTATGTCCGTCGCAGTGCCCCAGTACCAGATGCCCAGTCGGCACTACTTCTCAAAGAAAGGTGTGCCTGCTCTCCACCAGCATGTCGCACACAACATCACCGCTTCTTTGAGAAACTCTGTGTGTGACAGGGTGCATTTCACCACAGACACTTGGACAAGTAGGCATGGACAGGGGCATTACATGTCGCTGACTGGGCACTGGGTAACTATGGTGACAGCAGGACAAGGGGCTGCTGTCCAAGTCTTACCATCCCCACGAGTTGTGCGTCAATCCTCTTTATCTCGAAGTTCCTCCACTGCTTCTGCCTCCTCAACCTCCTCTCGGTCCTCCACCTGCACCCAAAGCCTGTCTGGAAATGCCACCTGCTTTCTAACTGCACAGAAAGAATCCTGCACACCTCCTTACTATGCTGGCAGCAGGGCTCAATGGCATCAGTGTTCACTTTGAAATGTCTGGGAAATGTGAGTCACACAGCTGAGGAGTTGTTGTCAGCTCTGGAGACCCAGTTTCATGAATGGTTGTCTCCACTGGACCTGAAACCAGGGAAGGCCGTGTGCGACAATGCTGCAAACCTGGGTGCGGCCCTTCGCCGGGGCAATGTCACACACGTGCCTTGTATGGCTCACATGTTGAACCTGGTTGTCCATCAATTTTTAGCCCACTATCCCGGACTAGATGGCCTTCTGCAGACGGCACGGTCGCTGTGTGCTCACTTCCGCCGTTCGCATCCCGCAGCTCAACGACTTACATCTCTACAGAAGTCGTTGGGCCTGCCAGTTCACCGGCTGAAATGCGATGTGCCGACACGGTGGAATTCAACTCTGCACATGTTGCAGCGACTGTGGCAGCACCGACAAGCCCTGGTGCAATACGTTCTGACGTATAGCCTGGGCCAACGAGATCCAGAGGTGGGGCAAATCACGCTGCAGGAGTGGTCTCAGATCAGGGACCTATGAAGTTGACGCGCCCCCTGGGCCGTGGGGTACCCGGAGCCGGGCCGGTAGACGCTGGGGGTTGTAGTCACTGTGGCGGTGACCCAGGGCGGTCAATCCAAGGGTAATTTGTATATATGGGTTTTATGATGTCCGACTACGCCACCTCTGGAGTGCGGCAAAAGGGGCCGCTGCTGCGGAACAGTCCTCTGAAGCTGGTGGTTTTGCAGCAATGGTATTATTACTCCCCACAGGAAGAGTGTAGCTTCAGGGCAGTGTGGGTGGATGATGGTAGTTGTAGGGCAGGGAGTCAGTAATGAACACAGAGTCCATGTGATGCAGTCCCAAGATCTTTACTCACAGTTGTTGCAGTCCAGATTACAGGTACCAGAGCAATCTCCCCCGTTGTGCTGTGCATACTCAGTGAGGGGCTCAGTCCACCCCCAGATAGCTCTGGGGTACTTAGCAGGACCCCCTTCTGTGTGTCCTTTCTCTGGCCTTCTCCCTGCACCTCACACCCAGTGACACTTCTATCCGGTATCCTCGGGCCTTGGCGGGCGACGTGTGTTCCGTCCCCTGGGTCCTATGTGGCTACCTTCTTAGTGAGACTGGTGTGGACTTTGGCCTGCAGTAAATGAAATGCTGCAGCCTCCGGTTTCTAGTTGAGCCTTGCTGTTTCTCCGCTAGTTGAGGGACCGGTTCCCCTTATCTGGCCTGACCCCTCTACCTCCTGGTAGCAGCGGGAGTACAGGTGGCCTTCTGCACGGCCCGTACCCCTAGGGTCCCTTCGGTTCCTGGAGCCTTCCTGCTCCCACTCCTCTCCTTCAGTCCTGGGCCTCCCAGGCTAGGCCCGCCTCCGGCGCAGAGCCTCTGCTCCTGTCACTTTTCCTCCTCTGACTGGCTTGCTCTTTCTAAGATGGCTTCCTATTTATACTCTCCCTGTCATGTGCTCCCCTAAGCTGCTCCCCTAAGCACCCACTATATAGGACCCTCCCGCCAGCTAGGGACCTGGGACTGTGCTCTCCCTTAGGAGTAATCTCACCCTACACCCACTGCGGGTATGTGTTGGATGCAGGTGTTAGGGTCCCGAGCCATACTCCTTCCTTACCTGAGGGTGAGATACCACACCTCTGGGTGAGATGCAGTAACTCTGTGGCGACTGAACCCTCAGGGGCGCCACACACCCTTCTGCACAGTTTTGAAATGGCTACGAAGATGTTTAGTGCTGACGACGATGCCATTATTAGCATGACTATTCCGGTTATTTACATGCTGGAGCACACATTAAACAGAATTCAGAGTCAGGTGGTGGGACAAGAGGAGGTGGAGGAAGTAGAGGATTGGTTTGCGGAAGGGATAACATCTCCAAGGTCCAGACGGTTGGCAGCACCAAGGCAGCAGGCATGGGAGGGTGGGGGAGAGGGATTAACCAGGGCGCATGGTAGCAGCCAAACTGTTGAGGAAGGTGCAGGAGCCGAGGAAGAAGTGGAGGACGAACTGGCGATGGGCATGGAAGACTCATCAGATGAGGGAGACCTTGATCACATTTCTGTTGTGCGAGGTTGGGGGGAGAGGGCAGAGGAAGGAAGCATGATTGTTACCTCGCTACCAACACAACAAGGACTTTGTCCTCCTGGATGCGCAAGACACATGAGTGCCTTCTTGCTGCACTACCTGCAACATGACCCTCGGATTGTCAGAATTCGAAGTAATCCCGACTACTGGGTTGCCACACTCTTAGATCCCCGGTACAAAAGTAAATTTGCCGAAATAATTCCTGCCATAAAAAGGGATTTACGCATGCAGGAGTATCTGCAGACTCTGTTGCAGAATCTTACATGCGCTTTTCCACAAAACACCAGTGGTGCACGTAGTGAATCTCACAGCTCTAACTTGCCAACCGTGGGACTGTCGAGTCTTCATCACTCAAACCGTAACAGTAACACAGTATCTACTGGTAACAGCAATTTTGTGGAATAGTTTCACCACTTTTTTAGACCATCCTTTGCAAGGCCACAGGAGACAAGAAGTCTGACACATAGTCAACGCCTAGAGAGGATGGTACAGGAGTATCTCCAAGTGAACATCGAAGCCATGACTGTCACTGGACTCTTGTTCATTTTGGGATTCCAATCTGGAAAAATGGCTGGAGCTCGCCACTCACGCCTTGGATATCTTGTCATGCCCTGCAGCCAGCGTTCTCTCTGAACGTGTGTTCAGCGCTGCTGGTGGTGTGCTGACAGATAAGCGCACACGGCTGTTCACTGAGAATGTAGACAGACTCACGTTCATAAAGATGAACAAATCATGGATTCGCAAGGACTTTTCTACCCCTGTGTCATCCTGGGGAGACTAAAAGCTTGAGGATTTCGTAAAATCACCTCACCAACCATTTTAAGCAACTGTGGGGCAATTGATGCCACTTAACCCTAGAACGCATGACCATAAAAATCTACACTTTCACATACCTGGGACCTTTCAGGCCCGTGTGCAAATAACATGGAATAACTCAAACTCAAATGACAAACAACTATATACATGAAGAATACCTAGAGTTTCAAAATTCTAACTGAAGTAATCTTGCAGAAAATAGAAAACAATTAACAGGGCGGGCCTGCGAGGCCCCAGGTATGCGTTCTAGCGTTAAGTGGTGTCTGTGCCACAATTTTGGGAAAAAATGGAGACTCTTTTTTGAGTCCCCTTGCTGTGTCTTACGTGACGTTGGCATCGTCAATTCCAGGTGGGTTGGGTCGCTCCCCCCCCCCCCTTTTAACTGTGAGAAACTACATACATTATGGCTTGGGGTAACACAGATGGTTGAGTGTGAAGAGCTGTTTACTCAGAGGTCTGCTCCAAAGCTTCTGTGTCTGCTAGTCAGCGTAGAATTTTTAACTGCATCTAGCCTAGGCAATACTTTGGGCGTAGTAGCCCAGCTGCGAAGCAAGCTGCACCGCCTGTGTATCTAATAAGAATTTTTAAATGCATCTAGCCTAGGCAGACTGTGGGGACCCCCAACCAAACCCAGACGCTCAGCCCCCCTACCGCCCCCCTTTCCTTGACGATACAATAATGTAACTCTTACAACTGGATGGGTGAGGATCGGTCACAGCTTTATTAACTCTTTATACTCATTCCATTAGAAAGGCATTTTATTTCTAAAATAATTCAGCTTGTTGCAGCATGCCCTGGGTCTCCACTCTGGCAAGTTGGCCAACAAATGTAACTCTCCAACATGTCCTTTCTATTTCCAGGCCACGGAGGATCCTGCGTACTCGTATGCAGGACTCTGACCCCCACCCATCACTCTTAACGCTTGTTCCACTCCGTCCTGGAGTCCTGACAGGAATATGTCTAGTCCAATATCCATTAAGTGAACACCGTCGGGCCGTATGAGGCCTGCTTTATCTCCTTCCAGTTGTCGGTGTCGTATCACTACACCGCCTCTGTCGCTTCTAAATTTTGCCATCCGAATATTTATTACCCGCCTTGTCCGTTCGATGGCCGTGATGTCTCGCGCACCTTGCCACACCGCTATCGGCACAATCTCTGACCATACTATAGCTAGTTTTGTGAAAAATTCTCTGAAGCGCTCAGTGTCTAGTTTCATTATTGCCATTAGTTATGCGCTCTTGTGATGACCTAGGTCGTTTCCCCTGGCCTGTATAACTAAGATGACCAGACCTCTTGCCTCTCTCCCTACCTTGATTACCTCCATTAGTACCTGTGGCCATAGCAGGCCTCTAATACCTCTGCAGTTGAAATATGTGTTATGAAACTCTAATTTCCTCCCGCCTGGGTGGACTTTCGCCCTTTTTTCTGCCCAATATATATACGAGTGGCCTATCACCCACACTGTTGACTTAGCGTCACCTGTAGAAGAAACAAACCACGTTAGGATAACAAGTCCGGTCTTATGTATCTCGCCAAACACGTGGACGCCATCTCCCTATCCTCTGAACTTCCGTTTCTGACAGTCCTGCTCTTGCTGCTTCCGTGGCCGCGGCTATGCGGAATGAGTGTGTCCCATAATCTTTGGGGTGATTCCCTGCGGATGTTATGCATTTATTAAATATAGCTTGGAACTGGTATCTTGATAATGGCATTCCATCAATGTGTGATAGGAAGAAATTACTTTGTGATCTGATGGTTATATATGTTTTTACTATTGTTACCCGACTCAGTGTACCGTTTGTGGGTTGTAGAAGTACCCAAGTGCCCCTGCCTGCTGGAACCGTTTTCGATTGGCGTATGCGTAGACGTATAGCATTATTGGCTATGACTACGTCCTGGTGTAATAAGCCTCCACTGGTGGTAATTTTGGATTGAGGGACTAATTCGCTTATACATAGCGCCCCGAAGAAGGCGATCGCAAATGCAGTAGACAGTAGTGTTGCTTCAAATTGTGAGTGTCATGTTAATGGTGTTAGGGATGTGATGTGAGAAATCAGTTTTACTGACACGGGATGGGACGTCTACACTCCTGACTTGGCTGACCCCTTTTCCACCCTTTTATGGATTGTCTGATGATGAATCTCTTTGTCACATCTCCTCAATTCAGTAGTTGGAAGTGAAATGCTACTCCGGTCAGACACCGCTGCGCTGACGCCCCTGAAAAGCCCCTCATCATTAGCTGGTGGAGAAATTCTATGGTGACTTGTAATCTGGCTTGTTCACATTGGTCAACCCGTCTGCCTGCTACTAGTCGTGTCGACTCTTCCCATGCCTTACCGTATGCTTGCCACGTCGACGGGGCAACTGACGCTCTGATTAATGGCATCAACTATTCGCCACTAGATCCCATAGGGAGGGTGGGCAACTGTTGCCCGATGGGTGGGCGCTGGGGAGGAGCTCTGTGAAAATCTGCCAATTGAATTGTGATAAAGCGTTAACAGCAGCTTTAGACCCCTCAGCATCGTGGCTAGCGCGGACCCATACATTGTGTTTTAGGCACAGGAATGCTAGCCGGCGTAGTTGGCCTAGCACTGGGAGAGACGATAATGCCATCTTATTAATGCAGTGCTCTAGGCTGGTGTTTTTTGTTATGAAGCGTATATTTTTGTTAGCCAGGCGCGCGCCCCATATTTCTATTGCTACCACTATTGGGAAGAAAAATTATTTTCCGGGCTAGATGCAGCTAAAAATTATTATTAATTTCAAAGCTGGTGGAGCTTGGTATAGATGGCCTAATACAATGATTACCACACACTACTGCTATGCCCAAAATTATTTTCCAGGCAAGATGCAGCTAAAAATTATTAGTAATTTGAAAGCTGGTGGAGCTTAGTATAGATGGCCTAATAGATTGAGTACCACACACTGCTACAGGCCCAAAAGGTTTTACTTGGGTAGGTGCAGTAAAAAATGAGTATTACATACACAGGTGGTGTAGCTTGCAACACAGATAGGCTACTCCACTGCCTAACACACTGCAATAGGCCCAAAGGATTTGTTTAGCTAGATATAGCCAAATGCTGTCAAAAACACTTTCACAGCACTGGCACAGACCTGCCTGGCAAAAAGTGATAGGAACTGATGTAATCTAACCCTCAAAAGGGCTGCAATTACAAACTAGTCCCTACTCCCTAAACCTTTCTGTCTATTTAAGAGAAAATTTGCTTGCAATTCAGTTACACAATATAGCGCTAACAGCAGCAGCAGTGAGAAAATGGTGGCGACGGGGAAAATGGCTGGGTCTTACAGGGCAAGGACATGTGACATACACAGCCAATGACACATGCCCTTGCTTGTGTGAAAAAAAGCAGTTCGCTCCGTGTGTGCGCTGCTGATAGATTGCACCTCCCCACTGTAAATGCGGGAAAGAGAAAAAAAAAATGGAGATCTTCATTATTCCTGCAGAGATCCATCCCCTGCCCCTCCCCCCACCCCGCTGTACACTCAAACTGTGTATTAACATTATCAGCATTACTGAGAAAAAATCCAGTTATGATTTGGGTGCACGAACAGTTATCGAACGTAACCTCGAACAGCCGGATTTTTTTCAAATCGTTCGGGTTCGTCGAACGGCTCGAACACCGCCCAAAACCACTCGAATTTGAGATTGGCGAACAGTTCGATTCGAACACCGCTCATCTCTAATGGTCACATGCCGACTAGACATGCGTGGCCTCATTCTATACAAATTACTTGAGTGAGGCTGGTCACGTTTAGTTGGAATGTGGCCAGAAATATGAAAATCTCATACTTGGACTCACATGACCTTTCAGGATTCTCCTGTACTGGAGGAAAGGTGAAAGTGTGCAGTGCATGCGCTGCGAGTATTCAGAAGTCTGCAGTCACCTAGAGTTCTTCCGACTTTATTCACAAACCTGGACAACCCTTTTAATTATACAATTAAGTACTGTAGCATGCCCAATCCTAACAGCGTGTAATATACTCAATGTCAGGATTCAGCTCTGCTAGCTGGGTCCAGCAGACACCACATGACCACTCGTATGTGATTTTCATACTTACGGTTATGTGACAACTAGCCTGTAGGCTGTAGTTTTTGACTGAAATTGAGAGAATTAGGAAGAGTAGGTAGTCACGTGACTGTCAAAAAGCAAATCGTAGATGAGCGGTCACATGACTACTATTCAAACTGCATGAGCGGTGTGTGTGGGGGGCGCCAAACTGAATTCCTGCTCCGGGTGCCGGAAAACAGATCTGCCTCTGTGCTAAGCTTGCAGATATGGTCAGAAGGTTCTGTAAGACATTGCTCTATAGATCAGATATTCTTCCAAAAACAAACCGCCTGGAAGCCTCCTTGTCAGATTTATGCTTAAGAACTAATTATATTTTACTTTAAATATTTCTAATAAAGAAAATAATCAATACAGTAATTATAATCCATAATATTCCAATATGTTATATTACTTGTGATACGTCTGATATAGTCTAGCTTTAGTAAATCATGTTTTGTTTCTGTAAAGGAAATCAAGGCTGAGCCTGCAGATATTGTTAGAAAGTTCTGTACCATGTTATTCTATGGATAAAATGTACTCACAGAAACCAGGTGTCTGGAGGTCTCCTGCAACAGACTTATCCTTGAGAACTAAGAATTGTAATGTTTAATCTGAACATGCATGGAAACTTTGTTACTGTGAGCCAGAACTTTGGTTTAGATACTGCACTCTCTGTAACAGAGTAGGTCCCTCTCTCATTCATAGGGGTCCTGTATACACAATTTATGTCTCATCTCCATCTCTGAACTGTAACTATTATTCAAAATACATTTTTCTCTCATTCTAATCACCTGTGAATATGGATGTTTTGCTTGGAATACAGATTTCCATGTCATTTCATTATATTGTCTGGGCGTGCGTGGAAACTCCATGTGACGCGCCCCCTGGGCCAGTGTTGTTTGGGGGATACCCGGAGCCGGATCAGATGGGGGTTGTAGTCTCCGAGTGACGGTGACCCGGTCCGTGCCCAGGGTGTCAAGCTCAGTGTGTGGCAGTCCTACAGATGTTGCTGGATGTTCTTTCGTGTCGACTACGCCACCCGTTGATTTGCGGTCAATACGGCCGCTGCTGCAGCAGGGTCCGCTGAGGCTGGTGGTGTGTGTGCAGCTTCTGGTGGTATAACCCCCAACGGGAGGGGTATAGCCTCAGGGGGTCAGTTGTAGAGGGTGGTGGTTGTGGTGGTGCAGTGAGGATGGTATTAAGACTCAGAGTCGGGCTGTGCAGTTCAGGGTGTTTACTTACTGCTGTTGTTCTGGTCACTCCGGCCTTGAGTGACCGCCCGAGCCGTGCTGCGTCCACCAGGTCCTGGACTCGGCCAACCCCCAGGTAATTCTGGAGCGTGATCCTGAGCTCCCTTTCTGACGTTCCTTTTCTCTGGCCTTCCCCACCAGGGATCCACCTATGTCCAGCTCCCTCGGGTCTCTTGGTGGGTACACCTCCTCTGGGTTCCCTGACCCTATACTTGGTCTGCCTTTCGGGTGGATATAGTGGGGGGTCGTGGCAGATCCTGCCCACAACCTCCGGTCTCTGGCTGAGGATTAGTGCCCTCCACCAGCTTGGGATCTGGTACCCTTGTGCCAACCCTTCACCCTGTTGCTTGTATTTGGGCTCTTGGGGTTCCCTCTTCTTCCCCTCTGGGTCCTTCTGACTCCTCTCTCTCTTCCTTCTTTCAGGACTGCTTGACCCTCTACAACAGACTGACTAGTAGCTGTCTGCCTGTCTGACCCTGATCTAAGATGGTTCCCACCTTATATACTCCCTCTATGTGTGAGCTCAGGTGACCAGCACCCAATGAGCTCCTAGCTTTACCCAGACTGCTCCCCCTATCTGCCCCTACACTACTGGGATGTTCCACCCCCCTCCCACTCCAGCCAGGGACAGACACTATCGTACCTGCACATAAACTGGTGGGAGTACCGTTGATCTGTCCCCCGGAAATGGGATGTATGTAGTGTATGCAGCCTACTGAGCTCAGTTCCACACTCCATCCTTACCCGAGAGTGGAATACCACACCTCTGGCTTGAGGTGCAATACCCCTGTAGCAGCCGAATCCTCAGGGTGCTACATTCCCCCCTGGTAAATCACAGCACGTCCTCGGGCTGTAAGAGAATAAACATCCAAAACATACAAATTTTTTTCCATAAAACATAAACATATAAAACAGTATATATATCAGCATAAACTTTTCATAAATAACATTCTTGTTCCTCCGGCCACGGTGCAACTTGTGACCGGGTAAAGTGCGACAGTCTCTTCAAGAAAAACAACAGTTTCCTATAAAACCGGTAGGGGGCGCCTTAGAAAGCGCAACTATATACAGGGGAAAGTATGGCCGCTCTCAGTCCTCGGCCAGGTATAAGGAAGGAATGACCGCTCTCAGTCCTCGGTCAGTTGGATTAAGGGAAATACGGGTAACAGTTTAAACTTGTCCCAACGGGGACATATTTAAAGCAGCAACAGTTCACTGTACCCCGGCGGGTAACTATTTACAGTCTCTTTACCGTACTTTAACGACAGCGTCCTCCTGCTCCTTCTTTATCTTCAGACCCGTCCGGGTCCTCTTGCTCCTCCTCACACCGTAGCTCCTCCTCCGTCAGCCGGTGTACATGGAGGGCGTAGGGTCCTTTGGCACACTTGTGCCGGGTGAACGTGACCTCGTCCCCTACGTACAGGTCACGACCTCTGTGTCCCTCCGGCAGATGGCTCTCTACGTCTCTGCGGGTTACAAAGACGTCGCCGGGGGTATGATGGTCTCTTATGAAGCCCCACCCATGCTGCAGGTTGAATTTAATCACAGTCCCGGTGGTACGGGGACCATGAGCTGCACGGGGGTTCCTCCTGGTCCGGCTCTTCTGCCCTGCGCTCTGTTCTTGCAGCCGCTGCTCTCGGATCCGCCTCTCTTTCCGTTCTCGCTCGAAGTCTGCCAACTGCTGGCGGCAGCACTCCACTCGCTCTGCTGCAGCTGCCCGCGTTTCTTGAGTGAACCCCATGAGGTCTCCTCCGGTGGGGTTCCACTCGAATTGTGCTTCTTCTAGCGGGAGCGGGGTTCTCCTGACGGGCTTCGGAGCCGGAATCAGAGGCTCGCACAGGGGCCTTGCTCTTCGGAGTTCCAGTTGGTAGTACTCCTGGGGCCATACAAAGGGCTGCCCATCCGGGCACGTGTGCTTGGCAAATAGATCTTCGCCCAGGTGCGGCACTCGAGATGTTGAGGGCGCGTTGATGGTAGCGGCGCCCGGGTTGACCAGGCCTTGCGACCAGGCTTGGGGCACCCTAAAGGTAAAGGGCACTGTAAGGACGGCGGCGCCCGGGGGTACTCGGCCCTGCGACCAGGCCGGTGGCTCCGCGGAGGTAGGGGGCGCTGTTGGAATTGCAGCGCCCGGAGGTACTAGACCTTGCGACCAGGCCGTTGGTATTTCCTGTTTGGTCGCGCTCAGGGTCGAGGCGTGTGACGTCACAGGGGTCGCGGCCGCGGCTTCTGCTTGAGGCCTAGTCCGGCACGGTGACGATGCAGCGACGGGCACGGCAGGGGGAATTTCGGGCTCTGCGACGGGGAGCTGGGACAGGTACACGGTTTCTCGGCTCGGGGTAGAGACGTCCCCTTTACCTGCCTCCGTCCGTTCAGCTCCCTCCTCGGCGCCGTCTCCGGCCTTCACTCCTCCTGCACCATCCTCAGAGGCGGTCTGTCTCCTCGTCTCGGGTGGCGTGCTCCGCTGACGGGTTCCGGTCTGCTGGGCCATCTCACGGCTCCACTCCGTCAGCGTGTCTTGCTGCACCTGGGCCATCCTCCGTGCGAGGCCCTCCAGCGCGGTCTGTGCACACTCCCGGTCTCGGGGGAGCTGTGCCAGGATCTCCACTAAGCCTAGTGGGGTTGTTGCTTGCAGCAGGCTCCTGACCACTGGGTCGGTGCTGCCTGTCTCTCCCTCCATCTCCGGGTACGCTTTCTCCGGAGTCCTCTCCAGACTTCTTGTCTCCGGGTGCGCTCTCTCCAGACTCCTCCAGGCTGCACCCATCTTCGTTCTTTTGTTCAGTCTCCGCCCACATTGAGGGTGGTCCCGGGGCAACTTTGTGATTGTCAGTTCCAGGGGCAGTTCTCTTACGCTGATGGACACTTCCAGCATCACAGTCTCTGTTGGTGGGCGCGGTTTCCGCTTTTGGCGCCATTCTTCGACCTGGCCCACGATGGGAGGTGGCCTCTTGCCACCCTCTGGCACGCCCATAATGGCGTCCGCTCTTCCAAGGCGGGAAATCTTTGGAAATGGCGGGAAAAAGCTGCAAATGGCGGACAACCGGCGGGAAACGACCTGTGATGGGGTCCGTTGGCGGGGACCCTCCGGAACCGGCGGGAGACTTCTTTTTAAGGTAACGGTGAACTTTTCTTCAGGCACGCAGTACCCGGTTGTTGCGGGCACGTTATCCTGCCGACTACGCCAAAGTTGACGCGCCCCCTGGGCCAGTATTGTTTGGGGGATACCCGGAGCCGGATCAGATGGGGGTTGTAGTCTCCGAGTGGCGGTGACCCGGTCCGTGCCCAGGGTGTCAAGCTCAGTGTGTGGCAGTCCTACAGATGTTGCTGGATGTTCTTTCGTGTCGACTACGCCACCCGTTGATTTGCGGTCAATACGGCCGCTGCTGCAGCAGGGTCCGCTGAGGCTGGTGGTGTGTGTGCAGCTTCTGGTGGTATAACCCCCAACGGGAGGGGTATAGCCTCAGGGGGTCAGTTGTAGAGGGTGGTGGTTGTGGTGGTGCAGTGAGGATGGTATTAAGACTCAGAGTCGGGCTGTGCAGTTCAGGGTGTTTACTTACTGCTGTTGTTCTGGTCACTCCGGCCTTGAGTGACCGCCCGAGCCGTGCTGCGTCCACCAGGTCCTGGACTCGGCCAACCCCCAGGTAATTCTGGAGCGTGATCCTGAGCTCCCTTTCTGACGTTCCTTTTCTCTGGCCTTCCCCACCAGGGATCCACCTATGTCCGGCTCCCTCGGGTCTCTTGGTGGGTACACCTCCTCTGGGTTCCCTGACCCTATACTTGGTCTGCCTTTCGGGTGGATATAGTGGGGGGTCGTGGCAGATCCTGCCCACAACCTCCGGTCTCTGGCTGAGGATTAGTGCCCTCCACCAGCTTGGGATCCGGTACCCTTGTGCCAACCCTTCACCCTGTTGCTTGTATTTGGGCTCTTGGGGTTCCCTCTTCTTCCCCTCTGGGTCCTTCTGACTCCTCTCTCTCTTCCTTCTTTCAGGACTGCTTGACCCTCTACAACAGACTGACTAGTAGCTGTCTGCCTGTCTGACCCTGATGTAAGATGGTTCCCACCTTATATACTCCCTCTATGTGTGAGCTCAGGTGACCAGCACCCAATGAGCTCCTAGCTTTACCCAGACTGCTCCCCCTATCTGCCCCTACACTACTGGGATGTTCCACCCCCCTCCCACTCCAGCCAGGGACAGACACTATCGTACCTGCACATAAACTGGTGGGAGTACCGTTGATCTGTCCCCCGGAAATGGGATGTATGTAGTGTATGCAGCCTACTGAGCTCAGTTCCACACTCCATCCTTACCCGGGAGTGGAATACCACACCTCTGGCTTGAGGTGCAATACCCCTGTAGCAGCCGAATCCTCAGGGTGCTACACATGCATGAGAGAAATTTACATTTATATACTTCACCCTTTTGCAAGAAGGCCGACCCACTGCTCATTCCTAGAGGTTTCTGTAGAAGTTTTTTTTATATCTTAGCCTTATCTATACCTTTTTTAATTGTAAGTTTATTCTAAATTAACCTCCATTTTATTCAATTACCTATGAAGAACTGGTTTGTCCAGAAGTCTGCACCGACTTCTGCTCTCAAGCTCATCCAGTGGCCAGTATCATTATGGTATGGCATCCATTGGCCAGTATCATTATGGTATGGCATCCAGTGGCCAGTATCATTATGGTATGGCATCTATTGGCCAGTATCATTATGGTATGGCATCCATTGGCCAGTATCTTTATGGTATGGCATCCAGTGGCCAGTATCATTACGGTATGGCATCCAGTGGCCAGTATCATTACGGTATGGCATCCAGTGGCCAGTTTCATTATGGCATGGCATCCAGTGACCAGTATCATTATGGCATGGCATCCAGTGGCCAGTATCATTATGGTATGGCATCCAGTGGCCATCATCATTATTATACACACTATAATCCTCCCAATTTGCATCAAGATAACAGAACAGTAGTGTTGCGCAGACGTGCTTGGATAAGGTGTCATCTGAGCATGCTCGGGTGCTAACAGATTATCTTTTGCGTGCTCTAATAATATGTTCACACCGCCGCGGCTGCACACAAACTGGCAAGCCCAGCATGTATTGCGGCGGTCTAACAGCCGTGAGACATGCAGCCGCGGTGACGCAAACATATTTTTCAAGCACGCCGAAGATACTCTTAGCACCCGAGAATACTCGGATAACGCCTTATCGGAGCACGTTAGCTTATCACTACAGAACAGATCTGAACAGTGCTCAGGATTCTCCTCACCTAGCACCCTGCCGAGAATAATAAATGCCTGTAGCCAATTTCCAAAAGTGCCTCCTACATTGCTCACCCTCCACCTCCCTATGCTTTTTCCCTGCTCCCACATTTCAGTGATGAAACACTCAAGAGGCAGTAAAGTAGATATAGCTGCAGTTTTCCTTTTCCAAATATTTTTAACTTCCATTTTTTAAATGAGGCCCTAATGGTCCTTGAAAGCATACACACACGCTCCCAAGTCAGACTTTGTTGCAGACGGACAAGCCTATTTTTGGTAACAGTCTCTGCTGCCACTGGCCAAGTCCCAACACATCCTTCCGCATCATCAACCCTAACAGACCATGCTGCTACAGGCCCCTCACACTGTTGTCCCAACTGCAACACCCGGTGGCCTAAAAGATGTACTCAGGTTACCGTACGTGAGGTGTGAAAGCGTGTAACTGGCATGTCTCACCGGAGGTCATCACCACAACCCACTAATGGTCCATCCTAACTGACTCTGGGCACTCTGAGGACCTGATGCAAAGTATCTTCTGGATTAACGACCTCTGATGAAGCCTGCAATAATGAAAAATAATAATAATAAAGTAAACTCTTCTGCATTGCACTGAATGACCAGCAGGTGGCAATGAAGTCACAACATTAACTAGCCCCCTATTGTAGAAAACCTAAACACCATCAGGTGGCGCTGAGGCTTCATGAGAACGCGCCACCCCCAAACTTAAAAGGCTTTTCCACTATTCAGACAACTTCTCAATCACTGTTTCCCCTCAGTAAAATAATAACTATTCTACTCTGTGCCATTCCAGCAGTGTCAGCACTGGCTCTCCCGGGGTCCGCAATCCCTGCGGCCAATCAGAGGTGTCAATGTGGCACCCCAGGGGTCTGGTTGCCACAGTAATAGAATTATTATGTCTGAGAGCAAGTGGGAGGTTTCTCTGGTCAGGAGCCCTAAGCATGCAACACTGCCCGCCCAGACCTGGGAGGGGAGGAATCTGCCCTTATAAACTGGGTCTGGGGCGGGATTAGGTGAGTCAGAGCTTGGAGAGGGAAAGATACAGCAAGAGCTCTGTAGGAGTAGGATTGAGTGCCAGAGGCTGGAAGCTAGATAGCTCACCTTGGCTGAAGACACTAAACTCGGACACGGAGTCCGAGGCTGTGGGGACATCCAGGTCCAGCAGCAGAATCCAACCGGCAGGGGATTCCAGGTCCTCTGGCCTTAGAAGCCCGGAGGCACGGTCACAAGCAAGGGACCAGCACCGCCGTCGTGGAGCGGAGGCTAACAGAAGGCCCCAAGTCACCGGCCATACGGGTGAGCACCACACGGTATACTCAGGGACGTGGGCTATTTCTACCCGCATAGAGCAAGGTAGCCAGGAAAGAGTGCAGATAGACGGGGAGGCCTACAATTCCACCTGGCCAGGGGGAGATCCTGCTTGCTCACAGACTGACCAGGCCTCTACTGCTAACCAGTACTCCCGGGAGGGTCTGCTCTATACCATCAGTAAAGACCCTGAACTGCACCACACGTCGCCGCACCAACACCTTAGTACTGGGACGTTCACACCATCACTCCCATCATCCACACTAGCTGCCCTGTGGCGTAGTCGGACATTTGTTATTACACTAAGACTGCCACTGGTTTGACCACCCTGAGCCACGGACCGGGTCGCCGCCACACTGAGACTACCACAACTAGCATCCCACCAGAGGCCCGGCTCCGGGTTCCCCATGCGGCCCAGGGGGCGAGTCAACTTTGGCGTAGTCGGCAGGATTTCGTGCCCGCAACCACCGGGTACTGCGTGCCTGAAAAAGACTTTTGTACTTACCTGTGGTGAAGTTTCCCGCCGACCGGAGTAGTTTCCCGCCATCGGACGCCATCTTGGGTCGTTTCCCGCCATCTTCTGCAGTCTTCCCGCCATCCGCAGCCACTTCCCGCCATCGGACGCCATCTTCGGGACGCCGCACGGGAAGAAGAGGGACGTGGACGCCGAAAGCGCGCGAGAGCCGAAGCTCCACCCCACGCACTGACGCTGCGCAACGTCCTGGAAGGGAGGAAGAGCGACGCTGACGTCATCGAAGTGCGACGCCAGGTCCTCTACCCCGACGATTGACTGCGGAGCCGCGGCCTACGGAAGAAGAGCATCGCAAGGTAGGCCACGGTCCACTAGGGGGGTAGAAGGATGTTGGATACCGAGGGGAGCTCCACCGCCACACCGGCCGCCAGCGCAACCGCTGCAGCGGTCATGCCATTCACCATGCCCTATATCCCGGGGGCAACATGGCTACCCCAGTACTCAGGGGAGTCACATACCCTAAGTGACTTTAGGGAAAGATTGGATAGCCTCTTCCAGGTATACCCCCTCACGGAAGAGCAAAAAGTAAGCATCCTGGAGGCCCAGTTAATCGGGGCAGCCCAAAGGGAGGTAAAGTCCTGGTCACCTGGGAAGAAGAGGACTGTCAGAGAAATACTAGCCCGGCTGAAAGACACATTTGATACCCGAACCTCAGCCAAAATAAAGCTCAGATTTTACGGGTGCAAACAACGGGCACATGAAAGTATAAGACTATGCTCTAAACCTACAAGAGGCCCTGAGAGCCATTAAGCAGGCAGACCCTGACAGCGTGGGAAATGAAGACAAGCTGTTGACCGAACAATTTATTGAGGGTCTACTGTGCAATGCCCACCGAACCCAGTTGCGGGCAATGGCCTTACAGGACCCTGACCTAGACTTTGTACAGTTCAAGGACAGAGCCATCCGGGTGCTCGGAGAACCGGCACCAGGTGGCGCTGTGACCCACAGGTGCCCTGCTATCACTTATCACCAGGACGCGGCGCCCTTGTCTGCAGGGCCTGTGGGAGCTGATGCGCAGGCTTTGAACAATAACCCGACTACAGACCTGCACCATCAGGTCCAAGAGCTGACTAAGAGCGTTGCCGCGCTAACCAGAACTGTGCAGTCTTTACAGGTCTCTTCTCCAGGAAAGATCCAGCTGGCATCTGGACCGGAGGACGTCCCGTGGCGCCGACTGAGGAGGACCCCATCGGCCAGAGGGAGACCCAGCGACAGGTACAACGAGGACGGACGACCCATCTGTCGCCACTGCAATCAACCCGGACATATGGCAATGTACGGTCATTTAAACGGGCACAACCTGGGGTAGAAGGCCAACCCCCAGGCCTAAGATCATCAGGCCCATCGAACTGGCGTGACAAGTACGTAGGGGGATGTCCGGTCTTGCCTGTGGTACTGGACGGCATTCCTATGAGTGCCCTACTGGACACCGGGTCACGGGTCACCACCATCTCGTACGTGCTCTTCAAGCAGTACTGGAATGACTCGGACATAACCGGCTACCCAGATGACGACCTGAGCATTATCGCCAGCAATGGTCAGCCCATGCCACAGATAGGATTTAAAGAAGTGAACATCAAGGTCGGTAAAGTTGAACTGCCGGCACAAGGACTGATCATTGTGGACATTGACCGTCGCTAGAGTCACCCAAAAATAACCCTAGGTACTAACGTAATTGAAAACTGTCTTGCAGAGGGGATTCTTATTTTGCAGCAGGTTGCCAAGAACGCCAGTTCCAGCCAGCAGCGTGTGCTCCAAAAAGAGATCCGGGCACTGATGAAGCAGCAACAAGTGGAACTATCTGGTGGTGAGATAGGTAGCGTGAGAATGTGTGACCCGTTCCCTATTGCCATGCCCCCAAAAAGTGAGATGATGATTTGGTGCCGGGCAGCTATTGGTCTAAGAGGTAGAGACTACCAAGCAATGGTAGAAACCGTCTACTCAGACAGTAGGCCCACCATTTTGACAGCACGGGGGGTGGTCGATGTACGTCATGGGAGGGTGCCCGTCCGCATCATAAATATCGGGGAGAGAGAAGTATACCTGCCCCGGTATGCCACGCTAGCCAAATTGTTCACCATAAACCAGAACTCTGTACAGGCCGTGGAACCCTTGCCTCCATCTCAACCAGAGGAAGGTAACGGCTCAAAGAAACCAATGGAGGACTGGTGTCAGCAACTGCATTTGGGTACTGACTCCACTCCCTCACACCAAAAACAGGGAGTCTACCGGGTGGTTCAGGAGTACGAGAGAGTGTTTAGCAAACACCCGCTAGACTTTGGGCGAGTAAAGGGGGTAGAACATCACATCCCCACGGCAGACCATCCTCCCATAAAGGAGAGTTACCGACCCGTACCCCCTGCACACTATCAGCACGCCAAGGGGATGTTAAAGGACATGAAGGAGGCTGGGGTAATTAGGGACAGCTGTAGCCCCTGGGCAGCTCCACTAGTCTTAGTGAAAAAGAAAGACAACACCATGAGAATGTGTGTAGACTACAGGAAGGTCAACCATATCACACACAAAGATGCGTACCCGTTACCAAGGATAGAAGAGTCCTTAGCTGCATTAAAATCTGCTAACTTCTTCTCTACTTTGGACCTCACTAGCGGGTACTGGCAGGTTCCTGTGGCAGAGGCGGACCGGGAGAAGACCGCATTCACCACCCCAATGGGTCTCAGCAAATTTAACTGTATGCCGTTCGGGCTCTGCAACGCACCAGGAACCTTCCAATGGTTGATGGAATGCTGTCTGGGACACCGGAACTTTGAGACGGTCCTATTAAACCTGGACGATGCCATCGTTTATTCCAAGACTTACGAGGACCACCTGAAACACCTGGTAGAAGTGTTTGATGCCCTGGCAAGCTACGGCCTAAAGGTGAAACCCTCCAAGTGTCACCTCCTGAAACCAAAGGTGCAATACCTGGGACACGTGGTGAGTGCTGACGGAGTGGCTCCCGACCCCGATAAGATCACCGTGATTAAAGACTGGCCAAGACCCTCCAGCATAAAGGAAGTGCGGCAGTTCCTCGGGTTGGTAGGCTACTACCGAAGATTCATTCCCGGTTTCACCAAAATGGCAGCCCCTATGCAGGACCTCCTGATAGGTCAATCTCGGAAAGCCAAAAACCAGAAGCCGCCCTTCAGGTGGGAAAAGCTGGAAGAGGAGTCCTTCTGCCAGCTGAAGATGGCCCTCACGGGGGATGAAATCCTGGCGTACCCTGATTACAACCAGCCCTTTATCCTCCACACGGACGCAAGCAACATCGGGCTAGGAGCCGTACTGTCCCAGATCCAGCAGGGGAAAGAACGGGTAATCGCTTACGCCAGCCGAAAGCTACGGCCCACGGAGAGGAACCCTGATAATTATAGCTGATTCAAGCTGGAGTTCCTGGCAGTGGTGTGGGCAGTGACCGAACGTTTCAAGCATTACCTTGCCTCTTCCAAGTTCACCGTGTACACGGATAACCCGTTGACACACCTGGACACTGCAAGGCTCGGTGCCCTGGAGCAGAGATGGATGGCCCGCCTGTCCAACTATGAATTCACCATCAAATACCGGGCGGGACGCTCAAATGCCAACGCGGATGCCCTGTCTAGAATGCCAAACTTACCGGATGTAGGGGAAGATCCAGAAGAAGTCGAGCTCCCTGCGTTCCACCGTCTTGGGATTACCCTGTATTCCCACCGTGTGAAGGGCAGGCGCTCTGTGACATTCAATCCCTTGCCCCACTACAGCTGGGCGGAAACGCAAGACAGTGATCCCGCAGTCCGTCTGGTGAAGGAAATGCTGACACAGGCCGATGCCCGTCTTGACCCAGACACTCCGGAGGAGACCAAGCAACTGTGGAAGGAGAAAAGTAAGCTGTTCCTCTACAGGGAGAAGCTGTGCCGAAGAATGGTTAATTCTCGAACACATGAGTTGACCTGGCAGGTAGTGGTCCCAAGACGAGACGCGGCTATGGTTCTGGAGGCATACCACAACGGAGCAGGACATTTTGGATGGAAGAAGCTGGAGTACTTGTTGCGTGAACGGTTCTACTGGGTAGGCATGAGAGGAGTCATCGAGAGGTGGTGCAGAGACTGTGGCCCGTGCAACCTAAGAAGAAAGGACCGTGCCAGCCAGAAGACTCCCCTGCAGCCCATCATCACCAGACAGCCACTGGAACTGGTAGCCCTGGACCATGTGAAACTGGCTCCAAGCAGATCTGGGTATGTCTACGCCCTCACAATCGTAGATCACTACTCCCGGTTCCTGGTGGTGGTTCCCGTCAAGGACTTAACGGCTCAAACAGCAGCTAGAGCCTTCCAGCAGCATTTCAGCCGTCCACACGGGTACCCGGAGCAAGTGTTGACAGACCAAGGACCAGCCTTGGAAGCAGAGGTCTTCCAGGAGTTCTGCAACCTGTATGGCTGCAAGGAGATAAGAACAACGCCCTATCACCCGCAGACCAACGGACTCTGCGAAAAGATGAACCAGGTGGTGATAGATCTGCTAAAAACATTGCCCCTGGAAGAACGCAGCCTGTGGCCTGAGAAACTGCCCGATCTGGTGGACCTGTACAACCACATCCCAGTAGGTTCCACCAACTGTACCCCGGCTTACCTAATGAGAGCAAGACCTGGTAAGCTACCTATTGACATGGATATGGGAGTCCTGACGCCTGAGGACACCTCGCCAGAGGCAGACTGGGATACAGAACGGCAGCAGCAGTATCGGAAAGTACAGGAGAGCGTCGAGCGAAGTCTCTGTCAATCAAGAGAAAGGCAGGAGAGGACTTATAACCAACATGCTCCCGCTGTTCCCCTGGTACCTGGAGAGCAGGTCTTGAAAAGAAAAAGGCGGCTCCATAAGTTGGACGACCAGTGGAAAAAGGACCCGAACACCGTACTGCCCTCAAGCCACAATAATCCAAAGGTGTACGTCATCAGCAAGGATGGAGGAGAGACCACAGCCACTGTCTCCAGAGACCACCTGAAAAAGTGCCCCGAGAAGTTGCAAAACACGGATGAAGATCAGGAAGACCCTCAACCCGTAGAGGAAAAGGAGGAAATGATCAGCACCGTACTCTGAGACTTTCCCCGGTCCTGGACACAAGTAAACAACGCTATCGTGGTGCCCGTCCTCACCTTTCTCCAGCCAGCCCCTCAAGTTCCTACAGAAGACCAGGTAGAGCTGGAAGAGCAGCCAGCCCAGGAGGCAGAAGAGTCCACACCAGCAGCGCAGGAGGATCAACCCTCTGCTAGTAGTGAGCCTGCCATGCCCCTAGTGAGCCAAAGAGTGCGCAGACAGCTGCCCAGCTTACCCATAACACATCCTACACCCTGTAGTGCAGGACCAGTTAGTGAGCTCCGTAGGTCCACTAGAGTCACTAGAGGTCAGATGCCCGCTCGCTGGAAAATATAAAGTAATGCACTGTAAATTTACCTGTTTCTTGAAAATGTTTATGGTTTTTGTTGTTGCCTGTTATTAATTATGTTTCTCAGTTACCCTGCAGATTTATTTGGACTAACAGGTTATGGACGCTGGATAACCGAAACAATCTTGTAGATAGTTGCACACTGTGGCCGCAGAAGAGAAAACCTGTCTGGCGTGGCCTCCTTGCGGCCCAAAGTAGCTAGCTTCAGCCTTGCAGCCACGCCCAAGGCCAACGCAAGGGGTTTGCTTTGGACAGGTCCCCTACTTCGCTTAAAGCTTCACCTTGGGTGACATGGACACCCTCTTGTTTCACAAACTTCACCTTGGGTGATATGGACACCCGGTTGCGGACACGCCGTGACCTTTAAAGAACTAAAGCTTCTTGTAAATATGTTATTGTATTATCGTTTATACCCTTGTATTTATGTTTCTTTAAAAATGTGTTTAGTCCCGGAGTACTAAAATTTACTAGAGGGGAATGTGGCACCCCAGGGGTCTGGTTGCCACAGTAATAGAAATATTATGTCTGAGAGCAAGTGGGAGGTTTCTCTGGTCAGGAGCCCTAAGCATGCAACACTGCCCGCCCAGACCTGGGAGGGGAGGAATCTGCCCTTATAAACTGGGTCTGGGGCGGGATTAGGTGAGTCAGAGCTTGGAGAGGGAAAGATACAGCAAGAGCTCTGTAGGAGCAGGAGTGAGTGCCAGAGGCTGGAAGCTAGATAGCTCGCCTTGGCTGAAGACACTAAGGGACCAGCACCGCCGTCGTGGAGCGGAGGCTAACAGAAGGCCCCAAGTCACCGGCCATACGGGTGAGCACCACACAGTATACTCAGGGACGTGGGCTACTTCTACCCGCATAGAGCAAGGTAGCCAGGAAAGAGTGCAGATAGACGGGGAGGCCTACAACTCCACCTGGCCAGGGGGAGATCCTGCTTGCTCACAGACTGACCAGGCCTCTACTGCTAACCAGTACTCCCGGGAAGGTCTGCTCTATACCATCAGTAAAGACCCTGAACTGCACCACACGTCTCTGTGTTTCATCGCCGCACCAGCACCATTAGTACTGGGACGCTCACACCATCACTCCCATCATCCACACTAGCTGCCCTGAGGCAATACTTCTCCCGTGGGGAGTTATCCCATACTTGGCTGCGCTTACAACATCAGCCTCAGCGGCCTGCAGCACAGCGGCGGTCCCCACTGACCGCAATCCACGGGTGGCGTAGTCGGACATTTGTTATTACACTAAGACTGCCACTGGTTTGACCACCCTGAGCCACGGACCGGGTCGCCGCCACACTGAGACTACCACCCCCAGCATCCCACCAGAGGCCCGGCTCCGGGTTCCCCATGCGGCCCAGGGGGCGAGTCATCTTCACTCTCTCGTACTTTGGAGGAATTGACCGCTGCAGCTGCTCTCCCACTTCCTCCAGATGTCAATGTTGTCTGTAGGAGAGGAAAGTGAAGCCAGCGCTGAATGTCACGCCAAAGATGGCTGCCCTCCTATTATATAAATCTCACTATAACTCCACCAGCCTATCACATTCCTAGTTCCACATCCAACCTCCATATCAAACCCTGTAATAAACCCTTCATTACCTGGTCTTGTCAGGACCTCAATAAACCCAGCCTTTTTGAGGCCTACTTCTGTACGGCCATTAATAATGCACTGGTGTAAATAATGTGTGTGAGGTAAATGGTGTGGAAAACCGGATTGTAATCAAGCAATGATTTCTTCAATTGGACTGCAATGTCCTGAACCATACGACTTGTACCAGTCATGTGACTTATGCTGCCCCAGGACTACAGCCATATTGGCCAAAGCTGTGATATCACAGAGGCACATACCAGCATGTGGAAGCATGGCGACATAGCGATGACATCACAATGGCAGGTGCCGGAATGTGGAATCTATGACATAGCGATGACATCATAATGGCAGGTGCCGGAATGTGGAATCTATGACAACGATGACATCACAATGGGAGGTGCCGGAATGTGGAATCTATGACAACGATGACATCACAATGGGAGGTGCCGGAATGTGGAATTTATGACATAGCGATGACATCACAATGGCAGGCGCCTATATACACAGAAGCGCAGGTGAGAGGAGACACACGGGAGCTCACAAACCACAAGGAAGGCAAGAAGAATCGATTGGAGAACAGGGACAGGAGAAGCCAAGAAGAACAGAATAACCCGCTTCTTAGCCTTCACTGAGCCATGACAAGACTGAGCGGATGGAAGCGGAGGAGGAGACCCAGGACCCCGTCACATCCACCTGACTGATGAGAAAGGGGAGAAATTATGTAGATTATGTAGCAACATTACAACTATTCTTGTTACCCATAGCAACCAGTCAGAGCTCAGCTTTTATTAAAGGGGTATTCCCATCTCCAAAATCCTCTCCCAATATGTAGTAGGTGTAATAATAATAATAATATTAGATATCCATGCTTACAACCACCAGTTATCTAGTTGCTAGTGGTCGTAACCATGGATACCTAAGGTCCTGCAATGCCTGCACATGAGGAAAGAGACAGCGAAGCAGAAAAACTATTCTACATTTCTAATTGGAGGTTTTTGCTAATATTATTATTACACCTACTACATATTGGGATAGGATCTTGGAGATGGGAATACCCTTTTAATCTCTGATTGCTATGGGTAACTAGGAGAGTTTGTTGCTCAGCTTTGATGAGGGATGACAGATTTTACTAGACTAAGTGGATATCATTGGTGCAACCAGTGCAGCTGCACAGGGGGCTAATAGGTTAGGGGGTCACTCACCTTCATTTTGTTAATTCTGTGTATTGCTGTAGCAGTGCTGTGCGCGTATATTGATGCCGTGGGGCAGGGGCGTACATAGAAATCATCGGGCCCATAGCAGAAGTTTGAGTTGAGGTCTCTCCCTTCAAAAGAAATGAATAAAACAATTATATTTGTCAGTGTCACAACTTTCCAGCCTTTACATAGTAATTTTCCTCCTGCTGAAGTCCTAGATTCCCCTCTCATTGCCACCATAACGTATGATGCCAACAAAAGTGCCCCCCAAAAACAGTATGATACCCCCCATGGTGAATTCCTCTACCTTAACCTCCACATGTACAGTAGGGTCATCAAACTGTGCCCCCCCCCCTCAACTCCCAAGGCAAAGTAAGGTGACCACAACACAGTAATCCCCCAACTTTGACCCCCACACAGCCCTCCATGCAGTGTACAGCCCTCCATGCAGTGTAATGGGCCTACATACAGTATAAAGGCCCCACACTGTACAATAGTCTGCACTAGCCCTCCAAACAGTATGATGGACACCACATAGGTCAGAGTAATATTCAGCTCACCCTTGAAGGATTCCCAGCGGGTTCCATATAACGAAGCACAGGATCCAGTCTCTGCCAGATGTAGAAGCAAGGTGCATCCAAATCCAGTACAAAAAAAGTCTTTATAAGAACGATTGAAACAATGGCATTGTTGTGACACCATTTAGGTGTAGTTGGGGGTTTGGAAGATGCACAAAAGAGGAGTCTAAGAACATGCAGAGTGTTCAAAACGCGTTCGGTGTTGCACATTTTCTACACCTTCCAAACCCCCAACTACAGCTAAATGGTGTCACAACAATCCATTTGTTTTTTTTACTGGAGCTGGATATTCACTTCAATCCAAGCATGATGGACCCCACACAAACCTTAACACTGTATAATTGCTTGCATACTGTATAATGGCCCCACACAACCCTTCAAATATTATAATGGCCCCCCATAGTATAACACGCCACCATAATCCTCCATACAATAAAATACTCACTATAGTGCTCCACAGAGCATAATTCACTTCCCCATGGTCCTCCTCACAGTAATATGCACCCGCCCATAGGGTAAAACGCAACCCCACCCCCCCATAGGGTGAAGCTCAACCCCCCCCCACCCCCCATAGGGTAAAATGCAGCCCACAGTTTTCCAGTATTATGGGCACCACGTACTCACTGATTTTATTTTTAAGAAAAATACAATACTCACCGCTCCTTGTTCCCCCACTGCTTCAGTCTCTGCAGCGCATATACTCACCTCAGCAGCTACACTATCTGACACAGCATGGAGTGCGATGAAGTGTCGTCATCGTGCCCGCTGTGTCAGATGCAGGAGGGAGGGAGCATTAAATGCTGCCGTTCAGTCAATACCATGGTTAATCACTAACAGGGGCATTTAAGTGTCCTGGTAGCTACTTCACTCATGTACCTCTTCCCATCGCCCCATAGAAGTGATTGCCGAAGATTTACCATGGCAGTCAGGGGCCTTAAAGAAGGATTCAATCACTGCCATCTTAGTACTCCTATAAAGCTCGGCTTCACAAGAGAATGTCAATTAAACTACATGTATATACTGCAATAATACAAAATATAGTATAAGGGGTTAAATGATCACAAGTCCACTAAGTTAACTTAAAAATAAAGTAAAAATTGAAAAAGTTTTGAAAAATATGAACGTTTAAATTATACTTCAACCATTATGTTAAAATACCCCCCAAAACATAAAATGAAATGCTCTTCTTCACAAAAAAACACAATCAAAAGCAATGACATTTAATGCAACCCAAAAAGGTATCAAAAACGGATCAATTCACTTGTATTGAGAGAGGCTGAACACATCCAGTCGGCACGTGATAGCGTGTATGCAAATTGCAATCTTGCGGCGCCAGTACTAGAGAAATTCTGTCCGCTCGCACACTGTGCACTTTAAGGAGCCACAAGTCTGACTGCAGATGGCGCCCCAAACCTGGGCAAACCTTTTAATATACCCCAAAATTGTATCAATAAAAGCTACGCAAAATCACACAGTCACAAAGGTCCATCAACAGAAAAAAAAATGTAAAAGGTCTCAGAATATGGTGACCCAAACCAATTTCTTTAGTGTTGTTACATAGTTGTTTAACCACCGTGGGAGATAAAACAACTTGAGTTTGGTATTGCGGTTATCTCAATGACCTGGAGAATTATATTATAATCTAAAAACAAATCCTTAAAAGACAATAGTGGAATTGCTTTTATCTCATTATTTCATCCCAACAAAGATTTTTTTTCTCTCCACATTTCAGACATATGATAAATATATAGTTGTATAGTTTGTTTTTATCTTAGTGGTGAAAACATTTTATTTTATTTCATTTTGCAACAAAGAAAATAACTCGTTTCCCACTATTTCCTGTGGCCAAATATTTTCCTATTGGTAAAGCAAAATGAGGATTTAGTTTGTGTGAGTGAAGCTCATGTTTTTATTGACAAAAGTTTAGAGAACAAAGAAGATTTTGATTATTTTTTAAAATCATTATTTGGGTATGTTATATGGTTATTAAAGGGGTAAATAATTGCTATGGAGCTAATATTATGGGTTCAATAATTTAACATTTTTATATGGCGAAATGATTAAATGCTACTTCCGCGTCTTAAATTTTTATACCTTTGAAATCGGATCGGGGCCCGCCTCTGCCCACCGGGACAGGCGATCGGGGCCCGCCTCTGCCCACCGGGACAGGCGATCGGGGCCCGCCTCTGCCCACCGGGACAGGCGATCGGGGCCCGCCTCTGCCCACCGGGACAGGCGATCGGGGCCCGCCTCTGCCCACCGGGACAGGCGATCGGGGCCCGCCTCTGCCCACCGGGACAGAACTACCCCGATGCCGTGAGCGGTAACTACGTCAGGTGGGAGCTTCTAGAACTACCCCTCATGAGCGGTTCTATTAGTACTCCTAGTTTGCTGTTCTTGAGCTACCCATTGTGGGCGGTTCTATTAGTTCTCCTAGTGTGCGCTGCTAGAACTACCCCTCGTGTGCAGTACTAGAACTACCCCTGGTGCCGGTGTGTGCTTCTAGAACTACCCCTGGTGGGCGGTTCTAGAACTACCCCTGGTGCCATGATCAGTTCTAGAACTTCTTCTAGTGCGCGGTTCTAATACTGCTCCTGGTGGACGCTTCTAAAACTACCTCTGGTGGGCAGTTCTAGTACTACCCATGGTGGGTGGTTCTGAAACTACTGGTGCTGATGGGCGCTTGTAGAACTACCCCTCGTGTGCGTTTGCATAACAACCTTTGGTGTGCAGTTCTAGAACTACCCCTGTTGACGGTGGAGGCTTCTAGAACTACCCCTGGTGGACGCTTCCAGTACTACCGATTGTGGGTGGTTCTATACGTACTCCTAGTGAGCAGTTCTAGAACTACCCCTGGTGCCGGTGGGCGCTTCTAGAACTACTCCTAGTTTGCAGTTCTAGAACTACCCCCTGGTGCCGGTGCGCGGTTGTAGAACTACCCCTGGCAGGCGCTCCTAGAACTACCCCCCGTGGCGCTTCTAGAACTACCCCTCGTGGGCGCTACTAGAACTACCCCTCGTGGGCGCTACTAGAACTACCCCTCGTGGGTGATACTAGAACTACCCCTCGTGGGTGATACTAGAACTACCCCTCGTGTGCAGTACTAGAACTACCCCTGGTGCCGGTGTGTGCTTCTAGAACTACCCCTGGTGGGCGGTTCTAGAACTACCCCTGGTGCCATGATCAGTTCTAGAACTTCTTCTAGTGTGCGGTTCTAATACTGCTCCTGGTGGACGCTTCTAGAACTACCCATGGTGGGCGGTTCTATTAGTACTCCTAGTATGCAGTTCTTGAACTACCCATTGTGGGCGCTTCTAATACTACCTCTGGTGGGCAGTTCTAGTACTACCCATGGTGGGTGGTTCTGAAACTACTGGTGCTGGTGGGCGCTTGTAGAACTACCCCTCGTGTGCACTTGTAGAACAACCCTTGGTGTGCAGTTCTAGCACTACTCCGATGGGCGGTTCTAGAACTACCCCTGTTGACTGTGGAGACTTCTAGAACTACACTTTGTGGGTGGTTCTAGAAGTACTCCTAGTGAGCAGTTCTAGAACTACTCCTGGTGGGTGCTTCTAGAACTACCCCTGGTGGGCGCTCCTAGAACTACCCCTGGTGCCGGTGCACGGTTGTAGAACTACCCCTGGCGGGAGCTCCTAGAACTACCCCTGGCGGGCGCTTCCAGAACTACCCCTGGCGGGCGCTTCTAGAAGTATCTGTGACACCCCAGGGGTCTGGTTGCCACAGTAATAGAGATATTATGTCTGAGAGCAAGTGGGAGGTTTCTCTGGTCAGGAGCCCTAAGCATGCAACATGGTCCGCCCAGACCTGGGAGGGGAGGAATCTTCCCTTATAAACTGGGTCTGGGGTGGGATTAGTGAGTGAAGACAGAGACAGAGCCTGCAGAACAAGCAGAGGAGTCAGAGCCTGGAGAGGGGAAGTAAGAACCAGGAGCTCTGTAGGAGCAGCAGCTGAAGGCCAGGGGCTGTGAGCAGAGATATAGCTCGCCCTGGCTGAAGTTACTAAAACCGGACACAGGAGTCCGAGGCTGTGGGGACTGATATATACCCAGCAGCAGAAACCAGCCGGCAGGGGATTCCAGGTCCTCTGGCCATAGAAGCCCGGAGGCTCAGTCACAAAGAAGGGACCAGCGCCGCCATCCAGGAGCGGAGGCTAACAGAAGGCCCCAAGTCACCAGCCATACGGGTGAGCACCACACGGTATACTCAGGGACGTGGGCTACTTGAAACCGCTGACAGCAAGGTAGCCAGGAAGAGTGCAGATAAACGGGGAGGCCTACAACTCCACCTGGCCAGGGGAACTCCTGCTTGCTCGCAGACTGACCAGGCCCCTTATACTAGCCAGTACTCCCGGGAGGGTCTGCCTTGTACCATCAGTAAAGACCCTGAACTGCACCTCACGTCTCTGTGATTCCTTGCCGCACCAGCACCATTAGCACTGGGACCCTCACACCATCACTCCCATCATCTCTCACATTAGCTGCCCTGAGGCAATACTTCTCCCGTGGGGAGTTATCCCATACTCGGCTGCGCAAACAACATCAGCCTCAGCGGTCGGCAGCGCAGCGGAGGTCCCCACTGACCGCAATCCACGGGTGGCGTAGTCGGACATTTGCTATACATTAAGACTGCCACTGGTTTGACCACCCTGGGCACGGACCGGGTCACAGCCACACGGACACTACAACCCCCAGCATTCTACAACAGGCCCGGTTCCGGGTTCCCATGCACAACCCAGGCCCAGGGGGCGCGTCAACTTTGGCGTAGTCGGCAGGATTTCGTGCCCGCAACCACTGGATACTGCGTGACTGAAAAAGAGACTTTTATACTTACCTGTGGTTAAGTTTCCCGCCGTCCGGAGTAGTTTCCCGCCATCCGGAGCCGATTCCCGCCATCAGACGCCATCTTGGACCGTTTCCCGCCGTCTTCTGCCTTCTTCCCGCCATCCGCAGCTGCTTCCCGCCTTCGGACGCCATCTTCGGGACGCCGCACGGGAAGAAGAGGGGCGTGGATGCCGAAGCTCCGCCCCACGCTCTGACGCTGCGCAAGGTCCTGGAAGGGAGGAAGAGCGACGCTGACGTCATCGGAGCGCGACGCCAGGTCCTCAACCCCGACGATTGACTGCGGAGCCGCGGCCTACGGAAGAAGAGCATCGCAAGGTAGGCCACGGTCCACTAGGGGGGAGGAGGATGCCGGATACCGAGGGGAGCTCCACTGCCACAGCCACCGCCAGCGCAACCGCTGCAGCAGTCATGCCATTCACCATGCCCTATATCCCGGGGGCAACCTGGCTACCCCAGTACTCAGGGGAGTCACATACTCTAAATGACTTTAGCGAAAGACTGGATAGCCTCTTCCAGGTGTACCCCCTCACAGAAGAGCAAAAAGTGAGCATCCTGGTGGCCCAATTAATCGAGCAGCCCAAAGGGAGGTAAAGTCCTGGCCACCTGGGAAGAAGAGGACTGTCAGAGAAATACTAGCCCGGCTGAAAGACACATTTGATACCCGCACTTCAGCCGAAATAAAGCTCAGATTTTACGGGTGTAAACAGCGGGCACATGAGAGTATAAGAGACTATGCTCTAAACCTACAAGAGGCCCTGAGAGCCATTAAGCAGGCAGACCCTGACAGCGTGGGAAATGAAGATAAGCTGTTGACTGAACAATTTATTGAGGGTCTACTGTGCAATGCCCACCGAACCCAGTTGCGGGCAATGGCCTTACAGGACCCTGACCTGGACTTTGCACAGTTCAAGGACAGAGCCATCCGGGTGCTCGGAGAACCGGCACCAGGTGGCGCTGTGACCCACAGGCGCCCTGCTATCACTTACCACCAGGAGACGGCGCCCTTGTCTGCAGGGCCTGTGGGAGCTGATGCGCAGGCTTTGAACAATAACCCGACTACAGACCTGCACCATCAGGTCCAAGAGCTGACTAAGAGCGTTGCCGCGCTAACCAGAACTGTGCAGTCTTTACAGGTCTCTTCTCCAGGAAAGATCCAGCTGGCATCCGGACTGGAGGACGTCCCGTGGCGCCGACTGAGGAGGACCCCACCGGCCAGAGGAAGACCCAGCGACAGATACAACGAGGACGGACGACCCATCTGCCGCCGCTGCAATCAACCCGGACATGTGGCAAGGTACTGTCATTTAAACGGGCACAACCTGGGGTAGAGGGCCAACCCCCAGGCATAAGACCATCAGGCCCATCAAACTGGCGTGATAAATATGTAGGGGGACGTCCAATCTTGCCTGTGGTACTGGATGGCATTCCTATGAGTGCCCTACTAGACACTGGGTCACAGGTGACCACCATCCCGTACGTGCTCTTTAAACAGTACTGGAATGACTCGGACATAACCCGCTACCCAGATGACGACCTGAGTATCATCGCCAGCAATGGTCAGCCCGTGCCGCAGGTGGGATTCAAAGAGGTGACCATTAAGATCGGTAAAGTCGAACTGGCGGCACAAGGACTGATTATAGTGGACATAGACCGTCATGAGAGTCACCCTAGAATAACCTTGGGAAGTAATGTGATTGAAAATTGTCTTGCAGAGGTGATTCTCATTTTACAGCAGGTTGCCAAGAACGCCAGTTCCGGCCAGCAGCGTGTGCTCCAAAAAGAGATCCGGGCACTAATGAAGCGGCAACAGGTGGAACTATCTGGTGGTGAGATAGGTAGCGTGAGAATGTGCGACCCGTTCCCTATTGCCATGCCCCCAAAAAGTGAGATGATGATTTGGTGCCGGGCAGCTATTGGTCTAAGAGGTAGAGACTACCAAGCAATGGTAGAACCCGTCTACTCAGACAGTAGGCCCACCATTTTGACAGCACGGGGGGGTGGTCGATGTACGCCATGGGAGGGTGCCCGTCCGCATCATAAATATCGGGGAGAAAGAAGTACACCTGCCCCGGTATGCCACGCTAGCCAAATTGTTCACCATCAACCAGAACTCTGTACAGGCCGTGGAACCCTTGCCTCCATCTCAACCAGAGGAAGGTAACGGCTCAAAGAAACCAATGGAGGACTGGTGTCAGCAACTGCATTTGGGTACTGACTCAGACTCCCTGTTTTTGGTGTGAGGGAGTGATCGGGTGGTTCGAGTGTACGAGAGAGTGTTTAGTAAACACCCGCTAGACTTCGGGCGAGTAAAGGGGGTAGAACACCACATCCCCACGGGAGACCATCCTCTCATAAAGGAGAGATACCGACCCGTACCCCCGGCACACTACCAACACGCCAAGGGGATGCTTAGAGACATGAAGGAGGCTGGGGTAATCAGGGACAGCTGTAGCCCCTGGGCAGCTCCACTAGTCTTAGTGAAAAAGAAAGACAACACCATGAGAATGTGTGTAGACTACAGGAAGGTCAACCGTATCACACACAAAGATGCGTACCCGTTACCAAGGATAGAAGAGTCCTTAGCTGCATTAAAATCTGCTAACTTCTTCTCTACTTTGGATCTCACTAGCGGGTACTGGCAGGTTCCTGTAGCAGAGGCGGACCGGGAGAAGACCGCATTCACCACCCCGATGGGTCTCAGCGAATTTAACTGTATGCCGTTCGGGCTCTGCAACGCACCAGGAACTTTCCAACGGTTGATGGAATGCTGTCTGGGACACCGGAACTTTGAGACGGTCCTGTTATACCTGGACGATGTCATCGTCTATTCCAAGACCTACGAGGACCACCTGAAACACCTGCCAGAAGTGTTTGAAGCTCTGGCAAACTACGGCCTAAAGGTGAAACCCTCCAAGTGTCACCTCCTGAAACCAAAGGTGCAATACCTGGGACACGTGGTGAGTGCTGACGGAGTAGCTCCTGACACTGATAAGATCACAGTGATTAAGGACTGGCCAAGACCCTCCAGCATAAAGGAAGTGCGGCAGTTCCTCGGGTTGGTAGGCTACTACCAAAGATTCATTCCCGGTTTCACCAAAATGGCAGCCCCTATGCAGGACCTCCTGATAGGTCAATCTCGGAAAGCCAAAAACCAGAAGCCGCCCTTTAGGTGGGAAAAGCTGGAAGAGGAGTCCTTCTGCCAGCTGAAGATGGCCCTCACGGGGGATGAAATCCTGGCATATCCAGACTACAGCCAGCCCTTTATCCTCCACACGAACGCAAGCAACATCGGGCTAGGAGCCGTACTGTCCCAGATCCAGCAAGGGAAAGAACGGGTAATCGCTTACGCCAGCCGAAAGCTACGGCCCACGGAGAGGAACCCTGAGAATTATAGCTCATTCAAGCTGGAGTTCCTGGCAGTAGTGTAGGCAGTGACCGAACGTTTCAAGCATTACCTTGCCTCCTCCAAATTCACCGTGTACACGGATAACAACCCGTTGACACACCTGGACACTGCAAGGCTCGGTGCCCTGGAACAGAGATGGATGGCCCGCCTGTCCAACTTTGAATTCACCATCAAATACCGGGCAGGACGCTCAAATGCCAACGCGGATGCCCTGTCTAGAATGCCAAACTTACCAGACGTAGGGGAAGATCCAGAAGAAGTTGAGCTCCCTGCGTTCCACCGTCATGGGATTACCCTGTATTCCCACCGTGTGAAGGACAGGCGCTCCGTGACGTTCAATCCCTTGCCCCACTACAACTGGGCGGAGACGCAAGACAGTGATCCCGCAGTCCATTTGGTGAAGGAAATGCTGACCCAGGCCGATGCCCGTCTTGACCCAGATGCTCCGGAGGAGACCAAGCAACTGTGGAAGGAGAAAAGTAAGCTGTTCCTCTACAGGGAGAAGCTGTGCCGGAGAATGGTTAACTCTCGAACACATGAGTTGACCTGGCAGGTAGTGGCCCCAAGACGAGACGCGGCTATGGTTCTGGAGGCATACCACAATGGAGCAGGGCATTTCGGATGGAAGAAGCTGGAGTTCTTGTTGCGTGAACGGTTCTACTGGGTAGGCATGAGAGGAGCCATCGAGAGGTGGTGCAGAGACTGTGGCCCGTGCCACCTGAGAAGAAAAGACCGAGCCAGCCAGAAGACTCCCCTGCAGCCCATCACCAGACAGCCACTGGAACTGGTAGCCCTGGACCATGTGAAACTGGCTCCAAGCAGATCTGGGTATGTCTACGCCCTCACAATCGTAGATCATTACTCCCGGTTCCTGGTGGTGGTCCCGGTCAAGGACTTAACGGCTCAAACAGCAGCTAGAGCCTTCCAGCAGCACTTCTGCCGTCCACACGGGTACCCGGACCAAGTGTTGACAGACCAAGGACCAGCCTTCGAAGCGGAGGTCTTCCAGGAGTTCTGCAACCTGTATGGCTGCAAGAAGATAAGAACAACGCCCTATCACCCTCAAACCAATGGACTCTGTGAGAAGATGAACCAGGTGGTGATAGATCTGCTAAAAACGTTGCCCCTGGAAGAACGCAGTCTGTGGCCTGAGAAACTGCCCGATCTGGTGAACCTGTATAACCACATCCCTGTAGGTTCCACCAACTGTACCCCGGCTTACCTAATGAGAGCAAGACCTGGTAAGCTGCCTATTGACATGGATATGGGAGTCCTGACGCCTGAGGACACCTCGCCAGAGGCAGACTGGGATACAGAACGGCAGCAGCAGTATCGGAAAGTACAGGAGAGCGTCGAGCGAAGTCTGTCTCAAGCTAGAGAAAGGCAAGAGAAGGCTTATAACCAGTATGCTCCCGCTGTTCCCCTGGTACCTGGAGAGCAGGTCTTGAAGAGGCGGCTCCACAAGTTGGACGACCAGTGGGAGAAGGACCCGTACACCGTACTGCCATCAAGCCATGAGAACCCAAAAATCTGCGTAATCAGTAAGGATGGAGAAACCACAGCCATTGTCTCCAGAGACCACCTGAAGAAGTGTCCCGAGCAGCTGCAAAGCCCTGAAGAAGATCAAGAAAACCCTCAACCCGCAGAGGAAAGGGAAGAAATGATCAGTACCGTACTCGGAGACTTCCCCCGGTCTTGGACACAAGTAAACGGCGCTGTCGTGGTACCCGTCCTCACCTTTCTCCAGCCAGCCCCGCAAGTGCCTACAGAGGAACCGGTAGAGCTGGAAGAGCAGCCGGCCCAAGAGGCAGAAGAGTCCACACCAGCAGTACAGGAGGATCAACCCTCTGCTAGTAGTGAGCCTGCCGTGCCCCTAGTGAGCCAAAGAGTGCGCAGACAGCTGCCCAGCTTACCCATAACACCTCCTACATCCTGTAGTGCAGAACCAGTTAGTGAGCTCCGTAGGTCCACTAGAGTCACTAGAGGTCAGATGCCCGCTCGCTGGATAATCTAAACTAATGCACTGTGAATTTATCTGTTAACTGTTTATGGTTTATGTTTGTTGCCTGTTATTAATTATGTTTCTCAGTTACCCTGCAGATTTATTTGGACTAACAGGTTATGGACACTGGATAACCGAAACATTCTTGTAGATAGTTGCACCTTGGTGCCTCTTGTGAAGACGGCCGCGGAAGAGAAAACCTGTCTGGCGTGGCCTACTTGCGGCCCAAAGTAGCTAGCTCCAGCCTTGCAGCCACGCCCAGGGCCAACGCAAGGGGTTTGCTTTGGACAGGTCCCCTACTTCGCTTAAAGTTTCACCTTGGGTGACATGGACACCCTCTTGTTTCACAAACTTCACCTTGGGTGAAATGGACACCCGGTTGCGGACACGCCGTGACCTTTAAAGAACTAAAGCTTCTTGTAAATATGTTATCGTATTATTGTTTATACCCTGTATTTATGTTTCTTTAAAAATATGTTTAGTCCCGGAGTACTAAAATTTACTAGGGGGGAATGTGACACCCCAGGGGTCTGGTTGCCACAGTAATAGAGATATTATGTCTGAGAGCAAGTGGGAGGTTTCTCTGGTCAGGAGCCCTAAGCATGCAACACGGTCCGCCCAGACCTGGGAGGGGAGGAATCTTCCCTTATAAACTGGGTCTGGGGTGGGATTAGTGAGTGAAGACAGAGACAGAGCCTGCAGAACAAGCAGAGGAGTCAGAGCCTGGAGAGGGGAAGTAAGAACCAGGAGCTCTGTAGGAGCAGCAGCTGAAGGCCAGGGGCTGTGAGCAGAGATATAGCTCGCCCTGGCTGAAGTTACTAAAACCGGACACAGGAGTCCGAGGCTGTGGGGACTGATATACCCAGCAGCAGAAACCAGCCGGCAGGGGATTCCAGGTCCTCTGTGACTGAGCCTCCGGGCTTCTATGGCCAAAGAAGGGACCAGCGCCGCCATCCAGGAGCGGAGGCTGACAGAAGGCCCCAAGTCACCAGCCATACGGGTGAGCACCACACGGTATACTCAGGGACGTGGGCTACTTGAAACCGCTGACAGCAAGGTAGCCAGGAAGAGTGCAGATAAACGGGGAGGCCTACAACTCCACCTGGCCAGGGGAACTCCTGCTTGCTCGCAGACTGACCAGGCCCCTTATACTAGCCAGTACTCCCGGGAGGGTCTGCCTTGTACCATCAGTAAAGACCCTGAACTGCACCTCACGTCTCTGTGATTCCTTGCCGCACCAGCACCATTAGCACTGGGACCCTCACACCATCACTCCCATCATCTCTCACATTAGCTGCCCTGAGGCAATACTTCTCCCATGGGGAGTTATCCCATACTCGGCTGCGCAAACAACATCAGCCTCAGCGGTCGGCAGCGCAGCGGCGGTCCCCACTGACCGCAATCCACGGGTGGCGTAGTCGGACATTTGCTATACATTAAGACTGCCACTGGTTTGACCACCGTGGGCACGGACCGGGTCACCGCCACACGGACACTACAACCCCCAGCATTCTACAACAGGCCCGGTTCCGGGCTCCCATGCACAACACAGGCCCAGGGGGCGCGTCATATCCCTGGCGGGCGCTTCTAAAACTACCCCTGGCGGGCGCTTCTAGAAGTACCCCTGGCGGGCGCTTCTAGAAGTACCCCTGGCGGGCGCTTCTAGAAGTACCCCTGGCGGGCGCTTCTAGAAGTACCCCTGGCGGGCGCTTCTAGAGGTACCCCTGGCGGGCGCTTCTAGAAGTACCACTGGCGGGCTCTTCTAATAGTACCTCTGGCGGGCGCTACTAGAACTACCCCTCATGGGCGCTTCTAGAACTACCCCTCATGGGCGCTTCTAGAAGTACTCTTAGTGTGCAGTTCTAGAACTACCCGCAGAGCCGTGAGCGGATCTAGAACTTCTAGTGTGCGGTTCTAATACTGTTCCTGGTGTGCGCTTTTAGAATTACCCCTGGTGGGCGGTTCTAGAAGTACTCCTAATGTGCAGTTCTCGAACTACCCCTGGTGACGGTGGACGCTTCTAGAAGTACTTCTAGTGTGCAGTACTAGAACTACCCCTGGTGCCGGTGTGTTCTTCTAGAACTACCCCTGGTGGGCGGTTCTAGAACTACCCCCAGTGCCATGAGCTGTTCTAGAACTTCTAGTATGCGGTTCTAGAACTACCCCTGGTGCCGATGGGTGGTTCTAGAACTACCCCTGGTGGGCACTTCTAGAACTACCCCTGGTGGGCACTTCTAGAACTACCCCTGGTGGGCACTTCTAGAACTACCCCTGGTGGGCACTTCTAGAACTACCCCTGGTGTCGGTGGGCACTTCTAGAACTACCCCTGGTGTCGGTGGGCACTTCTAGAACTACCCCTGGTGTCTGTAGGCTCTACTAGAACTACCCTTGGTGTCTGTAGGCACTACTAGAACTACCCCTGGTGTCTGT
This sequence comes from Phyllobates terribilis, assembly GCF_046119375.1. Taxonomy (NCBI): domain Eukaryota; kingdom Metazoa; phylum Chordata; class Amphibia; order Anura; family Dendrobatidae; genus Phyllobates; species Phyllobates terribilis. The sequence continues at coordinate 720,957 of NW_027363222.1, read as the reverse complement.
AGGCGCTACTAGAACTACCTCTGGTGGGCAGTCCCAGAACTACCCCTGGTGGGCAGTCCCAGAACTACCCCTGGTGGGCAGTCCCAGAACTACCCCTGGTGGGCAGTCCCAGAACTACCCCTGGTGGGCAGTCCCAGAACTACCCCTGGTGGGCAGTCCCAGAACTACCCCTGGTGGGCAGTCCCAGAACTACCCCTGGTGGGCAGTCCCAGAACTACCCCTGGTGGGCAGTTATAGAACTACCCCTGGTGCCGGTGGGCACTTCTAGAACTACCCCATGAGGGCGCTTCTAGAACTACCCTCGTTCCTGGTGTACGGTTCTAGAAATACCTCTGGTGCCGATGGGCGCTTCTAGGACTACCCCTGGTGCCGATGGGCGCTTCTAGGACTACCCCTGGTGCCGATGGGCGCTTCTAGAACTTCCCCTTGTGGGCGCTTCTAGAACTACCCCTGGTGGGCGCTACTAGAACTACCCCTGGTGGGCGCTACTAGAACTACCCTCGTGGGCGCTACTAGAACTACCCTCGTGGGCGCTACTAGAACTACCCTCGTGGGCGCTACTAGAACTACTCCTAGTGTCCAGTTCTAGAACCACCCCCAGTGCCGTGAGCGATTCTAGAACTTCCGGTGGGTGCTTTTAGAACTACCCTTGGTGGGCGGTTCTAGCAGTCCTCCTAGTGTGCAGTACTAGAACTACCCCTAATGCCGTTATGCGCTTCTATAACTACCCCCTGGAGGGCGGTTCTAGAACTACCCCTGGTGCCATGATCGGTTCTAGAACTTCTTCTAGTGTGCGGTTCTAATACTGCTCCTGGTGGGCGCTTCTAGAACTACCCCTGGTGGGCGGTTCTAGAACTACTCCTGGTAGTATACATCTATTCTATATTTTTCTATTTTAACTATTGTATGTACATTGGTGTGAGTGCCTGTCTCTATGGTGTCTTACTTAACCGTGTATTTATTATAGGTTTTTTAATTTCCTATTTATGCATAATTTGACAATTTTGTTCGGTTGTTCTTGATTGGTTCTTTGACATTCCTAGTTTGCCTATGGGGTCAATGCACCAAAATGAGTCATCTAGCGTCAATGAACTTTAACCACCTTCACTGCACACGTCAGTGTTGTGCCCTTCTCCCCCGCCCCCCCAAATAGCTGCAAAGTCCCACCTGTATACTGGAGCCCAAGACCACAAGATCACATGCTGGATCTCTGGCACTCATGAGGTCATGTGCAGGGGCCTCAGGAGCCTCCGAACACCACACTGACATCTGTCTTGTCTCCTCCACAACTGAGCAACATCAGAAACCCAGCTAACAGACATTGCTGTCACTGCAAACACTCATTGGATTAACTGACACGATGTCAGCAAGTTGCTGAAGATCTGGATACTGCAGCCATGAGATCTGTGGCAGCATTAGGCAGATGGGACACTGCAGCTAATAGAGAGTAAGAGTGCAACAGAGATGGCCCTAAACTGCATTTAAAGGGTGTCAGGAAAACTTAGTCAGACTTTGCAACCCTCTGGCGCCCCCTTATCCTGCTGGTCAAACACGGTATTGACTGAGGATAAGCGACAGGGCGCAGCTGCTCTCATTTATGTCGACTATTGTGGCTCGTGATGTGACAGGACGTATATATACCACCAGTTCAGTCCAGGAACGTATATATACCTAAATCCCACCACCCTCAACCACAATATCACATAAATACACCGTATGCTGCCACCACCGATCTCTTAACAGGTGGATTGGGTACCCATTAGGTAACGTGAATTAGCGGGTGAGGAACGTGTTTGCTCGACATAGGACAAGAAGAACGAAGCTGGTAAATAATAATTTACTCCCGAAAGTTGGCAGTGTTTACAAAAGATATACAAGATATTATAAAAGAGACAATTTACATATATGCATAAAACAGTTATTAAAATAAAAGGGGTAAATAATAGCAAAACCTGCGCCACGAGGTGATGGTCTCAGATTCTGTGGCGGGGACGGCTCCCCGGAAATTAGGTGTGATTCCTCCACGCAACGAGGAGTGCTTGCATCTGACGTCCCTGGGTTGGAATGAGCCAACATGGACGATCTGGTTTTTAGTAAGGAGGCAAAACACTAGGACACACCCATGTTGTTTACCTCACACGGGGCTCTGTTTTGTGAACCCACCCAGCTGCACAAGACATAAAAATCCTTCATCTTCCATATCTTGGTATGGGGGGGGGCCCACATCCAAGATGAATACATCATTTTTTTATTTTTTTTTTTAAGGTTGAAGGAAGACTAAGTCCATCTAGTTCAACCCATAGCCTAACATGTTGATCCAGAGGAAGGCAAAAAAAAACCATGTGGAAAACACTAAGCTCCACATTGGGGAAAAAAATTCCTTCCCGACTCCATACGACAATCAGACTAGTTCCCTGGATCAACGCCCTATCAAGGAATCTAGTATTTATAACCTATAATATTATACTTTTCAAGAAAGGCATCCATGCCCTTCTTAAATTTAAAAAGTGAATCACTCGTTTCAACATCATGCGGCAGAGAGTTCCATAGTCTCACTGCTCTTACAGTAAAGAATCCCCGTCTGTGATTATGATTAAACCTTCTTTCCTCCAGACGTAGAAGATGCCCCCTTGTCCCCGTCTCAGGCCTCAGAGTAAAAAGATCAGTAGAAAGGTCTTTGTACTGTCCCCTCATATACTTGTACATAGTAATAAGATCACCTCTAAGCATTTCTTTTTTCCACAGTAAATAACCCCAAGTGTAATAACCTGTCTTGGTATTGCAGACCCCCCAGTCCTCTAATAACCTTGGTCGCTCTTCTCTGCACCCGCTCTAGTTCAGCTATGTCTTTCTTATACACCGGAGACCAGAACTGTACACAGTATTCTAAGTGTGGTCGCACTAGTGACTTGTATAGAGGTAAAATTATGTTCTCCTCGTGAGCATCTATGCCTCTTTTAATGCATCCCATTATTTTATTTGCCTTTGCAGCAGCTGCCTGACACTGGCCACTAAACGTGAGCTTGTCATCCACCAATACACCCAGGTCTTTTTCAGTTACAGTTTTGCCCAGTGTTTTACAATTAAGCATATAATTATACATTTTATTTCCTCTGCCCAAGTGCATTACCTTACATTTATCCCCATTAAAGCTCATTTGTCATTTATCAGCCCAAGCTTCTAGTTTACATAGATCCTCCTGTAATATAAAATTGTCCTCCTCTGTATTGATTACCCTGCAGAGTTTAGTGTCATCTGCAAATATTGAAATATTCCTCTGTATGCCCCCTACAAGGTCATTAATAAATGTTAAAAAGAAGGGGGCCCAATACTGACCCCTGTGGTACCCCACTGTTAACTGAGACCCAGTCTGAGTGTTTTCCATTAATAACCACCCTTTGTTTCCTATCACTGAGCCAATTCTTAACCCACATACATATATTTTCCCCTATCCCCATTGTTCTCATTTTATGTATCAACCTTTTGTGTGGAACCGTATCAAAAGCTTTTGAAGAGTCCATATACACAACATCCACTGCATTTCCTTGGTCCAGTCCCGAACTTGCCTCCTCATAAAAACTGATCAGATTAGTTTGACAGGAACGGTCCCTCGTAAACCCATGTTGATATTGGGTCATGAGGTTATTCTTCTTCAGATACTCTATTATAGCATCTCTTAGGAAACCCTCCAGGATTTTACACACAGTAGAGGTTAAGCTTACTGGCCTATAATTTCCAAGTTCAGTTTTTGTCCCCTTTTTGAATATTGGCACCACATTTGCTATACGCCAGTCCTGTGGACCCTGTTATTATTGAATCTTTAAAGATTAAAAATAATGGTCTATCTATGACGTTACTTAATTCCTGCAGTACTCGCGGGTGTATCCCATCTGGGCCCAGGGATTTGTCAACTTTAGTGATTTTTAGACGCCGCCGTTCTTCCTGCTGGGTTAAGCTAGTGACATTTAATGGAGAATTTTTGTTATCACTAATCATGTTTTCTGTCATGCGATTTTCTTGTGTAAATACGGTTGAAAAAAAATCATTTAGCATATTGGCTTTTTCCTTATCCTCATCCACCATTTCACCCAGACTATTTTTAAAGGGGGCCAACATTATTATTTTTTAGTTTTTTACTATTTATGTAGTTAAAGAATATTTTGGGGTTATTTTTACTTTCTCTGGCAATGATTCTCTCTGCCTCAATCTTTGCTGCCTTGATTTGCTTTTTACATAATTTATTTAATTTTCTATATTTATTTAATGCCTCATCACCACCTACTTGCTTTAGTTCTCTAAATGCTTTTTTTGTCACTTATTGCGCCCCTTACAGCTCTATTTAGCCATAGTGGTTTCCTCCTATTTCTAGCATGTTTATTCCCAAAGGGTATATATTGTGCACAGGTACTATTCAGGATGTTAATAAACGTCTCCCATTTGCTTTGTGTAGCTTTATATCTCAGGATATCGTCCCAGTTTATTGCACTAAGATCATCTCTCAACCGTTGGAAATTAGCCTTCCTGAAGTTTAGTGTCCTTGTAACCCCTCTACTACACATCTTATTAAAGGTTACATGAAAACGTATTATTTTGTGATCACTATTACCCAAGTGACCCCCAACTCGTATATTTGATATGCGGTCTGGCCTATTGGTTAATATTAGGTCTAGCAGTGCCCCCCTTCTTGTTGGGTCCTGAACCAGTTGTGAAAGGTAATTGTCTCTCATAGTTGTCAAAACCTATTACCTTTGCTTGAACTACATGTTTCTGTCCCCCAATGTATTTCAGGGTAGTTGAAGTCTCCCATAATAATGACTTCTCCTTGAGTCGCTGCTTCATCTATTTGCTTTACGAGGATATTCTCTGCTACTTCCATTATTTTTGGAGACCAACCCCTATCAGTAATTTATTATTTTTTCCCCCTCCCCTTATCTCCACCCACAGGGACTCTACATTTTCATTAGATTCACATATATCCTCCCACAAGACAGGTTTTAAGGATGATTTTACATATAAACACACCCCCCCTCGCTTGTTTGTACGGTCATTTCTGAACAGACTATAGCCCTGTAAATTAACTGCCCAGTCATGGCTCTCGTCCAGCCACGTATCAGATATTCCTACCATGTCATAATTATTTTCCAACAAAATTAATTCTAATTCCTCCATTTTGTTGGTGAGGCTTCTGGCATTAGTGTACATGCATTTTATGTATCTCTCTGTACCTCTATTCCTTCTTACTTTATTGGCTGTTCTAACCCCACCCCCAATTTATTTGTGCCCAGGTCACTATCTGCACTATCTTCCCCACCTATAAAATGAATACCCTCCCCCCCAATCCCTAGTTTAAACACTCCTCCAACCTTCTACCCATTTTCTCCCCCAGCACAGCTGCACCCTCCCCATTAAGGTGCAGCCGGTCCCTAGTATAGAGTCTGTAGCCAACTGAGAAGTCGGCCCAGTTCTCCAGGAACCCAAATCCCTCCTTCCTACACCAGTTCTTGAGCCACTTATTTATCTCCCATTGCCTCTCTGGCGTGGCACGCGGTACCGGAAGTATTTCAGAGAATACCACCTTGGAGGTCCTTGCTTTCAGCTTGCAGCCTAATTCCCTGAAATCATCTTTAAGGACCTTCCACCTACCTCTAACTTTGTCATTTGTGCCAATGTGCACCATGACCGCTGGGTCCTCACCAGCCCCTCCCAGTAATCTGTCAACCCGATCAGCGATGTGCCGGACTTGAGCGCCAGGTAGGCAGCACACTGTTTGATGATCCCTGTCTTTGTGACAGATTTGTGACAGATTGCCCTATCTGTTCCCCTAATAATTGAGTCCCCCACTACCAGCACCTGCCTGGCCTGCCCTACTCTCCTATTTCCCTCTTTACTGGAGCAAACACTCCTCCGGCTTTCAGGGGACATGCCTTGCTGCAGCAGTGCTACCCCTGTACCGTCACTCCCCTCATCTGCCAACTTTGCAAACTTGCCAGATCAGGACTAGCCTCCCTTGCACTCTTCCCTCTACCCCCCCTTCTAACTGTCACCCAACTAACGGCCTCACTGTCCTGCAGCTCCAGACTACCACCCTCCCCCACATCTACCCCAGTGAGATGCTGCTCAGTGAGCAGCAGACTCCTTTCCATGTTGTCAATGGATCTCAGTGTTGCCAGCTGCTCATTTAGATCCAGTATCTGGGCTTCCAAAAGCACAACGTGCTCACATCTCACGCAGCAGTAAGCAACCACGACCGGCTGTTCAGGATTGCATACATGTGGCAAGATGTACACTGGATAGCATTGTCAATAATGGAGCTCATTTCCTAATGGGGATTGCAATAGACAGAATGTTAAGTAAAAAGAAAAGCAAAGAATTAATGAAATGCAGACAGCAATTCAGTCCAAAGTCCTCCCTTCCAAACTTCCTGAATCCAAGTCACTGAAAAATAAGTCACACACTTACTTTCGTTCGCACTTATGCTCTGGTCACACTCAGCTCGTTCACACTTGCAAATTAAGAGATTTAAAGAGGTTTTGTTCTGTTTTTTTCCCCTTTTCCAGCAATGCACCCTTCACCTCAATGCACTTCCAAAGGAAAGTTTGCCGTCACCAATATTGACGTAGATTGATATCAAATATGATATTTCTATGACGTTCAGAAGCTCAGAAACCATTTCCTAGGTTTCTGGTGGTTTCCCAGTTATGAAAGATACACCATCATAACTGGAAAAAGGCGAGCATCCCAAAAATGTGGTCCATGTGTTTGTGACCGTCATGTGCATTATTAAACTTGACATTAAAAGTTTGTACAGTTACACAATAGGGCTTTGGAGGGGAAATCCAGTGTATACCAGTATGCTTGCCCTGGGCTGAGGTTTATGGCGGTTATAAAAATTCCTTGTTTGGGGGAAGCAAGAGTAGAGTTCTATGGAGGTCCCTTCCAAGTGAACAGGGGGCGGAGATATAAGACATCTCTGGCTGTCCTTTCAACATTTTTAAAACTAGGACAAAAATACATTTTGCCTGACAAAGGGAATGTCACCAGGTTTCTTGCCACCTGATCTGAGCACAGCACAACGTGGGGACAAAGATCACCAATTCCAGCGACGTGTTGCTCTCTGGGCTGACTGATGTAGTTTTGATAAGTGATCCTCCACCAGCAGGAGACTGCCACCAGAGGACTAGTAAAGCTGCTGCCATGTAGTCCAACCCTGTCCCCACAACTGATGAATAGCTCTGTACACTGTGCATTGGTAGCTTTCTGCATATCAGTGGTGTGGGTGGGGTTATACAGAGCCCAGCATTCAGAGAATTTGTAGATCTGCAGCAGACACAGTTAGGGTATGTGCCCACGTAGCGTTTTTCAAGCGGATATGCTGCAGAATTTCCGCAGCGTAAAGGCTTGTTTAACGCTATGTTATCCGCCCCCCAATGTGATTACGCAAGTTCAATGCCCATGCTGCGTTTTTTTCCGCAGCGATTTTGCTGCGGGGAAAAATCCGCAGCATGTTCATTCATTTTGCGTTTCCGCAAGCGGAATTGCCTTTGCAGTACAATTAAAAACTCAAGGCAATTCCGCATGTGGAAATTGCACGATAAAAGCATGATAAACGCGTGCGGAATTCCACATGCGTTTATCCGGGAGAGGACATGCAGAAATGAAGCAGAAAATTTCTGCTTCATTTCCACAGCATGGGAGCATAGCCTTACTCTCAACTGCACCAAGCGATCCATCACTGTAATCAGGGTCTCTGCTCCTAAATCACCCTGCTCTCAGATGGGGCAGCAAAATCCTGGTGACAAATTCACTAACCCCATCCAGCTTCAGATGCAAGTATTAGAATTGATTCTGATGCTCAAAATTAAATGTAAAGGCCAGTGGCTAATGGCAGGCAATAGGTACAGCAAAGTGTGGAAAAGTTACCTGCAGGATTGTAGGGAACAAACTTCTCAGTGTCGGGGTACTGCTGCTCGTCTGTCTTATCAGAAGTGCCAGAAACCTAGTGGGGAACAGGAACCAGGTCACAAGCTTCATTTATCCAGGGTTTACCATTAGGTTCTCCATATATGATCTGAAAAGTAGTGTTGAGCCACCCGCCGTAGTGTTAGAGTTCGGTTCGTCGAACACCTGTATGTTCGCCGAACACCTTCGAACACCGTTAAAACCAATGGCAGGCAAACAAAAACACATAGAAACACGTAGAAAACACCTTCAAAAGGTGTCCAAAAGCTGACAAACTGCTCAGAGGACACAACACACACATGTAAAAGTGACAAGTACATATAGTCATGCGAAAAGAAAAGAGGTGGAGGAGTAAAAGGAGGGGGAGACACAGATATAGGCATGTCATGCCCTTCTAAAACCCCAAAAATGCGAAGCTAACACGGCCAGTCCGTTCCTGCCCGTGCGACCTCCGTGTCGCGGGGTTTGCGCCAGAGCTGCGGTGGAACCTGACGGCCAGCCCCCCCTCTCCCAATACTGGTGCCTGTCCTCTGGTGGCTCGAGCGAGCCCCCCTGCGGTGGAGGCAGGTCTAAGCTTTTTAATTTAAATTGTCTCTGTAATTTGAATGAGCACACTTTAAATCCTTTTACAAGGATCTATTGGAGGGCAAGTCTGATGCCAGCAGCCGCGTAATTCCAGCTCCAGTAGCGTCCACTAAAGCTGCTACAGTTAAAAAGCTTTTATAAGGATCGAGCTCGGCGGTCCACCGCAAGGCGTCCTACCGCCAGTCCCAGCCCCTATGCCTTGGGGTGCCTCCCCGATGCTTTTCACTGAGTGTCCCGGGGGCCCGAAGCATTTCCTTTGAAAAAATTAAGTGTCCAAACTACAGGTGGTGCAGCTTGCTTAACAGTTGGGATAATAAGCTGACTAGCAGACATTGCTACTAGGTCCAAAGTATTTCCTGGGCTAGATACAGTTAAAAATTTGTAATTAGATACTCTCGTTGGATGCTGAGAAAGCATTCCATAGAGTCTCCTGGCACGCCATATATTATTCTCTTAAAAAGCTTGGGGTAGGGATCTAGGGGACCCTTTCATAGGCAAAATCACAGCCCGGTATCGCAATACGTCACCTAGGCTGAAGATGAATGGAACATTTTCATCACCTTTCATAATCACCAATGGGACAAGGCAGGGACGTCCTCTGTCCCCTCTCTTATACATCCTAGTGATGGAGCACCTGCTCTCATCAATTCGCCATAACCCCAATATCAGGTGGATTGAGGTGGCAGGCACAGAGTACAAGTGCTCTGCATTTGCTCATGATGTCCTAGTATATAGCACTCAATCACATATATCCATCCCTGCTGTTATGGCTGAAATCGATCACTTTGTTACATGGTCAAATTTTAAAATCAATGCAGCGAAGTCTGAGGCCCTCGATGTCTCCCTCCTCAAATCCATACAGGATTCCATCCAGTCCAACTTTCCCTTTGCCTGTCCCTCACAGGGTATCAAATACTTAGGAATTCGTATTCATAGAGACCTCTCCCGTCTATGTTATCTTAATTTTGGGCCCTTTATTGAACAACTCCATACAGACCACGGTTGGCAAGTTAGAACTGTAAGATTCACTACGTGAACCACTGGTGTTTTGTGGAAAAGCACATGTACACTGTGTTCCAAATTATTATGCAAAAAGTGTTTAGGAGTGATAAGGGAAGAATTTGTTTGTTTGTCAGTTAAACTCATTGATGGTGATGTGTGTCAGGGCTCTTTATATCACTGTAAGCAATTGCAGACACCTGTGCTAATTAGTTTGGCAGGGGTGTCCAATGAAAGGCAAGACTTCTTAAGAAGGCTGTCCCACATTATTAAGCAGCCTACATTTTCTGCCAAAATGGGAAAGAAAAAGGATGTGTCGGCTGCTGAGAAGCAACAAATTGTGGAGTGTTTAGGTCAAGGCATGACTACAATCAACATTGCTAAGACACTTCATCCTGATCATCGCATAATCAAGAAGTATGTAGCCGATTCACAGTACACATGTGTGCATGCTGATAAGGGAAAATTGAGGACTCTTTCCTACAGGCAATTACGTCAGGTTAAAAGAGCAGCGGCAAAAAAGCCTTGTCATAGCAGCAGACAAGTTTTTGAAGCTGCTGGTGCCTCCAACGTCCCCCGAACAAGATGCAGGGTCCTTCAGAGGTTTGCAGCTGTGCGTAAGTTATCCTGTCGACCTCCTCTATCTAATGTACACAAGCAGAAAGGGCTGCAGTGGGCCAAACAATACATGAAGACGGACTTCAAAACTGTTTTGTTCACCGATGAGTGCCGTGCAACGCTCGATGGTCCAGATGGATGGAGTGGAGGATGGCTGGTTGATGGACACCCCATGCAAACACGGCTACGGCGCCAACAAGGAGGAGGTGGAGTAATGTTTTGGGCTGGAATCATGGGGAGAGAGATTGTCGGCCCCTTTAGGATCCCTGAAGGGGTAAATATGAACTCCATAATGTATGTGGAGTTTCTCAAACAGCACTTCCTGCCATGGTTCAAGAAGAAGAACCGTGTATTCCGCAGCAAGATCATTTTCATGCATGATAATGCACCGTCTCATGCTGCACATAACACATCTGCATCTCTGGCTGATATGGGCATAAAAGGGGACAAACTTATGGTGTGACCCCCATGCTCCCCTGACCTCAACCCCATTGAGAACCTCTGGAGCATCATCAAAAGGAGTGTCTATGATGGCGGGAGGCAGTTCACATCTAAGCAACAGCTCTGGGAGGGTATTCTGTCCTCATGCAAAACAATTGAAGCAGAAACCATCCAAAACCTGACAAATTCAATGGACGAGAGAGTTCAGAAGCTCCTTTCGAACAAGGGGTCCTATGTGCAAATGTAACATCACCTAGAATAAAGTTTTGAGCTGAAAACTGTTTGATTACAGTTTGTAATAACCGGCTAATGCTTATAATTTCAAAAATGACCATTTTTTTGCTCTTTATTAAAAAGAAAAGGTTGATCATAGAGTGTGGGGGATCTAAGAGTGTGGCAACCCAGTAGTCAGGATTATTTCGAATTCTGACAATCTGAGGGTCATGTTGCAGGTAGTGCAGCAAGAAGGCACTCATGTGTCTTGCGCATCTCGGAGCCCCAAAATTATTTTCCGGGCTAGATGCAGCAAAAAATTATTATTAATTTGAAAGCTGGTGGAGCTTAGTATAGATGGTCTAATAGAATCAGTACTGCACACAGCTACAAGGCCCAAATTATTTTCCAGCCAAGATACAGATAAACATGATTAGTAATTTGAAAGCTTATAACGGTTGGTGAGGTGATTTTAACAAATCATCAAGCTTTTACTCTCCCCAGCATGACACAGGGGTAGAAAAGTCGTTTCGGATCCATGATTTGTTCATCTTTATGAACGTGAGTCTGTCTACATTATCAGTGGAGAGCCCCGTGCGCTTATCTGTCAGCACACCACCAGCAGCGCTGAACACACGTTCAGACAGAACGCTGGCTGCGGGGCATGACAAGATCTCCAAGGCGTAAGTGGCAAGCTCCGGCTATTTATCCAGATTGGAAGCCCAAAAAGAGCAAGGGTCCAGTGACACAGTCATGGCTTCAATGTTTACTTGGAGATACTCCTGTACCATCGTCTCTAGGCGTTGACTATGTCAGACTTCTTGTCTCCTGTGGCCTTGCAAAGGATGGGCTAAAAAAGTGGTGAAATGATTCCGCAAAATTGATGTTACCAGCAGATACTGTGTTTATGTTAAGTTTTTGTAGTGCCGGCGTCCCTGCCCTCTGCTAGGCAGGGACGCTGTTCCCCTCACCGCTCTGCTCCGTGCCCGGCGTCCCTCTCCCGCTCTGCTGGCAGCGCGCGCTCCTTCCCGGCCACTGTGCTTAGGGCGCGCGCGCGCGCGCCCTCCCTCCCTAAGGGGCCGCGCGCGCCATCCTAAGGAGTCCCCGGCCAATGGCCGGAGGACTTTACCATATATAAGGCACCTCCTCCAAAATGGAGGTGCCCGAGCAATGTTGTTGCACCGTTCTACTCTGCTTCAGCCCTCAGGTCCCGTTGCCAGTTACCTGCCAGTTACCTGCCAGATTCCTGCCAGCTTGCTGTCCTAATCCTGCCTGATTTCCTGTTACCTGCCTGCCTGCCTGAGGTCCGACGGTCTGCCTTACAACTCCGGTCAGTCTGTCTAAGGACCAACTTGCCCGCTCACCTGGGAGCGCACATCAGCTACCTGCCTGCTTGCCTGAGGTCCGACGGTCTGCCTTACAACTCCGGTCAGTCTGTCTATGGACCAGCTTGCCCGCTCACCTGGGAGCGCTTCTCCGCTACCTGCCTGCTTGCCTGCCCGGAGGCTCCGCTGTCACGTGCTGTGACCACCAGCTATTCCAGACTCTTGCCCGCTCACCTGGGAGCGCTTCTCCGCTACCTGCCTGCTTGCCTACCTGGAGGCTCCGCCGTCACGTGCTGTGACCACCTGCTATTCCAGAGACTCTCGCTTGCTCACCTGGGAGCACACATCCTCCATCTGCCTTGCTAGCCTACCTGGAGGTTCTGCCATCACAGGTCGTACCTACCCCTTACCTAGAGACTGCCCCGGTCACTTGCCGTGACCTCCAGCCCGTTCTTCCAGAGACTGCCCCGGTCACTTGCCGTGACCTCCAGCCCGTTCTTCCAGAGACTGTCCCGGTCACCTGCTGTGACTGCCTGCCTGGTCGCCACCCGCTCCCTTACAAGGACCGCTCCCTTGTATAGTAGCCCAGAGGTTCCGCCTCCCAGACCCGTTACAGTTTGCTCGGGCCATGGAACCCGGTGGCACCCAAGCTCCCTCGCTCTCGGACCTGTGTCATGAACTGTCCCGTCAAAGGTCCCAACAGGAGTCCATCCTGGGTCACCTGCGGAATGTCAATACTCGCCTGGACACTGACTGCTCCACCAACAACCTCCGCCAGTGCCATGTCTCGCAATCCGGCAGCTCCGCTGTCCACTAACACCATGATATCCTACCCCGGACCTCGGCTTTCTGCACCTCCTCGCTTCGGAGGCGACTCAGCCCAGGCGGGGCTTCATAAATCAGTGCACCCTGCACTTTGAACTATTGTCCCACCAGTTTAACTCCGACCGAGCCAAAATTGCATTCATCATGTCCCATCTCACCGGGGAGGCCCTGGCCTGGCTAAATCCTCTATGGGAGAGAGGAGACCCCCTGGTGTCCAACTTGCCTGCTTTTCTCACGGCTTTCCGGAAAGTCTTCGACGAACCCGGACGGAAGACCTCATCCGCATCATCGTTGCTACGCCTCCGTCAGGAAAGTCTCACCGTGGGCCAATATGCCATACGGTTCCGTACCCTTGCCTCGGAGCTGGCCTGGGATAACGACGCACTGGTTTCCGTCTTCTGGGAGGGTCTGTCCGGCCGTATTAAAGATGAACTTGCCGGTCGGGACATTCCTACCACTCTCGATGACTTAATAACTCTTGCCACCCGGATTGACCTACGGTTCCAGGAGCGTGCCAGAGAGGTCACCCGTGAGAGGAGGTTACCACGTCTAGCTCCTACTTTTCAGAAACCCGTCACTCCTTCTGTCTCTAACCAGGTACACCCTCCTGAGCCTATGCAGGTCGACCAGACCAAGATGGTCAAGACCAGTCAGGACTTACGCCGTGCCGAGGGGACCTGCTTCTACTGTGGCAGTAAGGAGCACCGGATCCGTGCCTGCCCGGAGAGGTCGGGAAACGCCTGTGTCTAGGTTCGCTCAGAGAGGTCCACCTAGACAAGAATAAATCCTCTCCATCCCTGCTGTTGTCAGTTTCAATCGTCTACGGGGAGAAACGTTATTTCGAACTAGCCCAACTGGACTCTGGAGCAGCCGGGAATCTTATTTCACAGTCCCTGGTAGAGAAATACCGCATCCCCACCAAACCTCTGGCTGTACCCTTGTCTGTTGCTGCCGTGGATGGGGGGCTCTTACCATGCCCCATCCAACTCATCACCGAATCCATTACTCTGCAGGTGGGAATGCTGCATTCTGAAAGTATCTCCTTCCATGTTCTGCCTGGACTCTCTCACGCCCTCTTGCTAGGCCTACCTTGGCTCCAGAAACATGCACCCGTTCTTGACTGGCAGACCGGAGAAGTCCTTCGCTGGGGACAGGGCTGCCATAAGACCTGTCTGGTTCCCGTTCATCCCGTCCGTCCTTCTCCTACCCCAGCTAATCTACCTGGACTTCCGATTCCTTATTGGTCTTATGCTGATGTCTTTAATAAAAAGGAGGCAGAGACACTACCCCCTCATAGACCATACGACTGCCCTATCGACCTGTTACCTGGTACTTCTCCTCCCCGTGGGCGTATTTATCCATTATCCACTGCTGAGACCCGGTCGATGTCCGAATATATTGAGGAGAATCTGGCCAGGGGATTCATCCGGAAATCTACCTCCCCGGCGGGAGCAGGCTTCTTTTTCGTCAAAAAGAAGGACGGCTCTCTCCGTCCCTGTATAGACTATAGAGGCCTTAACCAGATCACGGTGAAGAATAAGTACCCCCTTCCGCTCATTCCGGAGTTATTTGATCGTCTGAGGGGGGCTAGAATCTTCACCAAACTGGACCTCCGTGGGGCGTACAACCTGGTTCGTATCAGTCAGGGGGATGAATGGAAGACGGCATTCAACACCCGGGACGGCCACTATGAATATCTGGTAATGCCCTTTGGCCTCTGTAACGCTCCTGCCGTCTTTCAAGAGTTGGTCAATGACATCTTCCGTGACCTTCTCTACTCCTGCGTAGTGGTGTACCTGGACGACATCTTGGTCTTTTCTCCGGATCTCCAGACTCACCGGAGGGATGTTCGTCAGGTCCTGCTCAGGCTCAGGCAGAACCATCTCTACGCTAAATATGAGAAGTGCCTCTTTGAGCAGACCTCGCTTCCGTTTCTGGGCTACATTATCTCTCAGACCGGCCTACAAATGGATCCTGAGAAACTGTCTGCCATCGAGAAATGGCCCCGACCAGAGGGGTTGAAGGCTATTCAACGGTTCCTGGGCTTCGCCAACTATTACCGCCTCTTCATCCCGCACTTCTCTTCCGGACTGCCCCAATTTCCGCGCTCACCCGTAAGGGTACTAATCCCAAAGAGTGGCCGCCTGAAGCAGAGGAGGCCTTTCTTTCCCTAAAACAGACCTTCTCTTCCGCCCCGGTGCTGCATCGCCCGGACGGCAACAAGCAGTTCTTCCTGGAAGTTGACGCCTCCTCCTCTGGAGCCGGAGCGGTACTTATTCAAAAATCATCTTCCGGGAGAATGGTAACTTGTGGCTTCTTCTCCAAACTCTTCTCCTCTTCTGAGCGCAACTATTCCATAGGAGACCGAGAGTTATTGGCCATCAAGCTGGCGTTGGAGGAGTGGCGTTACCTACTCGAGGGGGCTCTTCATCCGGTAATAATTTACACTGACCACAAGAACTTGGCTTACCTCCAGCATGCCCAGAGACTTAACCCGCGCCAAGCCCGGTGGTCCTTGTTTTTTGCTCGCTTTGATTTTGTTCTTCATTTTCGCCCGGCTGACAAAAACGTCAAGGCGGACGCCTTGTCTCGATCCTTTCTGGTGTCCGATCTCGAGGAAGAACCTAAACATATCATCGATCCCGCCAGAGTAATGCAGGTGGCTCCCGTGAGTCTAAATCGTCTCCCTCCCCGTAAGACGTTTGTTTCAGTACCTGATCGGGAGAAGATACTACACTGGGGCCATTCGTCTAAACTAGCTGGCCACGCCGGTCAGAAAAAGACCCTCCAGCTTATTGCCCGGCACTATTGGTGGCCTACCCTGCACAAGGACATAATAGACTTTGTTTCTGCCTGTGTGTCCTGCGCCCGCAACAAAGTCCCGAGACATCTGCCAGCCGGACGCCTCCTTCCGCTTCCTGTACCTGCTGCCCCCTGGCAGCATATAGCAATGGACTTTATAACTGATCTCCCCGTCTCTGCCGGTTGTACGGTCATTTGGGTGGTCGCTGACCGCTTTTCCAAGATGGCTCACTTTATTCCCCTGCCAGGCCTTCCGTCTGCACCCGAGCTGGCTAAAGACTTTATCCGCCACATCTTCCGTCTTCATGGCCTGCCCCTCCACATCGTGTCGGATCGTGGGGTACAGTTCACCTCACATTTCTGGAGAGCCACTTGTAAACTACTAGACGTCACCCTGGACTTCTCTTCCGCTTACCACCCACAGTCCAATGGTCAAGTGGAGCGGATCAATCAGAACCTGACCAGTTACCTCCGGCACTTCGTTAATGCCCACCATTCTGACTGGGTGGATCTCCTACCATGGGCCGAGTTCTCTTATAATAATCACGAGAGCGAATCCTCCTCCAAATCCCCGTTTTTTGTGGTCTTTGGTCAGCATCCTCGGATTCCTTTTCCTGTCTCCACCTCTGTGGACAACCCGGCTGCGGAATCTCTCGTTAGCAAATTTTCCTCCATATGGGAGAGTACCCGGTCCGCACTCCTTCTGTCATCCGAGCGTATGAAAAGACACGCTGACAAAAAACGCCTGGATCCTCCACAATTTCGTCCAGGAGATAAAGTCTGGCTCTCATCTAAATATGTCCGACTCAAGATACCTTCTTACAAGTTAGGGCCTCGGTTCATCGGTCCTCTGGAGGTCATCAGTCAGATCAACCCGGTGGCCTATAAATTGAAACTCCCGGCCAACTTACGGATCCCTAACTCCTTCCATGTATCTCTCCTCAAACCCGTGGTGCTTAACTCTTTTTCCAAGTCTACAGGTACGCCTCCTGCTACGGTTTCTGCTGAGGACGAGTTTGAGGTAGAGAACATTCTTGCCACCAAAAGGGTAAGAGGAAAGACCTTTTTTCTGGTAGATTGGAAGGGGTTTGGTCCTGAGGAGAGAACGTGGGAGCCCCGGGAGAACATCCATGCCCCTCTCATCCTAGCTAAATTTCTATCTGGCCTAAAAAAGGGGGGGCCTAAAGGGGGGGGGGTACTGTAGTGCCGGCGTCCCTGCCCTCTGCTAGGCAGGGACGCTGTTCCCCTCACCGCTCTGCTCCGTGCCCGGCGTCCCTCTCCCGCTCTGCTGGCAGCGCGCGCTCCTTCCTGGCCACTGTGCTTAGGGCGCGCGCCCTCCCTCCCTCTTAAAGGGGCCGCGCGCGCCGTCCTAAGGAGTCCCCGGCCAATGGCCGGAGGACTTTACCATATATAAGGCACCTCCTCCAAAATGGAGGTGCCCGAGCAATATTGTTGCACCGTTCTACTCTGCTTCAGCCCTCAGGTCCCGTTGCCAGTTACCTGCCAGATTCCTGCCAGCTTGCTGTCCTAATCCTGCCTGATTTCCTGTTACCTGCCTGCCTGCGGTCCGACGGTCTGCCTTACAACTCCGGTCAGTCTGTCTATGGACCAACTTGCCCGCTCACCTGGGAGCGCACATCAGCTACCTGCCTGCTTGCCTGAGGTCCGACGGTCTGCCTTACAACTCCGGTCAGTCTGTCTATGGACCAGCTTGCCCGCTCACCTGGGAGCGCTTCTCCGCTACCTGCCTGCTTGCCTGCCCGGAGGCTCCGCTGTCACGTGCTGTGACCACCAGCTATTCCAGACTCTTGCCCGCTCACCTAGGAGCGCTTCTCCGCTACCTGCCTGCTTGCCTACCTGGAGGCTCCGCCGTCACGTGCTGTGACCACCTGCTATTCCAGAGACTCTCGCTTGCTCACCTGGGAGCACACATCCTCCATCTGCCTTGCTAGCCTACCTGGAGGTTCAGCCATCACAGGTCGTACCTACCCCTTACCTAGAGACTGCCCCAGTCACTTGCCGTGACCTCCAGCCCGTTCTTCCAGAGACTGCCCCGGTCACTTGCCGTGACCTCCAGCCCGTTCTTCCAGAGACTGCCCTGATCACTTGCCGTGACCTCCTGCCCGTACACCCAGAGACTGTCCTGGTCACCTGCTGTGACTGCCTGCCTGGTCGCCACCCGCTCCCTTACAAGGACCGCTCCCTTGTATAGTAGCCCAGAGGTTCCGCCTCCCAGACCCGTTACAGTTTTGAGTGCTGAACACTCGACGGTCCCACGGTTGGCAAGTTGGAACTGTGAGACTCACTACGTGCACCACTAGTGTTTTGTGGAAAAGCACATGTAAGATTCTGAAACAGTCTCTGCTGATACTCCAGCATGCGTGCATCTCTTTCTATGGCAGGAATAATTTCTGCAAATTTACTTTTGTACCGGGGATCTAAGAGTGTGGCAACCCAGTAGTCAGGATTATTTCTAATTCTCACAATTCGAGGGTCATGTTGCAGGTAGTGCAGCAAGAAGGCACTCATGTGTCTTGCGCATCCAGGAGCACCAAGTCCCTGTTGTGTTGGTGGCGAGGTAACAATCATGCTTCCTTCCTCTGCCCTCTCCCCCCAACCTCGCACAACAGAAATGTGATCAAGGTCTCCCTCATCTGATGAGTCTTCCATCAGTTCGTCCTCCACTCCTGCACCTTCCTCACTAGTTTGGCTGCTACCATGCGCCCTGGTAAAACCATCTCCCCCACCCTCACATGCCTGCCGCCTTGGTGCTGCCGACCATCTGGACCTTGCAGATGTTAGCCCTTCCTCATGCAACTCCTCCTCCTCTACTTCCTCCACCTCCTCTTCTGCCACCACCTGACTCCGAATTCTGTTTAACATGTGCTCCAGCATGTAAATCACCTGAATAGTCATGCTGATAATGGCATCGTCAGCAATAAACATCTTCTTCGCCATTTCAAAACTGTGCAGAAGGGTGCATAGGTCCCTGATCTGAGACCACTCCTCCAGCGTGATTTGCCCCACCTCTGGATCTCGTTGGCCCAGGCTATACGTCAGAACGTATTGCACCAGGGCTTGTCGGTGCTGCCACAGTCGCTGCAACATGTGCAGAGTTGAATTCCACCAGGTAGGCACATCGCATTTTAGCCGGTGAAGTGGCAGGCCCAACGACTTCTGTAGAGATGTAAGTCGCTGAGCTGCGGGATGCGAATGGCGGAAGTGAGCACACAGCGACCGTGCCCTCTGCAGAAGGCCATCTAGTCCGGGATAGTGGGCTAAAAGTTGCTCGACAACCAGGTTCAACATGTGAGCCATACAAGGCACGCGTGTGACATTGCCTCGGCAAAGGGCCGCACCCAGGTTTGCAGCATTGTCGCACACGACTTTCCCTGGTTTCAGGTCCAGTGGAGACAACCATTCATGAAATTGGTTCTCCAGAGCTGACCACAACTCCTCAGCTGTGTGACTCACATTTCCCAGACATTTCAAAGTAAAAACCGCCTGATGACGTTGAGCCCTGCTGCCAGCATAGTAAGGAGGTGTGCAGGATCCCTTCTGCGCAGTTAGAAAGCTTGTGGAATGACCAGACAGGCTTTGGGTGCAGGTGGAGGACCGAGAGGAGGTTGAGGAGGCAGAAGCAGTGGAGGAACTTCGAGATAAAGAGGATTGACGCACAACTCATGGGGACGGCAAGACTTGGACAGCAGCCCCTTGTACTGCTGTCACCATAGTTACCCAGAGCCCAGTCAGCGACATGTAACGCCCCTGTCCATGCCTACTCGTCCAAGTGTCTATGGTGAAATGCACCCTGTCACACACACAGTTTCTCAAAGAAGCGGTGATGTTGTGTGCGACATGCTGGTGGAGGAGCGCAGGCACACCTTTCTTTGAGAAGTAGTGCCGACTGGGCATCTGGTACTGGGTCACTGCGACAGACATAAGGTCTCGAAAATCCTCTGTGTCCACCAGGCGGAAAGGCAGCATTTCTGTAGCCAAAAGCTTGCAGATGGTGAAATTCAACCTCTTAGCTTTCTCATGGCTAGGAGGAAATGGTCTTTTACTTGTCCACATCTGAGGGACCGAGGGCTGGCTGTTGTGCTTAGACGAGGTTGAGAAGGGTGTCCCCGGCAAACTGCCGGTCCGTGAGGAAGATGCAGGCGGACATGTTAGGTTGCCTTGATCCAAAGGTGGTGCTATCGATGTCGGACAGCGCTGAACACCAGCTGGTGTTTCCACCTCCAAAGAAAATGATGACCTGCCAATCACGCTGGCTGTTGCAGGTAAAGAGGTGGCAGGTCTGCGTCCCAAAACAGGTGTGACTGCTGTCCCCCCAGTCACAGAGGATGAAGAGGCCGCGGATGCACAAGATGTGGCAGACGGCGGTTGGCCCGGCCGGCTAGGCCGCATTGTAGCACAGTGAGCTTCCCACTGCAATTTATGCTTCATATCCATGTGCCGGTTCATGCATGAAGTGCTCAAACTATGTATTTTTTGGCCTCTACTTAGCTTTTGCTGACAAATGTTACAGATAACACAAGTTGGGTCATCCTTATCGATCTGAAAAAATGCCCAGGCTATGCAAGGCTTAGCACCCATGCGACCTGAAGAGCCACCACGACTTGTGGTCAGAGGCAGAGTTGTGTTTGAGGATGCAGTTGTTGACGTGCTTCCAGTACTACGTCTGTCCAGGAAGGCGCAACCTGACCTCGTCGTCACTAGCATCCTCCTCCACCTCCTCTGCTGACCTCATCGACTGGCTAACTGTGGGTTGACAGTAAGTGGGATCTCCAACCTCATCATCATCACCCTGTGTGTTATCACACCCGTCGTCCTCAGAGCCAACCTCTTCCTGCCCTGACAAAAAACTAAAGTTGTCGCTCCAATCAGGTATTTGAGTCTCATCATCGTCTTCCTCATTGTCTCCACCAACAGGAGTTACAGTTAGGGAACGAGGGTCTACATTATGGTCAGAACCTTCTGCCTCTGGTCCTGGATCCGACTCAAAGATCCTGGGCATCAGTGCAGATCATTTCCTCGTCTGGATTCACAGAAGTTCTGGAGCCGACCTCTAATTCCCAGGCTATAGTATGAGTAAACAGCTCTGCAGACTCCACCATCTGTGTTACCCCATACTAAGACGGGCAGCTGGAGACTTGGGAGCTGTGAGGAAGCAAGTGCGATTGGGGTGACACCTCTGAGGACTGGAGTATTTGTGATGTTGAAGTTGAGGTGGAGGAGAGCCCACTTAAAGGAGCACTTGATATCCGTTGAAGCACATGCTGTTTTTGTGCCTCATCTGGAATTTGTAGCGATTGGCATGGCCGTAAGAAAGGGATCTTCTCACATTGTCCGCTAAAAGAAGTAGACATCTTAGTTTGGCTGGAAGATGGTCTTTCTTCAGCAGATGTTACTGTTGCTTTAACACCTACCCCATGGATACAACCTTTCTTTCCCTTCCCAACATGCCTATTACCCTTTCCACCAGCAGCAGGCCTTTTTCCACTCATTTTGGTGGTTAACTACTTAACAACTCTGGAGTTGTTTGTTTTTTGTGCAATGGATGGGAACCGAGCAGAGCTGAGTGGCCAAACTGTGGTATTAGCCCAAAAGTATTGGCTGGGCTAGATGCAGATAAAAATTATTTTGAATTTGCAACCTGGTGGAGGTTAGTATAGATGGACTAATAGAACAAGTCCCACACACTGCTACAAGCCAAAATATTTTTTCAGAGCTAGATGCAGATAAAAATTATTTTGAATTTGCAACCTGGTGTAGGTAAGTATAGATGGACTAATAGAATGATGCTATGCCCAAAAGGTTTTACTTCACTAGGTGCAGTAAAAAAATTTGCATTCTATACACAGGTGGTGTAGCTTGCAACACAGATAGGCTACTCCACTGACTAACACACACTGCAAGAGGCCAAAAAGGATTTGCTTTGCTAGATTTAGCCAAATGCTGTGAAAAAAACTTGCACAGCACTAGTACAGACCTGCCTGGCAAAAAGGGATAGGAACTGATGTAACCTAGCCCTCAAAAGGACTGCAATTACAATTAGTCTTTACTCCCAACCTATCTATTTAAGAGCACAATCCTGCCTGATAAAAGTCATAGGAAATTATGTAACCTAGTCCTCAAAAGGACTGCAATCACAACTATTCCCTACTCCCAAGCTATCTGTAGATTTGTGCGAAAATTGGCTTGAAATTAACACAAAGTATAGCGCACACAGCAACAGCGGTGCCGTCTAACACGCAGCTGCAGCAGTGAGAAAATGGTGGCGACGGGGAAAATGGCTGGGTCTTATAGGGCAAGGACATGTGACATACACTGCCAATGACACATGCCCTTGCTTGTGTGAAAAAAGCAGTTCGCTCCGTGTGTGCGCTGCTGATAGGCTGACAGATTGCACCTCCCCACTGTAAATGCGGGAAAGAGAAAAAAAAATGGAGATCTTCATTATTTATGCAGAGATCCATCCCCTGCCCCTCCACCCGTCCCACTGTACACTCAAACTGCGTATTTACATTAATTTTCAGCATTACTGAGAAAAAATTCAGTTATGATTTTGGTGCACGAACAGTTATCGAACATAACCTCGAACAGCCGAATTATTTTCAAATTGTTCGTGTTCGCCGAACGGCTCGAACACCGCCCAAAACAGCTCGAAGTTGAGATTGGCGAACAGTTCGAGTCGAACACCGCTCATCTCTACTGAAAAGGAGTCAGCCAAGTCCTTGTGGCCTGCCATACACTGTTTGGCTAGCAGCCATCTCTCCCAACATACAGATGAGCTCTCATGTGTTCTGTGGGGAGGAGGGTAATCTGCTGCCCCTAAGCAATTTGTGCCTAGAGAACAAGGAGCGGATATTTGAACTGAACATTTGTTAGGGCAGCGAGGAGACCCCCATACACATTACACAGCTAGATTAGCCAGATATTAGCCCACTTTAATCCAACAGAAAACAATGTGACTTGTAATTGTGGCGCCCCTGAGGGTTCAGTGACTACAGAGGTACTGCACCTCACCCAGAGTGTGGTGTCTCCTTCTCTCAGGTAAGGAGGGAGTGCTGCCCAGAACCCCAACACCCGCATTCAACACTACACTGCTCCAGGCCGGCTGGAGGGGCAACATGCATGAGCGCAACTGCTGAGCCCTGTTCCTGGCTGGAGTAGGGGGAACCCAGAGGTAGGGGGAACCAGTAGTGGGTGTGGGTGGAGGAAGTAGTTTAAGGGAGCACTATAGTAGTAGGTATATAAAGGGGAGCCATTTTAGGGTGGCAGGAGAGTTTGGTAGAGGAGTCAGTGGAGAACAGTCAGGGATCAGAGTCTCTTTAGGAGCTCTGCTCCACAAGCAGGGCCCAGTGCTAGAGGCCCAGGAGGGGAGCAGAGGAGTAGCCTCCGATCTAAGGAAGGGATCCTAGGGTGTGCGGCGAGTGCAGGACGGCACCTGTATGCCCCGCATCTGTCAGAAGACAGGGATCGTAGGCCGCAGGAAGGGGACGGACCCCTGGTCCAGCCGTGTAACTCCAGGTCTTGGCTGGGAGGCTTCTGGCTTATATAGTCAGTTGCCGAAGCCTCATTCTAATCCCTGTGAGGGACAAGCAGGTCCGGGAACTCCAACGTACAGGAGGGGCTTCAGAGCACCCGAACGGGATTGAGAGTGGGAAGCGCAGGGCAGGAGGGAGAAAGACCCAGCGTGAAGACGGTCTAGCTAGTAACACAGAAAGTGGAGTTCTGTCAGGTGCTCCTAATCTACCTGACGAAGTGTTGAACCCCTGCCTGGTGAACGCAGCGCGACGTGGGAGGCCCGACAACTGTACAGTGCACCAATGGAACTGTCATAAGAACTGTGAATAAAGACTCAGATGACTGCACCGCACTGCCTCCGTCCATTCTTTATCTGCGCCATCTTTCCCTCCCTGCACTACAACGCCCAGCGCATCTTTCACCGCCTTACACCGCCCTGGAGCAAGCTCTACCTGTGGAGAGCCACACCATCCCTGCTGCCACCAGCTCCAGAGGACGGCTCCGCAGCGGCAGCTCCCTTTGGCTGCCTTCCACAGGTGGAGTCATGAACACTTTCCCCAGATCCTCCAATATCTTCCCCTCTTTACTGACCGCCCTGGGTCACGGACAGGGCCAGCCACGGTGATATCCCCTATACCGGCATCCATAGGCCAGCTGCCGAGTACCCCACGGCCCAGGGGGCGCGTCAGCTCTGGCGTCACGAACAGGATACGTGACCAACCAGTTATCGGCGGGTGAAGTGTGCCTAAAGAACTGTGTAATGATACTGAATGTGGTGCCCGCCCCAGAAGAACGGGCGCCATTATGTGCGCGACCAAAGACAACAGTATGGAACCTCCCATCATGGGCCGGGTCCCAGAATGGCACCAAAAGCATACCCTGCCCCTTGCAACTGTCCGCATAGATGTGTCCGTCAAGGCAGGGAGGCAGTCACAAGGAGTGACCGACAGCAGATTGCCATGGGACCGCCCCCGAAAGAGGAGGAGGAGGAGGAAAGAAGGAATGGAGACAGGGTGTGGTCTTAACCAGTCTAGACAGACCGCACCCGGCAGACAACATGGACGGAAGTCAGGATCAAGCCTCCGCCTCTGGCCTGCTGCCGTGGCAAGCGACCCCCCTCACCCTGGAGGGAGAAGCCAGTAAGTTATCCCCGGAGGACGCGGAGTTCCTCCAGAGTGAGATTCTGGAGCTGAGCCAACAAGTGGACCGGGCCCAGCAAGCAGCAGTTACCAAGTGGAGGAGCGAGCTGTTGGAGAAGTTTGCAGCACGGTGTAGAGCAGCACAGGATGCCAGCAGCGGCAACCCAGCGGAGCCCGCTGAATACCAGGAGGCCGCGTGCAGCACACGAGCAGGTGGGAAGAAATCCCCTGTCCCAGGCGCTGCAAGCGCCGACCTGCTCCTGGGCCTCCTACACCAGCACTCTCCGTACCCCGCCATGCCCTCCCTGGAGAAGCTGCTCAGCCCGGAACCTCCACCCCCGGGCACTGAAGTTAGGAACCTTCTGCTGGGTTCCCTCCCGGAGCCTCCACCTCCGGCACCTGAGTGGGTGTACGGCGCGCCGGTCTTAGATTGGTCCGCCCGGTTTGAGGACCAGCAGCCGTGCCCGCTAGTGTTGATCGAGCACTAAAATGCTCGGGTGCTCGAAGCTCGGGCCGAGCTCGCCGTGATACTTGGGTGCTCGACCCAAGCAACGAGCCCAATGTTAGTCTATGGGAGACCCGAGCATTTTTGGCATGGCACTCCCGGCGGTCTTTTAAAAGCCTAACAAGTGCCCAAAACGATTGTGACAGTGCTCAAATGACATGGGGACAGCAAGGGGATCGCCCAAGGAAGCATTTCTGATGCCCAGGTCACTGCTGTCAACAACGTGGTCAGAGGTATTAAGCCACTTTTAAGGGCTCACAATAAAACATTCAAAAACTGCTTTCCTGTGAAATATGTTAAGGAACTGCCTTTCCAGGGTAAAGACTTGTGTATAAGGTAAAATAAATAACCCCCCCAAAAAAATACTCCTCCACACCTTGGGCTATGTTAACAAGTAGCATTTTTTATGCGTTTTTGCACTTTTGTATTGCTTTCAACCGTGACAAATGCATTCACTGGGAAATGTCATTTTAACATTTTACAACCTTATCTGACCATGTGCTGTGTGACAGATGCATATGTAGCGCCCCGAGGGTTCGGCCGCTACAGGGGTATTGCACCTCTGCCAGAGGTGTGATATTCCACTCCCGGGTAAGGATGGAGTATGGACCAGGGCTCAGTTAGCTGCATACAGCGCACACACCCCATTTCCGAGGGACAGCTCAACGGTGCTCCCACTAGACAGAAGTGCAGGCACGACCGACTATGTCCCTGCCTAGAGTGGGGAGGGGGGTGGAACACCCAGTGCTGTAGGGGCAGATAGGGGTTGGTTCCTGAGCGTAGGAAGGAGCTCATTGGTTGCTGGTCACCTGGGCTCATGGTCAGAGGGAGGTATAAAAGGTGGGCACCATCTTAGAACAGTGTTCAGTGAGAGAAGGAGTGCAGCCAGAGAGGGCTGACAGGGAGCTGTGGCTCAGTCTGGGCCCAGTTCCACGAGGCAGGCCTAGAGGAGAGGCCGGAGCCTGAGAGGAGAAGGAGAAGTGATCCTAGAGAAGAGGCCGAGGAAGGAGGAGAAGTGGGAACAGGAAGGAACGGAAAAGGAGAAGAAGAGACAGAGAAACAGAAGGGCTCAGGAACAAGAAGGTGGAAGGGACCCTAAGAACCCACGAGAATCCAGGGTGAAGGGTCAGGCAGATTAAGGGTACCGTATCCCAAGTTGATGGAGGAGAAACTACCCTTAGCCAAAGACCGGTCGTCGTGATCATTTATTGGTGCGACACCTCATCAAACCTGCTAGGAAGGCACCATATAGGACAGCGGAGGACGGGGCCCACGTTTAACCGCACAACTCCGCGGCAGCTGGACAAAAGTGGGTCACTGGTGAGGCAGGCCAGAGAAAGGACAAAAGGGGGTCCTGAGCCATACTCCTGAACTGCCTGGGAGTTGACTGAGCCCCTCACCTGGTGGACGCAGCACGGCTCGGGCGGTCACTACCTGTACAGAAGTGACCTGGAGTACCTGAACTGTGAGTAAAAGACATTGGACTGCAGTACGTTGTCTGTGTACTCTTTCGCTCCTCCAGCACTACCGGTACTGGGACTATCACCACTATCACTCCCACCATCCACTACACTGCCCTGGGGCTGCACTCTTCCCGTGGGGAGTCACACCATCCCAGCTGCATACATCGGCCCCCAGCGGACTGCCTTGTAGCGGCGGTTCCTAATAACCGCAATCCACGGATGGCGTAGTCGGACATTATCCATAGTGCATAGCAGACTACCATTGGTCTGACCACCCTGAGCCGCGGGACCGCGCCGCCACTACTACTCCCAGCGTCCCCCTACTGCCCGGTTCCGCGTGCCCCACGGCCCAGGGGGCGAGTCACATACAGTGCTGAAAAGACATGGGAACAGCATGGGGAAGACCCCTGGAAGCATCTCTGACACCCAGGTCACTGCCTAAAAGTGTGCCCATCAGAAATCTTCCTTGCCGCATCAGAAGATGCAGACTTGCAACTATCCCCGTGCAAGTTCTTGTCCCAGGGTATTGTTCAATTGTACCTCCCCCATTCCTTGCAATGCAAGCGCAAGTATGCAGCCTGCCACCCACCCACACCCAGGCTGCAATACCATACTGCTTGCTTTCACTTGAAATTGGGCCTTTTAGGCATGTGGAGGCGAAATCTGGCCACCACGTCGTGGCTGCGTTGGCGGCCTGGAATCCATACTCCGTTCCCAGCCGCCCGGCAGCCGGGTGTCCACACTCGGTCCCCAGCCGCCCCGCAGCCGGGTGTCCACACACGGTCCCCAGCCGCCTGAGGGCAGCCGGGTGTCCATAAACGGTCCCCAGCCACCCCTATTTCTCCTGTCAACTTCCCCCCACACACTTTTCTTAGCCCAGCCTGCTTTAGGGCAGCATTGGACGACACCACCAGAGAACCAGACTCCTCTGGTGGGCCCTGGCTTCTCCATCAGGGGAGTTGAGAGTGCCAAGGTGAGGAGCATGATGATGATGATAGAAGTTAGCATCTGCTTTGTTTTCTTGGAATGCAAGCATAAGTGTGCAGCCTGCCACCCACCCACCCCCAGGCTGCAATACCATACTGCTAGCTTGCACTTGAAATGGGGCCTTTTAGTTTGGAGGAGGCCGAAACTGGCCACTACCTCATGGCTGCTTCGGCAGTGAGGTATTCAAACTCAGTCCCCAGCAGCCCCTATTTGTCCCGGTGTGCCTTATACATAAGGTTAAGCGTGTATACCAAAACATTACCTGTGCCCTCCCCAGTGCATATAGTGGGAAGGACAGCCTATTCCGCTGTAGTGTGTGCATGCCAAACCCCTGTTCATGGTACATGCGAAGTTGCCTCCCACCCTGCACCTGTCGTTGCAGACTTGCAACTATCCCCGTTCAAGTCCTTGTCCCAGGGCAGTGTTCAATTGTACCTCTCCCATTCCTTGCAATGCAAGCGCAAGTATGCAGCCTGCCACCCACCCACCCCCAGGCTGCAATACCATACTGCTTGCTTGCATAAACGGTCCCCAGCCGCCCCTATTTCTCCTGTCAACTTCCCCCCACACACTTTTCTTAGCCCGGCCTGCTTTAGGGCAGCATTGGACGAGACCACCAGAGAACCAGACTCCTCTGGTGGGCCCTGGCTTCTCCATCAGGGGAGTTGAGAGTGCCAAGGTGAGGACCATGATGATGATACAAGTTAGCATCTGCTTTGTTTTCTTGAAATGCAAGCGCATGTATGTAGTAGCGGCTAGGCCTGAGGTAGTCAGCGTTTTGGCGCATATCCTACCTCCTCCGAGGATTGCTGGATGTTTTTCTGCTACTATCACAGTTCTATGACTCCCGTTAAAACAAAGCTTCAGGTGATAAATGATGGATTAGGTAGTGGCAAAGGAGAAGGAGCAGGAGGAACAGGGACCATTCACATCAATATCAGGCCAGTCAACCACATATGTCTTGTAGGATATGTTTCTGTAACAAAAGGAGCGGTTCGGCTACACAGTTCTAGGGCATACAGTGAGTGCAATGCCTACCAAAAATTTTGAGGCACTCCAATGCCCCTTGGAAATGATATGGAGGTCAGAGGGCCTTAACTAAACCGTTTTTTCCATTTATACCAACTGGGTCTCCTGTACACTGTTAGCCTAAGCAGTGAATGGAAGGCTTTCCAAAAATTATGAGGAACTTGCAATGCCCCTTACAAGAGCCATGCAGTACAGCATATTACAAACATAAGTCCCATTATTGGAGAGTGGGTCTCCCATAGTATTTGCTTATGCCTTCCAAGCAAAAGCTTCAAAAAATTAGGAGGAAATGCAGAGCCCGTTCGAAGGCTCGTGGAGGTCCCAGTAGCTTAACAAGATGGTTTTAATGCCCCTTACAAGAGACATGGAGGTCAGAGTGGTATAACAAGACACTTTTAATGCCCCTCAGAAGAGACGTGGAGGTCAGAGTGGTATAACAAGATGCTTTTAATGCCCCTTACAAGAGACGTGGAGGTCAGAGTGGTATAACATGACGCTTTTAATGCCCCTCAGAAGAGACGTGGAGGTTAGAGTGGTATAACAAGATGCTTTTAATGCCCCTTACAAGAGCCATACAGTACAGCATCTTAAAAATATTATTCCCATTATTGGGGAGTGGGTCTCCCACAGTCTTTGCTTATGCCTTCCAAGCAAAAGCTGACAAAAATAAGGACGGAGGAACTTTCAATAATGGCAACACGGACCACGGTCACCCTGGTGGTATAGTGGTGGTGGAGGCTGAGGATAAGGAGAAGAACATAAAACAGCCGAAATGAGGAAGCGTATACCCATGTGTGGGTGTGAAGTGGTGCATGGGAATACACCTCCCGAAATAACACCGTGGATTTGACTTTATGTTACTCTGCTGTCATTTGGTGGTGATGAGAAGTCTTTCCCAATCTAGCCCTTGTTCATTTTGATAAGGGTCAGCTTTGTCAGTTGACAGGAGAGTGTGCTCATCAGTTATAATTCCCCCAGCGGCACTAAACACGCTCCGATAACACGCTAGCGTCAGGGCAGGCCAGGACCTCCAAGGCGTACAGAGCGAGTTCATTCCAAGTGTCCAGATTGGATACCCAATAATTAAAAGGCACAGAGGGAGCACGCTGGTACGGTCGGCAAGGTACTCCCTCACCATCTTTTGAAACTTTCCACTCCTTGTGAGAGTACCCCGCGCCTCAGGGTCTGAGAAAACTGTCCCAGAACGTTGACAGTGTTCCCCTGCCTCTACTAGATTGGAGTTGCCTCTCTCTCGCTTGTACGCTTTGGTTGGTCAACGAACTGTGACCTCTGCCGCTAGAGTGTTCAGATGGGAATTTTTTTTTTAAACAGTTCTGCAGCAAGGGCCTTCTGGTACTGGCCC
Source organism: Phyllobates terribilis (assembly GCF_046119375.1). Lineage (NCBI taxonomy): Eukaryota > Metazoa > Chordata > Amphibia > Anura > Dendrobatidae > Phyllobates > Phyllobates terribilis. The sequence goes on along the minus strand of NW_027363222.1, from coordinate 691,171 downwards.
ATTTTTGTAGACCTCTCCACCTCAGGAATAAGAGAGTGAAAGTTCTCCTTGTAGCGGGGGTCTACAAGTGTCACCAACCAGTAATGACTGTCACCCAACATTTTAACAACGTGAGGATCACTGTTAAGGCAGCGCAACAAAGTCAGCCATGCGTGCTAGACTGGTAACGGGCAAGATTTCCGTGTCCTCACCAAGATGACGACTGACCATGCTCTCCTCCTCCCCCCTGTCCTCAGGCCACCCACACTGAACCGACGGTATGACACTTGTACAGGTACTACCATCTACAGCGCATGATAACAGCTCCTGTTCCTCCTCCTCCTCTCCCTCTGTCCCCCAATGCACGTTGGGATGAGATGAGGCTGGGCTGTGTGTAATCGCCCACTACGGCTTCTTGATCCATCTCATCATACTTCGGCTGCAATGCCTCCTCTTTAATTCTCTGCAGAGAGCGTTGCAAAAGACAGACAAGTGGGATGCTGACACTAATGATGGCGTCATCACCACTCACCATCTTAGTGGCCTCCTCAAAGTTTGTCAGGATGGTACATATGTCAGACATCCAGGTCCACTCATGAGGTCATATGTGTGGAGTCTGACCTGAATATTGATGGCCTTGTTGCAGCTGGTACTCCACAACTACTCTTCTGCTCACAAATCCTTTGCAACATGTGGAGGGTAGAGTTCCAACATGTGGGGACATCACACACCAGTCGGTGTGCCGGAAGCTGCAAACGCTGCTGCAACACAGCAAGGGCGGCGGAAGCTGTAGCCGACTTGCGAAAATGAGCTGACAGGCGGCGTACTTTCACGAGCAGATCTGGCAACTCGGGGTACGATTTAAGAAACCGCTGAACCATGAGGTTAAGCACATGAGTCAGGCATGGTACGTGTGTGATCTCGCCTCACGTCAGAGCTGCCACCAGGTTACGGCCATTGTCACACACGACCATGCCTGGATGTAGGTTCAGCGGTCCCAGCCACAGATCTGCCTGCTCTTTCACAGCTGTCCACAACTCACAAGCAGTGTGAGGTTTATCACCTAAGCTTCTGAGTTTCAGCACAGTCTGTTGCCACTTGGCGGAGGCAGTACTGCAGTGCTTCCAGCTTGTAACTGATGTGGTGATATCTGAGATGGAGGCTGAACATGAGGAGGAGGAGGAGGAGGATGCGCAGGAGCTGTACACTGTGGGGGCAACTCTGACTGACATAGGGCAAGCAATCCTCGGTGTGGGGAGGATGTGTTCCGTCCCAAGGTCCAACTGGGTCCCGGCTTCCACTATGTTTACCCAGTGTGCCGTCAGAGAGATGTACCGTCCCTGGCCACAAGCACTTGTTCCCGTGTCCGTTGTCAGGTGGACTCCTGGTAACTGCGTTGTTGAGGGCACGGCAGATGTTTTGGGACACGTGCTTGTGTAGTGCGGGGATGGCACACCAGGCAAAATAGTGTTGGCTGGGGACCGAGTACCTACCGAGGGACGGCCACCGCCATAAGCTTGCGGAAGGATTCCGTCTCCACCAGCCTAAAAGGCAGCATTTCCAACGCAAGCAGTCGTGAAATGTGCGAATTTAGGACTGTGGCCTGTCGGGCGTTAGCTGCGAATTTCCGCTTTCGTTCAAAGGTCTGGGATATGGACAATTGAACGCTGTGGTGGAACGTGGACGTGGATTCTGTTTCTTGAGAAACTGGCATAACAAGTGAAGACTGAGAGGAGGGGGAATCTTTACATGCAGTATGGACAGGGGATTGCCTTGCACACACAACAGGGGGTTCTATTGCACGCACAACAGCGGAAGCAGCAGTGGTGACACCCGCTGACACTGGTCGTGGACCCTGGGGTTCGTCCCACAAAGTTGGGTGCTTTGCTGCCATGTGCCTGATCATGCTGGTGGTGGTCAGGCTGGTAGTTTTGTCACCCCTGCTGATGTTGGCATGGCAGGTGGTACAAATGGCCTTTTTGGGGTTATCAGCAGAGTCTTTAAAAAAATTCCAGACTCTGGAAGACCTACCGCTTGTACTGGCAACGTCCCTCGTGTTGGTGTTACGGGAAACGGTTGCCTGCCTTCTGTCTGCGGCCACCACACTGCTTCTTCCTGCCTGTTGGGGTACTCTGCCTCCCTCCCCCTGTGTGCTGCTGGCCTCACTCTGCATGTCCTCCTGCCACGTTGGGTCAGTTACTAGATCATCCACCACCTCCCCTCTTCCACTTGCGCACCACGATGCTCCTCCTCACTTCCTGGCAATTGTGTCTAGTCATCGTCCACCTCTTGTGACAAATTGACAGCGTCGACTTCCTGTGGCCGTGGCTGTTCAAATATTTGGGCATCGCTACATGGGATCTCCTCTTCCACCACTTCAAGCGTAGCAGGCGAGGGGCACAAATATGGAAATGGACCAGTGAACAGCTCTTCAGAGTGTCCAAGTGTGGGATCAATTGCTGTCTGACGACACTCGGCATGGTGGGAGGAAGGAGCATCAGGGTGAAGAGGAGTATGCGGTCGAGATTCACGGCTACTAAGAGTTGACCGTGTGGAAGACAGAGCGGAGGTGGTGGTGCCCAGGTAACTGGAAGTATTATCTGCTATCCAATTAATAACCTGTTCACACTGATCAGTTCGCAATACTGGTGTTGTTCTGTGCTTCCCTAGTAATTCGATCAAGAAGTGGGAGCGAGAAGATGTGGCTGTTGGTTGTGGCACATTTTCACCTTGGCCACGGCCCCATCCTCTGCACGCACCATCACCAGAACGTCCAGTTCCACGTCCCTTGCCACACGCTTTGCCCATTGTAAAGGAAGTAAAATAGCTAACCCTTTTTCCATTGATAGTGCGAGTGTAATAAAAAGTAGATTAGAACCGTGGAAGAGGAAAACCACAGTTCTATTTCTCTGGCCTACACCCGACTGTTTGTTTTTTTTAGATATAGAAAGGCCCAAAACTGGATACTACACAGATTTTACCCGTTGAACTGCAAAACCACACTTCTGTTTCTGTGGCCTATACCAGACTCTTTTCAACAGATATATTTGTTTCTGCAAAATCAGAGACACTTTTTTTTGGGGGGGGAGGGGACACCAATAGGTTAATAAGACGGGTATTTGTACAGTGTGTAGGAGGAAAAAAAAAAAAGAGGATTTCGATGAAAAAAAGGGATTTTTACTGGGCCCCCGAGACCTGCAGCTAAGTCTAGCAATTTCAGAAACAGGAGCACACAGGACTGTAATGCAGCGTTTGATGGTATAACCACTGCGTCTCCTATATAGCCTGCCTGATATCTGGGATGGATATTAGTCCTGAGAAGGACTGTTTGTTCTGGCAGCCTTTACAGACCCTACAATAACTATTTTGCAGCAAAAAACTCTCCCTAGCTCAGCAGCGCTGTCTCTACACTGTCTGATCCGGAGCATCTGTGTCCAAGATGGCGGCGCCCGGTTTTAAATACTCGAGGTGACGCTGTGCGGCCAGCCAATCACTGTAATGCCCACAAACATGGCTGCGGCATTACAGTGACTGGCTGGCAATCCCTGCATGTTCATTGGCTCTGTAAAGAGCGCCAAACATGCAGGACGGAGACCAGAGCTCCCGCCCGAGTAACCCGGAAATGCTCGGTGCTCGCCGAACATCCCGAGTAGCGTGATGCTCGGACTAGTACCGAGCAGAGTCTAGCATGCCCGCTAGTGAGTAGTGCCCGCTACTCCCGACACCAGGAGGGGCGACCTGATGGGGTTCCCACAGGAGACCCAGGTCGAAGCCCTGCGGAGGAAAGAATTCTGCAGGCGGGAGCTCCAGCAGCTGGAGAAGGAGCTGCGCGCTCGGTGGGCGCGTTGCGAGCGTCTGGAGGCCAGGAACAAGGCCGCAAAGGCTCAAGTCCGTCAGGAGGAGTCTGCCCACCCCAGCCCCCGCGAGGAAGGACTCGTGGTAAAGTTTGACCTGAAAGCTGGGTGGGGCTTTATACAGGATCCAAACTTTGCGAGGGACATTTTCGTAAACCGGCGGGATGTTGAGCCCGAGCTGGAACAGGGTCATCCCGACCGGAATCTATACCCCGGTGACCATGTCACCTACACACGTCACCACGGGGAACGCGGGTGGTACGCCGTACAAGTGTACCGCGTGGTCGAGAACACCCCCCCGCTGGACATACCTTACGACCCGGCTGGGTCAGGTAAGAACCAGCAGTACCCCAGGCGGGGACCACACTATTAATCCAGCAAGTAGGACTGAATACTATGTAAATAGTCACCCGTAAGGGTGCAGTAGTTGAAGTTTGAAATAATGTTTTCTTAGAGTGTGTGTTTTCATAATTACCCGTCAGGGTATACAGACTCCAGGCTGGGGACTGTGAACAGCCGAAAACTTGTCTTGTATATAGTTCTGCACTTCTTAAAGTGCTTCCTATTGGTTTTATAAGTACGATCACATGACCTCAGAAGAAAAACCCGTTTGGCGTGGCGGAAGACGTGGTCCATCACCAGGATCACCCATGCCCTGCAGCCACGCCCAGGGCCTACGTTGAGGGTTTGCAGACGGGTCCCTCATGCTGCTAAATTTGCACTCGTTTACCAGAATGTTATGGAAAGTGTTTTATAATGATAAATATACTCTGTAACGTTAAAGTGATGTGCCTCCCATAAAGGAAAGATATATAATCTTATATGCAAATGCATTCTTAAAAATTTGCATGTCTAATATGTTTTGCTCTGTTCCAGCCCGCGGACGTGCTGTGTTTTACCAAGGGGGGGGGAGTGTGGCGCCCATGAGGGCTCAGTCGCCACAGAGGTACTGCACCTCACCCAGAGGTGTGGTGTCTCCTCTCAGGTAACATGTAAGGAGGGAGTGCTACCCGGAACCCCAACACCCGCATTCAACACTACACTGCTCCAGGCCGGCTGGAGGGGCAACATGCATGAGCGCACCTGCTGAGCCTGTCCCTGGCTGGAGTGGGGGGAACCCAGAGGTAGGGGGAACCAGTAGTGGGTGTGGGTGGAGGAAGTAGTTTAAGGGAGCACTATAGTAGTAGGTATATAAAGGGGAGCCATTTTAGGGTGGCAGGAGAGTTCGGTAGAGGAGTCAGTGGAGAACAGTCAGGGATCAGAGTCTCTTTAGGAGCTCTGCTCCACAAGCAGGGCCCAGTGCTAGAGGCCCAGGAGGGGAGCAGAGGAGTAGGCTCCGATCTAAGGGAGCGATCCTAGGGTGTACGGTGAGTGCAGGACGGCACCCGTACGCCCCACCTCTGTCAGAAGAGAGGGATCGTAGGCCGCAGGAAGGGGACCGGCCCCTGGTCCAGCCGTGTAACTCCAGGTCTCGGCTGGGAAAACCAGAGCTTCTGGCTTATATAGTCAGTTGCTGAAGCCTCATTCTAATCCCCGTGACGGTCAAGCAGGTCCGGGAGCTCCAACGTACAGGAGGGGCTTCAGAGCACCCGAACCAGATTGAGAGTGGGAAGCACAGGGCAGGAGGGAGAAAGCTAGACAGTCTTCACGCTGGGTCTAGGAACACAAGAAAGTGGGGTTCTGTCAGGTGCTCCTAATCTACCTGAGGAAGTGCTGAACCTCTGCCTGGTGAACACAGTGCGATGTGGGAGGCCGACAACTGTACAGTGCACCAATGGAACTGTCATAAGAACTGTGAGTAAAAGGCTCGGATGACTGCACCGCACTGCCTCCGTCCATTCTTTATCTGCGCCATCTTTCCCTCCCTGCACTACAACGCCCAGTGCAACTTTCACTGCCTTACACTGCCCTGGAGCAAGCTCTACCTGTGGAGAGCCACACCATCCCGGTTGACGTAACACCAGCTCCAGAGGACTGCTCCGCAGCGGCGGCTCCCTTTGGCCGCATTCCACAGGTGGCGTCACAAACACTTTCCCCAGATCCCCCAATATCTTCCCCTTTTTACTGACCGCCCTGGGTCACAGACCGGGCCAGCCACGGTGATATCCCCTATACCGGCATCCATAGGCCCGGCTGCCGAGTACCCCACGGCCCAGGGGGCGCGTCATAATAGTAGAAAATGCCATGTGATCTTCTTGCAGATGTTTCCTATGGCATTTTAGGATTATGTAGATACAAGTCTGTGCATCAGTACAGGGCAGAACACAAGAGTGGTGTATGATCAGAGCTGCGGTAATACATTATACCTGTATAACAATTGGCGCAGGCTTTGGTACTTTCCGGTCTCCTTTCAGAGGCTGCCCGTTCTTCTGGGTCATTACTTGCTTGTTGACATTTCCTAGAGCTTTTCTTGATGTTTTCCCACATGATACAGAACCGCGCACTTTTGACAAGTGACTTTCCTTTAGGGAAATATAGATCATGTGAGGACGGTTCCTGAGCCAACCATGTGGAGCATCAATGGGCATGAAAGTGAAAGATTGCCAACACCAAAGCTGCAGAGGCAAAAGTCTTCCAATACACAAGGAACAGAATTATGCCCACCTGGATGTCAGGTGTACTAGTAATCCCAGCACCCAACCCTCATGCCCAAAAGGACTACGTCATTTCTGCACTAAAAGTATTTCACGTGTCAAAACCCCACTGAAGTGGCACTTTAACCCCTTACCAACATGATTTGCAGTTACATCATATGCCAGCTCTGACTTCTTGCCTGGAAGATGATGGCTGTGATATTTAGCCATCATCTGCCTTTAATAGCCACATGTAGAGCAGAGCTCCACCTGTTAGAGATGGACAGCAGCATTAACAGCGAACTGAGAAGGGAGTCATGCCATGTGCCCAACTGTGCCCCTGTAACACGATCGTGGGATGCCATCACTGCCAGGAAGGAGTCTGCTGAAAAGACCCATGCCTGTCATGACAGATCTGAGAGTGCTGGCTATATACTGCAGTATTGCTGTACATAACACAAGAAATCAGATGATAGCATGTTCACATCCCCTAAGGCTATGTGCCCACGATGCAGAAATGCTCCGGATTTTTCCTGAGCGTTTCTGCATCTCCCCTGGCAGAAAAAAGCATGCGGATTGTACATGCGGATAGTACATGTGGATAGTACATGCGTTTTTCCTGCCACGGACATGCGGATGTGAAGAGCTCTTCACATGCATTTCCACATGCGGGTTTTCAAGCGCTTTCCAAGCGATTTTAGCATCACTTAGAAAGTGCTTGTCAACTTGGTCACACTATATAAATCCATGCAACCGGCATGGATTTATATAGTGTGATCCGAGAGAATGTCAAAAAATAAAAAATAAATCTATACTTACCATCCGATGGCCCCCGGAGTCTTGCTTCACTCGGTGCTGACTGCTGGCAGATCGCGGTACACTGCACTGAAGGACCTGCCGACATCAGCATTGCGTGACCCGTCACATGAATATGACGTCAGCGCAGGTCTTTCAGTTCATCGCGATTTGCTGGCATGAGAGGAGGAGCGCAACGGGGACCGCCAGAAGGTAAGTATCATTTATTTTTTATTTTATTCTTTTTTTCACAGTTTCTATGGTACCTGGGTCCGGAGGAGAGTCTCCTCTCCTCTACACCTGGGTACCATCCGCACATTGGAACACGTGGATTGCGCATCTACATATACAGTGATGCATAGTCCATGCGTTCTAATGCAAGTCAATGGCAGCGAAAACGCAGCACTTCCACAAAATAATTGGTAGTGCTGGGTTTTTTTTCCGCAATGATAATCCGCAGCGGAAACTTCCACAGCATGTGCACATCACATGCAGATCATCATTGGGGAACATGGCAGGCCTTCTACCATGCGTTTTTTAAGCATTTCTGCAGCGTTTTTGCCGCTGCGGAAACACTTAAAAAGGAATCGTGGGCACACAGCCTAAGGGGACAAAAAGGAAAAAGTTTAATCTCTACATTCAAATCACTCCTGCCCCTCTATGACCCATTTTAAAATAAAACATATGGGGGCTACTTCTGTAAAAGTCCAATCAAAATATAAAAATAATTAACCTGATCGACATAAAAACAAAAACCCTCATATGGCTGTATTGACAGAAAAATAAAGCTACTGCTCTTAGAAGAATAAGAAAAATGCAGAGCCGGGAAATAAAATGGTCAGGAAGGGGTTAAATTCTGCCACTTCTATAGAAAATTGAACCCATTTCGCTGACTGCCTTCAATGGCAGCCAAATAAGGCAGAGGGTTAGAGGAATACCGACCTTATATTGTAGACTTCTAGGATGCTTAAGAAGTGGACAATCCCTTTAAGCTACATTGTGCAGACAAAGCCGTGGCAGTGTAGAAGGCCGACAAGATCTCAGTGGAAAGGCTGCAGGTTTGCGTCTGCATTAGGCAAGTTATAGAGGTAGAAGTGTTGGGACCTTGTTGCTGTGCAGGTAGAATCTGGAGCCTCGGCACCGTCCTGCGGAGCCCATACTACAGGGAGGAGGAGCAGCGCCATGTGTAGTAATCTGAGCAGGATAGTCAGTGTTCAGCCAGCACTGATGGAGACTGACACCCCAACTCATTACCCAATACATGACCGGCTTAAAGAACCTCTCCCATCAGAGCTTATCCTCTTACTATATTGTAATCAGATTATACAGCACGGCACTTACAGCTGCTCATTATACCTTTCTACTGGGCTAATTATTCTCTTTTCTCTGCTCTATGTAGAATTAGCTGGGTCCCCTCCTGACCCAGCCGCTCTCATCCCCCTGCCAGGGACTTTTGCAGTGACTTATGACTCCTACAAGGAAAACTGACCTCCTGTTTCTACATACAGCTTATAAATATTAGCAAAAATGTCCAATCACATTGTAAATATAACGACATCCAAAAATGTGTGCGTCCAATGGACATTCCACACGGACAGTGTAGACCATAGACAGTTATGTAAAAGAATGGGAAGCCACTAGGTGGCAGCACAACGTCACATAACAGGATTTTTTATCCAGATGGCTGTGAATCTACTAGTCATTAGGTTACCTGACTCAAGTAATCATTCATAGATCTCCACAGCCAAATGTAGATGTATTGAAGTAGAACAGTGAGAGCAGAACCAGTTCGGCTTGTATTTTACCAGTGAGATTCAAAAACACAATTTAAACTTCCTTGACATTACAATAATAAATACCAACCAAGGCCGGTTACCACAACACTGAAAACTGACAGCCACAAGTGGGTTACTATCCTGGCAGAGCTACCATCCGGCTCCCCTACGTAGAGGAATACCGAAAAGCCAATATATACGCCTAAGGAGAAATTGCTCAACGGTGAATGAGTACATGATAAAATCGAGGGAATTACAAAAACGCTTCCTACAAAAGGGATATCCTAAAAAAGTGCTAGGCCAACGCCCTTACAAGAGACAGAAATTCTCTATTGACCCCTAAAGCACGAGAACAACAAGATAATGAGATCCATCTAATAGGAACCTACGACGACCGAAATCAGGGGGTGATGAACATACTCTATGATCTTTGGGCAATTTTGAGATCAGATAAAGATCTGCAAGATGTGGTCCCTGAGAGCCCCAGGGTCACATACAGGAGAGGCAGGAACCTTAGAGATCACCTTGTGCGCAGCCACTTTGTGGAGGACAACACGGGCAAAACAACGTGGCTGAGCAGTGACACCACGGGGACTTATAGATGTGGTGGCTGCAAAGCCTGCAAATACATCTGGAAAAGCAAGAAATGTATCAGTGCCACAACCAAACTAGAAGACCAAAATCACGAATTCACAAACTGCAAGACGCAAGGAGTAATCTATATGGCAACTTGCCAATGTCCGATGAACTACATCGGCAAAACCAAAAGAGTTCCGGAGACGGATATTGCACCATATCGGTTATGTCAGACGTAGAGAGGACACAACTCTCTCGAGACACATGCTTGAGAAACACACCTTGGACCCGTTTTCTTTATACTTTCAAGCCATTGAAGTAGTACGCCCCCCCGAGAGGAGGTAATTGGGACCAACTGCTGCTTCAGAAAGAAAGTAGATGGATCCATAGAATGAAATCCTATAACCCACACTACACAAATGAAACATTGTCCTTCTCATGTTTCATTGACACATAATAACATTTTCACCCCCTATGAAACCTCTTGAACCTCGCTAGACCTAAAAACTCTCTAAAATATAATATGTAGAATCCAGTCCATGTTCTTCATAATGGATATTGGTCCACATAACTATCAAATCAGCGCCATATAGGACCAAAACTATTAAAGTTATTATACTTTAAAATCACAAAATGACCTCTTGAACAAATTGAACTTTAATAACAATTGGACAAATTTCATCAGAATTTCTTCCTTTGTTTTTAGATTATAAAATACTCATCTGAAGACTTAATACAGATACATCGATACAATCAGACACACTGATACAATCAGAATAAAAGTCATCCCAATGTCTATTATTATGGACATATTGATACGATCAAATGAAATGAACTTTGAGGAAATAGACGTCCGCAAGCGTTTGCTGGTGCGGAAGCAGTGACATAGCCAGATGGCATTTGTCACGATGAAAGGAAGTTCTGCATCGATGTAAGTGTAGGTGGGACGAGGTAGCACATGAAACAGGCAGATCTGTCTGTAAACAAAACAAATGACAAACTACGAACAAACACTATTAACAACTCATATCGCAACAAACTCGTAGAGACGACATTATAAGATGCAATGCAATATACCAGTCTCCTTCCCTAGATATAAAAGACATATTAATACTGTGAGATCGCAGTGCAGCCAAGACATCTCTGTGAGAAAAAGATCCTACTGGAAGAATGAGACGAGTCCCTGCATGATTATATGATCGCAACATGATACGCCTGCAACGCACCCGAGTCACTCGATTGGATGACAGAAGGGGGGGCGCACAAGAGGTGGCACCAACTTTCCTATAAAGTCACGCTGGTTTAGCCGCCAGACGCTGCCGGCAACCCTGCCAATAAGTTTATTACAAAACTATCGTACTATCAAACCAAAAAAGATCATAGACTGTGAGCCCCTGATGACCATGAGAGTCTCATATAAGAATGATGAAACGCGTAGGGCTGAGCATTTCTATAGAAAGTACTACAAGAGATGATTAGCCAGGCTACCTCAATATAAAGCTCCTAGATCAGGAGAAACAAGCACCGCACCGGTATATGACGGCAGCACTATAAAGCCGTTCTGAAGAGAATAGCACAGGACATGGTAAAATGAATATTATTAATGCCATTATCAGACTGCAGACTCACAATGAGGAGAAATGAGATGGCATGATTTCTAATAGCCAGAGGCTAAATTGAAAAGGGAGTTATAAATATAAATAAAGAGATACCCCTAGGAATTGTGACTAATCCCTGGCCTCCCAACAAGACAATATATATAAATGGTTAGCCGGTGAGATAAATTAAAACCATACACAATAGTCCTATGTTTAGGATAATTTTAGGAAATTTGTCACGGATTTTGGACACTTAATATCTTTTTAAAATATTGAATAAAGGTTATTTTTTATATTTTACTCCCATTGGATTTGACTGTGAAATACTGCAGAATTATCTTGGACCATATTTATACTATATAAAACAGTGAGGGGTCAATATTGGTTTAGTAGTTTCCATATTACTCTGGATAGGCTTCTCAGTGTCTGCGGCATGGCAGGCTGGATGGCAGCGTTCTGCTACGATCCAGCCTGCCATCTCAATGTAGCAGAGCTGGAGCCGTCGTGGGAACCATGGAAAGGTAAAGATGAGGTTCGTTAATTATTTTACAGCTATTGCAGGAGACATTGGCTTCAGCTGGAATGGGCGTGACGGTAAGTAGAGTTTAATTTAGGATATTAAAGTATTGTGTTTATTTCAATTAAAAGATTTTATTCTGGGTGTTGGTGTTTTATTCACTTTCACTATGGGGTTAGTAATGGGCGCGTCTTATAGACACCTCCTCATTACTAACCTGGGCTTGATGTCAGCTGGCATTATAAGCCGACATCAACCCCAGCCCTATTACCCCACTGCCACCGCTACAGGGCAGTGGGAAGAGCGAGGCTAAGTGCCAGAATTGGCGTATCCTATGGATGCGTCATTTCTGGGGCGGCTGAGGGATGGTGTTTCTAGCCTGGCAGGGGGCCAATATTCATGGCACCCTTCCTGGGCTATTAATATCAGCCCCCAGCTGTCTGCCTAGCCTTTGCTAGCTATTAAAATAGGGGGACCCCACGTCATTTTTTTTTGGGTCTCCCATTTTAAGATGGCGGATACACAGGTGCAAAATACTGATGAAACAATCACTCACAACCTACCATTTCATGGAGGGGGTGACTGCCTAGTATTAGAATTGCACAAAGATAGGCTTTTATAGGGTGCTGTTCACACTAGGGTAGTGCACAGTATCCGGCTTACAGCCTATTAGTTACGCCCATACTATTCGACTAGGCGGGCTTCCCGGTACTAGGGGGTGCACTTGGATAGTACCGGGCAGCCCGCCTAGTCGAATAGTATGGGCGTAACTAATAGGCTGTAAGCCAGATACTGTGCACTACCCTAGTGTGAACAGCACCCTATAAAAGCCTATCTTTGTGCAATTCTAATACTAGGCAGTCACCCCCTCCATGAAATGGTAGGTTGTGAGTGATTGTTTCATCAGTATTTTGCACCTGTGTATCTGTGGTGCCCCTGAGGGTTCGACCGCCACAGGGATGCTGCACCTCTTTAATGGGGTGTAGTGTTCCTCCTTTGAGGTAAGAACAGTGCGATGGTCAGGACCCCAGCTTCACATCCAACACCACACTTCTCCCACCAGAGGGGCCTATTTGGCACTAGGTGCTGCCCCTACTGGAAGTTGGGAGACTGAGGAACCAAGAGATAGGGGAACCACTTAGTGGGTAAGGGTGGAGGATTCACATTTTAGTGACACTTTAAATTTCATATTTAATACACAGCCATTTTTGGTTCTGGGTTCTTTGATCGTGATCTCCCTCCCTGTGTGGACCTGCAGAGGATGGAGACACGGCCCTCGTATCTTGGCCTTGGGTCGAGGGGCAGGTTGCAGATAATGTATGCCTCAGCCCGGTCAAGGACCATGACCAAGAAGGCCTGGAGCTTAGGAGTGTAGTTCCACCGCAAATGGATCCCGGGGGGATGCAGACGGAGCGGTATACGCCACCTGTCCTCGCCAACCTGATCTATTCAGAGGGATTCTGGCTGCAAGAGGGGTACCGGCACCCGACACCTGACCTTGCTACTCTATGTCCTGGTCAGGGAAGCCCGGCAGGCCCTGAGGATCCCACCGGGTAACGGAAGGAGCAGAGCTGCCACACGTACCCTTTTTCTGAGTGAAGTTCAGATAGAGATCCAGCCTATCTGACGCACCCCCTGGGCCATATTCTTTATGGGAATATCCGGAGCCGGATCAGATGGGAGTTGTAGTCTTCCGAGTGGCTGTGACCCGGTCCGTGCCCAGGGTGTCAAACTCAGTTGTATGTGGCAGTCCTACAGATGTTAATAAGTTCTTAATGTCGACTACGCCACCCGTTGTATTGCGGTCACTATGGCCGCCGCTGCAGCAGGGTCCGCTGAGGCTGATGGTGTAGGTGCAGCTTGTGATGGTATAACCCCCAACGGGTGGGGTATAGCCTCAGGGGGTCAGGTGCAGAGGATGGGGGTTGTGGTGGTGCAGCATAGGTGTTAAATGAAGACAGAGTCGGGTTGTGCAGTTTAGGGTGTTTTTACTCACTGCTGATGTTCCGGTCACTCCAGCTTCAAGTGACCTCCCGAGCCGTGCTGCATCCACCAGGTCCTGGATCCAGCCAACCCCCAAGCGAGTCCGGAGCGTGACCCTGAGCTCTCCTTCTGTCCTTTCTCTGGCCGTCCCCACTATTGATCCACCCAGGTCCAGCTCCCTCGGGCCTTCTGTTGGGAGACCCTTGGCCTTGGGTTCCCTGACCCTCCACGTGGTATGCCTTCGTGGTGGATGTGGTGGGTGGCCGTGGCAGACGCTGCCCACGGCCTCCGGTCTCTGGCTGGGGTGTGTTTTTGCCCCCACCAGCTTGGGTTCCGGTACCCTGATGCCGACTCTTCACCCGTGGATTGGATTTGGGTTCTTAGAGTCCTTTCTTCTGTTTCCCCCTCTGGGTCTCTCTTTCTTCTCCTCTCTCACTCTCTGGGGCTGCTCTGCTCCTCTTCCTCTGACTTCTCTGCAAAGGCTGACAGACTGACCCTGTTCTTAGATGGTGCCCACCTTATATACACCCTCTATGTGTGAGCTCAGGTGACCAGCACCCAATGAGCTCCTATCTTTACCCAGGCTGCTCCCCCTATCTGCCCCTACACTACTTGGGATGTTCCACCCCCCTCCCACTCCAGCCAGGAACAGACTCGGTCGTACCTGCACATTTCTCAGTGGGAGTACCGTCGGTCTGCTCCTCGGAAATGGGATGTGTGTAGTGCATGCAGCCTACCGAGCTCAGGTCCACACTCCATCCTTACCCGGGAGTGGAATATCACACCTCTGGGTTGAGGTGCAATACCCCTGTAGCAGCCGAATCCTCAGGGTGCTACATATCTACACACAGACAGGAAAGGACTCTGTCTGAAGTCTAAGAACACTCTGGTGCGGGGTTCTGATTGAACACTGGACTTACTCGGAGGTTGTCGGACCCCCCCGTCTCTGGTGACCGCAGAACTCCGCGAGGAGCAGGGAGAAGCCTTTCAACTGCAATCTCCACAGTGAGTAAAAACCCTGGAAGTTAACCTCTATGGCCTCCGGACTCTTTATTCTGCATTACACCGCACTACGCAGCACCAGGCCTCCTATACTACAACCCATCCTGTCTCTCTGCCCTGAGGCCCTGCTCCGCTTGTGTGGAGTAGTACCAACGACGGCTGCCATAACATCCTGCCTCAGCGGACTGCAGCAGCGCTGGTGGCCTTCACCAGGCGCCACAGGTGGCGTAGTCAAGATCAGCCACTCAACCCGGATAAGCCCGTACCATCCTTTTTAATGTGACGGCCCTGAGCACTGGGCACGGAGCGGGTCCGGGCCATGGCTGCACCCCATCGACAATATAGGACCCGGCTCCGAGTCCCCCAACCCCCAGGGTAGGGCTTCCAGCGTCACACATATCCGCCATCTTTATGTGGGTCTGCTGCATCCTGGTAGTGCATTTGGCTTTGAAGATCTGGCCAGGAAAACACTGCTGCCCTTTCCTCACCCCCAGCATAGTGAGCGGGGGTGAGGAGCAAGGGGGAATGGGTGTGTGGAAATAATATAAGGAACAGGGAGGGATGTGTCAGGAGACAGAGTAGGGGGAGAAAAGTTTGTGCGGGCACATAATAGAGACTGGGTAATGTGGGGAAAGGGGTAACATGAAGAGACAGTGTGAGGGCATACCAAAGGAGACAGTACATGTACTGATGGTGGTTCTAGTGATGTTGTACTGTACTGATGAGGGTTGTGATGCTGTATTTCTGCATACTGCTGGTAGTTCTATTGATGTCTTTTTGTGCAGTTATTGGTTCTGATCCTGTACACATGGAACAGTCCATAACTTGTAAGATTACATGATACATGGCCATGTTAATAAAGTGTTGTGCTGTCTGAGAAGAGTTACTGTTTTTATTTGTTTTAGGAAAATTAAAGGGTTTGTTCAAGTTTGTGATGAAAGTCTGCAATCACTGACAGCATAGCTCTGAATTCTCATCGTGCGCATGTGCACTGCATGCGGTCAGGATTCTCTGGTGCTAGTGGTGAGAGCAGGAAGTCTTGAAACCACAATTATGCGAATTGCATACACATGATCACATGCCGACTAGACATGCATGGCCTCATTCTATACAAATTACTTGAGTGAGGCTGGTCACGTTTAGTTGGAATGTGGCCAGAAGTATGAAAATCTCATACTTGCATGCACATGACCTTTCAGGATTCTCCTGTACTGGAGGAAAGGTGAAAGTGTGCAGTGCATGCGCTGCGAGTATTCAGAAGTCTGCAGTCACCTAGAGTTCTTCCGACTTTAATCACAAACCTGGACAACCCTTTTAATTATACAATTAAGTACTGTAGCATGCCCAATCCTAAGAGCGTGTAATATACTCAATGTCAGGATTCAGCTCTGCTAGCTGGGTCCAGCAGACACCACATGACCACTCGTATGTGATTTTCATACTTACGGTTATGTGACAACTAGCCTTTAATCCTGCTTCTCTTCATGAAATAGGGGCTGTAGTTTTTGACTGAAATTGAGAGAATTAGGAAGAGTAGCTAGTCACGTGACTGTCAAAAAGCAAATCGTATATGAGCGGTCACATGACTACTATTCAAACTGCATGAGCGGTGTGTGTGGGGGGCGCCAAACTGAATTCCTGCTCCGGGTGCCGGAAAACAGATCTGCCTCTGCTAAGCTTGCAGATATGGTCAGAAGGTTCTGTAAGACATTGCACTATAGATCAGATATTCTTCCAGAAACAAACCGCCTGGAAGCCTCCTTGTCAGATTTATGCTTAAGAACTAATTATATTTTACTTTAAATATTTCTAATAAAGAAAATAATCAATACAGTAATTATAATCCATAATATTCCAATATGTTATATTACTTGTGATGCGTCTGATATAGTCTAGCTTTATTAAATCATGTTTTGTTTCTGTAAAGGAAATCGAGGCTGAGCCTGCAGATATTGTTAGAAAGTTCTGTACCATGTTATTCTATAGATAAAATGTACTCACAGAAACCAGGCGTCTGGAGGTCTCCTGCAACAGACTTATCCTTGAGAACTAAGAATTGTAATGTTTAATCTGAACATGCATGGAAACTTTGTTACTGTGAGCCAGAACTTTGGTTTAGATACTGCACTCTTCTGTAACAGAGTAGGTCCCTCTCTCATTCATAGGGGTCCTGTATACACAATTTATGTCTCATCTCCATCTCTGAACTGTAACTATTATTCAAAATACATTTTTCTCTCATTCTAATCACCTGTGAATATGGATGTTTTGCTTGGAATACAGATTTCCATGTCATTTCATTATATTGTCTGGGCGTGCGTGGAAACTCCATGCATGAGAGAAATTTACATTTATATACTTCACCCTTTTGCAAGAAGGCCGACCCACTGCTCATTCCTAGAGGTTTCTGTAGAAGTGTTTTTATATCTTAGCCTTATCTATACCTTTCTTAATTGTAAGTTTATTCTAAATTAACCTCCATTTTATTCAATTACCTATGAAGACCTGGTTTGTCCAGAAGTCTGCACCGACATCTGCTATCAAGCTCATCCAGTGGCCGGTATCATTATGGTACGGCATCCAGTGGCCGGTATCATTATGGTACGGCATCCAGTGGCCGGTATCATTATGGTACGGCATCCAGTGGCCGGTATCATTATGGTACGGCATCCAGTGGCCGGTATCATTATGGTACGGCATCCAGTGGCCGGTATCATTATGGTACGGCATCCAGTGGCCGGTATCATTATGGTACGGCATCCAGTGGCCGGTATCATTATGGTACGGCATCCAGTGGCCGGTAGCATTATGGTACGGCATCCAGTGGCCGGTAGCATTATGGTACGGCATCCAGTGGCCGGTAGCATTATGGTACGGCATCCAGTGGCCGGTAGCATTATGGTACGGCATCCAGTGGCCAGTAGCATTATGGTACGGCATCCAGTGGCCAGTAGCATTATGGTACGGCATCCAGTGGCCAGTAGCATTATGGTACGGCATCCAGTGGCCAGTAGCATTATGGTACGGCATCCAGTGGCCAGTAGCATTATGGTATGGCATCCAGTGGCCAGTATCATTATGGTATGGCATCCAGTGGCCAGTATCATTATGGTATGGCATCCAGTGGCCAGTATCATTATGGTATGGCATCCAGTGGCCAGTATCATTATTATACACACTATAAGCCTCCCAATTGGCATCAAGATAACAGAACAGTAGTGTTGCGCAGACGTGCTTGGATAAGGTGTCATCTGAGCATGCTCGGGTGCTAACAAATTATCTTTTGCTTGCTCGAAAAATATGTTCACGTCGCCGCGGCTGCACACAAACTGGCAAGCCCTGCATGTATTGCGGCGGTCTAACAGCCGTGAGACATGCAGCCGCGGTGACGCAAACATTTTTCAAGCACGCCGAAGATACTCTTAGCACCCGAGAATACTCGGATAACGCCTTAGCTGAGCACGTTAGCTTATCACTACAGAACAGATCTGAACAGTGCTCAGGATTCTGCTCACCTAGCACCCTGCCGAGAATAATAAATGCCTGTAGCCAATTTCCAAAAGTCCCTCCTACATTGCTCACCCTCCACCTCCCTATGCTTTTTCCCTGCTCCCACATTTCAGTGATGAAACACTCAAGAGGCAGTAAAGTAGATATAGCTGCAGTTTTCCTTTTCCAAATATTTTTAACTTCCATTTTTTAAATGAGGCCCTAATGGTCCTTGAAAGCATAAACACACTCTCCCAAGTCAGACTTTGTTGCAGATGGACAAGCCTATTTTTGGTAACAGTCTCTGCTGCCACTGGCCAAGTCCCAACACATCCTTCCGCATCATCAACCCTAACAGACCACCATGCTGCTACAGGCCCCTCACACTGTGGTCCCAACTGCAACACCCGGTGGCCTAAAAGATGTACCCAGGTTACCGTACGCGAGGTGTGAAAGCGTGTAACTGGCATGTCTCACCGGAGGTCATCACCACAACCCACTAATGGTCCATCCTAACTGACTCTGGGCACTCTGAGGACCTGATGCAAAGTATCTTCTGGATTAACGACCTCTGATGAAGTCTGCAATAATGAAAAATAATAATAAAAAAGTAAACGCTGCATTGCACCAGATGACCAGCAGGTGGCAATGAAGTCACAACATTAACTAGCCCCCTATTGTAGAAAACCTAAACACCATCAGGAGGTGCTGAGGCTTCATGAGAACGCGCCACCCCCAAACTTAAAAGGCTTTTCCACTATTCAGACAACTTCTCAATCACTGTTTCCCCTGAGTAAAATAATAACTATTCTACTCTGTGCCATTCCAGCAGTGTCAGCACTGGCTCTCCCGGGGTCCGCGATCCCTGCGGCCAATCAGAGGTGTCTGCACTCTCTCGTACTTTGGAGGAATTGACCGCTGCAGCTGCTCTCCCACTTCCTCCAGATGTCAATGATGTCTGTAGGAGAGGAAAGTGAAGCCAGCGCTGAATGTCACGCCAAAGATGGCTGCCCTCCTATTATATAAATCTCACTAGAACTCCACCACCAGCCTATCACATTCCTAGTTCCACATCCAACCTCCATATCAAACCCTGTAATAAACCCTTCATTACCTGGTCGTCAGGACCTCAATAAACCCAGCCTTTTTGAGGCCTAGTTCTGTACGGCCATTAATAATGCACTGGTGTAAATAATGTGTGTGAGGTAAATTGTGTGGAAAACTGGATTGTAAACAAGCAATGATTTCTTCAATTGGACTGCAATGTCCTGAACCATACGACTTGTACCAGTCATGCGACTTATGCTGCCCCAGGACTACAGCCATATTGGCCAAAGCTGTGATATCACAGAGGCACATACCAGCATGTGGAAGCATGGCGACATAGCGATGACATCACAATGGCAGGTGCCGGAATGTGGAATCCATGACATAGCGATGACATCACAATGGCAGGTGCCGGAATGTGGAATCTATGACATAGCGATGACATCACAATGGCAGGCACCTATATACACAGGAGCGCAGGTGAGAGGAGACACACGGGAGCTCACAAACCACAAGGAAGGCAAGAAGAATCGATTGGAGAATAGGGACAGGAGAAGCCAAGAAGAACAGAATAACCCGCTTCTTAGCCTTCACTGAGCCATGACAAGACTGAGCGGATGGAAGCGGAGGAGGAGACCCAGGACCCCGTCACATCCACCTGACTGATGAGAAAGGGGAGAAATTATGTAGATTATGTAGCAGCATTACAACTATTCTCGTTACCCATAGCAACCAGTCAGAGCTCAGCTTTTATTAAAGGGGTATTCCCATCTCCAAAATCCTCTCCCAATATGTAGTAGGTGTAATAATAATAATATTAGATATCCATGCTTACAACCACCAGTTATCTAGTTGCTAGTGGTCGTAACCATGGATACCTAAGGTCCTGCAATGCCTGCACATGAGGGAAGAGACAGCGAAGCAGAAAAACTATTCTACATTTCTAATTGAGGTTTTTGCTAATATTATTATTACACCTACTACATATTGGGATAGGATCTTGGAGATGGGAATACCCTTTTAATCTCTGATTGCTATGGGTAACTAGGAGAGTTTGTTGTTCAGCTTTGATAAGGGATGACAGATTTTACTAGACTAAGTGGATATCATTGGTGCAACCAGAGCAGCTGCACAGGGGGCTAATCGGTTAGGGGGTCACTCACCTTCATTTTGTTAATTCTGTGTATTGCTGTAGCAGTGCTGTGCGCGTATATTGATGCTGTGGGGCAGGGGCGTACATAGAAATCATCGGGCCCATAGCAGAAGTTTGAGTTGAGGTCTCCCCCTTCAAAAGAAATGTAAAAAAAAATTATATTTGTCAGTGTCACAGAAGAGCAGATCTCACAACTTTCCAGCCTTTACATAGTAATTTTCCCCCTGCTGAAGTCCTAGATTCCCCTCTCATTCCCACCATAACGTATGATGGCA
Source organism: Phyllobates terribilis (assembly GCF_046119375.1). Classification (NCBI taxonomy): domain Eukaryota; kingdom Metazoa; phylum Chordata; class Amphibia; order Anura; family Dendrobatidae; genus Phyllobates; species Phyllobates terribilis. Next base: position 670,555 of record NW_027363222.1, on the reverse strand, counting down.
ACAAAAGTGCCCCCAAAAACAGTATGATACCCCCCATGGTGAATTCCTCTACCTTAGCCTCCACATGTACAGTAGGGTCATCAAACTTTCCCCCCTCCCCCTCAACTCCCAAGGCAAAGTAAGGTGACCACAACACAGTAATCCCCCAACTGTGACCCCCACACAGCCCTCCATGCAGTGTAATGGGCCTACATACAGTATAATGGCCCCACACTGTATAATCGTCTGCACTAGCCCTCCAAACAGTATGATGGACACCACATAGGTCAGAGTAATATTCAGCTCACCCTTGAAGGATTCCCAGTGGGTTCCATATAACGAAGCACAGGATCCAGTCTCTGCCAGATGTAGAAGCAAGGTGCACGAATTGAAGTGAATATCCAAATCCAGTACAAAAAAAGTCTTTATAAGAATGATTGAAACAATGGCATTGTTGTGACACACCATTTAGGTGTAGTTGGGGGTTTGGAAGGTGCAGAAAATATGAGTCTAAGAACATGCAGAGTGTTCGAAACGCGTTCGGTGTTGCACATTTTCTGTACCTTCCAAACCCCCAACTACAGCTAAATGGTGTCACAACAATCCATTTGTTTTTTTACTGGAGCTGGATATTCACTTCAATCCAAGCATGATGGACCCCACACAATCCTTAACACTGTATAATTGCTTGCATACTGTATAATGGCCCCGCACATAACCCTTCAAATATAATGGCCCCGCACATAACCCTTCAAATATTATAATGGCCCCATATAGTATAACACGCCACCATAATCCTCCATACAATAAAATACTCACTATAGTCCTCCACAGAGCATAATTCACTTCCCCATGGTCCTCCTCACAGTATAATACACTCCCCATGGTCCTCCACACAGTAATATCCACCCCTCCATAGGGTAAAACGCAGCCCACAGTTTTCCAGTATTAGGGGCACCACGTGCTCACTGAATTTTTTTAAGAAAAATACAATACTCACCGCTCCTTGTTCCCCCACTGCTTCAGTCTCTGCAGCGCATATACTCACCTCAGCAGCTACACTATCTGACACAGCATGGAGTGCGATGAAGTGTCGTCATCGTGCCCACTGTGTCAGATGCAGGAGGGAGGGAGCATTAAATGCTGCCGTCAGTCAATACCATGGTTAATCACTAACAGGGGCATTTAAGTGTCCTGGTAGCTACTTCACTCATGTACCTCTTCCCATTGCCCCATAGAAGTGATTGTCGAAGATTTACCATGGCAGTCAGGGGCCTTAAAGAAGGATTCAATCACTGCCATCTTAGTACTCCTATAAAGCTCGGCTTCACAAGAGAATGTCAATTAAACTACATGTATATACTGCAATAATACAAAATATAGTATAAGGGGTTAAATGATCACATAAGTCCACTAAGTTAACTTAAAAATAAAGTAAAAATTGAAAAAGTTTTGAAAAATATGAACGTTTAAATTATACTTCAACCATTATGTTAAAATTCGCCCCAAAACAAAAAATGAAATGCTCTTCTTCACAAAAAACACAATCAAAATCAATGACATTTAATGCAACCCAAAAAGGTATCAAAAACAGGTCAATTCACTTGTATTGAGAGAGGCCGAACACATCCAGTCGGCACGTGATAGCGTGTATGCAAATTGCAATCTTGCGGCGCCAGTACTAGAGTAATTCTGACCGCTCGCACACTGTGCACTTTAAGGAGCCACAAGTCTGACTGCAGATGGCGCCCCAAACCTGGGCAAACCTTTTAATATACCCCAAAATTGTATCAATAAAAGCTACGCAAAATCACGCCCTCACAAAGGTCCATCAATAGAAAAAAAAATGTAAAAAGGTCTCAGAATATGGTGACCCAAACCAATTTCTTTAGTGTTGTTACATCGTTGTTTAACCACCGTGGGAGATAACCACAATACCAAACTCAAGGTGTTTTATCTCAATGACCTGGAGAATTATATTATATTCTAAAAACAAATCCTTACAAGACAATAGTGGAATTGCTTTTATCTCATTATTTCATCCCAACACAGATTTTGTTTCTCTCCACATTTCAGACATATGATAAATATATAGTTGTATAGCTTGTTTTTATCTTAGTGGTGAAAACATTTTATTTTATTTCATTTTGCAACAAAGAAAATTCCTCGTTTCCCATTGTTTTCTGTGGCCAAATATTTTCCTATTGGTAAAGCAAAATGAGGATTTAGTTTGTGTGAGTGAAGCTCATGTTTTTATTGACAAAAGTTTGGGGAACATAGAAGATTTTGATTGTTTTTTAAAATCATTATTTGGGTAGGTTATATGGTTATTAAAAGGGTAAATACTTGTTATGGTGCTATTATGGGTTCAATAATTTAACATTTTTATATGGCGATTGGATTAAATGATACTTCCGCGTTTTAAATTTTTATACCTTTGAAATCAGATCGGGGCCCGTCTGCCCACCGGGACAGGTGATCGGGGCCCGTCTGCCCACCGGGACAGGTGATCGGGGCCCGTCTGCCCACCGGGACAGGTGATCGGGGCCCGTCTGCCCACCGGGACAGGTGATCGGGGCCCGTCTGCCCACCGGGACAGGTGATCGGGGCCCGTCTGCCCACCGGGACAGGTGATCGGGGCCCGTCTGCCCACCGGGACAGGTGATCGGGGCCCGTCTGCCCACCGGGACAGGTGATCGGGGCCCGTCTGCCCACCGGGACAGGTGATCGGGGCCCGTCTGCCCACCGGGACAGGTGATCGGGGCCCGTCTGCCCACCGGGACAGGTGATCGGGGCCCGTCTGCCCACCGGGACAGGTGATCGGGGCCCGTCTGCCCACCGGGACAGGTGATCGGGGCCCGTCTGCCCACCGGGACAGGTGATCGGGGCCCGTCTGCCCACCGGGACAGGTGATCGGGGCCCGTCTGCCCACCGGGACAGGTGATCGGGGCCCGTCTGCCCACCGGGACAGGTGATCGGGGCCCGTCTGCCCACCGGGACAGGTGATCGGGGCCCGTCTGCCCACCGGGACAGGTGATCGGGGCCCGTCTGCCCACCGGGACAGGTGATCGGGGCCCGTCTGCCCACCGGGACAGGTGATCGGGGCCCGTCTGCCCACCGGGACAGGTGATCGGGGCCCGTCTGCCCACCGGGACAGGTGATCGGGGCCCGTCTGCCCACCGGGACAGGTGATCGGGGCCCGTCTGCCCACCGGGACAGGTGATCGGGGCCCGTCTGCCCACCGGGACAGGTGATCGGGGCCCGTCTGCCCACCGGGACAGGTGATCGGGGCCCGTCTGCCCACCGGGACAGGTGATCGGGGCCCGTCTGCCCACCGGGACAGGTGATCGGGGCCCGTCTGCCCACCGGGACAGGTGATCGGGGCCCGTCTGCCCACCGGGACAGGTGATCGGGGCCCGTCTGCCCACCGGGACAGGTGATCGGGGCCCGTCTGCCCACCGGGACAGGTGATCGGGGCCCGTCTGCCCACCGGGACAGGTGATCGGGGCCCGTCTGCCCACCGGGACAGGTGATCGGGGCCCGTCTGCCCACCGGGACAGGTGATCGGGGCCCGTCTGCCCACCGGGACAGGTGATCGGGGCCCGTCTGCCCACCGGGACAGGTGATCGGGGCCCGTCTGCCCACCGGGACAGGTGATCGGGGCCCGTCTGCCCACCGGGACAGGTGATCGGGGCCCGTCTGCCCACCGGGACAGGTGATCGGGGCCCGTCTGCCCACCGGGACAGGTGATCGGGGCCCGTCTGCCCACCGGGACAGGTGATCGGGGCCCGTCTGCCCACCGGGACAGGTGATCGGGGCCCGTCTGCCCACCGGGACAGGTGATCGGGGCCCGTCTGCCCACCGGGACAGGTGATCGGGGCCCGTCTGCCCACCGGGACAGGTGATCGGGGCCCGTCTGCCCACCGGGACAGGTGATCGGGGCCCGTCTGCCCACCGGGACAGGTGATCGGGGCCCGTCTGCCCACCGGGACAGGTGATCGGGGCCCGTCTGCCCACCGGGACAGGTGATCGGGGCCCGTCAACACGGTGGCAGCTTTTGAAAGTACTCTTAGTGTGCGGTTCTAGAACTACCCCTGGTGCTGGTGGGTGCTCCTGGAACTCCCCCCCCCCCCCTTTGTGCGGTTCTAAAACTGTCCCTGGTGCCGGTGGGCGCTTCTGGAACTACCCCTGGTGGGCGCTTCTGGAACTACCCCTGGTGGGCGGATTTAGAAGTATTCTTAGTATGCAGTCCTATAACTACCCCTGGTACCGGTGGGTGCTTCTAGAACTACCCATTGTGGGTGTTTCTAGAACTACATCTTGTTGGTGCTTCTAGAAGTACTCCTAGTGTGCGGTTCTAGAACTACCTCTAGTGTGCAGTTCTAGAACTACTTCTAATATGCAGTGCTAGAACTACCCCTGGTGCCCGTGGGGGTTCTAGAACTACCCCTGGTGCCGTGAGCAGTTCTAGAACTTCTTTTAGTGTGCACTTCTAGAACGACTCCAGGTGGGCGCTTCTAGAACTACCCCTGGAGGGCAGTTCTAATACTGCTCCTGGTGGGCGTTTTTAGAACTAGCCCCAGCGTGGGCGCTTCTAGACCTACCCCTGGTGGGCGATTATAAAACTACCCACAGTGTAGTGTGCGGTTCTAATACTGTTCCAGGTGGGCGCTTCTAGAACTACATCTTGTGGGCGCTTCTAGAAGTACTCCTAGTGTGCAGTTCTAGAACTACCCCTGCTGCAGGTGGGCGGTTCTAGAACTACCTCTATTGTGCAGTTCTCGAACTACTGCTAATATGCAGTTCTAGAAATACCCCTGGTGCCCGTGGGAGGGTTCTAGAACTACCCCTGGTGGGTGCTTCTAGAAGCACTCTTAGTGTGCAGTTTTAGAACTACCCCGGTGCCGTGAGCGGTACTAGAACTACACCTGGTGTCGTGAGCGGTTCTAGAACTTCTTCTAGTGTGCGATTCTAATACTGCTCCTGGTGGGCGCTTTTAGAACTTCCCCTGGTGAGCGGTTCTAGAAGTACTCCTAGTATGCAGTTCTAGAACCACCCCTGGTGTCATTGGGCGCTTCTAGAACTACCCCCTGATGGGCGCTTCTAGAAGTACTCCTCGTGTGCGGTTCTAGAACTGCCCATGGTGCAGGTGGGCGATTCTAGAACTACTGCTAATATGCAGCTCTAGAACTACCCCTTGTGCCCTTGGGGGTTCTACAACTACCCATAGTGAGCGCTTCTAGAAGTACTCTTAGTTTGCAGTTCTAGAACTACCCCCGTGCCGTGAGCGGTACTAGAACTACTCCTGGTGGGCAGTTCTAGAACTACACCTGGTGTCTGTGGGCGGTTCTAGAGCTACACCTGGTGGGTGGTTATAGAACTACCCCTGGTGCCGTGAGCAGTTCTAGAACTTCTTTTAGTGTGCGGTTCTAATACTGCTCCTGGTGGGCGCTTTTAGAACTTTCCCTGGTGGGCAGTTCTAGAAGTACTCCTAGTATGCAGCTCTAGAACTACCCCTGGGGGTGCTTCTAGACCTACCCCTCGTGGGCGCTTCTAGAACTACACCTAGTGCCGGTCAGCGGTCCTGAAACTACCCACGGTGGGCACTTCTAGAACTACCCCTCGTGGGCGCTTCTAGAACTACACCTAGTGCCGGTGAGCGGTTCTGAAACTACCCCTGGTGGGCGCTTCTAGAACTATCCCCGGTGGGCGCTTCTATTAGTACTCTTAGTGTGCAGTTCTAGAACTATCCGCAGTGCCATGTGCGGTTCTAGAACTTCTAGTGTGCAGTTCTAATACTGCTCATGGTGGGCGCTTTTAGAACTACCCGTGGTGGGCGCTTCTAGAGGTACTCTTAGTGTGCAGTTCTAGAACTACCCCCGGTGCCGGTGGGCGCTTCTAGAACTACCCCTCATGGGCGCTTCTAGAAGTACTCCTAGTGTGCAGTTCTAGAACTACCTGCAGTGCAGTGAGCGGTTCTGGAACTTCTAGTGTGCAGTTCTGGTGGGCACTTTTAGAACAACCCCCGGTGCCGATGGGCGCTTATAGAACTACCTCCGGTGGGCGCTTACAGAACTACCCCCGGTGGGCGCTTCTAGAAGTACTCCTAGTGTACGGCTCTAGAACTACCGCTGGTGCCGGTGTGCGCTTCTAGAACTACCCCTGGTGGGTGGTTCTAGAACTACCCCTGGTGCCATGATCGGTTCTAGAACTTCTTCTAGTTTGCGGTTCTAATACTGCTCCTGGTGGGCGCTTCTAGAACTACCCGTGGTGGGCGGTTCTAATACTACCCCTGGTGGGCAGTCCTAGTACTACCCATTGTGCTGGTGGGCACTTCTAGAACTACCCCTGGTGGGTGGTTCTGAAACTACTGGTGCCGATGGGCGCTTCTAGAACTACCCCTGGTGTGTGCTTGTAGAAAACCCTTGGTGTGCAGTTCTAATACTACTCCGACGGGCGGTTCTAGAACTACCCCAGGTAGGCAGTCAGAGCTACCCCTGGGAACGGTGGCCGGTTCTAGAACTACCCCTGGTGGGCGCTTCTAGAACCACCCCTGGTGTCATAGTGTGCTTCTATAGCTACCCCAGGCGGGCGCTTCTGAAACTACCCCTGGTGGGCGGTTCTGAAACTACCCCTGGTGGGCGGTTCTGAAACTACCCCTGGTGGGCGGTTCTAGAACTTCTACTAGTCTGCAGTTCTAATAACGTTCCTGGTGGGCGCTTCTAGAACTACTCCTTGTGTTTGGTTGCGGTTCTAGAACTACCCCTGTTGCCGGTGGACGCTTCTAGTACTACCCATTTTGGGTGCTTCTACAGCTACTCCTAGTGTGCAGTTCTTGAACTACTCCTGGTGCCGTAAGTGGTTCTAGAACTTCTTCTAGTGTGCAGTTCTAATAATGCTCCTGGTGGGTGGTTCTAGAAGTACTTCCAGTGAGCAGTTCAAGAACTGCTCCTGGTGGGTGGTTCTAGAAGTACTTCCAGTGAGCAGTTCAAGAACTACCCCTGGTGCCGGTGGGAGCTTCTAGAAATACTCCTAGTTTGCAGTTCTAGAACTACCCCGCGTAGGCGTTCATAGAACTACCCCGTGTGGGCGCTCATAGAACTACCCCGCGTGGGCGCTCATGGGAACTACCCCGCGTGGGCGCTCATGGGAACTACCCCGCGTGGGCGCTCATGGGAACTACTTGCTTCACTCGGTGCTGACTGCCGGCAGATCGCGGTACACTGCGCTGAAGGACCTGCCGACATCAGCGTCGCGTGACCCGTCACAAGAATATGACGTCAGCGCAGGTGCTTCAGTCCATCGCGATTTGCCAGCATGAGAGGAGGAGCGCAATGGGGGCTGCCAGAAGGCAAGTATCATATTTTTTATTTTATTCTTTTTTTCACAGTTTTTATGGTACCTGGGTCCGGAGGAGAGTCTCCTCTCCTCTACACCTGGGTACCATCCGCACATTGGAACACGTGGATTGCGCATCTACATATACAGTGATGCATAGTCCATGCGTTCTAATGCAAGTCAATGGCAGCGAAAACGCAGCACTTCCACAAAATAATTGGTAGTGCTGGGTTTTTTTTCCGCAATGATAATCCGCAGCGGAAATTTCCACAGCATGTGCACAGCACATGCGGATTATCATTGGGGAACATGGCAGGCCTTCTACCATGCGGTTTTTAAGCGTTTCTGCAGCGTTTTTGCCGCTGCGGAAACACTTAAAAAGGAATCGTGGGCACACAGCCTAAGGGGACAAAAAGGAAAAAGTTTAATCTGAACATTCAAATCACTCCTGCCCCTCTATGACCAATTTTAAAATAAAACATATGGGCGTTATCCAATCAAAATATAAAAATAATTAACCTGATCAGTGAACGGCATAAAAACCAAAACCCTCATATGGCTGTATGGACAGAAAAATAAAGCAACTGCTCTTAGAAGAATAAGAAAAATGCAGAGACCGGAAATAACATGGTCAGGAAGGGGTTAAATTCTGCCACTTCTATAGAAAATTGAACCCATTTCGCTGACTGCCTTCAATGGCAGCCAAATAAGGCAGAGGGTTAGAGGAATACCGACCTTATATTGTAGACTTCTAGGATGCTTAAGAAGTGGACAATCCCTTTAAGCTACATTGTGCAGACAAAGCCATGGCAGTGTAGAAGGCCGACAAGATCTCAGTGGAAAGGCTGCAGGTTTGCGTCTGCATTAGGCAAGTTATAGAGGTAGAAGTGTTGGGACCTTGTTGCTGTGCAGGTAGAATCTGGAGCCTCGGCACCGTCCTGCGGAGCCCATACTACAGGGAGGAGGAGCAGCGCCATGTGTAGTAATCTGAGCAGGATAGTCAGTGTTCAGCCAGCACTGATGGAGACTGACACCCCAACTCATTACCCAATACATGACCGGCTTAAAGACCCTCTCCCATCAGAGCTTATCCTCTTACTATATTGTAATCAGATTACACAGCACTGCACTTACAGCTGCTCATTATACCTTTCTACTGGGCTAATTATTCTCTTTTCTCTGCTCTATGTAGAATTAGCTGGGTCCCCTCCTGACCCAGCCGCTCTCATCCCCCTGCCAGGGACTTTTGCAGTGACTTCTGACTCATACAAGGAAAACTGACCTCCTGTTTCTACATACAGCTTATAAATATTAGCAAAAATGTCCAATCACATTGTAAATATAACGACATCCAAAAATGTGTGCATCCAATGGACATTCCACACGGACAGTGTAGAGCAGGGGTCTCAAACTCGGCTGGGTATATGGGCCGCATATGGAAAAAGTTAGAATTTAGGGATACCATCTTTTTTTGTATACACCGTCTGAACATTTTTGCTGTGTTTATTTTATTTTTTTATAGCTTGGGTCGTTACGGATGTGGCGATAATAAATGTGCACTTTTTGTGTTTACTTTAGTTTATATATTTAGTTTATATATAAAGCAGCATTTTTAGTGGCAAAATATTTTTTCATGCTTTATTTTTAATTTTACAATTTTGTTTCCCTCTTTTGGCCACAGAGTAATATTGTTTCACAATTAGCACCATATATAGTAATTCTGTCAAACATCTAGTAATGTGCCCCATCCAGGTGGTCCCCATCTGGCAGTAATGTGCCCCATCCAGGTGGTCCCCATCTGGCAGTAATGTGCCCCATCCAGGTGGTCCCCATCTGGCAGTAATGTGCCCCATCCAGGTGGTCCCCATCTGGCAGTAATGTGCCCCATCCAGGTGGTCCCCATCTGGCAGTAATGTGGCCCATCCAGGTGGTCCCCATCTGGCAGTAATGTGGCCCATCCTGGTGGTCCCCATCTTGCAGTAATGTGGCCCATCCTGGTGGTCCCCATCTTGCAGTAATGTGGCCCATCCTGGTGGTCCCCATCTTGCAGTAATGTGGCCCATCCTGGTGGTCCCCATCTTGCAGTAATGTGGCCCATCCTGGTGGTCCCCATCTTGCAGTAATGTGGCCCATCCTGGTGGTCCCCATCTTGCAGTAATGTGGCCCATCCTGGTGGTCCCCATCTTGCAGTAATGTGGCCCATCCTGGTGGTCCCCATTTTGTAGCAATGTGCCCCATTCTAGTGGTCCCTATCTTGCAGTAATGTGCCCCATCATAGTGGTACCCATCTTGTAGTAATGTGCCCCATCCTGGTGGTCCCCATCTTGTAGTAATGTGCCCCATTCTGGTGGTCCCCATCTTGTAGTAATGTGCCCCATTCTGGTCCCCACCTTGTAGTAATGTGCCCCATCCCAGTGGTCCCCATCTTGTAGTAATATGCCCCATTCTGGTGGTCCCCATTTTGTAGTAATGTGTCCCATCCTGGTGGTCCCCATCGTGTAGCAGTGTGCCCCATTCTAGTTGTTCCCATCTTGCAGTAATGTGCCCCATTCTAGTCGTCCCCATCTTGTAGTAATATGCCCCATTCTAGTGGTCCCTATCTTGTAGTAATATGCCCCATTCTGGTGGTCCCCATCTTGCAGTTATGTACCCCATCCTGGTGGTCCCCATCTTGCAGTAATGTGTCCCATCCTGGTGGTCCCCATCTTGTAGCAGTGTGCCCCATTCTAGTTGTTCCCATCTTGCAGTAATGTGCCCCATCCTAGTGTTTCCCATCTTGTAGAAATATGCCCCATTCTGGTCCCCACCTTGCAGTAATGTGCCCCATTCTGGTCCCCACCTTGTAGTAATGTGCCCCATCCCAGTGGTCCCCATCTTGTAGTAATATGCCCCATCCTGGTGGTCCCCGTCTTGCATTAATATGCCCCATCCTGGTGGTCCCCGTCTTGCAGTAATATGCCCCATCCTGGTGGTCCCCGTCTTGCAGTAATATGCCCCATCCTGGTGGTCCCCGTCTTGCAGTAATATGCCCCATCCTGGTGGTCCCCGTCTTGCAGTAATATGCCCCATCCTGGTGGTCCCCGTCTTGCAGTAATATGCCCCATCCTGGTGGTCCCCGTCTTGCAGTAATATGTCCCATCCTGGTGGTCCCCGTCTTGCAGTAATATGCCCCATCCTGGTGGTCCCCGTCTTGCAGTAATATGCCCCATCCTGGTGGTCCCCATCTTGCAGTAATAAGCCTCATTCTTGTGGTCCCCATCTTGCAGTAATGGGCCCCATCCAGGTCCCCATCTGGTAGAATTGTCCTCTGCGCTGTTCTTCACACACACAAAGATTAAGAAAAAGAAAAAAAAGATTCCTTTCACCTGTCCTCCGTTCCCTCTGCTTCCTTTGTGCACATGTGGCCCGCGGGCCGCGTGTTTGAGACCTTTGGTGTAGACGGTTATGTAAAAGAATGGGAAGCCACTAGGTGGCAGCACAACGTCACATAACAGGATTTTTTATCCAGATGGCTGTGAATCTACTAGTCATTAGGTTACCTGACTCAAGGTCCTTTATAAGAATGAAATAATCATTCATAGATCTCCACAGCCAAATTTAGATGTATTGAAGTACAACAGTGAGACCAGAACCAGTTAGGCTTGTATTTTACCAGTGAGATTCAAAGACACAATTTAAACTTCCTTGACATTACAATAATAAATACCAACCAAGGCCGGTTACCACAACACTGAAAACTGACAGCCACAAGTGGGTTACTATCCTGGCAGAGCTACCATCCGGCTCCCCTACGTAGAGGAATACCGAAAAGCCAATATATACGCCTAAGGAGAAATTGCTCAACGGTGAATGAGTACATGATAAAATCGAGGGAATTACAAAAACGCTTCCTACAAAAGGGATGTCCTAAAAAAGTGCTAGGCCAACGCCCTTACAAGAGACAGAAATTCTCTATTGACCCCTAAAGCACGAGAACAACAAGACAATGAGATCCATCTAATAGGAACCTACGATGACCGAAATCAGGGGGTGATGAACCTACTCCATGATCTTTGGGCAATTTTGAGATCAGATAAAGATCTGCAAGATGTGGTCCCTGAGAGCCCCAGGGTCACATACAGGAGAGGCAGGAACCTTAGAGATCACCTTGTGCGCAGCCACTTTGTGGAGGACAACACGGCAAAACAACGTGGCTGAGCAGTGACACCACGGGGACTTATAGATGTGGTGACTGCAAAGCCTGCAAATACATCTGGAAAAGCAAGAAATGGATCAGTGCCACAACCAAACTAGAAGACCAAAATCACGAATTCACAAACTGCAAGACGCAAGGAGTAATCTATATGGCAACTCGCCAATGTCCGATGAACTACATCGGCAAAACCAAAAGAGTTCCGGAGACGGATATTGCACCATATCGGTTATGTCAGACGTAGGGAGGACACAACTCTCTCGAGACACATGCTTGAGAAACACACCTTGGACCCGTTTTCTTTATACTTTCAAGCCATCGAAGTAGTACGCCCCCCCGAGAGGAGGTAATTGGGACCAACTGCTGCTTCAGAAAGAAAGTAGATGGATCCATAGAATGAAATCCTATAACCCACACTACATAAATGAAACATTGTCCTTCTCATGTTTCATTGACACATAATAACATTTTCACCCCCTATGAAACCTCTTGAACCTCGCTAGACCTAAAACCTCTCTAAAATATAATATGTAGAATCCAGTCCATGTTCTTCATAAAGGATATTGGTCCACATAACTATCAAATCAGCGCCATATAGGACCAAAACTATTAAAGTTATTATACTTTAAAATCACAAAATGACCTCTTGAACAAATTTAACTTTGATAACAATTGGACAAATTTCATCAGAATTTCTTCCTTTGTTTTTAGATTATAAAATACTCATCTGAAGACTTAATAATACAGATACATCGATACAATCAGAATAAAAGTCATCCCAATGTCTATTATTATGGACATATTGATACGATCAAATGAAATGAACTTTGAGGAAATAGACGTCCGCAAGCGTTTGCTGGTGCGGAAGCAGTGACATAGCCAGATGGCATTTGTCACGATGAAAGGAAGTTCTGCATCGATGTAAGTGTAGGTGGGACGAGGTAGCACATGAAACAGGCAGATCTGTCTGTAAACAAAACAAATGACAAACTACGAACAAACACTATTAACAACTCATATCGCAACAAACTCGTAGAGACGACATTATAAGATGCAATGCAATATACCAGTCTCCTTCCCTAGATATAAAAGACATATTAATACTGTGAGATCGCAGTGCAGCCAAGACATCTCTGAGAAAAAGATCCTCCTGGAAGAATGAGACGAGTCCCTGCATGATTATATGATCGCAACATGATACGCCTGCAACGCACCCGAGTCACTCGATTGGATGACAGAAGGGGGGGCGCACAAGAGGTGGCACCAACTTTCCTATAAAGTCACGCTGGTTTAGCCGCCAGACGCTGCCGGCAACCCTGCCAATAAGTTTATTACAAAACTATCGTACTATCAAACCAAAAAAGATCATAGACTGTGAGCCCCTGATGACCATGAGAGTCTCATAAGAATGATGAAACGCGTAGGGCTGAGCATTTCTATAGAAAGTCCTACAAGAGATGATTAGCCAGGCTACCTCAATATAAAGCTCCTAGATCAGGAGAAACAAGCACCGCACCGGTATATGACGGCAGCACTATAAAGCCGTTCTGAAGAGAATAGCACAGGACATGGTAAAATGAATATTATTAATGCCATTATCAGACTGCAGACTCACAATGAGGAGAAATGAGATGGCATGATTTCTAATAGCCAGAGGCCAAATTGAAAAGGGAGTTATACATATAAATAAAGAGATACCCCTAGGAATTGTGACTAATCCCTGGCCTCCCAACAAGACAATATATATAAATGGTTAGCCGGTGAGATAAATTAAAACCATTCACAATAGTCCTATGTTTAGGATAATTTTAGGAAATTTGTGACGGATTTTGAACACTTAAAAAATTTTTAAAATATTGAATAAAGGTTATTTTTTATATTTTACTCCCATTGGATTTGACTGTGAAATACTGCAGAATTATCTTGGAGCATATTTATACTACACTGCTCAAAAAAATAAAGGGAACACTCAAATAACACCTCCTAGATCTGAATGAATGAAATATTCTCATTGAATACTTTGTTCTGTACAAAGTTGAATGTGCTGACAATAAAATCACACAAAAATCATCAATGGAAATCAAATTTATTAACCAATAGAGGCCTGGATATGGAGTCACCCCCAAAATTAAAGTGGAAAAACACACTACAGGCTGATCCAACTTTGATGTAATGTCCTTAAAACAAGTCAAAATGAGGCTCAGTATTGTGTGTGGCCTCCACGTGCCTGTATGACCTCCCTACAAAGCCTGGGCATGCTACTGATGAGGTTGCGGATGGTCTCCTGTGGGATCTCCTCCCAGACCTGGACTAAAGCATCCTCCAACTCCTGGACAGTCTGTGGTGCAACGTGACGTTGGTGGATGGAGCCAGACATGATGTCCCAGATGTGCTCAATCGGATTCCGGTCTGGGGAATGAGCGGGCCAGTCCATAGCTTCAATGCCTTCATCTTGCAGGAACTGCTGACACTCCAGCCACATGAGGTCTGGCATTGTCCTGCATTAGGTTTCACCCAGGGCACCAGCATAAGGTCTCAAGGGGTCTGAGGATCTCAACTCGGTACCTAATGGCGGTCAGGCTACCTCTGGCGAGCACATGGAGGGCTGGTAGGTCCTTTCACAAGCATTTTGGTCGTACTATCGCTTCTGGTCGGCCTGGGCTCGCGTCATTGTCGTGCACCAGCTGTGCCAAGGCCTGCATTTTGTCATGGAAGCGTAAGACATTCAATGACTGACACTCCAGGGGAGGCCAAGTCCCCTTCCCAGACCTCCTTCACCAGAGCCAGGTGCCCCACGCACGCCAGTCGTACAGGAGCTCAAAAGGGAGAACCCCGTTGAGGCCCGTGGAACCTCCCGGTAGGCAAGGAGCAGGTGTGGGAGGTACCGCGCCCAGTCGTGCCCCTAGGAGTCAACCAACATCTTAAGCATCTGCTTCAGAGTGCCAGTTCGCACAGGCCATTGGTCTGTGGGTGGTATGGGCTGGTCACCAGATTTTGCACCTGTATTTGCTTACAGAGGGTCTCCATCAGCTGCGACATGAACTGGGTTCCCCGGTCGGTGAGCATTTCCTGGGGAAAACACACTCGGGAGAACATCTTCAGTAAGGCGATAGCCACCTTGTCTGCCCGAATGGATGACAAGGCTACCGCTTCTGGGTACCGGGTGGCATAGTCTACTACCATCAGTATGAAGAGTTTCCTGGAGCTGCTGGGAGTGGCCATCGGGCCAGCCAAATCCACAGCCACCCTCCTGAAAGGCTCTTCGATGATGGGCAGAGTTACCAGTGGGGCTTTGGGCCACCGCCCCACCTTCCCCACCCTCTGACAGGTGTAACACGAACGGCAGTAGACAGTTACCTCAGCCCCCAACCTTGGCCATTAGAAATGCTGGGCTAGCCTGGCCTTGGTCTTATGGATCCCTAGATGTCCAGCCATCGGAATTTCGTGTGCCATCTGCAACAAACTCCACCCTGAACGGATAGGGTACCACTAACTGTCGATCCCTGGGCCACGCCTCCGGTGAGCCTCGCTGGACTGTTACCCGGTATAGCCATCCTTCGTCCCAGACCACCCACTGGAGGACCGAGTTCGAGGGAGGCTGTGTCGCCCGCTCCTCACGAGGCTTCAGGCTGTCAGTCTCTAACGCCACCTGAAACCCGACTGGACATGGCCAGAATAGACAAACCTGCCACGTCTCCTGGCCTCCGTCTGACCCGGCAGCCACTTGGTCGGAAGGGGAGAAGCCGTCGGACTCCCGAGGGGCCACTAGGGCCCGGGTGCCGCCACTGCAAGCAACAGTGGCTACGGCCGCTGAGACCGCGGGTAGCGCCAGTTTCTCCTCTGCTTCTGACCAAGCATCTGGTCTAAAAGGACTACCCTGGCCCTCTAACATCCTGGTTGTGGAGGAACCCTACCATGCGGCCTTACCTGGGAGCCCTATCTCTCCTGGAACTGCCCCGCCCTCCATGGCATGCTCCCCCTCTGCAGCTGTTTGCCCCTTGTCTGCCCCCTCTGCAACAACCTCACAGGACAAATTTCTCCAGCCTGCCGTATGGCCACATTCTGAGGCCTCATCACAGCTGACTTGATTGATCTCGTCCCCCATGGGGAGAGAGGTGTTAGGGGCTCAGGGTGGTAGTTGTGGTGAGGGGCTGCTGTGTTCCCACACTCTGGCTCCCTGATAAAGACACATGTCCCAATTCTCCTGTGCTCTGTATGTGGTGTGTAACACTCACGTTTTGGTCGCAGATCTCTGCTGTCTTCGGTTCTTCCACCTCAGGAACCACCGCACACACATTAGGGAACTTCCACTCCATTTTATAAAAAAGAACTTTACTTGAACGTTTGAATACAACTTCATACAGCATGCAGCATTGATCACATACACCTTGGCGATGGACAGCGCCGGCTTGATGCCTCCAATCCCGGAGCCGGCGAAAGTTTTATCAGGTATCAAATCCTAGGGTGACACCAGTTCGGGCCGCACAAGGGTCATCTCAGCACCGGTGTCTCACAGTCCCATTGCTCTGGCGTGGCCTATGGTAACAGTCTGAAAGTTGTCAAGGGACCTCCCACCACCCCCACTCACACACAAAACAGTGGACAGATTCTGGGACGAGGATCAACTGCTCTCATTAGGGCCCACATGTGATCGACCCAGCAGTCTGCAGGACACCACTGCATACTCTGGAGCTTCTTCCGGTATGACTCAGGAGTCAAGTTGTACTGCCAGACCAGAGCCTGCTTGAAGTCCTCATAGCTCAGGGTGGTCTCACTGTGCAAGTACCCAAAGATTTCCAGGGCCTTACCCCTAAGCTGAGGGGTTAGGAACCGGACCCACTGTTCCTCAGGCAGATGGTACTGATGGCAGTTTTTTTCAAATGCCAGCAAGAAAGTGTCCAAGCCCCCTCCTTTGTGCAGAAGGGAGAAGTCATTCGTCCATAGCTTCGGGACTCGGATCTCAGGGGACTTGCGACTGGCTGGGGCCTGCAGTTGGAGCTGGAACACATCTTTCTGGTGCTCGTGCTCCCGCTGACGTTCTGCCATGAGGGTCTCATAGGTGGCCCTGTCTCCAACCTGGAGACTCGCTAGGGAAACTTGTATGAGGGGGTCAGGTGGTGGGTAGCCCACTGCGGGACCGACCACTGGTGAATCTCTCTCTGGGGGGCCTAAGTTGGACTCCCCTTCTCTTAGAGTAACGTGGTCTTCCACCTCCTCAACACCATATAGTGCATTGGCCATCTCCTTGGTTTTGGCCCTGGTGCCACTGGCCATCCTTGCACTCTATGGTCAGTGACACCGAACTGCCACCTGATGCACCCACACACCCCTTACAGTATTTGCACTCGGACTGTCTAGTGCTGAGCTGATCTTAAGTGTCTGAGTATGCGTTACACACACACACTATTATCTTGATCCCACCGCTTGCCACCAATGCAAAGAAATTGGCAGCAGGAGGGACCCCACAGAATCCTACCACTGTCGGAACTGATGAATCCACACCCCACCACCTGCCTGACGTCACAATTACGTGAGACGGAGCACGTGGTACGGATCTGTCATTTGCACCATCGTGACATTCCGCACCCCCTCGAGGACGTGTAAGGTCAGATTGGTACAGTTCTACACAGACAATGGGACCTCTGCTTATAAAATATATAATTCCCGGCATGACTATATTCTCAACTACAGCTGGAACTTTTATGCTGAAAGGGGCCCTGCCCACACATTCCCCTGTCATGACCTCACTGTGGGCTTGGCACCACTTCATGGTTTTATTAAGATCTCTAACTTCCACAATAACTCCTCGCTGGTTGATCGCAGAAGTTTCCATGTAATATCACATTTCTTATTACAAATTTACCTTTCTTTAGAGACTAGACATGACATATCTTCCTTCTTGCATCATAGCGCACCCGTACTGTTCTCAGATAAGGAAAAATATGTATATTGTTCCTTAGCTAACCCTGCCACTAAAAATATGTATCCTATCACAATCAGCGTTATAGAAACTCTGATATTCCATATTTCATTTCAGTGCCTACCAGACTGCAGCTTGAATACATGTGCAAATGGAGATGAGCTAAGCTTCAAAGGAATTCTAGGAGCTGTATCCTTTTCACCCAGGTGTCAATTCATCACTCCTGTCTCCATTTTATATGGTGATTAGCCTGAACACTTGGTGGATCCCGCTATTTGCATATGGGCAATTGGGAAGAGTGTAAGCTCTTGCTCCTTTGACAAATGGTAGATAGGGGAGGAGGGAAGAGTGAGTGGGATTTCGGAGGGGGAGAAAGATTCTCAATATTTCTATGACCGTGACATTTCCCATTCTCTTGGGATCTCGAAAATCTAGATTATGAATAACTAGGACATGCTATAATTCAATACAGAGTTATGGGAATACTGTATCTGACACAAAGGGCATGCTGCATGGCTGGGGTCCAAAGGGGGTCTTGCTGTGGCAGCTTCTTGGCTGAGAGCTGCTGTGAGACATTTGTCACTCGCTGCCTCTCTGCCCCCTCCCTTCTTAGCTGCAGAAGTGTCCAGTTACAACTGTATGCTGTAGACCTCTATAATCCCGCCAAACAGGGCACAATGATTGACATGGGGTTAAATTTTCAATATTCTTCTCGAGGCAAAATCACAATAAAAAAAGATGGCATCACTTGCTAACTTCTGTGATCAACCAGTGAGAAGTTATTGCAGAAATTATAGATTTCATAAAACCATGAAGGACAGAGATGAGCCCACGTGAGGTCATCACAGGGGAGTGTGTGGGCAGGGCCACCCCTTCAACATAAAAGATCCAGCTGAATATGGGTCTATACTCATGCCGTGAGATACATATTTGTAAGCACAGGTCCTGCTCCATAACAGTCCATTGGAGCACCTCTCCTCCAGGTAAATTGAATAGTCTCTGATCTGTCTAGTAAGTTCTTCCATTAATACCTTTTATTTTGTGTAACTGTATATGTATTGTACTGTCCCTCTTTGTAAAATCCTTTGTATATTTTTTCATAAACCTTGCCTCCCTTTGGATTAAATATAAAATGTATTAGTCCTGTTTCTTCTGTTCTGTAATCGTTCCTCCCCCGAAGCCATACGCTACCAGAAAGCAGGAGTCCGATCAGGCCTGTATTTAGAACTGATCGGTGGTGGCAGTGAATACTATTAATTGGGTTATCGTGAAGCTGGCAATAATCGTATGGGGGCATATACACATTCAATGCGTTGAAATTCGGAGGCGTGTACGCCATACGCTCACGGCTTGCTTGCCGGTAACTACATAGTGAGTAATCAGGATAGTCTGTGTGTGCAAATCCCTGACAAATTGGTGGCAGCGGTGGGATATTGTAAGATCTCGCCGATGCCTTCCCCCATAGTTCACTATCCAGCTACATCTAATTTTCCTACTTGTCAACTGGGCATTCTGCATATGGGCTGCTTAGATTGCCCTCTTTTGTCCTATTGCAAAAGAGGAGGTGAGAGGGGTGAAGGAATGCTCCTTTACTAGTGGCTTCAGAAATTGCAATATTTTCTATGACACGGTGCAATACCACATTATTATACTATATAGTGAAAATACCAGTTTCCTTCAAAGCTCTGATTCAGATCAGTTCAAATATAGTCGAGACAGGGACCTTCAGCATGCCACCAGCTTTCATTTTAACTCATCGGCCTCATCCCAGAGCGCAAATGGGAGCCAGCGGCATTTAAATGGTTAACAGCTGCAGCCGAAACGAAGCTCTGACTGCGACTGTTAGAGATAAAATGTCAGCTATATAGAAAGGGTTGTCCACTACTCAAACAGCTCTCAATCACAATATTTCCTACATATAAAACAGCTATAATCACCTTTTGTGCTGTTGCTGTTCTACCCAAGTCTGCGCTTAGTCTCCCAGGACTCTAGTGACCTCATATCACGCAGTCAGTAGCCATTTCACTCTCACTTCCTTCAGACGAAAGGGACACCCTAAAGAAGTGTAATCTGCTGCTGCTCTCTGGCTGTCAGTTCTGTTCAAAGGATGAAAGAGTGATGCAGTTGTAGCGCCCAGAGAGTTCGGTCGCTACAGGGGTATTGCACCTTAACCAGAGGTGTGATATTCCACTCCCAGGTAAGGATGGAGTATGGACCAAGGCTCAGTTAGCTGCATACACACACTCCTCATTTCCGGGGGACAGTTCGCAGATGCTCCTGTAGCACCCTGAGGGAAAGAGAAGAGAAAAGATGGGTGTCGCTTGGAGCAGTCTGGAGCGAGCGCACCCGGAGGTAAGAGGTCTAACAAGGAGTAGCGGAGGAGCTCACCCGGAGATGGAGAGAAAGCAGAACAGCACCGGCCCGCTGGCCAGGAGTCTGCTAGAGACCGAGGAAGGAGGGCAGAGCAGCACCGGCCCGCTGGCCAGGAGCCTGCCGGAAGCCGAGCAGAGCAGCACCGACCCGATGGTCAGGAGCCTGCTAGAGTCCACAACCCCGCTAGGTCTAGCGGAGATCCTAGCGCAGCTTCCCCGAGACCGGGAGTGTGCACAAACTGCCCTGGAGGGCCTCGCAAGGAGGATGGCCCGGGTACAGCGTGAGATACTGGCGGAGTGGAGCCGGGAGATAGCCCAGCAAGCAGAGACCAGTCAACGGAGCACGCTACCCTGGAAGAGGAAGCAGACCGCCTCTGAGGATGGCGCGGGAGGACCCAAGGCCGGAGACGGCGCCGAGGAGGGAGCCGAACGCATGGAGGCAGGTAAAGGGGACGCCTATACCCCAAGCCGAGAAACCGCCCACCTGCCCCAGCTCCCCGTCGCAGAGCCCGAAAGTCCCCCTGCTGTGCCCGTAGCCGCCAGGTCACCGCCATGGACTAGGCCCCGACCGGAAGCCGCCGCAGCGACCCCTGTGACGTCACGCGCCCCGACCCGGAGCGTGACAAAGCAGGAATTACCACCAGCCTGGTCGCAAGGCCTAGTACCCCCGGGCGCCGCACCACCAACAGCGCCCCCTACCTCCGCGGAGCCTCCGGCCTGGCCGCAAGGCCAGGTAGCCCAGGGCGCCGCCGTCCTAACGGTGCCCTTCACCTTCCAGGTGCCCCAGGCCTGGCCGCAAGGCCTGGGCAACCCGGGCGCCACCACCACCGCGCCCGCGCCCGCAATACCTAGGGTGCCACACCTGGGGGAGGACCTCTTCGGCCAGCTCACATGGCCGGACGGGCGGCCCTTCATCTGGCCCGAAGGGTACCCTGAGCTGGAGCGGCAGCAAAGACTAGGGCCCTTGTGTGAGCCCCTAATCCCGGCTCCGAAGCCCGTGGCTCGGGTCTCGCCTCCTCTAGCAGAAGCCCAATTCGTGTGGGACCCCACGGGAGAAGATTTGATGGGGTTCACCGGAGAAACTCGGGCAGCCGCAGCTGAACGTACAGAGTGTTGCCGTCAACAGCTGGCAGAGTTTAAGAGAGAACGGGAGGAGAGGCGGGTCAGAGAACAACAGGCCCAAATCCAGAGCGCGGAGCAGAAGAGCCGGACTAGGAGGAACCCCCGTGCAGCGCATTGTCCCCGCACCATCGGGACAGTGATAAAGTTCAACCCGCAGCATGGGTGGGGCTTTATTCGGGACCGTAACAACCGCGGTGACGTTTTTGTGACCCGCAGAGACGTCGAGTCCCACCTGCCGGAAGGTCACAAAGGCCGTGACCTCTACGTCGGAGACGAGGTCACTTCCACCCGGCACAAGTGTGCCAAAGGACCTTACGCCCTCCACGTACACCGCTTGACGGAGGAGGAGTTGCGGTACGGAGAGGAGGAGCCAGAGGACCCGGACGGGTCTGAAGCAACACCGTATCACTAAGAAAAAGCAGGAGGGAGCCGTCGTTGAGGACGGGAGTAGAGACTGTATATAGTTGCCTGTCGGGGCACAGTGAACCGTTACTGCTAAAATAGTCCCCGTTGGGACCAGTGAACTGTTTACCCGTTAACCCCTTCATCCTACAGGCTGAGGACTGTGAGCAGCCATTCCCTTCCCTCTACCTGGCCGAGGACTGAGAGCGGCCAACTTTCAACTTTCCCTGTATATAGTTGCGCTTCCTAAAGCGCCCCCTACCGGTTTTATAGAAAACCAGATTTTTCTAAGAGACTGTCGCACTTTTCCCGGACACACGTTGCACAGTGTCCGGAGGAGGAACCAGAGACAAGAGAAGTCTACGAGAATGTTTATATAAAAAGTTTTATATATATATATAATGTTTATATGTTTTATATGTTCATATAAAAATTTTGTATGTTTTGGTGTTTTATGTCTTACAGCCCGAGGACGTGCTGTGATTTACCAGGGGGGAATGTAGCACCCTGAGGATTCGGCTGCTACAGGGGTATTGCACCTCAACCCAGAGGTGTGATATTCCACTCCCGGGTAAGGAAGGAGTGTGGAACTGAGCTCAGATAGACTGCATGCACTACATACATCCCATTCCAGAGGAGCAGGCCGACGGTACTCCCACTTAGAAATGTGCAGGTACAACCGAGCCTGTTCCTGGCTGGAGTGGGAGGGGGGTGGTACATCCCATGTAGTGTAGGGGCAGATAGGGGGAGCAGTCTGGGTAGTGATAGGAGCTCATTGGGTGCTGGTCACCTGAGCTCACACATAGAGGGATATATAAGGAGGGCACCAACTTAGATCAGGGTCAGACGCTGAGAACAAGTCAGTTGGAGAGGAGAGAGAAGGAAACAGCAGCCCTGGAGAGAGAGAGAGTGGAGCAGAGAAAGACCCAGAGGGGGAAGACTGAAGGGACCCAAGAACCCAAATTAGAGCACCGGGTGAGGAGTCAGCAAGAGGGTACCGGAACCCAAGCTGGTGGGGGCAAAGACATTCCCCAGCCAGAGACCGGAGACCGTGGGCAGTGTCTGTCACGGTCACCCACCACATTCACCCCGAAGGCACACCACATGAAGGGTCAGGGAACCCAGGGCCAAGGGTGTCCCAAAAGAAGGCCCGAGGGAGCTGGACCTAGGTGAATCACTGGTGGGGACGGCTGAAGAAAGGACAGAGGGAGAGCTCAGGGCCACGCTCTGGACTTGTTTGGGGGTTGGCCGGATCCAGGACCTGGTGGACGCAGCACGGCTCGGGTGGTCACTAGCAGCTGGAGTGACCAGTACAACATCAGCAGTAAGTAAACACCCTTAACTGCACAACCCGAGTCTGTCTTCATTGCCGGCTGCATCGCACCACCACAACCCCCATCCTCTGCGCCTGTCCCCTCTGAGGCTATACCCCTCCCATTGGGGGTTATCTCACCAAGCTGCGCACCCACCATCAGCCTCAGCGGACCCTGCAGCAGCGGCGGCCACAGTGACCGCATCACAACGGGTGGCGTAGTCGACACAAAAGAACTTTAGTAACATCTGTAAAGCTGCCACATAACACTTAGCTTGACGCCCTGGGCACGGGACTGGGTCACAGCCGCTCGGAGACTACAACCCCCCATCTGATCCGGTGCCGGGTATTCCCCTCAAAAAGGAATATGTCCCAGGGGGCGCGTCACTCCCATTTATTGCAGGCACAACTGACCATGTCCCTGGCTGGAGTGGGGAGGGGGGAGAGAACCCGGTGATGCAGGAGCAGAAGGGGACGGTTTCTGGAGCATAGGAAGGAGCTCATTGGTTGCAGGTCACCTGAGCTCAGACACAGTGAAGCAGATAAAAGGTGGGGGCCATCTTAGGAGAGTGTTCAGTCGGTTAGTTCAGAGAGGGAAGAAGTTCAGCCAGAGAGGGCTGACAGGGAGCTGAGGCTCAGCTTGGGCTCAGCTCCACGAGGCAGGCCTAGAGAAGAGGCCGGGGCCAGGAAGGAGAAGAGGAGAAGGAGAAGGAAGGAAGAAAGGTGGAGAGAAAGAGGAGTAGAAAGGCTCCAGAAACAAGAAGGCAGAAGGGACCCTGAGAGAGAGAACTACATAACCGGACACTGGGATCCGTGGCTGTCAGGGTTGCAAGCCCGGCAGCAGATAACCTACCTGCGAGGGATTTTAGATCCCTGGGCCTGAGAAGCCTGGAGGCTCCGCCACACAGAGGGACTGGTACAGCACAGAGAAGCAACAGGTACCTAAGGCCCGAGTCGCAAGCCATACAGGCGTAGTACACGGCCAGCTCAGGGACGTGGGCTATCACACCACTAAAGGGGGAGATAGTCAGCAAGGGCAGAGAGAACGGTAGGCCTACCCACTCACCCTGACCAGTGGGGCTCGCCTGAATGTTCTCAGACACCCAGGCCCATTCCTACCCTGTACTCCTGTTGGGTCATAAGTACCACCTACAATAAAGACCCTGGACTGTTTGAAGTAGACTCTGGACCTTTATTATTGCGGCCTGCACCATCACCCCCAGCATCCTATTACCTGCTCTGAGGCTACACTCTTCCCGTGGGGAGTTATCCTATCCCTGTGCTGCATATCTACATCAGCCTCAGCGGTCTGCCTTGCAGCGGCGGTCCTCCCTGACCGCAATCCACGGGTGGCGTAG
Organism: Phyllobates terribilis; assembly: GCF_046119375.1. Taxonomy (NCBI): domain Eukaryota; kingdom Metazoa; phylum Chordata; class Amphibia; order Anura; family Dendrobatidae; genus Phyllobates; species Phyllobates terribilis. The sequence goes on along the minus strand of NW_027363222.1, from coordinate 646,560 downwards.
TCTGACATTCAAAACCCTACAAATAGATTGTCACAACATTTGGTCTGACCACCCTGAGCCACGGGATCAGGTTGCCACTACTACCCCCATCATCACACTGAAGCCCGGTTCCAAGTGCCCCACGGCCCAGGGGGTGAGTCACAGTCACTGATTGGCTGCAGGGATCCTATGATTAGTCATGCATGTGACTCGCCCCCTGAGCCGTGGGGTACCCGGAACTAGGCCTTCTAGTGTACGGTGCTGATGGGGGTAGTAGTGGCAACCCGATCCTGTGGCTCAGGGTGGTCAGACCAAATGCTGTGGCAGTCTATTTATAGTTTTGTGAATGTCCGACTACGCCACCCGTGGATTGCGGTCAGAGATAACCGCCGCTGCGAGGCAGACCGCTGAGGCTGGTATTAGTGTGCAGCACAGGGATAGGATAACTCCCCATGGGAAAAGTGTAGCCTCAGGGCAGTGAAAGTGAATGCTGGGGGTGATGGTGCAGGCGCAGCATAAATCACACAGAGTCCAATGATGCAGTCCAGGGTGTTTTACTCACAGTTGATATCCAAGTCACTTCTGTCAGCAAGGACTGCCCGAGCCGTGCTGTGTCCACCAGGTGAGGAGCTCGGTCAACCCCCAGGCAATTCAGGAGTATGGCACAGGACCCCCTTCTGTCCTTTCTCTGGCCTCTCGTGCCCCACCAGTGTCCTGACTTCTGTCCGGCTACCGCGGACCGTGTCGGGTAAGCATTGGCCTTCACTTCCCGCTATCCTATATGGTGCCTCCCTAGCAGGTTTAGCAGGGGGTCGCACCAATAAATGGTCACAACCTCCGGTTCTTGGCTGAGGGTAGATTCGCCTCCACCAACTTAGGGATCCGGTACCTTTCCACGGCCTGACCCTTTCACCCGGTATAATGGGGTTTGCAATGGTTGCTGGCCGTTCTGCACTCTTAGCATCCCTCCTGCCTTCTTGTTTCTGGAACCCTTCCACTCCTCTGTCTCTTCTCCTTCCTTCCTTCTTCTCTTCTTCTCTCTGGCCCCGGCCTTCTCTCTAGGCCTGCCTCATGGAGCTGAGCTCAGGCTGAGCTGCTGCTCCCTGTCAGCTCTCTCTCTTACTACTCCTACTATTCTCCTAGACTTGAGATGGCTCCCACCTTATATCTGCTTCTCTGTGCTGAGCTCAGGTGACCTGCACCCAATGCGCTCCTTCCTATGCTCCAGAAACCGTCCCCTTCTGCTCCTACACCACTGGGTTCTCTACCCCCTCCCCACTCCAGCCAGGGACATGGTCAGTTGTGCCTGCAAAAATGGGAGCACCATCGAGCTTTCCCCCGGAAATGGGGAGTGTGCGTGTGCAGCTAACTGAGCCCTGGTCCACACTCCATCCTTACCTGGGAGTGGAATATCACACCTCTGGTTGAGGTGCAATACCCCTGTAGCAACCGAACCCTCGGGGTGCTACACATGCCCCAGGAGACCAGACACAGACATCACTGGAATGGCGTTGGCTGCAGGGTTCCCGTGATATGTCATGCATGCTCCAGGAGACCAGACACAGACATCACTGGAATGGCGTCGGCTGCAGGGTTCCCGTGATATGTCATGCATGCTCCAGGAGACCAGACAGACATCACTGGAATGGCGTCGGCTGCAGGGTTCCCGTGATATGTCATGCATGCTCCAGGAGACCAGACGCCGACATCACTGGAATGGCGTCGGCTGCAGGGTTCCCGTGATATGTCATGCATGCTCCAGGAGACCAGACGCCGACATCACTGGAATGGCGCCCGCACCAGAGGAGAGCATAGCTGCTATTTCACATGATTGAAACCGTAATTAAGAAGGGGTTGTCTGAGTAATGGACAACCCCTTTATTTCAGTCTGCATCAGACACGTGTGGAAGGAGTTCAGCTCCTGAGCCGCCTCCACATGCGTTCACCTCAGCGCGGACGTACAGTTACGCCCATATATGCAAAGGGGTCAAATTCATATAAAACATTAAGTGTTATTCTGAATTTATCTGCCTTTCATTCATTTCTAACAGTAAATCCTCATAGTAGTTGGTGCTCAGTTTTTCAGATTCAGAGCTCCAAATTTTCATAAGCAAAATTAAAGGGGAGGCATCATAAAAAAAGTTTTCTTTAAATGCATTCAAAAAAGTTGGCGATATTTTCCCATATCAAAATTTATATTTAAAATTAGAAATCTTAGAATTTTTTACACTGACCCCTGAGGCTATTCTATGTTCATATGTCCTGTTCTTTCAGGAAATCTACATTAACAGCAATAAACTCACTTAGACACTATGGGCCTCATTCAAAGCCAGAATACTAGTGTAAAAAGCTTTGAAAAGTCACAAAGTTTTAGCGCAACTCGAAGCTGGGCTGAAATTGTGACTTTTTAGCGTTCACACTCCATTTTCACCCAGCCCTGATAAAGTGGCACCAGCAAAATTTTATAAGCTGTGGCATTCTCTGTGCGACATATCTTACTCCAGTCACTGACTGGAGTAAGATTATTGGCAAGGCACACATGGAGACACACAAGGCGCTCGCTAGTTCTCTGATCGTCCTGATTCATTGACCTCTGCATGACTCTAGCACACCGACCTCATCAAGATTAGCATGAACACCACTGGTCGGAAGTCAGGGCCTCTGTTTTGCATTGAAGCGTCCAATGAGCTTGTACAAAGATCATTGGGTGAAGGGGAGTAAGGTCAGGTGTGACATCAACTGTGATTGGTGGAACCTGCGTTATCAGCTGTATGTTACCGGTCATTGTAATCCGGCCTCTGATAAAAAGCTTTGCTGAAAATTCTTCCTGAAAGGACAGAAGTAAATGTCTAAAATAGCCCTGGTGGCCAGTGTGAAAACTGCAAGATTGTGAGAAGAAAGTATGAAAACATGAAAAAAAACACACGGAAAACAAACTAATTTAAACATTTTCTGATGACTAGATCTGAGCGAATCCATTCAACGGGAATCAAATTCATGTTGAATTTTTGTGCCTAAAATGAATGTCACCTTTTGAGACATTGCAGAAGATTGCATCAGTCAGAGAAGACGGGCTTTCCCAGAATGCCTTGCTGCCATCATATTAGGTCTCATCTGCATTGCACGCACGAGTTGTAGCAGTTTTAATGGATAGAACGTGTACTCAATGTATGGTGCTATTCACACACCAGTGTTTTTTTACACACCCCTTGTGTCCATACAGAACACACAGAGCCATGTCCATTTTTTTTCCGGCAGCACGGATGACACGGAGGTCCAATAGTGGTCTATGGGTCTGTCAGTGTGCCATCAGTGTCCTGTACAAGTTTAACATTGTATAGGAGAAGCTTTGTAATTTCTTTATCCATCGGTGAAAAACACTGATCGAAAACTGAGGACACCGGTACCATTTTTTCACGTACAGGTTTAAACCCTGCACATGTGAATGAGGCCTAACATAGTATAGCTCAGACAATTAAGAAGGACTATTATAGCAAGTATAAAAGCAGAAGCAGGAAAGGAAGCAGCCATTTTGTGGTGAACCTGGATAGAGAAAAGTACATCACAGCTCACAGCCTAGCCATAGAAATAGGGATAGAAAGCCATGAAACATGATAGAAAACAGACAGAGAGAGAGGGCGACATCAATGCAGTGAAGGGGATTAGTGTGTTAAGGAAAAAAGGGAATGGCGTCATACATGTTTTTCAGGGCAAGTAGAGGCTTTGGAAGACATTTGCAGAGAATGGAATTTCCTGGGAAAACTCTGCAAATGTAAGTTTCAAAAGTCTTGCTCATCTTTACTGATCGGTCATTATCCATTGGTGGCAGTTTTACCTATAGTATGTTCCCCTCCATACAGGGCAGTAACTCCCCTGTGGGCCTCATTGTTCCAGTTACCTTACACATCTTCCTTCCGTGTAGTGCACATTCCCATCATCTTCATGCTTTCCCATCCTGCACAGCCGGCTGCAGCGGAGGAGGATCAGGACAAATTCCTATCCTCCTCCTTGAGGGATAAGAGGGAATGTGGAGCCATCACCCTGCTCCATGCTGCTCTGCTCCTCCAAGCTAATTACTCTAAAGGCAAACCTGTGACTGAGCTTTATATTAACTCTTCTCCTCCCGCCTTCTGGATGCTACATAGCTAATCTGTTGGGTTAACCCTGTAGTGTGTAAAGTGCTGAATTATACAACAGTGATATGTCTTCTACTCACAAAAATGGTGTAAGTGTGATGAGTGTTTTTGATCAGTTTCATCACAGTTTGGTCAGGGTTCATTAGCTTTTCTCAGCTGAAAATAAAACTGATGAATGTTTCTCCCCCTTCTCATAACCAACAGTCCATTTCATGACTGGCACACAGATGACATCCAAATGCTGTCCACATTTTTTGCGGCCTAATAGACTTGCATTGGTGATACTGTATATAATTTTGTGTGGACCACTTAGGCCTCATTCAGACATCAGGTTTTTTCATGTACGAGAAAAATGGAGCGAGTTTAATCAGTGATTTTTACCTTAGGTTGGTCAGAATTACATCAGTACTTTTCCCATCGGTCAGTCAAACACGGACAAACTTCATCCGAGTTCTGGCCCATCTTTTAACAGACCCGGACACTTTCATTGATGAATTTGATCTGACACTTGAATCAATATAAAACATATCTCAATGAAAAATCATGGGCATGTGAGCATCCCCATAGACTGTCATAGGTACACATGCTACCTGTGAAAAAAATAAAAAATAGCACAGAAACTAACAGGTGAATGAGCCCCAAGACTGTGAAAATACACTGGCATGTAAACAGGCCCATAGACATGGGTGTACATAGAAATCATGGGATCCCATAGCAGAAGTGCTAGTTGCCCCCCACCCAACAAAAAAAATAACATTCGACGGGGTCACAGAAGAGCATATCTCACAGCTTTCCAGCCTTTAGAAAGTAATTTTCCTCCTACTGAAGCCCCAGATTCCTCTTTCATTGCATGTTTAAAGTATGATACCAACAAAAGTGCCCAACAAACACAGTATGTGAATTCTTTCACAGTACCCTGGACATGCACATAATGATGACCCTACTGTACTCGACTTCAACTCCCCCGGCAAAGTATGGTGACCGTGACACAGTGTGATCCCCCAGCTTTGGCCCCCACACAGCCCTCTATAAAGTATAATAGGTCATCATACAGTATAATGGCCCCACACCTCGCCATGCTGTATAATGGCCCCCACTAGCTCTCCAAACAGTACAACCAAACAGTGCAATGACCCTCACGGCCCTCCACATGGTATGATGGTCCCCACTCAAACCTTCACACTGTATAATTGCTTGCATACAGTATATTGGCCCTCACATAGCCCTCCACAAAGTATAAAGGCTCCCACATAGCCCTCGAAATATTATAATAGCCCCCACATAGCCCTCTATATACTATAATGGGCCCCATATTCCTCCATATTGTATAATGCAAAATCATAATCTTTTATATAGTGTGCTGAACCCTATAGTCCTCGATATAGTATCATGCACTCCCCATAGTCTTCCATATAGTATAATGCACTCCCCATAGTCCTGCATATAGTATAATGCAATCCACATAGTCCTCCATACAGTATAATGCACCCCATATTCCTCCATATACTATAATGCACTTCCCATAATCCTCCATATAGTATAATGCACTCCCCATTGTTCTCCATATAGCATAATGCACTCTCCATAGTCCTCCATATAGCATAATGCACTCCTCCATATAGTAAAATGCACTCCTCATAGTGCTCCATACAGTAAGATGCACTCCTCATAGTCCTCCATATAGTATAATACACTCCCCATAGTCCTCCATACAGTATATGGCACTGCCGATAGTCCTCCATGTAGTATAATGCACTCCCCATAATCCGCCATATAGTATAATGCACTCCCATAGTCCTCCATATAGTATAACACACTCCCCATAGTCCTCCATATAGTATAATGCACTCCCCATGGTCCTATATAGTCCATACAGTATAATGCACTCCTCATAGTCCTCTATACAGTACTATGACCACCACAATGTGTTCATTGATTTAAAAAAAAAATACTCACCTCTCCTCCATGTTCTCCGCTGCTCAGGTCTATGCAGCAAGCATTCTGAAGTGCCTGCACATCTCAGGGCAGTGGATGCCATGTAATGATGTCATAGGGCCCGCTGTACTGAGACGTCAGATGCTGAGGAAGAATGACGAAGTAGGAAGTCACAGGCCCCATAGTACTCGCGTGGCCTATGTTCCAACAGTGAGCTTTTGGTTTGCTTTTGACACTAATTATTTTCTGTGGCAAAAACTGAGTGTTTTACAATTCAAGCAAAGTGGATGGAATTTATAGAAACCTCATGGCCACTGTGCTTTAATTTTATTCAGCGTAAACTGAGCTGCGGTGTGTGTATCAAATCCACATCATGTCAATTTCTCTTGTGAGTATGCTGAGTTTTATGTGTGGATTTTCCCCATAGATTTTCATTAGATGCCGAAAATCTGCAGGTAAAAACGCACATACATAGTCCTGCATATAGTATAGTGCAATCCACATAGTCCTCCATACTGTATAATGCACTCCACATAGACCTCTATATAGTATAATGCACCCCATATTCCGCCATATAGTATAATGCACTCCCCATAGTCCTCCACATAGTATAATGCACTCCCATAGTCCTCCACGTAGTGTAATGCACTCCCCATAGTCCTCAATGTAGTATAATGCACTTCCATAGTCCTCCATATTGTATAATGCACTACCCATAGCCCTCCATACAGTATAATGCACTACCCATAGTCCTCCATATAGTATAATACACTCCCCATAGTCCTCCATATAGTATAATGCACCTCCATCGTCCTCCATACAGTATAATGAATTCCCCATGGTCCTCTATACATTACTATGACTACCAAAATGTGCTCATTGATTTAAAAAAAAAAAATACTCACCTCTCCTCCTTGTTCCCCGCTGCTCCGGTCTATGCAGCAAGCATTCTGAAGCGCCTGCACATCTCAGGGCAGTGGGTGCCATGTAGTGATGTCATCAGGCCCGCTGTGCTGAGACGTCAGACGCTGAGGAAGAATGATAGAGGAGGAAGTCACAGGCCCCATAGTACTCTTGTGGGTTATGTTCCCACAATGAGCTTTCGGTTTGTTTTTGACAATATTTATTTGCTGTGGCAAAAACAGAGTGTTTTGCAGTTCAAGCAAAGTGGATGGGATTTTATAGAAACCTCATGGCCACTGTGCTTTAAAGGGGTTGTCCACTACTTTCACATTGATGCCATATCCATAGGATAGGGCATCAATTTATGTTTGCCCGGGGTCCCGCACACAGCACCCCCGCCATCAGCTGTTATCGGTGCCGGCGGTGGCCGCCGGCCGGAAGTGCTTACCTTCCGGTGACTCGTCGCCATGTTGTAGTGGTCGGCACTTGTTAGTGCACATCAAACTGCCACTCAATTGAATGGGAGGCGGATGTGCAGTACCCCGCGGCGGCCACTACAGATGGATGGCCAAACACCGCAGGCAAGTACTTCCGGCCGGTGGCCGCCGCCGCCAGCACCGATAACTTCTGATCGGCAGGGGTGCTGCGTGCAGGACCCCGGCCGATCATACATTGATGCCCTATCTTATGGATATGACTCGCCCCCTGGGCCGTGGGTTACCCGGAACCGGGCAATAGGGCAATAATGGGGGTAGTAGTGGCAACCCGGTCCATGGCTCAGGGTGGTCATACCAAATGTTGTGGCAGTCTATTTGTAGGGTTTTAAATGTCCGACTACGCCACCCGTGGATTGCGGTCAGGGTTAACCGCCGCTGCAGTGCAGACCGCTGGGGCAGATGTAGGTGTGCAGCACTAAGTAGTATAACTCCGCACGGGAGGAGTGTGGCCCCAGGGCAGTATATAGATGGATGATGGAGGGGATGATTCTGACCGCAATAGCCAGGAAACGGAGGCCTCTTAAACAGTTCAGGGTCTTTATTAGAACAGGTGAGACGACCCAAAAACAGTCCCGGCTAGGAGGGGGCCTGGATGTCTGAGAACAAGTGGGAAGCTGGCCCTGGTCAGGGTGAGGGTGAAGGCCTACCATGCTCTCTGCGCTCTTTCTGGCTATTTCCCTCCTTGTGGTGTAACAGCCCACGTTCCTGAGCTCACCGTGTCTTCTCGCCCGTATGGCTTGCAACTTGGGTCCCTTTCTACTCTTGGCCTGGTGCAGCTTTGCTGGTCCCTTCTGCTGTGGCGGAACCTCCGGGCTTCTTAGGCCAAGGAACATACAGTCCCCTGCGGGCTGGTTATTTGCTGTAGGACTTGGATTCCTAACAGCCTCGGACACCAAGTCCGGTAGATCAGTTTCTCTCTCAGCCAGGACAGGCTCTCCTCGCCTTCCGTCCCTGGCTCGTGGCTCCTCTACTGCCACACGACCTCCTCAGCTTCAGCTGAACTGGCTCTCCCTTCTCTGGGACACCTCTCACTCCAGAGACAGGTCGTCCAGAACTCTCTAACCCTGCCCCCAGTTCCAGCTTTTATAGGGTCAGCCTGCTCCCCCTACTGACTTGGGACAGGAGGTGCTGCATGCTAATGGTCCCTGACCAGAGAACCTCCCCCTTGCTCTCAGACACAGCTTTATTATACATTTGTGGCATCCAGGCCAGGGTGACACATTCCCCCCTAGTAAAACTTAGTACTCCGGGACTAACAGGAAACACAAATATAGGTTATAAACAACAACATAACATATGTACAAGTGCATTTTGTCCTTAAGGAAACGGCGCTTCCGCGACCGGGTGTCCATTTCACCCAACAAGGCGAAGTCTTTGAGCGATGTGGGGACCTGTCCAAAGCAAACCCCAAACGTTGGGCGTGGCTGCAAGGCAAAACTACCTACTTTGGACCACACGGGGCCACGCCAGACAGGTTTTTCTTCCGTGGCCGTCTTCGCAAGAGGCACCAACTGCAACTATCTACATGATAGTTCCGGTTATTCATCGTCCATAACCTGTCAGTCCATGAGCTAGAAAAACTAGAAAAACATAATTAATAACCAGGGTACAACATAACACATTAAATACATACATTATCCACTTAGATCTTCCAGCGAGCTGGCATTTGCCCCTTAGTGCTTCGGGTTGACCTACGTAACCCACTGTCTGGTGGTGGTCTAACCTGGTTTTTCTCACTAGCGCTCGGGGTGCAGTCACTGGCTAAACTTACAGGCAGGGCAGGCAGCTGTCTGCGGGTCCTCTGGCTTACCGCAGGCATGGCAGGCTCACTGTCAGCAGAGGGTTGACTCTCCTGGGCTGCTGGTACAGGCCCTTCTGCCTCTGGAACTGCTTGTTCTTCTCCACCTTCCTGCTCTGGTGTAGGTTGTTGCTGAGCCGGTTGCAGGAAATGCAGGACGGGTACCACTATGGCACCGTTTATTCGAGTCCAGGACTGAGGGAATTCTCCGAGAATGGTGCTGATCATTTCTTCCTTGTCCTCTGCGGGTTCAAGGTCACTTTGATCCTCTTCTGCACTACGGAGTTGCTCGGGGCACATTTTTAGGTGGTCTCTGGAGACGGTACTAGTGGTTTCTCCTCCATCCTTAGTGACCACGCACACCTTCGGGTTGTCGTGATCAGACTGCAGTACTGTGTAGGGTTCCCTTTCCCACTGGTCATCCAGCTTATGTAGCCTTCTCTTTCGCTTCAGAACCTGCTCACCAGGTTCCAGGGGACAAGCAGGGACGTGTTGGTTGAAGAGCCTCTCTTGCTTTTGTCTCGCCTGGGCCAGGCTCTTCTCCACACTCTCCTGTACCTTCTTGTACTGCAGTCGCCTTTCCGTATCCCAGTCCGCATCTGGGGAGGTGTCCTTGGGTGTTAGGACTCCCATCTCCAGGTCTATGGGCAGCTTACCTGGTCTGGCTCTCATCAGGTAAGCCGGGGTGCAGTTTGTAGCATTCACCGGGATATGGTTGTATAAGTCTATCAGGTCCGGCAGTTTTTCTGGCCACAGGCTGCATTCCTCCAGGGGCAACGTCTTCATGAGATCAATGACTATATTGTTCATTTTCTCATACATCCCTTTGGTTTGTGGGTGGTAAGGCGTTGTCCGAATCTTCTTACAGCCATAGAGGTTGCAGAACTCTTGGAAGATTTTGGCCTCGAATCCAGGACCTTGGTCTGTCAGGACCTGTTCTGGATACCCGTGTGGGTGGCAGAAGGTTTGCTGGAAGGCTCTGGCCGCCGTTTGAGCTGTCAAGTCTTTTACCGGGACCACCACTAGAAATCGGGAATAGTGGTCCATGATTGTCAGGGCATAAACGTATCCTGACCGGCTTGGAGCCAATTTGACGTGGTCCAGAGCTACCAGATCAAGAGGCTGCTTGGTGACGATGGGCCTCAAGGGTGTCTTCTGGCTGGTGCGGTCCTTCCTCCTTAGATTACAAGGGCCACAGTCTCTGCACCACTTCTCTACAGCCCCTCTCATGCTGATCCAGAAGAACCGTCCTCTTAGCAGGAACTCCAGTTTCTTCCAGCCGAAGTGCCCCGCTCTGTCATGGTAAGCCTCCAGGACCATAGCTGCATCTCGCCTTGGGACGACTTGCCAGGTCAGCTCGTGCGTCCGGTGGTTGACGAGTCTTCTGCACAGCTTACCTTCATAGAGGAACAGCCTGCTCTTCTCTTTCCATAGCTGCTTGGCTTCCTTTGGGGCATCCGGATCTAGACGGACGTCTTCTCGGGTCAGCAGGTCTTTCACCATGCGGACTGCAGGGTCACTATCTTGGGTCTTGGCCCAGCTGTGGTGAGGTAAGGGATTGATCATGATGGTTGTTAAGTCTTCCTCCTTCACGCGGTGGGAATATTGAGTGGCCCCATACCGGTGGAATGCAGGGAGCTGTTATGAACTGCTACAAACACTAAGGAAAGAAAGGAAAACTGTCCCTACCATAGGACTAAGCTGATTCCCTACGATGCAGCGGGGGACCTGTTCCTTGTGAACAGACCCGCCTAAGTCCCCGGCTAGTCCGAACGCTGACCTATAGATATAAGGGAGGGGTCCCTACAAGAACTAAGGACTGGGATATAGTTGGACACCTCCTAGCAGAAATTGTAGCAGAGCAAAGACAAACAAACAAACAGAAGTACTAGTGGTCAAAAGACCAAGCAAACTACAGAGTAAGGTACAAGGCACCTGGCTAGCTTAAGAGTAAATGTAACACTGAAGTCCTGCAAGGCCAGGAGGGCGGAGCTGGATTATATAGGCAAAAAGTCATGTGACCAGCAAAATAGAAAAAACTAACAGGAGAGTTCTAACAGTACCCCCTCTTCAATGAGGATCCTCCGGATCCTCCAGGCCCAGGTCTATCAGGAAACCTCCTGTGAAACGCTCCGACAAGTCTAGGAGCAGAGACATCATCCGCCCTTACCCAGGAGTTATCCTCGGGACCGAAACCCTTCCAAGCGACGAGATACTGCAATCTCCCTCTATGCCATCTAGAATTAAGAATGCGAGAAATTTCATATTCACCTTCTTCCTCCACCGGAGGAACAGAGACAGTGGCGTCCCTATCAGAAACATCAGCTTTTTTCAATAAGGAAACATGAAACACCGGATTAATCTTCCAGGAGGTAGGAACCTCCAACCTAACAGCAGATTGGTTAACTACCTGAAGCACCTTAAACGGACCTACAAACTTCGGGCCCAATTTCTTAGAAGGAATCCTCAACCGCAGATTCCTAGAGGACAACCAAACCATGTCACCAACAGTAAACAAAACCTCTTGACGTTTCCTGTCAAAGTACCTCTTGGATTTTTTGTTGGCCTCTTGAAGGTTACGACGTACATCAGTCCAAACTCTCTCCAAATCATCGGAAAAATTCTCCTCCTCCGGCACAGCCGATACCAATTTGGAGAATGACCCAAACGACGGATGTCTCCCAGTACAACAAAAAAAAGGAGAACACCCAGCAGAAGAGGATGTATGGTTGTTAAGAGCAAATTCAGCCAGTGGCAGAAACTCAGACCACCCCTCTTGATTGTCAGCCACAAAACAACGCAAAAACTGTTCAACATCCTGGTTCTTTCTTTCTGTCTGTCCATTAGACTCAGGATGATAACCAGACGAAAATGACAAATGGACTCCCAACCTGTCACAAAAGGCACGCCAAAAACGAGCCACGAACTGAGGTCCCCTATCGGAAACAATGTCGGAAGGAACGCCATGGAGCCTGACAATTTCTTTAACAAAAGCCTTAGCGAGTGTCCTGGCGAAGGGCAGTTTGATGAAGGGAACCAAGTGACACATCTTGCTAAAACGGTCCACGACCACCCAGATAACAGTGAAACCCTCAGAGGCAGGAAGGTCAGTAATAAAATCCATAGCAAGATGCGTCCAAGGAGCACTAGGAACCTCCAGAGGGCAAAGCAACCCCGCAGCAGGAGCATGTGAAGACTTAGATCTAGCACACACAGTACATTGACGCACCCACTTAATGACTTCCTTCTGCCACCCAGGCCACCAAAAACTGCGACCTACAAGTCTCTTAGTCTCCGAAATTCCTGGATGACCTGCCAACCGAGACTTATGACACTCCACAAACAAATCTCTCATAAAGTTCCAAGGCACAAACAACCTTCCATGGGGAGTGTTAGATGGGGCATACTCCTGGGCTTTCAGAATCCCATCTTCCAAAACGGAGTCCAATGCTGCTATCACAACACCTTCCTGTAAAATGCTCTCCTCCTCCTCGCTACCAACCATGGGAGAAAAACTGAGAGATAAAGCATCAGCTTTTACATTCTTGGTACACGGGATGTAAGTAACAGAAAAATTAAACCGCGAAAAAAAAAGTGCCCACCTAGCTTGACGGGCATTCAAGCGCTTGGCAGCATCAAGATAGATCAGATTCTTACGATCAGTAAAAACCTGAATGGTAAATTTAGCACCTTCCAAGAGATGACGCCAATGTTCAAATGCGAGTTTAATCGCCAGCAATTCCCGATTACCGACATCGGAATTAAGTTCGGTCTCAGAAAATTTTTTTGAAAAAAAAGGCACAGGGATGTACTCCATCCTTGTTTTCCTGAGACAAAACAGCACCGACCCCCACCGAAGAAGCATCAACCTCGACCAAAAAAGGCTTGGTCTCATCAGGCTGCATAAGGATGGGGGCAGAACTGAACCTCTCCTTGAGATACACAAAAGCTTCAATGGCCTCAGTAGTCCACTGAACCGTATTCGCACCTTTCCTGGTGAGATCGGTCAGCGGCTTAACAATTATAGAAAAATTCTTAATGAATTTTCTGCAATAATTGGCGAAACCCAAAAATCTCTGTATTGGTTTCAAACTAATAGGCCTAGGCCATTCCTGCACCGCCTGAACCTTCACCGGATCCATCTCAAAGCCCTCACTGGAGATAATGTAGCCCAAAAAACTAATTCTCTGCACAGCGAACTCACATTTCTCCAGCTTAGCAAAAAGTGAATTGTCGCTTAACAACTGCAATACCTCACGTGCGCTCTGCCAATGAGACTCCAGATCCGGCGCAAAAATCAAAATGTCATCCAAATACAACACCACATTCTTACCGATCAACGGTCTTAGGATGTCATTAATAAGGTTCTGAAAAAAAGCTGGTGCGTTGGTAAGACCAAAGGGCATAACCAGATTCTCAAAATGACCCACTGGAGTGTTAAAAGCAGTTTTCCACTCATCACCTTCCTTCATACGTAACAAATTGTATGCCCCCCGGAGATCAATCTTAGAGAACCACTTGGCCCCCACTAACTGGTTGAACAAGTCAGGAATTAATGGCAGTGGGTAGGAATTGCGTACTGTAATTTTATTAATTTCGCGAAAGTCCAGACATGGACTTAAACCGCCGTCCTTTTTTTTTCCAAAAAAAAATCCAACAACCACAGGTGACTTAGAAGGTCTAATGTGACCGGCGGCCAAGCTTGTCTGTATGTATTCCTCCAAGGCCTTTCTCTCAGGGATAGTAAGATTAAATAAGCGACTCTTGGGAAGAGTTGCTCCAGGGACAAACTCAATAGTACAATCATAGTCCCTATGAGGAGGCAAAACTTGCAACTCCTCCTCTGAAAAAACCTTCCAAAAATCCTGAATAGGTACAGGTAATTCCCCTCTTTCCACAGCAGCAATGCGACCGTTACAACATCTATCATAACACTTAGGACTCCAAGACTTAATTTCATTGGTAGACCAGTCCAGTACAGGATTGTGCAATTTTAACCAAGGTAACCCCAAAACCACTGGAGCAGGCAAATTATTTAACCGGTTCCCGACCGCCCACTGTAGATAAACGTCGGCGCTTGCTGGGCTCTGTGCAGCGCCGACGTTTAAAAACGGTGGGTGGTCTCGCAGCGCTCAGGACCCCCAGGGTCCTGCAAGCGCTGCGATTCCGGTGCAGAGCGTTAGCTCTGACAGGGGACATCATCGGGACCTGATTGGATCAGGTCCCAGTGATGTTAACCCTTTGCTATGTTCTATATGCCGCGATCTATAGTGATCGCGGCATATAGAAGATAGACAGAGGAGAGGGGGTCGTCTTACTTACCTCTCCGACGACCCCTGATACCTTCCAGGACCTGGGGTAGCTATGGCAGCTGGAGGTCACATGACCACCTCCAGATCTGCCATATATGGTGTCCTGCCTGGCTCAGCCTGCAGCTGAAGCCTGGCAGGAGACACGGTGTGAAACAGTCAGCAAAGATCTCATGTAATGTAATACATGTCTATTACATTACATGAGATCAGTGATCAGAAAAATAAAAATTAATGTCCCATACAAGGACTAAGTAAAAATGTAAAAAAAAAGTTAAAAAAAAGTTTTTAAACTGTTTAAAAAAAATCACAAAATAAATAAAAAATAAATAAAATATTAAACCAATAAATCCGTATATTTTTACAAAACCAAAAAAAGTACACATATTTGGTATCACCGCGTCCGAAACAACCCAAGCTATAAAAGTGTCACACTAATTAACTCCTTCTGTGCACACCGTAATAAAAATAAATAAAAAACGTGGCAAAAAAATATGCTTTTTCATCATATCGCCAAACAAAAAGTGGAAAAAAATGCGATCAAAAAGCAAAATAGAAATAAAAATGGTACCGCTGAAAACGTCATCTTGTTCCGCAAAAAAAAAGCCGCCATACAGCTCCATCAGCCGAAAAATAAAAAAGTTATAGCGCTCAGAATAAAGCATAAAATTGTTTTATTGTGTAAAAGCGCCAAAAAATAAAAAAAATACAGTAAGTGTAGCATCGCTGTAAATGTACTGACCCGAAGAATAACGCTGCCTGATCACTTTTACCACACGCAGAACGGCATAAAAAAAAACCCTCAAAAAACAATTCCTGAATTGTTGGTTTTTGTTAATTTTACCTCCCAAAAAACGGAATAGAAAGCGATCAAAAAATGTCACGTACCCAAAAATGGTACCAATAAAAATGTCAACTCGTCCCGCAAAAAACAAGCCATCACATGACTCTGTCAGCCAAAATATGGAAAAATTATAGCTCTCAAAATAGGTGATGCAAAAACTAGATTTTGCAAAAAAAAGCGTCTTTTAGTCTGTGACAGCTGTCAATCATAAAAACCCGATATGATTCTGGTATCGCTGTAATCACACCGACCCGAAGAATAAAGTAATCTAATCAGTTATATCACACGAGGAAAGGAGTAAAAAATAAATAAAACCAATTCTTCACCGGCTACTGATTTGTTTATTATGTCTCCCAAAGATCGCAGTAAGGCTCTGCCCACATTTATCCTGCGCTCTGCGCTGAGCGCTTACACAAGAGTTTCCGTGTAAATCTCTGAAATACGTGATTCAGACAAAACCCATGACGGAAGATTCCCTCTAATGAGGCAGATATAGGCCACTGTGGATGCCGTCTGGCCTGGGATCCCACGGTGTCATTTGTTTTAGGCGTGCATAAAAGTGCGGTTGGCCACAGTTTTGTGCACTTCTGAAAAAAAGGACACCGCTAAACAGAGGCCAGACGGAGTCCAGAGTAACTCTGCTGCCTCATTATAGTGAATGGATCCCGCAGGGGTTTCATCTGAATTACATCACTTGGAAATTTAGATGGAAACCCCGATGTAAGTGCTCAGCCTAGAGCGCCGGATAAATGTTACGTAAAATGTTCCCAATAAAAGCTTCAACTCAGTCCTCAAAAAAAGCTAGTCCCCACTCAGGTCCGTCATCTGTTAAAAATATAAGGGACTTCCAAGTTACTGGTAGCAGAAAGGCTCTGGAAAAGCGAAATGGCCCTTGCCCCCCAAAAGAAATTCAGAAAATGTTGTGCTCCCAAATTCAAATGCCTATTCTACAATAATTTGTTCTCCAATTGTCAAATAGCACTCCGTCCCCCCAGATCTCGCCGTATGGCTGAGCGGTACAATACAGCCACATATGGGGTATTGCCACTTTTAGTAGAAATTGTGTGACACATTTCGGCACCATTTTTACCCATTGCCCTGTGTGAAAATGTAAAATCTGAGGGTAAAACATTTTTTTGTGGTAAAAATATAATTATGCTTTTTTCACTGCCCAATGGTATAAATTTAAAAATTAAAAAATATTCACTACTTCCCTAGATGAATTCCTTGAGAGATGTAGTTTACAAAATGGGGTCACTTGTGGGGGTTTCTGCTGTTTTGGCATGTCAGCGACTCTTCAAATGTGACATGGTGTCTGCCACCTATCCCAGCCAACATAGCGCTCCTTTCTCTTCCGAACCCTGCCGTACACCAAAGCAGTGGTTTTCCCCCACATATGGGGTATCGGCGTACTCAGTGCAATTTATCCTTTTACCCTTATGATAATGCAAAATTAGGGAATGAAAAACATTTTTTGTGGGAAAAATGTGAAAATTGTATTTTTACGGCTCAATATTATAAACTTCTGTGAAGCACTTGGGGTGCAAGGTGCTCACCACACATCTAGATAAGTTTCCTAAGGGGTCTAGTTTCCAAAATGGTGGCACTTGTGGGGGGTTTCCACTGTTTAGGCACATTAGGGGCCCCCCAAATGCGACATGGCGTCTGCTAATTATTCAAACAAATTTTCCATTCAAAAAGTCAAATGGCGCTCCTTCCCTTTCAAACCCTGCCATGCGCCCAAACAGTAATTTGCCTCCACATATGGGGTATCGGCGTGTTCAGGAGAAATTGCACAACAAATTTCATGGTGCAATTTATCCTATTACCCTTATGATAATGCAAAATTAAGGGATGAAAAACGGTTTTGTGGGAAAAATGTGAAAATTTTATTTTTACAGCTCAATATTATAAACTTCTGTGAAGCACCTTGGGGTTCAAGGTGCTCACCACACATCTAGATAAGTTCCCTAAGGGGTCTAGTATCCAAAATGGTGTCACTTGTGGGGGGTTTCCACTGTTTAGGCACATCAGGGGCTCCCCAAATGCAACATGGCGTCCGCTAATTATTCAAACAAATTTTACATTCAAAAAGTCAAATGGAGCTCCTTCCCTTTCAAACCCTGCCGTGCGCCCAAACAGTGGTTTGCCTCCACATATGGGGTATCGGCGTGTTCAGGAGAAACTGCACAATAAATTTCATGGTGCAATTTATCCTATTACCCTTATGATAATGCAAAATTAAGGGATATAAAACGTTTTTGTGGGAAAAATGTGAAAATTTTATTTTTACAGCTCAATATTATAAACTTCTGTGAAGCACCTTGGGGTTCAAGGTGCTCACCTCACATCTAGATATGTTCCCTAAGGGGTCTAGTTTCCAAAATGGTGTCACTTGTGGGAGGTTTCCACTGTTTAGGAACATCAGGGGCTCTCCAAACGCAACATGGCATCTGCTAATTATTCAGACAAATTTTACATTCAAAAAGTCTAATGGCGCTCCTTCCCTTCCGAACCCTGCAGTGCGCCCAAACAGTGGTTTTCCCTCACATATGGGGTATCAGCGCGCTCAAGAGAAATTGCACAAAAAATTTTGGGGTCCATTTTTTCCTGTTACCCCTGTGAAAATAAAAAAAATTAGGTCTAAAGTAACATTTTTGTGAAAAAAGTTAAATGTTAATTTTTTTCTTCCACATTCCAAAAATTCCTGTGAAGCACCTGAAGGGTTAATAAAGTTCTTGAATGTGGTTTTGAGCACCTTGAGGGGTGCAGTTTTTAGAATGGTGTCACTTTTGGGTATTTTCTGTCATAAAGACCCCTCAAAGTGACTTCAAATATGATATGGTCCCTAAAAAAATGTTTTTGTAAATTTTGTTGGAAAAATGAGAAATCGCTGGTCAACTTTTAACCCTTATAGCTCCCTAACAAAAAAAAAATTTTGGTTCCAAAATTGTGCTGATGTAAAGTAGACATGTGGGAAATGTTATTTATTAACTATTTTGTGTGACATATCTCTCTGATTTAAGGCCATGAAAATTCAAAGTTTGAAAATTGCAAAATTTTCAAAATTTTTGCCAAATTTCCGATTTTTTCACAAATAAACACAAGTGATATCAAAGAAATTTTACCACTATCATGAAGTACAATATGTCACGAAAAAACAATCTCAGAATCAGGGGAATCCGTTGAAGCGTTCCAGAGTAATTACTTCATAAAGTGACAGTGGTCAGAATTGAAAAAATTGGCCCGGTCACGAAGGCAAAAACAGGCTCTGGAGCGAAGTGGTTAAAACATTATCTTTCTTATTATTCTAACATTTGGCAAATATTAAAAATTATGGTAATCCTAATTGACCTAAAACGGGAAAGGTTTATTCTTATTTCATGTCAGATTTTGAGAAAAACATGCATATGTGTCTTTTTATATAGTGTATGTAAACTTCTGGTTTCAACTGTATATATGTATATATGTGCACATCTCATTGCTATAGCAAATCAGTGGGAGTCATCAACAGTGATAAAATAATAGAAAAAAAGGAAGAAAATTGAATCCTTAGAGGAAAAGTAAGATGATTTGTCTAAAAAATGCCAGTGTAAAGAGGCTCGTAAGCTCCCCGGGGAGCCATTGCATGGTTTATAAGCCTCCTTACTCTGGCATTTCACTCTCCTCACTAGGATCTAAGGGGTAAAGTTTTTCCTTCTGAAGTCTCTCACACAGCTAAATCAGATCTCATGCTTTGCACTGCTGAGGGGCAACACCCCGAAACACCATGGCTGCAAATTGAGATTCTAGTTTCCCATTTATCCTAAATCATGTGGAAAGGCTTGTTAAAAGGTTGATATTGACTTTTAGGATTGCTACTTCCAATAGGTGGCACTGGAAGAGACAGTTTGCAAGTTTTGGGTAGAATTTCTCTTCAATAAAAATACTTTTTGATTACACCAGTGATTTTTTTCCTTTCTTACAGACTGGACCAGTCATTGGGGAAGCCCTCACTGTTTCTTTCTGGATAGATTCCACTTCCTACCACTATGAAATGGAATAAATGCTATGTTTTAGAGAAATTAACAATAGTAATGGTAGTAATCTGACACCATATGATGGCAAATCCAAGCAACATGCCGTCATTTGTAACAATGGGAAAGCCTTTTTTTAAGAGGTTGTCCAGAATAAGGATGCCATATTTCATCGCTTTGTGGAAAAATAGGTAAATCGTTTCTCATGTTATATTCTCTGAACTGTAAATCGTAAACAGTTTCACAAATTTGGTTGAATGCCAGTAGACCCCAAAAATGCTAATTTCTAATAGTAAATTTAAAAATGACTTTTTTTTACTTTTATTTATTTCCAGATAAAGTGAAAGATCGAGGCTCTAATACAATTGGGTCAAGATTGAACCGTGTCGAGGACAAGGTAAGAAAATAAGATAAAACCATATATATTTATATTATGCACAGCTACTACTTACACATACACACATGGAGTACAGGATATACAGACAATTACCACATACTACATACAGAATATTCCTCACTCTCTGAAAAAGTGTAAAATACATAATGGTGCATCCAGACACCAATTCTACAGCGCTGCTCATACACTGCAAAGAGTCTAAATACCTGTGGTCATCTGTGACTTGCACACACAAGTTAAGGTGGCCACACACAATAACTGAAAGTTGATTGCTGGTTCGGCCGTCCACTACCTCTCCCAACTCTCATACACGAGAAGGTTTGGCTTGGTTAAATGTTCATGTGTTTTCAAAGTGGAGAACTGTGAAAATCACTGCCAAACGGCTCTGGCAGCAGCTTATCACCTGAATAACAAAAGGGTCAGGCATTAAGGGTCAGGCAGTTTGAATTTTACCTCCTCTGACCTCATCTGTCAGGGAAGAGTCTGGATGTCCCCTTAGACTATTAGCTTAGTCTATTGTGTATGGAGGCTTAAAGGGGTTTTCCATTACTCAGACAACTCCTTCTCAATCCATATGTGTGTCCCCCAGTAAAATAATAACACCTATACTCACCTCCAGTGCCAGCACTATTCCAGCGGTGTCTGCACTGGCTCTCCTGGGGATTGCGTGTGTCATGGGTGTGTCAGAAGTGACAGACAGTCATCCTGCAGTTGGTTGCAGGAGATCTCTTCATTTGGCCTTACAGACAACTTCTTAGAATATGTATCTCTAGGACCCAGGGGCTAGCTTCCTCGGGCTAATTAACACCCTGGCCTGGATGTATAAATACCTGTTGTGAGCCAGAGGGAGGTGCCAGCGATATTCATTGCCCCTTGTGAAGGCTTGAGCAAGAGCAGTACTTCTATCTCTCTGGTGCTAGAGAACGTGTGCGCATTTGTCTGGAGTCGAGTAAAGCTAAGCGATTTTCCCTTGTTTGTCCCCCCTTGTTGTCTTTAGTGTTCAGTGGGGATCAACTAGTGCTCATCCTTTCTGCTCCCTAGCCTGAGCCTAATGCCAGGGATAGACAGGCTGAGGTATGCGTGCGGCGATTGGTGAAGAACCAATAAAGGGACATTAGTGGAGACAGGGTGACACTAGATCAGCCTAGGAGTTCTCCACTCCCCACTTTCCCTAGTCTGGGTTCCCTTTCCGTTTTCCCTTTGTGTTGCACTTAGTCTTTCCCACACCTTGCGTGACAGCATGACATTATGTCTCATGATTCCTAGGGGCAATCAGTGCTGACTTTACTCTCCCCGCCTTTGGCCAACTTGCATACATCCAGAGGAAGTGAGAGATGTTGCTGCTCTTACTTCCTCCGGATGTACAGGTATGTGCTATAACTGGAGGCAGGAAGAGTGAAGCCAGCGCTGATTGGCAGCAGGGATCACTTGACATAACAATGTCACGTGATCCCAAGGAGAGCCAATGCCGACACGGCTGGAATACTGGAAGGGAGTATAGGTGTTATTATTTTACTGAGGGCAAAAATATATATATGGAGAAGGAGATGTCCGAGTAGTAGAAAACCCCTTTAAGTGTTGGCTACTACTTTCATGGATGTGGACAGAAAGCTCTTTCTGAGTTCATTAAGTAGTTCAATCTGACAAAGGTTTCCAATAGAGTTGGTGCGAGTCAATTCGCAGGACCCAGTCCATCAGCCACATCCATAATCTGTGACGGCTGCATCGGAGCCCTGAGAACCACCTCCTACATCCCGGCATCCACAGCTGTTCTACTGATTAGCCGGCCTGATGCAATGTCACATATGCATCATGCTGTAACCATAAAGATGCAGCTAATCAGAAGAGAAGCAGGGATCTTGGAAGGTAGAAGGCAGTTCTTGAGGCTCCTGTCCAGCATCCAAAGATTACTGACGTGGCTGATGGACCCAGTGCTGCGAAACGAATCGCACCAACTCTAGTTTTCAAATAAAACAACAATGTCTAAATGGCTAACCAATATTGCATTAAAGGATCTATCTACTTTATTTCTCCCCAAAACTGTGCCTCTCTTGTCCATGGGGTGTGTCTGGTATTGCAACTCAGTGCCCCATTGATTTGGTTAGGGATAAGCTACAATATCAGGCAGCGCTCATGGGTAGTGTAAAATGTGTATGGAGTGTGGTCTGTATCTATGCTATTTTCTTTGTTTGAATTTTTTTTTATATATTTGTAGGTAACTCAAATGGATCATAAACTCAATCTCATAACCGATATGATTCACCACCTGATAGCAAACCAACAAAGCGGTCAGTCTACCAACAGAACACCGCACCGGAGCAACTCTCTGAACGACGGGAGCAACCTCTCCAGTACTCTGCCTACCTACCAACAGTTAACAGTGCCAAGACGAAACCAAGATAATGCATCTTGATGAACAAACACAAACTCGTTCTTCTACTGTCCTCAATGCAGATATTCATTATTTTAATGAATGCATTTATAAGCAGAAAGTAAAATGAATGATGAAATTAGACTGAGTATCGAGTAAGTGTGTAACACTGTAAAGGACGTCTTGTCTATTCTCTGTAGATCCTATCAGGGTTCATTGAAGGTTTCTTAGAGGAAGGGACATGGAACATATGTGTATTGCTCCATGTAGAAACATGCAAGAAAGCATCTGATACATTGATGAATCCTTTCTCAGGAAGATTGTAGCTCATCGGACTGTGGGATCGTAAATCGCTACGGGTCGTGCTGTAAAACTGGCAATACAACTGAACAATTACCCTGATTTTTTTTATTGTATTAAAATACACTTTTTACATTGATTTTCAATTTTTGGGGGGCCTAAAATGAAAATTCATTTGAGAAAAATAGAAATAAATATTGTACTGTAGAAAATTACACTTCTTTTTTTTTACAATGTATTTTTGGTAAAAATGGTATTAAACAGTTAATTTTTCTTTATGATTTCTGATCACAATTTTTTTTTTCTGGAATATTTTTTGACATCTGATCAAATGTATTGTATTTTCTCAAAAATGTTGATATTTGCACATTGATTGGTTTAAAACAGTGATGGCGAATCTTTTAGAGACCGAGTGCCCAAACTGCAATCCAAAACCCACTTATTTATCGCCAAGTGCCAACACGGCAATTTATCCTAAATATTGAGGTTTTACTGATACAAACAACTGATACAAAGAGCAGGCGAGGGCAGCATAGAGTAGCCACAGACAGGAGCAGGGGTAAGAGACTGCAGAAATAAAGAATGTGCTCGCCCACATCCTGGTATATATGCCGGCCCTCCCCTCAATCCTGGTATATATGCTGGCCCTCCCCTCAATCCTGGTATATGTGCTGGCCCTCCCCTCAATCCTGGTATATATGCTGGCCCTCCCCTCAATCCTGGTATATGTGCTGGCCCCCCCCTCAATCCTGGTATATATGCTGGCCCTCCCCTCAATCCTGGTATATATGCTGGCCCTCCCCTCAATCCTGATATATATGTTGGCCCCCCCTCAATCCTGGTATATATGCTGCCCCCCCCCTCAATCCTGGTATATGTGCTGGCCCTCCCCTCAATCCTGGTATATATGCTGGCCCTCCCGTCAATCCTGGTATATATGCAGGCCCTCCCCTCAATCCTGGTATATATGCCGGCCCTCCCCTCAATTCTGGTATATATGCTGGCCCTCCCCTGAATCCTGGTATATATGCTGGCCCTCCCTTCAATCCTGGTATATATGCTGGCCCTCCCCTCAATCCTGGTATATATGCTGGCCCTCCCTTCAATCCTGGTATATATGCTGGCCCTCTCTTCAATCCTGGTATATATGCTGGCCCTCTCCTCAATCCTGGTATATATGCTTCCCCTCCCCTCAATCCTGGTATATATGCTGCCCCCCTCAATCCTGGTATATATGCTGGCCCTCCCCTCAATCCTGGTATATATGGTGGGCCTCCCCTCAATCCTGGTATATATGCTGGCCCTCCCTTCAATCCTGGTATATATGCTGGCCCTCCCCTCAATCCTGGTATATGCTGGCCCTCCCTTCAATCCTGGTATATATGCTGGCCCTCCCCTCAATCCTGGTATATATGCTGGCCCTCCCTTTAATCCTGGTATATATGCTGGCCCTCTCTTCAATCCTGGTATATATGCTGGCCCTCTCCTCAATCCTGGTATATATGCTGGCCCTCCCCTCAATCCTGGTATATATGCTGGCCCTCCCCTCAATCCTGGTATAAATGCTGGCCCTCCCCTCAATCCTCGTATATATGCTGCCCTCCCCTCAATCCTGGTATATATGCTGGCCCTCCCCTCAATCCTGGTATATATGCTGGCCCTCCCCTCAATCCTGGTATATATGCTGCCCTCCCCTCAATCCTGGTATATATGCTGGCCCTCCCCTCAATCCTGGTGTATATGCTGGCCCTCCCCTCAATCCTGGTATATATGCTGGCCCTCCCCTCAATCCTGGTATATATGCTGGCCCTCCCCTCAATCCTGGTATATATGCTGGCCCTCCCCTCAATCCTGGTATATATGCTGGCCCTCCCTTCAATCCTGGTATATATGCTGGCCCTCTCTTCAATCCTGGTATATATGCTGGCCCTCTCCTCAATCCTGGTATATATGCTGGCCCTCCCCTCAATCCTGGTATATATGCTGGCCCTCCCCTCAATCCTGGTATAAATGCTGCCCTCCCCTCAATCCTGGTATATATGCTGGCCCTCCCTTCAATCCTGGTATATATGCTGGCCCTCCCCTCAATCCTGGTATATATGCTGGCCCTCCCTTCAATCCTGGTATATATGCTGGCCCTCTCTTCAATCCTGGTATATATGCTGGCCCTCTCCTCAATCCTGGTATATATGCTGGCCCTCCCCTCAATCCTGGTATATATGCTGGCCCTCCCCTCAATCCTGGTATAAATGCTGGCCCTCCCCTCAATCCTGATATATATGCTGCCCTCCCCTCAATCCTGGTATATATGCTGGCCCTCCCCTCAATCCTGGTATATATGCTGGCCCTCCCCTCAATCCTGGTATATATGCTGCCCTCCCCTCAATCCTGGTATATATGCTGGCCCTCCCCTCAATCCTGGTGTATATGCTGGCCCTCCCCTCAATCCTGGTATATATGCTGGCCCTCCCCTCAATCCTGGTATATATGCTGGCCCTCCCCTCAATCCTGGTATATATGCTGGCCCTCCCTTCAATCCTGGTATATATGCTGGCCCTCTCCTCAATCCTGGTATATATGCTGGCCCTCCCCTCAATCCTGGTATATATGCTGGCCCTCCCCTCAATCCTGGTATAAATGCTGGCCCTCCCCTCAATCCTGGTATATATGCTGCCCTCCCCTCAATCCTGGTATATATGCTGGCCCTCCCCTCAATCCTGGTATATATGCTGGCCCTCCCCTCAATCCTGGTGTATATGCTGGCCCTCCCCTCAATACTGGTATATATGCTGGCCCTCCCCTCAATCCTCGTATATATGCTGGCCCTCCCCTCAATCCTCGTATATATGCTGGCCCTCCCCTCAATCCTGGTATATATGCTGGCCCTCCCCTCAATCCTGGTATATATGCTGGCCCTCTCTTCAATCCTGGTATATATGCTGGCCCTCTCCTCAATCCTGGTATATATGCTGGCCCTCCCCTCAATCCTGGTATATATGCTGGCCCTCCCCTCAATCCTGGTATAAATTCTGGCCCTCCCCTCAATCCTGGTATATATGCTGGCCCTCCCCTCAATCCTGGTATATATGCTGGCCCTCCCCTCAATCCTGGTATATATGCTGCCCTCCCCTCAATCCTGGTATATATGCTGGCCCTCCCCTCAATCCTGGTGTATATGCTGGCCCTCCCCTCAATCCTGGTATATATGCTGGCCCTCCCCTCAATCCTGGTATATATGCTGGCCCTCCCCTCAATCCTGGTATATATGCTGGCCCTCCCTTCAATCCTGGTATATATGCTGGCCCTCTCCTCAATCCTGGTATATATGCTGGCCCTCCCCTCAATCCTGGTATATATGCTGGCCCTCCCCTCAATCCTGGTATATATGCTGGCCCTCCCCTCAATCCTGGTAAAAATGCTGGCCCTCCCCTCAATCCTGGTATATATGCTGCCCTCCCCTCAATCCTGGTATATATGCTGGCCCTCCCCTCAATCCTGGTATATATGCTGGCCCTCCCCTCAATCCTGGTGTATATGCTGGCCCTCCCCTCAATACTGGTATATATGCTTGCCCTCCCCTCAATCCTCGTATATATGCTGGCCCTCCCCTCAATCCTGGTATATATGCTGGCCCTCCCCTTAATCCTGGTATATATGCTGGCCCTCCCCTCAATCCTGGTATATATGCTGGCCCTCCTCTCAATCCTCGTATATATGCTGGCCCTCCCCTCAATCCTCGTATATATGCTGGCCCTCCCTTCAATCCTGGTATATATGCTGTCCCTCTCCTCAATCCTGGTATATATGCTGGCCCTCCTCTCAATCC
The DNA here is from genome assembly GCF_046119375.1 of Phyllobates terribilis. Lineage (NCBI taxonomy): Eukaryota > Metazoa > Chordata > Amphibia > Anura > Dendrobatidae > Phyllobates > Phyllobates terribilis. The sequence continues at coordinate 620,249 of NW_027363222.1, read as the reverse complement.
TGGTATATATGCTGGCCCTCCCCTCAATCCTGGTATATATGCTGTCCCTCCCCTCAATCCTGGTATAAATGCTGGCCCTCCCCTCAATCCTGGTATATATGCTGCCCTCCCCTCAATCCTGGTATATATGCTGGCCCTCCCCTCAATCCTGGTATATATGCTGGCCCTCCCCTCAATCCTGGTGTATATGCTGGCCCTCCCCTCAATACTGGTATATATGCTGGCCCTCCCCTCAATCCTCGTATATATGCTGGCCCTCCCCTCAATCCTGGTATATATGCTGGCCCTCCCCTCAATCCTGGTATATATGCTGGCCCTCCCCTCAGTCCTGGTATACATGCTCCCTCTCCCCCCCAGCCATTGTGCATCCCATATTAAAAAAAAAAAAAAACACATAATAAACCCTCCTCCTCACCTTCCTTCTTCTCCCGCGCAGCATCCTCTCCTGTAGTCGGCACATCTAGCTGAAGTGTATTGCAGCGCACGTACTAGCCAGGTCCGTGCGCGCTGCAGTACACGCTGCCGGCCAATCAGAGGCCAGCGACCGCTGGCCTCTGATTGGCCAGCCGACGTCATGCTGGCCTCTGATTTGCCGGCAGCCGCTTCTGATTGTCCGGAAGTCGCTAGCCTCTGATTGGCCGGCCAACGTCATGCTGGTCTCTGATTGGCCAGAAGCCGCAGGCCTCTGATTGGCCGGCCGAATTCATGCTGGCCTCTGATTGGAAGGAAGCCGCTGGCCTCTGATTGACCGGCCGACGTCATGCTGGCCTCTGATTGGCCGGCAGCCGCTGGCCTCTGATTGGCCGGCAGCGTGTATTGCAGCGTACGGGCCTGGCTAGTTCGTGCGCTGCAATACACTTCAGCTCGATGTGTTTCCGTCCGAGAGAGATCGCACATCTAGCTGCAGTAGCGGAGCTGGTGCCGGCACTCGGCGGCTCAGAGTTCTCCCCGCCGGCCCGATCCAGTAGCGCTAGTGCTGCGGCCATGATGCCCCCCAGGAGGGCTCTGCTGCCCCCTCTGCACGCTGCCATAGGTTCCCAGCACTGGTGTAAAGCATTTCTTCTTTTACAGCTGACGACCCAAAATTGGGGATTTTCTGAAAAAAAAAAAAAAATGGCCAGTATGCATTATATATGGTGGAAGTGAGAATGTATCATCTGGATAAGGGGGTGGTCTTCACAGAGGGGTCTATGGAGAGATGTCACTTTATAAGGAGCACATAGCATGGAATACCGGGGGGAAGCCTTCTGGCTCCTTATGTTGCTCCAGTCCGGAATGCTCCACTATGGTCCATCCTTCTATAGTTCTTCTCTTACACTTTCTGCTGGTCGGTATATGGACGTATTCGCTCTATGCTGACAGGCGCTCCCTTAGTATAGCCCATGTAATGCACGGCACCACAATGTTGTAGGTTCTGACTACTGTGTAAAAAAACACCCACCCAGAGACCTGCCATAATCTTATAGTCTGGGTGTGAATATGCTGTAGGTAGAGCTACACTTTTGTTGTGGAAATTTTGGTAATTTTATTTACCTTTTTGCATTTAGGCTATGTGCCCACAATGCAGAAATGAAGCAGAAAATTTCTGCAGCATTTCTGCATCTCCCTGGCAGAAAAAACGCATGCAGATTGACAAGCGCTTTCCAGGCGATTTTAGCATCACTTGGAAAGTGCTTCACAACTAGGTCACACTGTATAAATTCATGGAAACAGCATGGATTTATATAGTGTGAACCGTAAAAATGAAAACAAATAAAGCTATACTCACCCCTGATGCCCGACGTGGCTGCAGCGCTGCTTCCTGTCTGGTTCCTGGATGCCGGCATATCGCGAGACAGAGCGGTGAAGGGCCTGCGGTCACATGACTGTGACGTCACCGCAGGTCCTCAAGCGATGCCGGCATTCAGAGAGAAGCCGCCGGACAGGTGAATATAAACTTTATTTGTTTTTTTATTCTTTTTTTACAGGTACAATGGTACCCAGGTCTGGATCAGAGTCTCCTCTCCTCCAGAACTGGGTACCATCCGCACATAGAGACGCATAGAAGCCGCTTGTAAAAATGTACAGTCGCGGTTTCTATGCGTCTCAATGCAAGTCAATGGCGGGAGTTCCGCTGCGCTTCTGCAAAATTAAATGACATGCTGCGGATTTTTGTACGCAGCATAAACGCTGCGGAAAAATCCGAAACATGTGCATAGAACATGCGGAATCCCCTTGGGGACCATGGGGTGCGGATTACCTAGCGTTTCACAAGCGTTTATGCTGCGGAAATTCCGCAGCATAAACGCTTGAAAAACGCTACGTGGGCACCCAGCCTTACCCGAATGAGGCTTGTGAGAAATCCTGAAATATGCTGCAGATTTCTCCTGTATGATGCTGCCCAATCATAAGCAAGCAGCAACACTCAAAGAAAAGAAGAACACGCCCCCACCATAGCTCAAAGCGGGTTTCTTAGGGTATAAAGCTACGTTCTCACTATGAGTTTTTAGTGAGTTTTTACGCTGCATATTTTAGAAATAATGCAAGTAACCTATCTTAATGGGTGCAGAAATTCTGCAACATCAAAAACTCACCAAAAGCTCATCGTGGGAACCTAGCCTAAGATGTGTAATGATGGAGAGTCCTGATCTCCTGGTCTAACCTTCTGCATGATTAGAAAGCAGAGGTAACAGCTCTTAGACAAGTAAGGAGCCGCACAGCTGAGTTTCTCTGTGTCACATTACAAACCCTTTTATTGACTCTCCTGATTATGGAGTGTGCCAGTATCACACTTATGTCTTCTGTGCTCAAGCAACTTGTATTCTTTCTGCAGTGATATTAGGCTGTTATTAAACCTCACACAGGAGCAGTGTGTTCTGGGTTACTTCTATGGTGAAATGCAATGACAGTCTGCTCTAATCTCACTGCAGAATGAGTACAAGTTGAGCACAACGGATCTAAGTGTGATACTGACACTGTGCTCTCATTTCTGGACAGGCAGTTTGGGATAGGTGCAGAACAGCAGAGGTGAGAGTGCCATAAGAGGAGGAAAGCTGTTAGAAAGGTTTGTAATGTTGCACAACTAAACTCTCTTGTGCTGCCCCTTCACCCACAGAGACCTTAACTGAAAGGTATTAGTCAGTTGTGTGCTCTAATCATGCAGGAGGTTAGCCCAGGAGACCAGGTCTGTATCCTTACATCTTAGACACTGAGAAATCTGCTCTAAGCTATGGTGGGGATGTGATCATCTTTCTTTTCAGTGTTGTCGTCTGCTTATAATTGGTCAGCATCATGCAGGGAGAAGAATTTCGCACCCCCAGTGAAAACTCTGATAACATCTACTTGGACTTAATTTTTTTTAACTCATTAGGCGCCAAATACTTTCATTGCTAATATCTCTGCAAATGAAAGATAAAATAGAAAGAGCATGGATGAGATACCAGGACACTGTGTGTGGCACTTTATTATTATTATTTATTATTCTAGCTCCATTTATTCCATGGTGCTTTACATGTGAAAAAGGGGGTATACATAGCAAACACAATTGCAAAAATCTTGAACAAAAACGCAATGGCAAACTGGTACTGGAGGAGAGAGAACCCTACCTGCGATGTCTCACAATCTTCAAGGGATGGGTGAGGATACAGTAGGTGAGGGTAGAGCTGGTCATGCAGCGGTGTGGTGGAGCAATGATTACTGCAGGTTGTAGGCTTTTCGGAAGAGGTGGGTTTTCAGGTTCCTTTAGAAGGTTTCCACGGTAGGCGAGAGTCTGATGTTTTGGGGTAGAGAGTTCTAGAGTAGGGGGGATGCACGGGAGAAATCTTGTATGCAATTGTGAGAAGAAACGATAAGAGGGGAGTAGAGAAGGAGATCTTGTGAGGATCGTAGGTTGCGTGTAGGTGTGTACCGGGAGACTAGGTCACAGATGTATGGAGGAGACAGGTAGTGGATGGCTTGGTATGTCACGGTTAGGGTTTTGAACTGGAGTCTCTGGGCAATGAGGAGTCAGTGAAGCATTTGACAGAGAGGAGAGGCCGGGGAGTAGGCGGAAGGCAGGTGGATTAGTCGGGCAGCAGAGTTTAGGATAGATTGGAGGGGTACGGGAGTGTTAGCGGGGAGGCCACAGAGCAGGAGGTTGTAGTAGTCGAGGCGGGAGATGATGAGGGCGTGCACTAGTGTTTTTGCAGATTCATGGTTGAGGAATATGCGGATCCATGTTTTTGAGTTGGAGTCGGCAGGAGGAGGAAAGGGCTTTGATATGTGGCTTGAAGGAGAGGTTAGAGTCCAGGGTTACTCTGATGCAGCGAGCTTGTGGGACTGGGGAAAGTGGACAGCCATTGATTTTGATGGATAGGTCAGATGGGGAGGCTGAGTGAAATGGGGGAAAGATGATGAATTCTGTTTTATCCATGTTAAGTTTTAGAAATCTAGCAGAGAAGAAGGATGAGATAGCGAACAGACATTTTGGGGTTCTGGTTAGTAAGGAGGTGATATCAGGTCCAGAGAGGTAAATCTGTGTGTCGTTAGCATAGAGATGATACTGAAAGCCGTGGGACTCTATGAGCTGTCCCAGGCCGAAGGTGTAGATGGAGAAGAGCAGGGGTCCTATGACTTAACCTTGGGGAACACTGACAGATAGGATGCGAGATGAGGAGGTGGTGTGTGAGTGAGAAACACTGAAGGTTCTGTCTGTTAAGTATGAGTAGATCCAAGATTATTATGATCTGCAACATAAACTAGGGAAAGAAGGGGAGAGCTGTCCCCACAGTAAGACTAAGCTGAGTCCCTACGTTGTAGCAGGCAACCTGTTCCTTGTGAACAGACCCGCCTTCGCCCTCGGCTAGTCTGAACGGAGACCTATAGAGAAAGGAAGGGGTCCCTAAAAGAACTAAGGACTGGGACAAAAATGGGACACCTCCTAACAGAAGTTGTTGCAGAGCAAAAGAAAAACTGACAAAAGTACTAGAGGTCCAGAGGACCAAGCAAACTAGAGATAGATAGGCACAAAAGCACCTGGCTAGAAAGACAGTCTAAACAACACTGAAGTCTAGCAAGGCCAGAAGGGTGGAGCTGGAATAAATAGGAAGATGGTCACGTGACCGCAAAACACAAGATAGAAACAAAAACAAACAGGAGGGTTCTAACAGTACCCCCTCTTTTATGAGGATCCTCCGGATCCTCCAGGCCCAGGCCTATCTGGAAATCTCCTGTGGAAAGCTCTGACAAGTCTAGGGGCAGAGACATCATCCGCCTTAACCCAGGAGTTATTCCTCGGGACCGAAACCTTTCCAAGCAACGAGATACTGCAATCTCCCTCTATGCTCTCTGGAATTCAGGATACGAGAAATTTCATATTCGCCGTCTTCCACTACCGGAGGAACTGTGACAGTGGCCTCCCTATCCGATACATCAGCCTTTTTCAACAAGGAAACATGAAACACAGGATTAATCTTCCAGGAGGAGGGAACCTCCAACCTAACAGCAGACTGGTTAACCACCTGAAGCACCTTAAAAGGCCCCACAAACTTCGGACCCAATTTTTTAGAGGAAATCCTCAATCGCAGATTCTTTGAGGACAACCAAACCATGTCACCCACAGTAAACAAAACCTCTTTACATTTCCTGTTAAAATACTTCTTGGACTTTTTGTTAGCCTCTTGAAGGTTACAACGTACATTAGTCCAAACTCTCTCCAAGTCACCGGAAAAATTCTACTCCTCCGGCACCGCCGACCGCAATTTGGAGAACGAACCAAAAGACGGATGTCTCCCAGTACAACAAAAAAAGAACACCCAGCAGAGGAGGATGTATGGTTGTTAAGAGCAAATTCTGCGAGTGGCAGAAACTCAGACCACCCTTCTTGATTGTCTGCCACAAATCAACGCAAAAACTGTTCCACATCCTGGTTCTTTCTTTCAGTCTGTCCATTAGACTCAGGATGACAACCAGACGAAAATGACAAATGGACTCCCAACCTGTCACAAAAAGCACGCCAAAAGCGAGCCACAAACTGAGGTCTCCTATCAGAAACAATGTTGGTGGGAACGCCATGGTGCCTGACAATTTCCTTAACAAACGCCTTAGCGAGTGTCTTAGCGCAGGGTAGCTTAATGAATGGAACCAAATGACACATCTTGCTAAAACGGTCCACGACCACCCAGATGTCAGTGAAACCCTCGGACACAGGAAGGTCAGTAATAAAATCCATTGCCAAATGCGTCCAAGGCGCACTAGGAACCTCCAGAGGTCAAAGCAACCCCGCAGCAGGGGTATGGGAAGCCTTTGACCTAGCACACACCGTACACTGACGCACCCACTTGATGACTTCCTTCTGCCACCCGGGCCACCAAAAACTGCGACTGATAAGTCTCTTAGTCCCAGAAATTCCTGGATGACCTGCCAACCAAGACTCATGATACCCCACAAACAAATCTCTCCTAGAGGTTCTAGGCACAAACAATCTCCCATGAGGAGTGTTAGATGGGGCATCCTCTTGGGCTTTCAGAATCCCTTCTTCCAAAACAGAGTCTAATGCTGCTACCACAACTCCTTCCTGTAAAATGCTCTCCTCCTCCTCGGTACCAACCATGGGGGAAAAGCTGCGAGATAAAGCATCGGCTTTAACATTCCTAGTACCAGGGATATAGGTAACAGAAAAATTAAACCGAGAAAAAAAAAGTGCCCACCTAGCTTGACGGGCATTCAAGCGTTTGGCAGCATCCAAGATAGATCAAATTCTTATGATCTGTGAACAGGAAATTTAGCACTTTCCAAGAAATGATGCCAATGTTCAAACGCAAGTTTAATAGCCAACAATTCCCGATTACCAACATCGTAATTAAGTTCGGTTTCTGAAAATTTTTTTGAAAAAAATCACAGGGATGTACTCCATCCTTGTTCTCCTGAGACAAAACTGCACCGACCCCCACCGAAGAAGCATCAACCTCGACCAAAAAAGGCTTGGTCTCATCAGGCTGCATAAGGATGGGTGCAGAACTGAACCTCTCCTTGAGATACACAAAAGCTTCAATGGCCTCAGTAGTCCACTGGACCGTATTCGCACCTTTCCTGGTGAGATCAGTCAGTGGCTTAACAATTATAGAAAAATTCTTAATGAATTTCCTGTAATAATTGGCGAAACCCAAAAATCTCTGTATCGATTTCAAACCAATAGGCCTAGGCCATTCCTGCACAGCCTGAACTTTCACCGGGTCCATCTCAAAGCCCTCGCTGGAGATAATGTAGCCCAAAAAACTAATTCTCTGCACAGCGAACTCACATTTCTCCAGCTTAGCAAAAAGCGAATTATCACTCAATAACTGCAACACCTCACGTACGCTCTGCCAATGGGAATCCAGATCTGGTGAATAAATCAGAATGTCATCCAAATACACAACCACATTCTTGCCAATCAAAGGTCTCAGGATGTCATTAATAAGGTTCTGAAAAAACGCGGGTGCATTGGTAAGACTGAAGGGCATCACCAGATTCACAAAATGACCTACCGGAGTGTTAAAAGCAGTTTTCCATTCATCACCCTCCTTCATTCGTAACAAATTGTATGCCCCCCGGAGATCAATTTTATAGAACCACTTGGTCCCCACTAACTGGTTAAACAAGTCTGGAATTAACGGCAATGGGTAGGAATTGCGTACGGTTATCTTATTAATTTCACGAAAGTCCAGACATGGACGTAAACCACCGTCTTTTTTTTAACAAAGAAAAATCCAACAGCCACAGGCGACTTAGAAGGTCTAATGTGACCAGCAGCCAAGCTCGTCTGTATGTATTCCTCCAAGGCCTTTCTTTCAGGGATAGTCAGATTTAATAAGCGACTCTTGGGAAGAGTAGCTCCAGAAACAAACTCAATGGTGCAATCATAGTTCTTATGAGGAGGTAAAACTTGCGACTCCTCCTCTGAAAAAACCTTCCAAAAATCCTGAATAGGTACAGGTAATTCCCCTTTTTCCACAGCCGCAATGCGACCATTACAACATTTATCATAGCACTTAGGACTCCAAGACTTAATCTCATTAGTAGACCAGTCCAGTAAAGGATTGTGCAGTTTTAACCAAGGCAAACCTGCACATGCGGATTTCAATTGGGGAACATTGCTGCCCTTCTACCATGCGTTTTTCATGCGTTTCCGCGGCGTTTACGCAACTGCAAAAACGCCGCGGAAACGCATGAAAAACGCATCATGTGAACTCAGCCTCAGGCTATGTGCCCACGTTGCAGAAATGAAGCAGAAAATTTCTGCTTCATTTCTGCAAGTCCTCTCCCGGAAAAACGCATGCGGAATTCCGCACGCGTTTATCGCGCGTTTTTCATGCGTTTATCTCGCGTTTTCCACATGCGGAATTGCCTTGCGTTTTTAATGCATTGCACAAGGCAATTCCGCTTGCGGAAACGCAAAATTAATTGACATGCTGCGGATTTTTGAACGCAGCATAAAAGCTGCGGAAAAATCCGCAGCATGTGCATAGAACTTGCGGAATCCCCTTGGGGACCATGGGGTGCGGATTACCATGCGTTTTACAAGCATTTCCGCTGCGGAAATTCCGCATCAAAAACGCTTGTAATCCGCAACGTGGGCACGCAGCCTAAAAGCAAAAGTATAAATACTAATTATTTATCAAAGCTGGACAAAATCTAGAAACCATATAATAAAACTGGCATAAAATATAGTGCTGAACAAGAGTTTAGGGAGAGATGTACAACTGGCACTGGCCTTTAAAAGGGATTGTGTAATCGCACAAAACTAGCAAAAATGTAAAGTGCCTGTAAAACAAGGAACGTGCAATTTACCTCTTAGTAAAAATCCTATTCTTTCTCAAGAATGGGAGGAATTTTAATTTCATGATTTTTTTTTAATCAAATAATTTTTATTGAAAAACTCCAAATACAAATTTTCCATCTTTCAAATAACATACATGACATAGTAATTCCATAGTATAAAACATGAACAAAGTATCTGAACTTCAATTCCCTAACCCACCCTAAACCCAAATCCCAACACTCCAGAGAGAACCATTTTCAGAGCAGTTCTAGAATAATGGACTACAGCATTCGTAGAAGGGGGAAGAAGATAAAAAAGTGACTAACAAAGGGATAGCAGCGTTTTAATTTTATCATTTACTGCTTGATGCCTGAGCCGGGAAGTGCACGCTTGAAAACTGTTGCAGGCTGCTGTAATCACAGGACACAAGCAAACAGCATGGCATTTCCTATCAGCAGGGAGGAAGTAAAGGGAACAGTAATGAAAGTCTCCTCCTACTCCGCTCCATAATGAAATGAACAGTGTGCATCCTACAAATGCGATGCATACAGCAAACAATTCATTTTCCATACACAGGTTTTGAGTTGACCACTGGATATATACATGTGTATAACTAATTACCAGAACTGGAAATCGAAAAAAAAGACGAGCAAGTTTGGGTGAATCCTGCCTTCATTACTGCACAGCCGCTCATAGAGGGATCGGTACTAGGAACAGCAGGAGTGCCGGCGATGTTCACAGATTTACCTGCTGCGGGACTGAAGGAGTCTGATAGTGCTCGGCTCTAAGCTTTTTACCTTGTTTACGACAGGAATAATTGAAAGCTGTGCTTCAAAGGCGAGGAAGAAGTTGGTCACCGTCTGCGCTTGAATACCCTTAAGAGGGGAAAAAATATATATATACATATATACAAATACTGAAACATCTAAATGCATTAGAACATCAAACCTGGTGAAGCGGTAAATGACTTGTCCTCCAGGGATACAGGCTACTGTCATTCAGTAATTATTTAATAGGAATTTTACATTTTATGTGATCACCATGCTAGAATGTAAATGATGAAAACACAACACAACTCCTCACCATATGAAGATATTTTGTGTTTTAGGCTATGTGCCCACGATGCAGAAATGAAGCAGAAAATTTCTGCAGCATTTCTGCATCTCCCTGGCAGAAAAAAACGCATGCAGATTGTACATGCAGATTGTGCATGCGTTTTTCCTGCAGAATACATGCGGATCCACATGCGGATTCACATGCATTTCCGCATGCAGATTGACAAGCACTTTCCAGGCGATTAGCATCACTTGGAAAGTGCTTGACAACTAGGTCACACTGTATAAATCCATGGAAACAGCATGGATTTATACAGTGTGAACCGCAAAAATTAAAACAAATAAAGCTATACTCACCCCCGAGGCCCCGGCGTGGCTGCAGCTCTGCTTCCTGGCTGGTTCCCGGCTGCCGGCATATCGCGACACAGAGCGGTGAAGGGCCTGCGGTCACATGACTGTGACGTCACCGAAGGTCCTTCAGCGCTGCTGGCATTCAGAGAGAAGACGCCGGACAGGTGAATATAAACTTTATTTGTTATTTTATTCTTTTTTTTACAGGTACAATGGTACCCAGGTCTGGATCAGAGTCTCCTCTCCTCCAGAACTGGGTACCATCCGCACATAGAGACGCATAGAAGCCGCTTGTAAAAATGTACAGTCGCGGTTTCTGTGCGTCTCAATGCAAGTCAATGGCGGGAATTCCGCTGCGCTTCCGCAAAATTAAATGACATGCTGCGGATTTTTGTACGCAGCATAAACGCTGCGCAAAAATCCACAGCATGTGCATAGAACATGCGGAATCCCCTTGGGGACCATGGGGTGCGGATTACCTAGCGTTTTACAAGCGTTTCCGCTGCGGAAATTCCGCAGCATAAACGCTTGAAAAATGCTACGTGGGCACACAGCATTATAGAACAGCATTTCTGTGGAATAACACGACTGATTTACTGTGTATGCACCATAGCCTTCATTTGATGTCACTTACTGTCACCTGTCACCTTGCCCCAACTCTGCAATCCCCAATATCAGTCCATGACCTCAATGGGGTCACTATAAAATTCTAAAGAGGACTGGTCATGTCTCTATTAGAAAATAGATAAACTTAGGATAGAAACAATATGAGCATATACCCTGCTATAAGTAAGTAAAAAGCAATAGTGAATATATATAATATAGGGTACTTAGTAAACATGGTTTTTGATTTAAAAAAAGCCATCCCACCCACACCAAGGTGTACCCAGTCAGTTATGTGAAATATATAATAAAATACACTTTAGTACAATATTAGTGTTTTGTCCCTTTAAATCTGCTGCTACTTCTGTCACCATGGTAACTGCATTCATACTCGGCCAATAGGATTGCTCGGTTTGAATTTGGGAAAAAAAAAAGAGTCCTATATCGTCTGTTTGTTCCTTCTCATCTGAGTGTGAAGACAGACACCTGCGATCAGCGAGAGATTATAGGTATAAGACGTGATATAATATAACGGACGGAGCCACATCCCATCACACGCACTCAGCGATCACAACTGACAGGAATCAGCACATTTACCAGACAATAAGTTATTATTCCCCAACACATAATACGCTGAGACACCAGTGGGGGGCGCCGCACTCGTTACATCTCCCATCTGGATGGATCCAGCGACGAGATCCTGATATTTCCCCCCAGCTCCGCTCCTCCATAGGGAATGGCCCAGATGCACGCAGAACGGACCGAAGTGTAATACTGCTAGAACTCTGCATTATATCACATCCTCCATATATACCACATAATAAAGGGGTGCTCCCACTGGGACAGGTCATCACCTATCCAGAGATCAGTGATAACTTGTTCCAACTAGACATCCCCTTTAATGGAAGAGATCACATCTCTAACAGTCAATACGCTATTCATTCCCAATCTTCCCTGGCCCCAGTAATGCCCCTGAGTATATCGCCAATATGAGCCAATCATCAAACCCTCTGCTGACTGTTCCCGATGTTTTATAGAGTTTGGAGACGTTGCTACAAGAGAAGATATCAGCGGACACCATGGGGGTGGAGTATTCTGCCAGCGATGGAGCAGGTAGTATCCACCAGTCTGTGATATCTGACCTTCCTCCATATTCTGCTCTTACATGCGTTTCTTCAGCTTTACCCCTTCCCGACATAACCAATTTATGTTTTTTTTCTGTTTTTTCCTCCGCTTTTTCCAACTTTTCTAACTTTTTGATATCTGTCCACATAGTGTGAGGTCTTGTTATTTTGTAGGATGAGCTGTCCTTATAAATGACACCATTCATTTACCACATAGTGCTAGAAAACGGGAAAAACATTTCAAGTGCAGTAAAAGTGCGAAAAAAAAAGCCTGACATTGTTTTTTCTGGGAACGGTTTTAACGGCGCACATTGTGTGGTAAAAATGACCTGGTAATAGGATCCTACTCCTCAGTGTGATTACAGCAAGACCAAACTTCTCCAATAGTTTTGGCAAAAGAAAAGAACTTTTTTTTGATGCTGTCACCATTTTTTCTGAGACCCGAAACATTTTCAGTTTCCGGGTTGATGGAGCTGTGTGGGGACTTATTTTTTGAAGGGCAAGAGGACTTTATTGATAACATTTTGGGACACATATGTCATGGTCATCGCTTCTTACAGGATTTTCTGCAGTATTGAGGCGAACGAAAAAAATGCAATTTTGTCTTTTTGAATTTTTTTCTGTGTTCACTGATCGTTTTTTTTTTTTATATTTTGATAGATTGTATTTCTCTGAAAGAGACCAAACCACAAAATGTGTATATTTTTATTATCTTTATTTTTAGTGGGAGGTGAGTTGAACGTGTGGGGTTTTAATAAATATATATATACTTTTTTTCACTGTATTTGTATACATCATCTGATTGCTTGTGCTATATACAGCGATACCACAGTAATGCTCCATATAGCAAAACCACGGTCTTCTTTACAGCCCAAATGAAGCTTTATGATGACAGGCACGGAGGCTTCAGCAGACCCCCGGATGTCATAGCAGTCCATCGGCGCCCTATGATCGCGTCACAGGAGTGCCGGTGGGCGTATGGAATGACGCGTCCCAATGCTGGCGCACTGTTAATGCTGCTGTTAGAGATTGACAGCAGCACTGAACAGGTTAACAGTGGTGGGCAGATCTTCGCTCCACTCGCAGCTGTTAGAGGCAGGTCCTGGTTGTTTGTCACAGCCATTATCTGCCATGTACGGGGCGAGCTGACCCTGCTCCATACACCCGCTACTGACTTATACCATACATGTACGGCAGATGTTGGTAAGGAGTTAAAGCGGTTGTCCAGCTTTGGGGCCATTTTTTTTACTTTAATGCAAGTATTTGGGGCTAAAATCGATTTCTGTAATTGAGTTTCATTAAAAATGTTGCCTTCTGTAGCATCTGTGCTGCACTGTCTATTGCTGGCTGCAAAATTAGCTAACTGAGAATCTATCAGTGAGCTCCTTAGTCTTAAGGGAGAGTTTGTAGATCTTTAATCTGTTTTTTTTTCCTGAGTGCCTATTAGCTGATCTATGCCCAAAGAAAACACAAAACTTGTGCAGGGAAACAATAAGTCTGTAATAGTCGGTGTAAAACACTTAATGAAACCTAAATGTAAAAAATTACTTTTAGTAGTAAATACATGACATGAGAAAATATACACTGCTCAAAAAAATAAAGGGAGCACTTAAACAACAGAATATAACTCCAAGTAAATCAAACTTCTGTGAAATCAAACTGTCCACTTAGGAAGCAACACTGATTGACAATCAATTTCACATGCTGTTGTGCAAATGGAAGACAATAGATGGAAATTATTGGCAATTATCAAGACACACTCAATAAAGGAGTGGTTCTGCAGGTGGAGACCACAGACCACATCTCAGTACCAATTCTTTCTGGCTGATGTTTTGGTCACTTTTGAATGTTGGTTGTGCTTTCACACTCGTGGTAGCATGAGACGGACTCTACAACCCACAGAAGTTGCTCAGGTAGTGCAGCTCATCCAGGATGGCACATCATTGCGAGCTGTGGCAAGAAGGTTTGCTGCGTCTGTCAGCGTAGTGTCCAGAGGCTGGAGGCGCTACCAGGAGACAGGCCAGTACACCAGGAGACGTGGAGGGGGCCATAGCAGGGCAACAACCCAGCAGCAGGACCCCTACCTCTGCCTTTGTGCAAGGAGGAACAGGAGGAGCACTTCCAGAGCCATGCAAAATGACCTCCAGCAGGCCACAAATGTGCATGTGTCTGCATAAACGGTTAGAAACCGACTCCATGAGAGTGGGATGAGGGCCAGACGTCCACAGATGGGGGTTGTGCCCAATGCCAGACCTCATGTGGCTGGAGTATGTCAGCAGTTCCTGCAAGATGAAGGCATTGAAGCTATGGACTAGCCCGCCCGTTCCCCAGACCTGAATCCCATTGAGCACATCTGGGACATCATGTCTCACTCCATCCACCAACGTCACGTAGCACCACAGACTGTCCAGGTGTTGGTGGATGCTTTAGTCCAGGTCTGGGAGGAGATCCCACAGGAGACCATCCGCAACCTCATCAGGAGCATGTCCAGGTGTTGTAGGGAGGTTATACAGGCACGTGGAGGCCACACACAATACTGAGCCTCATTTTGACTTGTTTTAAGGACATTACATCAAAGTTGGATCAGCCTGTAGTGTGTTTTTCCACTTTAATTTTGGGGGTGACTCCGAATCCAGGCCTCCATTGGTTAATAAATTTGATTTCCATTGATGATTTTTGTGTGATTTTGTTGTCAACACATTCAACTTTGTACAGAACAAAGTATTCAATGAGAATATTTCATTCATTCAGATCTAGGATGTGTTATTTGAGTGTTCCCTTTATTTTTTTGAGCAGTGTGTATATATAATATAAATAATTACTGCAGCTTTAATGCTATTTATTACGTCTCAGGAGGAGGACGGAAGAGGAAGAGGACGGAAGAGGCGGAGGACGGAAGAGATGGAGGACGGAAGAGGCGGAGGACGGAAGAGGAGGAGGACAGAAGAGGAGGAGGACGGAAAAGGAGGAGGACGGAAGAGGAGGAGGATGGAAGAGAAGGAGGACGGAAGAGGCGAAGGACGGAAGAGGCGAAGGATGGAAGAGGCAGAGGACAGAAGAGGCAGAGGACGGAAGAGGCGGAGGACAGAAGAGAAGGAGGATGGAAGAGGAGGAGGACGGAAGATGAGGAGGACCGAAGAGGAGGAGGACGTAAGAGGAAGAGGACGGAAGAGGAAGAGGACGAAAGAGGCGGAGGACAGAAAAGGCGGAGGACGGAAGAGGCGGAGGACAGAAGAGGCGGAGGACGGAAGAGGCGGAGGACAGAAGAGGAGGAGGACGGAAGAGAAGGAGGATGGAAGAGGAGGAGGACAGAAGAGGAGGAGGACAGAAGAGGAGGAGGACGGAAGAGGAAGAGGACGGAAGAGGAGGAGGACGAAAGTGGAGGAGGATGGAAGAGGAGGAGGACAGAATAGGAGGAGGAGGACAGAACTGCACCTTAAGATCCCTAGGGGGAAAGGGATGGTAGTAATATAGTGGTAGTATATCCGTATTAGTGTAATATGAGTAATAATACTAGTGATAATAGTAAGAAAGTAATAAAATAACAGTAGTAATAGTAGTAGGTAGAATAGCAGTGTGATCCAGGGTCCTAGGACTGATCGCCTTTTCTCGGGGTCAAGAAGGAATTTTTCCCCTGTGACACAAATTGGCTGAAGGTGTCCTGGGGTTTTTGCCTTCTTCTGGATCAACACTGTAGGTATAGGGCAGTATTAGTAGTGATAGGAAAGAAGAATAATACTGTAATAAGATAGCACAATGTAATAATAACCATATCAAATAGATTTATAAAAACAAATTAAAATAACTCCAGTAGTACAATAATTAGTGTAATATTATATAACTTGTAATAACATTAATAGGTTTGATCCAGGGTCCTAGGACTGATCGCCTTTTCCCGGGGTCAAGAAGGAATTTTTCCCCTGTGACACAAATTGGCTGAAGGTGTCCTGGGGTTTTTGCCTTCTTCTGGATCAACACTGTAGGTATAGGGCAGTATTAGTAGTGAAAGGAAAGAAGAATAATACTGTAATAAGATAGCACAATGTAATAATAACCATATCAAATAGATTTATAAAAACAAATTAAAATAACTCCAGTAGTACAATAATTAGTGTAATATTATATAACTTGTAATAACATTATTAGGTTTGATCCAGGGTCCTAGGACTGATCGCCTTTTCCCGGGGTCAAGAAGGAATTTTTCCCCTGTGACACAAATTGGCTGAAGGTGTCCTGGGGTTTTTGCCTTCTTCTGGATCAACAGCTTTAGGCATAGGGATTTTAGTAATACCATTATTAGAATCACAAGATTAATAAAAAAAAATTTGAATTACATTTTTTTAATTCGTTTTATAACAGTTACAATTAATTGCATTAATGCAATAATAATAAATAGTAAAAATGGTGGTAATAATAATAATACAAAAAACTAGTCCCAGTTAGTAAGTTAGTGTAATGTTAGTGTAGGGACCCATCTGAAGAGGTCGCCTTGACGTTGGCAGATGGGCTCGCACAATTTGCTCAAAATGTGCGCTAAGAACCTCATATTTCTATGTACAGGAGATCTAGCAGTAATACCATTCAGGAGATATGTGTACACACATTTTGTTATATACTTTTGTGCAGCACACAGGGCAGGTATACAGGTACAGGGCGAGAGTGTTACAGTGATATTATAACTCGGCCTTAAGGATAAAATGCTGATAACTACAGATCCTGGAAACACATTCGAAACTAGACCTTGTAAGTAACTGGTTCCCAGCTAGTGGTAAATATGTACAGGGCAGTCCGGTACCAAGACCTGCTCTATAGGACACATTATCATCAGGCAGGTCCTTACAAGATCTGCGGCAGAAGTGTGGCTGTGTAACACAGTCCTGCTCCTGCCTCAGCTGCCCACAGTGGAGCCAACCTTGATCCTGGCAGCTTAATCCATTGTATGACACAGTAGGGGGCTTCCACAGCATTTAGGCACTTTAGACAGGAGAGGGAGGCATGATCATGGTGCCAATGAGTTTCTATGGCAGCTGAGATCTAACAATGGACCCCATGACGGCCATTTTACTGCTCCTATTAGACCCCGGCTGAGGAAAGGTCTATGAGGACACCGGTCAGACTTATGTCGCCTGCTCTGCACATATTAGAAATACCTAGGGCTGATTAGTTTGCCATTTGTAAATCTGATCCAGCAGCGTTGGGCTACCACTGACGTGATCAGGGCTATTGAGCTCCTAGATTGGGCAGAGGAGCTCAGTATTCAGCAGGAGCTGGCCGAGGAGAGCAGAGCAACTTGCATGGGGCTGCTGCACAAGAAGCAACTCACAAGGTGGAGATTTACCCGGAGACGCTGTGCTCGGGCTGTGATCTGCTGTGCAGGCTGCATAGTAGATGCCTCGAAGGACCCGAACTTCACCCCTAACAGGCACAGCAGAGCTCGGACGGCTGCAAGTGAACAGAGAGCGGCTGATTAGTAACTGCTGCGTCTCCTGCAGCTCAGATAAGAGCCGCACAGAGCGGGGGTTCAGTAATGATGAATATGGGAAGTGTCCGCCCCTCACATGCCCTAAATGCGGCCTCCAGAGGTAAAGTTTCCCCTGTAACCAGCGCCTCCTCCCACCTTCTCTGCTGGCATGCTCCATTACTTAAAGGGGATGTCTGTAGAAAACAAGTTATCACTTATCCACAGGCTCGGTGATCACTTACTGATCGTGGGGTCTGACCGCTGCGAGCCATCGTCTGATCGGGAAGGAGTGGAAAGTCAGGGATCAACTGCTGCTCCATTCATTCTCTATGGGGCTCCGGAAAAGCCGAGCTCAGCGCTTGAATGCCACATAGGGAATGAATGGAGCGGATCCTGGAGTAATAACATGCCCTCCTCTCCTCAGCTTTCTGTCTGTGTAAGTGGCTCAGCCCTTGTCTCCCCTTCTGCTCCGGCTTCTGTGCTGGTCCTTGTGAGGAAGAGGAAACCCTCTGCCCTTCTGCTCCGGCTTCTGTGCTGGTCCCTGTGAGGAAGAGGAAACCCTCTGCCCTTCTGCTCTCAGTCCTCTGCGACTTTTCACAATCGCTCAGTGCACCCATTATATGTAATAAGGATCATTCTTCATCCCTTGTCCAGCTTTCATCCCCCCCAGTCTGACCAGCGGACAAGATAATAAACATGTGAGTGGAAGGTTCACAATTATTAGATGTGTTGTGAAAAGTCTCCACAGCATTATCCGGAGAAAACTGCAGGGTGACCGCTTGTGAAACCAGCACAAAATCCAGCGGACAGCGCTTCCCTGTCCCCCGCCGGTCTCCGTATCCTGGCATTCAGCTATTCCATTTGGTGCTTATTCTGGAAGGAAAACAAAAATGTGATGTTCTTACACAGACGCCTGAAGACGCATCTTTTCATCATCCATGTTGGGCTGTTGTATGACGTGTGGATTACTCTGCTTGCTGGATTCTTGCATTACCACAAACACTGCCTTTATTTTGTGATTTCTGTGCCGCTTCCCACTTCTATTGGCACTGTGATATATCAGCACGTGAGGGCTGCCACAATCATGTGTCAATAGGTTATTGCTGGAGCCTGTGATATAGAGACCATCCTGGACCAGGGAAGACTTGGTACAGAAGCACCTAGAGAGGGGGGTACAGGGGCTTCATTTCAATTTTAAACTTAGCTGGATTGTGTTTAGCTACAAGAATGGAGAGTAAAATAATAAAATCTTAATTTTTTTTTTCTATTTGGCAAAATCGTCCATCAGAGGTTTGGCCACTACCAAAAAGTTTTTGATGAACTTACAGTAGTAGCTGGCGAAACCCAAAAAACTTTGTAATGCCTTTAAGTCTTGAATATAATACCAATCCAGTACCGTCCGGACTTTGGCCAGATCCATGCAAAAACGGTGAATGATAAGAACTAACCCTGAATGGAGAACATACATTTCTCTGGTTTGACAAATAATTCATTATCTTTGAGTATCTGTAAGACCTGCCTGATATGTACCTGATGTGACTGGAGGTAAGTAAATTAATATGTCATCAAGATTGGTTTGTTGTGATCTACCTGCCAGATGACTAAAAATGTCACTAACAGTGTTGAAAGAAAGCGGGAGCATTAGTCAACCCAAATGCCATCACAAGCTTTTCATAGTGCCCCTCAGGAGTATTGAAGGCCATCTTCCACTCATCTCCTCAATGTGAATGAGATTATAAGCCCCCCTGAGGTCTAGTTTAATCAAATCGTAGGAGCCAAATTTTTTTCTAAAGAGGTCGGGGATGAGAGGGAGAGGATATGCATCCCAGACCGTGATCCGATTAAACTCGCGAAAATCAAGGCGGGGGCGCAACCCCCAGTCTTTTTTTTTGACAAATAAAAACCCCACTGCAACGGGAGATGAAGAACGTCTTATAGGGCCCAATGGTAGACTGACTGACCATTCTGTTCTGAACTGCCACCCTAAGATGGCTTCCCATTATATACCTACTGTATAAGTGCTCCCTCTAACGGCTTTCTCCACCCACACCCACTACTGGTTCCCCCTACCTTTGGGTTCCCCCCACTCCAGCCAGGGACAGGGCTCAGCAGCTGCACTCTGCATGTTGGATGCAGGTGATTTGGGGGGTTCTGTGCAGCACTCCCATCTTACCTGAGTGAAGGGAGACACCACACCTCTGGGTGAGGTGCAGTACCACTGTGGCGACTGAACACTCAGGGGCGCCACATTCCCCCCTTCCCGGTAAAACGCAGCACGTCCGCG
This sequence comes from Phyllobates terribilis, assembly GCF_046119375.1. NCBI lineage: Eukaryota > Metazoa > Chordata > Amphibia > Anura > Dendrobatidae > Phyllobates > Phyllobates terribilis. The sequence goes on along the minus strand of NW_027363222.1, from coordinate 600,613 downwards.
GGCTGGAACAGAGCAAAACCAGGCATAACTGACATGCAAAATTTTTAAGATGCATCAGCATATTTGACCATAAAACAACATTTCTTCCCTTTATGGGAGGCACATTTCTTTTAACGTTACTGGTTACATTATAAAACATCATAAGAGTATTGTCATATAAAACAATTTTCAAGACAGTTCCAGCACCAGGGTGCAACAGTAGCAGCATGAGGGACCCGTCCACAAACCCTCAACGTAGGCCCTGGGCATGGCTGCAGGGCATAGACGATCCAATCCTGGACCTCGTCTACCGCCACGCCAAACGGGTTTTTGTTCTGAGGTATATTTGTAATTATAAAACCAATAGGATGCACTTTAAGAAGTGCTAAACTATGTACAATGTCAACGTCCGGCTTCTCACAGTCCTCAGCCTGTCAGTCTCTGTACCCTGACGGGTAACTGGGTAGCAAACATGAAGTCAACTGCACCCTTCCGGGCAACTTATGTACAGTCCAGTTAACTAAAACAGTTTAACAGTGGGGCCCCCTCCGGGGGAACCCCTGGTTTCTGCAGGCTGACCCAGCCTGGTCAACAGCCTCAGGCTGCAGGGGGACCAGGGATGGAGCAGCGCCAGCCGCATTTGGGACAGGGACATCACTCCGACCTGCTCCCGCGACTGCGTCAGCTCGGCCTGACACCTCCCGGTCTTTACACAGCTTCTCTCCACCGCCTCTCCTCTTTCGGGGGCGGTCCCATGGCACTTTGCTGTCGGTCACTCCCTGTGTCGGCCTCCCCGCTTTGACGGACACATCTATGCGGACAGTCACTGTTGCAAGGGGCAGGGCCTGCTTTTGGAGCCATTCTGGGACCCGGCCCACGACGGGAGGTTCCATTCTGTTGTTCTTTAGCACGCACATAATGGCGCCCGTTCTTCTGCGGCGGGCGCCACATTCAAGGCAGAAAACACTTCTTTAGGCGCACATTACCCGCAGATGGCAGGCTGGTCACGTATCCTGTTCGTGATGCCAAGTGGTGACTCGCTGCCCCCTGGGCCGCGGGGCACACGGCAGCCGGGCCGTATGGCTGCTTTGGGGAATATCACGGTGGCTGGCCCGGGGCGGTCAGTGCAAAAGGGATTATTTATAGGATTTGTCGTGAAGCCACCTGTGGTGTCTGGTGAGGATCACCAGCGCTGCAACAGTCCTCTGAGGCAGATGTTAGGGCAGCTAGAGATGGAACGGCTCCCCACAGGTGGAGCGGGCCTCAGGGCAGTGTAAATAGATGGAGGGTGCGCTGGGCGTTGTAGTGCAGGGAGGGAAATGGCACCAGTGAAGGAATAGACGGAGGCAACTCAGTGCAGTCGTCCAAGATTTTAATTCACAGTTCTTCAGGAAACACAAAAGTGCAAGTTACAGGTGAAGGCCTCCCACGTTGCACCATGTTCACCCTGACAGGGGTTCAATCCTTCCTCAGGAAGTTTAGGAATGCTTGGCAGAACCCCACTTTCTCGTGTTCCTACTTTGACCGTCTTCACACTAGGTCCTTCTCCCTGCTGCCCTGCGCTGCCCACTCTCAATCCCGCTCGGGTATGCTGAAGTCCTTCCTGTACGTCGGATCCGGGACCAACCTGACCCCCTGGAGATTAGAATGGGGCAACCGATCCCTCTGTCTTCTGACAGATGCGGGGTGTATGGGTGCTGTCCTGCACGCGCCGTACCCCTGGGATCCCTTCTTAGAATGGAGCCTACTCCCTTCTCCCCTCCGGGGCCTCTATCCCGGGCCCTTCTTGTGGAGCAGAGCTCCTGCTGAGCCTCTGCTCCCAGACAGTCCTCACTGACCGTCTGTACTGTACTGACTGACCATTCTGTTCTGAACTGCCACCCTAAGATTGCTTCCCATTATATACCTACTGTGTGCTCCTTCTAACTGCTTCCTCCACCCACACCCACTACTGGTTCCCCCTACCTTTGGGTTTCCCCCACTCCAGCCAGGGACAGGGCTCAGCAGCTGCGCTCTGCATGTTGCCCTTCCAGCCGGTCTGAAGCAGTGTAATGTTGGATGCAGGTGTTTTGGGGGGTTCTCTGCAGCACTCCCATCTTACCTGAGTGAAGGGAGACACCACACCTCTGGGTGAGGTGCAGTACCTCTGTGGCGACTGAACCCTCAGGGGCGCCACATGCCCACGATGCAGAAATGCTCCGGATTTTTCCTGAGTGTTTCTGCATCTCCCTGGCAGAAAAAACGCATGCAGATTTTACATGCGTTTTTCCTGCCAGGGACAAACGTAAGTGAAGCATTTTTCACATGCATGTCCGCATGCGGGTTGTCAACCGCTTTCCAAGCGATTTTAGCATCACTTGGAAAGTGCTTGACAACTTGGTCACACTATATAAATCCTTGCAACCGGCATGTATTTATATAGTGTGAACAAGTTAATAGTTGAAAAAAAGAATAAAAATGGTAAAAAAAAAAAAAATAGAATTAGACTTACCGGTAATTCTGTTTCTAAGACCCTCCACGACAGCACACCTGGAGGTAGCCTCCCCATCCTAATTAGGGACAGGAAAACAAGATGTTAAATAGCCCCTCTCTGCTACAATCCCCAGTGTTTTCAAAGGACCACACAGTATGAATGCTCTAAATATTTATTAACACTAAGGATTTTTCCAATCAATAAAGAGATGGAGGGAACTACCCATGCTGTTGTGGAGGGTCTTAGAAACCGAATTACTGGTAAGTCTAATTCTATTTTCTCCAATCCCCTCCATGACAGCACACCTGGAGTAATACCAAAGAATGAATTTTAGGGAGCGACAACAGCCTGAAGGACTTTCCTTCCAAATGCTAAGTCTCTATTAGATATTACATCTAGTCTATAATGTTTAGCAAAGGTATGGACAGACGACCATGTAGCTGCCCTGCAAATCTGCTCAATGGATGCACTAGCTTTTTCCGCCCAGGAGACCCACATAGCTCTAGTAGAAAGAGCTTTCAAAGATTTCAGAGGAGGCAAATCTTGAACTATGTATGTTTCACAAATTGCTTTCTTAATCCAATTTGCTAGCATATTTTTGCAATTTTCTTTCCTTTTTTGGGGCTTCTGACGCACCCCTGGGCCTGTGTCGCACAGCGTTGCGCATGCAGGAGCTTACCCGAAGCCGGATCTGTTGAGGGTTGTAGTCTCGTGGCGGTGACCCGGTCCGTGCCCAGGGAGTCAGACTAAGTGGCGTTGTATTAGCGGTAGATGTTGGACGACTAAGCCACCCGTTGAATGCAGCGAAGGAGCTGCCGCTGCAGGGCAGACCGCTGAGGCCGGTGGTAGGATTGTGCAGCGTGATAGTATCACCCCCAACGGGAGGGGTATGGCCTCAGGGCAGCCGACGTGGATGATGGGGGTAGCAGGAATCACTCAGAGACGATGCGGTGTAGTTCAGGGTCTTTACTGGTGATAAAGATAGACCCTCCCGGAGTACTGGCTAGTGATCGGGGCCTGGTCAGTCCTTGAGCAGATGGGATCTCCCCTGGCCAGGCGGAGTTGTAGGCCTCCCAAACTGACTGTACTCTTCTGGCTACCTTGCTAGAGGCGGGTATAAGTAGCCCACGTCCCTGAGTGTACCGTGTGGTGCTCACCCGTATGGCCGGTGACTCGGGGCCTTCTAGTGGCGTCCGCTCCACGACGGCGGTGCTGGTCCCACGCGTGTGACCGTGCCTTCGGGTTTCTTGGCCAGAGGACCTGAAATCCCCTGCCGGGCGGTTTCTGCTGCTGGGTAAAGATTAGTCCCCACAGCCTCGGACTCCGGGTCCGGTGATAGCTTCTCAGTCAGGGCGAGCTCTGCAGCTGCCAGCCCCTGACTCCTTATAGCACTGCTCTTCTCTGTCTCTACTTCTTCTCTACACACTAACCCTGCCTCAGCCCTAGGTTTATATAGGGGAAGTTCTTCCCCTCCCAGGACTGCGCAGGAGGTGTGGCATGCATAGGATCCCTGACCAAGAGACCTCCCACCTGCTCTCAGACATAACATTGCTGTTACTGTGGAAACCAGACCCCTGGGGTGCCACACTTCCATATTGGACAAATAGGTTCTGATCCTTCCTCCAGGTTTCAGTCTGCCTCAAATAGCGGATTATAGTCCTTCTTACATCCAACGCGTGGAATTCTTCTTCCTTGCTATTTGATGGATTTTGACAGAATGACGGAAGAATTATTGGCTGAGACATATGAAAATTAGACGACACTTTAGGTAGAAAAGAAGGATCCAACTGGAGGATGATCCTGTCCTCCAAAATACGACAATAAGTCTCTCTGATAGACAGGGCTTGGATTTCACTCACTCTTCTGGCTGTAGTCAGAGCTATAAGCAATGCCGCTTTCCAAGACAATTTGTCTATGTGTGCCTCGGCTATTGGCTCGAAAGAATGCATAGTTAGGCCTCTAAGAACTACGTTGAGATCCCAAGGTGGAACTATTTTAGCTCTTGTTGGATTAATCCAAGAAGCAGCTATCATGAACCTCTTAATCCATCTGTTTTGGGCCAAATCAGCATCAAAATAGGAACTTAAAGGCGAGACTTGGACCTTCAGCGTGCTTGGTCTTAATCCTTTAGACAGACCGTTCTGTAGGAAATCCAAGATTCTGGCCACGTCAGGCCGAAAGGGATCTAATGGACGAGGCTCATACCATAGCTTGAAAGCTTTCTAGATTTTTCCATAGATGGAAATTGTGACTGGTTTTCTGCTTTTCTGCAGTGTATGTGACTCGCCCCCAGGGGTGTCGCGGGGCACCCGGCAGCCGGGCCTAAGACTGCCTGCGGGGATTATCGCGGTGGCTGGCCCAGGGCGGTCAGTGCCAAAAGGAATTATTTGTAGGGAATTTGTTGTGACGCCACCTGTGGTGTCTGGTGAGGATCACCAGCGCTGCAACAGTCCTCTGAGGCAGATGTCAGGACAGCTTGAGATGGAACGGCTCCCCACAGGTGGAGCAGGCCTCAGGGCAGTATAAATGATGCAGGTTGAGCATTGTGGTGCAGGGAAAGCGATGGCACAGCAGGAGTAACGGACAGAGACAGGGGATTTGCTTCATTTCCTTTACTGGTACAGCTGTTAGGTACGGTCCAGGGTACTCCAGATGAAGGGCGCACTTTTGGACTTCTCCCCAGGGAGCAGGTATAGGGCCTCCTGATCCGTGTCTGTCCCTATGTATGCTCCTGGCCAGCCTGCAACTGGGCCTAGCTTATGTGTCCTGCTTTTACTTCACCAGATGCTCAGAAATAGGACCTCTGGTTGGTAACCACTTTCCCTGGACGTCGGGGCCTTCGTGGTTCCTGATCCTGTGTGTGTCTAGCCTTCAGGTTTGTCAGGGACTTGTAGTCCTCCTGGGATTCCGGTTATCCCCACTGGGTGTAAAGGGTCCCTGTAGGCGCGGATCCGGTGTCCGGTAGATATAATGGGGTGAGCTTATTGTGCTCCTCTGCCCCCTTGGTTTCACTCCCCTTTTTCTCCTTGCCGTCGGCCACACTCGGGGCCCTCACTACTAGGCAGCTGACGTGCTGCGTCTTCACCGCTATCTGAGTGTCGGCACGCTCTCAGGCTCTCTCTCAGCCTGCCTGCTCTGCTCTGACTCTGAGCACTCACTAATCAACTGAGCTGCCTGGCTCCACCTTCCCTATATATATCCCTATCTGGGCTCCCTCTGCTGGTATGAGTTGGAAGGTAGATGTGTTTGTATCTAGTGAGGGCCTCTTGTGGAGAAATCCATCCATGCACCCTTCTGGGTTCTGTGGCACCAATGCACAGCAGGGCGCCACATTTGGATCACCTGTACTGAGAAGCCTCTGGCTTTTCAGAGGGTGGTCTCAGAAGCCAAGCTGCTAGAGCCAAATTCTGAGGGGCCGGATGGAAAATCTGGCCCTAATGCAGCAGATCGTGGATTCGAGGAAGCATCAATGGATCATCCATTCTTAGACTGCTCAATGTTCCGAACCATGCTCTTTTTGGCCACATTGGAGCTATTAGGATAGTCTTGAGCCCTTCCGACCTGATTTTTTGTAAAGTCCTTGGTATTAACAGAATCAGGGGAAAAGCATTAGCGAGCCCAACTTTCCAAGGGTGAGCGAATGCATCTATCCCTGTTGCTGAATCCTCGGGTTTCAAAGAGAAAAAGGCTCTTACTTTTGCATTTTCCTGGTTCGCAAACATGTCCACATCTGGGTATTCCCACTTTTGAACAATCATCTGAAATATCTTCGAGTTCATGCTCCACTCCCCTGGATGAATGTATTTTCTGCTCAGAAGATCTGCATGATAGTTGTCGGAGCCCCTCAGATGCAGAGCCGATAAGGATAGTAGATTATGCTCCGCCCAGGGGAAGATCCTTTCGGAGATCATCTGTAACCTCCTGTTTCTTGTACTTCCCTGATGTCTCAAGTGGGCTATAGTTGTCATATTGTCCGAGTAGACTCTGACATTCGACCCCTGAAGCACAGTAGTGGCTGCCCATAGGGTTTCTTCCACCACTTTCATTTCTCTTAAGTTTGAGTACTGCTCTGCTATTTCTTGCGACCAGACCCCTTGGAAGGCCACGTGGGAGACTACTGCTCCCCATCCTCTTTTGCTTGCGTCTGTTTTGATGGATAACAAAGGGAAGTTGAATCCATGCTGAACTTTTCTCCAGATTTCCTGGACAGAGCCACCAATTTAAAGATGCTTTCACCTTCTCTGGCAGATGAATTCTGTTGGAGAGGGAACTTGGAGATCTGTCCCAACAGGAAAGGATGTAGTTTTGAAGGACCCTTGAATGCGCTTGAGCCCAAGGTACCGCCTAAATAAATGAGGTCATGGACCCGAGGACGGACATGGCGAATCTTAATGACACTCCTCTCTGGTTCTTTAGTGCATAAACTTTCGACCTCAACTGAATCTGCTTCTCTTTTGGCAGAAAAGAGGCTTGTTGCTGAGAATCCAGGAGAATTCCCAAGGAGGTCTTCCTGGTGGAGGGAATCAGATCTGACTTTTGGTAGTTTATCAACCATCCCAAGGATTCCAGGATCTGGAGGGTCATCTGGAGGTCTCTTTCCAAACTTGAAACCGAGGGAACCATCACCAAAAAATTGTCTAAATATGGGACGATGCAGATATTCAGTTTCCTTAGATAAACCTACTACCTCTGCCATGATCTTTGTAAACAGGCGGGGTGCTGACGAAATGCCGAAGGGGAGTACATTGAATTGAAAATGAAGTACCTCTCGGTTCTGAGTTACAGCAAATCTGAGAAATTTTCTGTAATCCGGATGAATTGGCACGTGGTAGTAAGCCTCTGGCTGGTCTACTGTTGCCACGACAAATCCTTTTCCAATCAATAAGCTGCCATTGAGGAAGGAAGCTCGCAATTCTGCCTCCTACCTTCTTGGCGTCATTGTCTGTCCTGCCTAGAACCTTGAAAGATATTCCTACCTCTTCCCCCTTTTGTGTAACTCCAGCGACCAGTTTTACCCTTGCCTCTGTACTGAAATGCTTGCTGCTGTTGTTGTTGAGGGAGAAGAAATGGTCTCTTTCTGAAACTTTTTGGATTCTTTGGCTCTGGCAGAGACTTCTTCTTGTCGGATGCTTTCTCCAACAACTCGTCTAGCACCGCCCCAAACATATACTCTCCTTTAAATGGAATGGAACAAAGCTTAGATTTTGATGCGTTGTCCCCACTCCACATCTTCAACCACAGAGCTCTTCTCATAGAATTTGATAATGCTGCCGATCTTGCCGCAATCTTGACCGACTCCGCCAAGGCATCCGCTAGGAATCCAGTGGCCTTCTGCAGAAAAGGAAGAGATGCTAGGAGGTCCTCTTGAGTGGTACCTTTCCAGAGATGTTCCTCTAGTTGTTGGAGCCAGAGGAACATGGAACGAGCTACACAAGTTGAAGCGATATTAGTCTTCAGTGAAGCCGCCGATGTTTCCCATGCCTTCCTTAGAAGGCTGTCCATCTTCCTATCCATAGGATTTTTGAGCTGTGACGAGTCTTCAAAGGGAAGGGTTGTTTTCTTCGCAACCCTTGCCACCTGTACATCAACCTTCGGGACTTCCATCCATAGCTTAGCCGCCTTTTCATCTAGAGGGAATCTATCCTTCATTTCTCCTGCCATACTAAGCCTTTTCTCAGGTGACTCCCATTCATCCAAAATAAGACTCCAAATGTTGTCATGCACAGGGAACACTACCTTCTTCTTGGATTTCAGACCGCCAAACATTTCATCCTGAACTGTACGGGTTTCCTTCTCCTCTTCCACCTGCATCGTGTCTCTCACCTGCGACAACAATTCCTCCATATTCTCAGACGAAAAGTAATATTTCCTATCTTCCTCATGATCTTCACTTAGGACCCCTTCTTCCGGTTCCTCCATAGACCCTAATTCTGAATCAGAGGTCTCCCTAACCGTATATTTTCTCCTTTTGGGGGGAGATGGACCTTCAGCTCTGGCTTGTGAGAAGGAGGCTAGGGAAGATTGTATTTCCTGCCGAACCATTCCCCTGACTTCTTCCATAAGGGAAGGCTGTTCTTCCTTCACAATGTTGTCAGTGCATTTCCAGCATAGGGGTTTCTTATGCCCTGAAGCCAGCTTTTTTATACAGATGGCACATTTGCAAACTGTAGTGCTTTCTCCCACTGTCGGTGCCGGATCCTTGTCTCCCTAAATTAAAAATAAAAAAAGGGGAGATTTAAAATATATTTAGGATCCTGCTCAAAAGAGAGTGGGGAATAACCTAGGACCTAGTACTTACTGGGGCCGGGTTAGCGCTGGGCTCTGCAGACGCAGGCTTTGGAACAGCACCCTCCATAGTAGCAGAATATTCTGTCCTACCTTAATGGAGTCTTCTCATCTGGGTCTTTTATAGGGGAGACCGAGATCCAGTGCCAAATTTTCACCTATCTGGTGAAGGATCCTCATTTTCAGGGCAAACCGCGGCTTCTCCTTTTGAATTTCCCGCCGCGGCCCCATGCGTTCCACGGTGGAACGCACCAGAAGTGACGTCCCGCTGGCCAAAAGCCTGACTTCCGGCACGCCGCCATGGAGGACAGAGGAGACTCCGGCCGGGGAGCTACAGGAGGCCCCCAGCCCCCAAAACCCTACTCGGCTTTACACGCAGGCGAGTGTGTGTGTGGGGGGTCCCGCTCTCAAGGAGACACGGGAGCTGCAAAGGAAGGAAGGTTGGAGGCGATCGCTCCCTGCAGCCCGGCAGGTAAATTTAATAGGGCCCTGCTTGCCGGCTGCAGGCACCCCAGGTAACCTCTTCATCCCATAGGGACAGGAAAACACTGGGGATTGTAGCGGGAAGGGGCTATTTAACCTCTTGTTTTCCTGTCCCTAATTAGGATGGGGAGGCTACCTCCAGGTGTGCTGTCATGGAGGGGATTGGAGAAAATAACATTATACTTACCTTCTGATGGCCCCCGGTCTTTTCTCCACTGCGTCCGGTCTCTTGTACGGCTCGCGTTGGTGTGAAAGGACCTTCCATGACATCATTTAGTTATGTGACAGGTCACGCGACCGCCGTGACCAGTTGAACATCCGCAACAAGACCACAGAGAAACAAATCAAGAAGAAACGTCACACTCACCGGAGTGTTGATCAGGTTCAGGAGATACTTCTTTCCCTCGTAAGTGTAAAACAGAGACGCAGTCAGGGCCTTCACCGTAATCCCGCACTCCCTCTCCACCTGCAGCTTGTCCAGAACTTGCTTATTGGAGGAGGCTTTTGGCATACAACCTGAGGGAAGGAGCGAGACACCAGAATCCACACTGTTAGATCGTAGTGGCAGTGTCTCCCTCCATACTAGTCTGTCAATGGTAGCTTGTTTCTGTGTTTTATATATGTATTTTAGGTGTGTAAACCCTCTTCATGTGTACAGCAGCCTGGAATGAACGCTGCTTAAAAAATAAATAATAGAGTAAGGCCTCATTCAGACTTTCATCAGCTTTGTTTTGCATCCGAGAAGCTCTAAACTTTGATTTGGATCAAAGTCCGACAGGTCAACGTGTTTCGGTGAAAAATACGCGGTCCACAGAAATATGTGAACAGCCCTAGACTATAAAAGATATGAGCTCTGTGAAAAACATGGATCGAGCTCGTACGAAATCCAACATTTCATTCTATAAATCTACATAAATTAAGTAACGTGCCAAATTGCTTTTTTAATGGTTTATGTTTTGTTTATGTACGGAGGGAAAGTTCCCAGTGCTAGTGTCTAGCTCACTGATTTTCCTTGCTTGGTGCCTGACGTCCCAAAAAACTGACAGTGAGCTATCAATCAAGATAAAGAGGCTGGTGCTGGGCAGGGAAGCAACCTTGGAAGGCTGAGGCTTGGTTAGTGCTCCGTTACACCCAGAGCACTCAGAAATGCAGCAACAGATAAAAGATATAGAGGTGTCTATGGATTTAGCTTTCCAAATCCTGCATGGTCATGAATGGGAATTGGAGGGAGGGGTATATCTGATGGATACCCTTAAATTGTTAATTGGCAATTGCAGTTCACATAGTTGCATATTACTTAATCATTAGAGCTACAAAAATTTGCACTTCAAGCACCAGTAAAACAGAGGCCAAAAAAGATTCCTTAGAGGCATCTGGTCACTATTAGTGATGATCGAGCGTGTTCTATCAACCCCTTCGGCGAGCACGCTCAGGTGCTCGCCGAGTATTTTGGCATGCTCGGCATTTCTTTTAAGGTCGCCGTGCCTGCAAGTGTCACGGCTGTTAGCGTGCTCGCTGAATGGGTTCATAGAACACGCTCAATCATCACTAGTCACTATACATTAGTATACAATAAAAAAACACATATCACATAGTGAATAACACAGACACTATTCAATACAGCAGGGTTGAGGTGTACTTTGTGGGACAAAATTACAGCATTTTTGAAAGACGCCATTCACTTTACTGTGCAACATATAGAAAAAAAAGGGCAATGAATTCCAAATAAAGTGAAATGGTGCAGAAGAAAACGAAAACATTTTACTGCTTTTAAAAAATTCTAAACTTTGCAAACAAATTGTTTGGCTTGTGTTTCAATTTTCTAAGACCGTTTTTAATACCATTTTGGGGTACAACTTTTTGATTGCTCCATCAAATGTATAGTCGTAAGTTACTTACCGGTAACGGGATTTTTCAGAGACAGCACCACGAGAGAGGGGATCCGCCCACCAAGGAGAGGAAACCTACAGGCTTAAAAGGGCGCCACCTCTCTCCCGCCTCAGTTGGGATTACAGAGCATTGAGAGGACTGCCAGGTTAATAAACACAGCAAACAATCACAAAATTGCCATACCAGACGACAACTATTGAGTGTGATATTATAATTAATAAAAGGGGAGTGTTCCCACAAACGTGAAAGGAGGAAATATAAGGGTGCTGTCATGGTCTCCGAAAAATTCCTTTACCGGTATGTAATTTAAGATTTTATCGGTCGACCATGACAGCACCACGAGAGAATTACAGAGATGAAGTAATCTATTGAAGGACCACAGCCTGGAACACTCTTCTCCCAAAGGTGAGGTCAGCCGATACACCCATATCTAACCTATCGTGTCTATGGAATGTAGAGGGACAGGACCAGGTAGCAGCCTTACATATGTCTTCTATCGAGACACCTGTCTTCTCAGCCCAGGAGGGGTGGGGTGGAATGAGCCTTCAGCCCTTCTGGCACTTCCTCGCCGCTAGATGTACAGACCAAAAGTTTGGACACATCTTCTCATTTAAAGATTCTTCTGTATTTTCATGACTATGAAAATTGTACATTCACACTGAAGACATCAAAACTATGAATTAACACATGTGGAATTATATACTTAACAAAAAAGTGTGAAACAGCTGAAAATATGTCTTATATTCTAGGTTCTTCAAAGTAGCCACCTTTTGCTTTGATGACTGCTTTGCACACTCTTAGCATTCTCTTGATGAGCTTCAAGAGGTAGTCACCGGAAATTGTTTTCACTTCACAGGTATGCCTTGTCAGGTTTAATAAGTAGGATTTCTTGCCTTATAAATGGGGTTGGGACCATCAGTTGTGTTGTGCAGAAGTCTGCTGGATACACAGCTGATAGTCCTACTGAACAGACTGTTAGAATTTGTATTATGGCAAGAAAAAAGCAGCTAAGTAAAGAAAAACGAGTGGCCATCATTACTTTAAGAAATGAAGGTCAGTCAGTCCGAAAAATTGGGAAAACTTTGAAAGTGTCCCCAAGTGCAGTTGCAAAAACCATCAAGCGCTACAAAGAAACTGGCTCACATGAGGACCGCCCCAGGAAAGGAAGACCAAGAGTCACCTCTGCTTCTGAGGATAAGTTTATCCGAGTCACCAGCTTCAGAAATCGCAGTTTAACAGCAGCTCAGATTAGAGACCAGTTCAATGCCACACAGAGTTCTAGCAGCAGACACATCTCTTCAACAACTGTTAAGAGGAGACTTTGTGCAGCAGGCCTTCATGGTAAAATAGCTGCTAGGAAACCACTGCTAAGGACGGGCAACAAGCAGAAGAGACTTGTTTGGGCTAAAGAACACAAGGAATGGACATTAGACCAGTGGAAATCTGTGCTTTGGTCTGATGAGTCCAAATTTGAGATCTTTGGTTCCAACCACCGTGTCTTTGTGCGACGCAGAAAAGGTGAACGGATGGATTCTACATGCCTGGTTCCCACCGTGAAGCATGGAGGAGGAGGTGTGATGGTGTGGGGGTGCTTTGCTGGTGACACGGTTGGGGATTTATTCAAAATTGAAGGCATACTGAACCAGCATGGCTACCACAGCATCTTGCAGCGGCATGCTATTCCATCTGGTTTGCGTTTAGTTGGACCATCATTTATTTTTCAACAGGACAATGACCCCAAACACACCTCCAGGCTGTGTAAGGGCTATTTGACCAAGAAGGAGAGTGATGGGGTGCTACGCCAGATAACCTGGCCTTCACAGTCACCAGACCTGAACCCAGTTGTTTCACACTTTTTTGTTAAATATATAATTCCACATGTGTTAATTCATAGTTTTGATGCCTTCAGTGTGAATGTACAATTTCCATATTCAAGAAAATACAGAAAAATCTTTAAATGCGAAGGTGTGTCCAAACTTTTGGTCTATACTGTATATGATAGAGAAATGGCCTCCTAATTCCATCTAGCTATGGTGGACTTCGTGACCTTAGACCATTCCTAGCCCCTTGGTAGGATATAAACAACGAGTTATCTTTCCTAAAGCTTTTGGTAACTGAATGGTACCTAACCACACATCTCCTCACTTCTAACGTATGTAACTCCACCTCTTTCTGGTTACTAGGATGTGGACAAAAGGAGGGTAGGAGGACTTCCTGAAGTCTGTGGAAACGAGTAGCTACCTTAGGGAGAGAGAGTGATTTTTAGACCAGATCCTGCCTATCATCCAGAATTTGAGTAAACGGCGAGGCCATAGACAGGGTCTGGATGTCACTAATGCTCCTGGCCGAGGTTAAAGATATTAAAGCGGTCTTAAGAGAGAGGGATTTAAGGGTTGCTGACTATTAGCACAAACGGCGAGCTAGTCAAGGCCTTTAGAACCAAATTTAAATCCCAGGAAACCAAGCTGCTTTTAATAATGAGTCCTATTGGCACCCCTTCCCCATCAACCCCAGAACCAGAGAAAGACAAAAACTTTCTCCAACTTGTGGCATAAATCTTGGTTGTAACAGGTTTTCTGCTGTGCAGGATGGTTACTAGACCTTTGGAAAAACCTTTCTGATTTGGCAGTGTCCTTTCAAGTTCCACACCGTCAAGTGGAGGCCAGTTGCTTGAGGATGGAATATCGGACCCCGGAGAAGGAGATATGGAATCTCTGGAAGAACCCAAGGATCAGAGATGGACATGTTCCTCAGGCATGAGAACCAGGGCCTCCTGGGCCAAAAGGGTGCGATCAGCAGAACCCTGGCCTTCTCCTCCCTGATCTTTCTTATTACCATGAGAAGAACAGCCAACCAGGGAGGGAGGAGTCATACGCCAGGCTGAAATACCAACGTATCAGGAAAGCGTCCACAGCTAGAGGATTTAGGGAACACAAGATCTTTGTCTTCCGATTTAGTTTTGTGGCAAACGGATCTACCTGACCGGAGGCCCCCCCATCTTCGGCTATTTGGGTAAAAATTCCTTGATTTAGTTCCCATTCCCCTTGCATCAGAGGATAGCAGCTTAGGAAATCTGCTCTCATGTTTTCTTTTTCCATTATATGGAGGGCCATCAGGGAAAGGAGGTGACTTTCTGTAATCTGGAAGAGATGATCTGTCACTCTCATCAGTGATCTTGACCATGTATCCCCCTGGTGGTTCACATATGCTACCGCAACTAGATTATCCAAGAGGATCTTTACATTCTGGCCCTGAAGGAAAGGTAAGAAATTATTCACCGCCTTGTCCACCGCCAGAAGTTCTTTTGAATTGGAGGAGAGACCCTTTTAAATATCTGACCAGGTCCCCTGGGCTACCATATCTCCCAGATGGGCTCCCCACCCTCTCGGACTCGCATCTGTGGTAATTGTTCTAGTGACCCTAAGTACCCAGGGAACCCCTCGAGATAGGTTAGGCTCATCCTGCCACCACTATAAAGATTTTACTGACCGGGGTGATAAGGACATCTTCCAAGTGCCCCTTAAGAGAAACTTCATTATGTAGCACATCCCACTGTAGAACTGTGGCGCCCCTGAAGGTTCGACCGCCACAGGGATGCTGCACTTCTGTAATGGAGTGTAGTGTTCCTCCTCCGAGGTAAGAACAGCGTGATGGTCGGGACCCAACCTTTGCATCCAACACCACATTTCTCCACCAGGGGGGCTAGTATGCACCAGGTGCTGCCCTCCTGGTTACATGGAGACTGGGGAACCAAGAGTGAGGGGAACCAGTTAGTGGGTGAGGGTTGAGGACTTACAATTTAGTGACACTTTAAATTTCATATTTAATAAAAAGCCATCTTTGGTTTTGGTCTTTGTGCTGTTAATTACTGTGAGGTATTGTGATCTCCCACCCTGAACGTGGATCCTGTGTGGACCTGCAGTGGATGGAGACACAGCCCTCACACCCCAGCCTTGGGACGGGGGGCAGGTTGCAGACGAGGAATGTCTCAACCCGGTCAAGGACCACGACCAAGAAGGCCCGGAGCTTAAGTGTGTAGCTCCACAGCTAATGGATCCCGGGGAGGATGGAGATGGAGCAGTGTACGCCACCTGTCCTCACCATCTGATATATTCAGAGGGAGTCCGGCTGCAAGAGGGGTACCGGCCCCGACACCCTACCTTGCTTCTCCATGTCCTGGTTGGTAAAGCCTGGTAGGCCCAGAGGATCCCATCGGGTATCGGAAGGAGCGGAGCTGCCACCCGTGCCCTTGTTCTGAGAGGAGTTCAGAGGGAGACCCGGCCTATCTACACACACAGACAGGAGAGGATACGGTCTGTAGTTCAGGAACACTCTGGTGCGGGGTCCCAATTGAATGCTGGACTTGCTCGGAGGTTGTCGGACCCCCATCCCTGGTGACTGCAGGACTCCGTGGGGATCAGGGAGTCGCCTTCCTTCTGCCATCTCTAATGTGACTAAAGCCTTGGAAGTTCACCCCTATGGCCTCCGGACTGTTTATTCTGCGCTACACCGCGCGACGTGGCATCCGTTCTTCCTCCACTACTACCCCCTCCATCCTTCCTGTCCCTCTGCCCTGAGGCCTTGCTCCGCCTGTGGGGAGTAGTAATAACTCTGGCCGCCGTAACACTATGCCTCAGCGGACTGCAGCGGCGCTGGTGGCCTTCACCAGGTGCCACAGGTGGCGTAGTCGTAAATCAGCCACTCAACCCGGATAAGCCCACACCATCTCTTTTAATGTGACGGCCCTGAGTCCCCCATCTCCCAGGGTAAAGAAAAGGGCTTTTTCGAATAAGAGACGTCACGCTATCACTTGTGGGGGGTTTCTGCTGTTTTCGCATGTCAGGGGCTCTCCAAATGTGATATGGCATCCACTTTTTTCATATGGCATTTTGTTTTCATAATGGCATTACGGCATTCATTTTAATATGGTGATATGGCATTCAGTCTTTTTTGCGTTCAAAAAGTCGAAACGGTGCTCCTTCCCTTCCGAGCCCTGTCATGTGCCCAAACAATAGTTTTCCCCCACATATGGGGTATCAACATGCTCAGTAGAAATTACACAACAAATTTTGTGGTTCATTTTATCTTGTTACCCTTGTGAAAATAAAAAAATTGGGGCTATAGTAAAATTTTTGTGAAAAAAAGTAAAATGTTCATTTTTCTTTCCACATTGCTTTAGTTCCTTTTGGGTATTTTCTGTCATAAAGGCCCCTCAAAGTCACTTCAAATGTGATGTGGTCCCTAAAAAAATGGTTTTGTAAATTTTGTTGGAAAAATTAGAAATCGCTGGTCAACTTTTAAACCTTCTAACTTCCTAACAAAAAAAATGTTTTAAAAATTGTGCTGATGTAAAGTAAACATATGAGAAATGTTATTTATTAACTATTTTGTGTGACATAACTCTCTGGAATTAAAAGTTTGAAAATTGCAAAATTATCAAAATTTTCACCAAATTGTCGTATCAAAATTGGTTACCACTATCATGAAGTACAATATGTCACTAAACACAATCTCAGAATCAGTGGGATCCATTGTAAAATAAGAAGAAAATAATAAAATCCTTATACTCACATGTCCTATGTGTCCCTAGCTGTAATTCTCTGACCGCTGACGCTGAGGAGCCGAGGAGAATGAGCCGCTCCGGCGAGCGGGCCCCGAAGCTGAGCTCAGGAGCGGTGTCCTGTCACTCAGTGAGCGCAGCTCCGGGGCCACTATCCGGGGAACACTTAGGACCATAGGCAGATTATAATGAGGGAAATCTGGGCTACCGCCCGGGGCCCCGGGGCTCCGGGGAGCCCCGGGGAGTCCATGGCCAAGCTTAAAGGATCCCTCACTTTACACACTTAACATCTTTTATCCATTGTTAAAAAGCGTCATAGATTTCAAGCTTTTTTCATAGTGTTTTTCACCCTTGAATTTGTTCCAGAAAATGAAGTATTGCTCCTGGAAAATTAATGTAATTACACATGTGTTGGTATAGATATGTTTATTTCATTTGTATGTAATGGAACAACACAAAAAAACAAACAAAAAAGGCAAATTGGACATAATTTCACACAAAACTCCCAAAATGGGCCAAACCAAAATGTTGGCACTTTTCCAAAGTTGTAGGTAAACAACTTTGTTTCAAGCATATGATGCTCATTCAAACTCACCTGTGGCAAGTAACAGGTTTGAGCAATATGAAATCATACCTGAAACCAGATAAAAAGGTGAGAAATTTACATATTCTTTGCATTGTATGACTGTGTGTGCCAAACTAAGCATGGAGAACACAAAGAGGAGAAGAGAACTGTCTGAGGAGTTGAGAACCAAAATTGTTGAAAAATATTAACAATCTCAAGGTTACAAATTAATCTCCAGAGATCTTGATGTTCCTTTGTCCATGGTGCGCAACATTATCAAGAAGTTTACAACCCATGGCACTGTAGCTAATCTCTCTGGATGTGGACAGCCGAGAAAAATTGATGAAAGGTTGCAAAGCAGGATAGTCCAAATGGTGGATAAGCAACCCCAATCAAGTTCCAAAGATATTCAAGCTGTCCTGCATGCTCAGGGTGCATCAATGTCAGCGTGAACTATATGTAGTCTTTTGAATGAAATGAATCACCATGGCAGGAGACCCAGGAGGACCCCACTGCTGACATAGATACATAAAAAAGCTAGACTACAATTTACCAATATGTGCGTGAGTAAGCCTAAATCCTTTTGGGAAATCATCTTGTGGACAAATGAAACCAAGATAGAGCTTTTTGGTGAAGCACATCATTCTACTGTTTACCAAAAATGGAATGAGGACTGCAAAGAAAAGAACACAGTACCTACAGTCATATATGGTGGAGGTTCAAAGATGTTTTGGGGTTGTTTTGTTGCCTCTGGCACTCATTGCTTTGACTGCGTGCAAAGCATCATGAAATCTGAAGATTACCAAAGGATTTTGTGTCACAATGTAGTGTCTATTGTCAGAAAGCTGGGTTTGCGTCCTAGGTCATGGGACTTCGAGCAGGACAATTACCCCAAACATATTTCAAGAAGCACCAAGAAATGGATGGGAACAAAGTGCTGGAGAGTTCTGAAGTGGCAGCAATGAGTCCGGATCTAAATCCTTTTGAACACCTGTGGATTTAGATCCGGACTCATTGCTTAGTCCGGATCTAAATTGCTCTTAAAATTGCTCTTGGGAGGAGACACACTTCACATATGGGAGACCTGGGACAGTTTGCAAAAGAAGAGTGGTCTACATACTTTTATATATATATATATATATATATATATATATATATATACATATATATATATATATATATGTATAATACTTGACACCTAATGGGAGCCAAAGGCCAAAGAAGGGGGCATTGTCCTAAGTAGGGGCCACAGAGGGAGACATTATTTTAATTGGGGTCCAAGGAGGGGGACATTATTTTAAATGGGGGCCCCAAGAGGGGACATTATTGTAAATTTTGTCTAAAAAGGGGGGCATCATACCATGGGAGCAAAAGGGGAACATTATGATAAATGGTGGCCAAAGAAGGGGACTTTATTCTAAATGAGGACCAAAAAGAGAGACATTGTACTACAGGGGGCCAAAGAGAGTTATATATAATAATATTTTTTATTTAATTTCTATATTTAGTAGAGACATGTACAAACTGAATAAGACAATACAGATTATCACATAATTCATGACATACTAACAGGAGTGAAGGCCCTGCTAACAAGCTTACAGTCTATGAAGATATAGGAGTGACACAAAAGATAAAAAGGTGCTTGTCATGTATGGTCCGGCCATGATTATTATAAACAGGGGAATTCAGATACCATTACATGAACCAGTCATCAGCCAGAATCTGTATAAGTACAGATACAAGGAGCTGTAGAGTGCATGGAGGCTGTGGATACAGATGAGTGAAGGGACCAGATTCTGGAGAAAATTACGGAAGGGAGAACAGGGCATAGTTAGATTAACCATATTCTGTGGGATAGTGCATTCCAGAGAACTGCTGCAGCACAAGAGAAGTCCTGAAGATGGGGGTAGAAGGTTTTGATTACAGAGGATGCTAGTCTTAGGTAGATAGTTGATTTTACATTTCTGGATTCTGTAGATTTGTGATTTGTATTAAACAAAAAACAAAACAACAACAATCCGAGGTGTCAGTATTCTTTAATGAGGACATAGCCCTCATGGTTTGTAATTCCATTGCGTGATGATTAAATAAATGTTGTGATTAAGGTGCAGTTACTGCAGTATATCACAGATCAATTAATCCACAGTCACACTAGCTATGTATACGGATGTCCCCCAGGCCGATACCCCAGCAGTTGTTTCGGGATGCCTTGGCTTCTGCTGCTTTAGAAGATGCAGGTCATCCTTGTACATTTATCTGTATAGAAATAAATGGTTCGAGGCATGGTCATTAATTTTCCACAAAGCACTCTGCTACTATGCAAGCCAAATAATTTGTCCCTTTTTCCTTTCTGTTAAATTTGGGAATTATACAATAGATAACAGTCACATATTATCCTGTATATGATATCTGACTTCTGTAATCACTGTATACCATATACCAGTCATATATTATCCTGTATACTGCAGGTGCTATACTATGTGTATAGACATCAGATGATATATAGACTCCTTCATCATATCCTATGAGCTTTATTTATTGTTGTGGAGTTCAATTGTTTCCCATGGTATTTAATGGGTATTTTTAGAAATTACTTTTGTTATGTTTTTATATTTATTTTTAATAAAGGCATTTTTTTATTGCTTCAGTTGTACGTTGTTATTGTGGCTACTAGAATGGGAGTAACACTCAATCAGGTCAAAGAAGTATAGATGCACAAGTTTGATAAAAAGATTTGGAACTTTTATTGAATTATTTAAAAGAAATTTATAAAACACACATAAAGGGGAAGTGAACCAATGAAGGTGCCTGCAGTGCTAGTAACAAGGGTAGTCAATCATTTATTCTGTTTAACAAGACTTACAAAAGGAGATCATATCAATGAACCCAGTGATAAATACATGAAGAATTAAATAAATAAATAAGTAAAAGGATCAGTATCCAAAATTCATTCATCTAGTAAGCATTAGTGGATAACAAGTACATACCTTAAAGTATCCAGCATAGATAAATGTAGTCAAAATGCCATGAAAGTATATATCTATAAATATGTCAATAGGTCATATAGAGAGAAGCCATAAAGCCCACAAGTGGTAGACAAGTGTCAATATAGGGCAAAGTCAATCATGGCCCACAAAATACAGATGGTATCACCAAGCATAGAAATAAACAGATGGAATCATCAGGCATAGAGATAAACAGAATGTAAATAAAGACAATACAGCTGTCCTTACCTGCAGTTGAAAGGTTGTATTGTCTTTATTTACATTCTGTTTATCTCTATGCCTGATGATTCCATCTGTTTATTTCTATGCTTGGTGATACCATCTGTATTTTGTGGGCCAAACTGCACATTAATCACAACATTTATTTAATCATCACACACTGGAATTACAAACCATGAGGGCTATGTCCTCATTAAAGAATACTGATGTAGCACCCTGAGGATTCGGCTGCTACAGGGGTATTGCACCTCACTCCAGAGGTGTGGTATTCCACTCCCGGGTAAGGATGGAGTGTGGAACTGAGCTCAGTAGGCTGCATGCACTACATACATCCCATTTCCGGGGGACAGATCAACGGTACTCCCACCAGTTTATGTGCAGGTACGACAGCGTCTGTCCCTGGCTGGAGTGGGAGGGGGGTGGAACATCCCAGTAGTGTAGGGGCAGATAGGGGGAGTAGTCTGGGTAAAGCTAGGAGCTCATTGGGTGCTGGTCACCTGAGCTCACACATAGAGGTAGTATATATGGTGGGCACCATCTTAGGACAGGGTCTTTTTAGCCTGAGGAGCAGAGCAGAGGAGCTCAGCCAGGAGGGCTGACAGGGAGCTGTGGCTCCGGCTGGGCTCAGCTCCAGAGCAGAGCCTGCAGAGAGAGAGAGAGGAGTGAGAAGGACCCAGAGAGGAAACAAGAAGGAACCCCAAGATCCCAGAATAAGGACAGAAGGGTGAAGGGTTGGCGGACAAGGGTACCGGGTCCCAAGCTGGCGGAGGCCCAAAACGAACCTTAGCCAGGAACCGGAGGTCGTGGGCAGGATCTGCCACGACCCTCACCAAATCCACTAGAAAGGCACACCGAGCATAGGGTCAGGGAGCCCAGAGGAGGCTTGACCACCAAGAGACCCGAGGGAGCCGGCCAAAAGTGGATCCCTGGTGGGAACGGCCAGAGGAAGGGAGAGTCAGAAAGGAGCTCAGGACCACGCTCCGGAATTGTCTGGGGGTTGGCCGAGTCCAGGACCTGGTGGACGCAGCACGGCTCGGGTGGTCGCTCAAGGCCAGAGTGACCAAGAGAACACCAGTAAGTAAAAACCCTGAACTGCATCTCCTGACTCTGAATCTTCTTTTTGCATCATCACAACCCCCATCATCTACACCTGCTGCCCTGAGGCCATACCCCTCCCGTTGGGGGTTATACCATCACTGCTGCACATATACCACCGGCCTCAGTGGACTGCTCTGCAGCGGCGGCTTCAAAGCCGCACTCAACGGGTGGCGTAGTCGACAATCAAGTTAACATCTACTGCCATAGACTGCCACTTAGTTTGACACCCTGGGCACGGACCGGGTCACCGCCACAAGGACTACTACCCCCATCGAGATCCGGCTCCGGGTATCCCCTACAGCACTGGCCCAGGGGGCGCGTCACTGACACCTCGGATTGTTGTTGTTGTTTTTTTTTTGTTTAATACAAATCACAAATCTACAGAATCCAGAAATGTAAAATCAACTATCTACCTAAGACTAGCATCCTCTGTAATCAAAACCTTCTACCCCCATCTTCAGGACTTCTCTTGTGCTGCAGCAGTTCTCTGGAATGCACTATCCCACAGAATATGGTTAATCTAACTATGCCCTGTTCTCCCTTCCTTAATTTTCTCCAGAATCTGGTCCCTTCACTCATCTGTATCCACAGCCTCCATGCACTCTACAGCTCCTTGTATCTGTACTTATACAGATTCTGGCTGATGACTGGTTCATGTAATGGTATTTGAATTCCCCTGTTTATAATAATCATGGCCGGACCATACATGACAAGCACCTTTTTATCTTTTGTGTCACTCCTATATCTTCATAGACTGTAAGCTTGTTAGCAGGGCCTTCACTCCTCTTAGTATGTCATGAATTATGTGATAATCTGTATTGTCTTATTCAGTTTGTACATGTCTCTACTAAATATAGAAATTAAATAAAAAATATTATTATATATAACTCTCTTTGGCCCCCTGTAGTACAATGTCTCTCTTTTTGGTCCTCATTTAGAATAAAGTCCCCTTCTTTGGCCACCATTTATCATAATGTTCCCCTTTTGCTCCCATGGTATGATGCCCCCCTTTTTAGACAAAATTTACAATAATGTCCCCTCTTGGGGCCCCCATTTAAAATAATGTCCCCCTCCTTGGACCCCAATTAAAATAATGTCTCCCTCTGTGGCCCCTACTTAGGACAATGCCCCCTTCTTTGGCCTTTGGCTCCCATTAGGTGTCAAGTATTATACATACATATATATATATATATATATATGTACATATATATATATATATATATATATAAAAGTATGTAGACCACTCTTCTTTTGCAAACTGTCCCAGGTCTCCCATATGTGAAGTGTGTCTCCTCCCAAGAGCAATTTTAAGAGCAATTTAGATCCGGACTAAGCAATGAGTCCGGATCTAAATCCACAGGTGTTCAAAAGGATTTAGATCCGGACTCATTGCTGCCACTTCAGAACTCTCCAGCACTTTGTTCCCATCCATTTCTTGGTGCTTCTTGAAATATGTTTGGGGTAATTGTCCTGCTCGAAGTCCCATGACCTAGGACGCAAACCCAGCTTTCTGACAATAGACACTACATTGTGACCCAAAATCCTTTGGTAATCTTCAGATTTCATGATGCTTTGCACGCAGTCAAAGCAATGAGTGCCAGAGGCAACAAAACAACCCCAAAACATCTTTGAACCTCCACCATATATGACTGTAGGTACTGTGTTCTTTTCTTTGCAGTCCTCATTCCATTTTTGGTAAACAGTAGAATGATGTGCTTCACCAAAAAGCTCTATCTTGGTTTCATCTGTCCACAAGATGATTTCCCAAAAGGATTTAGGCTTACTCACGCACATATTGGTAAATTGTAGTCTAGCTTTTTTATGTATCTATGTCAGCAGTGGGGTCCTCCTGGGTCTCCTGCCATGGTCATTCATTTCATTCAAAAGACTACATATAGTTCACGCTGACACTGATGCACCCTGAGCATGCAGGACAGCTTGAATATCTTTGGAACTTGATTGGGGTTGCTTATCCACCATTTGGACTATCCTGCGTTGCAACCTTTCATCAATTTTTCTCGGCTGTCCACATCCAGAGAGATTAGCTACAGTGCCATGGGTTGTAAACTTCTTGATAATGTTGCGCACCATGGACAAAGGAACATCAAGATCTCTGGAGATTAATTTGTAACCTTGAGATTGTTGATATTTTTCAACAATTTTGGTTCTCAACTCCTCAGACAGTTCTCTTCTCCTCTTTGTGTTCTCCATGCTTAGTTTGGCACACACAGTCATACAATGCAAAGAATATGTAAATTTCTCACCTTTTTATCTGGTTTCAGGTATGATTTCATATTGCTCAAACCTGTTACTTGCCACAGGTGAGTTTGAATGAGCATCATATGCTTGAAACAAAGTTGTTTACCTACAACTTTGGAAAAGTGCCAACATTTTGGTTTGGCCCATTTTGGGAGTTTTGTGTGAAATTATGTCCAATTTGCCTTTTTTGTTTGTTTTTTTGTGTTGTTCCATTACATACAAATGAAATAAACATATCTATACCAACACATGTGTAATTACATTAATTTTCCAGGAGCAATACTTCATTTTCTGGAACAAATTCAAGGGTGAAAAACACTATGAAAAAAGCTTGAAATCTATGACGCTTTTTAAGAATGGATAAAAGATGTTAAGTGTGTAAAGTGAGGGATCCTTTAAGCTTGGCCATGGACCCCCCGGGGCTCCCCGGAGCCCCGGGGCCCCGGGCGGTAGCCCAGATTGCCCTCATTATAATCTGCCTATGGTCCTAAGTGTTCCCCGGATAGTGGCCCCGGAGCTGCGCTCACTGAGTGACAGGACACCGCTCCTGAGCTCAGCTTCGGGGCCCGCTCGCCGGAGCGGCTCATTCTCCTCGGCTCCTCAGCGTCAGCGGTCAGAGAATTACAGCTAGGGACACATAGAACATGTGAGTATAAGGATTTTATTATTTTCTTCTTATTTTACAATGGATCCCACTGATTCTGAGATTGTGTTTAGTGACATATTGTACTTCATGATAGTGGTAACCAATTTTGATACGACAATTTGGTGAAAATTTTGATAATTTTGCAATTTTCAAACTTTTAATTCCAGAGAGTTATGTCACACAAAATAGTTAATAAATAACATTTCTCATATGTTTACTTTACATCAGCACAATTTTTAAAACATTTTTTTTGTTAGGAAGTTAGAAGGTTTAAAAGTTGACCAGCGATTTCTAATTTTTCCAACAAAATTTACAAAACCATTTTTTTAGGGACCACATCACATTTGAAGTGACTTTGAGGGGCCTTTATGACAGAAAATACCCAAAAGGAACTAAAGCAATGTGGAAAGAAAAATGAACATTTTACTTTTTTTCACAAAAATTTTACTATAGCCCCAATTTTTTTATTTTCACAAGGGTAACAAGATAAAATGAACCACAAAATTTGTTGTGTAATTTCTACTGAGCATGTTGATACCCCATATGTGGGGGAAAACTATTGTTTGGGCACATGACAGGGCTCGGAAGGGAAGGAGCACCGTTTCGACTTTTTGAACGCAAAAAAGACTGAATGCCATATCACCATATTAAAATGAATGCCGTAATGCCATTATGAAAACAAAATGCCATATGAAAAAAGTGGATGCCATATCACATTTGGAGAGCCCCTGACATGCGAAAACAGCAGAAACCCCCCACAAGTGATAGCGTGACGTCTCTTACTCGAAAAAGCCCTTTTCTTTACCCTGGGAGATGGGGGACTCGGAGTCGGGTCCTGTGATGGAGAGATGGGGTGCAGCCGTGGCCCGGACCCGACCCGTGCTCAGGGCCGTCACATTAAAAGAGATGGTGTGGGCTTATCCGGGTTGAGTGGCTGATTTACGACTACGCCACCTGTGGCACCTGGTGAAGGCCACCAGCGCCGCTGCAGTCCGCTGAGGCATAGTGTTACGGCGGCCAGAGTTATTACTACTCCCCACAGGCGGAGCAAGGCCTCAGGGCAGAGGGACAGGAAGGATGGAGGGGGTAGTAGTGGAGGAAGAACGGATGCCACGTCGCGCGGTGTAGCGCAGAATAAACAGTCCGGAGGCCATAGGGGTGAACTTCCAAGGCTTTAGTCACATTAGAGATGGCAGAAGGAAGGCGACTCCCTGATCCCCACGGAGTCCTGCAGTCACCAGGGATGGGGGTCCAACAACCTCCGAGCAAGTCCAGCATTCAATCGTGACCCCGCACCAGAGTGTTCCTGAACTACAGACCGTATCCTCTCCTGTCTGTGTGTGTAGATAGGCCGGGTCTCCCTCTGAACTCCTCTCAGAACAAGGGCACGGGTGGCAGCTCCGCTCCTTCCGATACCCGATGGGATCCTCTGGGCCTACCAGGCTTTACCAACCAGGACATGGAGAAGCAAGGTCGGGTGTCGGGGCCGGTACCCCTCTTGCAGCCGGACTCCCTCTGAATATATCAGATGGTGAGGACAGGTGGCGTACACTGCTCCGTCTGCATCCTCCCCGGGATCCATTAGCTGTGGAGCTACACTCTTAAGCTCCGGGCCTTCTTGGTCGTGGTCCTTGACCGGGTTGAGACATTCCTCGTCTGCAACCTGCCCCCCGTCTCAAGGCTGGGGTATCAGGGCTGTGTCTCCATCCACTGCAGGTCCACACAGGATCCACGTTCAGGGTGGGAGATCACAATACCTCACAGTAATTAACAGCACAAAGACCAAAACCAAAGATGGCTTTTTATTAAATATGAAATTTAAAGTGTCACTAAATTGTAAGTCCTCAACCCTCACCCACTAACTGGTTCCCCTCACTCTTGGTTCCCCAGTCTCCCTGTAACCAGGAGGGCAGCACCTGGTGCATACTAGCCACCCTGGTGGAGAAATGTGGCGTTGGATGCAAAGGTTGGGTCCCGACCATCACGCTGTTCTTACCTCGGAGGAGGAACACTACACTCCATTACAGAAGTGCAGCATCCCTGTGGCGGTCAAACCTTCAGGGGCGTCACAGTTCTACAGTGGGATGTGCTACATAATGAAGTTTCTCTTAAGGGGCACTTGGAAGATGTCCTTATCACCCCGGTCAGTAAAATCTTTATAGTGGTGGCAGGATGAGCCTAACCTATCTCGAGGGGTTCCCTGGGTACTTAGGGTCACTAGAACAATTACCACAGATGCGAGTCCGAGAGGGTGGGGAGCCCATCTGGGAGATATGGTAGCCCAGGGGACCTGGTCAGATATTGAAAAGGGTCTCTCCTCCAATTCAAAAGAACTTCTGGCGGTAGACAAGGCGGTGAATAATTTCTTACCTTTCCTTCAGGGCCAGAATGTAAAGATCCTCTTGGATAATCTAGTTGCGGTAGCATATGTGAACCACCAGGGGGATACATGGTCAAGATTGCTGATGAGAGTGACAGATCATCTCTTCCAGATTACAGAAAGTCACCTCCTTTCCCTGATGGCCCTCCATTTAATGGAAAAAGAAAACATGAGAGCAGATTTCCTAAGCTGCTATCCTCTGATGCAAGGGGAATGGGAACTAAATCAAGGAATTTTTACCCAAATAGCCGAAGATGGGGGGGCCTCCGGTCAGGTAGATCCGTTTGCCACAAAACTAAATCGGAAGACAAAGATCTTGTGTTCCCTAAATCCTCTAGCTGTGGACGCTTTCCTGATACGTTGGTATTTCAGCCTGGCGTATGACTCCTCCCCCCCTGGTTGGCTGTTCTTCTCATGGTAATAAGAAAGATCAGGGAGGAGAAGGCCAGGGTTCTGCTGATCACACCCTTTTGGCCCAGGAGGCCCTGGTTCTCATGCCTGAGGAACATGTCCATCTCTGATCCTTGGGTTCTTCCAGAGATTCCATATCTCCTTCTCCGGGGTCCGATATTCCATCCTCAAGCAACTGGCCTCCACTTGACGGTGTGGAACTTGAAAGGACACTGCCAAATCAGAAAGGTTTTTCCAAAGGTCTAGTAACCATCCTGCACAGCAGAAAACCTGTTACAACCCAGATTTATGCCACAAGTTGGAGAAAGTTTTTGTCTTTCTCTGGTTCTGGGGTTGATGGGGAAGGGGTGCCAATAGGACAAATCTTTGGAGTTTTTAAAAAAAGGTCTTGAACTAGGGTTATCCACCAGCACCCTTAAAGTACAGATTTCTGCCTTGGGTGCCCTATATAGCTGTGATGCAGCTTGTAGCTACTGGGTTTCTCGGTTCATTAAGGCAGCTTTTAGATCTAGACTCATTATTAAAAGCAGCTTGGTTCCCTGGGATTTAAATTTGGTTCTAAAGGCCTTGACTAGCTCGCCGTTTGAGCTAATAGTCAGCAACCCTTAAATCCCTCTCTCTTAAGACCGCTTTAATATCTTTAACCTCGGCCAGGAGCATTAGTGACATCCAGACCCTGTCAATGGCCTCGCCGTTTACTCAAATTCTGGATGATAGGCAGGATCTGGTCTAAAAATCACTCTCTCTCCCTAAGGTAGCTACTCGTTTCCACAGACTTCAGGAAGTCCTCCTACCCTCCTTTTGTCCACATCCTAGTAACCAGAAAGAGGTGGAGTTACATACGTTAGAAGTGAGGAGATGTGTGGTTAGGTACCATTCAGTTACCAAAAGCTTTAGGAAAGATAACTCGTTGTTTATATCCTACCAAGGGGCTAGGAACGGTCTAAGGTCACGAAGTCCAGCATAGCTAGATGGAATTAGGAGGCCATTTCTCTATCATATACAGTATAGACCAAAAGTTTGGACACACCTTCGCATTTAAAGATTTTTCTGTATTTTCTTGACTATGGAAATTGTACATTCACACTGAAGGCATCAAAACTATGAATTAACACATGTGGAATTATATATTTAACAAAAAAGTGTGAAACAACTGGGTTCAGGTCTGGTGACTGTGAAGGCCAGGTTATCTGGCGTAGCACCCCATCACTCTCCTTCTTGGTCAAATAGCCCTTACACAGCCTGGAGGTGTGTTTGGGGTCATTGTCCTGTTGAAAAATAAATGATGGCCCAACTAAACGCAAACCAGGTGGAATAGCATGCCGCTGCAAGATGCTGTGGTAGCCATGCTGGTTCAGTATGCCTTCAATTTTGAATAAATCCCCAACCGTGTCACCAGCAAAGCACCCCCACACCATCACACCTCCTCCTCCATGCTTCACGGTGGGAACCAGGCATGTAGAGTCCATCCGTTCACCTTTTCTGCGTCGCACAAAGACACGGTGGTTGGAACCAAAGATCTCAAATTTGGACTCATCAGACCAAAGCACAGATTTCCACTGGTCTAATGTCCATTCCTTGTGTTCTTTAGCCCAAACAAGTCTCTTCTGCTTGTTGCCCGTCCTTAGCAGTGGTTTCCTAGCAGCTATTTTACCATGAAGGCCTGCTGCACAAAGTCTCCTCTTAACAGTTGTTGAAGAGATGTGTCTGCTGCTAGAACTCTGTGTGGCATTGAACTGGTCTCTAATCTGAGCTGCTGTTAAACTGCGATTTCTGAAGCTGGTGACTCGGATAAACTTATCCTCAGAAGCAGAGGTGACTCTTGGTCTTGCTTTCCTGGGGCGGTCCTCATGTGAGCCAGTTTCTTTGTAGCGCTTGATGGTTTTTGCAACTGCACTTGGGGACACTTTCAAAGTTTTCCCAATTTTTCGGACTGACTGACCTTCATTTCTTAAAGTAATGATGGCCACTCGTTTTTCTTTACTTAGATGCTTTTTTCTTGCCATAATACAAATTCTAACAGTCTGTTCAGTAGGACTATCAGCTGTGTATCCACCAGACTTCTGCACAACACAACTGATGGTCCCAACCCCATTTATAAGGCAAGAAATCCCACTTATTAAACCTGACAAGGCATACCTGTGAAGTGAAAACAATTTCCGGTGACTACCTCTTGAAGCTCATCAAGAGAATGCTAAGAGTGTGCAAAGCAGTCATCAAAGCAAAAGGTGGCTACTTTGAAGAACCTAGAATATAAGACATATTTTCAGTTGTTTCACACTTTTTTGTTAAGTATATAATTCCACATGTGTTAATTCATAGTTTTGATGTCTTCAGTGTGAATGTACAATTTTCATAGTCATGAAAATACAGAAGAATCTTTAAATGAGAAGATGTGTCCAAACTTTTGGTCTGTACATCTAGCGGCGAGGAAGTGCCAGAAGGGCTGAAGGCTCATCCCACCCCACCCCTCCTGGGCTGAGAAGACAGGTGTCTCGATAGAAGACATATGTAAGGCTGCTACCTGGTCCTGTCCCTCTACATTCCATAGACACGATAGGTTAGATATGGGTGTATCGGCTGACCTCACCTTTGGGAGAAGAGTGTTCCAGGCTGTGGTCCTTCAATAGATTACTTCATCTCTGTAATTCTCTCGTGGTGCTGTCATGGTCGACCGATAAAATCTTAAATTACATACCGGTAATGGAATTTTTCGGAGACCATGACAGCACCCTTATATTCCCTCCTTTCACGTTTGTGGGAACACTCCCCTTTTATTAATTATAATATCACACTCAATAGGTGTCGTCTGGTATGGCAATTTTGTGATTGTTTGCTGTGTTTATTAACCTGGCGTTCCTCTCAATGCTCTGTAATCCCAACTGAGGCGGGAGAGAGGTGGCGCCCTTTTAAGCCTGTAGGTTTCCTCTCCTTGGTGGGCGGATCCCCTCTCTCGTGGTGCTGTCTCTGAAAAATCCCGTTACCGGTAAGTAACTTACGACTATACATTTGATGGAGCAATCAAAAAGTTGTACCCCAAAATGGTATTAAAAACGGTCTTAGAAAATTGAAACACAAGCCAAACAATTTGTTTGCAAAGTTTAGAATTTTTTAAAAGCAGTAAAATGTTTTCGTTTTCTTCTGCACCATTTCACTTTATTTGGAATTCATTGCCCTTTTTTTTTCTATATGTTGCACAGTAAAGTGAATGGCGTCTTTCAAAAATGCTGTAATTTTGTCCCACAAAGTACACCTCAACCCTGCTGTATTGAATAGTGTCTGTGTTATTCACTATGTGATATGTGTTTTTTTATTCTATACTAATGTATAGTGACTAGTGATGATTGAGCGTGTTCTATGAACCAATTCAGCGAGCACGCTAACAGCCGTGACACTTGCAGGCACGGCGACCTTAAAAGAAATGCCGAGCATGCCAAAATACTCGGCGAGCACCTGAGCGTGCTCGCCGAAGGGGTTGATAGAACACGCTCGATCATCACTAATAGTGACCAGATGCCTCTAAGGAATCTTTTTTGGCCTCTGTTTTACTGGTGCTTGAAGTGCAAATTTTTGTAGCTCTAATGATTAAGTAATATGCAACTATGTGAACTGCAATTGCCAATTAACAATTTAAGGGTATCCATCAGATATACCCCTCCCTCCAATTCCCATTCATGACCATGCAGGATTTGGAAAGCTAAATCCATAGACACCTCTATATCTTTTATCTGTTGCTGCATTTCTGAGTGCTCTGGGTGTAACGGAGCACTAACCAAGCCTCAGCCTTCCAAGGTTGCTTCCCTGCCCAGCACCAGCCTCTTTATCTTGATTGATAG
Organism: Phyllobates terribilis; assembly: GCF_046119375.1. Classification (NCBI taxonomy): domain Eukaryota; kingdom Metazoa; phylum Chordata; class Amphibia; order Anura; family Dendrobatidae; genus Phyllobates; species Phyllobates terribilis. Next base: position 569,524 of record NW_027363222.1, on the reverse strand, counting down.
CTCACTGTCAGTTTTTTGGGACGTCAGGCACCAAGCAAGGAAAATCAGTGAGCTAGACACTAGCACTGGGAACTTTCCCTCCGTACATAAACAAAACATAAACCAAAAAAAAAGCAATTTGGCACGTTACTTAATTTATGTAGATTTATAGAATGAAATGTTGGATTTCGTACGAGCTCGATCCATGTTTTTCACAGAGCTCATATCTATTATAGTCTAGGGCTGTTCACATATTTCTGTGGACCGCGTATTTTTCACCGAAACACGTTGACCTGTCGGACTTTGATCCAAATCAAAGTTTAGAGCTTCTCGGATGCAAAACAAAGCTGATGAAAGTCTGAATGAGGCCTTACTCTATTATTTATTTTTTAAGCAGCGTTCATTCCAGGCTGCTGTACACATGAAGAGGGTTTACACACCTAAAATACATATATAAAACACAGAAACAAGCTACCATTGACAGACTAGTATGGAGGGAGACACTGCCACTACGATCTAACAGTGTGGATTCTGGTGTCTCGCTCCTTCCCTCAGGTTGTATGCCAAAAGCCTCCTCCAATAAGCAAGTTCTGGACAAGCTGCAGGTGGAGAGGGAGTGCGGGATTACGGTGAAGGCCCTGACTGCGTCTCTGTTTTACACTTACGAGGGAAAGAAGTATCTCCTGAACCTGATCAACACTCCGGTGAGTGTGACGTTTCTTCTTGATTTGTTTCTCTGTGGTCTTGTTGCGGATGTTCAACTGGTCACGGCGGTCGCGTGACCTGTCACATAACTAAATGATGTCATGGAAGGTCCTTTCACACCAACGCGAGCCGTACAAGAGACCGGACGCAGTGGAGAAAAGACCGGGGGCCATCAGAAGGTAAGTATAATGTTATTTTCTCCAATCCCCTCCATGACAGCACACCTGGAGGTAGCCTCCCCATCCTAATTAGGGACAGGAAAACAAGAGGTTAAATAGCCCCTTCCCGCTACAATCCCCAGTGTTTTCCTGTCCCTATGGGATGAAGAGGTTACCTGGGGTGCCTGCAGCCGGCAAGCAGGGCCCTATTAAATTTACCTGCCGGGCTGCAGCTCCCATGTCTCCTTGAGAGCGGGACCCCCCACACACACACTCGCCTGCGTGTAAAGCCGAGTAGGGTTTTGGGGGCTGGGGGCCTCCTGTAGCTCCCCGGCCGGAGTCTCCTCTGTCCTCCATGGCGGCGTGCCGGAAGTCAGGCTTTTGGCCAGCGGGACGTCACTTCTGGTGCGTTCCACCGTGGAACGCATGGGGCCGCGGCGGGAAATTCAAAAGGAGAAGCCGCGGTTTGCCCTGAAAATGAGGATCCTTCACCAGATAGGTGAAAATTTGGCACTGGATCTCGGTCTCCCCTATAAAAGACCCAGATGAGAAGACTCCATTAAGGTAGGACAGAATATTCTGCTACTATGGAGGGTGCTGTTCCAAAGCCTGCGTCTGCAGAGCCCAGCGCTAACCCGGCCCCAGTAAGTACTAGGTCCTAGGTTATTCCCCACTCTCTTTTGAGCAGGATCCTAAATATATTTTAAATCTCCCCTTTTTTATTTTTAATTTAGGGAGACAAGGATCCGGCACCGACAGTGGGAGAAAGCACTACAGTTTGCAAATGTGCCATCTGTATAAAAAAGCTGGCTTCGGGGCACAAGAAACCCATATGCTGGAAATACACTGACAACATTGTGAAGGAAGAACAGCCTTCCCTTATGGAAGAAGTCAGGGGAATGGTTCGGCAGGAAATACAATCTTCCCTAGCCTCCTTCTCACAAGCCAGAGCTGAAGGTCCATCTCCCCCCGAAAGGAGAAAATATACGGTTAGGGAGACCTCTGATTCAGAATTAGGGTCTATGGAGGAACCGGAAGAAGGGGTCTTAAGTGAAGATCATGAGGAAGATAGGAAATGTTACTTTTCGTCTGAGAATATGGAGGAATTGTTGTCGCAGGTGAGAGACACGATGCAGGTGGAAGAGGAGAAGGAAACCCGTACAGTTCAGGATGAAATGTTTGGCGGTCTGAAATCCAAGAAGAAGGTAGTGTTCCCTGTGCATGACAACATTTGGAGTCTTATTTTGGATGAATGGGAGTCACCTGAGAAAAGGCTTAGTATGGCAGGAGAAATGAAGGATAGATTCCCTCTAGATGAAAAGGCGGCTAAGCTATGGATGGAAGTCCCGAAGGTTGATGTACAGGTGGCAAGGGTTGCGAAGAAAACAACCCTTCCCTTTGAAGACTCGTCACAGCTCAAAAATCCTATGGATAGGAAGATGGACAGCCTTCTAAGGAAGGCATGGGAAACATCGGCGGCTTCACTGAAGACTAATATCGCTTCAACTTGTGTAGCTCGTTCCATGTTACTCTGGCTCCAACAACTAGAGGAACATCTCTGGAAAGGTACCACTCAAGAGGACCTCCTAGCATCTCTTCCTTTTCTGCAGAAGGCCACTGGATTCCTAGCGGATGCCTTGGCGGAGTCGGTCAAGATTGCGGCAAGATCGGCAGCATTATCAAATTCTATGAGAAGAGCTCTGTGGTTGAAGATGTGGAGTGGGGACAACGCATCAAAATCTAAGCTTTGTTCCATTCCATTTAAAGGAGAGTATATGTTTGGGGCGGTGCTAGACGAGTTGTTGGAGAAAGCATCCGACAAGAAGAAGTCTCTGCCAGAGCCAAAGAATCCAAAAAGTTTCAGAAAGAGACCATTTCTTCTCCCTCAACAACAACAGCAGCAAGCATTTCAGTACAGAGGCAAGGGTAAAACTGGTCGCTGGAGTTACACAAAAGGGGGAAGAGGTAGGAATATCTTTCAAGGTTCTAGGCAGGACAGACAATGACGCCAAGAAGGTAGGAGGCAGAATTGCGAGCTTCCTTCCTCAATGGCAGCTTATTGATTGGAAAAGGATTTGCCGTGGCAACAGTAGACCAGCCAGAGGCTTACTACCACGTGCCAATTCATCAGGATTACAGAAAATTTCTCAGATTTGCTGTAACTCAGAACCGAGAGGTACTTCATTTTCAATTCAATGTACTCCCCTTCGGCATTTCGTCAGCACCCCGCCTGTTTACAAAGATCATGGCAGAGGTAGTAGGTTTATCTAAGGAAACTGAATATCTGCATCGTCCCATATTTAGACAATTTTTTGGTGATGGTTCCCTCGGTTTCAAGTTTGGAAAGAGACCTCCAGATGACCCTCCAGATCCTGGAATCCTTGGGATGGTTGATAAACTACCAAAAGTCAGATCTGATTCCCTCCACCAGGAAGACCTCCTTGGGAATTCTCCTGGATTCTCAGCAACAAGACTCTTTTCTGCCAAAAGAGAAGCAGATTCAGTTGAGGTCGAAAGTTTATGCACTAAAGAACCAGAGAGGAGTGTCATTAAGATTCGCCATGTCCGTCCTCGGGTCCATGACCTCATTTATTTAGGCGGTACCTTGGGCTCAAGCGCATTCAAGGGTCCTTCAAAACTACATCCTTTCCTGTTGGGACAGATCTCCAAGTTCCCTCTCCAACAGAATTCATCTGCCAGAGAAGGTGAAAGCATCTTTAAATTGGTGGCTCTGTCCAGGAAATCTGGAGAAAAGTTCAGCATGGATTCAACTTCCCTTGTTATCCGTCAAAACAGACGCAAGCAAAAGAGGATGGGGAGCAGTAGTCTCCCACGTGGCCTTCCAAGGGGTCTGGTCGCAAGAAATAGCAGAGCAGTACTCAAACTTAAGAGAAATTAAAGTGGTGGAAGAAACCCTATGGGCAGCCACTACCGTGCTTCAGGGGTCGAATGTCAGAGTCTACTCGGACAATATGACAACTATAGCCCACTTGAGACATCAGGGAAGTACAAGAAACAGGAGGTTACAGATGATCTCCGAAAGGATCTTCCACTGGGCGGAGCATAATCTACTATCCTTATCGGCTCTGCATCTGAGGGGCTCCGACAACTATCATGCAGATCTTCTGAGCAGAAAATACATTCATCCAGGGGAGTGGAGCATGAACTCGAAGATATTTCAGATGATTGTTCAAAAGTGGGAATACCCAGATGTGGACCTGTTTGCGAACCAGGAAAACGCAAAAGTAAGAGCCTTTTTCTCTTTGAAACCCGAGGATTCAGCAACAGGGATAGATGCATTCGCTCACCCTTGGAAAGTTGGGCTCGCTAATGCTTTTCCCCTGATTCTGTTAATACCAAGGACTTTACAAAAAATCAGGTCGGAAGGGCTCAAGACTATCCTAATAGCTCCAATGTGGCCAAAAAGAGCATGGTTCGGAACATTGAGCAGTCTAAGAATGGATGATCCATTGATGCTTCCTCGAATCCACGATCTGCTGCATTAGGGCCAGATTTTCCATCCGGCCCCTCAGAATTTGGCTCTAGCAGCTTGGCTTCTGAGACCACCCTCTGAAAAGCCAGAGGCTTCTCAGTACAGGTGATCCAAATGTGGCGCCCTGCTGTGCATTGGTGCCACAGAACCCAGAAGGGTGCATGGATGGATTTCTCCACAAGAGGCCCTCACTAGATACAAACACCTCTACCTTCCAACTCATACCAGCAGAGGGAGCCCAGATAGGGATATATATAGGGAAGGTGGAGCCAGGCAGCTCAGTTGATTAGTGAGTGCTCAGAGTCAGAGCAGAGCAGGCAGGCTGAGAGAGAGCCTGAGAGCGTGCCGACACTCAGATAGCGGTGAAGACGCAGCACGTCAGCTGCCTAGTAGTGAGGGCCCCGAGTGTGGCCGACGGCAAGGAGAAAAAGGGGAGTGAAACCAAGGGGGCAGAGGAGCACAATAAGCTCACCCCATTATATCTACCGGACACCGGATCCGCGCCTACAGGAGGACTACAAGTCCCTGACAAACCTGAAGGCTAGACACACACAGGATCAGGAACCACGAAGGCCCCAACGTCCAGGGAAAGTGGTTACCAACCAGAGGTCCTATTTCTGAGCATCTGGTGAAGTAAAAGCAGGACACATAAGCTAGGCCCAGTTGCAGGCTGGCCAGGAGCATACATAGGGACAGACACGGATCAGGAGGCCCTATACCTGCTCCCTGGGGAGAAGTCCAAAAGTGCGCCCTTCATCTGGAGTACCCTGGACCGTACCTAACAGCTGTACCAGTAAAGGAAATGAAGCAAATCCCCTGTCTCTGTCCGTTACTCCTGCTGTGCCATCGCTTTCCCTGCACCACAATGCTCAGCGCAACCTGCATCATTTATACTGCCCTGAGGCCTGCTCCACCTGTGGGGAGCCGTTCCATCTCAAGCTGTCCTGACATCTGCCTCAGAGGACTGTTGCAGCGCTGGTGATCCTCACCAGACACCACAGGTGGCGTCACAACAAATTCCCTACAAATAATTCCTTTTGGCACTGACCGCCCTGGGCCAGCCACCGCGATAATCCCCGCAGGCAGTCTTAGGCCCGGCTGCCGGGTGCCCCGCGACACCCCTGGGGGCGAGTCACATACACTGCAGAAAAGCAGAAAACCAGTCACAATTTCCATCTATGGAAAAATCTAGAAAGCTTTCAAGCTATGGTATGAGCCTCGTCCATTAGATCCCTTTCGGCCTGACGTGGCCAGAATCTTGGATTTCCTACAGAACGGTCTGTCTAAAGGATTAAGACCAAGCACGCTGAAGGTCCAAGTCTCGCCTTTAAGTTCCTATTTTGATGCTGATTTGGCCCAAAACAGATGGATTAAGAGGTTCATGATAGCTGCTTCTTGGATTAATCCAACAAGAGCTAAAATAGTTCCACCTTGGGATCTCAACGTAGTTCTTAGAGGCCTAACTATGCATCCTTTCGAGCCAATAGCCGAGGCACACATAGACAAATTGTCTTGGAAAGCGGCATTGCTTATAGCTCTGACTACAGCCAGAAGAGTGAGTGAAATCCAAGCCCTGTCTATCAGAGAGACTTATTGTCGTATTTTGGAGGACAGGATCATCCTCCAGTTGGATCCTTCTTTTCTACCTAAAGTGTTGTCTAATTTTCATATGTCTCAGCCAATAATTCTTCCGTCATTCTGTCAAAATCCATCAAATAGCAAGGAAGAAGAATTCCACGCGTTGGATGTAAGAAGGACTATAATCCGCTATTTGAGGCAGACTGAAACCTGGAGGAAGGATCAGAACCTATTTGTCCAATATGGAAGCCCCAATAAAGGAAAGAAAATTGCAAAAATATGCTAACAAATTGGATTAAGAAAGCAATTTGTGAAACATACATAGTTCAAGATTTGCCTCCTCTGAAATCTTTGAAAGCTCTTTCTACTAGAGCTATGTGGGTCTCCTGGGCGGAAAAAGCTAGTGCATCCATTGAGCAGATTTGCAGGGCAGCTACATGGTCGTCTGTCCATACCTTTGCTAAACATTATAGACTAGATGTAATATCTAATAGAGACTTAGCATTTGGAAGGAAAGTCCTTCAGGCTGTTGTCGCTCCCTAAAATTCATTCTTTGGTATTACTCCAGGTGTGCTGTCATGGAGGGGATTGGAGAAAATAGAATTAGACTTACCAGTAATTCGGTTTCTAAGACCCTCCACAACAGCATGGGTAGTTCCCTCCATCTCTTTGATTGGAAAAATCCTTAGTGTTAATAAATATTTAGAGCATTCATACTGTGTGGTCCTTTGAAAACACTGGGGATTGTAGCAGGGAGGGGCTATTTAACATCTTGTTTTCCTGTCCCTAATTAGGATGGGGAGGCTACCTCCAGGTGTGCTGTCGTGGAGGGTCTTAGAAACAGAATTACCGGTAAGTCTAATTCTATTTTTTTTTTTTTACCATTTTTATTCTTTTTTTCAACTATTAACTTGTTCACACTATATAAATACATGCCGGTTGCAAGGATTTATATAGTGTGACCAAGTTGTCAAGCACTTTCCAAGTGATGCTAAAATCGCTTGGAAAGCGGTTGACAACCCGCATGCGGACATGCATGTGAAAAATGCTTCACTTACGTTTGTCCCTGGCAGGAAAAACGCATATAAAATCTGCATGCGTTTTTTCTGCCAGGGAGATGCAGAAACACTCAGGAAAAATCCGGAGCATTTCTGCATCGTGGGCATGTGGCGCCCCTGAGGGTTCAGTCGCCACAGAGGTACTGCACCTCACCCAGAGGTGTGGTGTCTCCCTTCACTCAGGTAAGATGGGAGTGCTGCAGAGAACCCCCCAAAACACCTGCATCCAACATTACACTGCTTCAGACCGGCTGGAAGGGCAACATGCAGAGCGCAGCTGCTGAGCCCTGTCCCTGGCTGGAGTGGGGGAAACCCAAAGGTAGGGGGAACCAGTAGTGGGTGTGGGTGGAGGAAGCAGTTAGAAGGAGCACACAGTAGGTATATAATGGGAAGCAATCTTAGGGTGGCAGTTCAGAACAGAATGGTCAGTCAGTACAGTACAGACGGTCAGTGAGGACTGTCTGGGAGCAGAGGCTCAGCAGGAGCTCTGCTCCACAAGAAGGGCCCGGGATAGAGGCCCCGGAGGGGAGAAGGGAGTAGGCTCCATTCTAAGAAGGGATCCCAGGGGTACGGCGCGTGCAGGACAGCACCCATACGCCCCGCATCTGTCAGAAGACAGAGGGACCGGTTGCCCCATTCTAATCTCCAGGGGGTCAGGTTGGTCCCGGATCCGACGTACAGGAAGGACTTCAGCATACCCGAGCGGGATTGAGAGTGGGCAGCGCAGGGCAGCAGGGAGAAGGACCTAGTGTGAAGACGGTCAAAGTAGGAACACGAGAAAGTGGGGTTCTGCCAAGCATTCCTAAACTTCCTGAGGAAGGATTGAACCCCTGCCAGGGTGAACACGGCGCAACGTGGGAGGCCTTCACCTGTAACTTGCACTTTTGTGTTTCCTGAAGAACTGTGAATTAAAATCTTGGACGACTGCACTGAGTTGCCTCCGTCTATTCCTTCACTGGTGCCATTTCCCTCCCTGCACTACAACGCCCAGCGCACCCTCCATCTATTTACACTGCCCTGAGGCCCGCTCCACCTGTGGGGAGCCGTTCCATCTCTAGCTGCCCTAACATCTGCCTCAGAGGACTGTTGCAGCGCTGGTGATCCTCACCAGACACCACAGGTGGCTTCACGACAAATCCTATAAATAATCCCTTTTGCACTGACCGCCCCGGGCCAGCCACCGTGATATTCCCCAAAGCAGCCATACGGCCCGGCTGCCGTGTGCCCCGCGGCCCAGGGGGCAGCGAGTCACCACTTGGCGTCACGAACAGGATACGTGACCAGCCTGCCATCTGCGGGTAATGTGCGCCTAAAGAAGTGTTTTCTGCCTTGAATGTGGCGCCCGCCCCAGAAGAACGGGCGTCATTATGTGCGTGCTAAAGAACAACAGAATGGAACCTCCCGTCGTGGGCCGGGTCCCAGAATGGCTCCAAAAGCAGGCCCTGCCCCTTGCAACAGTGACTGTCCGCATAGATGTGTCCGTCAAAGCGGGGAGGCCGACACAGGGAGTGACCGACAGCAAAGTGCCATGGGACCGCCCCCGAAAGAGGAGAGGTGGTGGAGAGAAGCTGCGTAAAGACCGGGAGGTGTCAGGCCGAGCTGACGCAGTCACGGGAGCAGGTCGGAGTGATGTCCCTGTCCCAAATGCGGCTGGCGCTGCTCCATCCCTGGTCCCCCTGCAGCCTGAGGCTGATGACCAGGCTGGGTCAGCCTGCAGAAACCAGGGGATCCCCCGGAGGGGGCCCCACTGTTAAACTGTTTTAGTTAACTGGACTGTACATAAGTTGCCCGGAAGGGTGCAGTTGACTTCATGTTTGCTACCCAGTTACCCGTCAGGGTACAGAGACTGACAGGCTGAGGACTGTGAGAAGCCGGACGTTGACATTGTACATAGTTTAGCACTTCTTAAAGTGCATCCTATTGGTTTTATAATTACAAATATACCTCAGAACAAAAACCCGTTTGGCGTGGCGGAAGACGAGGTCCAGGATTGGATCGTCTATGCCCTGCAGCCATGCCTAGGGCCTACGTTGAGGGTTTGTGGACGGGTCCCTCATGCTGCTACTGTTGCACCCTGGTGCTGGAACTGTCTTGAAAATTGTTTTATATGACAATACTCTTATGATGTTTTATAATGTAACCAGTAACGTTAAAAGAAATGTGCCTCCCATGAAGGGAAGAAATGTTGTTTTATGGTCAAATATGCTGATGCATCTTAAAAATTTTGCATGTCAGTTATGCCTGGTTTTGCTCTGTTCCAGCCCGCGGACATGCTGTGTTTTACCGGGGGGGGGGAATGTGGCGCCCCTGAGTGTTCAGTCGCCACAGTGGTACTGCACCTCACCCAGAGGTGTGGTGTCTCCCTTCACTCAGGTAAGATGGGAGTGCTGCACAGAACCCCCCAAAACACCTGCATCCAACATGCAGAGTGCAGCTGCTGAGCCCTGTCCCTGGCTGGAGTGGGGGGAACCCAAAGGTAGGGGGAACCAGTAGTGGGTGTGGGTGGAGGAAGCCGTTAGAGGGAGCACTTATACAGTAGGTATATAATGGGAAGCCATCTTAGGGTGGCAGTTCAGAACAGAATGGTCAGTCAGTCTACCATTGGACCCTATAAGACGTTCTTCATCTCCCGTTGCAGTGGGGTTTTTATTTGTCAAAAAAAAAGACTGGGGGTTGCGCCCCCGCCTTGATTTTCGCGAGTTTAATCGGATCACGGTCTGGGATGCATATCCTCTCCCTCTCATCCCCGACCTCTTTAGAAAAAAATTTGGCTCCTACGATTTGATTAAACTAGACCTCAGGGGGGCTTATAATCTCATTCACATTGAGGAGATGAGTGGAAGATGGCCTTCAATACTCCTGAGGGGCACTATGAAAAGCTTGTGATGGCATTTGGGTTGACTAATGCTCCCGCTTTCTTTCAACACTGTTAGTGACATTTTTAGTCATCTGGCAGGTAGATCACAACAAACCAATCTTGATGACATATTAATTTACTTACCTCCAGTCACATCAGGTACATATCAGGCAGGTCTTACAGATACTCAAAGATAATAAATTATTTGTCAAACCAGAGAAATGTATGTTCTCCATTCAGGGTTAGTTCTTATCATTCACCGTTTTTGCATGGATCTGGCCAAAGTCCGGACGGTACTGGATTGGTATTATATTCAAGACTTAAAGGCATTACAAAGTTTTTTGGGTTTCGCCAGCTACTACTGTAAGTTCATCAAAAACTTTTCGGTAGTGGCCAAACCTCTGATGGACGATTTTGCCAAATAGAAAAAAAAAATTAAGATTTTATTATTTTACTTTCCATTCTTGTAGCTAAACACAATCCAGCTAAGTTTAAAATTGAAATGAAGCCCCTGTACCCCCCTCTCTAGGTGCTTCTGTACCAAGTCTTCCCTGGTCCAGGATGGTCTCTATATCACAGGCTCCAGCAATAACCTATTGACACATGATTGTGGCAGCCCTCACGTGCTGATATATCACAGTGCCAATAGAAGTGGGAAGCGGCACAGAAATCACAAAATAAAGGCAGTGTTTGTGGTAATGCAAGAATCCAGCAAGCAGAGTAATCCACACGTCATACAACAGCCCAACATGGATGATGAAAAGCTGCGTCTTCAGGCGTCTGTGTAAGAACATCATATTTTTGTTTTCCTTCCAGAATAAGCACCAAATGGAATAGCTGAATGCCAGGATACGGAGACCGGCGGGGGACAGGGAAGCGCTGTCCGCTGGATTTTGTGCTGGTTTCACAAGCGGTCACCCTGCAGTTTTCTCCGGATAATGCTGTGGAGACTTTTCACAACACATCTAATAATTGTGAACCTTCCACTCACATGTTTATTATCTTGTCCGCTGGTCAGACTGGGGGGGATGAAAGCTGGACAAGGGATGAAGAATGATCCTTATTACATATAATGGGTGCACTGAGCGATTGTGAAAAGTCGCAGAGGACTGAGAGCAGAAGGGCAGAGGGTTTCCTCTTCCTCACAGGGACCAGCACAGAAGCCGGAGCAGAAGGGCAGAGGGTTTCCTCTTCCTCACAAGGACCAGCACAGAAGCCGGAGCAGAAGGGGAGACAAGGGCTGAGCCACTTACACAGACAGAAAGCTGAAGAGAGGAGGGCATGTTATTACTCCAGGATCCGCTCCATTCATTCCCTATGTGGCATTCAAGCGCTGAGCTCGGCTTTTCCGGAGCCCCATAGAGAATGAATGGAGCAGCAGTTGATCCCTGACTTTCCACTCCTTCCCGATCAGACGATGGCTCGCAGCGGTCAGACCCCACGATCAGTAAGTGATCACCGAGCCTGTGGATAAGTGATAACTTGTTTTCTACAGACATCCCCTTTAAGTAATGGAGCATGCCAGCAGAGAAGGTGGGAGGAGGCGCTGGTTACAGGGGAAACTTTACCTCTGGAGGCCGCATTTAGGGCATGTGAGGGGCGGACACTTCCCATATTCATCATTACTGAACCCCCGCTCTGTGCGGCTCTTATCTGAGCTGCAGGGGACGCAGCAGTTACTAATCAGCCGCTCTCTGTTCACTTGCAGCCGTCCGAGCTCTGCTGTGCCTGTTAGGGGTGAAGTTCGGGTCCTTCGAGGCATCTACTATGCAGCCTGCACAGCAGATCACAGCCCGAGCACAGCGTCTCCGGGTAAATCTCCACCTTGTGAGTTGCTTCTTGTGCAGCAGCCCCATGCAAGTTGCTCTGCTCTCCTCGGCCAGCTCCTGCTGAATACTGAGCTCCTCTGCCCAATCTAGGAGCTCAATAGCCCTGATCACGTCAGTGGTAGCCCAACGCTGCTGGATCAGATTTACAAATGGCAAACTAATCAGCCCTAGGTATTTCTAATAAGTACAGAGCAGGCGCCATAAGTCTGACCGGTGTCCTCATAGACCTTTCCTCAGCCGGGGTCTAATAGGAGCAGTAAAATGGCCGTCATGGGGTCCATTGTTAGATCTCAGCTGCCATAGAAACTCATTGGCACCATGATCATGCCTCCCTCTCCTGTCTAAAGTGCCTAAATGCTGTGGAAGCCCCCTACTGTGTCATACAATGGATTAAGCTGCCAGGATCAAGGTTGGCTCCACTGTGGGCAGCTGAGGCAGGAGCAGGACTGTGTTACACAGCCACACTTCTGCCGCAGATCTTGTAAGGACCTGCCTGATGATAATGTGTCCTATAGAGCAGGTCTTGGTACCGGACTGCCCTGTACATATTTACCACTAGCTGGGAACCAGTTACTTACAAGGTCTAGTTTCGAATGTGTTTCCAGGATCTGTAGTTATCAGCATTTTATCCTTAAGGCCGAGTTATAATATCACTGTAACACTCTCGCCCTGTACCTGTATACCTGCCCTGTGTGCTGCACAAAAGTATATAACAAAATGTGTGTACACATATCTCCTGAATGGTATTACTGCTAGATCTCCTGTACATAGAAATATGAGGTTCTTAGCGCACATTTTGAGCAAATTGTGCGAGCCCATCTGCCAACGTCAAGGCGACCTCTTCAGATGGGTCCCTACACTAACATTACACTAACTTACTAACTGGGACTAGTTTTTTGTATTATTATTATTACCACCATTTTTACTATTTATTATTATTGCATTAATGCAATTAATTGTAACTGTTATAAAACGAATTAAAAAAATGTAATTCTAATTTTTTTTTTTATTAATCTTGTGATTCTAATAATAGTATTACTAAAATCCCTATGCCTAAAGCTGTTGATCCAGAAGAAGGCAAAAACCCCAGGACACCTTCAGCCAATTTGTGTCACAGGGGAAAAATTCCTTCTTGACCCCGGGAAAAGGCGATCAGTCCTAGGACCCTGGATCAAGCCTAATAATGTTATTACAAGTTATATAATATTACACTAATTATTGTACTACTGGAGTTATTTTAATTTGTTTTTATAAATCTATTTGATATGGTTATTATTACATTGTGCTATCTTATTACAGTATTATTCTTCTTTCCTTTCACTACTAATACTGCCCTATACCTACAGTGTTGATCCAGAAGAAGGCAAAAACCCCAGGACACCTTCAGCCAATTTGTGTCACAGGGGAAAAATTCCTTCTTGACCCCGGGAAAAGGCGATCAGTCCTAGGACCCTGGATCAAACCTATTAATGTTATTACAAGTTATATAATATTACACTAATTATTGTACTACTGGAGTTATTTTAATTTGTTTTTATAAATCTATTTGATATGGTTATTATTACATTGTGCTATCTTATTACAGTATTATTCTTCTTTCCTATCACTACTAATACTGCCCTATACCTACAGTGTTGATCCAGAAGAAGGCAAAAACCCCAGGACACCTTCAGCCAATTTGTGTCACAGGGGAAAAATTCCTTCTTGACCCCGAGAAAAGGCGATCAGTCCTAGGACCCTGGATCACACTGCTATTCTACCTACTACTATTACTACTGTTATTTTATTACTTTCTTACTATTATCACTAGTATTATTACTCATATTACACTAATACGGATATACTACCACTATATTACTACCATCCCTTTCCCCCTAGGGATCTTAAGGTGCAGTTCTGTCCTCCTCCTCCTATTCTGTCCTCCTCCTCTTCCATCCTCCTCCACTTTCGTCCTCCTCCTCTTCCGTCCTCTTCCGTCCTCCTCCTCTTCTGTCCTCCTCTTCTTCTGTCCTCCTCCTCTTCCGTCCTCCTTCTCTTCCGTCCTCCTCCTCTTCTGTCCTCCGCCTCTTCCGTCCTCCGCCTCTTCTGTCCTCCGCCTCTTCCATCCTCCGCCTTTTCTGTCCTCCGCCTCTTTCGTCCTCTTCCTCTTCCGTCCTCTTCCTCTTACGTCCTCCTCCTCTTCGGTCCTCCTCATCTTCCGTCCTCCTCCTCTTCCGTCCTCCTTCTCTTCCGTCCTCCGCCTCTTCCGTCCTCCGCCTCTTCTGTCCTCTGCCTCTTCCATCCTCCGCCTCTTCCGTCCTCCGCCTCTTCCGTCCTCCTTCTCTTCCATCCTCCTCCTCTTCCGTCCTCCTCCTTTTCCGTCCTCCTCCTCTTCTGTCCTCCTCCTCTTCCGTCCTCCGCCTCTTCCGTCCTCCATCTCTTCCGTCCTCCGCCTCTTCCGTCCTCTTCCTCTTCCGTCCTCCTCCTGAGACGTAATAAATAGCATTAAAGCTGCAGTAATTATTTATATTATATATACACACTGCTCAAAAAAATAAAGGGAACACTCAAATAACACATCCTAGATCTGAATGAATGAAATATTCTCATTGAATACTTTGTTCTGTACAAAGTTGAATGTGTTGACAACAAAATCACACAAAAATCATCAATGGAAATCAAATTTATTAACCAATGGATGCCTGGATTCGGAGTCACCCCCAAAATTAAAGTGGAAAAACACACTACAGGCTGATCCAACTTTGATGTAATGTCCTTAAAACAAGTCAAAATGAGGCTCAGTATTGTGTGTGGCCTCCACGTGCCTGTATAACCTCCCTACAACGCCTGGACATGCTCCTGATGAGGTTGAGGATGGTCTCCTGTGGGATCTCCTCCCAGACCTGGACTAAAGCATCCACCAACTCCTGGACAGTCTGTGGTGCTACGTGACGTTGGTGGATGGAGTGAGACATGATGTCCCAGATGTGCTCAATGGGATTCAGGTCTGGGGAACGGGCGGGCTAGTCCATAGCTTCAATGCCTTCATCTTGCAGGAACTGCTGACATACTCCAGCCACATGAGGTCTGGCATTGGGCACAACCCCCATCTGTGGACGTCTGGCCCTCATCCCACTCTCATGGAGTCGGTTTCTAACCGTTTATGCAGACACATGCACATTTGTGGCCTGCTGGAGGTCATTTTGCATGGCTCTGGAAGTGCTCCTCCTGTTCCTCCTTGCACAAAGGCAGAGGTAGGGGTCCTGCTGCTGGGTTGTTGCCCTGCTATGGCCCCCTCCACGTCTAATAACTTACTTGGAGTTATATTCTGTTGTTTAAGTGTTCCCTTTATTTTTTTGAGCAGTGTATATTTTCTCATGTCATGTATTTACTACTAAAAGTAATTTTTTACATTTAAGTTTCATTAAGTGTTTTACACCGACTATTACAGACTTATTGTTTCCCTGCACATTCAAGTTTTGTGTTTTCTTTGGGCATAGATCAGCTAATAGGCACTCAGGAAAAAAAAACAGATTAAAGATCTACAAACTCTCCCTTAAGACTAAGGAGCTCACTGATAGATTCTCAGTTAGCTAATTTTGCAGCCAGCAATAGACAGTGCAGCACAGATGCTACAGAAGGCAACATTTTTAATGAAACTCAATTACAGAAATCGATTTTAGCCCCAAATACTTGCATTAAAGTAAAAAAAATGGCCCCAAAGCTGGACAACCGCTTTAACTCCTTACCAACATCTGCCGTACATGTATGGTATAAGTCAGTAGCGGGTGTATGGAGCAGGGTCAGCTCGCCCCGTACATGGCAGATAATGGCTGTGACAAACAACCAGGACCTGCCTCTAACAGCTGCGAGTGGAGCGAAGATCTGCCCACCACTGTTAACCTGTTCAGTGCTGCTGTCAATCTCTAACAGCAGCATTAACAGTGCGCCAGCATTGGGACGCGTCATTCCATACGCCCACCGGCGCTCCTGTGACGCGATCATAGGGCGCCGATGGACTGCTATGACATCCGGGGGTCTGCTGAAGCCTCCGTGCCTGTCATCATAAAGCTTCATTTGGGCTGTAAAGAAGACCGTGGTTTTGCTATATGGAGCATTACTGTGGTATCGCTGTATATAGCACAAGCAATCAGATGATGTATACAAATACAGTGAAAAAAAGTATATATATATTTATTAAAACCCCACACGTTCAACTCACCTCCCACTAAAAATAAAGATAATAAAAATATACACATTTTGTGGTTTGGTCTCTTTCAGAGAAATACAATCTATCAAAATATAAAAAAAAAAACGATCAGTGAACACAGAAAAAAATTCAAAAGGACAAAATTGCATTTTTTCGTTCGCCTCAATACTGCAGAAAATCCTGTAAGAAGCGATGACCATGACATATGTGTCCCAAAATGTTATCAATAAAGTCCTCTTGCCCTTCAAAAAATAAGCCCCCACACAGCTCCATCAACCCGGAAACTGAAAATGTTTCGGGTCTCAGAAAAAATGGTGACAGCATCAAAAAAAAGTTTTTTTCTTTTGCCAAAACTATTGGAGAAGTTTGGTCTTGCTGTAATCACACTGAGGAGTAGGATCCTATTACCAGGTCATTTTTACCACACAAAGTGCGCCGTTAAAACCGTTCCCAGAAAAACAATGTCAGGCTTTTTTTTTCGCACTTTTACTGCACTTGGAATGTTTTTCCCGTTTTCTAGGACTATGTGGTAAATGAATGGTGTCATTTATAAGGACAGCTCATCCTACAAAATAACAAGACCTCACACTATGTGGACAGATATCAAAAAGTTAGAAAAGTTGGAAAAAGCGGAGGAAAAAACAGAAAAAAAACATAAATTGGTTATGTCGGGAAGGGGTAAAGCTGAAGAAACGCATGTAAGAGCAGAATATGGAGGAAGGTCAGATATCACAGACTGGTGGATACTACCTGCTCCATCGCTGGCAGAATACTCCACCCCCATGGTGTCCGCTGATATCTTCTCTTGTAGCAACGTCTCCAAACTCTATAAAACATCGGGAACAGTCAGCAGAGGGTTTGATGATTGGCTCATATTGGCGATATACTCAGGGGCATTACTGGGGCCAGGGAAGATTGGGAATGAATAGCGTATTGACTGTTAGAGATGTGATCTCTTCCATTAAAGGGGATGTCTAGTTGGAACAAGTTATCACTGATCTCTGGATAGGTGATGACCTGTCCCAGTGGGAGCACCCCTTTATTATGTGGTATATATGGAGGATGTGATATCATGCAGAGTTCTAGCAGTATTACACTTCGGTCCGTTCTGCGTGCATCTGGGCCATTCCCTATGGAGGAGCGGAGCTGGGGGGAAATATCAGGATCTCGTCGCTGGATCCATCCAGATGGGAGATGTAACGAGTGCGGCGCCCCCCACTGGTGTCTCAGCGTATTATGTGTTGGGGAATAATAACTTATTGTCTGGTAAATGTGCTGACTCCTGTCAGTTGTGGTCGCTGAGTGCGTGTGATGGGATGTGGCTCCGTCCGTTATATTATATCACGTCTTATACCTATAATCTCTCGCTGATCGCAGGTGTCTGTCTTCACACTCAGATGAGAAGGAACAAACTGACGATATAGGACTTTTTTTTTTTTTTCCAAATTCAAACCGAGCAATCCTATTGGCCGAGTATGAATGCAGTTACCATGGTGACAGAAGTAGCAGCAGATTTAAAGGGACAAAACACTAATATTGTACTAAAGTGTATTTTATTATATATTTCACATAACTGACTGGGTACACCTTGGTGTGGGTGGGATGGCTTTTTTTAAATCAAAAACCATGTTTACTAAGTACCCTATATTATATATATTCACTATTGCTTTTTACTTACTTATAGCAGGGTATATGCTCATATTGTTTCTATCCTAAGTTTATCTATTTTCTAATAGAGACATGACCAGTCCTCTTTAGAATTTTATAGTGACCCCATTGAGGTCATGGACTGATATTGGGGATTGCAGAGTTGGGGCAAGGTGACAGGTGACAGTAAGTGACATCAAATGAAGGCTATGGTGCATACACAGTAAATCAGTCGTGTTATTCCACAGAAATGCTGTTCTATAAGGCTGTGTGCCCACGTAGCATTTTTCAAGCGTTTATGCTGCGGAATTTCCGCAGCGGAAACGCTTGTAAAACGCTAGGTAATCCGCCCCCCATGGTCCCCAAGGGGATTCCGCATGTTCTATGCACATGCTGCGGATTTTTCCGCAGCGTTTTTGCTGCGTACAAAAATCCGCAGCATGTCATTTAATTTTGCGGAAGTGCAGCGGAATTCCCGCCATTGACTTGCATTGAGACGCACAGAAACCGCGACAGTACATTTTTACAAGCGGCTTCTATGCGTCTCTATGTGCGGATGGTACCCAGTTCTGGAGGAGAGGAGACTCTGATCCAGACCTGGGTACCATTGTACCTGTAAAAAAAAGAATAAAATAACAAATAAAGTTTATACTCACCTGTCCGGCGTCTTCTCTCTGAATGCCAGCAGCGCTGAAGGACCTTCGGTGACGTCACAGTCATGTGACCGCAGGCCCTTCACCGCTCTGTCTCGCGATATGCCGGCAGCCGGGAACCAGCCAGGAAGCAGCGCTGCAGCCACGCCGGGGCCTCGGGGGTGAGTATAGCTTTATTTGTTTTAATTTTTACGGTTCACACTGTATAAATCCATGCTGTTTCCATGGATTTATACAGTGTGACCTAGTTGTCAAGCACTTTCCAAGTGATGCTAATCGCCTGGAAAGTGCTTGTCAATCTGCATGCGGAAATGCATGTGAATCCGCATGTGGATCCGCATGTATTCTGCAGGAAAAACGCATGTACAATCTGCATGCGTTTTTTTCTGCCAGGGAGATGCAGAAATGCTGCAGAAATTTTCTGCTTCATTTCTGCATCGTGGGCACATAGCCTAAAACACAAAATATCTTCATATGGTGAGGAGTTGTGTTGTGTTTTCATCATTTACATTCTAGCGTGGTGATCACATAAAATGTAAAATTCCTATTAAATAATTACTGAATGACAGTAGCCTGTATCCCTGGAGGACAAGTCATTTACCGCTTCACCAGGTTTGATGTTATAATGCATTTAGATGTTTCAGTATTTGTATATATGTATATATATTTTTTTTCCCCCCTTAAGGGTATTCAAGCGCAGACGGTGACCAATTTCTTCCTCGCCTTTGAAACACAGCTTTCAATTATTCCTGTCGTAAACAAGGTAAAAAGCTTAGAGCCGAACACTATCAGACTCCTTCAGTCCCGCAGCAGGTAAATCTGTGAACATCGCCGGCACTGCTGCTGTTCCTAGTACCGATCCCTCTATGAGCGGCTGTGCAGTAATGAAGGCAGGATTCACCCCAAACTTGCTCGTCTTTTTTTTCGATTTCCAGTTCTGGTAATTAGTTATACACATGTATATATCCAGTGGTCAACTCACAACCTGTGTATGGAAAATGAATTGTTTGCTGTATGCATCGCATTTGTAGGATGCACACTGTTCATTTCATTATGGAGCGGAGTAGGAGGAGACTTTCATTACTGTTCCCTTTACTTCCTCCCTGCTGATAGGAAATGCCATGCTGTTTGCTTGTGTCCTGTGATTACAGCAGCCTGCAACAGTTTTCAAGCGTGCACTTCCCGTCTCAGGCATCAAGCAGTAAATGATAAAATTAAAACGCTGCTATCCCTTTGTTAGTCACTTTTTTATCTTCTTCCCCCTTCTACGAATGCTGTAGTCCGTTATTCTAGAACTGCTCTAAAATGGTTCTCTCTGGAGTGTTGGGATTTGGGTTTAGGGTGGGTTAGGGAATTGAAGTTCAGATACTTTGTTCATGTTTTATACTATGGAATTACTATGTCATGTATGTTATTTGAAAGATGGAAAATTTGTATTTGGAGTTTTTCAATAAAAATTATTTGATTAAAAAAAAATCATGAAATTAAAATTCCTCCCGTTCTTGAGAAAGAATAGGATTTTTACTAAGAGGTAAATTGCACGTTCCTTGTTTTACAGGCACTTTACATTTTTGCTAGTTTTGTGCGATTACACAATCCCTTTTAAAGGCCAGTGCCAGTTGTACATCTCTCCCTAAACTCTTGTTCAGCACTATATTTTATGCCAGTTTTATTATATGGTTTCTAGATTTTGTCCAGCTTTGATAAATAATTAGTATTTATACTTTTGCTTTTAGGCTGCGTGCCCACGTTGCGGATTACAAGCGTTTTTGATGCGGAATTTCCGCAGCGGAAATGCTTGTAAAACGCATGGTAATCCGCACCCCATGGTCCCCAAGGGGATTCCGCAAGTTCTATGCACATGCTGCGGATTTTTCCGCAGCTTTTATGCTGCGTTCAAAAATCCGCAGCATGTCAATTAATTTTGCGTTTCCGCAAGCAAGCCTTGTGCAATGCATTAAAAACGCAAGGCAATTCCGCATGTGGAAAACGCGAGATAAACGCATGAAAAACGCGCGATAAACGCGTGCGGAATTCCGCATGCGTTTTTCCGGGAGAGGACTTGCAGAAATGAAGCAGAAATTTTCTGCTTCATTTCTGCAACGTGGGCACATAGCCTGAGGCTGAGTTCACACGATGCGTTTTTCATGCGTTTCCGCTGCGTTTTTGCAGTTGCGTAAACGCCGCGGAAACGCATGAAAAACGCATGGTAGAAGGGCAGCAATGTTCCCCAATTGAAATCCGCATGTGCAGGTTTGCCTTGGTTAAAACTGCACAATCCTTTACTGGACTGGTCTACTAATGAGATTAAGTCTTGGAGTCCTAAGTGCTATGATAAATGTTGTAATGGTCGCATTGCGGCTGTGGAAAAAGGGGAATTATCTGTACCTATTCAGGATTTTTGGAAGGTTTTTTCAGAGGAGGAGTCGCAAGTTTTACCTCCTCATAGGGACTATGATTGCACCATTGAGTTTGTTTCTGGAGCTACTCTTCCCAAGAGTCGCTTATTAAATCTGACTATCCCTGAAAGAAAGGCCTTGGAGGAATACATACAGACGAGCTTGGCTGCTGGTCACATTAGACCTTCTAAGTCGCCTGTGGCCGTTGGATTTTTCTTTGTTAAAAAAAAAGACGGTGGTTTACGTCCATGTCTGGACTTTCGTGAAATTAATAAGATAACCGTACGCAATTCCTACCCATTGCCGTTAATTCCAGACTTGTTTAACCAGTTAGTGGGGACCAAGTGGTTCTATAAAATTGATCTCCGGGGGGCATACAATTTGTTACGAATGAAGGAGGGTGATGAATGGAAAACTGCTTTTAACACTCCGGTAGGTCATTTTGTGAATCTGGTGATGCCCTTCGGTCTTACCAATGCACCCGCGTTTTTTCAGAACCTTATTAATGACATCCTGAGACCTTTGATTGGCAAGAATGTGGTTGTGTATTTGGATGACATTCTGATTTATTCACCAGATCTGGATTCCCATTGGCAGAGCGTACGTGAGGTGTTGCAGTTATTGAGTGATAATTCACTTTTTGCTAAGCTGGAGAAATGTGAGTTCGCTGTGCAGAGAATTAGTTTTTTGGGCTACATTATCTCCAGCTAGGGCTTTGAGATGGACCCGGTGAAAGTTCAGGCTGTGCAGGAATGGCCTAGGCCTATTGGTTTGAAATCGATACAGAGATTTTTGGGTTTCGCCAATTATTACAGGAAATTCATTAAGAATTTTTCTATAATTGTTAAGCCACTGACTGATCTCACCAGGAAAGGTGCGAATACGGTCCAGTGGACTACTGAGGCCATTGAAGCTTTTGTGTATCTCAAGGAGAGGTTCAGTTCTGCCCCTATCCTTATGCAGCCTGATGAGACCAAGCCTTTTTTGGTCGAGGTTGATGCTTCTTCGGTGGGGGTCGGTGCAGTTTTGTCTCAGGAGAACAAGGATGGAGTACATCCCTGTGATTTTTTTTCAAAAAAATTTTCAGAAACCAAACTTAATTACGATGTTGGTAATCGGGAATTGTTGGCTATTAAACTTGCGTTTGAACATTGGCATCATTTCTTGGAAAGTGCTAAATTTCCTGTTCAGGTTTTCACAGATCATAAGAATTTGATCTATCTGGATGCTGCCAAACGCTTGAATGCCCGTCAAGCTAGGTGGGCACTTTTTTTTTCTCGGTTTAATTTTTCTGTTACCTATATCCCTGGTACTAGGAATGTTAAAGCCGATGCTTTATCTCGCAGCTTTTCCCCCATGGTTGGTACCGAGGAGGAGGAGAGCATTTTACAGGAAGGAGTTGTGGTAGCAGCATTAGACTCTGTTTTGGAAGAAGGGATTCTGAAAGCCCAAGAGGATGCCCCATCTAACACTCCTCATGGGAGATTGTTTGTGCCTAGAACCTCTAGGAGAGATTTGTTTGTGGGGTATCATGAGTCTCGGTTGGCAGGTCATCCAGGAATTTCTGGGACTAAGAGACTTATCAGTCGCAGTTTTTGGTGGCCCGGGTGGCAGAAGGAAGTCATCAAGTGGGTGTGTCAGTGTACGGTGTGTGCTAGGTCAAAAGCTTCCCATACCCTGCTGCGGGGTTGCTTTGACCTCTGGAGGTTCCTAGTGCGCCTTGGACGCATTTGGCAATGGATTTTATTACTGACCTTCCTGTGTCCGAGGGTTTCACTGACATCTGGGTGGTCGTGGACCGTTTTAGCAAGATGTGTCATTTGGTTCCATTCATTAAGCTACCCTGCGCTAAGACACTCGCTAAGGCGTTTGTTAAGGAAATTGTCAGGCACCATGGCGTTCCCACCAACATTGTTTCTGATAGGAGACCTCAGTTTGTGGCTCGCTTTTGGCGTGCTTTTTGTGACAGGTTGGGAGTCCATTTGTCATTTTCGTCTGGTTATCATCCTGAGTCTAATGGACAGACTGAAAGAAAGAACCAGGATGTGGAACAGTTTTTGCGTTGATTTGTGGCAGACAATCAAGAGGGGTGGTCTGAGTTTCTGCCACTCGCAGAATTTGCTCTTAACAACCATACATCCTCCTCTGCTGGGTGTTCTTTTTTTGTTGTACTGGGAGACATCCGTCTTTTGGTTCGTTCTCCAAATTGCGGTCGGCGGTGCCGGAGAAGTAGAATTTTTCCGGTGACTTGGAGAGAGTTTGGACTAATGTACGTTGTAACCTTCAAGAGGCTAACAAAAAGTCCAAGAAGTATTTTAACAGGAAATGTAAAGAGGTTTTGTTTACTGTGGGTGACATGGTTTGGTTGTCCTCAAAGAATCTGCGATTGAGGATTTCCTCTAAAAAATTGGGTCCGAAGTTTGTGGGGCCTTTTAAGGTGCTTCAGGTGGTTAACCAGTCTGCTGTTAGGTTGGAGGTTCCCTCCTCCTGGAAGATTAATCCTGTGTTTCATGTTTCTTTGTTGAAAAAGGCTGATGTATCGGATAGGGAGGCCACTGTCACAGTTCCTCCGGTGGTGGAAGACGGCGAATATGAAATTTCTCGTATCCTGAATTCCAGAGAGCATAGAGGGAGATTGCAGTATCTCGTCGCTTGGAAAGGTTTCGGTCCCGAGGAATAACTCCTGGGTTAAGGCGGATGATGTCTCTGCCCCTAGACTTGTCAGAGCTTTCCACAGGAGATTTCCAGATAGGCCTGGGCCTGGAGGATCCGGAGGATCCTCATAAAAGAGGGGGTACTGTTAGAACCCTCCTGTTTGTTTTTGTTTCTATCTTGTGTTTTGCGGTCACATGACCATCTTCCTATTTATTCCAGCTCCACCCTTCTGGCCTTGCTAGACTTCAGTGTTGTTTAGACTGTCTTTCTAGCCAGGTGCTTTTGTGCCTATCTATCTCTAGTTTGCTTGGTCCTCTGGACCTCTAGTACTTTTGTCAGTTTTTCTTTTGCTCT
The DNA here is from genome assembly GCF_046119375.1 of Phyllobates terribilis. NCBI lineage: Eukaryota > Metazoa > Chordata > Amphibia > Anura > Dendrobatidae > Phyllobates > Phyllobates terribilis. The sequence goes on along the minus strand of NW_027363222.1, from coordinate 545,970 downwards.
GCAACAACTTCTGTTAGGAGGTGTCCCATTTTTGTCCCAGTCCTTAGTTCTTTTAGGGACCCCTTCCTTTCTCTATAGGTCTCCGTTCAGACTAGCCGAGGACGAAGGCGGGTCTGTTCACAAGGAACAGGTTGCCTGCTACAACGTAGGGACTCAGCTTAGTCTTACTGTGGGGACAGCTCTCCCCTTCTTTCCCTAGTTTATGTTGCAGATCATAATAATCTTGGATCTACTCATACTTAACAGACATAACCTTCAGTGTTTCTCACTCACACACCACCTCCTCATCTCGCATCCTGTCTGTCAGTGTTCCCCAAGGTTAAGTCATAGGACCCCTGCTCTTCTCCATCTACACCTTCGGCCTGGGACAGCTCATAGAGTCCCACGGCTTTCAGTATCATCTCTATGCTAACGACACACAGATTTACCTCTCTGGACCTGATATCACCTCCTTACTAACCAGAACCCCAAAATGTCTGTTCGCTATCTCATCCTTCTTCTCTGCTAGATTTCTAAAACTTAACATGGATAAAACAGAATTCATCATCTTTCCCCCATTTCACTCAGCCTCCCCATCTGACCTATCCATCAAAATCAATGGCTGTCCACTTTCCCCAGTCCCACAAGCTCGCTGCATCAGAGTAACCCTGGACTCTAACCTCTCCTTCAAGCCACATATCAAAGCCCTTTCCTCCTCCTGCCGACTCCAACTCAAAAACATGGATCCGCATATTCCTCAACCATGAATCTGCAAAAACACTAGTGCACGCCCTCATCATCTCCCGCCTCGACTACTACAACCTCCTGCTCTGTGGCCTCCCCGCTAACACTCCCGTACCCCCCCAATCTATCCTAAACTCTGCTGCCCGACTAATCCACCTGCCTTCCGCCTACTCCCCGGCCTCTCCTCTCTGTCAAATGCTTCACTGACTCCCCATTGCCCAGAGACTCCAGTTCAAAACCCTAACCGTGGCATACCAAGCCATCCACTACCTGTCTCCTCCATACATCTGTGACCTAGTCTCCCGGTACACACCTACACGCAACCTACGATCCTCACAAGATCTCCTTCTCTACTCCCCTCTTATCGTTTCTTGTCACAATTGCATACAAGATTTCTCCCGTGCACCCCCCCTACTCTAGAACTCTCTACCCCAAAACATCAGACTCTCGCCTACCGTGGAAACCTTCTAAAGGAACCTGAAAACCCACCTCTTCCGAAAAGCCTACAACCTGCAGTAATCATTGCTCCACCACACCGCTGCATGACCAGCTCTACCCTCACCTACTGTATCCTCACCCATCCCTTGAAGATTGTGAGACATCGCAGGTAGGGTTCTCTCTCCTCCAGTACCAGTTTGCCATTGCGTTTTTGTTCAAGATTTTTGCAATTGTGTTTGCTATGTATAACCCCTTTTTCACATGTAAAGCACCATGGAATAAATGGAGCTAGAATAATAAATAATAATAATAAAGTGCCACACACAGTGTCCTGGTATCTCATCCATGCTCTTTCTATTTTATCTTTCATTTGCAGAGATATTAGCAATGAAAGTATTTGGCGCCTAATGAGTTAAAAAAAATTAAGTCCAAGTAGATGTTATCAGAGTTTTCACTGGGGGTGCGAAATTCTTCTCCCTGCATGATGCTGACCAATTATAAGCAGACGACAACACTGAAAAGAAAGATGATCACATCCCCACCATAGCTTAGAGCAGATTTCTCAGTGTCTAAGATGTAAGGATACAGACCTGGTCTCCTGGGCTAACCTCCTGCATGATTAGAGCACACAACTGACTAATACCTTTCAGTTAAGGTCTCTGTGGGTGAAGGGGCAGCACAAGAGAGTTTAGTTGTGCAACATTACAAACCTTTCTAACAGCTTTCCTCCTCTTATGGCACTCTCACCTCTGCTGTTCTGCGCCTATCCCAAACTGCCTGTCCAGAAATGAGAGCACAGTGTCAGTATCACACTTAGATCCGTTGTGCTCAACTTGTACTCATTCTGCAGTGAGATTAGAGCAGACTGTCATTGCATTTCACCATAGAAGTAACCCAGAACACACTGCTCCTGTGTGAGGTGTAATAACAGCCTAATATCACTGCAGAAAGAATACAAGTTGCTTGAGCACAGAAGACATAAGTGTGATACTGGCACACTCCATAATCAGGAGAGTCAATAAAAGGGTTTGTAATGTGACACAGAGAAACTCAGCTGTGCGGCTCCTTCCTTGTCTAAGAGCTGTTACCTCTGCTTTCTAATCATGCAGAAGGGTAGACCAGGAGATCAGGACTCTCCATCATTACACATCTTAGGCTACGTTCCCACGATGAGCTTTTGGTGAGTTTTTGATGTTGCAGAATTTCTGCACCCATTAAGAGGTTACTTGCATTATTTCTAAAATATGCAGCGTAAAAACTCACTGAAAACTCATAGTGAGAACGTAGCTTTATACCCTAAGAAACCCGCTTTGATCTATGGTGGGGGCGTGTTCTTCTTTTCTTTGAGTGTTGCTGCTTGCTTATGATTGGTCAGCATCATACAGGAGAAATCTGCTGCATATTTAAGGATTTCTCACAAGCCTCATTCGGGTAAGGCTGAGTGCCCACGTAGCGTTTTTCAAGCGTTTATGATGCGGAATTTCGCTTGTGAAACGCTAGGTAATCCGCACCCCATGGTCCCCAAGGGGATTCCGCATGTTCTATGCAAAAATCCGCAGCATGTCATTTAATTTTGCAGAAGCGCAGCGGAACTCCCGCCATTGACTTGCATTGAGACGCATAGAAACCGCGACTGTACATTTTTACAAGCGGCTTCTATGCGTCTCTATGTGCTGATGGTACCCAGTTCTGGAGGAGAGAAGACAATCCTCCAGACCTGGGTACCATTGTACCTTTGTACCTGTAAAAAAAGAATAAAAAAACAAATAAAGTTTATATTCACCTGTCCGGCGGCTTCTCTCTGAATGCCGGCATCGCTTGAGGACCTGCGGTGACGTCACAGTCATGTGACCGCAGGCCCTTCACCGCTCTGTCTCGCGATATGCCGGCATCCAGGAACCAGACAGGAACGAGCGCTGCAGCCACGTCGGGCATCAGGGGTGAGTATAGCTTTATTTGTTTTCATTTTTACGGTTCACACTATATAAATCCATGCTGTTTGCATGGATTTATACAGTGTGACCTAGTTGTCAAGCACTTTCCAAGTGATGCTAAAATCGCCTGGAAAGCGCTTGTCAATCTGCATGCGTTTTTTCTGCCAGGGAGATGCAGAAATGCTGCAGAAATTTTCTGCTTCATTTCTGCATCGTGGGCACATAGCCTAAATGCAAAAAGGTAAATAAAATTACCAAAATTTCCACAACAAAAGTGTAGCTCTACCTACAGCGTATTCACACCCAGACTATAAGATTATGGCCGGTCTCTGGGTGGTGTTTTTTTACACAGTAGTCAGAACCTACAACATTGTGGTGCCGTGCATTACATGGGCTATACTAAGGGAGCGCCTGTCAGCATAGAGCGAATACGTCCATATACCGACCAGCAGAAAGTGTAAGAGAAGAACTATAGAAGGATGGACCATAGTGGAGCATTCCGGACTGGAGCAACATAATGAGCCAGAAGGCTTCCCCCCGGTATTCCATGCTATGTGCTCCTTATAAAGTGACATCTCTCCATAGACCCCTCTGTGAAGACCACCCCCTTATCCAGATGATACATTCTCACTTCCACCATATATAATGCAGACTGGCCATTTTATTTTATTTTTTTCAGAAAATCACCAATTTTGGGTCGTCAGCTGTAGAAGAAGAAATGCTTTACACCAGTGCTGGGAACCTATGGCAGCGTGCAGAGGGGGCAGCAGAGCCCTCCTGGGGGGCATCATGGCCGCAGCACTAGCGCTACTGGATCGGGCCGGCGGGAAGAACTCTGAGCCGCCGAGTGCCGGCACCAGCTCCGCTACTGCAGCTAGATGTGCGATCTCTCTCGGACGGAAACACATCGAGCTGAAGTGTATTGCAGCGCACGAACTAGCCAGGCCCGAGCGCTGCAATACACGCTGCCGGCCAATCAGAGGCCAGCGGCTGCCGGCCAATCAGAGGCCAGCATGACGTTGGCCGGTCAATCAGAGGCCAGCATGACGTCGACCGGTCAATCAGAGGCCAGCGTCTGCCGGCCAATCAGAGGCCAGCATGACGTCAGCCGGCCAATCAGAGGCCAGCGGCTTCCTTCCAATCAGAGGCCAGCATGAATTCGGCCGGCCAATCAGAGGCCTGCGGCTTCTGGCCAATCAGAGACCAGCATGACGTTGGCCGGCCAATCAGAGGCTAGCGACTTCCGGACAATCAGAAGCGGCTGCCGGCAAATCAGAGGCCAGCATGACGTCGGCTGGCCAATCAGAGACTGCCTCTGATTGGCCGGCAGCGTGTACTGCAGCGCGCACGGACCTGGCTAGTACGTGCGCGGCAATACACTTCAGCTAGATGTGCCGACTACAGGAGAGGACGCTGCGCGGGAGAAGAAGGAAGGTGAGGAGGAGGGTTTATTATGTGTTTTTTTTTTTTTTAATATGGGATGTGTAGCACCCTGAGGATTCGGCTGCTACAGGAGTATTGCACCTCAACCCAGAGGTGTGATATTCCACTCCCGGGCAAGGATGGAGAGTGGATCTGAGCTCGGTAGGCTGCATGCACTACACACATCCCATTTCCGAGGAACAGACCGACGGTACTCCCACTTAGAAATGTGCAGGTACGACCGAGTCTGTTCCTGGCTGGAGTGGGAGGGGGGTGGTACATCCCATGTAGTGTAGGGGCAGATAGGGGGAGCAGCCTGGGTAAAGATAGGAGCTCATTGGGTGCTGGTCACCTGAGCTCACACATAGAGGGTGTATATAAGGTGGGCACCAACTAGAATCAGGGTCAGTGGTAGAGAACAAGTCAGTTGGAGAGGAGCCTGTCTGATGCAGAGAACAAGTCAGCAGAGAGAAGGAAGCAGCAGCCCTGGAGAGAGAGAGAGTGGAGCAGAGAAAGACCCAGAGGGGGAAGACAAAAGGGACCCAAGAACCCAAATTAGAGCACCGGGTGAGGAGTCAGCAAAAGGGTACCGGAACCCAAACTGGTGGGGGCAGAAAGCACACCCCAGCCAGAGACCGGAGACCGTGGGCAGCGTCTGCCACGGTCACCCATCACATCCACCCCGAAGGCACACCACATGAAGGGTCAGGGAACCCGAGGCCAAGGGTGTCCCAACAGAAGGCCCGAGGGAGCTGGACCTAGGTGGATCACTGGTGGGGACGACTGAAGAAAGGACAGAGGGAGAGCTCAGGGCCACGCTCCGGACTTGTTTGGGGGTTGGCTGGATCCAGGACCTGGTGGACGCAGCACGGCTCGGGTGGTCACTAGCAGCTGGAGTGACCAGTACAACATCTGCAGTAAGTAAACACCCTTAACTGCACTACCCGACTCTGTCTTCATTGCCGTCTGCACTGCACCACCACAACCCCCATCCTCTGCACCTGTCCCCCCTGAGGCTATACCCCTCCCGTTGGGGGTTATCCCACCAAGCTGCGCACCCACCATCAGCCTCAGCGGACCTTGCTGCAGCGGCGGCCACAGTGACCGCATCACAACGGGTGGCGTAGTCGACACAAAAGAACTTTAGTAACATCTGTAGAACTGCCACATCACACTGAGCTTGACGCCCTGGGCACGGGACCGGGTCACAGCCGCTCGGAGACTACAACCCCCCATCTGATCCGGTGCCGGGTATTCCCCTCAAAAAGGAATATGTCCCAGGGGGCGCGTCAACTTTGGCGTAGTCGGCAGGATTACGTGCCCGCAACACCCGGGTACTGCGTGCCTGAAGAAAAGTGCAAGTTTACCTCAGAAAGAAGTCTCCCGCCGGTTCCGGAGGGTCCACGCCATCGGACTCCATCACCAGTCGTTTCCCGCCGATTGTCCGCCATTTCCAACTTGTTCCCGCCATCTGCAGAGTTTCCCGCCACTGGGCGACGTTTCCCGCCAAAACTGCAGATTTCCCGCCTTGGAAGAGCAGCAGACGCCATTATGGGCGTGCCAAAGGAGGGCAGGAGGCCACCTCCCATCGTGGGCCAGCACAGAAAATGGCGCCAAAAGTGGAAACCGCCCCCACCAACAGAGACTGTGATGCTAGAGGTGTCTGTCAGCGTGAAAGAACTACCCCTGGAGCTGACAGTCACCGAGTGGCCCCGGGACCGCCCTCGAAGTGGGAGGAGACGAAAGAAAAGAACGAAGATGGGTGCCGCTTGGAGCAGTCTGGAGCGAGCGCACCCGGAGGCAAGAGGTCTAACGAGGAGTAGCGGAGGAGCTTACCCGGAGATGGAGGGAAAGCAGAACAGCACCGGCCCGCTGGCCAGGAGTCTGCTAGAGACCGAGGAAGGAGGGCAGAGCAGCACCGGCCCGCTGGCCAGGAGCCTGCCGGAAGAAGAGCAGAGCAGCACCGACCCGATGGTCAGGAGCCTGCTAGAGTCCACAACCCCGCTAGGTCTAGCGGAGATCTTAGCGCAGCTCCCCCGAGACCGGGAGTGTGCACAAACTGCCTTGGAGAGCCTCGCAAGGAGGATGGCCCGGGTGCAGCGCGAGATACTGGCGGAGTGGAGCCGGGAGATGACCCAGCAAGCTGAGACCAGTCAACGGAGCACGCTACCCTGGAAGAGGAAGCAGACCGCCTCTGAGGATGGCGCGGGAGGACCCAAGGCCGGAGACGGCGCCGAGAAGGGAGCCGAACGCATGGAGGCAGGTAAAGGGGACGCCTATACCCCAAGCCGTTACACCGCTTACCTGCCCCAGCTCCCCGTCGCAGAGCCCGAAAGTCCCCCTGCTGTGCCCGTAGCCGCCATGTCACCGCTATGGACTAGGCCCCGACCGGAAGCCGCCGCAGCGACCCCTGTGACGTCACGCGCCTCGACCCGGAGCGTGACAAAGCAGGAAATACCACCAGCCTGGTCGCAAGGCCTAGTACCCCCGGGCGCCGCATCACCAACAGCGCCCCCTACCTCCGCGGAGCCTCCGGCCTGGCCGCAAGGCCAGGTAGCCCAGGGCGCCGCCGTCCTAACGGTGCCCTTCACCTTCCAGGTGCCCCAGGCCTGGCCGCAAGGCCTGGGCAACCCGGGCGCCACCACCACCGCGCCCGCGCCTGTAAAACCAAGGGTGCCACACCTGGGGGAGGACTTGTTCAGCCAGCTCATATGGCCGGACGGGCGGCCCTTCATCTGGCCCGAAGGATACCATGAGCTGGAACGGCAGCAGAAACTAAGACCCCTGGATGAACCCCTGATTCCGGCTCCAAAGCCCGTGGCACGGATCTCGCCCCCGCTAGCGGAAGCACAGTTTGAGTGGGACCCCACGGGAGAAGATTTGATGGGGTTCACCGGAGAAACTTGGGCAGTCGCCGCTGAGCGTACTGAGTGTTGTCGTCAGCAGCTAGCAGAGTTTGCCAGAGAACGGGAGGAGAGGCGGGTCAGAGAACAACAGGCCCAAATCCGGAGCGCGGAGCAGAAGAGCCGGACTAGGAGGAACCCCCGTGCAGCGCACTGTCCCCGCACCATCGGGACGGTGATAAAGTTCAACCCGCAGCATGGGTGGGGCTTTATTCGGGACCGTAACAACCGCGGTGACGTTTTTGTGACCCGCAGAGACGTCGAGTCCCACCTGCCGGAAGGTCACAAAGGCCGTGACCTCTACGTAGGAGACGAGGTCACCTTCACCCGGCACAAGTGTGCCAAAGGACCTTACGCCCTCCACGTACACCGCTTGACGGAGGAGGAGTTGCGGTACGGGGAGGAGGAGCCAGAGGACCCGGGCGGGTCTGAAGCAACACCGTATCGCCAAGAAAAAAAAACAGGAGGGAGCCGTCGTTGAGGACGGGAGTAGAGACTGTATATAGTTGCCCGTCGGGGCACAGTGAACCGTTGCTGCTAAAATAGTCCCCGTTGGGACCAGTGAACTGTTTACCCGTTAACCCCTTCATCCTACAGGCTGAGGACTGTGAGCAGCCATTCCCTTCCCTCTACCTGGCCGAGGACTGGGAGCGGCCAACTTCCCCTGTAAATAGTTGCGCGTCCTAAAGCGCCCCCTACCGGTTTTATAGAAGACCAGTTTTTGCAAAGTGACTGTCGCACTTTTCCCGGACACACGTTGCACAGTGTCCGGAGGAGAAACTTGAAACAAGAGACGACGAGAAAGTTTTATCTGCTAAGATATGTTATTTATATAATGTTTTATATGTTTTATATGTTTATATGAAAAATTTTGTATGTTTTGGTGTTTATGTCTTTACAGCCCGAGGACGTGCTGTGATTTACCAGGGGGGAATGTAGCACCCTGAGGATTCGGCTGCTACAGGAGTATTGCACCTCAACCCAGAGGTGTGATATTCCACTCCCGGGCAAGGATGGAGAGTGGATCTGAGCTCGGTAGGCTGCATGCACTACACACATCCCATTTCCGAGGAACAGACCGACGGTACTCCCACTTAGAAATGTGCAGGTACGACCGAGTCTGTTCCTGGCTGGAGTGGGAGGGGGGTGGTACATCCCATGTAGTGTAGGGGCAGATAGGGGGAGCAGCCTGGGTAAAGATAGGAGCTCATTGGGTGCTGGTCACCTGAGCTCACACATAGAGGGTGTATATAAGGTGGGCACCAACTAGAATCAGGGTCAGTGGTAGAGAACAAGTCAGTTGGAGAGGAGCCTGTCTGATGCAGAGAACAAGTCAGCAGAGAGAAGGAAGCAGCAGCCCTGGAGAGAGAGAGAGTGGAGCAGAGAAAGACCCAGAGGGGGAAGACAAAAGGGACCCAAGAACCCAAATTAGAGCACCGGGTGAGGAGTCAGCAAAAGGGTACCGGAACCCAAACTGGTGGGGGCAGAAAGCACACCCCAGCCAGAGACCGGAGACCGTGGGCAGCGTCTGCCACGGTCACCCATCACATCCACCCCGAAGGCACACCACATGAAGGGTCAGGGAACCCGAGGCCAAGGGTGTCCCAACAGAAGGCCCGAGGGAGCTGGACCTAGGTGGATCACTGGTGGGGACGGCTGAAGAAAGGACAGAGGGAGAGCTCAGGGCCACGCTCCGGACTTGTTTGGGGGTTGGCTGGATCCAGGACCTGGTGGACGCAGCACGGCTCGGGTGGTCACTAGCAGCTGGAGTGACCAGTACAACATCTGCAGTAAGTAAACACCCTTAACTGCACTACCCGACTCTGTCTTCATTGCCGTCTGCACTGCACCACCACAACCCCCATCCTCTGCACCTGTCCCCCCTGAGGCTATACCCCTCCCGTTGGGGGTTATCCCACCAAGCTGCGCACCCACCATCAGCCTCAGCGGACCTTGCTGCAGCGGCGGCCACAGTGACCGCATCACAACGGGTGGCGTAGTCGACACAAAAGAACTTTAGTAACATCTGTAGAACTGCCACATCACACTGAGCTTGACGCCCTGGGCACGGGACCGGGTCACAGCCGCTCGGAGACTACAACCCCCCATCTGATCCGGTGCCGGGTATTCCCCTCAAAAAGGAATATGTCCCAGGGGGCGAGTCAGATGCACAATGGCTGGGGGGGGGGGAGAGGAGCATATATACCAGGATTGAGGGGAGGGCCAGCATATATACCAGGATTGAGGGGAGTGCAGCATATATACCAGGATTGAGAGGAGGGCAGCATATATACCAGGATTGAGGAGAGGGCCAGCATATATACCAGGATTGAGGGGAGGGCCAGCATATATACAAGGATTGAGGGGGGGAGCATATATACCAGGATTGAGGGGGGGGCCAGCATATATACGAGGATTGAGGGGAGGGCCAGCATATATACCAGGATTGAGGGGAGGGCCAGCATATATACCAGGATTGAGGGGAGGGCCAGCATATATACCAGGATTGAGGGGAGGGCCAGCATATATACCAGGATTGAGGGGAGGGCCAGCATATATACCAGGATTGAGGGGGGGCCAGCATATATACCAGGATTGAGGGGAGAGCAGCATATATACCAGGATTGAGAGGAGGGCAGCATATATACCAGGATTGAGGAGAGGGCCAGCATATATACCAGGATTGAGGGGAGGGCCAGCATATATACGAGGATTGAGGGGGGGAGCATATATACCAGGATTGAGGGGAGGGCCAGCATATATACGAGGATTGAGGGGAGGGCCAGCATATATACTAGGATTGAGGGGAGGGCCAGCATATATACCAGGATTGAGGGGAGGGCAGCATATATACCAGGATTGAGGGGAGGGCCAGCATATATACGAGGATTGAGGGGAGGGCCAGCATATATACCAGGATTGAGGGGAGGGCCAGCATATATACCAGTATTGAGGGGAGGGCCAGCATATATACCAGGATTGAGGGGAGGGCCAGCATATATACCAGTATTGAGGGGAGGGCCAGCATATATATCAGGATTGAGGGGAGGGCCAGCATATATACCAGGATTGAGGGGAGGGCCAGCATATATACCAGGATTGAGGGGAGGGCAGCATATATACCAGGATTGAGGGGAGGGCCAGCATTTATACCAGGATTGAGGGGAGGGCCAGCATATATACCAGGATTGAGGGGAGGGCCAGCATATATACCAGGATTGAGGGGAGGGCCAGCATATATACCAGGATTGAAGGGAGGGCCAGCATATATACCAGGATTGAGGGGAGGGCCAGCATATATACCAGGATTGAGGGGAGGGCCAGCATATATACCAGGATTGAGGGGAGGGCCAGCATATATACCAGGATTGAGGGGAGGGCAGCATATATACCAGGATTGAGGGGAGGGCAGCATATATACCAGGATTGAGGGGAGGGCCAGCATATATACCAGGATTGAGGGGAGGGCCAGCATATATACCAGGATTGAGGGGAGGGCCAGCATATATACCAGGATTGAGGAGAGGGCCAGCATATATACCAGGATTGAGGGGAGGGCAGAATATATACCAGGATTGAGGGGAGGGCCAGCATTTATACCAGGATTGAGGGGAGGGCCAGCATATATACCAGGATTGAGGGGAGGGCCAGCATATATACCAGGATTAAGGAGAGGGCCAGCATATATACCAGGATTGAAGAGAGGGCCAGCATATATACCAGGATTGAAGGGAGGGCCAGCATATATACCAGGATTGAGGGGAGGGCAGCATATATACCAGGATTGAGAGGAGGGCAGCATATATACCAGGATTGAGGAGAGGGCCAGCATATATACCAGGATTGAGGGGAGGGCCAGCATATATACCGGGATTGAGGGGGGGCAGCATATATACCAGGATTGAGGGGAGGGGCAGCATATATACCAGGATTGAGGAGAGGGCCAGCATATATACCAGGATTGAAGAGAGGGCCAGCATATATACCAGGATTGAAGAGAGGGCCAGCATATATACCAGGATTGAAGGGAGGGCCAGCATATATACCAGGATTGAGGGGAGGGCCAGCATATATACCAGGATTGAAGGGAGGGCCAGCATATATACCAGGATTCAGGGGAGGGCCAGCATATATACCAGGATTGAGGGATGGGCCAGCATATATACCAGGATTGAAGGGAGGGCCGGCATATATACCAGGATTGAGGGGAGGCCCACCATATATACCAGGATTGAGGGGAGGGCCAGCATATATACCAGGATTGAGGGGGGGCAGCATATATACCAGGATTGAGGGGAGGGGCAGCATATATACCAGGATTGAGGGGAGGGGCAACATATATACCAGGATTGAAGGGAGGGCCAGCATATATATCAGGATTGAGGGGAGGGCCAGCATATATACCAGGATTGAGGGGAGGGCCAGCATATATACCAGGATTGAGGGGAGGGCCAGCATATATACCAGGATTGAGGGGAGGGCCAGCATATATACCAGGATTGAGGGGAGGGCCAGCATATATACCAGGATTGAGGGGAGGGCCAGCTTATACACCAGGATGTGGGTGAGCACATTCTTTATTTCTGCAGTCTCTTACCCCTGCTCCTGTCTGTGGCTGCTCTATGCTGCCCTCGCCTGCTCTTTGTATCAGTTGTTTGTATCAGTAAAACCTCAATATTTAGGATAAATTGCCGTGTTGGCACTTGGCGATAAATAAGTGGGTTTTGGATTGCAGTTTGGGCACTCGGTCTCTAAAAGATTCACCATCACTGTTTTAAACCAATCAATGTGCAAATATCAACATTTTTGAGAAAATACAATACATTTGATCAGATGTCAAAAAATATTCCAGAAAAAAAAAATTGTGATCAGAAATCATAAAGAAAAATTAACTCTTTAATACCATTTTTACCAAAAATACATTGTAAAAAAAAAGAAGTGTAATTTTCTACAGTACAATATTTATTTCTATTTTTCTCAAATGAATTTTCATTTTAGGCCCCCCAAAAATTGAAAATCAATATAAAAAGTGTATTTTAATACAATAAAAAAAATCAGGGTAATTGTTCAGTTGTATTGCCAGTTTTACAGCACGACCCGTAGCGATTTACGATCCCACAGGCCGATGAGCTACAATCTTCCTGAGAAAGGATTCATCAATGTATCAGATGCTTTCTTGCATGTTTCTACATGGAGCAATACACATATGTTCCATGTCCCTTCCTCTAAGAAACCTTCATTGAACCCTGATAGGATCTACAGAGAATAGACAAGACGTCCTTTACAGTGTTACTCACTTACTCGATACTCAGTCTAATTTCATCATTCATTTTACTTTCTGCTTATAAATGCATTCATTAAAATAATGAATATCTGCATTGAGGACAGTAGAACTAGTTTGTGTTTGTTCATCAAGATGCATTATCTTGGTTTCGTCTTGGCACTGTAACTGTTGGTAGGTAGGCAGAGTACTGGAGAGGCTGCTCCCGTCGTTCAGAGAGTTGCTCCGGTGCGGTGTTCTGTTGGTAGACTGACCGCTTTGTTGGTTTGCTATCAGGTGGTGAATCATATCGGTTATGAGATTGAGTTTATGATCCATTTGAGTTACCTACAAATATATAAAAAAAAATTCAAACAAAGAGAATAGCATAGATACAGACCACACTCCATACACATTTCACACTACCCATGAGCGCTGCCTGATATTGTAGCTTATCCCTAACCAAATCAATGGGGCACTGAGTTGCAATACCAGACACACCCCATGGACAAGAGAGGCACAGTTTTGGGGAGAAATAAAGTAGATAGATCCTTTAATGCAATATTGGTTAGCCATTTAGACATTGTTGTTTTAATTGAAAACTATAGTTGGTGCGATTCTTTTCGCAGCACTGGGTCCATCAGCCACGTCAGTAATCTTTGGATGCTGGACAGGAGCCTCAAGACCTGCCTTCTACCTTCCAAGATTCCCTGCTTCTCTTCTGATTAGCTGCATCTTTATGGTTACAGCATGATGCATATGTGACATTGCATCAGGCCGGCTAATCAGTAGAACAGCTGTGGATGCTAGGATGTAGGAGGTGGTTCTCAGGGCTCCGATGCAGCCGTCACAGATTATGGATGTGGCTGATGGACTGGGTCCTGCGAATTGACTTGCACCAACTCTATTGGAAACCTTTGTCAGATTGAACTACTTAATGAACTCAGAAAGAGCTTTCTGTCCACATTCATGAAAGTAGTAGCCAACACTTAAAGGGGTTTCCTACTACTCGGACATCTCCTTCTCCATATATATATTTTTGCCCTCAGTAAAATAATAACACCTATACTCCCTTCCAGTGTTCCAGCCGTGTCGGCATTGGCTCTCCTTGGGATCACGTGACATTGTTATGTCAAGTGATCCCTGCTGCCAATCAGCGCTGGCTTCACTCTTCCTGCCTCCAGTTATAGCACATACCTGTACATCCGGAGGAAGTAAGATTAGCAACATCTCTCACTTCCTCTGGATGTATGCAAGTTGGCCAAAGGCGGGGAGAGTAAAGTCAGCACTGATTGCCCCTAGGAATCATGAGACATAATGTCATGCTGTCACGCAAGGTGTGGGAAAGACTAAGTGCAACACAAAGGGAAAACGGAAAGGGAACCCATACTAGGGAAAGTGGGGAGTGGAGAACTCCTAGGCTGATCTAGTGTCACCCTGTCTCCACTAATGTCCCTTTATTGGTTCTTCACCAATCGCCGCACGCATACCTCAGCCTGTCTATCCCTGGCATTAGGCTCAGGCTAGGGAACAGAAAGGATGAGCACTAGTTGATCCCCACTGAACACTAAAGACAACAAGGGGGGATAAACAAGGGAAAATCGCTTAGCTTTACTCGACTCCAGACAAATGCGCACACGTTCTCTAGCACCAGAGAGATAGAAGTACTGCTCTTGCTCAAGCCTTCACAAGGGGCAATGAATATCGCTGGCACCTCCCTCTGGCTCACAACAGGTATTTATACATCCAGGCCAGGGTGTTAATTAGCCCGAGGAAGCTAGCCCCTGGGTCCTAGAGATACATATTCTAAGAAGTTGTCTGTAAGACCAAATGAAGAGATCTCCTGCAACCAACTGCAGGATGACTGTCTGTCACTTCTGACACACCCATGACACACGCAATCCGAAGGAGAGCCAGTGCAGACACCGCTGGAATAGTGCTGGCACTGGAGGTGAGTATAGGTGTTATTATTTTACTGGGGGACACACATATGGATTGAGAAGGAGTTGTCTGAGTAATGGAAAACCCCTTTAAGCCTCCATACACAATAGACTAAGCTAATAGTCTAAGGGGACATCCAGACTCTTCCCTGACAGATGAGGTCAGAGGAGGTAAAATTCAAACTGCCTGACCCTTAATGCCCGACCCTTTTGTTATTCAGGTGATAAGCTGCTGCCAGAGCCGTTTGGCAGTGATTTTCACAGTTCTCCACTTTGAAAACACATGAACATTTAACCAAGCCAAACCTTCTCGTGTATGAGAGTTGGGAGAGGTAGTGGACGGCCGAACCAGCAATCAACGTTCAGTTATTGTGTGTGGCCACCTTAACTTGTGTGTTGAAGTCACAGATGACCACAGGTATTTAGACTCTTTGCAGTGTATGAGCAGCGCTGTAGAATTGGTGTCTGGATGCACCATTTGTATTTTACACTTTTTCAGAGAGTGAGAAATCTTCTGTATGTAGTATGTGGTAATTGTCTGTATATCCTGTACTCCATGTGTGTATGTGTAAGTAGTAGCTGTGCATAATATAAATATATATGGTTTTATCTTATTTTCTTACCTTGTCCTCGACACGGTTCAATCTTGACCCAATTGTATTAGAGCCTCGATCTTTCACTTTATCTGGAAATAAATAAAAGTAAAAAAAAGTCATTTTTAAATTTACTATTAGAAATTAGCATTTTTTTGGGTCCACTGGCATTCAACCAAATTTGTGCAACTGTTTATGATTTACAGTTCAGAGAATATAACATGAGAAACGATTTACCTATTTTTCCACAAAGCGATGAAATATGGCATCCTTATTCTGGACAACCTCTTAAAAAAAGGCTTTCCCATTGTTACAAATGACGGCATGTTGCTTGGATTTGCCATCATATGGTGTCAGATTATTACCATTACTATTGTTAATTTCTCTAAAACATAGCATTTATTCCATTTCATAGTGGTAGGAAGTGGAATCTATCCAGAAAGAAACAGTGAGGGCTTCCCCAATGACTGGTCCAGTCTGTAAGAAACTAGAATCTCAATTTGCAGCCATGGTGTTTCGGGGTGTTGCCCCTCAGCAGTGCAAAGCATGAGATCTGATTTAGCTGTGTGAGAGACTTCAGAAGGAAAAACTTTACCCCTTAGATCCTAGTGAGGAGAGTGAAATGCTAGAGTAAGGAGGCTTATAAACCATGCAATGGCTCCCCGGGGAGCTTACGAGCCTCCTTACACTGGCATTTTTTAGACAAATCATCTTACTTTTCCTCTAAGGATTCAATTTTCTTCCTTTTTTTCTATTATTTTATCACTGTTGATGACTCCCACTGATTTGCTATAGCAATGAGATGTGCACATATATACATATATACAGTTGAAACCAGAAGTTTACATACACTATATAAAAAGACACATATGCATGTTTTTCTCAAAATCTGACATGAAATAAGAATAAACCTTTCCCGTTTTAGGTCAATTAGGATTACCATAATTTTTAATATTTGCCAAATGTTAGAATAATAAGAAAGATAATGTTTTAACCACTTCGCTCCAGAGCCTGTTTTTGCCTTCGTGACCGGGCCAATTTTTTAAATTCTGACCACTGTCACTTTATGAAGTAATTACTCTGGAACGCTTCAACGGATTCCCCTGATTCTGAGATTGTTTTTTCGTGACATATTGTACTTCATGATAGTGGTAAAATTTCTTTGATATCACTTGCGTTTATTTGTGAAAAAATCGGAAATTTGGCAAAAATTTTGAAAATTTTGCAATTTTCAAAGTTTGAATTTTCATGCCCTTAAATCAGAGAGATATGTCACACAAAATAGTTAATAAATAACATTTCCCACATGTCTACTTTACATCAGCACAATTTTGGAACCAAAATTTTTTTTTGTTAGGGAGCTATAAGGGTTAAAAGTTGACCAGCGATTTCTCATTTTTCCAACAAAATTTACAAAAACATTTTTTTAGGGACCATATTATATTTGAAGTCACTTTGAGGGGTCTTTATGACAGAAAATACCCAAAAGTGACACTATTCTAAAAACTGCACCCCTCAAGGTGCTCAAAACCACATTCAAGAACTTTATTAACCCTTCAGGTGCTTCACAGGAATTTTTGGAATGTGGAAGAAAAAAATTAACATTTAACTTTTTTCACAAAAATGTTACTTTAGACCTAATTTTTTTTATTTTCACAGGGGTAACAGGAAAAAATGGACCCCAAAATTTTTTGTGCAATTTCTCTTGAGCGCGCTGATACCCCATATGTGAGGGAAAACCACTGTTTGTGCGCACTGCAGGGCTCGGAAGGGAAGGAGCGCCATTAGACTTTTTGAATGTAAAATTTGTCTGAATAATTAGCAGACGCCATGTTGCGTTTGGAGAGCCCCTGATGTTCCTAAACAGTGGAAACCTCCCACAAGTGACACCATTTTGGAAACTAGACCCCTTAGGGAACATATCTAGATGTGAGGTGAGCACCTTGAACCCCAAGGTGCTTCACAGAAGTTTATAATATTGAGCTGTAAAAATAAAATGTTCACATTTTTCCCACAAAAACGTTTTATATCCCTTAATTTTGCATTATCATAAGGGTAATAGGATAAATTGCACCATGAAATTTATTGTGCAGTTTCTCCTGAACACGCCGATACCCCATATGTGGAGGCAAACCACTGTTTGGGCGCACGGCAGGGTTTGAAAGGGAAGGAGCTCCATTTGACTTTTTGAATGTAAAATTTGTTTGAATAATTAGCGGACGCCATGTTGCATTTGGGGAGCCCCTGATGTGCCTAAACAGTGGAAACCCCCCACAAGTGACACCATTTTGGATACTAGACCCCTTAGGGAACTTATCTAGATGTGTGGTGAGCACCTTGAACCCCAAGGTGCTTCACAGAAGTTTATAATATTGAGCTGTAAAAATAAAATTTTCACATTTTTCCCACAAAACCGTTTTTCATCCCTTAATTTTGCATTATCATAAGGGTAATAGGATAAATTGCACCATGAAATTTGTTGTGCAATTTCTCCTGAACACGCCGATACCCCATATGTGGAGGCAAATTACTGTTTGGGCGCATGGCAGGGTTTGAAAGGGAAGGAGCGCCATTTGACTTTTTTTGAATGGAAAATTTGTTTGAATAATTAGCAGACGCCATGTCGCATTTGGGGGGCCCCTAATGTGCCTAAACAGTGGAAACCCCCCACAAGTGCCACCATTTTGGAAACTAGACCCCTTAGGAAACTTATCTAGATGTGTGGTGAGCACCTTGCACCCCAAGTGCTTCACAGAAGTTTATAATATTGAGCCGTAAAAATACAATTTTCCCACAAAAAATGTTTTTCATTCCCTAATTTTGCATTATCATAAGGGTAACAGGATAAATTGCACCATGAAATTTGTTGTGCAATTTCTCCTGAGTACGCCGATACCCCATATGTGGGGGAAAAGCACTGCTTTGGTGTACGGCAGGGTTCGGAAGAGAAAGGAGCGCTATGTTGGCTGGGATAGGTGGCAGACACCATGTCACATTTGAAGAGTCGCTGACATGCCTAAACAGCAGAAACCCCCACAAGTGACCCCGTTTTGTAAACTACATCTCTCAAGGAATTCATCTAGGGAAGTAGTGAGTATTTTTTAATTTTTAAATTTATACCATTGGGCAGTGAAAAAAGCATAATTATATTTTTACCACAAAAAAATGTTTTACCCTCAGATTTTACATTTTCACACAGGGCAATGGGTAAAAATGGTGCCGAAATGTGTCACACAATTTCTACTAAAAGTGTCAATACCCCATATGTGGCTGTATTGTACCGCTCAGCCATACGGCGAGATCTGGGGGGACGGAGTGCTATTTGACAATTGGAGAACAAATTATTGTAGAATAGGCATTTGAATTTGGGAGCACAACATTTTCTGAATTTCTTTTGGGGGGCAAGGGCCATTTCGCTTTTCCAGAGCCTTTCTGCTACCAGTAACTTGGAAGTCCCTTATATTTTTAACAGATGACGGACCTGAGTGGGGACTAGCTTTTTTTGAGGACTGAGTTGAAGCTTTTATTGGGAACATTTTACGTAACATTTATCCGGCGCTCTAGGCTGAGCACTTACATCGGGGTTTCCATCTAAATTTCCAAGTGATGTAATTCAGATGAAACCCCTGCGGGATCCATTCACTATAATGAGGCAGCAGAGTTACTCTGGACTCCGTCTGGCCTCTGTTTAGCGGTGTCCTTTTTTTCAGAAGTGCACAAAACTGTGGCCAACCGCACTTTTATGCACGCCTAAAACAAATGACACCGTGGGATCCCAGGCCAGACGGCATCCACAGTGGCCTATATCTGCCTCATTAGAGGGAATCTTCCGTCATGGGTTTTGTCTGAATCACGTATTTCAGAGATTTACACGGAAACTCTTGTGTAAGCGCTCAGCGCAGAGCGCAGGATAAATGTGGGCAGAGCCTTACTGCGATCTTTGGGAGACATAATAAACAAATCAGTAGCCGGTGAAGAATTGGTTTTATTTATTTTTTACTCCTTTCCTCGTGTGATATAACTGATTAGATTACTTTATTCTTCGGGTCGGTGTGATTACAGCGATACCAGAATCATATCGGGTTTTTATGATTGACAGCTGTCACAGACTAAAAGACGCTTTTTTTTGCAAAATCTAGTTTTTGCATCACCATATTTTGAGAGCTATAATTTTTCCATATTTTGGCTGACAGAGTTATGTGATGGCTTGTTTTTTGCGGAACGAGTTGACATTTTTATTGGTACCATTTTTGGGTACGTGACATTTTTTGATCGCTTTCTATTCCGTTTTTTGGGAGGTAAAATTAACAAAAACCAACAATTCAGGAATTGTTTTTTGAGGGGTTTTTTTTATGCCGTTCTGCGTGTGGTAAAAGTGATCAGGCAGCGTTATTCTTCGGGTCAGTACATTTACAGCGATGCTACACTTACTGTATTTTTTTTATTTTTTGGCGCTTTTACACAATAAAACAATTTTATAGAAAAAAATATTTTTTTTGCATTGCTTTATTCTGAGCGCTATAACTTTTTTATTTTTCGGCTGATGGAGCTGTATGGCGGCTTTTTTTTTGCAGAACAAGATGACGTTTTCAGCGGTACCATTTTTATTTCTATTTTGCTTTTTGATCGCATTTTTTTCCACTTTTTGTTTGGCGATATGATGAAAAAGCATATTTTTTTGCCCCGTTTTTTATTTATTTTTATTACGGTGTGCACAGAAGGAGTTAATTAGTGTGACACTTTTATAGCTTGGGTTGTTTCGGACGCGGTGATACCAAATATGTGTACTTTTTTTGGTTTTGTAAAAATATACGGATTTATTGGTTTAATATTTTATTTATTTTTTATTTATTTTGTGATTTTTTTTTAACAGTTTAAAAACTTTTTTTTAACTTTTTTTTACATTTTTACTTAGTCCCTGTATGGGACATTAATTTTTATTTTTCTGATCACTGATCTCATGTAATGTAATAGACATGTATTACATTACATGAGATCTTTGCTGACTGTTTCACACCATGTCTCCTGCCAGGCTTCAGCTGCAGGCTGAGCCAGGCAGGACACCATATATGGCAGATCTGGAGGTGGTCATGTGACCTCCAGCTGCCATAGCTACCCCAGGTCCTGGAAGGTATCAGGGGTCGTCGGAGAGGTAAGTAAGACGACCCCCTCTCCTCTGTCTATCTTCTATATGCCGCGATCACTATAGATCGCGGCATATAGAACATAGCAAAGGGTTAACATCACTGGGACCTGATCCAATCAGGTCCCGATGATGTCCCCTGTCAGAGCTAACGCTCTGCACCGGAATCGCAGCGCTTGCAGGACCCTGGGGGTTCTGAGCGCTGCGAGACCACCCACCGTTTTTAAACATCGGCGCTGCACAGAGCCCAGCAAGCGCCGACGTTTATCTACAGTGGGCGGTCGGGAACCGGTTAAATAATTTGCCTGCTCCAGTGGTTTTGGGGTTACCTTGGTTAAAATTGCACAATCCTGTACTGGACTGGTCTACCAATGAAATTAAGTCTTGGAGTCCTAAGTGTTATGATAGATGTTGTAACGGTCGCATTGCTGCTGTGGAAAGAGGGGAATTACCTGTACCTATTCAGGATTTTTGGAAGGTTTTTTCAGAGGAGGAGTTGCAAGTTTTGCCTCCTCATAGGGACTATGATTGTACTATTGAGTTTGTCCCTGGAGCAACTCTTCCCAAGAGTCGCTTATTTAATCTTACTATCCCTGAGAGAAAGGCCTTGGAGGAATACATACAGACAAGCTTGGCCGCCGGTCACATTAGACCTTCTAAGTCACCTGTGGTTGTTGGATTTTTTTTGGGAAAAAAAAAGGACGGCGGTTTAAGTCCATGTCTGGACTTTCGCGAAATTAATAAAATTACAGTACGCAATTCCTACCCACTGCCATTAATTCCTGACTTGTTCAACCAGTTAGTGGGGGCCAAGTGGTTCTCTAAGATTGATCTCCGGGGGGCATACAATTTGTTACGTATGAAGGAAGGTGATGAGTGGAAAACTGCTTTTAACACTCCAGTGGGTCATTTTGAGAATCTGGTTATGCCCTTTGGTCTTACCAACGCACCAGCTTTTTTTCAGAACCTTATTAATGACATCCTAAGACCGTTGATCGGTAAGAATGTGGTGTTGTATTTGGATGACATTTTGATTTTTGCGCCGGATCTGGAGTCTCATTGGCAGAGCGCACGTGAGGTATTGCAGTTGTTAATCGACAATTCACTTTTTGCTAAACTGGAGAAATGTGAGTTCGCTGTGCAGAGAATTAGTTTTTTGGGCTACATTATCTCCAGTGAGGGCTTTGAGATGGATCCGGTGAAGGTTCAGGCGGTGCAGGAATGGCCTAGACCTATTAGTTTGAAACCAATACAGAGATTTTTGGGTTTCGCCAATTATTGCAGAAAATTCATTAAGAATTTTTCTATAATTGTTAAGCCGCTGACCGATCTCACCAGGAAAGGTGCGAATACGGTTCAGTGGACTACTGAGGCCATTGAAGCTTTTGTGTATCTCAAGGAGAGGTTCAGTTCTGCCCCCATCCTTATGCAGCCTGATGAGACCAAGCCTTTTTTGGTCGAGGTTGATGCTTCTTCGGTGGGGGTCGGTGCTGTTTTGTCTCAGGAAAACAAGGATGGAGTACATCCCTGTGATTTTTTTTCAAAAAAATTTTCTGAGACCGAACTTAATTACGATGTCGGTAATCGGGAATTGCTGGCGATTAAACTCGCATTTGAACATTGGCGTCATCTCTTGGAAGGTGCTAAATTTACCATTCAGGTTTTTACTGATCGTAAGAATCTGATCTATCTTGATGCTGCCAAGCGCTTGAATGCCCGTCAAGCTAGGTGGGCACTTTTTTTTTCGCGGTTTAATTTTTCTGTTACTTACATCCCGTGTACCAAGAATGTAAAAGCTGATGCTTTATCTCGCAGTTTTTCTCCCATGGTTGGTACCGAGGAGGAGGAGAGCATTTTACAGGAAGGTGTTGTGATAGCAGCATTGGACTCCGTTTTGGAAGATGGGATTCTGAAAGCCCAGGAGGATGCCCCATCTAACACTCCCCATGGAAGGTTGTTTGTGCCTAGGAACTTTATGAGAGATTTGTTTGTGGAGTGTCATAAGTCTCGGTTGGCAGGTCATCCAGGAATTTCGGAGACTAAGAGACTTGTAGGTCGCAGTTTTTGGTGGCCTGGGTGGCAGAAGGAAGTCATTAAGTGGGTGCGTCAATGTACTGTGTGTGCTAGATCTAAGTCTTCACATGCTCCTGCTGCGGGGTTGCTTTGCCCTCTGGAGGTTCCTAGTGCTCCTTGGACGCATCTTGCTATGGATTTTATTACTGACCTTCCTGCCTCTGAGGGTTTCACTGTTATCTGGGTGGTCGTGGACCGTTTTAGCAAGATGTGTCACTTGGTTCCCTTCATCAAACTGCCCTGCGCCAGGACACTCGCTAAGGCTTTTGTTAAAGAAATTGTCAGGCTCCATGGCGTTCCTTCCGACATTGTTTCCGATAGGGGACCTCAGTTCGTGGCTCGTTTTTGGCATGCCTTTTGTGACAGGTTGGGAGTCCATTTGTCATTTTCGTCTGGTTATCATCCTGAGTCTAATGGACAGACAGAAAGAAAGAACCAGGATGTTGAACAGTTCTTGCGTTGTTTTGTGGCTGACAATCAAGAGGGGTGGTCTGAGTTTCTGCCACTGGCTGAATTTGCTCTTAACAACCATACATCCTCTTCTGCTGGGTGTTCTCCTTTTTTTTGTTGTACTGGGAGACATCCGTCGTTTGGGTCATTCTCCAAATTGGTATCGGCTGTGCCGGAGGAGGAGAATTTTTCCGATGATTTGGAGAGAGTTTGGACTGATGTACGTCGTAACCTTCAAGAGGCCAACAAAAAATCCAAGAGGTACTTTGACAGGAAACGTCAAGAGGTTTTGATACTGTTGGTGACATGGTTTGGTTGTCCTCTAGGAATCTGCGGTTGAGGATTCCTTCTAAGAAATTGGGCCCGAAGTTTGTAGGTCCGTTTAAGGTGCTTCAGGTAGTTAACCAATCTGCTGTTAGGTTGGAGGTTCCTACCTCCTGGAAGATTAATCCGGTGTTTCATGTTTCCTTATTGAAAAAAGCTGATGTTTCTGATAGGGACGCCACTGTCTCTGTTCCTCCGGTGGAGGAAGAAGGTGAATATAAAATTTCTCGCATTCTTAATTCTAGATGGCATAGAGGGAGATTGCAGTATCTCGTCGCTTGGAAGGGTTTCGGTCCCGAGGATAACTCCTGGGTAAGGGCGGATGATGTCTCTGCTCCTAGACTTGTCGGAGCGTTTCACAGGAGGTTTCCTGATAGACCTGGGCCTGGAGGATCCGGAGGATCCTCATTGAAGAGGGGGTACTGTTAGAAAAAACTAACAGGAGGGTTCTATTTTGCTGGTCACATGACTTTTTGCCTATATTATCCAGCTCCGCCCTCCTGGCCTTGCAGGACTTCAGTGTTACATTTACTCTTAAGCTAGCCAGGTGCCTTGTACCTTACTCTGTATTTTGCTTGGTCTTTTGACCACTAGTACTTCTGTTTGTTTGTTTGTTTGTCTTTGCTCTGCTACAATTTCTGCTAGGAGGTGTCCAACTATATCCCAGTCCTTAGTTCTTGTAGGGACCCCTCCCTTATATCTATAGGTCAGCGTTCGGACTAGCCGAGGACTTAGGCGGGTCTGTTCACAAGGAACAGGTCCCCCGCTGCATCGTAGGGAATCAGCTTAGTCCTATGGTAGGGACAGTTTTCCTTTCTTTCCTTAGTGTTTGTAGCAGTTCATAACAGCTCCCTGCATTCCACCGGTATGGGGCCACTCAATATTCCCACCGCGTGAAGGAGGAAGACTTAACAACCATCATGATCAATCCCCTACCTCACCACAGCTGGGCCAAGACCCAAGATAGTGACCCTGCAGTCCGCATGGTGAAAGACCTGCTGACCCGAGAAGACGTCCGTCTAGATCCGGATGCCCCAGAGGAAGCCAAGCAGCTATGGAAAGAGAAGAGCAGGCTGTTCCACTATGAAGGTAAGCTGTGCAGAAGACTCGTCAACCACCGGACGCACGAGCTGACCTGGCAAGTCGTCCCAAGGCGAGATGCAGCTGTGGTCCTGGAGGCTTACCATGACAGAGCGGGGCACTTCGGCTGGAAGAAACTGGAGTTCCTGCTAAGAGGACGGTTCTTCTGGATCAGCATGAGAGGGGCTGTAGGGAAGTGGTGCAGAGACTGTGGCCCTTGTAATCTAAGGAGGAAGGACCGCACCAGCCAGAAGACACCCTTGAGGCCCATCGTCACCAAGCAGCCTCTTGAGCTGGTAGCTCTGGACCACGTCAAATTGGCTCCAAGCCGGTCAGGATACGTTTATGCCCTGACAATCATGGACCACTATTCCCGATTTCTAGTGGTGGTCCCGGTAAAAGACTTGACAGCTCAAACGGCGGCCAGAGCCTTCCAGCAAACCTTCTGCCACCCACACGGGTATCCAGAACAGGTCCTGACAGACCAAGGTCCTGCATTCGAGGCTAAAATCTTCCAAGAGTTCTGCAACCTCTATGGCTGTAAGAAGATTCGGACAACGCCTTACCACCCACAAACCAACGGGATGTGTAAGAAAATGAACAATATAGTCATTGATCTCATGAAGACGTTGCCCCTGGAGGAATGCAGCCTGTGGCCAGAAAAACTGCCGGACCTGATAGACTTATACAACCATATCCCGGTGAATGCTACAAACTGCACCCCGGCTTACCTGATGAGAGCCAGACCAGGTAAGCTGCCCATAGACCTGGAGATGGGAGTCCTAACACCCAAGGACACCTCCCCAGATGCGGACTGGGATATGGAAAGGCGACTGCAGTACAAGAAGGTACAGGAGAGTGTGGAGAAGAGCCTGGCCCAGGCGAGACAAAAGCAAGAGAGGCTCTTCAACCAACACGTCCCTGCTTGTCCCCTGGAACCTGGTGAGCAGGTTCTGAAGCGAAAGAGAAGGCTACACAAGCTGGATGACCAGTGGGAAAGGGAACCCTACACAGTACTGCAGTCTGATCACGACAACCCGAAGGTGTGCGTGGTCACTAAGGATGGAGGAGAAACCACTAGTACCGTCTCCAGAGACCACCTAAAAATGTGCCCCGAGCAACTCCGTAGTGCAGAAGAGGATCAAAGTGACCTTGAACCCGCAGAGGACAAGGAAGAAATGATCAGCACCATTCTCGGAGAATTCCCTCAGTCCTGGACTCGAATAAACGGTGCCATAGTGGTACCCGTCCTGCATTTCCTGCAACCGGCTCAGCAACAACCTACACCAGAGCAGGAAGGTGGAGAAGAACAAGCAGTTCCAGAGGCAGAAGGGCCTGTACCAGCAGCCCAGGAGAGTCAACCCTCTGCTGACAGTGAGCCTGCCATGCCTGCGGTAAGCCAGAGGACCCGCAGACAGCTGCCTGCCCTGCCTGTAAGTTTAGCCAGTGACTGCACCCCGAGCGCTAGTGAGAAAAACCAGGTTAGACCACCACCAGACAGTGGGTTACGTAGGTCAACCCGAAGCACTAAGGGGCAAATGCCAGCTCGCTGGAAGATTTATAACCTATATTTGTGTTTCCTGTTAGTCCCGGAGTACTAAGTTTTACTAGGGGGGAATGTGTCACCCTGGCCTGGATGCCACAAATGTATAATAAAGCTGTGTCTGAGAGCAAGGGGGAGGTTCTCCGGTCAGGGACCATTAGCATGCAGCACCTCCTGTCCCAAGTCAGTAGGGGGAGCAGGCTGACCCTATAAAAGCTGGAACTGGGGGCAGGGTTAGAGAGTTCTGGACGACCTGTCTCTGGAGTGAGAAGTGTCCCAGAGAAGGGAGAGCCAGTTCAGCTGAAGCTGAGGAGGTCGTGTGGCAGTAGAGGAGCCACGAGCCAGGGACGGAAGGCGAGGAGAGCCTGTCCTGGCTGAGAGAGAAACTGATCTACCGGACTTGGTGTCCGAGGCTGTTAGGAATCCAAGTCCTACAGCAAATAACCAGCCCGCAGGGGACTGTATGTTCCTTGGCCTAAGAAGCCCGGAGGTTCCGCCACAGCAGAAGGGACCAGCAAAGCTGCACCAGGCCAAGAGTAGAAAGGGACCCAAGTTGCAAGCCATACGGGCGAGAAGACACGGTGAGCTCAGGAACGTGGGCTGTTACACCACAAGGAGGGAAATAGCCAGAAAGAGCGCAGAGAGCATGGTAGGCCTTCACCCTCACCCTGACCAGGGCCAGTTTCCCACTTGTTCTCAGACATCCAGGCCCCCTCCTAGCCGGGACTGTTTTTGGGTCGTCTCACCTGTTCTAATAAAGACCCTGAACTGTTTAAGAGGCCTCCGTTTCCTGGCTATTGCGGTCAGAATCATCCCCTCCATCATCCATCTATATACTGCCCTGGGGCCACACTCCTCCCGTGGGGAGTTATACTACTTAGTGCTGCACACCTACATCTGCCCCAGCGGTCTGCACTGCAGCGGCGGTTAACCCTGACCGCAATCCACGGGTGGCGTAGTCGGACATTTAAAACCCTACAAATAGACTGCCACAACATTTGGTATGACCACCCTGAGCCATGGACCGGGTTGCCACTACTACCCCCATTATTGCCCTATTGCCCGGTTCCGGGTAACCCACGGCCCAGGGGGCGAGTCATATCCATAAGATAGGGCATCAATGTATGATCGGCCGGGGTCCTGCACGCAGCACCCCTGCCGATCAGAAGTTATCGGTGCTGGCGGCGGCGGCCACCGGCCGGAAGTACTTGCCTGCGGTACTGCACATCCGCCTCCCATTCAATTGAATGGCAGTTTGATGTGCACTAACAAGTGCCGACCACTACAACATGGCGACCAGTCACCGGAAGGTAAGCACTTCCGGCCGGCGGCCACCGCCGGCACCGATAACAGCTGATGGCGGGGGTGCTGTGTGCGGGACCCCGGGCAAACATAAATTGATGCCCTATCCTATGGATATGGCATCAATGTGAAAGTAGTGGACAACCCCTTTAAAGCACAGTGGCCATGAGGTTTCTATAAAATCCCATCCACTTTGCTTGAACTGCAAAACACTCTGTTTTTGCCACAGCAAATAAATATTGTCAAAAACAAACCGAAAGCTCATTGTGGGAACATAACCCACAAGAGTACTATGGGGCCTGTGACTTCCTCCTCTATCATTCTTCCTCAGCGTCTGACGTCTCAGCACAGCGGGCCTGATGACATCACTACATGGCACCCACTGCCCTGAGATGTGCAGGCGCTTCAGAATGCTTGCTGCATAGACCGGAGCAGCGGGGAACAAGGAGGAGAGGTGAGTATTTTTTTTTTTTAAATCAATGAGCACATTTTGGTAGTCATAGTAATGTATAGAGGACCATGGGGAATTCATTATACTGTATGGAGGACGATGGAGGTGCATTATACTATATGGAGGACTATGGGGAGTGTATTATACTATATGGAGGACTATGGGTAGTGCATTATACTGTATGGAGGGCTATGGGTAGTGCATTATACAATATGGAGGACTATGGAAGTGCATTATACTACATTGAGGACTATGGGGAGTGCATTACACTACGTGGAGGACTATGGGAGTGCATTATACTATGTGGAGGACTATGGGGAGTGCATTATACTATATGGCGGAATATGGGGTGCATTATACTATATAGAGGTCTATGTGGAGTGCATTATACAGTATGGAGGACTATGTGGATTGCACTATACTATATGCAGGACTATGTATGTGCGTTTTTACCTGCAGATTTTCGGCATCTAATGAAAATCTATGGGGAAAATCCACACATAAAACTCAGCATACTCACAAGAGAAATTGACATGATGTGGATTTGATACACACACCGCAGCTCAGTTTACGCTGAATAAAATTAAAGCACAGTGGCCATGAGGTTTCTATAAATTCCATCCACTTTGCTTGAATTGTAAAACACTCAGTTTTTGCCACAGAAAATAATTAGTGTCAAAAGCAAACCAAAAGCTCATTGTTGGAACATAGGCCACGCGAGTACTATGGGGCCTGTGACTTCCTACTTCGTCATTCTTCCTCAGCATCTGACGTCTCAGTACAGCGGGCCCTATGACATCATTACATGGCATCCACTGCCCTGAGATGTGCAAGCACTTCAGAATGCTTGCTGCATAGACCTGAGCAGCGGAGAACATGGAGGAGAGGTGAGTATTTTTTTTTAAAATCAATGAACACATTGTGGTGGTCATAGTACTGTATAGAGGACTATGAGGAGTGCATTATACTGTATGGACTATATAGGACCATGGGGAGTGCATTATACTATATGGAGGACTATGGGGAGTGTGTTATACTATATGGAGGACTATGGGAGTGCATTATACTATATGGCAGATTATGGGGAGTGCATTATACTACATGGAGGACTATCGGCAGTGCCAAATACTGTATGGAGGACTATGGGGAGTGTATTATACTATATGGAGGACTATGAGGAGTGCATCTTACTGTATGGAGCACTATGAGGAGTGCATTTTACTATATGGAGGAGTGCATTATGCTATATGGAGGACTATGGAGAGTGCATTATGCTATATGGAGAACAATGGGGAGTGCATTATACTATATGGAGGATTATGGGAAGTGCATTATAGTATATGGAGGAATATGGGGTGCATTATACTGTATGGAGGACTATGTGGATTGCATTATACTATATGCAGGACTATGGGGAGTGCATTATACTATATGGAAGACTATGGGGAGTGCATGATACTATATGGAGGACTATAGGGTTCAGCACACTATATAAAAGATTATGATTTTGCATTATACAATATGGAGGAATATGGGGCCCATTATAGTATATAGAGGGCTATGTGGGGGCTATTATAATATTTCGAGGGCTATGTGGGAGCCTTTATACTTTGTGGAGGGCTATGTGAGGGCCAATATACTGTATGCAAGCAATTATACAGTGTGAAGGTTTGAGTGGGGACCATCATACCATGTGGAGGGCCGTGGGGGTCATTGCACTGTTTGGTTGTACTGTTTGGAGAGCTAGTGGGGGCCATTATACAGCATGGCGAGGTGTGGGGCCATTATACTGTATGATGACCTATTATACTTTATAGAGGGCTGTGTGGGGGCCAAAGCTGGGGGATCACACTGTGTCACGGTCACCATACTTTGCCGGGGGAGTTGAAGTAGAGTACAGTAGGGTCATCATTATGTGCATGTCCAGGGTACTGTGAAAGAATTCACATACTGTGTTTGTTGGGCACTTTTGTTGGTATCATACTTTAAACATGCAATGAAAGAGGAATCTGGGGCTTCAGTAGGAGGAAAATTACTTTCTAAAGGCTGGAAAGTTGTGAGATCTGCTCTTCTGTGACCCCGTCGAATGTTATTTTTTTTGTTGGTTGGGGGTAATTAGCACTTCTGCTATGGGATCCCATGATTTCTATGTACACCCATGTCTATGGGCCTGTTTACATGCCAGTGTATTTTCACAGTCTTGGGGCTCATTCACCTGTTAGTTTCTATGCTATTTTTTATTTTTTTCACAGGTAGCATGTGTACCTATGACAGTCTATGGGGATGCTCACATGCCCATGATTTTTCATTGAGATATGTTTTATATTGATTCAAGTGTCAGATCAAATTCATCAATGAAAGTGTCCGGGTCTGTTAAAAGATGGGCCAGAACTCGGATGAAGTTTGTCCGTTTTTGACTGACCGATGGGAAAAGTACTGATGTAATTCTGACCAACCTAAGGTAAAAATCACTGATTAAACTCGCTCCATTTTTCTCGTACATGAAAAAACCTGATGTCTGAATGAGGCCTAAGTGGTCCACACAAAATTATATACAGTATCACCAATGCAAGTCTATTAGGCCGCAAAAAATGTGGACAGCATTTGGATGTCATCTGTGTGCCAGTCATGAAATGGACTGTTGGTTATGAGAAGGGGGAGAAACATTCATCAGTTTTATTTTCAGCTGAGAAAAGCTAATGAACCCTGACCAAACTGTGATGAAACTGATCAAAAACACTCATCACACTTACACCATTTTTGTGAGTAGAAGACATATCACTGTTGTATAATTCAGCACTTTACACACTACAGGGTTAACCCAACAGATTAGCTATGTAGCATCCAGAAGGCGGGAGGAGAAGAGTTAATATAAAGCTCAGTCCCAGGTTTGCCTTTAGAGTAATTAGCTTGGAGGAGTAGAGCAGCATGGAGCAGGGTGATGGCGCCACATTCCCTCTTATCCCTCAAGGAGGAGGATAGGAATTTGTCCTGATCCTCCTCCGCTGCAGCCGGCTGTGCAGGATGGGAAAGCATGAAGATGATGGGAATGTGCACTACACGGAAGGAAGATGTGTAAGGTAACTGGAACAATGAGACCCACAGGGGAGTTACTGCCCTGTATGGAGGGGAACGTACTATAGGTAAAACTGCCACCAATGGATAATGACCGATCAGTAAAGATGAGCAAGACTTTTGAAACTTACATTTGCAGAGTTTTCCCAGGAAATTCCATTCTCTGCAAATGTCTTCCAAAGCCTCTACTTGCCCTGAAAAACATGTATGACGCCATTCCCTTTTTTCCTTAACACACTAATCCCCTTCACTGCATTGATGTCGCCCTCTCTCTCTGTCTGTTTTCTATCATGTTTCATGGCTTTCTCTCCCTATTTCTATGGCTAGGCTGTGAGCTGTGATGTACTTTTCTCTATCCAGGTTCACCACAAAATGGCTGCTTCCTTTCCTGCTTCTGCTTTTATACTTGCTATAATAGTCCTTCTTAATTGTCTGAGCTACACTATGTTAGGCCTCATTCACATGTGCAGGGTTTAAACCTGTACGTGAAAAAATGGTACCGGTGTCCTCAGTTTTCGATCAGTGTTTTTCACCGATGGATAAAGAAATTACAAAGCTTCTCCTATACAATGTTAAACTTGTACAGGACACTGATGGCACACTGACCGACCCATAGACCACTATTGGACCTCCGTGTCATCCGTGCTGCCGGAAAAAAAATGGACATGGCTCTGTGTGTTCTGTATGGACACAAGGGGTGCGTAAAAACACTGGTGTGTGAATAGCACCATACATTGAGTACACGTTCTATCCATTAAAACTGCTACAACTCGTGCGTGCAATGCAGATAAGACCTAATATGATGGCAGCAAGGCATTCTGGGAAAGCCCGTCTTCTCTGACTGATGCAATCTTCTGCAATGTCTCAAAAGGTGACATTCATTTTAGGCACAAAAATTCAACATGAACTTGATTCCCGTTGAATCGATTCGCTCAGATCTAGTCATCAGAAAATGTTTAAATTAGTTTGTTTTCCGTGTGTTTTTTTAATGTTTTCATACTTTCTTCTCACAATCTTGCAGTTTTCACACTGGCCACCAGGGCTATTTTAGACATTTACTTCTGTCCTTTCTGGAAGAATTTTCAGCAAAGCTTTTTATCAGAGGCCGGATTACAATGACCGGTAACATCCAGCTGATAACGCAGGTTCCACCAATCACAGTTGAGGTCACACCTGACCTTACTCCCCTCCCCTTCACCCAATGATCTTTGTACAAGCTCATTGGACGCTTCAATGCAAAACAGAGGCCCTGACTTCAGACCGGTGGTGTTCATGCTAATCTTGATGAGGTCGGTGTGCTAGAGTCATGCAGAGGTCAATGAATCAGGACTATCAGAGAACTAGCGAGCGCCTTGTGTGTCTCCGTGTGTGCCTTGCCAATAATCTTACTCCAGTCAGTGACTGGAGTAAGATATGTCGCACAGAGAATGCCACAGCTTATAAAATTTTGCTGGTGCCCACTTTATCAGGGCTGGGTGAAAATGGAGTGTGAACGCTAAAAAGTCACAATTTCAGCCCAGCTTCGAGTTGCGCTAAAACTTTGTGACTTTTCAAAGCTTTTTACACTAGTAT
Source organism: Phyllobates terribilis (assembly GCF_046119375.1). Taxonomy (NCBI): domain Eukaryota; kingdom Metazoa; phylum Chordata; class Amphibia; order Anura; family Dendrobatidae; genus Phyllobates; species Phyllobates terribilis. The sequence goes on along the minus strand of NW_027363222.1, from coordinate 513,744 downwards.
TCTGGCTTTGAATGAGGCCCATAGTGTCTAAGTGAGTTTATTGCTGTTAATGTAGATTTCCTGAAAGAACAGGACATATGAACATAGAATAGCCTCAGGGGTCAGTGTAAAAAATTCTAAGATTTCTAATTTTAAATATAAATTTTGATATGGGAAAATATTGCCAACTTTTTTGAATGCATTTAAAGAAAACTTTTTTTATGATGCCTCCCCTTTAATTTTGCTTATGAAAATTTGGAGCTCTGAATCTGAAAAACTGAGCACCAACTACTATGAGGATTTACTGTTAGAAATGAATGAAAGGCAGATAAATTCAGAATAACATTTAATGTTTTATATGAATTTGACCCCTTTGCATATATGGGCGTAACTGTACGTCCGCGCTGAGGTGAACGCATGTGGAGGCGGCTCAGGAGCTGAACTCCTTCCACACGTGTCTGATGCAGACTGAAATAAAGGGGTTGTCCATTACTCAGACAACCCCTTCTTAATTACGGTTTCAATCATGTGAAATAGCAGCTATGCTCTCCTCTGGTGCGGGCGCCATTCCAGTGATGTCGGCGTCTGGTCTCCTGGAGCATGCATGACATATCACGGGAACCCTGCAGCCGACGCCATTCCAGTGATGTCGGCGTCTGGTCTCCTGGAGCATGCATGACATATCACGGGAACCCTGCAGCCGACGCCATTCCAGTGATGTCTATGTCTGGTCTCCTGGAGCATGCATGACATATCACGGGAACCCTGCAGCCGACGCCATTCCAGTGATGTCTGTGTCTGGTCTCCTGGAGCATGCATGACATATCACGGGAATCCTGCAGCCAACGCCATTCCAGTGATGTCTGTGTCTGGTCTCCTGGGGCATGTGTAGCACCCCAAGGGTTCGGTTGCTACAGGGGTATTGCACCTCAACCAGAGGTGTGATATTCCACTCCCAGGTAAGGATGGAGTGTGGACCAGGGCTCAGTTAGCTGCACACGCACACACTCCCCATTTCCGGGGGAAAGCTCGATGGTGCTCCCATTTTTGCAGGCACAACTGACCATGTCCCTGGCTGGAGTGGGGAGGGGGTAGAGAACCCAGTGGTGTAGGAGCAGAAGGGGACGGTTTCTGGAGCATAGGAAGGAGCGCATTGGGTGCAGGTCACCTGAGCTCAGCACAGAGAAGCAGATATAAGGTGGGAGCCATCTCAAGTCTAGGAGAATAGTAGGAGTAGTAAGAGAGAGAGCTGACAGGGAGCAGCAGCTCAGCCTGAGCTCAGCTCCATGAGGCAGGCCTAGAGAGAAGGCCGGGGCCAGAGAGAAGAAGAGAAGAAGGAAGGAAGGAGAAGAGACAGAGGAGTGGAAGGGCTCCAGAAACAAGAAGGCAGGAGGGATCCTAAGAGTGCAGAACGGCCAGCAACCATTGCAAACCCCATTATACCGGGTGAAAGGGTCAGGCCGTGGAAAGGTACCGGATCCCTAAGTTGGTGGAGGCGAATCTACCCTCAGTCAAGAACCGGAGGTTGTGACCATTTATTGGTGCGACCCCCCCCGCTAAACCTGCTAGGGAGGCACCATATAGGATAGCGGGAAGTGAAGGCCAATGCTTACCCGACACGGTCCGCGGTAGCCGGACAGAAGTCAGGACACTGGTGGGGCACGAGAGGCCAGAGAAAGGACAGAAGGGGGTCCTGTGCCATACTCCTGAATTGCCTGGGGGTTGACCGAGCTCCTCACCTGGTGGACACAGCACGGCTCGGGCAGTCCTTGCTGACAGAAGTGACTTGGATATCAACTGTGAGTAAAACACCCTGGACTGCATCATTGGACTCTGTGTCATTTATGCTGCGCCTGCACCATCACCCCCAGCATTCATTTTCACTGCCCTGAGGCTACACTTTTCCCATGGGGAGTTATCCTATCCCTGTGCTGCACACTAATACCAGCCTCAGCGGTCTGCCTCGCAGCGGCGGTTATCTCTGACCGCAATCCACGGGTGGCGTAGTCGGACATTCACAAAACTATAAATAGACTGCCACAGCATTTGGTCTGACCACCCTGAGCCACGGGATCGGGTTGCCACTACTACCCCCATCAGCACCGTACACTAGAAGGCCTAGTTCCGGGTACCCCACGGCTCAGGGGGCGAGTCACATGCATGACTAATCATAGGATCCCTGCAGCCAATCAGTGACTGTGACTCACCCCCTGGGCCGTGAGGCACTTGGAACCGGGCTTCAGTGTGATGATGGGGGTAGTAGTGGCAACCTGATCCCGTGGCTCAGGGTGGTCAGACCAAATGTTGTGACAATCTATTTGTAGGGTTTTGAATGTCAGACTACGCCACCCGTGGATTGCGGTCAGGGAGGACCGCCGCTGCAAGGTAGACCGCTGAGGCTGATGTAGATATGCAGCACAGGGATAGGATAACTCCCCACGGGAAGAGTGTAGCCTCAGAGCAGGTAATAGGATGCTGGGGGTTATGGTGCAGGCCGCAATAATAAAGGTCCAGAGTCTACTTCAAACAGTCCAGGGTCTTTATTGTAGGTGGTACTTATGACCCAACAGGAGTACAGGGTAGGAATGGGCCTGGGTGTCTGAGAACATTCAGGCGAGCCCCACTGGTCAGGGTGAGTGGGTAGGCCTACCGTTCTCTCTGCCCTTGCTGACTATCTCCCCCTTTAGTGGTGTGATAGCCCACGTCCCTGAGCTGGCCGTGTACTACGCCTGTATGGCTTGTGACTCGGGCCTTAGGTACCTGTTGCTTCTCTGTGCTGTACCAGTCCCTCTGTGTGGCGGAGCCTCCAGGCTTCTCAGGCCCAGGGATCTAAAATCCCTCGCAGGTAGGTTATCTGCTGCCGGGCTTGCAACCCTGACAGCCTCGGATCCCAGTGTCCGGTTATGTAGTTCTCTCTCTCAGGGTCCCTTCTGCCTTCTTGTTTCTGGAGCCTTTATACTCCTTTCTCTCCACCTTTCTTCCTTCCTTCTCCTCTTCTCCTTCCTGGCCCCGGCCTCTTCTCTAGGCCTGCCTCGTGGAGCTGAGCCCAAGCTGAGCCTCAGCTCCCTGTCAGCCCTCTCTGGCTGAACTTCTTCCCTCTCTGAACTAACCGACTGAACACTCTCCTAAGATGGCCCCCACCTTTTATCTGCTTCACTGTGTCTGAGCTCAGGTGACCTGCAACCAATGAGCTCCTTCCTATGCTCCAGAAACCATCCCCTTCTGCTCCTGCATCACCGGGTTCTCTCCCCCCTCCCCACTCCAGCCAGGGACATGGTCAGTTGTGCCTGCAATAAATGGGAGCATCTGCGAACTGTCCCCCGGAAATGAGGAGTGTGTGTATGCAGCTAACCTAGCCTTGGTCCATACTCCATCCTTACCTGGGAGTGGAATATCACACCTCTGGTTAAGGTGCAATACCCTTGTAGCAACCGAACCCTCTGGGCGCTACAACTGCATCACTCTCTCATCCTTTGAACAGAACTGACAGCCAGAGAGCAGCAGCAGATTACACTTCTTTAGGGTGTCCCTTTCGTCTGAAGGAAGTGAGAGCGAAATGGCTACTGACTGCGTGATATGAGGTCACTCGAGTCCTGGGAGACTAAGCGCAGACTTGGGTAGAACAGCAACAGCACATAAGGTGATTATAGCTGTTTTATATGTAGGAAATATTGTGATTGAGAGCTGTTTGAGTAGTGGACAACCCTTTCTATATAGCTGACATTTTATCTCTAACAGTCGCAGTCAGAGCTTCATTTCGGCCGCAGCTGTTAACCATTTAAATGCCGCTGGCTCCCATTGGCGCTCTGGGATGAGGTCGATGAGTTAAAATGAAAGCTGGTGGCATGCTGAAGGTCCCTGTCTCGACTATATTTGAACTGATCTGAATCAGAGCTTTGAAGGAAACTGGTATTTTCACTATATAGCATAATAATGTGGTATTGCACCGTGTCATAGAAAATATTGCAATTTCTGAAGCCACTAGTAAAGGGGCATTCCTTCACCCCTCTCACCTCCTCTTTTGCAATAGGACAAAAGAGGGCAATCTAAGCAGCCCATATGCAGAATGCCCAGTTGACAAGTAGGAAAATTAGATGTAGCTGGATAGTGAACTATGGGGGAAGGCATCGGCGAGATCTTACAATATCCCACCGCTGCCACCAATTTGTCAGGGATTTGCACACACAGACTATCCTGATTACTCACTATGTAGTTACCGGCAAGCAAGCCGTGAGCGTATGGCGTACACGCCTCCGAATTTCAACGCATTGAATGTGTATATGCCCCCATACGATCATTGCCAGCTTCACGATAACCCAATTAATAGTATTCACTGCCACCACCGATCAGTTCTAAATACAGGCCTGATCGGACTCCTGCTTTCTGGTAGCGTATGGCTTCGGGGGAGGAACGATTACAGAACAGAAGAAACAGGACTAATACATTTTATATTTAATCCAAAGGGAGGCAAGGTTTATGAAAAAATATACAAAGGATTTTACAAAGAGGGACAGTACAATACATATACAGTTACACAAAATAAAAGGTATTAATGGAAGAACTTACTAGACAGATCAGAGACTATTCAATTTACCTGGAGGAGAGGTGCTCCAATGGACTGTTATGGAGCAGGACCTGTGCTTACAAATATGTATCTCACGGCATGAGTATAGACCCATATTCAGCTGGATCTTTTATGTTGAAGGGGTGGCCCTGCCCACACACTCCCCTGTGATGACCTCACGTGGGCTCATCTCTGTCCTTCATGGTTTTATGAAATCTATAATTTCTGCAATAACTTCTCACTGGTTGATCACAGAAGTTAGCAAGTGATGCCATCTTTTTTTAATGTGATTTTGCCTTGAGAAGAATATTGAAAATTTAACCCCATGTCAATCATTGTGCCCTGTTTGGTGGGATTATAGAGGTCTACAGCATACAGTTGTAACTGGACACTTCTGCAGCTAAGAAGGGAGGGGGCAGAGAGGCAGCGAGTGACAAATGTCTCACAGCAGCTCTCAGCCAAGAAGCTGCCACAGCAAGACCCCCTTTGGACCCCAGCCATGCAGCATGCCCTTTGTGTCAGATACAGTATTCCCATAACTCTGTATTGAATTATAGCATGTCCTAGTTATTCATAATCTAGATTTTCGAGATCCCAAGAGAATGGGAAATGTCACGGTCATAGAAATATTGAGAATCTTTCTCCCCCTCCGAAATCCCACTCACTCTTCCCTCCTCCCCTATCTACCATTTGTCAAAGGAGCAAGAGCTTACACTCTTCCCAATTGCCCATATGCAAATAGCGGGATCCACCAAGTGTTCAGGCTAATCACCATATAAAATGGAGACAGGAGTGATGAATTGACACCTGGGTGAAAAGGATACAGCTCCTAGAATTCCTTTGAAGCTTAGCTCATCTCCATTTGCACATGTATTCAAGCTGCAGTCTGGTAGGCACTGAAATGAAATATGGAATATCAGAGTTTCTATAACGCTGATTGTGATAGGATACATATTTTTAGTGGCAGGGTTAGCTAAGGAACAATATACATATTTTTCCTTATCTGAGAACAGTACGGGTGTGCTATGATGCAAGAAGGCAGGAATGACCAACCGAAGATATGTCATGTCTAGTCTCTAAAGAAAGGTAAATTTGTAATAAGAAATGTGATATTACATGGAAACTTCTGCGATCAACCAGCGAGGAGTTATTGTGGAAGTTAGAGATCTTAATAAAACCATGAAGTGGTGCCAAGCCCACAGTGAGGTCATGACAGGGGAATGTGTGGGCAGGGCCCCTTTCAGCATAAAAGTTCCAGCTGTAGTTGAGAATATAGTCATGCCGGGAATTATATATTTTATAAGCAGAGGTCCCATTGTCTGTGTAGAACTGTACCAATCTGACCTTACACGTCCTCGAGGGGGTGCGGAATGTCACGATGGTGCAAATGACAGATCCGTACTACGTGCTCCGTCTCACGTAATTGTGACGTCAGGTAGGTGGTGGGGTGTGGATTCATCAGTTCCGACAGTGGTAGGATTCTGTGGGGTCCCTCCTGCTGCCAATTTCTTTGCATTGGTGGCAAGCGGTGGGATCAAGATAATAGTGTGTGTGTGTAACGCATACTCAGACACTTAAGATCAGCTCAGCACTAGACAGTCCGAGTGCAAATACTGTAAGGTGTGTGTGGGTGCATCAGGTGGCAGTTGGGTGTCACTGACCATAGAGTGCAAGGATGGCCAGTGGCACCAGGGCCAAAACCAAGGAGATGGCCAATGCACCGTATGGTGTTGAGGAGGTGGAAGACCACGTCACTCTAAGAGAAGGGGAGTCCAACTTAGGCCCCCCCAGAGAGAGATTCACCAGTGGTCGGTCCCGCAGTGGGCTACCCTTCACCTGACCCCCTCATACAAGTTTCCCTAGCGAGTCTCCAGGTTGGAGACAGGGCCACCTATGAGACCCTCATAGCAGAACGTCAGCGGGAGCACGAGCACCAGAAAGATGTGTTCCAGCTCCAACTGCAGGCCCCAGCAAGTCGCAAGTCCCCCGAGATCCGAGTCCCGAAGCTATGGACGAATGACTTCTCCCTTCTGCACAAAGGAGGGGGCTTGGACACTTTCTTGCTGGCATTTGAAAAAAACTGCCATCAGTACCATCTGCCTGAGGAACAGTGGGTCCGGTTCCTAACCCCTCAGCTTAGGGGTAAGGCCCTGGAAATCTTTGGGTACTTGCACAGTGAGACCACCCTGAGCTATGAGGACATCAAGCAGGCTCTGGTCTGGCAGTACAACTTGACTCCTGAGTCATACCGGAAGAAGCTCCAGAGTATGCAGTGGTGTCCTGCAGACTGCTGGGTCGATCACATGTGGGCCCTAATGAGAGCAGTTGATCCTCGTCCCAGAATCTGTCCACTGTTTTGTGTGTGAGTGGGGGTGGTGGGAGGTCCCTTGACAACTTTCAGACTGTTACCATAGGCCACGCCAGAGCAATGGGACTGTGAGACACCGGTGCTGAGATGACCCTTGTGCGGCCCGAACTGGTGTCACCCTAGGATTTGATACCTGATAAAACTTTCGCCGGCTCCGGGATTGGAGGCATCAAGCCGGCGCTGTCCATCGCCAAGGTGTATGTGATCAATGCTGCATGCTGTGTGAAGTTGTATTCAAACGTTCAAGTAAAGTTCTTTTTTATAAAATGGAGTGGAAGTTCCCTAATGTGTGTGCGGTGGTTCCTGAGGTGGAAGAACCGAAGACAGCAGAGATCTGCGACCAAAACGTGAGTGTTACACACCACATACAGAGCACAGGAGAATTGGGACATGTGTCTTTATCAGGGAGCCAGAGTGTGGGAACACAGCAGCCCCTCACCACAACTACCACCCTGAGCCCCTAACACCTCTCTCCCCATGGGGGACGAGATCAATCAAGCCAGCTGTGATGAGGCCTCAGAATGTGGCCATACGGCAGGCTGGAGAAATTTGTCCTGTGAGGTTGTTGCAGAGGGGGCAGACAAGGGGCAAACAGCTGCAGAGGGGGAGCATGCCATGGAGGGCGGGGCAGTTCCAGGAGAGATAGGGCTCCCAGGTAAGGCCGCATGGTAGGGTTCCTCCACAACCAGGATGTTAGAGGGCCAGGGTAGTCCTTTTAGACCAGATGCTTGGTCAGAAGCAGAGGAGAAACTGGCGCTACCCGCGGTCTCAGCGGCCGTAGCCACTGTTGCTTGCAGTGGCGGCACCCGGGCCCTAGTGGCCCCTCGGGAGTCCGACGGCTTCTCCCCTTCCGACCAAGTGGCTGCCGGGTCAGACGGAGGCCAGGAGACGTGGCAGGTTTGTCTATTCTGGCCATGTCCAGTCAGGGGTTTCAGGTGGCGTTAGAGACTGACAGCCTGAAGCCTCGTGAGGAGCGGGCGGCACAGCCTCCCTCGAACTCGGTCCTCCAGTGGGTGGTCTGGGACCAAGGATGGCTATACCGGGTAACAGTCCAGCGAGGCTCACCGGAGGCGTGGCCCAGGGATCGACAGTTAGTGGTACCCTATCCGTTCAGGGTGGAGTTTGTTGCAGATGGCACACGAAATTCCGATGGCTGGACATCTAGGGATCCATAAGACCAAGGCCAGGCTAGCCCAGCATTTCTAATGGCCAAGGTTGGGGGCTGAGGTAACTGTCTACTGCCGTTCGTGTTACACCTGTCAGAGGGTGGGGAAGGTGGGGCGGTGGCCCAAAGCCCCACTGGTAACTCTGCCCATCATCGAAGAGCCTTTCAGGAGGGTGGCTGTGGATTTGGCTGGCCCGATGGCCACTCCCAGCAGCTCCAGGAAACGCTTCATACTGATGGTAGTAGACTATGCCACCCGGTACCCAGAAGCGGTAGCCTTGTCATCCATTCGGGCAGACAAGGTGGCTATCGCCTTACTGAAGATGTTCTCCCGAGTGTGTTTTCCCCAGGAAATGCTCACCGACCGGGGAACCCAGTTCATGTCGCAGCTGATGGAGACCCTCTGTAAGCAAATACAGGTGCAAAATCTGGTGACCAGCCCATACCACCCACAGACCAATGGCCTGTGCGAACTGGCACTCTGAAGCAGATGCTTAAGATGTTGGTTGACTCCTAGGGGCACGACTGGGCGCGGTACCTCCCACACCTGCTCCTTGCCTACCGGGAGGTTCCACGGGCCTCAACGGGGTTCTCCCTTTTGAGCTCCTGTACGACTGGCGTGCGCGGGGCGCCTGGCTCTGGTGAAGGAGGTCTGGGAAGGGGACTTGGCCTCCCCTGGAGTGTCAGTCATTGAATGTCTTACGCTTCCATGACAAAATGCAGGCCTTGGCACAGCTGGTGCACGACAATGACGCGAGCCCAGGCCGACCAGAAGCGATAGTACGACCAAAATGCTTGTGAAAGGACCTACCAGCCCTCCATGTGCTCGCCAGAGGTAGCCTGACCGCCATTAGGTACCGAGATGAGATCCTCAGACCCCTTGTGAGACCTTATGCTGGTGCCCTGGGTGAAACCTAATGCAGGACAATGCCAGACCTCATGTGGCTGGAGTGTCAGCAGTTCCTGCAAGATGAAGGCATTGAAGCTATGGACTGGCCCGCTCATTCCCCAGACCGGAATCCGATTGAGCACATCTGGGACATCATGTCTGGCTCCATCCACCAACGTCACGTTGCACCACAGACTGTCCAGGAGTTGGAGGATGCTTTAGTCCAGGTCTGGGAGGAGATCCCACAGGAGACTATCCGCAACCTCATCAGTAGCATGCCCAGGCGTTGTAGGGAGGTCATACAGGCACGTGGAGGCCACACACAATACTGAGCCTCATTTTGACTTGTTTTAAGGACATTACATCAAAGTTGGATCAGCCTGTAGTGTGTTTTTCCACTTTAATTTTGGGGGTGACTCCATATCCAGGCCTCTATTGGTTAATAAATTTGATTTCCATTGATGATTTTTGTGTGATTTTGTTGTCAGCACATTCAACTTTGTACAGAACAAAGTATTCAATGAGAATATTTCATTCATTCAGATCTAGGAGGTGTTATTTGAGTGTTCCCTTTATTTTTTTGAGCAGTGTAGTATAAATATGCTCCAAGATAATTCTGCAGTATTTCACAGTCAAATCCAATGGGAGTAAAATATAAAAAATAACCTTTATTCAATATTTTAAAAAGATTTTTTGAAGTGTCCAAAATTCGTCACAAATTTCCTAAAATTATCCTAAACATAGGACTATTGTGAATGGTTTTAATTTATCTCACCGGCTAACCATTTATATATATTGTCTTGTTGGGAGGCCAGGGATTAGTCACAATTCCTAGGGGTATCTCTTTATTTATATGTATAACTCCCTTTTCAATTTAGCCTCTGGCTATTAGAAATCATGCCATCTCATTTCTCCTCATTGTGAGTCTGCAGTCTGATAATGGCATTAATAATATTCATTTTCCCATGTCCTGTGCTATTCTCTTCAGAACGGCTTTATAGTGCTGCCGTCATATACCGGTGCGGTGCTTGTTTCTCCTGATCTAGGAGCTTTATATTGAGGTAGCCTGGCTAATCATCTCTTGTAGGACTTTCTATAGAAATGCTCAGCCCTACGCGTTTCATCATTCTTATATGAGACTCTCATGGTCATCAGGGGCTCACAGTCTATGATCTTTTTTGGTTTGATAGTACGATAGTTTTGTAATAAACTTATCGGCAGGGTTGCCGGCAGCGTCTGGCGGCTAAACCAGCGTGACTTTATAGGAAAGTTGGTGCCCCCTCTTGTGCGCCCCCCCTTCTGTCATCCAATCGAGTGACTCGGGTGCGTTGCAGGCGTATCATGTTGCGATCATATAATCATGCAGGGACTCGTCTCATTCTTCCAGGAGGATCTTTTTCTCACAGAGATGTCTTGGCTGCACTGCGATCTCACAGTATTAATATGTCTTTTATATCTAGGGAAGGAGACTGGTATATTGCATTGCATCTTATAATGTCGTCTCTACGAGTTTGTTGCGATATGAGTTGTTAATAGTGTTTGTTCGTAGTTTGTCATTTGTTTGGTTTACAGAGAGATCTGCCTGTTTCATGTGCTACCTCGTCCCACCTACACTTACATCGATGCAGAACTTCCTTTCATCGTGACAAATGCCATCTGGCTATGTCACTGCTTCCGCACCAGCAAACGCTTGCGGACGTCTATTTCCTCAAAGTTCATTTCATTTGATCGTATCAATATGTCCATAATAGACATTGGGATGACTTTTATTCTGATTGTATCAGTGTGTCTGATTGTATCGATGTATCTGTATTATTAAGTCTTCAGATGAGTATTTTATAATATAAAAACAAAGGAAGAAATTCTGATGAAATTTGTCCAATTGTTATCAAAGTTCAATTTGTTCAAGAGGTCATTTTGTGATTTTAAAGTATAATAACTTTAATAGTTTTGGTCCTATATGGCGCTGATTTGATAGTTATGTGGACCAATATCCATTATGAAGAACATGGACTGGATTCTACATATTATATTTTAGAGAGTTTTTAGGTCTAGCGAGGTTCAAGAGGTTTCATAGGGGGTGAAAATGTTATTATGTGTCAATGAAACATGAGAAGGACAATGTTTCATTTATGTAGTGTGGGTTATAGGATTTCATTCTATGGATCCATCTACTTTCTTTCTGAAGCAGCAGTTGGTCCCAATTACCTCCTCTCGGGGGGCGTACTACTTCGATGGCTTGAAAGTATAAAGAAAACGGGTCCAAGGTGTGTTTCTCAAGCATGTGTCTCGACAGAGTTGTGTCCTCCCTACGTCTGACATAACCGATATGGTGCAATATCCGTCTCCGGAACTCTTTTGGTTTTGCTGATGTAGTTCATCGGACATTGGCAAGTTGCCATATAGATTACTCCTTGCGTCTTGCAGTTTGCGAATTCGTGATTTTGGTCTCCTAGTTTGGTTGTGGCACTGATACATTTCTTGCTTTTCCAGATGTATTTGCAGGCTTTGCAGTCACCACATCTATAAGTCCCCGTGGTGTCACTGCTCAGCCACGTTGTTTTGCCCGTGTTGTCCTCCACAAAGTGGCTGCGCACAAGGTGATCTCTAAGGTTCCTGCCTCTCCTGTATGTGACCCTGGGGCTCTCAGGGACCACATCTTGCAGATCTTTATCTGATCTCAAAATTGCCCAAAGATCATAGAGTATGTTCATCACCCCCTGATTTCGGTCGTCGTAGGTTCCTATTAGATGGATCTCATTATCTTGTTCTCGTGCTTTAGGGGTCAATAGAGAATTTCTGTCTCTTGTAAGGGCGTTGGCCTAGCACTTTTTTAGGACATCCCTTTTGTAGGAAGCGTTTTTGTAATTCCCTCGATTTTATCATGTACTCATTCACCGTTGAGCAATTTCTCCTTAGGCGTATATATTGGCTTTTCGGTATTCCTCAACGTAGGGGAGCCGGATGGTAGCTCTGCCAGGATAGTAACCCACTTGTGGCTTTGGTTGGTATTTATTATTGTAATGTCAAGGAAGTTTAAATTGTGTTTTTGAATCTCACTGGTAAAATACAAGCCTAACTGGTTCTGCTCTCACTGTTCTACTTCAATACATCTACATTTGGCTGTGGAGATCTATGAATGATTACTTGAGTCAGGTAACCTAATGACTAGTAGATTCACAGCCATCTGGATAAAAAATCCTGTTATGTGACGTTGTGCTGCCACCTAGTGGCTTCCCATTCTTTTACATAACCGTCTACACCACAGGTCTCAAACATGCGGCCCGCGGACCACATGTGCACAAAGGACGCAGAGGGAACGGGGGACAGGTGAAAGGAATCTTTTTTTTTTTTTTTTTTTTACTTTTTTGTGTGTGAAGAACAGCGCAGAGGACAATTCTACTAGATGGGGACCTGGATGGGGCATATTACTGCAAGATGGGGACCACAAGGATGGGGCATATTACTGCAAGATGGAGACCACCAGGATGGGGCATATTACTGCAAGATGAGGACCACCAGGATGGGGCATATTACTGCAAGATGGGGACCACCAGGATGGGGCATATTACTACAAGATGGGGACCACCAGGATGGGGCATATTACTGCAAGATGAGGACCACCAGGATGCGGCATATTACTGCAAGATGGGGACCACCAGGATGGGGCATATTACTGCAAGATGGGGACCACCAGGATGGGGCATATTACTGCAAGATGGGGACCACCAGGATGGGGCATATTACTACAAGATGGGGACCACCAGGATGGGGCATATTACTACAAGATGGGAACCACCAGGATGGGGCACATTACTACAAGATGGGGACCACTAGGATGGGGCATATTACTGCAAGATGGGGACCACCAGGATGGGGCATATTACTACAAGATGGGGACTACCAGGATGGGCATATTACTGCAAGATGAGGACTACCAGGATGGGCCACATTACTGCAAGATGGGGGCCACATTACTGCAAGATGGGGACCACCAGGATGGGGCACATTACTGCAAGATGGGGACCACCAGGATGGGGCACATTACTGCAAGATGGGGACCACCAGGATGGGGCACATTACTGCAAGATGGGGACCACCAGGATGGGCCACATTACTGCAAGATGGGGTCACCAGGATGGGCCACATTACTGCAAGATGGGGGTCACCAGGATGGGCCACATTACTGCAAGATGGGGGCCACCAGGATGGGCCACATTACTGCAAGATGGGGGCCACCAGGATGGGCCACATTACTGCAAGATGGGGGCCACCAGGATGGGCCACATTACTGCAAGATGGGGGCCACCAGGATGGGCCACGTTACTGCAAGATGGGGACCACCAGGATGGGCCACGTTACTGCAAGATGGGGACCACCAGGATGGGGCAAATTACTATATGTTTGCCAGAATTACTATATATGGTGCTAATTCTGAAACTATATTACTCTATGTGGCCAAAAGAGGGAAACAAAATTGTAAAAATAAAAATAAAGCATGAAAAAATATTTTGCCACTAAAAATGCTGTTTTATATATAAACTAAAGTAAACACAAAAAGTGCACATTTATTATCGCCACATCCGTAACGACCCAAGCTATAAAAAAATAAAATAAACACCGCAAAAATGTTCAGACGGTGTATACAAAAAAAATGGCATCACTAAAAATGTCACTTTGACCTGCAAAGAATGCGGCCCCCCAAATTCCAATTTTTTCCATATGCGGCCCATATACCCAGCCGAGTTTGAGACCCCTGCTCTACACTGTCCGTGTGGAATGTCCATTGGACGCACACATTTTTGGATGTCGTTATATTTACAATGTGATTGGACATTTTTGCTAATATTTATAAGCTGTATGTAGAAACAGGAGGTCAGTTTTCCTTGTAGGAGTCATAAGTCACTGCAAAAGTCCCTGGCAGGGGGATGAGAGCGGCTGGGTCAGGAGGGGACCCAACTAATTCTACATAGAGCAGAGAAAAGAGAATAATTAGCCCAGTAGAAAGGTATAATGAGCAGCTGTAAGTGCAGTGCTGTATAATCTGATTACAATATAGTAAGAGGATAAGCTCTGATGGGAGAGGGTCTTTAAGCCGGTCATGTATTGGGTAATGAGTTGGGGTGTCAGTCTCCATCAGTGCTGGCTGAACACTGACTATCCTGCTCAGATTACTACACATGGCGCTGCGCCTCCTCCCTGTAGTATGGGCTCCGCAGGACGCTGCCGAGGCTCCAGATTCTACCTGCACAGCAACAAGGTCCCAACACTTCTACCTCTATAACTTGCCTAATGCAGACGCAAACCTGCAGCCTTTCCACTCCACTGAGATCTTGTCGGCCTTCTACACTGCCATGGCTTTGTCTGCACAATGTAGCTTAAAGGGATTGTCCACTTCTTAAGCATCCTAGAAGTCTACAATATAAGGTCGGTATTCCTCTAACCCTCTGCCTTATTTGGCTGCCATTGAAGGCAGTCAGCGAAATGGGTTCAATTTTCTATAGAAGTGGCAGAATTTAACCCCTTCCTGACCATGTTATTTCCCGGCTCTGCATTTTTCTTATTCTTCTAAGAGCAGTAGCTTTATTTTTCTGTCCATACAGCCATATGAGGGTTTTTGTTTTTATGCCGTTCACTGATCAGGTTAATTATTTTTATATTTTGATTGGATAACGCCCATATGTTTTATTTTAAAATGGGTCATAGAGGGGCAGGAGTGATTTGAATGTTCAGATTAAACTTTTTCCTTTTTGTCCCCTTAGGCTGTGTGCCCACGATTCCTTTTTAAGCGTTTCCGCAGCAGCAAAAACGCTGCAGAAACGCTTAAAAAACACATGGTAGAAGGCCTGCCATGTTCCCCAATGATGATCCGCATGTGCTGTGCACATGCTGTGGAAATTTCCGCTGCGGATTATCATTGCGGAAAAAAAAACAGCACTACCAATTATTTTGCGGAAGTGCTGCGTTTTCGCCACCATTATATAGTAACATAGTTTTTAAGGTTGAAGGAAGACTAAGTCCATCTAGTTCAACCCATAGCCTAACATGTTGATCCAGAGGAAGGCAAAAAAAAACCATGTGGCAAACACCAAGCTCCACATTCGGGAAAAAAATTCCTTCCCGACTCCATATGACAATCAGACTAGCTCCCTGGATCAACGCCCTATCAAGGAATCTAGTATTTATAACCTGCAATATTATACTTTTCAAGAAAGGCATCCATGCCCTTCTTAAATTTTAACGGTGAATCACTCATTACAACATCATGCGGCAGAGAGCTCCATAGTCTCTCTGCTCTTACAGTAAAGAATCCCCGTCTGTGATTATGATTAAACCTTCTTTCCTCCAGACGTAGAAGATGCCCCCTTGTCCCCGTCTCAGGCCTCAGAGTAAAAAGATCAGTAGAAAGGTCTTTGTACTGTCCCCTCATATACTTGTACATAGTAATAAGATCACCCCTAAGCCTTAGTTTTTCCTCAGTAAATAACCCCAAGTGTAATAACCTGTCTTGGTATTGCAGACCCCCCAGTCCTCTAATAACCTTGGTCGCTCTTCTCTGCACTCGCTCTAGTTCAGCTATGTCTTTCTTATACACCGGAGACCAGAACTGTACACAGTATTCTAAGTGTGGTCGCACTAGTGACTTGTATAGAGGTAAAATTATGTTCTCCTCATGAGCATCTATGCCTCTTTTAATGCATCCCATTATTTTATTTGCCTTTGCAGCAGCTGCCTGACACTGGCCACTAAACGTGAGCTTGTCGTCCACCAATACACCCAGGTCTTTTTCAGTTCCAGTTTTGCACAGTGTTTTACAATTAAGCATATAATTATACATTTTATTTCCTCTGCCCAAGTGCATTACCTTACATTTATCCCCATTAAAGCTCATTTGCCATTTATCAGCCCAAGCTTCTAGTTTACATAGATCCTCCTGTAATATAAAATTGTCCTCCTCTGTATTGATTACCCTGCAGAGTTTAGTGTCATCTGCAAATATTGAAATATTACTCTGTATGCCCCCTACAAGGTCATTAATAAATGTTAAAAAGAAGGGGGCCCAATACTGACCCCTGTGGTACCCCACTGTTAACTGAGACCCAGTCTGAGTGTTTTCCATTAATAACCACCCTTTGTTTCCTATCACTGAGCCAATTCTTAACCCATACATATATTTTCCCCTATCCCCATTGTTCTCATTTTATGTATCAATCTTTTGTGTCCATATACACAACATTCACTGCATTTCCTTGGTCCAGTCCAGAACTTGCCTCCTCATAAAAACTGATCAGATTAGTTTGACAGGAACGGTCCCTCATAAACCCATGTTGATATTGGGTCATGAGGTTATTCTTCTTCAGATACTCTGTCATAGCACCTCTTAGGAAACCCTCCAGGATTTTACCCACAGTAGAGGTTAAGCTTACTGGCCTATAATTTCCAAGTTCAGTTTTTGTCCCCTTTTTGAATATTGGCACCACATTTGCTATACGCCATTGACTTGCATTAGAACGCATGGACTACGCATCACTGTATATGTAGATGCGCAATCCACGTGTTCCAATGTGCGGATGGTACCCAGGTCTAGAGGAGAGGAGACTCTCCTCCAGACCCAGGTACCATAGAAACTGTGAAAAAAAGAATAAAATAAAAAATAAATATGATACTTACCTTCTGGCAGCCCCCGTTGCGCTCCTCCTCTCATGCCGGCAAATCGCGATGGACTGAAGGACCTGCGCTGACGTCATATTCTTGTGACTGGTCACGCGACGCTGATGTCGGCAGGTCCTTCAGTGCACTGTACCGCGATCTGCCGGCAGTCAGCACCGAGTGAAGCAAGACTCCGGGGGCCATCGCAAGGTAAGTATAGATTTATTTTTTATTTTTTTGACATTCTCTCGGGTCACACTCCATTTGCATGGATTTATATAGTGTGACCAAGTTGACAAGCACTTTCCAAGTGATGCTAAAATCGCTTGAAAAGCGCTTGTCAACCCGCATGCAGAAATGCATGTGAAGAACGCTTCACATCCGCATGTCCCTGGCAGGAAAAACGCATGTACAATCCGCATGTACAATCCGCATGCGTTTTGTCTGCCAGGAGAGATGCAGAAAGGCTCAGGAAAAATCCGGAGCATTTCTGCATCGTGGGCACATAGCCTTAGGGGACGTGAACATGCAATCATCTGGTTTCTTGTGTTATGTACAGCAATACTGCAGTATATAGCCAGCATTCACAGATCTGTCATGACAGGCATGGGTCTTTTCAGCAGACTCCTTCCTGGCAGTGATGGCATCCCACGATCGTGTTACAGGGGCACAGTTGGGCACATGGCATGACTCCCTTCTCAGTTCGCTGTTAATGCTGCTGTCCATCTCTAACAGGTGGAGCTCTGCTCTACATGTGGCTATTAAAGGCAGATGATGGCTAAATATCACAGCCATCATCTTCCAGGCAAGAAGTCAGAGCTGGCATATGATATAACTGCAAATTGTAGCGTCGGCGTCCCTGCCCTCTGCTAGGCAGGGACGCTGTTCCCCTCACCTCTCTGCTCCGAGCCCGGCGTCCTCCTCCCGCTCTGCTGGCAGCGCGCGCTCCTTCCCGGCCACTGTGCTTAGGGCGCGCGCGCTTCCTCCCTCTTAAAGGGGCCGCGCGCGCCGTCCTAAGGAGTCCCCGGCCAATGGCCGGAGGACTTCACCATATATAAGGCACCTCCTCCAAAATGGAGGTGCCCGAGCAATGTTGTTGCACTGTTCACTACTCTGCTTCAGCCCTCGGGTCCCGTTGCCAGTTACCTGCCTGATTCCTGCCAGAGTCCTGCCAGTTTGCTGTCTGTTTCCTGCCTGATATTCCTGCTACCTGCCTGCTAGCCTGAGGTCCGACGGTCTGCCTTACTACTCCTGTCAGTCTGTCTAAGGACCAGCTTGCCCGCTCACCTGGGAGCGCACATCAACTACCTGCCTGCTTGCCTGAGGTCCGACGGTCTGCCTTCCAACTCTTGTCAGTCTGTCTATGGACCAGCTTGCCCGCTCACCTGGGAGCGCACATCTGCTGCCTGTCTGCTAGCCTACCTGGAGGCTCTGCCGTCACGTGCTGTGACCACCCGCCTGTCCAGAGACTTCTGCCCGCTCACCTGGGAGCGCTCATCTGCCGCCTGTCTGTTGGTCTTCCTGGAGGCTCCGCCGTCACATGCTGTGACCACCCGTTTATCCAGAGACTCTCGCCTGCTCACCTGGGAGCTCACGTCTACCATCAGCCGCCACAGGTCGTACCAACCCTTTTCCCAGAGACTGCCCCGATCACTTGCCGTGACCTCCTGCCCGTTCATCCAGAGACTGCCCCGGTCACTTGCCGTGACCTCCTGCCCGTTCATCCAGAGACTGCCCCGGTCACTTGCCGTGACCTCCTGCCCGTTCATCCAGAGACTGCCCCGGTCACTTGCCGTGACCTCCTGCCCGTTCATCCAGAGACTGCCCCGGTGACTTGCCGTGACCTCCTGCCCGTTCATCCAGAGACTGCCCCGGTCACTTGCCGTGACCTCCTGCCCGTTCATCCAGAGACTGCCCCGGTCACTTGCCGTGACCTCCTGCCCGTTCATCCAGAGACTGCCCCGGTCACTTGCCGTGACCTCCTGCCCGTTCATCCAGAGACTGCCCCGGTCACTTGCCGTGACCTCCTGCCCGTTCATCCAGAGACTGCCCCGGTCACTTGCCGTGACTGCCTGCCCCTCTACCCTGGTCGCCACCCGCTCCCTTACAAGGACCGCCCCCTTGTATAGTAGCTCAGAGGTTCCGCCTCCCAGACCCGTTACAGTTTGCTCGGGCCATGGAACCCGGTGGCACCCAAGCTCCCTCGCTCTCGGACCTCTGTCATGAACTGTCCCGTCAGAGGTCCCAACAGGAGTCCATCCTGGGTCACCTGCGGAATGTCAATACTCGCCTGGACACTGACTGCTCCACCAGCAACCACCGCCAGTTCCCTGACTCGCAACCCGGCAGCTCTGCTGCCCACCAATACCATGGTATCCTACCCCGGACCCCGGCTTTCTGCACCTCCTCGCTTCGGAGGCGACTCCGCCCAGGCTCGGGGCTTCATAAATCAGTGCACCCTGCACTTTGAACTCCTGTCCCACCAGTTTAACTCCGACCGGGCCAAAATTGCCTTCATCATGTCCCATCTCACCGGGGAGGCCCTGGCCTGGCTAAATCCTCTATGGGAGAGAGGAGACCCCCTGGTGTCCGACTTGCCTGCCTTTCTCATGGCTTTCCGGAAAATCTTCGACGAACCCGGACGGAGGACCTCATCCGCATCATCTCTGCTACGCCTCCGTCAGGGAAGTCTCACCGTGGGCCAATATGCCATACGGTTCCGTACCCTTGCCTCGGAGCTGGCCTGGGATAACGACGCTCTGGTATCCGTCTTCTGGGAGGGTCTGTCCGGCCGTATTAAAGATGAACTTGCCGGTCGGGACATTCCTACCACTCTCGATGACCTAATAACTCTTGCCACCCGGATTGACCTACGGTTCCAGGAGCGTGCCAAAGAGGTCACCCGTGAGAGGAGGTTTCCACGTCTAGCTCCTACTTTTCAGAGATCCGTCTCTCCCCAGGTACACTCTTCTGAGCCTATGCAGGTCGACCAGACCAAGATGGTCAAAACCCGTCAGGACTTACGCCGTGCCGAAGGGAGCTGATTCTACTGTGGCAGTAAGGAGCACTGGATCCGTACCTGCCCGGAGAGGTCGGGAAACGCCTGTGTCTAGGTTCGCTCAGAGAGGTCAACCTAGACAAGAATAAATCCTCTCCATCTCTGCTACTGTCAGTCTCTATTATCTGCGGGGAGAATCGTTATTTCTAACTAGCTCAACTTGACTCTGGAGCGGCCGGGAATCTTATCTCACAGTCCCTGGTAGAAAAATACCGCATTCCCACCAAACCTCTGGCTGTACCATTATCTGTCGCTGCTGTGGATGGGGGCCTCTTACCACGTCCCATCCAACTCATCACCGAATCCGTAACTCTGCAGGTGGGAATGCTGCATTCTGAGAGCATCTCTTTTCATGTTCTGCCTGGACTCTCTCACGCCCTCTTACTAGGTCTACCTTGGCTCCAGAGACATGCACCCGTGCTTGACTGGCAGACCGGAGAAGTCCTTCGCTGGGGACAGGACTGTCATAAGACTTGTTTGGTTCCTGTTCATCCCGTCCGTCCTTCTCCTACCCCAACTAATCTACCTGGACTTCCGATTCCCTATTGGTCATTTGCTGATGTCTTTAATAAAAAAGAGGCAGAGACATTACCCCCTCATAGACCATACGACTGTCCCATCGACCTGTTTCCCGGTACTTCTCCTCCCCGTGGGCGTATTTACCCATTGTCCGCTGCTGAGACCCAGTCGATGTCCGAATATATTGAGGAGAATTTGGCCAGGGGATTCATCCGGAAATCTACCTCCCCGGCGGGAGCAGGCTTCTTCTTCGTAAAAAAGAAGGACGGCTCTCTCCGTCCCTGTATAGACTATAGAGGCCTTAACCAGATCACGGTGAAGAATAAGTACCCCCTTCTGCTCATTCCAGAATTATTTGATCGCCTGAGGGGGGCTAGAGTCTTCACCAAACTGGACCTCCGTGGGGCGTACAACCTGGTCCGTATCCGTCAAGGGGATGAATGGAAGACGGCATTCAACACCCGGGACGGCCACTATGAATATCTGGTAATGCCCTTTGGTCTCTGTAACGCTCCTGCCGTCTTTCAAGAGTTGGTCAATGACATCTTCCGGGACCTTCTCTACTCTTGCGTTGTGGTGTACCTGGACGACATCTTGGTCTTCTCTCCGGATCTCCAGACTCACCGGAGGGACGTTCGTCAGGTCCTGCTCAGGCTCAGGCAGAACCACCTCTTCGCTAAATATGAGAAGTGCCTCTTTGAGCAGACCTCGCTTCCGTTTTTGGGCTACATTATTTCTCAGACCGGCCTACGAATGGATCCTGAGAAACTGTCTGCCATCGAGAAATGGCCCCGACCGGAGGGGTTGAAGGCCATTCAGCGGTTCCTGGGCTTCGCCAACTACTACCGCCTCTTCATACCACACTTCTCTTCCCGGACTGCCCCAATTTCCGCGCTCACCCGTAAGGGTACTAATCCCAAAGAGTGGCCGCCCGAAGCAGAGGAGGCCTTTCTTTCCTTAAAACAGGCCTTCTCTTCCGCCCCGGTGCTGCATCGTCCGGACGGCAACAAGCAGTTCTTTCTGGAGGTTGACGCCTCCTCCTCTGGAGCCGGAGCTGTACTTACTCAAAAATCTTCTTCCGGGAGGATGGTAACTTGCGGCTTCTTCTCCAAACTCTTCTCCTCTTCTGAGCGCAATTATTCCATAGGAGACCGAGAGTTATTGGCCATCAAGCTGGCATTGGAGGAGTGGCGTTACCTACTCGAGGGGGCTCTTCATCCGGTAATAATTTACACTGACCACAAGAACTTGGCTTATCTCCAGCATGCCCAGAGACTTAATCCGCGCCAAGCCCGGTGGTCCTTGTTTTTTGCTCGCTTTGATTTTGTTCTACATTTTCGCCCGGCTGACAAGAACATCAAAGCAGACACCTTGTCTCGATCCTTTCTGGTATCTGATCTCGAGGAAGAACCTAAACATATCATCGATCCCGCCAGAGTAATGCAGGTGGCTCCCGTGAGTCTAAATCGTCTCCCTCCCGGTAAGACGTTCGTATCGGTACCTGATCGGGAGAAGATCCTACACTGGGGTCATTCGTCTAAACTAGCTGGCCACGCCGGTCAGAAAAAGACCCTACAGCTTATTTCCCGGCACTACTGGTGGCCTAACCTGCGCAAGGATGTAATAGACTTTGTTTCTGCCTGTGTGTCCTGTGCCCGCAACAAAGTTCCGAGACACCTGCCAGCCGGTCGCCTTCTTCCTCTGCCAGTACCTGCTGCCCCCTGGCAGCATATAGCGATGGACTTCATAACTGATCTTCCCGTCTCTGCCGGTTGTACGGTCATTTGGGTGGTCGCTGACCGCTTTTCCAAGATGGCTCACTTCATTCCCCTGCCAGGCCTCCCGTCTGCACCCGAGCTGGCTAAAGACTTTATCCGCCACATCTTCCGTCTTCATGGCCTGCCCCGTCACATCGTGTCGGATCGTGGGGTACAGTTCACTTCTCGTTTCTGGAGAGCCACTTGTAAATTGCTAGACGTCACCCTGGACTTCTCCTCCGCTTACCATCCACAGTCTAATGGTCAAGTGGAGCGGATCAATCAGATCCTGACCTGTTACCTCCGGTACTTCGTTAATGCCCACCATTCTGACTGGGTGGATCTCCTGCCATGGGCCGAATTCTCGTACAACAATCACGAGAGCGAATCTTCCTCCAAATCCCCGTTTTTTGTAGTCTTCGGTCAGCATCCTCGGATCCCGTTTCCCGTCTCCACCTCGGTGGACAATCCGGCTGCGGAATCTCTTGTTAACAAATTTTCCTCCACATGGGAAAGTACCCGGTCCGCACTCCTTCTGTCATCCGAGCGTATGAAAAGACATGCCGACAAAAAACGTCTGGATCCTCCTCAATTCCGTCCAGGGGATAAGGTCTGGCTCTCGTCCAAGTATGTCCGGCTCAAGATTCCTTCCTATAAGTTAGGGCCTCGGTTCATCGGTCCTCTGGAGGTCATCAGTCAGATCAACCCGGTGGCCTATAAATTGAAACTCCCGGCCAACTTACGGATCCCTAACTCCTTCCATGTATCTCTCCTCAAACCTGTGGTACTTAACTCTTTTTCCAAGTCTACAGGTACGCCTCCTGCTCCGGTTTCTGCTGAGGACGAGTTTGAGGTAGAGAACATTCTTGGCACCAAAAGGGTAAGAGGAAAGACCTTTTTTCTAGTAGATTGGAAGGGGTTTGGTCCTGAGGAGAGAACGTGGGAGCCCCGGGAGAACATCCATGCCCCTCTCATTCTAGCTAAATTTCTGTCTGGCCTAAAAAAGGGGGGGCCTAAAGGGGGGGGTACTGTAGCGTCGGCGTCCCTGCCCTCTGCTAGGCAGGGACGCTGTTCCCCTCACCTCT
The DNA here is from genome assembly GCF_046119375.1 of Phyllobates terribilis. Classification (NCBI taxonomy): domain Eukaryota; kingdom Metazoa; phylum Chordata; class Amphibia; order Anura; family Dendrobatidae; genus Phyllobates; species Phyllobates terribilis. The sequence continues at coordinate 490,710 of NW_027363222.1, read as the reverse complement.
CTGCTCCGAGCCCGGCGTCCTCCTCCCGCTCTGCTGGCAGCGCGCGCTCCTTCCCGGCCACTGCGCTTAGGGCGCGCGTGCGCTTCCTCCCTCTTAAAGGGGCCGCGCGCGCCGTCCTAAGGAGTCCCCGGCCAATGGCCGGAGGACTTCACCATATATAAGGCACCTCCTCCAAAATGGAGGTGCCCGAGCAATGTTGTTGCACTGTTCACTACTCTGCTTCAGCCCTCCGGTCCCGTTGCCAGTTACCTGCCTGATTCCTGCCAGAGTCCTGCCAGTTTGCTGTCTGTTTCCTGCCTGATATTCCTGCTACCTGCCTGCTAGCCTGAGGTCCGACGGTCTGCCTTACTACTCCTGTCAGTCTGTCTAAGGACCAGCTTGCCCGCTCACCTGGGAGCGCACATCAACTACCTGCCTGCTTGCCTGAGGTCCGACGGTCTGCCTTCCAACTCTTGTCAGTCTGTCTATGGACCAGCTTGCCCGCTCACCTGGGAGCGCACATCTGCTGCCTGTCTGCTAGCCTACCTGGAGGCTCTGCCGTCACGTGCTGTGACCACCTGCCTGTCCAGTGACTCCTGCCCGCTCACCTGGGAGCGCTCATCTGCTGCCTGTCTGCTAGCCTACCTGGAGGCTCCGCCGTCACGTGCTGTGACCACCCGCCTGTCCAGAGACTTCTGCCCGCTCACCTGGGAGCGCTCATCTGCCGCCTGTCTGTTGGTCTTCCTGGAGGCTCCGCCGTCACATGCTGTGACCACCCGTTTATCCAGAGACTCTCGCCTGCTCACCTGGGAGCTCACGTCTACCATCAGCCGCCACAGGTCGTACCAACCCTTTTCCCAGAGACTGCCCCGATCACTTGCCGTGACCTCCTGCCCGTTCATCCAGAGACTGCCCCGGTCACTTGCCGTGACCTCCTGCCCGTTCATCCAGAGACTGCCCCGGTCACTTGCCGTGACCTCCTGCCCGTTCATCCAGAGACTGCCCCGGTCACTTGCCGTGACCTCCTGCCCGTTCATCCAGAGACTGCCCCGGTCACTTGCCGTGACCTCCTGCCCGTTCATCCAGAGACTGCCCCGGTCACTTGCCGTGACCTCCTGCCCGTTCATCCAGAGACTGCCCCGGTCACTTGCCGTGACCTCCTGCCCGTTCATTCAGAGACTGTCCCGGTCACCTGCTGTGACTGCCTGCCCCTCTACCCTGGTCGCCACCCGCTCCCTTACAAGGACCGCCCCCTTGTATAGTAGCTCAGAGGTTCCGCCTCCCAGACCCGTTACACAAATCATGTTGGTAAGGGGTTAAAGTGCCACTTCAGTGGGGTTTTGACACGTGAAATACTTTTAGTGCAGAAATGACGTAGTCCTTTTGGGCATGAGGGTTGGGTGCTGGGATTACTAGTACACCTGACATCCAGGTGGGCATAATTCGGTTCCTTGTGTATTGGAAGACTTTTGCCTCTGCAGCTTTGGTGTTGGCAATCTTTCACTTTCATGCCCATTGATGCTCCACATGGTTGGCTCAGGAACCGTCCTCACATGATCTATATTTCCCTAAAGTAAAGTCACTTGTCAAAAGCCACCAGGACAAAGTGCGTGGTTCTGTATCATGTGGGAAAACATCAAGAAAAGCTCTAGGAAATGGCAACAAGCAAGTAATGACCCAGAAGAATGGGCAGCCTCTGAAAGGAGACCGGAAAGTGCCAAAGCCTGAGCCAATTGTTATACAGGTATAATGTATTACCGCAGCTCGGATCATACACCGCTCTTGCGTTCTCCCCTGTACTGATGTACAGACTTGTATCTACATAAAATTTGTTGTGCAATTTCCCCTGGGCACGCAGATACCCCATATGTGGGGAAAAAACACTGTTTGGGCTCACGGCAGGGCTCGGAAGGGAAGGAGCGCCATTTGACTCTTTGATTGTAAAATTTGCTTGAATAATTAGCGGACGCCATGTTGTGTTTGGAGAGCCCCTGATGTGCCCAAACATTGGAGCTCCCCCACAAAGTGACCCCATTTTGGAAACTAGACCCCCCCAAGGCACCTATCTAGATGCATAGTGAGCAGTTGGAACCCCCAGGTGCTTCACAAATTGATTCGTAAAAATGAAAAAGTGGAAAAAAAATACTTTTCCATTTTTACGAATCAATTTGTGAAGCACCTAAGGGTTCCAAGTGCTCACTGTGCATCTAGATAGGTGCCTTGGGGGGTCTAGTTTCCAAAATGGGGTCACTTGTGGGGGAGCTCCAATGTTTGGGCACACAGGGACTCTCCAAATGCAACATGGTGTCCGCTAACAATTTGAGCCGACAATTTGTTAGTGGACACCATGTTGCATTTGGAGGTACGACACAGAATTTGATAACATTAGGTCATCATATTGAATAAGTTGTCATTAGTCTTGAGCGCAAGTGCTCGCTACTTGAGTTTGCATCGGGTACTCAGGTATGCACCATGTACTGCGTGTGCTCGAGTGAAATGCTCGAGTCCCCGCCCGGATGTTTCACGGTTATTAGACACCCAAAAAAAAACATGCAGGGATCGCTCGTGCATGGCAGGCAATCCCCGCAAAGTTTTTTGGGCCGTGAAGCATATGGGGCGGAGACTCGAGCATGTCACTCAAATACCCACGATACTCAATGCATACCAGAACACCCGATGCAAACTCAAGTAGCGAGCACTTGCGCTCAACACTAATCGCCATATCGTCATCTTTTTTTCTTACTTTTGAAAAAAATCCCAACCCCATCCCAACCCTAACCCTAACCGTAGCACAACCCTAACCCTAGCACAACTCGAGAGTTTATTTTTTACGCCGTTCCTCATGCGGTATAAGTGATTAGATGACCTTATTCTTCAGGTCGGTGTGATTACAGAGATACCAGAATCATATGGGGTTTTTATGACTGACAGCTGTCACACACTAAAAGACGCATTTTTTGTAAAATCTAGTTTTTGCATCGCCATATTTTGAGAGCTATAATTTTTCCAGATTTTGCCAGACAGTCATTTGACGGCTTTTTTTTTGCGGGATGAGTTGACGTTGTTATTGGTGCCATTTTCAGGCACGTGACATTTTTTGATCGCTTTCTATTCCGATTTTTGGGAGGCAGAATAAACAAAAACCAACAATTCAGGAATTGTTTTTTTTTTTTTTTTTTTATTCTGTTCCGCGTGTGGTAAAATTGATAAGGCAGCTTTATTCTTCGGGTCAGTACGTTTACAGCGGTACCACATTTATATCGTATTTCTATGTTTTGCACTTTTACATAATAAAAGCAATTTTATAGAAAAAAATATTTTTTAGCATAGCTTTATTCTGAGAGCTATAACTTTTTTATTTTTTGGCTGATGGAGCTGTATGGCAGCTTGTTTTTTGCGGCGCGAGATGACTTTTTCAGCGGTACCATTTTTATTTATATTTGTCTTTTTGATCACGTGTTATTCCATTTTTTGTTTGGCGGTATGGTGATAAAGCATTGTTTTTTGCTTCGTTTTTTATTTTTATTTCACTGAAGGGGTTAACTAGTGGGACAGTTTTATAGGTCAGGTTGTTCCGGACGTGGCGATACCAAATATGTGTACTTTTATTGTTGTTTTTTTTTTTTTTTATATAATAATATTCATTGATGGGTACATTATATTTTTATTTTTGGTGGATTATTTTTTTTTTTTTTTTTTTTATATATATATTTTTACAATTTTTTTTTTTTTTCACTTTCTGATAGTTTTTATACTTTATTACATTGTCTCACTATGGGACTTTCACTTTTTTTTCTCTGATCGCCTGCATGGCACAGGAATGCAGCACCATCCCTGTGTCATGCAGGCTGTCAGCGCTGGACAGGGAGAAGATTTTTGGAGATGCACTGCGCATGTCCAAAAAATCTTCCTGCTGTCTGGTGACCTGGATGTTGTCATGACAACATCGGGTCATCATGGCAACATCCTGGAAGCCACGGCAGACAGCGCTGGAAGCCGGAAGAGGAGGTGAGTATCTGCGATCACCTCCCCTTGCCACCGCAATGCTACGATCGACTTCGATCGCAGCATCGCGGGGGTTAATGTGCTGGGAGCGGTGCGTGACCGCTCCATGCACATAGTACCGGGTGTCAGCTGTGACAATCAGTTGACACCCGGCGGCGATCGCGCCCGCACAGCCTGTGTGCGCGCGCGATCACCATGACGTACTAATACGGGTCTGGCTCTTAAGTCCCAGGGCACAGACGCGTATTAGTACGTCAAATGTTAAGGGGTTAACAATGCACATGACTGTCACAAACACATGGACCACATTTTTGGGATGCTCACCTTTTTCCAGTTATGATGTTGTATCTTTCATAACTGGGAAACCACCAGAAACCTAGGAAATGGGTTCTGAGCTTCTGAACATCATAGAAATATCAAATTTGATATCAATCTCCGTGAATATTGGTGACGGCAAACATGATGTATCCATCTTGGATGTGGGGCCCCCCCATACCAAGATATGGAAGATGAAGGATTTTTATGTCTTGTGCAGCTGGGTGGGTTCACAAAACCGAGCCCCCGTGTGAGGTAAACAACATGGGTGTGTCCTAGTGTTTTGCCTCCTTACTAAAAACCAGAACGTCCATGTTGGCTCATTCCAACCCAGGGACGTCAGATGCAAGCACTCCTAGCTGCGTGGAGGAATCACACCTAATTTCCGGGGAGCCGTCCCCCCCACAGAATCTGAGACCATCACCTCGTGGCGCAGGTTTTGCTATTATTTACCCCTTTTATTTTAATAACTGTTTTGTGCATATATGTAAATTGTCTTTTATAATATCTTGTATATCTTTTGCAAACACTGCCAACTTTCAGGAGTAAATTATTATTTACTAGCTTCGTTCTTCTTGTCCTATGTTGAGCAAACCCGTTCCTCACCCGCTAATTCACGTTACCGAACGGGTACCCGATCCACCTGTTAAGAGATCGGTGGTGGCAGCATACGGTGTATTTATGTGATATTGTGGTTGAGGGTGGTGGCATTGAGGTATATATACGTTCCTGGACGGAACTGGTGGTATATATACATCCTGTCACATCACGTGCCGCAATAGTCGACATAAATGAGAGCAGCTGCTCCCTGTTGCTTATCCTCGGTCAATACCGTGTTTCACCAGCAGGATAAGGGGGCGCCAGAGTGCTGCAAGGTCTGACCAAGTTTTCCTGACAATTGGTGGCAAGCGGTGGGATCATAGGACATTAGTGATCTGGTTTGAGCAATCATTCCTCTCACTAAAAACTTGCACGGTTCTTACCTGGACCCTGCACAAAAGTTTTGAAGATTGAACTCAGTGTTTATTAGATCTGAGACAATACTGTATGTGTAGCAGTCACCCCTACCCTTCTTCGTTTTTTCTTTCTATTTGTATTTTGGTGATCAAGGTCATTGTTGGGGAGTTCTGGTACAGCCAGCAGAAAATGGACACTCTTATTGGAATATGTATAACCAAAGGCATGGACCCCCTCGGCAAAAACAAAGAACAAATGGCTGCTGCGCTGGCGCAACTGGAGGCAGAGCAAGCCCTTCTCCAGACCTCAGCAGGGCCAGGGGTCAGCCAAGATATGGACAGTACTGCTGCAGGGGTCCCACCTGTAGACGCATGCCGCGTCAGCGACCAGGGCAGCCTGGACCCTTATCTGCAGATGGCTCTACAGCAACTTCCTGCAGAGGATCATGAAGGACGGCTGAAAGTAATTCAGCAGCACCAGGAGGCTGACGAGCGGAGGCCCAAGCCCAGTGAGAGGCAGAGAGAGCCGAGCGAGAGACCGAGCGGCAGGCCCAAGCTCAGAAGGCCCATGAACTGCAGATGGCCCAGCTCAGGATCTCACCATCCACCTCACGGAACGGTGAGACCAACAATGCGACCCTGTTTAAACCCCGTCCAGAGCATTTTCCTGTGATGTTAAAGGACAGCGACCTCGACACCTTTCTGAGGGGTTTTGAAAAGACTTGCAGACAGTACCAGCTGCCTGTGGACCAGTGGGCCCGGTACTTAACTGCAGGGCTGCGAGGCAAAGCTCTGGATGTGTTTGTGGCTCTTCCTCAGGGCCTAGATGGGAACTATGATGCCATTAAGCAGGCCCTAATCCAGAGGTTCCAACTGACTCCTGAGGTGTACTGTAAAAAGTTCCGGAACCTCCAACGTGGACCGCACGACAGTTACAGCGATGTGGTGCATGGGCTCAGAACCAACTTCAAGCAGTGGATCCAAGGACTGTCAGCGACCACCTTTGAGCAGTTAAAGGACCTGATGGTGAAAGACCAGTTCCTGCATCTGTGTCCGACTGAGGTAATGGATCGGGAGCCACCAGATGCCAATAAAGCAGCGCAGATCGCAGACACCTACAAGGCCAACCGGAGGTGCGGAAGCCGGGCGTTGCCAGCTGGAAAGGGGGTAAGCCATCAACCGCCATCCCTGCCCCAGCATCCGACCTTCTGGAGGCCTTGTCCCCGTTACCAACGCCCGGCCTGCATCTGATGCCCGCAAGTGTTATTTCTGCAACCAGACTTGTCATCTCAGCGCCACTTGCCCAGAGAAGCAGAGGAAGAACCCCCCATCCAAGGTCCCAGGGCCTAATGCATCAATTCTTTTGGTGGGTGGGCCGGTTGGGAGGGCCTGTGAAAACTTGCAGTCTGTCACTGTGGTGGATACTGTCACTGTAGGCCTCAAGGACACTGGGGCCGAACGAACCCTCATCCGACCCGAAATGGAGTCCGCTGAAGAGCTTATTCCAGGAAAGACCCTGACTGTCACCGGGATTGGTGGTGTCCGATGCCCCTTGCCCAGGTTTTTATTGATTAGGGTGCGGGGAGTGGGGTGAAGGAAGTGGGAGTATCTGAAAACCTGCCTGCAAATGTTTTGTTGGGATCTGATTTGGGGAGGATATTTGCTTATTATATCCCTGACACCCCTGCCCGATCTGATACAGTTGTTAAGGTTAATGCTGATAATGTGAATGTCAAAGCTTTACCTGATGATGATGTATTTGAAGGTACAGGAGAACTCAGCCATGTCACGCTGCAGGGTGATATTGCTGAAGATCCCCTAGCAGGAGCAAGTGTCAGTGCTATGGGTAATGGAGAGAGGCACGGGGACCATGAAGCAGGTGGTGCTGTGCCAGCGACCAGTGTCACAACAGACTGTGATCTGGCTGATGGTAGCTGCCCCATAAGTAGCACTGCGCCTGAGGTAATGGGGGAGGATGGGGAAGTGGCACGCATAGCCGCGCAGGCTGATGGGACGGTGTTATTCCCCGGGGAGACGGCCTATATAGCCGCTGTTACCCGCAGTCAGAGTGCCCAGAACGCAAGTAACGCCCTGCCTTCTGGACCCTCCTCGGACAGAGGAATAACGGAATCAGTTAGGGACCCAGAGCCGGTCCCAGTGAGGACGTGGCCTTAACCTCACTTCTGGCTTCCTCCAGCCAGGAGTTTCAAGCAGCTCTGCACTCAGATGCTAGCCTAGAGGCGTTAAGGAGCCTCGCTGAGAAACCCACCTCCGAGTCGGATAAGGAGAGGGTATTGTGGGACCATAGGAGGTTGTACTGGGAGACAGTTCCCTGTACACCCCAACAGGAGTGGCTGAGGGGAAGACAGCTGGTCGTCCCCTACCAATTCAGGGGTGAGTTGTTGCAGATCGCCCATGAGATTCCACTTGCTGGACACTTGGGGGTCAGCAAAACCAAGGCCCGGCTGTCTCACTACTTTTATTGGCCCAAAATGAGGACAGATGTGGTGAACTACTGTCACTCCTGTACCACGTGTCAAAGAGTGGGAAAGTCAGGGCCGGCTCCCAATGCCCCCCCTGATATCTTTGCCAGTGATAGAGGAGCCTTTCCAGAGGATTGTTGTGGACATTGTGGGACCACTGGCCATACCCAGCAGCTCTGGAAAACGTTTCATCCTTACTGTGATAGACTATGCTACCCAGTATCCGGCGGCAGTAGCCCTGTCCTCAATTAGGGCGGATAAGGTGTCGGACGCCCTCTTGGCCATCTTTTCGCGAGTAGGCTTCCCCAGTGAGATGCTTACCGACCAGGGGACCCAGTTCATGTGTTGCTTAATGGAGGCCCTATGTAAGAAAATGCAGGTGCAGCATCTGGTATCGAGCACGTATCATCCCCAAACCAATGGTTTGTGTGAGCGATTCAACGGTACCCTCAAACGGTTCTAGGAAGGTTCGCCCCCAGGTACATTTCGCCCCCAGGTACATTTCGCCCCCAGGTACATTTCGCCCCCAGGATGTTTCGCCCCCAGCTTTTTGCCCCCAGATGTTTTGGCCCCAAATTAGGCAGGGAATTTCGGTCTTGTGTTTTAGCCCTATGACCTCTTTCACAGAAGGCACTTTCCCAAGTGCTAAGCACTGGAAAATTGCTAAGAAGATTGCCAATTTTGAATATATAAGTCAATGGCTGGAAAAGCGAGGTGTTGTTTCGGCCAGCTCTTTTTATTTTATTACAGGAGCTATTTTTGAGCACTTAGCGTTCATCAATAGCCTGTATCTTATGGGTCATTACCGAGAGCGCTCACAAAAGTGCTCTTAAAAATGCTAGTAAAGCACGTGCTTTGGAGTTCTAAAACAGTGGCAGCATAAGGGTGCTTTCACACTTCCACTACATATGTACTACAGGCCTCCTGTTCGCTTCTGTAATGCCGCCGTTCCGCTAACCTGCAGCGGAATGAAAAGAAGAAAATGCTTTTCTTTTTGTTCTGACACTGATAGCGGAATGCGGTATTACGAAAGCGAACGGGCGGCTGCAGATCGCGGAACCCAGCCGTTCACATCTATGGGCAATGCAAGCAGAATGCCAGCATTCTGCCAGCATTGCCCCGGGATCAGCTGGATGTCAGATCCAGAGCGGATCGACCTCTGGCGGCCCCAAACACAAGTGTGAAACCACTCTAAAATTACAGTGTGCAAGAGGCCTAAAATCAAAACAATTTTCAACTTTTACCTGACCCAGCACGGGCCTGCTTTGTTGCAAGTTTTGTTGCAGATGTAACAAGTAGCAGGTCAGGTGTCCAGCAAGTTACATTAGACTAGCTTTTATTCCATTTGTACATCAGAATATAGCAGTGTCTGAAATCTCCACAAAGAGAGAAGTGTACTGCCACAAAAAATCAGTCTGCTTCCACAGCAATTCACTTTCTACAACTATGAATTCAGTTCTGTCCAAACGTGGAAGGAGGAAGTTGGTCCATGAGAATCACATTTACTTATTTTCCAAACGAACCGCTGATGATGTCCATTCCATCTGGGTATGTGAAAAACGGTCGACTTGCATGGGACGTGTTTGGACCAATGAAGAATCTGGCAAAGTTGTGAAAGTAGTCAATCTTCACAGTCACGCAGCACCAGCTGCAAGACCTGAAGCAATCCGACTTGTTAATGTGGCAGTCACCAGGACAAGGACAACACGGGAGTCACCACAACAGATTCTCACAGACGTCGTTTCAGGAGCCCATTCTAATGTTGTAGCACTTCTCCCAAGGAAAGCATCACTGAAGAGAACCATACGATTAGCAAGGCAGCTTGGCAATATTCCAAGGTTCCCTCAAACCCTTGATCAACTTGCTATCCCCCAGGAGTTTCAGGAGATCAGTATTGATGGTGTCCAGCAGCAGTACCTTCTGCATGACTCTGGTAAGCTACTTAACTATTTAACATTGTATTAAAACAATTCCATTATGCATAATTTTTTTTTAAATAAAAATATATCATTTTCCACTGGGACAATATATGTTGTCAAAAAGTATTGGTTGGCCCCTTTACACTAGATTTTGCTTCAGTTATGAAATCAGAAAATCTGGAGCAAAATGTGAGTTTTTAATGTGAGATATGAACAGAGGCTTCTGATTAGGATATTTTTTTTTGTGAATTCATCCCAAAATTATCTGTCTGATGCTTGTTACACTTTTTCTGTTATTTCCTCTACTAATACTTTCATTTTAAATTAGGAAATGGACACAGCCGTATGTTGATATTTGGAACAAGAGACAATCTCCATCTACTGGCACAAAGTAAAGAGTGGTTTGCTGATGGCATGTTTTTCACTACACCAGCCTTGTTTAAGCAACTTTATACAATCCATGTAGTCCATAGCGGCCTTGTTGTTCCGCTAGTGTGCACCTTGCTGACAGACCAGAGCTGTTCTACATACCAGAGGTTGCTGCAAAAGCTGAAGAACTTGCAGCCTGGACGGCAGCCACACAACCTGATGTTGGATTTTGAACTAGCTGCAATACATGCATTTGAAAGTGAATTCCCCAACCTTGAGAAGACTGGTTGCTTTTTCCACCTATCACAGTCGGTTTGGCGTAAAGTTCAAAATGAAGGACTCAAGATGCAATACCAAGGTGACCATGAATTTGCCCGTTGGATACGCATGATACCTGCCCTGGCCTTTATACCACCACAGAATGTTGTGCAATCATTTGAAGAATTGGTGGAAGATCCTGACTTTCCACAAGAAGCAATACCTATCGCCAACTATTTTGAAGACAGCTAATATCGGTCGAATGAATCGCAGAGGACATCAAGCACCTTTGTTTCCAGTTCAACTCTGGAATGTGTATGAACGAACATTGAATGATCAACAGCGAACAAATAATGATGTCGAAGGATGGCACCGTAGCTTTCCAGAAACATGTGGTACTCTTTTCCAAAATATATACCGGTTCATTAACTGTCTGAAACATCAGCAAGAGCTCCATAGTTTTGAAATTATTCAGATAATAGCAGGAAATCCCATCGCTGCAAGAAACAAAAAGTATGCTGCAATTTCAGCAAGGGTTAAACGTATCGAGCAAGATTTCAATAATAGAAGCGTGATGGATTATCTGAGAGGCATTGCCTACAGCTTTGGATTTTAGTTCATGGTCACATATTGTATGTTTTGAGAGCAGTGTTTTTAGCTGTAAAATCATTCAAGCATTATAACCTGTAATTTGTCTTTTCTCTTTTTCTCTAATCCTTCCCCTCTATACCTTTTTATGTTTCTTGTTACAACAGTTTTGATATATACAGTTAAAGCAGAACTCTCCAAAAAACATAAGTTCTGTTATAGTACCTGTGCCCATGATATTCATTTCCAAAGGAGACCTTCCAGCAGCTTCACTTCTGTGTGAAAAGTCTCCTCCAAGTTAAAGCTCCATGTGCTGCAGGATTTCAGTGGTGGCTAAGGAGGTTGTTTCTCCTTAGTAGCAGAACTTGTGGATGGATTCTAGATAGTGTTGAGCATTCCGATACTGTAATATCGGGTATCGGCCGATATTCGCGGTATCGGAATTCCGATACTTAATTCCGATACTTTTACAATATCGGATACCGGAATCGGAAGTTCCCATAATGCCTGCGCTCTGCAGTGTCTGTGAAGGATGACAAGTTGGATGGCAGCGCGATCCAGCCTGTCATCAGAATGCCATCCCAGCGTGGGAGAATTCTCCTGATTGTTTAAAAGCCGGCGGGCGGTATAAAGCCGCCGGCTTTTAAACAATCACACAGCCCCATACTGCTTCCCCGCAGCCTCCCACCCCGATCCTCCGCTCCCCTCGCCACCTCCCATCCCGATCGTAAGTTAGGACCGGGCGGGGAGCGCAGCTCCAAGGAGCGGGGAGTGAAGGACCCGGGCGGGGAAGCCGGCAGTGAAAAGACTTCACCGCCGGCTTTCCCGTTCTGTGCTGCGCTTTCCCGCCGGTTATTTCAAATGAACAGCTGAGGTATCAGCTGATGCCGATCAGCTGTTCATTTGAAGTCGCCGCGTTGCCCTCAGAGGGTTCATGTGAGTTCATGCTTGACTGCATGAACTCACATGAACTTTCCCACGGCCGCACAGGTCAGCCTGTCATGATTAGTGTGTGTGCGGGGTGTGTGTGCGATGTTTGTGCGGGTGTGCGCGGTGTCTGTGCGGGTGTGTGTGCGTGCAGGCAGACATAGGCCGATGTGACACTACTACTCCCATCGGCCTATGTCTGTCCCCCGTCCACTCCTGCCAGCAGGCTCAGCTCGATGGGAGCAGTAGTTCCCATCAGACTGATCCTGCTATTTAAATTGCCCTACTGTGTCCCCAATAAATGTTAAATACATGTCATTGGTGGCCAGTGGTTACCTTAAAGAAATTAGTTCATACATTACCTGTCCCCGCCGATCGCCACCTAAAATAAAGTAAAAAATAAAAAACCACACCTATACTCACCTAGACACCTAATTCCCCGAAGCCATCGATCTCCTGTAATAAAATATAAAATAATAAACCACAACCTTATCCTTACCCCTCCGTAGCAGTCCACGAGTGTCCCACGAAGATCTCCAGTTCAGAGCAGCCACATAGAATGTGACCGCTCTGAATCGCTGCCGCCGCTAGAATGACGGGGCCGTAAGGGTTCACCGGAGTTCAGGCAGCGCTGCTCCGGTTAGCTCCTTTACGGCCCTGCTGTATCGTGAGAAATTCCCACGGTACAGCAGTGCCGTAAAGGAGGTCTCCGGAGCTGCGCTGCCTGAATGCACTCCGGTGACCTCAGTCAGTGGCTCCCGCTGCCGGGAGCGGACGTGTTCCCGGCAGCGTGAGCTTACAGCAGCCATGCACAGCTGTCACCATCTCCAGATGTGACAGCTGTGCATGGGAGATCAGCGCAGGAACGTGGACAGGTAACTATTATTTTTAGTAAACTAAGAATTAAATAAAATTGTGTGTGGGAAAATTCTCACGCTGAAGCGCTGAGTGCAGGAGAATTCTCCCACGCTGTCAGTGACGTACATGAGGTGAGCCGAGTTCATTGTCGGCTCATCTGGATGCTGTCACAGCCAGACACTGAGGAGTGGAAGTATGCCTGCGCTTCTCAGTGTCTGCGGGATGACAGGCTGGATGGCAGCGTTCTGCTGCGGTCCAGCCTGTCATCTCGATGTAGCAGAGCTGGAGCCGTCGTGGGAGCCATGGAAAGGTAAGGATGAGGTTGCTTTATTATTTTTCTTTTATTGCAGGAGATCGTTGGCTTCAGCTGGAATGGGCGTGATGGTAAGTATGGTTTAATTTAGAACAATAAAGAATTGTGTGTTTATTTCAATTAAAGGACTTTTTTCTGGGTGTTTGTGTTTTTTTTAAATACTTTACTAGAAATTCATGGTGGTCATGTCTAATATTGGCGTGACCCCATGAATTTCGGGCTTAGGGCCAGCTGATAATGCCAAGCTGGCCTTAACCCCTTTATTACCCAGTGAGCCACCGCACCAGGGCCCTGGATGAGTTGGGTACAGCGCCAGAAGATGGCGCTTCTATGAACGCGCCATTTTCCGGGGCGGCTGCGGACTGCAATTTGCAGCGGGTGGGGCCCAGAAAGCTTGGGCCTCCCTGCGCTGCAGATTCCAGCCCCCAGCTGCCTAGTTGTACCTGGCTGGACACAAAAATAGGGCGAAGCTCCACGTTTTTTTTTTTTTTAAATTCATGAAATTCATGGAATAATTAAGAAAAAAAGGGCTTCCCTATATTGTTGTGTCCGGCTAGGTACAAATAGGCAGCTGGTGGTTGGGGGCAGCCCGTTCCTGCCTGCTGTACCTGACTGGACACAAATATAGGGCGAAGCCCCACATCAATTTTTTTTAATTATTTCATGAATTTCCTGAAATGATTTAAAAAAAATTGACGTGGGGCTTCGCACTATATTTGTGTCCAGCCAGGTACAGCAGGCAGGAACGGGCTGCCCCCAACCACCAGCTGCCTATTTGTACCTGGTTGGACACAACAATATATGGAAGCCCTTTTTTTCTTAATTATTTCATGAATTTCATGAAATAATTAAAAAAAAAAAAATACGTGAAGCTTCTCCCTATTTTTGTGTCCAGCCAGGTACAACTAGGCAGCTGGGGGATGGAATCTGCAGCGCAGGGAGGCCCAAGCTTTCTGCCCCCCCCCCCCCCCCGCTGAAAATTGCAGTCCGCAGCCACCCCGGAAAATGGCGCGTTCATAGAAGCTGGATGCTGTACCTGGCTGGCATACAAAAATATGGCGAAGCCCACGTCAAAAGTTTTGGGAAAAATTAATTAAAAAATAAATAATAATTTAGGGACTGCATCTTTATTAACTCCTCAAATGTCATTTAGTGTTAAAATAAAGGATTTATTTTAAAAAAAATTGACGTGGGGCTTCGCACTATATTTGTGTCCAGCCAGGTACAGCAGGCAGGAATGGGCTGCCCCCAACCACCAGCTGCCTATTTGTACCTGGTTGGACCCAACAATATAGGGAAGCCCTTTTTTTCTTAATTATTCCATGAATTTCATGAAATAATTTAAAAAAAAAATGCGTGGGGCTTCGCCCTATTTTTGTGCCCAGCCAGATACAACTAGGCAACTGGGGGCTGGAATCCGCAGCGCAGGGAGGCCCAAGCTTTCTGGGCCCCACCCGCTGCAAATTGCAGTCCGCAGCCGCCCCAGAAAATGGCGCGTTCATAGAAGCGCCATCTTCTGGCGCTGTACCCAACTCATCCAGGGCCCTGGTGCGGTGGCTCACTGGGTAATAAAGGGGTTAAGGCCAGCTTGGCATTATCAGCTGGCCCTAAGCCCGAAATTCATGGGGTCACGCCAATATTAGACATGACCACCATGAATTTCTAGTAAAGTATTTAAAAAAACACAACACCCAGAAAAAAGTCCTTTAATTGAAATAAACACACAATTCTTTATTGTTCTAAATTAAACCATACTTACCATCATGCCCATTCCAGCTGAAGCCAACGATCTCCTGCAATAAAAGTAAAATAATAAAGCAACCTCATCCTTACCTTTCCATGGTTCCCACGACAGCTTCAGCTCTGCTACATCGAGATGACAGGCTGGACCGCAGCAGAACGCTGCCATCCATCCTGTCATCCCGCAGACACTGAGAAGCGCAGGCATACTTCCACTCCTCAGTGTCTGGCTGTGACGGCATCCAGATGAGCCGAGGTCATGTCCAATGAACTCAGCTCACCTCATGTACGTCACTGACAGCGTGGGAAAATTCTCCTGCACTCAGCACTTCAGCGTGAGAATTTTCCCACGCTGTCAGTGACGTGCATGAGGTGAGCTGAGTTCATTGGACATGACCTCACCTCATGTATGTCACTGACAGCGTGGGAGAATTCTCACGCTGAAGCGCTGAGTGCAGGAGAATTTTCCCACGCTGTCAGTGACGTGCATGAGGTGAGCTGAGTTCATTGGACATGAACTCGGCTCATCTGGATGACGTCACAGAGAGACACTGAGGAGCGCAAGCATGCCTGTGCTTCTCAGTGTCTGCGGGATGACAGGCTGGATGGCAGCGTTCTGCTGCGGTCCAGCCTGTCATCTCGATGTAGCAGAGCTGAAGCTGTCGTGGGAACCATGGAAAGGTAAGGATGAGGTTGCTTTATTATTTTACTTTTATTGCAGGAGATCGTTGGCTTCAGCTGGAATGGGCGTGACGGTAAGTATGGTTTAATTTAGAACAATAAAGAATTGTGTCTTTATTTCAATTAAAGGACTTTATTCTGGGTGTTTGTGTTTTCTTTTAACTTTGACTATGGGGTTAGTAATGGGGGTGTCTTATAGACGCCTCTCCATTACTAACCTGGGCTTGATGTCAGCTGGCATTATAAGCTGACATCAACCCCAACCCTATTACCCCCTGCCACCGCACCAGGGCAGCGTGGAAGAGCGAGGCTAAGTGCCAGAATTGGCGCATCCTATGGATGCGCCATTTCTGGGGCAGCTGACGGCTGGTGTTTCTAGCCTGGGAGGGGGCCAATATTCATGGCTCCCTTCCTGGGCTATTAATATCAGCCCCCAGCTGTCTGCCTAGCCTTTGCTAGCTATTAAATTAGGGGGGACCCCCACGTCATTTTTTTGGGGGGGGGTTCCCCCATTTTAATAGCTAGTAAAGGCTAGGTGTTCAGCTGGGGGCTGATATTAGTAGCCTGGGAAGCTCCGTGGGTTTTACCCCCTTCCCAGGCTTCAAACATCTGCCCCAGCCGTCTGCTTAACCTCCGCTAGAGACTAAAATTAAGGGGAACCCCACGCCAATTTTTTTTTAAATAAATCCTTTATTTTAACACTAAATGACAAGTACAGTAAGCAACACTGTCACAGTACTTCATATATATGTGAATGACCTGTTTCTATCTATCTAATCTATGTGTGAAGCTCTATTCTGTCTGTTATAAATTGTCGGGTACCGCTGCTGAATTGCCGGCCGGCTTTCTTAAAGAGACGGTGCATGAAAACACTATTATTTTTTTAAATAAATCCTTTACACTAAATGACAAGTACAGTAAGCAACATTGTCACTGTACTTCATATATATGTGACTGACATGTTTCTATCTATCTAATCTATGTGTGAAGCTCTATTCTTTCTGTTGTAAATTGTCGGGTACCGGTGTATGCCGCTGATGAATTGCCGGCTTTTCATGTCATTCTACATTATTCTTAGTTGTTTTCCTTCATGTAGAATTAACCTACAAGGAAAGAAAGGGTTTATTTTCATTCCGATATTTGTGTCCCATTGACTTGCATTGGTTTCCGGTATCGGAATCGGCGATATCCGATACTTTTTGGGTATCGGCCCGATCCAATCCGATACGATATTTCCTGATATCGGAAGGTATCGCTCAACACTAATTCTAGAGGCTGTGGCTGCACAGGAGCATGCAACTACCGTAACAATAGATTCCCTATGATGTATAAAGGGCTGCTGGTTTACAGCCTTCTGCAGAGCCCCCCCCTATGTGTTCCGTCCTGTAACGGCTTTACACAGGCGGGGGGGAGCCCTCCTCTTGTCCAGGACAGAGCACATGAGCGGAGGGTGAAGGGGAGCTTTGCAGAGGGCTGTGAACAAGCAGCCCTGAATGTATCACAGGGAGCCAGGATCCGTTCTGCTACCAAGGGGGCTCGACCTCCTTAGTAACCAATGAAATCCTACTATTTTCCTGTCTGTTTGTAAAATGACTTATCTAGAAAACAATGTTTTAGAATAAAAAAAACTCATTTGATCAGAATTCTATATCTTAGACTCATATGGTGTATTATTAGTGATAAGCGAACCTGCCAAAGTTCAGTTCAGGCAGGTCTTTCCCGTATGCGAAAGATCCAGGAGCAAATTGCTAGAGACAAAACATCCAGGGATGAAATGCTGGGGGCGAAACATCCTGGGGGCGAAACATCCTGGGGGCGAAACATCCTGGGGGCGAACTGTGCGGGGGCGAAATGTACCCGGGGGCGAACTGCTGGGGGCGAACCATCCAATTCCCGGCCCCCACATAGTCCCCCATACAGAATTATGGGCACCACAAAGTCCTCTATAAAATGTAATGGGCCCTACATAGTCCTCTATACAGAATAATGGCCCCACATAGTCCTCCATACAGAATAATGGGCCCCACATAAACCTCCATACAGTATAATGGGCCCCATAGATTGTTCCATACTGAAATGGCCCCATAGATTGCTCCATGCTGCATAATGGCTCCATAGATTGCTCCATGCTGCATAATGGCCCCATAGATTGCTCCATATTGTATAATAGCCCCTAGATTGCTCCATACTGTAATGGCCCCATAGATTGCTCCATATTGTATAATAGCCCCTAGATTGCTCCATACTGTAATGGCCCCATAGATTGCTCCATATTGTATAATAGCCCCTAGATTGCTCCATACTGTAATGGCCCCATAGATTGCTCCATACTGCATAATGGCCTCATAGATTGTTCCATGCAACATAATGGCCTCATAGATTGCTCCATGCTGCATAATGGCCCCATAGATTGCTCCACACTGTAATGGCCCCATACATTGCTCCCTACTGTATAATGGCCCCATACATTGCTCCATACTATAATGGCCCCACATGATGCTGCATACTGTATAATGGCCCGATATATAACTCCATACTGTATAATGGCCCCACATGATGCTGCATACTGTATAATGGCCCCATATAGTGCTGCATACTGTATAATGGCCCCATATAGTGCTCCATACTGTATAATGGCCCCATATATTGCTCCATACTGTATAATGGCCCTATAGATTGCTCCATGCTGCATAATGACCCCAAAGATTGCTCCATACTGTATAATGGCTCCATACTGCATAATGGCCCCATAGATTGCTCCATACAGTATAATGGCTCCATACTGTATAATGGCCCCATAGATTGTTCCATGCTGTAATGGCCCCATAGATTGCTCCATACTGTATAATGGCTCCATAGATTGCTCCATATTGTATAATAGCCCCTAGATTGCTCCATACTGTAATGGCCCCATAGATTGCTCTATATTGTATAATAGCCCCTAGATTGCTCCATACTGTAATGGCCCCATAGATTGCTCCATACATTAATTGCCTCATAGATTGTTCCATGCAACATAATGGCCTCATAGATTGCTCCATGCTGCATAATGGCCCCATAGATTGCTCCACACTGTAATGGCCCCATACATTGCTCCCTACTGTATAATGGCCCCCTAGATTGCTCCATACTATAATGGCCCCACATGATGCTGCATACTGTATAATGGCCCCATATATAACTCCATACTGTATAATGGCCCCACATGATGCTGCATACTGTATAATTGCCCCATATAGTGCTGCATACTGTATAATGGCCCCATATAGTGCTCCATACTGTATAATGGCCCCATATATTGCTTCATACTGTATAATGGCTCCATAGATTGCTCCATGCTGCATAATGACCCCATAGATTGCTCCATGCTGCATAATGACCCCATAGATTGCTCCATGCTGCATAATGACCCCATAGATTGCTCCATGCTGCATAATGACCCCATAGATTGCTCCATGCTGCATAATGACCCCATAGATTGCTCCATGCTGCATAATGACCCCATAGATTGCTCCATGCTGCATAATGGCCCCATAGATTGCTCCATGCTGCATAATGGCCCCATAGATTGCTCCATGCTGCATAATGGCCCCATAGATTGCTCCATGCTGCATAATGGCCCCATAGATTGCTCCATGCTGCATAATGGCCCCATAGATTGCTCCATGCTGCATAATGGCCCCATAGATTGCTCCATGCTGCATAATGGCCCCATAGATTGCTCCATGCTGCATAATGGCCCCATAGATTGCTCCATACTGTATAATGGCCCCATAGATTGTTCCATGCTATAATGGCCCCATAGATTGCTCCATGCTGTAATGGCCCCATAGATTGCTCCATGCTGTAATGGCCCCATAGATTGCTCCATGCTGTAATGGCCCCATAGATTGCTCCATACTGTATAATGGCCCCATAGATTGCTCCATACTGTATAATGACCCCATAGATTGTTCCATGCTGCATAATGGCCCCATAGATTGCTCCATACTGTATAATGGCCCCATAGATTGCTCCATGCTGTAATGGCCCTATAGCTTGCTCCATGCTGTAATGGCCCCCTAGATTGCTCCATAAGTATAATGGCCCCCTAGATTGCTCCATAAGTATAATGGCCCCCTAGATTGCTCCATGCTGCATAATGGCCCAATAGATTGCTCCATATTGTATAATAGCCCCATAGATTGCTCCATACTGTAATGGCCCCATAGATTGCTCCATACATTAATTGCCTCATATATTGTTCCATGCAACATAATGGCCTCATAGATTGCTCCATGCTGCATAATGGCCCCATAGATTGCTCCATGCTGCATAATGGCCCCACATGATGCTGCTGCAAATTGTATAATGGCCCCATATATAACTCCATACTGTATAATGCCCCCACATGCTGCTGCATAATGTATAATGGCCCCATATAGTGCTCCATACTGTATAATGGCCTCATATATTGCTCCATACTGTATAATGGCCCCATATATTGCTCCATACTGTATAGTGGCTCCATACATTGCTCCATGCTGTAATGGCCCCATAGATTGCTCCATGCCGTAATGGCCCTATAGATTGCGCCATACTGTATTGGCCCTATAGATTGCTCCATAGGTATAATGGCCCCATAGATTGCTCCATGCTGTAATGGCCCCATAGATTGCTCCATGCTGTAATGGCCCCATAGATTGCTCCATGCTGTAATGGCCCCATAGATTGCTCCATGCTGTAATGGCCCCATAGATTGCTCCATCCTGTAATGGCCCCATAGATTGCTCCATCCTGTAATGGCCCCATAGATAGTTCCATACTGTAATGGCCCCATAGATTACCTCATACTGTATAATGGCCCTATAGATTGCTCCATGCTGTAATGGCCCTATACATTGCTCCATGCTGTGATGGCCCCATAGATTGCTCCATGCTGTGATGGCCCCATAGATTGCTCCATGCTGTGATGGCCCCATAGATTGCTCCATGCTGTGATGGCCCCATAGATTGCTCCATGCTGTAATGGCCCCATAGATGGCTCCATGCTGTAATGGCCCCATAGATTGCTCCATAAGTATAATGGCCCCATAGATTGCTCCATGCTGTAATGGCCCTATAGATTGCTCCATGCTGTAATGGCCCTATAGATTGCTCCATAAGTATAATGGCCCCCTAGATTGCAACATGCTGTAATGGCCCCATAGATTGCTCCATACTGTAATGGCCCCATAGATAGTTCCATACTGTAATGGCCCCATAGATTACCCCATACTGTATAATGGCCCTATAGATTGCTCCATGCTGTGATGGCCCCATAGATTGCTCCATGCTGTAATGGCCCCATAGATTGCTCCATGCTGTAATGGCCCCATAGATTGCTCCATGCTGAAATGGCCCCATAGATTGCTCCATGCTGTAATGGCCCCATAGATTGCTCCATGCTGTAATGGCCCCATAGATTGCTCCATGCTATAATGGCCCCATAGATTGCTCCATAAGTGTAATGGCCCTATAGGTTGCGCCATACTGTATAATGGCCCCATAGATTGCTCCATACTGTATAATGGCCCCATAGATTGCTCCAAACTGTATAATGGCCCCCTAGATTGCTCCATACTGTATAATGGCCCCATAGATTGCTCCATACTGTATAATGGCCCCATAGATTGCTCCATGCTGCATAATGGCCCCATAGATTGCTCCATGCTGCATAATGGCCCCATAGATTGCTCCATACTGTATAATGGCCCCATAGATTGCTCCATACTGTATAATGGCCCCATAGATTGTTCCATGCTGCATAATGGCCCCATTGATTGTTCCATGCTGTATAATGGCCCCATAGATTGTTCCATGCTGTATAATGGCCCCATAGATTGCTCCATACTGTATAATGGCCCCATAGATTGCTCCATGCTGTAATGGCCCTATAGCTTGCTCCATGCTGTAACGGCCCTATAGCTTGCTCCATGCTGTAATGGCCCCATAGATTGCTCCATGCAGTAATGGCCCTATAGCTTGCTCCATGCTGTAATGGCCCTATAGCTTGCTCCATGCTGCATAATGGCCCCATGGATTGCTCCATACTGTAATGGCACCATAGATTGCTCCCTACTGTACAATGCCCCCCTAGATTGCTCCATAATATAATGGCCCCATATATTGCTCCATGCTGCATAATGACCCCACATGATGCTGCTGCAAACTGTATAATGGCCCCATATATAACTCCATACTGTATAATGCCCCACATGCTGCTGCATAATGTATAATGGCCCCATATAGTGCTCCATACTGTATAATGGCCTCATATATTGCTCCATACTGTATAATGGCCCCATATATTGCTCCATACTGTATAGTGGCTCCATACATTGCTCCATGCTGTAATGGCCCTATAGATTGCTCCATAAGTATAATGGCCCTATAGATTGCTTCATCCTGTAATGGCCCCATAGATTGTTCCATACTGTAATGGCCCCATAGATTACCCCATACTGTGTAATGACCCCATAGATTGCTCCCTCTTGTATAATGGCCCCATAGATTGCTCCATGCTGTATAATGGCCCCATAGATTGCCCCATGCTGTATAATGGTCCCATAGATTTCTCCCTACTGTATAATGGCCCCATAGATTGCTCCATGCTGTATAATGGCCCCATATATTGCTCCATGCTGTAATGGCCCCATAGATTGCTCCTTAAGTATAATGGCCCCATAGATTGCCCCATGCTGTAATGGCCCCATAGATTGCTCCATGCTGCATAATGGCCCCATAGATTGCTCCATACTGCATAATGGCTCCATAGATTGATCCATACTGTATAATGGCCCCATAGATTGCTCCATACTATATAATGGCCCCATAGATTGCTCCATGCTGTAATGGCCCTATAGATTGCTCCATAAGTATAATGGCCCTATAGATTGCTCCATAAGTATAGTGGCCCCATAGATTGCTCCATAAGTATAATGGCCCCATAGATTGCTCCATGCCGTAATGGCTCCATAGATTGCTCCATGCTGTAATGGCCCCATAGATTGCTCCATAAGTATAATGGCTCTATAGATTGCTCCATAAGTATAATGGCCCTATAGATTGCTCCATAAGTATAATGGCCCCATAGATTGCTCCATGCTGTAATGGCCCTATAGATTGCTCCATAAGTATAATGGCCCCATAGATTGCTCCCTACTGTATAATGGCCCCATAGATTGCTCCCTACTGTATAATGGCCCCATAGACTGCTCCATACTGTATAATGGCCCCATATATTGCTCCATGCTGTAATGGCCCCATAGATTGCTTCATGCTGTATAATGGCCCCATAGATTGCTCCCTACTGTATAATGGCCCCATAGATTGCTCCATGCTGTAATGGCCCTATAGATTGCTCCATAAGTATAATGGCCCCATAGATTGCTCCATGTTGTAATTGCCCCATAGATTGCTCCATAAGTATAATGGCCCCATAGATTGCTCCATGCTGTAATGGCCCCATAGATTTCTCCATAAGTATAATGGCCCTATAGATTGCTCCATAAGTATAATGGCCCCATAGATTGTTCCATAAGTATAATGGCCCCATAGATTGCTCCATGCTGTAATGGCCCTATAGATGGCACCATAAGTATAATGGCACCATAGATTGCTCCATCCTGTAATGGCCCTATAGATTGCTCCATAAGGATAATGACCCCATAGATTGCTCCATAAGGATAATAACCCCATAGCTTGCTCCATGCTGTATAATGGCCCCATAGATTGCCCCGTGCTGTATAATGGCCCCATAGATTGCCCCATGCTGTATAATGGCCCCATAGATTGCCCCATGCTGTATAATGGCCCCATAGATTGCCCCATGCTGTATAATGGCCCCATAGATTGCTCCATGCTGTATAATGGCCCCATAGATTGCTCCATGCGTATAATGGCCCCATAGATTTCTCCATGCTGTAATGGCCCCATAGATTGCTCCATAAGTATTATGGCCCCATAGATTGCTCCCTGCTGTAATGGCCCTATAGATTGCTCCATAAGTATAATGACCCCATAGATTGTTCCATGCTGTATAATGGCCCCATAGATTGCTCCATGCTGTATAATGGCCCCATAGATTGCTCCATGCTGTATAATGGCCCCATAGATTGCTCCATGCTGTATAATGGCCCCATAGATTGCTCCATGCTGTATAATGGCCCCATAGATTGCTCCATGCTGTATAATGGCCCCATAGATTGCTCCGTGCTGTATAATGGCCCCATAGATTGCTCCATGCTGTATAATGGCCCCATAGATTGCTCCATGCTGTAATGGCCCCATAGATTGCTCCATGCTGTAATGGCCCCATAGATTGCTCCATAAGTATAATGGCCCTATAGATTGCTCCATGCTGTAATGGCCCTATAGATTGCTCCATGCTGTAATGGCCCCATAGATTGCTCCATGCTGTAATGGCCCCATAGATTGCTCCATACTGTATAATGGCCCCATAGATTTCTCCATAAGGATAATGGCCCCATAGATTTCTCCATAAGGATAATGGCCCTATAGATTGCTCCATAAGTATAATGGCCCTATAGATTGCTCCATAAGTATAATGGCCCCATAGATTGCTCCATGCTGTAATGGCCCTAAAGATTGCTCCATAAGTATAATGGCCCCATAGATTGCTCCATGCTGTATAATGGCTGCATAGATTACTCCATGCTGTAATGGCCCCATAGATTGCCCCATGCTGTATAATGGCCCCATAGATTGCTCCCTGCTGTACAATGGCCCCATAGATTGCTGCATGCTGTAATGGCCCTATAGATTGCTCCATAAGTATAATGGCCCCATAGATTGCTCCCTTCTGTATAATGGCCCCATAGATTGCTCCCTTCTGTATAATGGCCCCATAGATTGCTCCATGCTGTAATGGCCCTATAGATTGCTCCATGCTGTAATGGCCCCATAGATTGCTCCATGCTGTAATGGCCCCATAGATTGCTCCATGCTGTATAATGGCCCCATAGATTACCCCATGCTGTATAATGGCCCCATAGATTACCCCATGCTGTATAATGGCCCCATAGATTGCTCCCTACTGTATAATGGCCCCATAGATTGCTCCATGTTGTATAATGGCCCCATAGATTGCGCCATGCTGTAATGGCCCCATAGATTGCTCCATAAGTATAATGGCCCTATAGATTGCTCCATAAGTATAATGGCCCCATAGATTGCTCCATGCGGTAATGGCCCCATAAATTGCGCCATGCTGTAATGGCCCCATAGATTGCTCCATAAGTATAATGGCCCCATAGATTGCTCCATAAGTATAATGGCCGTATAGATTGCTCCATAAGTATAATGGCCCCATAGATTGCTCCATGCTGTAATGGCCCTATAGATTGCTCCATGCTCCATAATGGCCCTATAGATTGCTCCATACTGTATAATGGCCCCATAGATTGCTCCATAAGTATAATGGCCCTATAGATTGCTCCATAAGTATAATGGCCCTATAGATTGCTCCATAAGTAAAATGGCCCCATAGATTGCTCCATACTGTATAATGGCCCCATAGATTGCTCCATGCTGTAATGGCCCCATAGATTGCTCCATGGTGTAATGGCCCTAGAGATTGCTCCATGCTGCATAATGGCCCCATAGATTACTCCATACTGCATAATGGCTCCATAGATTGCTCCATGCTGTATAATGGCCCCATAGATTGCTGCATGCTGTAATGGCCCTAAAGATTGCTCCATAAGTATAATGGCCCCATAGATTGCTCCATGCTGTATAATGGCCCCATAGATTACTCCATACTGTATAATGGCTCCATAGATTGCTCCATGCTGTATAATGGCCCCATAGATTGCTGCATGCTGTAATGGCCCTATAGATTGCTCCATAAGTATAATAGCCCCATAGATTGCTCCCTACTGTATAATGGCCCCATAGATTGCTCCCTACTGTATAATGGCCCCATAGATTGCTCCATAAGTATAATGGCCCCATAGATTGCTCCATGCTGTAATGGCCCTATAGATTAACCCATGCTGTATAATGGCCCCATAGATTGCTCCCTACTGTATAATGGCCCTATAGATTGCTCCATGCTGTATAATGGCCCCATAGATTGCTCCATGCGGTAATGGCCCCATAGATTGCTCCATAAGTATAATGGCCCCATAGATTGCTCCATGCTGTAATGGCCCCATAGATTGCTCTATAAGTATAATGGCCCCATAGATTGCTCCATGCTGTAATGGCCCTATAGATTGCTCCATAAGTATAATGGCCCCATAGATTGCTCCATGCTGTATAATGGCCCCATAGATTGCGCCATGCTGTAATGGCCCCATAGATTGCTCCATAAGTATAACAGCCCCATAGATTGCTCCATGCGGTAATGGCCCCATAGATTGCGCCATGCTGTAATGGCCCCATAGATTGCTCCATAAGTATAATGGCCCCATAGATTGCTCCATGCTGTAATGGCGCTATAGATTGCTCCATAAATATAATGGCCCCACAGATTGCTCCATGCTGTATAATGGCCCCATAGATTGCTCCATGCTTTATAATGGCCCCATAGATTGCTCCATGCTGTATAATGGCCCCATAGATTGCTCCATGCTGTATAATGGCCCCATAGATTGCTCCATGCGGTAATGGCCCCATAGATTGCTCCATACTGCATAATGGCTCCATAGATTGCTCCATACTGTATAATGGCCCCATAGATTGCTGCATGCTGTAATGGCCCTATAGATTTCTCCATAAGTATAATGGCCCCATAGATTGCTCCATGCTGTAATGGCCCCATAGATTGCTCCATAAGTATAATGGCCCCATAGATTGCTCCATGCTGTAATGGCCCTATAGATTGCTCCATAAGTATAATGGCCCCATAGATTGCTCCATGCTGTATAATGGCCCCATAGATTGCGCCATGCTGTAATGGCCCCATAGATTGCTCCATAAGTATAATAGCCCCATAGATTGCTCCATGCGGTAATGGCCCCATAGATTGCTCCATGCTGTAATGGTCCCATATATTGCTCCATAAGTATAATGGCCCCATAGATTGCTCCGTGCTGTAATGGCCCTATACATTGCTCCATGCTGTAATGTCCCTATAGATAGCTCCATGCTGTATAATGGCCCCATAGATTGCTCCATGCTGTAATGGCCCTATAGATTGCTCCATGCTGTATAATGGCCCCATAGATTGCTCCATGCTGTATAATGGCCCCATAGATTGCTCCATGCTGTATAATGGCCCCATAGATTGCCCCATGCTGTATAATGGCCCCATAGATTGCTCCATGCTGTATAATGGCCCCATAGATTGCTCCATGCTGTAATGGCCCTAGAGATTGCTCCATGCTGCATAATGGTCCCATAGATTGCTCCATACTGCATAATGGCTCCATAGATTGCTCCATACTGCATAATGGCCCCATAGATTGCTGCATGCTGTAATGGCCCTATAGATTGCTCCATAAGTATAATGGCCCCATAGATTGCTCCATGCTGTAATGGCCCAATAGATTGCTCCATAAGGATAATGGCCCCATAGATTGCTCCATACTACATAATGGCTCCATAGATTGCTCCATGCTGTATAATGGCCCCATAGATTACCCCATGCTGTATAATGGCCCCATAGATTGCTCCCTACTGTATAATGGCCCCATAGATTGCTCCATGCTGTATAATGGCCCCATAGATTGCGCCATGCTGTAATGGCCCCATAGATTACTCCATAAGTATAATGGCCCAATAGTTTGCTCCATGCGGTAATGGCCCCATAAATTGCGCCATGCTGTAATGGCCCCATAGATTGCTCCATAAGTATAATGGCCCCATAGATTGCTCCATAAGTATAATGGCCCCATAGATTGCTCCATAAGTATAATGGCCCTATAGATTGCTCCATAAGTATAATGGCCCCATAGATTGCTCCATGCTGTATAATGGCCCCATAGATTGCGCCATGCTGTAATGGCCCCATAGATTGCTCCATAAGTATAATGGCCCCATAGATTGCTCCATGCTGTAATGGCCCTATAGATTGCTCCATGCTGTAATGGTCCCATAGATTGCTCCATGCTGTATAATGGCCCAAAGATTGCTCCATGCTGTATAATGGCCCCAAGATTGCTCCATGCTGTATAATGGCCCCGTAGATTGCTCCATGCTGTATAATGGCCCCATAGATTGCTCCATGCTGTATAATGGCCCCATAGATTGCTCCATGCTGTATAATGGCCCCATAGATTGCTCCATGCTGTAATGGCCCTATAGATTGCTCCATGCTGCATAATGGCCCCATAGATTGCTCCATACTGTATAATGGCCCTATAGATTGCTCCATAAGTATAATGGCCCTATAGATTGCTCCATAAGTATAATGACCATATAGATTGCTCCATGAGTCTAATGGCCCTATAGATTGCTCCATGCGGTAATGGCCCCATAGATTGCGCCATGCTGTAATGGCCCCATAGATTGCTCCATAAGTATAATGGCCCCATAGATTGCTCCATAAGTATAATGGCCCTATAGATTGCTCCATTAGTATAATGGCCCCATAGATTGCTCCATGCTGTATAATGGCCCCATAGATTGCGCCATGCTGTAATGGCCCCATAGATTGCTCCATAAGTATAATGGCCCCATAGATTGCTCCATGCTGTAATGGCCCTATAGATTGCTCCATAAGTATAATTGGCCCATAGATTGCTCCATGCTGTATAATGGCCCCATAGATTGCTCCATGCTGTATAATGGCCCCATAGATTGCTCCATGCTGTAATGGTCCCATAGATTGCTCCATAAGTATAATGGCCCCATAGATTGCTCCATTCTGTAATGGCCCTATACATTGCTCCATGCTGTAATGGCCCCATAGATTGCTCCATACTGTATAATGGCCCCATAGATTGCTCCATACTGTATAATGGCCCCATAGATTGCTCCATAAGTATAATGGCCCTATAGATTGCTCCATAAGTATAATGGCCCCATAGATTGCTCCATGCTGTATAATGGCCCCATAGATTGCTTCATGCTGTAATGGCCCTTTAGATTGCCCCATGCTGTATAATGGCCCCATAGATTGCCCCATGCTGTATAATGGCCCCATAGATTGCCCCATGCTGTATAAAGGCCCCATAGATTGCTCCATGCTGTATAATGGCACCATAGATTGCTCCACGCTGTAATAGTCCCATAGATTGCTCCATAAGTATAATGGCCCCATAGATTGCTCCATGCTGTAATGGCCCTATAGATTGCTCCATGCTGTAATGGCCCTATAGATTGCTCCATGCTCCATAATGGCCCCATAGATTGCTCCATAAGTATAATGGCTCCACAGATTGCTCCATAAGTATAATGGCCCTATAGATTGCTCCATGAGTATAATGGCCCCATAGATTGCTCCATGCTGTATAATGGCCCCATAGATTGCGCCATGATGTAATGGCCCCATAGATTGCTCCATAAGTATAATGGCCCTAAAGATTGCCCCATGCTGTATAATGGCCCCATATATTGCCCCATGCTGTATAATGGCCCCATAGATTGCTCCACGCTGTATAATGGCCCCATAGATTGCTCCATAAGTATAATGGCCCCATAGATTGCTCCACGCTGTATAATGGCCCCATAGATTGCTCCATAAGTATAATGGCCCTATAGATTGCTCCATAAGTGTAATGGCCCTATAGATTGCTCCATAAGTATAATGGCCCTATAGATTGCTCCATAAGTATAATGGCCGCATAGATTGCTCCATGCTGTAATGGCCCCATAGATTGCTCCATGCTGTAATGGCCCTATAGATTGCTCCATAAGTATAATGGCCCCATAGATTGCTCCATGCTGAATAACGGCCCCATAGATTGCCCCATGCTGTATAATGGCCCTCTAGATTGCTCCCTGCTGTATAATGGCCCCATAGATTGTTCCATGCTGTATAATGGCCCCATAGATTGCTGTATAATGGCCCCATAGATGGCTCCATAAGTATAATGGCCCTATAGATTGCTCCATGCTGTAATGGCCCTATAGATTGCTCCATGCTCCATAATGGCCCCATAGATTGCTCCATAATTATAATGGCTCCACCGATTGCTCCATGATGTATAATGGCCCCATAGATTGCTGCATGCTGTAATGGTCCTATAGATTGCTCCATAAGTATAATGGCCCCATAGATTGCTCCCTACTGTATAATGGCCCCATAGATTGCTCCATAAGTATAATGGCCCCATAGATTGCTCCATGCTGTAATGGCCCTATAGATTGCTCCATAAGGATAATGGCCCCATAGATTGATCCATGCTGTATACTGGCCCCATAGATTGATCCATGCTGTATAATGGCCCCATAGATTGCTCCCTACTGTATAATGGCCCCGTAGATTGCTCCCTACTGTATAATGACCCCATAGATTGCTCCATGCTGTATAATGGCCCCATAGATTGCGCCATGCTATAATGGCCCCATAGATTGCTCCATAAGTATAATGGCCCTATAGATTGCTCCATAAGTATAATGGCCCTATAGATTGCTCCATAAGTATAATGGCCCTATAGATTGCTCCATAAGTATAATGGCCCCATAGATTGCTCCATGCTGCAATGGCCCTATAGATTGCTCCATGCTGTATAATGGCCCCATAGATTGCTCCATGCTGTAATGACCCTATAGATTGCTCCATGCTGTGTAATGGCCCCATAGATTGCTCCATGCTGTATAATGGCCCCATAGATTGCTCCATACTGAATAATGGCCCCATAGATTGCTCCATGCTGTAATGGCCCCATAGATTGATCCATGCTGTAATGGCCCTATACATTGCTCCATGCTGTAATGGCCCTATAGATTGCTCCATGCTGTATAATGGCCCCATAGATTGCTTCATGCTGTAATGGCCCTATAGATTGCTCCATAAGTGTAATGGCCCCATAGATTGCCCCATGCTGTATAATGGCCCCATAGATTGCCCCATGCTGTATAATGGCCCCATAGATTGCTCCATGCTGTAATGGTCCCATAGAGTGCTCCATAAGTATAATGGCCCCATAGATTGCTCCATGCTGTAATGGCCCCATAGATTGCTCCATATTGCATAATGGCTCCATAGATTGCTTCATACTGTATAATGGCCCCATAGATTTCTCCATAAGTATAATGGCCCTATAGATTGCTCCATAATTATAATGGCCCTATAGATTGCTCCATAATTATAATGGCCTTATAGATTGCTCCATGCTGTAATGGCCCCATAGATTGCTCCATGCCGTAATGGCTCCATAGATTGCTCCATGCTGTAATGGCCCCATAGATTGCTCCATAAGTATAATGGCTCTATAGATTGCTCCATAAGTATAATGGCCCTATAGATTGCTCCATAAGTATAATGGCCCCATAGATTGCTCCATGCTGTAATGGCCCTATAGATTGCTCCATAAGTATAATGGCCCCATAGATTGCCCCATGCTGTATAATGGCCCCATAGATTGCTCCCTACTGTATAATGGCCCCATAGATTGCTCCCTACTGTATAATGGCCCCATACACTGCTCCATACTGTATAATGGCCCCATATATTGCTCCATGCTGTAATGGCCCCATAGATTGCTTCATGCTGTATAATGGCCCCATAGATTGCTCCCTACTGTATAATGGCCCCATAGATTGCTCCATGCTGTAATGGCCCTATAGATTGCTCCATAAGTATAATGGCCCCATAGATTGCTCCATGCTGTAATTGCCCCATAGATTGCTCCATAAGTATAATGGCCCCATAGATTGCTCCATGCTGTAATGGCCCCATAGATTGCTCCATAAGTATAATGGCCCTATAGATTGCTCCATAAGTATAATGGCCCCATAGATTGCTCCATAAGTATAATGGCCCCATAGATTGCTCCATGCTGTATAATGGCCCCATAGATTGCTCCATGCTGTAATGGCCCTATAGATGGCACCATAAGTATAATGGCACCATAGATTGCTCCATGCTGTAATGGCCCTATAGATTGCTCCATAAGGATAATGACCCCATAGATTGCTCCATAAGGATAATAACCCCATAGCTTGCTCCATGCTGTATAATGGCCCCATAGATTGCCCCGTGCTGTATAATGGCCCCATAGATTGCCCCATGCTGTATAATGGCCCCATAGATTGCCCCATGCTGTATAATGGCCCCATAGATTGCCCCATGCTGTATAATGGCCCCATAGATTGCTCCATGCTGTATAATGGCCCCATAGATTGCTCCATGCTGTATAATGGCCCCATAGATTTCTCCATGCTGTAATGGCCCCATAGATTGCTCCATAAGTATTATGGCCCCATAGATTGCTCCCTGCTGTAATGGCCCTATAGATTGCTCCATAAGTATAATGACCCCATAGATTGTTCCATGCTGTATAATGGCCCCATAGATTGCTCCATGCTGTGTAATGGCCCCATAGATTGCTCCATGCTGTATAATGGCCCCATAGATTGCTCCATGCTGTATAATGGCCCCATAGATTGCTCCATGCTGTATAATGGCCCCATAGATTGCTCCATGCTGTATAATGGCCCCATAGATTGCTCCATGCTGTATAATGGCCCCATAGATTGCTCCATGCTGTATAATGGCCCCATAGATTGCTCCATGCTGTAATGGCCCCATAGATTGCTCCATGCTGTAATGGCCCCATAGATTGCTCCATAAGTATAATGGCCCTATAGATTGCTCCATGCTGTAATGGCCCTATAGATTGCTCCATGCTGTAATGGCCCCATAGATTGCTCCATGCTGTAATGGCCCCATAGATTGCTCCATACTGTATAATGGCCCCATAGATTTCTCCATAAGGATAATGGCCCCATAGATTTCTCCATAAGGATAATGGCCCTATAGATTGCTCCATAAGTATAATGGCCCTATAGATTGCTCCATAAGTATAATGGCCCCATAGATTGCTCCATGCTGTAATGGCCCTAAAGATTGCTCCATAAGTATAATGGCCCCATAGATTGCTCCATGCTGTATAATGGCTGCATAGATTACTCCATGCTGTAATGGCCCTATAGATTGCCCCATGCTTTATAATGGCCCCATAGATTGCCCCATGCTGTATAATGGCCCCATAGATTGCTCCCTGCTGTACAATGGCCCCATAGATTGCTGCATGCTGTAATGGCCCTATAGATTGCTCCATAAGTATAATGGCCCCATAGATTGCTCCCTTCTGTATAATGGCCCCATAGATTGCTCCATGCTGTAATGGCCCTATAGATTGCTCCATAAGTATAATGGCCCCATAGATTGCTCCATGCTGTAATGGCCCCATAGATTGCTCCATGCTGTAATGGCCCCATAGATTGCTCCATGCTGTATAATGGCCCCATAGATTACCCCATGCTGTATAATGGCCCCATAGATTACCCCATGCTGTATGATGGCCCCATAGATTGCTCCCTACTGTATAATGGCCCCATAGATTGCTCCATGCTGTATAATGGCCCCATAGATTGCGCAATGCTGTAATGGCCCCATAGATTGCTCCATAAGTATAATGTCCCTATAGATTGCTCCATAAGTATAATGGCCCCATAGATTGCTCCATGCGGTAATGGCCCCATAAATTGCGCCATGCTGTAATGGCCCCATAGATTGCTCCATAAGTATAATGGCCCCATAGATTGCTCCATAAGTATAATGGCCCTATAGATTGCTCCATAAGTATAATGGCCCCATAGATTGCTCCATACTGTAATGGCCCTATAGATTGCTCCATGCTCCATAATGGCCCTATAGATTGCTCCATACTGTATAATGGCCCCATAGATTGCTCCATAAGTATAATGGCCCTATAGATTGCTCCATAAGTATAATGGCCCTATAGATTGCTCCATAAGTATAATGGCCCCATAGATTGCTCCATACTGTATAATGGCCCCATAGATTGCTCCATGCTGTAATGGCCCTATAGATTGCTCCATGCTGTATAATGGCCCCATAGATTGCTCCATGGTGTAATGGCCCTAGAGATTGCTCCATGCTGCATAATGGCCCCATAGATTGCTCCATACTGCATAATGGCTCCATAGATTGCTCCATGCTGTATAATGGCCCCATAGATTGCTGCATGCTGTAATGGCCCTAAAGATTGCTCCATAAGTATAATGGCCCCATAGATTGCTCCATGCTGTATAATGGCCCCATAGATTGCTCCATACTGTATAATGGCTCCATAGATTGCTCCATGCTGTATAATGGCCCCATAGATTGCTGCATGCTGTAATGGCCCTATAGATTGCTCCATAAGTATAATGGCCCCATAGATTGCTCCCTACTGTATAATGGCCCCATAGATTGCTCCCTACTGTATAATGGCCCCATAGATTGCTCCATAAGTATAATGGCCCCATAGATTGCTCCATGCTGTAATGGCCCTATAGATTAACCCATGCTGTATAATGGCCCCATAGATTGCTCCCTACTGTATAATGGCCCTATAGATTGCTCCATGCTGTATAATGGCCCCATAGATTGCTCCATGCGGTAATGGCCCCATAGATTGCTCCATAAGTATAATGGCCCCATAGATTGCTCCATGCTGTAATGGCCCCATAGATTGCTCTATAAGTATAATGGCCCCATAGATTGCTCCATGCTGTAATGGCCCTATAGATTGCTCCATAAGTATAATGGCCCCATAGATTGCGCCATGCTGTAATGGCCCCATAGATTGCTCCATAAGTATAATAGCCCCATAGATTGCTCCATGCGGTAATGGCCCCATAGATTGCGCCATGCTGTAATGGCCCCATAGATTGCTCCATAAGTATAATGGCCCCATAGATTGCTCCATGCTGTAATGGCGCTATAGATTGCTCCATAAATATAATGGCCCCACAGATTGCTCCATGCTGTATAATGGCCCCATAGATTGCTCCATGCTGTATAATGGCCCCATAGATTGCTCCATGCTGTATAATGGCCCCATAGATTGCTCCATGCTGTATAATGGCCCCATAGATTGCTCCATGCGGTAATGGCCCCATAGATTGCTCCATACTGCATAATGGCTCCATAGATTGCTCCATACTGTATAATGGCCCCATAGATTGCTGCATGCTGTAATGGCCCTATAGATTGCTCCATAAGTATAATGGCCCCATAGATTGCTCCATGCTGTAATGGCCCCATAGATTGCTCCATAAGTATAATGGCCCCATAGATTGCACCATGCTGTAATGGCCCTATAGATTGCTCCATAAGTATAATGGCCCCATAGATTGCTCCATGCTGTATAATGGCCCCATAGATTGCGCCATGCTGTAATGGCCCCATAGATTGCTCCATAAGTATAATAGCCCCATAGATTGCTCCATTCGGTAATGGCCCCATAGATTGCTCCATGCTGTAATGGTCCCATATATTGCTCCATAAGTATAATGGCCCCATAGATTGCTCCGTGCTGTAATGGCCCTATACATTGCTCCATGCTGTAATGTCCCTATAGATAGCTCCATGCTGTATAATGGCCCCATAGATTGCTCCATGCTGTAATGGCCCTATAGATTGCTCCATGCTGTATAATGGCCCCATAGATTGCTCCATGCTGTATAATGGCCCCATAGATTGCTCCATGCTGTATAATGGCCCCATAGATTGCCCCATGCTGTATAATGGCCCCATAGATTGCTCCATGCTGTATAATGGCCCCATAGATTGCTCCATGCTGTAATGGCCCTAGAGATTGCTCCATGCTGCATAATGGCCCCATAGATTGCTCCATACTGCATAATGGCTCCATAGATTGCTCCATACTGCATAATGGCCCCATAGATTGCTGCATGCTGTAATGGCCCTATAGATTGCTCCATAAGGATAATGGCCCCATAGATTGCTCCATACTGCATAATGGCTCCATAGATTGCTCCATGCTGTATAATGGCCCCATAGATTACCCCATGCTGTATAATGGCCCCATAGATTGCTCCCTACTGTATAATGGCCCCATAGATTGCTCCATGCTGTATAATGGCCCCATAGATTGCGCCATGCTGTAATGGCCCCATAGATTACTCCATAAGTATAATGGCCCAATAGATTGCTCCATGCGGTAATGGCCCCATAAATTGCGCCATGCTGTAATGGCCCCATAGATTGCTCCATAAGTATAATGGCCCCATAGATTGCTCCATAAGTATAATGGCCCCATAGATTGCTCCATAAGTATAATGGCCCTATAGATTGCTCCATAAGTATAATGGCCCCATAGATTGCTCCATGCTGTATAATGGCCCCATAGATTGCGCCATGCTGTAATGGCCCCATAGATTGCTCCATAAGTATAATGGCCCCATAGATTGCTCCATGCTGTAATGGCCCTATAGATTGCTCCATGCTGTAATGGTCCCATAGATTGCTCCATGCTGTATAATGGCCCAAAGATTGCTCCATGCTGTATAATGGCCCCAAGATTGCTCCAAGCTGTATAATGGCCCCGTAGATTGCTCCATGCTGTATAATGGCCCCATAGATTGCTCCATGCTGTATAATGGCCCCATAGATTGCTCCATGCTGTATAATGGCCCCATAGATTGCTCCATGCTGTAATGGCCCTATAGATTGCTCCATGCTGCATAATGGCCCCATAGATTGCTCCATACTGCATAATGGCTCCATAGATTGCTCCATACTGTATAATGGCCCTATAGATTGCTCCATAAGTATAATGGCCCTATAGATTGTTCCATAAGAATAATGACCCTATAGATTGCTCAATGAGTCTAATGGCCCTATAGATTGCTCCATGCGGTAATGGCCCCATAGATTGCGCCATGCTGTAATGGCCCCATAGATTGTTCCATAAGTATAATGGCCCCATAGATTGCTCCATAAGTATAATGGCCCTATAGATTGCTCCATTAGTATAATGGCCCCATAGATTGCTCCATGCTGTATAATGGCCCCATAGATTGCGCCATGCTGTAATGGCCCCATAGATTGCTCCATAAGTATAATGGCCCCATAGATTGCTCCATGCTGTAATGGCCCTATAGATTGCTCCATAAGTATAATTGGCCCATAGATTGCTCCATGCTGTATAATGGCCCCATAGATTGCTCCATGCTGTATAATGGCCCCATAGATTGCTCCATGCTGTAATGGTCCCATAGATTGCTCCATAAGTATAATGGCCCCATAGATTGCTCCATTCTGTAATGGCCCTATACATTGCTCCATGCTGTAATGGCCCCATAGATTGCTCCATACTGCATAATGGCCCCATAGATTGCTTCATACTGTATAATGGCCCCATAGATTGCTCCATAAGTATAATGGCCCTATAGATTGCTCCATAAGTATAATGGCCCCATAGATTGCTCCATGCTGTATAATGGCCCCATAGATTGCTTCATGCTGTAATGGCCCTTTAGATTGCCCCATGCTGTATAATGGCCCCATAGATTGCCCCATGCTGTATAATGGCCCCATAGATTGCCCCATGCTGTATAAAGGCCCCATAGATTGCTCCATGCTGTATAATGGCACCATAGATTGCTCCATGCTGTAATGGTCCCATAGATTGCTCCATGCTGTAATGGTCCCATAGATTGCTCCACGCTGTAATAGTCCCATAGATTGCTCCATAAGTATAATGGCCCCATAGATTGCTCCATGCTGTAATGGCCCTATAGATTGCTCCATGCTGTAATGGCCCTATAGATTGCTCCATGCTCCATAATGGCCCCATAGATTGCTCCATAAGTATAATGGCTCCACAGATTGCTCCATAAGTATAATGGCCCTATAGATTGCTCCATGAGTATAATGGCCCCATAGATTGCTCCATGCTGTATAATGGCCCCATAGATTGCGCCATGCTGTAATGGCCCCATAGATTGCTCCATAACTATAATGGCCCTATAGATTGCCCCATGCTGTATAATGGCCCCATATATTGCCCCATGCTGTATAATGGCCCCATAGATTGCTCCACGCTGTATAATGGCCCCATAGATTGCTCCATAAGTATAATGGCCCCATAGATTGCTCCACGCTGTATAATGGCCCCATAGATTGCTCCATAAGTATAATGGCCCTATAGATTGCTCCATAAGTGTAATGGCCCTATAGATTGCTCCATAAGTATAATGGCCCTATAGATTGCTCCATAAGTATAATGGCCGCATAGATTGCTCCATGCTGTAATGGCCCCATAGATTGCTCCATGCTGTAATGGCCCTATAGATTGCTCCATAAGTATAATGGCCCCATAGATTGCTCCATGCTGAATAACGGCCCCATAGATTGCCCCATGCTGTATAATGGCCCCCTAGATTGCTCCCTGCTGTATAATGGCCCCATAGATTGTTCCATGCTGTATAATGGCCCCATAGATTGCTGTATAATGGCCCCATAGATGGCTCCATAAGTATAATGGCCCTATAGATTGCTCCATGCTGTAATGGCCCTATAGATTGCTCCATGCTCCATAATGGCCCCATAGATTGCTGCATGCTGTAATGGCCCTATAGATTGCTCCATAAGTATAATGGCCCCATAGATTGCTCCATGCTGTAATGGCCCAATAGATTGCTCCATAAGGATAATGGCCCCATAGATTGCTCCATACTGCATAATGGCTCCACCGATTGCTCCATGATGTATAATGGCCCCATAGATTGCTGCATGCTGTAATGGTCCTATAGATTGCTCCATAAGTATAATGGCCCCATAGATTGCTCCCTACTGTATAATGGCCCCATAGATTGCTCCATAAGTATAATGGCCCCATAGATTGCTCCATGCTGTAATGGCCCTATAGATTGCTCCATAAGGATAATGGCCCCATAGATTGATCCATGCTGTATAATGGCCCCATAGATTGATCCATGCTGTATAATGGCCCCATAGATTGCTCCCTACTGTATAATGGCCCCGTAGATTGCTCCCTACTGTATAATGACCCCATAGATTGCTCCATGCTGTATAATGGCCCCATAGATTGCGCCATGCTATAATGGCCCCATAGATTGCTCCATAAGTATAATGGCCTTATAGATTGCTCCATAAGTATAATGGCCCTATAGATTGCTCCATAAGTATAATGGCCCTATAGATTGCTCCATAAGTATAATGGCCCCATAGATTGCTCCATGCTGTAATGGCACTATAGATTGCTCCATGCTGTATAATGGCCCCATAGATTGCTCCATGCTGTATAATGGCCCCATAGATTGCTCCATACTGAATAATGGCCCCATAGATTGCTCCATGCTGTAATGGCCCCATAGATTGATCCATGCTGTAATGGCCCTATACATTGCTCCATGCTGTAATGGCCCTATAGATTGCTCCATGCTGTATAATGGCCCCATAGATTGCTTCATGCTGTAATGGCCCTATAGATTGCTCCATAAGTGTAATGGCCCCATAGATTGCCCCATGCTGTATAATGGCCCCATAGATTGCTCCATGCTGTAATGGTCCCATAGAGTGCTCCATAAGTATAATGGCCCCATAGATTGCTCCATGCTGTAATGGCCCCATAGATTGCTCCATACTGCATAATGGCTCCATAGATTGCTTCATACTGTATAATGGCCCCATAGATTTCTCCATAAGTATAATGGCCCTATAGATTGCTCCATAATTATAATGGCCCTATAGATTGCTCCATAATTATAATGGCCCTATAGATTGCTCCATGCTGTAATGGCCGCATAGATTGCTCCATGCTGTAATGGCCGCATAGATTGCTCCATGCTGTAATGGCCCCATAGATTGCTCCATGCTGTAATGGCGCTATAGATTGCTCCATAAGTATAATGGCCCCATAGATTGCTCCATGATGTAATGGCCCTATAGATTGCTCCATAAGTATAATGGCCCCATAGATTGCTCCATGCTGAATAATGACCCCATAGATTGCCCCATGCTGTATAATGGCCCCCTAGATTGCTCCCTGCTGTATAATGGCCCCATAGATTGTTCCATGCTGTATAATGGCCCCATAGATTGCTCCATAAGTATAATGGCCCCATAGATTGCTCCATGCTGTAATGGCCCTATAGATTGCTCCATGCTCCATAATGGCCCCATAGATTGCTCCATAAGTATAATGGCTCCACAGATTGCTCCATGCTGTATAATGGCCCCATAGATTGCTCCATGCTGTAATGGCCCTATAGATTGCTCCATAAGTATAATGGCCCCATAGATTGCTCCCTACTGTATAATGGCCCCATAGATTGCTCCATAAGTATAATGGCCCCATAGATTGCTCCATGCTGTAATGGCCCTATAGATTGCTCCATAAGGATAATGGCCCCATAGATTGCTCCACGCGGTAATGGCCCCATAAATTGCTCCATGCTGTAATGGCCCTATAGATTGCTCCATGCTGTATAATGGCCCCATAGATTGCTCCATGCTGTATAATGGCCCCATAGATTGCTCCATGCTGTATAATGGCCCCATAGATTGCTCCATGCTGTATAATGGCCCCATAGATTGCTCCACAAGTATAATGGCCCCATAGATTGCTCCATGCTGTAATGGCCCTATAGATTGCGCCATGCTCCATAATGGCCAAATAGATTGCTCCATACTGCATAATGGCTCCATAGATTGCTCCATACTGTATAATGGCCCCATAGATTTCTCCATAAGTGTAATGGCCCTATAGATTGCTCCATAAGTATAATGGCCCTATAGATTGCTCCATAAGTATAATGGCCGCATAGATTGCTCCATGCTGTAATGGCCCCATAGATTGCTCCATGCTGTAATGGCCCTATAGATTGCTCCATAAGTATAATGGCCCCATAGATTGCTCCATGCTGAATAACGGCCCCACAGATTGCCCCATGCTGTATAATGGCCCCCTAGATTGCTCCCTGCTGTATAATGGCCCCATAGATTGTTCCATGCTGTATAATGGCCCCATAGATTGCTGTATAATGGCCCCATAGATGGCTCCATAAGTATAATGGCCCTATAGATTGCTCCATGCTCCATAATGGCCCCATAGATTGCTCCATAAGTATAATGGCTCCACAGATTGCTCCATGCTGTATAATGGCCCCATAGATTGCTGCATGCTGTAATGGCCCTATAGATTGCTCCATAAGTATAATGGCCCCATAGATTGCTCCCTACTGTATAATGGCCCCATAGATTGCTCCATGCTGTATAATGGCCCCATAGATTGCTCCATGCTGTATAATGGCCCCATAGATTGCTCCATGCTGTAATGGCCCCATAGATTGCTCCATAAGTATAATGGCCCCATAGATTGCTCCATGCTGTAATGGCCCTATAGATTGCTCCATAAGGATAATGGCCCCATAGATTGATCCATGCTGTATAATGGCCCCATAGATTGCTCCCTACTGTATAATGGCCCCATAGATTGCTCCCTACTGTATAATGACCCCATAGATTGCTCCATGCTGTATAATGGCCCCATAGATTGCGCCATGCTGTAATGGTCCCATAGATTGCTCCATAAGTATAATGGCCCTATAGATTGCTCCATAAGTATAATGGCCCTATAGATTGCTCCATAAGTATAATGGCCCTATAGATTGCTCCATAAGTATAATGGCCCTATAGAATGCTCCATAAGTATAATGGCCCCATAGATTGCTCCACGCGGTAATGGCCGCATAGATTGCGCCATGCTGTAATGGCCCTATAGATTGCTCCATAATTATAATGGCCCTATAGATTGCTCCATGCTGTAATGGCCGCATAGATTGCTCCATGCTGTAATGGCCGCATAGATTGCTCCATGCTGTAATGGCCGCATAGATTGCTCCATGCTGTAATGGCCCCATAGATTGCTCCATGCTGTAATGGCGCTATAGATTGCTTCATAAGTATAATGGCCCCATAGATTGCTCCATGATGTAATGGCCCTATAGATTGCTCCATGCTGACTAATGGCCCCATAGATTGCCCCATGCTGTATAATGGCCCCTTAGATTGCTCCCTGCTGTATAATGGCCCCATAGATTGTTCCATGCTGTATAATGGCCCCATAGATTGCTCCATGCTGTAATGGCCCTATAGATTGCTCCATGCTCCATAATGGCCCCATAGATTGCTCCATAAGTATAATGGCTCCACAGATTGCTCCATGCTGTATAATGGCCCCATAGATTGCTGCATGCTGTAATGGCCCTATAGATTGCTCCATAAGTATAATGGCCCCATAGATTGCTTGCTACTGTATAATGGCCCCATAGATTGCTCCATGCTGTAATGGCCCTATAGATTGCTCCATAAGTATAATGGCCCCATAGATTGCTCCACGCGGTAATGGCCCCATAAATTGCTCCATGCTGTAATGGCCCTATAGATTGCTCCATGCTGTATAATGGCCCCATAGATTGCTCCATGCTGTATAATGGCCCTATACATTGCTCCATGCTGTATAATGGCCCCATAGATTGCTCCATAAGTATAATGGCCCCATAGATTGCTCGCTACTGTATAATGGCCCCATAGATTGCTCCATGCTGTAATGGCCCTATAGATTGCTCCATAAGTATAATGGCCCCATAGATTGCTACACGCGGTAATGGCCCCATAAATTGCTCCATGCTGTAATGGCCCTATAGATTGCTCCATGCTGTATAATGGCCCCATAGATTGCTCCATGCTGTATAATGGCCCCACAGATTGCTCCATGCTGTATAATGGCCCCATAGATTGCTCCATAAGTATAATGGCCCCATAGATTGCTCCATGCTGTAATGGCCCTATAGATTGCGCCATGCTGCATAATGGCCAAATAGATTGGCTCCATACTGCATAATGGCTCCATAGATTGCTCCATACTGTATAATGGCCCCATAGATTTCTCCATGCTGTAATGGCCCTATAGATTGCTCCATAAGTGTAATGGCCCTATAGATTGCCCCATGCTGTATAATGGCCCCATAGATTGCCCCATGCTGTATAATGGCCCCATAGATTGCCCCATGCTGTATAATGGCCCCATAGATTGCCCCATGCTGTATAATGGCCCCATAGATTCCTCCATGCTGTATAATGGCCCCATAGATTGCTCCATAAGTATAATGGCCCTATAGATTGCTCCATTAGTATAATGGCCGCATAGATTGCTCCATGCTGTAATGGCCGCATAGATTGCTCCATGCTGTAATGGCCTCATAGATTGCTCCATGCTGTAATGGCCCCATAGATTGCTCCATGCTGTAATGGCCCTATAGATTGCTCCATAAGTATAATGGCCCCATAGATTGCTCCATGATGTAATGGCCCTATAGATTGCTCCATGCTGTATAATGGCCCCATAGATTGCTCCATGCTGTATAATGGCCCCATAGATTGGCCCATGCTGTATAATGGCCCCATAGATTGACCCCTGCTGTATAATGGCCCCATAGATTGTTCCATGCTGTATAATGGCCCCATAGATTGCTCCATAAGTATAATGGCCCCATAGATTGCTCCATAAGTATAATGGCCCTATAGATTGCTCCATAAGTATAATGGCCCCATAGATTGATCCATGCTGTAATGGCTCCATAGATTGCTCCATAAGTATAATGGCTCCATAGATTGCTCCATGCTGTAAAATGGCCCCATAGATTGCTCTATGCTGTAATGGCCCTATAGATTGCTCCATAAGTATAATGGCCCCATACATTGCTCCATGCTGTAATGGCCCTATACATTGCTCCATGCTGTAATGGCCCTATAGATTGCTCCATGCTGTAAAATGGCCCCATAGATTGCTCCATGCTGTATTGGCCCCATAGATTGCTCCATAAGTATAATGGCCCTATAGATTGCTCCATAATGGCCCCATAGATTGCTCCATACTGCATAATGGCTCCATAGATTGCTCCATACTGTATAATGTCCCTATAGATTGCTCCATAAGTATAATGGCCCTATAGATTGCTCCATAAGTATAATGGTCCCATAGATTGCCCCATGCTGTATAATGGCCCCATAGATTGGCTCCATGCTGTAATGGTCCTATAGATTGCTCCATAAGTATAATGGCCCCATAGATTGCTCCATGCTGTATAATGGCCCCATAGATTGATCCATGCTGTATAATGGCCCCATAGATTGCTCCATGCTGTATAATGGCCCCATAGATTGCTCCATGCTGTATAATGGCCTCATAGATTGCTCCATACTGTATAATGGCCCCATAGATTGCTGCATGCTGTAATGGCCCTATAGATTGCTCCCTACTGTATAATGGCCCCATAGATTGCTCCCTACTGTATAATGGCCCCATAGATTGCTCCATACTGTATTATGGCCCCATAGATTGCTCCATGTTGTAATGGCTCCATAGATTGCTCCATAAGTATAATGGCCCCATAGATTGCTCCATGTTGTAATGGCTCCATAG
Organism: Phyllobates terribilis; assembly: GCF_046119375.1. Taxonomy (NCBI): domain Eukaryota; kingdom Metazoa; phylum Chordata; class Amphibia; order Anura; family Dendrobatidae; genus Phyllobates; species Phyllobates terribilis. The sequence continues at coordinate 446,898 of NW_027363222.1, read as the reverse complement.
ATTGCTCCATAAGGATAATGGCCCCATAGATTGCTCCATGCTGTATAATGGACCCATAGATTGCTCGATGCTGTATAATGGCCCCATAGATTGGTCCATGCTGTAATGGCCCTATAGATTGCTCCATAAGTATAAAGGTCCCATAGATTGCTCCATGCTGTATAATGGCCCCATAGATTGCTCCATGCGGTAATGGCCCCATAGATTGCTCCATAAGTATAATGGCCCTACAGATTGCTCCATAAGTATAATGGCCCTATAGAATGCTCCATAAGTATAATGGCCCCATAGATTGCTCCACGCGGTAATGGCCGCATAGATTGCGCCATGCTGTAATGGCCCTATAGATTGCTCCATAATTATAATGGCCCTATAGATTGCTCCATGCTGTAATGGCCGCATAGATTGCTCCATGCTGTAATGGCCGCATAGATTGCTCCATGCTGTAATGGCCGCATAGATTGCTCCATGCTGTAATGGCCCCATAGATTGCTCCATGCTGTAATGGCGCTATAGATTGCTTCATAAGTATAATGGCCCCATAGATTGCTCCATGATGTAATGGCCCTATAGATTGCTCCATGCTGAATAATGGCCCCATAGATTGCCCCATGCTGTATAATGGCCCCTTAGATTGCTCCCTGCTGTATAATGGCCCCATAGATTGTTCCATGCTGTATAATGGCCCCATAGATTGCTCCATGCTGTAATGGCCCTATAGATTGCTCCATGCTCCATAATGGCCCCATAGATTGCTCCATAAGTATAATGGCTCCACAGATTGCTCCATGCTGTATAATGGCCCCATAGATTGCTGCATGCTGTAATGGCCCTATAGATTGCTCCATAAGTATAATGGCCCCATAGATTGCTCGCTACTGTATAATGGCCCCATAGATTGCTCCATGCTGTAATGGCCCTATAGATTGCTCCATAAGTATAATGGCCCCATAGATTGCTCCACGCGGTAATGGCCCCATAAATTGCTCCATGCTGTAATGGCCCTATAGATTGCTCCATGCTGTATAATGGCCCCATAGATTGCTCCATGCTGTATAATGGCCCTATACATTGCTCCATGCTGTATAATGGCCCCATAGATTGCTCCATAAGTATAATGGCCCCATAGATTGCTCGCTACTGTATAATGGCCCCATAGATTGCTCCATGCTGTAATGGCCCTATAGATTGCTCCATAAGTATAATGGCCCCATAGATTGCTACACGCGGTAATGGCCCCATAAATTGCTCCATGCTGTAATGGCCCTATAGATTGCTCCATGCTGTATAATGGCCCCATAGATTGCTCCATGCTGTATAATGGCCCCACAGATTGCTCCATGCTGTATAATGGCCCCATAGATTGCTCCATAAGTATAATGGCCCCATAGATTGCTCCATGCTGTAATGGCCCTATAGATTGCGCCATGCTGCATAATGGCCAAATAGATTGCTCCATACTGCATAATGGCTCCATAGATTGCTCCATACTGTATAATGGCCCCATAGATTTCTCCATGCTGTAATGGCCCTATAGATTGCTCCATAAGTGTAATGGCCCTATAGATTGCCCCATGCTGTATAATGGCCCCATAGATTGCCCCATGCTGTATAATGGCCCCATAGATTGCCCCATGCTGTATAATGGCCCCATAGATTGCCCCATGCTGTATAATGGCCCCATAGATTCCTCCATGCTGTATAATGGCCCCATAGATTGCTCCATAAGTATAATGGCCCTATAGATTGCTCCATTAGTATAATGGCCGCATAGATTGCTCCATGCTGTAATGGCCGCATAGATTGCTCCATGCTGTAATGGCCTCATAGATTGCTCCATGCTGTAATGGCCCCATAGATTGCTCCATGCTGTAATGGCCCTATAGATTGCTCCATAAGTATAATGGCCCCATAGATTGCTCCATGATGTAATGGCCCTATAGATTGCTCCATGCTGTATAATGGCCCCATAGATTGCTCCATGCTGTATAATGGCCCCATAGATTGGCCCATGCTGTATAATGGCCCCATAGATTGACCCCTGCTGTATAATGGCCCCATAGATTGTTCCATGCTGTATAATGGCCCCATAGATTGCTCCATAAGTATAATGGCCCCATAGATTGCTCCATAAGTATAATGGCCCTATAGATTGCTCCATAAGTATAATGGCCCCATAGATTGATCCATGCTGTAATGGCTCCATAGATTGCTCCATAAGTATAATGGCTCCATAGATTGCTCCATGCTGTAAAATGGCCCCATAGATTGCTCTATGCTGTAATGGCCCTATAGATTGCTCCATAAGTATAATGGCCCCATACATTGCTCCATGCTGTAATGGCCCTATACATTGCTCCATGCTGTAATGGCCCTATAGATTGCTCCATGCTGTAAAATGGCCCCATAGATTGCTCCATGCTGTATTGGCCCCATAGATTGCTCCATAAGTATAATGGCCCTATAGATTGCTCCATAATGGCCCCATAGATTGCTCCATACTGCATAATGGCTCCATAGATTGCTCCATACTGTATAATGTCCCTATAGATTGCTCCATAAGTATAATGGCCCTATAGATTGCTCCATAAGTATAATGGTCCCATAGATTGCCCCATGCTGTATAATGGCCCCATAGATTGGCTCCATGCTGTAATGGTCCTATAGATTGCTCCATAAGTATAATGGCCCCATAGATTGCTCCATGCTGTATAATGGCCCCATAGATTGATCCATGCTGTATAATGGCCCCATAGATTGCTCCATGCTGTATAATGGCCCCATAGATTGCTCCATGCTGTATAATGGCCTCATAGATTGCTCCATACTGTATAATGGCCCCATAGATTGCTGCATGCTGTAATGGCCCTATAGATTGCTCCCTACTGTATAATGGCCCCATAGATTGCTCCCTACTGTATAATGGCCCCATAGATTGCTCCATACTGTATTATGGCCCCATAGATTGCTCCATGTTGTAATGGCTCCATAGATTGCTCCATAAGTATAATGGCCCCATAGATTGCTCCATGTTGTAATGGCTCCATAGATTGCTCCATAAGGATAATGGCCCCATAGATTGCTCCATGCTGTATAATGGACCCATAGATTGCTCGATGCTGTATAATGGCCCCATAGATTGGTCCATGCTGTAATGGCCCTATAGATTGCTCCATAAGTATAAAGGTCCCATAGATTGCTCCATGCTGTATAATGGCCCCATAGATTGCTCCATGCGGTAATGGCCCCATAGATTGCTCCATAAGTATAATGGCCCTACAGATTGCTCCATAAGTATAATGGCCCTATAGATTGCTCCATAAGTATAATGGCCCCATAGATTGCTCCATGGTGTAATGGCCCCATAGATTGCTCCATGCTGTATAATGGCCCCATTGATTGCCCCATGCTGTATAATGGTCCCATAGATTGCTCCCTACTGTATAATGGCCCCATAGATTGCTCCATAAGTATAATGGCCCCATAGAGTGCTCCATGCGGTAATGGCCCCATAGATTGCTCCATGCGGTAATGGCCCCATAGATTGCTCCATGCTGTAATGGCCCCATAGATTGCTCCATAAGTATAATGGCCCCATAGATTTCTCCATAAGTATAATGGCCCCATAGATTGCTCCATAAGTATAATGGGCCCATAGATTGCTCCATGCTGTATAATGGCATCATAGATTGCTCCATGCTGTTTAATGGCCCCATAGATTGATCCATGCTGTAATAGCACCATAGATTGCTCCATAAGTATAATGGCCCCATAGATTGCTCCATGCTGTAATGGCCCTATACATTGCTCCATGTCGTAATGGCCCTATAGATTGCTCCATGCTGTATAATGGCCCCATAGATTGCTCCATGCTGTAATGGCCCTATACATTGCTCCATGCTGTAATGGCCCTATAGATTGCTCCATGCTGTATAATGGCCCCATAGATTGCTCCATGCTGTAATGGCCCTATAGATTGCTCCATTAGTCTAATGGCCCCATAGATTGTTCCATGCTGTAATGGCCCTATAAATTGCTCCATGCTGCATAATGGCCCCATAGATTGCTCCATACTGCATAATGGCCCCATAGATTGCTCCATACTGTATAATGGCCCCATAGATTGCTCCATGCTGTAATGGCCCCATAGATTGCTCCATGCTGTATAATGGCCCCATAGATTGCCCCATGCTGTATAATGGCCCCATAGATTGCTCCCTACTGTATAATGGCCCAATAGACTGCTCCATACTGTATAATGGCCTCATATATTGCTCCATGCTGTAATGGCCCTATAGATTGCTCCATAAGTATAATGGCCCCATAGATTGCTCCATAAGTATAATGGCCCTATAGATTGCTCCATAAGTATAATGGCCCCATAGATTGATCCATGCTGTAATGGCTCCATAGATTGCTCCATAAGTATAATGGCCCCATAGATTGCTCCATGCTGTAAAATGGCCCCATAGATTGCTCTATGCTGTAATGGCCCTATAGATTGCTCCATAAGTATAATGGCCCCATACATTGCTCCATGCTGTAATGGCCCTATACATTGCTCCATGCTGTAATGGCCCTATAGATTGCTCCATGCTGTAAAATGGCCCCATAGATTGCTCCATGCTGTATTGGCCCCATAGATTGCTCCATAAGTATAATGGCCCTATAGATTGCTCCATAATGGCCCCATAGATTGCTCCATACTGCATAATGGCTCCATAGATTGCTCCATACTGTATAATGTCCCTATAGATTGCTCCATAAGTATAATGGCCCTATAGATTGCTCCATAAGTATAATGGTCCCATAGATTGCCCCATGCTGTATAATGGCCCCATAGATTGGCTCCATGCTGTAATGGTCCTATAGATTGCTCCATAAGTATAATGGCCCCATAGATTGCTCCATGCTGTATAATGGCCCCATAGATTGATCCATGCTGTATAATGGCCCCATAGATTGCTCCATGCTGTATAATGGCCCCATAGATTGCTCCATGCTGTATAATGGCCTCATAGATTGCTCCATACTGTATAATGGCCCCATAGATTGCTGCATGCTGTAATGGCCCTATAGATTGCTCCCTACTGTATAATGGCCCCATAGATTGCTCCCTACTGTATAATGGCCCCATAGATTGCTCCATACTGTATTATGGCCCCATAGATTGCTCCATGTTGTAATGGCTCCATAGATTGCTCCATAAGTATAATGGCCCCATAGATTGCTCCATGTTGTAATGGCTCCATAGATTGCTCCATAAGGATAATGGCCCCATAGATTGCTCCATGCTGTATAATGGACCCATAGATTGCTCGATGCTGTATAATGGCCCCATAGATTGGTCCATGCTGTAATGGCCCTATAGATTGCTCCAGAAGTATAAAGGTCCCATAGATTGCTCCATGCTGTATAATGGCCCCATAGATTGCTCCATGCGGTAATGGCCCCATAAATTGCTCCATAAGTATAATGGCCCTACAGATTGCTCCATAAGTATAATGGCCCTATAGATTGCTCCATAAGTATAATGGCCCCATAGATTGCTCCATGCTGTAATGGCCCCATAGATTGCTCCATGCTGTATAATGGCCCCATTGATTGCCCCATGCTGTATAATGGTCCCATAGATTGCTCCCTACTGTATAATGGCCCCATAGATTGCTCCATAAGTATAATGGCCCCATAGAGTGCTCCATGCGGTAATGGCCCCATAGATTGCTCCATGCGGTAATGGCCCCATAGATTGCTCCATGCTGTAATGGCCCCATAGATTGCTCCATAAGTATAATGGCCCCATAGATTTCTCCATAAGTATAATGGCCCCATAGATTGCTCCATAAGTATAATGGGCCCATAGATTGCTCCATGCTGTATAATGGCATCATAGATTGCTCCATGCTGTTTAATGGCCCCATAGATTGATCCATGCTGTAATAGCACCATAGATTGCTCCATAAGTATAATGGCCCCATAGATTGCTCCATGCTGTAATGGCCCTATACATTGCTCCATGTCGTAATGGCCCTATAGATTGCTCCATGCTGTATAATGGCCCCATAGATTGCTCCATGCTGTAATGGCCCTATACATTGCTCCATGCTGTAATGGCCCTATAGATTGCTCCATGCTGTATAATGGCCCCATAGATTGCTCCATGCTGTAATGGCCCTATAGATTGCTCCATTAGTCTAATGGCCCCATAGATTGTTCCATGCTGTAATGGCCCTATAAATTGCTCCATGCTGCATAATGGCCCCATAGATTGCTCCATACTGCATAATGGCCCCATAGATTGCTCCATACTGTATAATGGCCCCATAGATTGCTCCATGCTGTAATGGCCCCATAGATTGCTCCATGCTGTATAATGGCCCCATAGATTGCCCCATGCTGTATAATGGCCCCATAGATTGCTCCCTACTGTATAATGGCCCAATAGACTGCTCCATACTGTATAATGGCCTCATATATTGCTCCATGCTGTAATGGCCCTATAGATTGCTCCATAAGTATAATGGCCCCATAGATTGCTCCATCCTGTAATGGCCCCATAGATTGCCCCATGCTGTATAATGGCCCCATATATTGCTCCCTACTGTATAATGGCCCCATAGACTGCTCCATACTGTATAATGGCCCCATATATTGCTGCATGCTGTAATGGCCCTATAGATTGCTCCATGCTGTAATGGCCCCATAGATTGCTCCATGCTGTAATGGCCCCATAGATTGCTCCATGCTGTATAATGGCCCCATAGATTGCTCCATGCTGTATAATGGCCCCCATAGATTGCTCCATGCTGTAATGGCCCTATAGATTGCTCCATGCTGTATTATGGCCCCATAGATTGCTCCATGCTGTAATGGCCCTATAGATTTCTCCATAAGTAGAATGGCCCCATAGATTGCTCCATGATGTAATGGCCCTATAGATTGCTCCATAAGTATAATGGCCCCATAGATTGCTCCATGCTGTATAATGGCCCCATAGATTGCCCAATGCTGTATAATGGACCCATAGATTGCTCCATAAGTAGAATGGCCCCATAGATTGCTCCATGCTGTAATGGCCCCATAGATTGCTCCATGCTGTAATGGCCCCATAGATTGCTCCATGCTGTATAATGGCCCCATAGATTGCTCCATGCTGTATAATGGCCCCATAGATTGCTCCATGCTGTATAATGGCCCCATAGATTGCTCCATGCTGTATAATGGCCCCATAGATTGCTCCATAAGTAGAATGGCCCCATAGATTGTTCCATGCTGTAATGGCCCTATAAATTGCTCCATGCTGCATAATGGCCCCATAGATTGCTCCATACTGCATAATGGCTCCATAGATTGCTCCATACTGCATAATGGCTCCATAGATTGCTCCATAAGTATAATGGCCCTATAGATTGCTCCATAAGTATAATGGCCCTATAGATTGCTCCATGCGGTAATGGCCCCATAGATTGCTCCATGCTGTAATGGCCCCATAGATTGCTCCATAAGTATAATGGCCCTACAGATTGCTCCATAAGTATAATGGCCCCATAGATTGCTCCATGATGTAATGGCCCTATAGATTGCTCCATAAGTATAATGTCCCCATAGATTGCTCCATGCTGTAATGGCCCTATAGATTGCTCCACAAGTATAATGGCCCCATAGATTGCTCCATGCTGTAATGGCCCCATAGATTGCTCCATGCTGTATAATGGCCCCATAGATTGCCCCATGCTGTATAATGGCCCCATAGATTGCTCCATACTGTATAATGGCCTCATATATTGCTCCATGCTGTAATGGCCCTATAGATTGCTCCATAAGTATAATGGCCCCATAGATTGCTCCATCCTGTAATGGCCCCATAGATTGCTCCATGCTGTGTAATGGCCCCATAGATTGCTCCATGCTGTATAATGGCCCCATAGATTGCTCCATGCTGTATAATGGCCCCATAGATTGCTCCATGCTGTATAATGGCCCCATAGATTGCTCCATGCTGTATAATGGCCCCATAGATTGCTCCATGCTGTATAATGGCCCCATAGATTGCTCCATGCTGTATAATGGCCCCATAGATTGCTCCATGCTGTATAATGGCCCCATAGATTGCTCCATGCTGTATAATGGCCCCATAGATTGCTCCATGCTGTATAATGGCCCCATAGATTGCTCCATGCTGTATAATGGCCCCATAGTTTGCATTATACTTATGGATTGCTAGATAAGACAGAGGGCGCACGGTAGTGACGACAGACTCCGAAGACGCTGAAGACACAGGAGTTGCTGGGAACGGGAGAGGTAAGTATTTGAGGAGGGGGCCCCGATGCCAGCGCGCAGGGTAGGACTGGCCTGGTGTGATAGCTGGAAAAATTCCCGGTGGGCCCCGATGAGAGAGTGAGAGAATTGGTAGCGGGGGCTCTTAAAAAGTGCGGGCCCTTTAAAAGCGCAGCCGAAGGAAATGTAGCGTCGCGTGCGGCGCTCATACTATTCAGTGGTGACAGCGGGTGACGCGCATAGTCACATGACTGAGGACGTGTTCTTGGTGGGCGGTGACACGCACCGCGCTCTGCTTTGCAGCTGGTGGCTGGCAGTGGTGTGTTGTCAGGTGACACGCTGACGTCGCGCTCTCCTCTCCCTGCTCCCCTGCCGGCTTTTGATACGCCGACGCCGCGCTCTGCTCTCCAGTCCCGGCTCCTGCTCCCTTGGAATTGGCCTTGTAACACCGGCTCCCGTCCGGGTATGGAACACCGCACCAGCACCGCGCACCGCCCTCTTCTCTCCTGCTCTCTTGCCTTTTAAGCCGGCTCCTGGGCTGAGTATGCGGTGACCAGCACTCTGCTCTCTCACCATAACCCTGGAAACAAGGCTGCAGGTCTGGCTACAGCTCTCCCTGCTTCAACTTCAAGTCAAGTGCAATATCCACGTTTTTCTGGGTGAGTGTTCCCAGCATTGGTCATCATCCATATATGGAGGGGTCGCAGGCTGGTCACATGGGGACATGGATGGGGACATGGGGCTGAAGGGGGGGCTGGTTGGACCCATGGGGACATGGATGGGGACATGGGTCTGAAGGGGGGGCTGGATGGACCCATGAGGACATGGATGGGGACATGGGGCCGAAGGGGGGGCTGGCTGGACCCATGGGGACATGGGGCTGAAGGGGAGGGGGCTGGCTGGGCCCATGGGAACATGGATGGGGACATGGGGCTGAAGGGGGGGCTGGCTAGACCCATGGGGAGACATATGGATGGAGGCACGGGGCTGAAGGGGGGGCTGGCTGGGCCCATGGAGACATGGATGGGGACATGGGGCTGAAGGGGAGGGGGCTGGCTGGGCCCATGGGAACATGGATGGGGACATGGGGCTGAAGGGGGGGCTGGCTGGACGCATGGGGGACATATGGATGGAGGCATGGGGCTGAAAGGGGGGGGTGGTTGGACGCATGGGGAGACATATGGATGGAGGCACGGGGCTGAAGGGGGGGGGCTGGATGGACGCATAAGGGGACACATGGTGGTGAAGGGGGCCAAGTTGGGGACCTGGATGGACACATGGAGGTGAAGGGGGGCAAGCTGGACACATTGGGACCTGGATGGACACATATAGGTGAAGGGCAGCAAGCTGGACACATGGGGACCTGGATGGACACATGGAGGTGAAGGGCGGCAAGCTGGACACATGGGGTCCTGGATAGATATATGGGGTGGGGTGGGATGCATATATGAGTGGGACAGGATGGATATATGAAGGGGGGCAGGCTGGACACATGGAGACCAGAATGGATATATGGGGGGGGGGGGGTCAGGATGGATAGATGGGGGGCCACGCTGGACAAGGGACTTTATTACTGATTAGGGGCCAGATTGAGGAACTTTATTAGTTTATGATGGCGAGTGGGGAACATTATTACTTTAGAGTCCAATTAGGGACATTATTACTTCTGTAATATAATTTTATTTTTAGGAAACTGTTTTCCGTAAGAGGGGACAAAAGGGGGGTCCTGTTACTGTGCAGGGCGCCACTATGTTGCTTTATTTCTTCAACTGGTGTAGTGTAGAAGCCTGGGGAAAAGTGGGAATGTGCTCTAAAAGAGATCAGTTATTGATAACTGTGTGTTATTTTCTGCAGAGATGATTCCTGGCTGGAAGAAGTGATGGTGGACTGTGCCAGATGAGGAGAAGCGAAGATGAAGAACTTCACCTAGAGACATCACTGGTGAGTCAGTGTATTACTGTACACTTACACTATATAGTATATACAGAGCTCCTGTGTATGTCACTGGTGACCAGTGTATTACCTATACACTATATACAGAGCTCCTGTGTATAATGTCACTCGTGATAACTGTATTACCTGTACACTACATACAGAGCTCCTGTGTATAATGTCACCGGTGATCACTGTATTACATGTACACTGACACTATATACAGAGCTCATATGTATAGTGACAGTGTTGTTAGTATTGTGGTTTGTATTCCTGATCAGTATTGTATTATTTGGTCACTATGTGGTCTGGTCATGGTGTGGTGATATTTGTCCCTTTTGTATGTGATATTATTGGTGTTGTTATAGTGGATTATGTTGTGTATGGCGGTCATTTGTTCTCGCTGAGATTAACTAGGAAAAGATTTTTTTCCATGAGGCCACGGCTTCACTATCAGTATTTGGTCAGTATTTTTTCTCAGTAGTGAGAGCCAAAAGCAGGAGTGGGTGATAAATACAGAATTGGTGACTTGTTTCTATTCTACCTTTTCTCTGATTGTTCCTCACCTGGTTTTGGCTCCCACTCCTGAGAAAAAATCCTGACTGAATACTGATAGTGGGGCTGTGGCCTTAGAGATGAAATACTTGGAGCAGAGCGTCAGAGATGCACTCACAGGGGTTCTCCGGGGAGAACAAGTAATCCCCTCTCCACAGGATAAGTGATAACTTATTGATTGGTGGGGGTCTGACTACTGGGACCTGCAGCGATCGGCAGACTGTGGAGCTTTTCTCCCCATTACACTGGAGCTCATGTGCGACTCGACCACTGATCCATTCATTCCCTCAGGGGCTGTGAGCGCTGCTCTTTTTTGGAAGCCCCCAAGAGAAAGAATGAGGCTGTGGTCAGACGTCCCACCTGTCGCTGCATTTTAAAATGGGGATAAGTGTCCTGTCAGGGATAAAACTTCCCCATTCTTCCAATCAATAAGTGATCACCTATCCTGTGTAGCCCATGAATCTGTGATGACTTGTTTTAACCAAAGAAGCTCTTTCATGTAAACTACAGAAATTGTCCATCCCTGTTGTAGTCTGTGCAGAGTAGATGTGAGGAGCCGCCGGTCACTGCTCCACTATAACAGGGAGAGCAGAGAAGAGCGATCTGCATATTGCTGGAGGTGGCCCCTAGAGTCAATGTCCCCTGTGGGCCCCAGACACCTCAGTCCGACCCTGCTGACATCTGATTAAGGCCTAAGGCCCCGTTCACATGTCAGGTTTTAATCAGTGTTTTTTTTCTAATTTTCATCTGATTTTGGTCAGTGTGTCAGTTTTTCTCCTCAGTGGGGCATATATTTTTATATGTAAAGTAAAAAGCTAAAGGTTTCCTCGCCTCGCTTGCCCGGCCTATAGACACTGGAAAACAAGCAGTACAGGCAACATGGTTGGTTCTGGGCATTTTTTCTGACAGACTCGTTGACTTCAATAGATGATCTTTATCTACAAATCGGATGAAAATCGGACCGGTCTCAGTTCTGATTTGCAGATCAATCGTCCACAATAAATAGAGCTGTAAACCTGTCCACGGTCTATAACGGAGCATATTCTACCTGCTAGAAGAATAACCAGACGTGAAAAGAGCCATGTGCTATTATTACAGGGAAGGGGCCACGATTTTATGTTTTGTATTAATAATTATGTAATCAATTATTTTTAATACAAAATTAAATGTACCACTTTATTAGTTTTTTATTTATTTTTACATTGGCCACTAGGGGCTGCAATTTTTATTTGGGGGGTGTGTAAGAAGCGCTCTTACACACCTCATTTACGGCAGCCCTGGCCATAAGAGACAGTAGTCTGTCACCGACCCTTTCTCTAACATTAGAGGCCGCTCCTCCTGCCTCTAGCTGTGACCTGGGCACGTCCCCTTGGCTGTTCAGGTCGCAGCCGTGGGAGGAGATTGCAGCCATCTTTGTGGAGCCTGCAGTGTAAGCTGTACATTCCCCCTGTCGTCGCACGCACTGCTCAGTCAGAGCATGCCATGACAGGAACTGCCGGGGAGGAAATGCCTAGGAGTGGACGTCCCGAGTGAGTATCTGCAGCGGCGCCGTGCGGTGATCTCAGCCTCTCAGCTGTTATCACCGCCGACATCTTCAGGCAACACAGACACAGCGTTGCGTGGGAACGTGGAAGGTGAGTAGAAGCGTTTGTTTTGTTTTTTTTCCCTTCGCATTGAATATATGGGGGCATATACCCACCAGGATGGATGGAGGGGGGGGGGCATATACCCACCAGGATGGATGGAGGGGGGGGGGCATATACCCACCAGGATGGATGGAGGGGGGGGGCATATACCCACCAGGATGGATGGAGGGGGGGGCATATACCCACCAGGATGGATGGAGGGGGGGCATATACCCACCAGGATGGATGGAGGGGGGCATATACTCACCAGTATGAAGGGGAGGATATATCCACCAGGATGGATGGATGGAGGGGGGCATATACTGACCGGGATGGATGGAGGGGCATTTACACCTAACCAGGATGGATGGATGGATGGATGGATGAAGGGGCATATGCATTTACCCAGAATGGATGGGGGTGTGTGACGCCTAGCTGCGCTTGGTATCACAGATCCTAGCCGGGTGTATTGATGGATTCCTCCACAAGAGGCCCCCATAACCATTCACATATCTCCACCTTCCACCTCAGACCATCAGAGGGAGCCCGTTAGGGATAGATATATAAGGGAAGGTGGAGCCAGGCAGCAGTTAGTCTAGACTGGAGTCGACAGAAAGCAAACCTGTTGAGAGAGTTCCTGCAGTGCAAAAGCCTGAGAGAGGTCAGTCTGCAGTGGAGCACGTTCTAGACTCAGTTGTAGCTCAGAGAGGTGAGCTTTAGGTGTGCCGGCGCCATAAGATCGGTGAAGCGCGGCAAGCTGCCGTTAGTGTGTATAGCCTAGTGAGGGCCCGAGTAGGCCGAAGGCGAGTGGAGAGTTAATACATAGGGGGCAGAGGAGCTTAACTAGCTCAGCCCGAAGAAGCAGTTACCGGACATCGGGTCCGAAGCTTACCGGGATCTCCACGACCCAGTAAGATATAACCAGAATCCCTGGAGAACTAAAAGTCCCAGTATCGCAAAAGTACTGATACGTAATAGAGCCAGGAGACACATAGGCCCCTTAAGTCGGGAGCGTGTAATCCAAGAAAAGCCCCTACCACAAGGTCAGCCAGCGCAGGACAGAGACAAAGTTAGGCCTTGCTCCAGGAAGGTCAGAAACTTACTACGCAGAGGCAAGAAACAGGAGGCCCAAAACCCGCTCATTGGGGAGGATCCTGACGTGCACCCTTCACCCTACAGTGCTCTGGGACGTGCCTGAATTTCCATCAGTAAAAGGTACTGAAGTGACAATCGTGTCTGTCCCTGTTCTTGCTCTGACCCGGCTGGGTCTCTCCGTCCTGCTTTCCCCGTCCATACGCTGCCCTGAGGCCTAGCTCCACCTGTGGGAAGCTATACCATCGAGCTGCCTGATCACCGGCCTCAGTGGACTGCGCAGCGCTGGTGATCCTCACCAGAAACCACAGGTGGCGTCACAAACTCTTTTATAAACTTCACAAATCACCAACCCTTTTAAAGGAGCGACCCCAGGGTACGGGCCCGGGAGCCGACCACCGCGACATCCCTAAAGGCCCGGGTACCGAGTCATACCCATTCCCCTGGGCTAGTCAGGGGCATATAAACCTACCCAGCATGGATGGATGGAGGGGCATTTACACCTACCCAGGATGGATGGATGGAGGGGCATTTACACCTACCCAGGATGGATGGATGAAGGGGCATATACACCTACCCAGGATGGATGGATGGAGGGGCATCTACACTTAACCAGGTTGGATTGAGGGGCATATACACCTACCAGAATAGACTACCCAGGATGGATGGAGGGGCATCTACACCTACCCAGAATGGATGAAGATTGCTCCATAAGTATAATGGCCCCATAGATTGCTCCATGCTGTAATGGCCCTATAGATTGCTCCATAATGGCCCCATAGATTGCTCCATAAGTATAATGGCTCCACAGATTGCTCCATGCTGTATAATGGCCCCATAGATTGCTCCATGCTGTAATGGCCCTATAGATTGCTCCATAAGGATAATTGCCCCATAGATTGCTCCATGCTGTATAATGGCCCCATAGATTGCTCCCTACTGTATAATGGCCCCATAGATTCCTCCCTACTGTATAATGGCCCCATAGGTTGCTCCATAAGTATAATGGCCCTATAGATTGCTCCATAAGTATAATGGCCCTATAGATTGCTCCATAAGTATAATGGCCCTATAGATTGCTCCATAAGTATAATGGCCCCATAGATTGCTCCACGCGGTAATGGCCCCATAAATTGCTCCATGCTGTAATGCCCCTATAGATTGCTCCATGCTGTATAATGGCCCCATAGATTGCTCCATGCTGTATAATGGCCCCATAGATTGCTCCATGCTGTATAATGGCCCCATAGATTGCTCCATGCTGTATAATGGCCCCATGGATTGCTCCATAAGTATAATGGCCCCATAGATTGCTCCATGCTGTATAATGGCCCCATGGATTGCTCCATAAGTATAATGGCCCCATGGATTGCTCCATAAGTATAATGGCCCCATAGATTGCTCCATAAGTATAATGACCCTATAGATTGCTCCATAAGTATAATGACCCTATAGATTGCTCCATAAGTATAATGGCCCTATAGATTGCTCCATAAGTATAATGGCCCTATAGATTGCTCCATAAGTATAATGGCCCTATAGATTGCTCCATAAGTATAATGGCCCCATAGATTGCTCCATAAGTATAATGGCCCCATAGATTGCTCCATAAGTATAATGGCCCCATAGATTGCTCCATAAGTATAATGGCCCCATAGATTGCTCCATAAGTATAATGGCCCCATAGATTGCTCCATAAGTATAATGGCCCCATAGATTGCTCCATAAGTATAATGGCCCCATAGATTGCTCCATAAGTATAATGGCCCCATAGATTGCTCCTTAAGTATAATGGCCCCATAGATTGCTCTATGCTGTAATGGCCCTATAGATTGCTCCATAAGTATAATGGCCCCATAGATTGCTCCATAAGTATAATGGCCCTATAGATTGCTCCATGCTCCATAATGGCCCCATAGATTGCTCCATACTGCATAATGGCTCCATAGATTGCTCCATACTGTATAATGTCCCTATAGATTGCTCCATAAGTATAATGGCCCTATAGATTGCTCCATAAGTATAATGGCCCCATAGATTGCTCCATGCTGTATAATGGCCCCATAGATTGGCTCCATGCTGTAATGTTCCTATAGATTGCTCCATAAGTATAATGGCCCCATAGATTGCTCCATGCTGTATAATGGCCCCATAGATTGCTCCATGCTGTATAATGGCCCCATAGATTGCTCCATGCTGTATAATGGCCCCATAGATTGCTCCATAGTGTATAATGGCCCCATAGATTGCTGCATGCTGTAATGGCCCTATAGATTGCTCCATAAGGATAATGGCCCCATAGATTGCTAGATGCTGTATAATGGCCCCATAGATTGCTCCATGCTGTAATGGCCCTATAGATTGCTCCATAAGTATAAAGGTCCCATAGATTGCTCCATGCTGTATAATGGCCCCATTGATTGCCCCATGCTGTATAATGGTCCCATAGATTGCTCCCTACTGTATAATGGCCCCATAGATTGCTCCATAAGTATAATGGCCCTATAGATTGCTCCATGCGGTAATGGCCCCATAGATTGCTCCATGCTGTAATGGCCCCATAGATTGCTCCATGCTGTAATGGCCCCATAGATTGCTCCATAAGTATAATGGCCCCATAGATTGCTCCATGGTGTAATGGCCCCATAGATTGCTCCATAAGTATAATGGCCCCATAGATTGCTCCATAAGTATAATGGGCCCATAGATTGCTCCATGCTGTATAATGGCCCCATAGATTGCTCCATAGTGTATAATGGCCCCATAGATTGTTCCATGCTGTAATGGCCCTATAAATTGCTCCATGCTGCATAATGGCCCCATAGATTGCTCCATACTGCATAATGGCTCCATAGATTGCTCCATACTGTATAATGGCCCCATAGATTGCTCCATAAGTATAATGGCCCTATAGATTGCTCCATAAGTATAATGGCCCTATAGATTGCTCCATAAGTATAATGGCCTCATAGATTGCTCCATGCGGTAATGGCCCCATAGATTGCTCCATAAGTATAATGGCCCTACAGATTGCTCCATAAGTATAGTGGCCCTACAGATTGCTCCATGATGTAATGGCCCCATAGATTGCTCCATAAGTATAATGGCCCCATAGATTGCTCCATGATGTAATGGCCCCATAGATTGCTCCATAAGTATAATGGCCCCATAGATTGCACCATGCTATAATGGCCCCATAGATTGCTCCATGCTGTATAATGTCCCCATAGATTGCTCCATGCTGTATAATGGCCCCATAGATTGCACCATGCTGTAATGGCCCTATAGATTGCTCCACAAGTATAATGGCCCCATAGATTGCTCCATGCTGTAATGGCCCCATAGATTGCTCCCTACTGTATAATGGCCCCATAGACTGCTCCATACTGTATAATGGCCTCATATATTGCTCCATGCTGTAATGGCCCTATAGATTGCTCCATAAGTATAATGGCCCCATAGATTGCTCCATCCTGTAATGGCCCCATAGATTGCTCCATGCTGTATAATGGCCCCATAGATTGCCCCATGCTGTATAATGGACCCATAGATTGCTCCCTACTGTATAATGGCCCCATAGACTGCTCCATACTGTATAATGGCCCCATATATTGCTGCATGCTGTAATCGCCCTATAGATTGCTCCATGCTGTAATGGCCCTATAGATTGCTTCATACTGCAAAATGGCCCCATAGATTGCTCCATGCTGTATAATGGCCTCATAGATTGCTCCATGCTGTAATGGCCCCATAGATTGCTCCATGCTGTAATGGCCCCAAAGATTGCTCCATACTGTATAATGGCCCCATAGATTGCTCCATACCGTATAATGGCCCCTTAGATTGCTCCATAAGTATAATGACCCTATAGATTGCTCCATAAGTATAATGGCCCTATAGATTGCTTCATAAGTATAATGGCCCCATAGATTGCTCCCTACTGTATAATGGCCCTATAGATTGCTCCATGCTGTATAATGGCCCCATAGATTGCTCCATGCTGTATAATGGCCCCATAGATTGCTCCATGCTGTATAATGGCCCCATAGATTGCTCCATGCTGTATAATGGCCCCATAGATTGCTCCATAAGTAGAATGGCCCCATAGATTGCTCCATAAGTAGAATGGCCCCATAGATTGCTCCATAAGTAGAATGGCCCCATAGATTGCTCCATAAGTAGAATGGCCCCATAGATTGCTCCATAAGTAGAATGGACCCATAGATTGCTCCATGCTGTAATGGCCCCATAGATTGCTCCATGCTTTAATGGCCCTATGGATTGCTCCATGCTGTATAATGGCCCCATAAATTGCTCCATGCTGTATAATGGCCCCATAGATTGCTCCATGCTGTAATGGCCCCATAGATTGCTCCATAAGTAGAATGGACCCATAGATTGCTCCCTGCTGTAATGGCCCCATAGATTGCTCCCTGCTGTAATGACCCCATAGATTGCTCCCTGCTGTAATGGCCCCATAGATTGCTCCATGCTGTAATGGCCCCATAGATTGCTCCATGCTGTAATGGCCCCATAGATTGCTCCATGCTGTAATGGCCCCATAGATTGCTCCATGCTGTAATGGCCCCATAGATTGCTCCATGCTGTAATGGCCCCATAGATTGCTCCATGCTGTAATGGCCCCATAGATTGCTCCATGCTGTAATGGCTCTATGGATTGCTCCATAAGTATAATGGCCCCATAGATTGCTCCATGCTGTATAATGGCCCCATAGATTGCTCCATGCTGTAATGGCCCCATAGATTGCTCCATAAGTAGAATGGCCCCATAGATTGCTCCATGCTGTATAATGGCCCCATAGATTGCTCCATAAGTAGAATGGCCCCATAGATTGCTCCATGCTGTATAATGGCCCCATAGATTGCTCCATGCTGTAATGGCCCTATAGATTGCACCATGCTGTAATGGCCCCATAGTTTGCATTATACTTATGGATTGCTAGATAAGACAGAGGGCACACGGTAGTGACGACAGACTCCAAAGACGCTGAAGACACAGGAGTTGCTGGGAACGGGAGAGGTAAGTATTTGAGGAGGGGGCCCCGATGCCAGCGCGCAGGGTAGGACTGGCCTGGTGTGATAGCTGGAAAAATTCCCGGTGGGCCCCGATGAGAGAGTGAGAGAATTGGTAGCGGGGGCTCTTAAAAAGTGCGGGCCCTTTAAAAGCGCAGCCGAAGGAAATGTAGCGTCGCGTGCGGCGCTCATACTATTCAGTGGTGACAGCGGGTGACGCGCATAGTCACATGACTGAGGACGTGTTCTTGGTGGGCGGTGACACGCACCGCGCTCTGCTTTGCCGCTGGTGGCTGGCAGTGGTGTGTTGTCAGGTGACACGCTGACGTCGCGCTCTCCTCTCCCTGCTCCCCTGCCGGCTTTTGATACGCCGACGCCGCGCTCTGCTCTCCAGTCCCGGCTCCTGCTCCCTTGGAATTGGCCTTGTAACACCGGCTCCCGTCCGGGTATGGAACACCGCACCAGCACCGCGCACCGCCCTCTTCTCTCCTGCTCTCTTGCCTTTTAAGCCGGCTCCTGGGCTGAGTATGCGGTGACCTGCACTCTGCTCTCTCACCATAACCCTGGAAACAAGGCTGCAGGTCTGGCTACTGCTCTCCCTGCTTCAACTTCAAGTCAAGTGTAATATCCACGTTTTTCTGGGTGAGTGTTCCCAGCATTGGTCATCATCCATATATGGAGGGGTCGCAGGCTGGTCACATGGGGACATGGATGGGGACATGGGGCTGAAGGGGGGGCTGGTTGGACCCATGGGGAAATGGGTCTGAAGGGGGGGCTGGATGGACCCATGAGGACATGGATGGGGACATGGGGCTGAAGGGGGGGCTGGCTGGATCCATGGGGACATGGGGCTGAAGGGGAGGGGGCTGGCTGGGCCCATGGGAACATGGATGGGGACATGGGGCTGAAGGGGGGGCTGGCTAGACCCATGGGGACATGGGGCTGAAGGGGGGGGGGGCTGGCTGGACCCCTGGGGAAATGGGGCTGGCTGGACCCATGGGGACATGGATGGGGACATGGGGCTGAAGGGGGGGCTGGCTGGACCCATGGGGACATGGATGGGGACATGGGGCTGAAGGGGGGGCTGGCTGGACCCATGGGGACATGGATGGGGACATGGGGCTGAAGGGGGGGCTGGCTGGACCCATGGGGACATGGATGGGGACATGGGGCTGAAGGGGGGGCTGGATGGACCCATGGGGACATGGATGGGGACATGGGGCTGAAGGGGGGGCTGGCTGGACCCATGGGGGACATATGGATGGAGGCACGGGGCTGAAGGGGGGGCTGGCTGGACCCATGGAGACATGGATGGGGACATGGGGCTGAAGGGGGGGCTGGCTGGACCCATGGGGAGACATATGGATGGAGGCACGGGGCTGAAGGGGGGGGCTGGATGGACGCATAAGGGGACACATGGTGGTGAAGGGGGCCAAGTTGGGAACCTGGGTGGACACATGGAGGTGAAGGGGGGCAAGCTGGACAGATTGGGACCTGGATGGACACATGGAGGTGAAGGGCGGCAAGCTGGACACATGGGGTCCTGGATAGATATATGGGGTGGGGTGGGATGCATATATGAGTGGGACAGGATGGATATATGAAGGGGGGCAGGCTGGACACCTGGAGGCCCGGATGGATATATGGGAGGGGCAGGCTGGACACATGGAGACCAGAATGGATATATGGGGGGGGGGGGTCAGGATGGATAGATGGGGGGCCACGCTGGACAAGGGACTTTATTACTGTTTAGGGGCCAGATTGAGGAACTTTATTAGTTTATGATGGCGAGTGGGGAACATTATTACTTTAGAGTCCAATTAGGGACATTATTACTTCTGTAATATAATTTTATTTTTAGGAAACTGTTTTCCGTAAGAGGGGACAAAAGGGGGGTCCTGTTACTGTGCAGGGCGCCACTATGTCGCTTTATTTCTTCAACTGGTGTAGTGTAGAAGCCTGGGGAAAAGTGGGAATGTGCTCTAAAAGAGATCAGTTATTGATAACTGTGTGTTATTTTCTGCAGAGATGATTCCTGGCTGGAAGAAGTGATGGTGGACTGTGCCAGATGAGGAAAAGCGAGGATGAAGAACTTCACCTAGAGACATCACTGGTGAGTCAGTGTATTACTGTACACTTACACTATATAGTATATACAGAGCTCCTGTGTATGTCACTGGTGACCAGTGTATTACCTATACACTACATACAGAGCTCCTGTGTATAATGTCACCTGTGATCACTGTATTACATGTACACTGACACTATATACAGAGATCCTGTTTATAATGTCACTGGTGATCACTGTATTACCTGTACACTGACACTATATACAGAGCTCATATGTATAGTGACAGTGTTGTTAGTATTGTGGTTTGTATTCCTGATCAGTATTGTATTATTTGGTCACTATATGGTGGTAATATGTGGTCTGGTCATGGTGTGGTGATATTTGTCCCTTTTGTATGTGATATTATTGGTGTTGTTCTAGTGGATTATGTTGTGTATGGCGGTCATTTGTTCTCGCTGAGATTAACTAGGAAAAGATTTTTTTCCATGAGGCCACGGCTTCACTATCAGTATTTGGTCAGTATTTTTTCTCAGTAGTGAGAGCCAAAAGCAGGAGTGGGTGATAAATACAGAATTGGTGACTTGTTTCTATTCTACCTTTTCTCTGATTGTTCCTCACCTGGTTTTGGCTCCCACTCCTGAGAAAAAATCCTGACTGAATACTGATAGTGGGGCTGTGGCCTTAGAGATGAAATACTTGGAGCAGAGCGTCAGAGATGCACTCACAGGGGTTCTCCGGGGAGAACAAGTAATCCCCTCTCCACAGGATAAGTGATAACTTATTGATTGGTGGGGGTCTGACTACTGGGACCTGCAGCGACCGGCAGACTGGGGAGCTTTTCTCCCCATTACACTGGAGCTCATGTGCGACTCGACCACTGATCCATTCATTCCCTCAGAGGCTGTGAGCGCTGCTCTTTTTTGGAAGCCCCCAAGAGAAAGAATGAGGCTGTGGTCAGACGTCCCACCTGTCGCTGCATTTTAAAATGGGGATAAGTGTCCTGTCAGGGATAAAACTTCCCCATTCTTCCAATCAATAAGTGATCACCTATCCTGTGTAGCCCATGAATCTGTGAAGACTTGTTTTAACCAAAGAAGCTCTTTCATGCAAACTACAGAAATTGTCCATCCCTGTTGTAGTCTGTGCAGAGTAGATGTGAGGAGCCGCCGGTCACTGCTCCACTATAACCGGGAGAGCAGAGAAGAGCGATCTGCATATTGCTGGAGGTGGCCCCTAGAGTCAGTGTCCCCTGTGGGCCCCAGACACCTCAGTCCGACCCTGCTGACATCTGATTAAGGCCTAAGGCCCCGTTCACATGTCAGGTTTTAATCAGTGTTTTTTTTCTAATTTTCATCTGATTTTGGTCAGTCTGTCAGTTTTTCTCCTCAGTGGGGCATATTTTTTTATATGTAAAGTAAAAAGCTAAAGGTTTCCTCGCCTCGCTTGCCCGGCCTATAGACACTGGAAAACAAGCAGTACAGGCAACATGGTTGGTTCTGGGCATTTTTTCTGACAGACTCGTTGACTTCAATAGATGATCTTTATCTACAAATCGGATGAAAATCGGACCGGTCTCAGTTCTGATTTGCAGATCAATCGTCCACAATAAATAGAGCTGTAAACCTGTCCACGGTCTATAACGGAGCATATTCTACCTGCTAGAGAAATAACCAGACGTGAAAAGAGCCATGTGCTATTCTTACAGGGAAGGGGCCACGATTTTATGTTTTGTATTAATAATTATGTAATCAATTATTTTTAATACAAAATTAAATGTACCACTTTATTAGTTTTTTATTTATTTTTACATTGGCCACTAGGGGCTGCAATTTTTATTTGGGGGGTGTGTAAGAAGCGCTCTTACACACCTCATTTACGGCAGCCCTGGCCATAAGAGACAGTAGTCTGTCACCGACCCTTTCTCTAACATTAGAGGCCGCTCCTCCTGCCTCTAGCTGTGACCTGGGCACGTCCCCTTGGCTGTTCAGGTCGCAGCCGTGGGAGGAGATTGCAGCCATCTTTGTGGAGCCTGCAGTGTAAGCTGTACATTCCCCCTGTCGTCGCACGCACTGCTCAGTCAGAGCATGCCATGACAGGAACTGCCGGGGAGGAAATGCCTAGGAGTGGACGTCCCGAGTGAGTATCTGCAGCGGCGCCGTGCGGTGATCTCAGCCTCTCAGCTGTTATCACCGCCGACATCTTCAGGCAACACAGACACAGCGTTGCGTGGGAACGTGGAAGGTGAGTAGAAGCGTTTGTTTTGTTTTTTTTCCCTTCGCATTGAATATATGGGGGCATATACCCACCAGGATGGAGGAGGAGGCATATACCCACCAGGATGGATGGAGGGGGGGGGCATATACCCACCAGGATGGATGGAGGGGGGGGGCATATACCCACCAGGATGGATGGAGGGGGGGCATATACCCACCAGGATGGATGGAGGGGGGGCATATACCCACCAGGATGGATGGAGGGGGGCATATACCCACCAGTATGAAGGGGAGGATATATCCACCAGGATGGATGGATGGAGGGGGGCATATACTGACCGGGATGGATGGAGGGGCATTTACACCTAACCAGGATGGATGGATGGATGGATGGATGAAGGGGCATATGCATTTACCCAGAATGGATGGATGGAGGGGCATATACATCTACCCAGGATGGATGGGGGGTGTGTGACGCCTAGCTGCGCTTGTTATCACAGATCTTAGCAGGGTGTATTGATGGATTCCTCCACAAGAGGCCCCCATAACCATTCACATATCTCCACCTTCCACCTCAGACCATCAGAGGGAGCCCGTTAGGGATAGATATATAAGGGAAGGTGGAGCCAGGCAGCAGTTAGTCTAGACTGGAGTCGACAGAAAGCAAACCTGTTGAGAGAGTTCCTGCAGTGCAAAAGCCTGAGAGAGGTCAGTCTGCAGTGGAGCACGTTCTAGACTCAGTTGTAGCTCAGAGAGGTGAGCTTTAGGTGTGCCGGCGCCATAAGATCGGTGAAGCGCGGCAAGCTGCCGTTAGTGTGTATAGCCTAGTGAGGGCCCGAGTAGGCCGAAGGCGAGTGGAGAGTTAATACATAGGGGGCAGAGGAGCTTAACTAGCTCACCCCGAAGAAGCAGTTACCGGACATCGGGTCCGAAGCTTACCGGTGTAACGGGTCTGGGAGGCGGAACCTCAGAGCTACTATACAAGGAGGCGGTCCTTGTAAGGGAGCGGGTGGCGACCAGGGAAGACGGGCTGGAAGTCTCTGAGTGAACGGGACAGTCTCTGAGTGAACGGGACAGTCTCTGATTGAACGGGACAGTCTCTGAGTGAACGGGCTGGAGATCACGGCAAGTGACCGGGGCAGTCTCTAGGTATAGGGTTGGTACGACCTGTGGTGGCTGAAGATAGACGTGAGCTCCCAGGTGAGCAGGCGAGAGTCTCTGGATGAACGGGTGGTCACAGCATGTGACGGCGGAGCCTCCAGGAAGACCAGCGGACAGGCGACAGATGAGCGCTCCCAGGTGAGCGGGCAGAAGTCTCTGGACAGGCGGGTGGTCACAGCACGTGACGGCAGAGCCTCCGGGTAGGCAAACAGACAGGTAGCAGAAGAGCGCTCCCAGGTGAGCGGGCAGGAGTCACAGGACAGGCAGGTGGTCACAGCACGTGACGGCGGAGCCTCCAGGTAGGCTAGCAGGCAGATAGCAGATGTGCGCTCCCAGGTGAGCGGGCAAGCTGGTCCATAGACAGACTGACAGGAGTTGGAAGGCAGACCGTCGGACCTCAGGCAGGCAGGTAGCTGATGTGCGCTCCCAGGTGAGCGGGCAGGCTGGTCCTTAGACAGGCTGACAGGATTAGTAAGGCAGACCGTCGGACCTCAGACAAGCTGGCAGGTATCTGATGTGCGCTCCCAGGTGAGCGGGCAGGCTGGTCCTTAGACAGACTGACAGGATTAGTAAGGCAGACCGTCGGACCTCAGACAAGCTGGCAGGTATCTGATGTGCGCTCCCAGGTGAGCGGGCAGGCTGGTCCTTAGACAGGCTGACAGGATTAGTAAGGCAGACCGTCGGACCTCAGACAAGCTGGCAGGTATCTGATGTGCGCTCCCAGGTGAGCGGGCAGGCTGGTCCTTAGACAGACTGACAGGATTAGTAAGGCAGACCGTCGGACCTCAGACTAGCAGGCAGGTAGCAAGTAATCAGGCAGGAATCTGGCAGGTAACTGGCAGGTAACTGGCAACGGGACCTGAGGGCTGAAGCACAGGTGAGACACAGGTGCAAACAACATTGCTCGGGCACCTCCATTTTGGAGGAGGTGCCATATATACGGTAAAGTCCTCCGGCCATTGGCCGGGGACTCCTTAGGACGGCGCGCGCGGCCCCTTTAAGAGGGAGGGCGCGCGCGCGCGCCCTAAGCACAGTGGCCGGGAAGGAGCGCGCGCTGCCAGCAGAGCGGGAGAGGGACGCCGGGCTCGGAGCAGAGCGGTGAGGGGAACAGCGTCCCTGCCTAGCAGAGGGCAGGGACGCCGGCACTACAGTACCCCCCCCTTTAGGCCCCCCCTTTTTTAGGCCAGATAGAAATTTAGCTAGGATGAGAGGGGCATGGATGTTCTCCCGGGGCTCCCACGTTCTCTCCTCAGGACCAAACCCCTTCCAATCTACCAGAAAAAAGGTCTTTCCTCTTACCCTTTTGGTGGCAAGAATGTTCTCTACCTCAAACTCGTCCTCAGCAGAAACCGGAGCAGGAGGCGTACCTGTAGACTTGGAAAAAGAGTTAAGCACCACGGGTTTGAGGAGAGATACATGGAAGGAGTTGGGGATCCGTAAGTTGGCCGGGAGTTTCAATTTATAGGCCACCGGGTTGATCTGACTGATGACCTCCAGAGGGCCGATGAACCGAGGCCCTAACTTGTAAGAAGGTATCTTGAGTCGAACATATTTAGATGAGAGCCAGACTTTATCTCCTGGACGAAATTGTGGAGGATCCAGGCGTTTTTTGTCAGCGTGTCTTTTCATACGCTCGGATGACAGAAGGAGTGCGGACCGGGTACTCTCCCATATGGAGGAAAATTTGCTAACGAGAGATTCTGCAGCCGGGTTGTCCACAGAGGTGGAGACAGGAAAAGGAATCTGAGGATGCTGACCAAAGACTACAAAAAACGGGGATTTGGAGGAGGATTCGCTCTCGTGATTATTATAAGAGAACTCGGCCCATGGTAGGAGATCCACCCAGTCAGAATGGTGGGCATTAACGAAGTGCCGGAGGTAACTGGTCAGGTTCTGATTGATCCGCTCCACTTGACCATTGGACTGTGGGTGGTAAGCGGAAGAGATGTCCAGGGTGACGTCTAGTAGTTTACAAGTGGCTCTCCAGAAACGTGAGGTGAACTGTACCCCACGATCCGACACGATGTGGAGGGGCAGGCCATGAAGACGGAAGATGTGACGAATAAAGTCTTTAGCCAGCTCGGGTGCAGACGGAAGGCCTGGCAGGGGAATAAAGTGAGCCATCTTGGAAAAGCGGTCAGCGACCACCCAAATGACCGTACAACCGGCAGAGACGGGGAGATCAGTTATAAAGTCCATTGCTATATGCTGCCAGGGGGCAGCAGGTACAGGAAGCGGAAGGAGGCGTCCGGCTGGCAGATGTCTCGGGACTTTGTTGCGAGCGCAGGACACACAGGCAGAAACAAAGTCTATTATGTCCTTGTGCAGGGTAGGCCACCAATAGTGCCGGGCAATAAGCTGGAGGGTCTTTTTCTGACCGGCGTGGCCAGCTAGTTTAGACGAATGGCCCCAGTGTAGGATCTTCTCCCGATCAGGTACTGAAACAAACGTCTTACGGGGAGGGAGACGATTTAGACTCACGGGAGCCACCTGCATTACTCTGGCGGGATCGATGATATGTTTAGGTTCTTCCTCGAGATCGGACACCAGAAAGGATCGGGACAAGGCGTCTGCTTTGACGTTTTTGTCAGCCGGGCGAAAATGAGGAACAAAATCAAAACGAGCAAAAAACAAGGACCACCGGGCTTGGCGCGGGTTAAGTCTCTGGGCATGCTGGAGGTAAGCCAAGTTCTTGTGGTCAGTGTAAATTATTACCGGATGAAGAGCCCCCTCGAGTAGGTAACGCCACTCCTCCAACGCCAGTTTGATGGCCAATAACTCTCGGTCTCCTATGGAATAGTTGCGCTCAGAAGAGGAGAAGAGTTTGGAGAAGAAGCCACAAGTTACCATTCTCCCGGAAGATGATTTTTGAGTAAGTACCGCTCCGGCTCCAGAGGAGGAGGCGTCAACTTCCAGGAAGAACTGCTTGTTGCCGTCCGGGCGATGCAGCACCGGGGTGGAAGAGAAGGCCTGTTTTAGGGAAAGAAAGGCCTCCTCTGCTTCGGGTGGCCACTCTTTGGGATTAGTACCCTTACGGGTGAGTGCGGAAATTGGGGCAGTCCGGGAAGAGAAGTGCGGGATGAAGAGGCGGTAATAGTTGGCGAAGCCCAGGAACCGTTGAATAGCCTTCAACCCCTCTGGTCGGGGCCATTTCTCGATGGCAGACAGTTTCTCAGGATCCATTTGTAGGCCGGTCTGAGAGATAATGTAGCCCAGAAACGGAAGCGAGGTCTGCTCAAAGAGGCACTTCTCATATTTAGCGTAGAGATGGTTCTGCCTGAGCCTGAGCAGGACCTGACGAACGTCCCTCCGGTGAGTCTGGAGATCCGGAGAGAAGACCAAGATGTCGTCCAGGTACACCACTACGGAGGAGTAGAGAAGGTCCCGGAAGATGTCATTGACCAACTCTTGAAAGACGGCAGGAGCGTTACAGAGACCAAAGGGCATTACCAGATATTCATAGTGGCCGTCCCGGGTGTTGAATGCCGTCTTCCATTCATCCCCCTGACTGATACGAACCAGGTTGTACGCCCCACGGAGGTCCAGTTTGGTGAAGATTCTTGCCCCCCTCAGACGATCAAATAACTCCGGAATGAGCGGAAGGGAGTACTTATTCTTCACCGTGATCTGGTTAAGGCCTCTATAGTCTATACAGGGACGGAGAGAGCCGTCCTTCTTTTTGACGAAAAAGAAGCCTGCTCCCGCCGGGGAGGTAGATTTCCGAATGAATCCCCTGGCCAGATTTTCCTCAATATATTCGGACATCGACCGGGTCTCAGCAGCGGATAATGGATAAATACGCCCACGGGGAGGAGAAGTACCAGGTAACAGGTCGATAGGACAGTCGTATGGTCTATGAGGGGGTAGTGTCTCTGCCTCCTTTTTATTAAAGACATCAGCATAAGACCAATAAGGAATCGGAAGTCCAGGTAGATTAGCTGGGGTAGAAGAAGGACGGACGGGATGAACGGGAACCAGACAGGTCTTATGGCAGCCCTGTCCCCAGCGAAGGACCTCTCCGGTCTGCCAGTCAAGAACGGGTGCATGTCTCTGGAGCCAAGGTAGGCCTAGCAAGAGGGCGTGAGAGAGTCCAGGCAGAACATGGAAGGAGATACTTTCAGAATGCAGCATTCCCACCTGCAGAGTAATGGATTCGGTGATGAGTTGGATGGGACGTGGTAAGAGCCCCCCATCCACGGCAGCAACAGACAAGGGTACAGCCAGAGGTTTGGTGGGGATGCGGTATTTCTCTACCAGGGACTGTGAAATAAGATTCCCGGCTGCTCCAGAGTCCAGTTGGGCTAGTTCGAAATAACGATTCTCCCCGTAGACGATTGAAACTGAGAACAGCAGGGATGGAGAGGATTTATTCTTGTCTAGGTGGACCTCTCTGAGCGAACCTAGACACAGGCGTTTCCCGATCTCTCCGGGCAGGCACGGATCCGGTGCTCCTTACTGCCACAGTAGAAGCAGGTCCCCTCGGCACGACGTAAGTCCTGACGGGTCTTGACCATCTTGGTCTGGTCGACCTGCATAGGCTCAGGAGGGTGTACCTGGTTAGAGACCGAAGGAGTGACGGGTTTCTGAAAAGTAGGAGCTAGACGTGGTAACCTCCTCTCACGGGTGACCTCTCTGGCACGCTCCTGGAACCGTAGGTCAATCCGGGTGGCAAGAGTTATTAGGTCATCGAGAGTGGTAGGAATGTCCCGACCGGCAAGTTCATCTTTAATACGGCCGGACAGACCCTCCCAGAAGACGGAAACCAGAGCATCGTTATCCCAGGCCAGCTCCGAGGCAAGGGTACGGAACCGTATGGCATATTGGCCCACGGTGAGACTCTCCTGACGGAGGCGTAGCAACGATGATGCGGATGAGGTCTTCCGTCCGGGTTCGTCGAAGACTTTCCGGAAAGCCGTGAGAAAAGCAGGCAAGTTGGACACCAGGGGGTCTCCTCTCTCCCATAGAGGATTTAGCCAGGCCAGGGCCTCCCCGGTGAGATGGGACATGATGAATGCAATTTTGGCTCGGTCGGAGTTAAACTGGTGGGACAAAAGTTCAAAGTGCAGGGTGCACTGATTTATGAAGCCCCGAGCCTGGGCGGAGTCGCCTCCTAAGCGAGGAGGTGCAGAAAGCCGGGGTCCAGGGTAGGATACCATGGTATTAGTGGGCAGCGGAGCTGCCGGATTGCGAGACATGGCACTGGCGGAGGTTGCTGGTGGAGCAGTCAGAGTGTCCAGGCGAGTATTGACATTCCGCAGGTGACCCAGGATGGACTCCTGTTGGGACCTTTGACGGGACAGTTCATGACACAGGTCCGAGAGCGAGGGAGCTTGGGTGCCACCGGGTTCCATGGCCCGAGCAAACTGTAACGGGTCTGGGAGGCGGAACCTCAGAGCTACTATACAAGGAGGCGGTCCTTGTAAGGGAGCGGGTGGCGACCAGGGAAGACGGGCTGGAAGTCTCAGCAGGTGAACGGGACAGTCTCTGAGTGAACGGGACAGTCTCTGAGTGAACGGGACAGTCTCTGAGTGAACGGGCTGGAGATCACGGCAAGTGACCGGGGCAGTCTCTAGGTATAGGGTTGGTACGACCTGTGGCGGCTGAAGATAGACGTGAGCTCCCAGGTGAGCAGGCGAGAGTCTCTGGATGAACGGGTGGTCACAGCATGTGACGGCGGAGCCTCCAGGAAGACCAGCGGACAGGCGACAGATGAGCGCTCCCAGGTGAGCGGGCAGAAGTCTCTGGACAGGCGGGTGGTCACAGCACGTGACGGCAGAGCCTCCGGGTAGGCAAACAGACAGGTAGCAGAAGAGCGCTCCCAGGTGAGCGGGCAGGAGTCACAGGACAGGCAGGTGGTCACAGCACGTGACGGCGGAGCCTCCAGGTAGGCTAGCAGGCAGATAGCAGATGTGCGCTCCCAGGTGAGCGGGCAAGCTGGTCCATAGACAGACTGACAGGAGTTGGAAGGCAGACCGTCGGACCTCAGGCAGGAAGCTGATGTGCGCTCCCAGGTGAGCGGGCAGGCTGGTCCTTAGACAGACTGACTGACAGGATTAGTAAGGCAGACCGTCGGACCTCAGACTAGCAGGCAGGTAGCAAGTAATCAGGCAGGAATCTGGCAGGTAACTGGCAGGTAACTGGCAACGGGACCTGAGGGCTGAAGCACAGGTGAGACACAGGTGCAAACAACATTGCTCGGGCACCTCCATTTTGGAGGAGGTGCCATATATACGGTAAAGTCCTCCGGCCATTGGCCGGGGACTCCTTAGGACGGCGCGCGCGGCCCCTTTAAGAGGGAGGGAGGGCGCGCGCGCGCCCTAAGCACAGTGGCCGGGAAGGAGCGCGCGCTGCCAGCAGAGCGGGAGAGGGACGCCGGGCTCGGAGCAGAGCGGTGAGGGGAACAGCGTCCCTGCCTAGCAGAGGGCAGGGACGCCGGCACTACAACCGGGATCTCCACGACCCAGTAAGATATAACCAGAATCCCTGGAGAACTACAAGTCCCAGTATCGCTAAAGTGCTGATACGTAATAGAGCCAGGAGACACATAGGCCCCTTAAGTCGGGAGCGTGTAATCCAAGAAAAGGCCCTACCACAAGGTCAGCCAGCGCAGGACAGAGACAAAGTTAGGCCTTGCTCCAGGAAGGTCAGAAACTTACTACGCAGAGGCAAGAAACAGGAGGCCCAAAACCCGCTCATTGGGGAGGATCCTGACGTGCACCCTTCACCCTACAGTGCTCTGGGACGTGCCTGAATTTCCATCAGTAAAAGGTACTGAAGTGACAATCGTGTCTGTCCCTGTTCTTGCTCTGACCCGGCTGGGTCTCTCCGTCCTGCTTTCCCCGTCCATACGCTGCCCTGAGGCCTAGCTCCACCTGTGGGAAGCTATACCATCGAGCTGCCTTATCACCGGCCTCAGTGGACTGCGCAGCGCTGGTGATCCTCACCAGAAACCACAGGTGGCGTCACAAACTCTTTTATAAACTTCACAAATCACCAACCCTTTTAAAGGAGCGACCCCAGGGTACGGGCCCGGGAGCCGACCACCGCGACATCCCTAAAGGCCCGGGTACCGAGTCATACCCATTCCCCTGGGCTAGTCAGGGGCATATAAACCTACCCAGCATGGATGGATGGAGGGGCATTTACACCTACCCAGGATGGATGGATGGAGGGGCATTTACACCTACCCAGGATGGATGGATGAAGGGGCATATACACCTACCCAGGATGGATGGATGGAGGGGCATCTACACCTACCCAGAGTGGATGGATGGAGGGGCATTTACACCTACCCAGGATGGATGGATGGATGAAGGGGCATATACACCTACCCAGGATGGATGGATGGATGGATGGAGGGGCATCTACACCTAACCAGGTTGGATGGAGTGGCATATACACCTACCAGAATAGACTACCCAGGATGGATGGATGGATGGAGGGGCATCTACACCTAACCAGGATGGATGAATGGAGGGGGCATCTACACCTAACCAGGTTGGATGGAGGGGCATATACACCTACCAGAATAGACTACCCAGGATGGATGGAGGGGCATCTACACCTACCCAGAATGGATGAAGGGGCATATACACCTACCCAGGATGGCTGGAGGGGCATATACAGCTACCCAGGATGGATGGAGGGGCATATACACCTACCCAGGATGGATGGAGGGGAATATACACCTACCCAGGATGGAAGGGCATATACACCTACCCAGGATGGATGGATGGAGGGGCATATACACCTACCCAGGATGGATGGAGGGGCAAATACTCCTACACTGGATGGATGGAGGGGGCATATACACCTACCCAGGATGGATGGAGGGGCCGATACACCTACCCAGGATGGCTGGAGGGGCCGATACACCTACCCAGGATGGATGGATGGAGGGGAATATACACCTACCGAGGATGGATGGATGGAGGGGAATATACACCTACCCAGGATGGATGGATGGAGGGGCATATACACCTACCCAGGATGGATGGAGGGGCAAATACTCCTACACTGGATGGACGGAGGGGCATATACACCTACCCAGGATGGATGGAGGGGCATATACACCTACCCAGGATGGATGGATGGAAGAATGGATGGAGGGGTATTCGCATCTACCATGGATGGATGGAGGGGCATCTACACCTACCCAGGATGGATTGATGGATGGAGGGGCATCTACACCTACCCAGAGTGGATGGATGGAGGGGCATCTACACCTACCCAGAGTGGATGGATGGAGGGGCATTTACACCTACCCAGGATGGATGGATGGATGAAGGGGCATATACACCTACCCAGGATGGATGGATGGATGGATGGAGGGGCATCTACACCTAACCAGGATGGATGGAGGGGCATATACACCTAGCAGAATAGACTACCCAGGATGTATGGATGGATGGAGGGGCATCTACACCTAACCAGGATGGATGAATGGAGGGGGCATCTACACCTAACCAGGTTGGATGGAGGGGCATATACACCTACCAGAATAGACTACCCAGGATGGATGGAGGGGCATATACACCTACCCAGAATGGATGAAGGGGCATATACACCTACCCAGGATGGCTGGAGGGGCATATACAGCTACTCAGGATGGATGGATGGATGGAGGGGCCGATACACCTACCCAGGATGGATGGAGGGGCATATACACCTACCCAGGATGGATGGAGGGGCATATACACCTACCCAGGATGGATGGAGGGACATATACACCTACCCAGGATGGATGGATGGGCATATACACCTACCCAGGATGGATGGATGGAGGGGCATATACACCTACCCAGGATGGATGGAGGGGCAAATACTCCTACACTGGATGGATGGAGGGGCATATACACCTACCCAGGATGGATGGATGGGCATATACACCTACCCAGGATGGATGGATGGAGGGGCATATACACCTACCCAGGATGGATGGAGGGGCAAATACTCCTACACTGGATGGATGGAGGGGCATATACACCTACCCAGGATGAATGGAGGGGCATATACACCTACCCAGGATGGATGGATGGAAGAATGGATGGAGGGGTATTCGCATCTACCATGGATGGATGGAGGGGCATCTACACCTACCCAGGATGGATTGATGGATGGAGGGGCATCTACACCTACCCAGAGTGGATGGATGGAGGGGCATATACACCTACCAGAATAGACTGCTCAGGATGGATGGAGGGGCATCTATGCTTACCCAGATTGGATGGATGGAGGTGCATATACACCTACCCAGGATGGATGGATGGAGAGGTATCTACGCCTACCCAGGATGGATGGAATGAGGGGCATATACACCTACCCAGAATGGATGGATGGAGGGGCATCTACCCCTACCCACGATGGATGGATGGACTGGCATCTACACTTACTCAGGATGAATGGATGGATGGAAGGGCATCTAGACCTACCCAGGATGTATGGATGGATGGAGGGGCATATACACCTACCCAGAGTGGATGGATGGAGGGGCATATACACCTACCAGGATGGATGAATGGGCATATACACCTACTCAGGATGGATGGATGGAGGGGCATATACACCTACTCAGGATGGATGGATGGAGGGGCATATACACCTACTCAGGATGGATGGATGGAGGGGCATATACAGCTACCCAGGATGGATGGAGAGGCCGATACACCTACCCAGGATGGATGGAAGGGCATATTCACCTACCCAGGATGGATGGATGGAGGGGCATATACACCTACCCACTATGGATGGAGGGGCAAATACTGCTACCCAGGATGAATGGAGGGGCATATACACCTACCCAGGATGGATGGAGGGGCATATACACCTACCCAGAATGGATGGATGGAAGGATGGATGGAGTGGTATCTACACCTACTATGGATGGATGGAGGGGCATCTACACCTACCCAGGATGGATTGATGGATGGAGGGGCATCTACACCTACCGAGAATGGACGAATGGAGGGGCATCTACACCTACCGAGAATGGATGGATGGAGGGGCATATACACCTACCCAGGATGGATGGATAGAGGGGCATATACACCTACCAGAATAGACTGCGCAGGATGGAGGGGCATCTACGCCTACCCAGAATGGATGGATGGATGGATGAAGGGTCATATACACTCACCCAGGATGGATGGATGGAGGGGGAAATACACCTACTCAGGATGGATGGAGGGGCATTTACACCTACCCAGGATGGATGGATGGATGAAGGGGCATCTACACCTAACCAGGTTGGATGGAGGGGCATATACACCTACCAGAATAGACTACCCAGGATGGATGGAGGGGCATCTACACCTACCCAGAATGGATGAAGGGGCATATACACCTACCCAGGATGGCTGGAGGGGCATATACAGCTACTCAGGATGGATGGAGGGGCCGATACACCTACCCAGGATGGATGGAGGGGCATATACACCTACCCAGGATGGATGGAGGGGCATATACACCTACCCAGGATGGATGGATGGAGGGGCATATACACCTACCCAGGATGGATGGAGGGGCAAATACTCCTACACTGGATGGATGGAGGGGCATATACACCTACCCAGGATGAATGGAGGGGCATATACACCTACCCAGGATGGATGGATGGAAGAATGGATGGAGGGGTATTCGCATCTACCATGGATGGATGGAGGGGCATCTACACCTACCCCGGATAGATTGATGGATGGAGGGGCATCTACACCTACCCAGAGTGGATGGATGGAGGGGCATATACACCTACCAGAATAGACTGCTCAGGATGGATGGATGGATGGAGGGGCATCTATGCTTACCCAGATTGGATGGATGGAGGTGCATATACACCTACCCAGGATGGATGGATGGAGAGGTATCTACGCCTACCCAGGATGGATGGAATGAGGGGCATATACACCTACCCAGAATGGATGGATGGAGGGGCATCTACCCCTACCCACGATGGATGGATGGAGGGGCATCTACACTTACTCAGGATGAATGGATGGATGGAAGGGCATCTACACCTACCCAGGATGGGTGGATGGATGGACGGGCATCTACACCTACCCAGGATGGATGGATGGATGAAGGGGCAAATACTCCTACCCAGGATGGATGGATGGATGGAGGGGCATATACACCTACCAGAATAGACTACCCAGGATGGATGGAGGTGCATCTACGCAAACCCAGAATGGATGGATGAAGGGGCA
Source organism: Phyllobates terribilis (assembly GCF_046119375.1). Lineage (NCBI taxonomy): Eukaryota > Metazoa > Chordata > Amphibia > Anura > Dendrobatidae > Phyllobates > Phyllobates terribilis. Next base: position 411,737 of record NW_027363222.1, on the reverse strand, counting down.
TATACACCTACCCAGATTGGATGGATGGATGGAGGTGCATATACACCTACCCAGGATGGATGGATGGAAAGGTATCTACGCCTACCCAGGATGGATGGATGGAGTGGCATATACACCTACCCAGAATGGATGGATGGAGGGGCATATACACCTACCCAGAATGGATGGATGGAGGGGCATCTACCCCTACCCAGGATGGATGGATGGAGGGGCATCTACACTTACCCAGGATGAATGGATGGATGGAGGGGCATCTACACCTACCCAGGATGGATGGATGGAGGGGCATCTACACCTACCCAGGATGAATAGATGGAGGGGCATCTACGCCTACCCAGAATGGATGGATGGAGGGGCATATACACCTACCCAGGATGGATTAATGGATGGAGAGGCATCTACACCTACCCAGAGTGGATGGATGGAGGGGCATATACACCTACCCAGGATGGATGGATGGGCATATACACCTACTCAGGATGGATGGATGGAGGGGCATATACACCTACTCTGGATGGATGGATGGAGGGGCATATACACCTACCCAGGATGGATGGAGAGGCCGATACACCTACCCAGGATGGATGGAAGGGCATATTCACCTACCCAGGATGGATGGATGGAGGGGCATATACACCTACCCACAATGGATGGAGGGGCAAATACTCCTACCCAGGATGAATGGAGGGGCATATACACCTACCCAGGATGGATGGAGGGAGGGGCATATACACCTACCCAGGATGGATGGATGGAGTGGTATCTACACCTACTATGGATGGATGGAGGGGCATCTACACCTACCGAGAATGGACGAATGGAGGGGCATCTACACCTACCGAGAATGGATGGATGGAGGGGCATCTACACCTACCCAGGATGGATGGATAGAGGGGCATATACACCTACCAGAATAGACTGCGCAGGATGGATGGATGGATGGAGGGGCATCTATGCCTACCCAGAATGGATGGATGGATGAAGGGTCATATACACCTACCCAGGATGGATGGATGGATGGAGGGTGAAATACACCTACCCAGGATGGATGGAGGGGCATATACACCTACCCAGGATGGATGGAGGTGCAAATACTCCGACCCAGGATGGATGGATGGATGGAGGGGCATATACACCTACCAGAATAGACTACCCAGGATGGATGGAGGTGCATCTACGCAAACCCAGAATGGATGGATGGAGGTGCATATACACCTACCCAGGATAGATGGATGGAAAGGTATCTACGCCTACCCAGGATGGATGGATGGAGGGGCATATACACCTACCCAGAATGGATGGATGGAGGGGCATATACACCTACCCAGGATGGATGGATGGAGGGGCATCTACCCCTACCCAGGATGGATGGATGGAGGGGCATCTACACTTGCCCCTCCATCCATCCATTCATCCTGGGTAAGTGTAGATGCCTGTCCATCCATCCATCCTGGGTAGGTGTAGATGCCCCTCCATCCATCCATTCATCCTGGGTATCTACACCTACCCAGGATGGGTGGATGGATGGAGGGGCATCTACACCTACCCAGGATGTATGGATTGATGGAGGGGCATCTACACCTACCCAGGATGGATGGATGGAGGGGCATCTACACCTTACCCAGGATGGATGGATGGAGGGGCATCTACACCTACCCAGGATGAATGGATGGAGGGTCATCTACGCCTACCCAGAATGGATGGATGGAGGGGCATATACCCCTACCCAGGATGGATTGATGGATGGAGGGGCATCTACACCTACCCAGAATGGATGAATGGAGGGGCATCTACACCTACCCAGAATGGATGGATGGAGGGGCATCTACGCCTACCCAGAATGGATGGAGGGGCATATACACCTACCCAGAATGGATGGATGGAGGGGCATCTATGCCTACCCAGAATGGATGGATGGATGGATGGAGGGGCATATACACCTACCCAGAATGGATGAATGGAGGGGCATATACACCTACCCAGAATGGATGGATGGAGGACCATATACACCTACCCAGGATGGATGGAGGGGCATCTACACCTACCCAGGATGGATGGATGGAGGGGCATCTACTCCTACCCAAGATGGATGGATGGAGGGGCATCTACTCCTACCCAAGATGGATGGATGGCGGGGCATCTACTCCTACCCAAGATGGATGGATGGCGGGGCATATACACCTACCCAGGATGGATGGAGAAGCATATACACCTACCCAGGATGGATGGAGGGGCATGTACACCTACCCAGGATGGATGGATGGAGAGGCATCTACACCTACCCAGGATGGATGGATGGCGGGGCATATACACCTACCCAGGATGGATGGATGGGGACGCATGGATTCCACTCAGTATCAGCAGATTCTTGACAATAATGTTCAAGAATCAGTGATAAAGTTGAAGTTACGCAGGGGATGGATCTTTCAGCAAGACAATGATCCAAAACACGGCTCCAAATCTACTCAGGCATTCATGCAGAGGAACAATTACAATGTTCTGGAATGGCCATCCCAGTCCCCAGACCTGAATATCATTGAACATCTGTGGGATCATTTGAAGAGGGCTGTCCATGCTCGGCGACCATCAAACTTAACTGAACTGGAATTGTTTTGTAAAGAGGAATGGTCAAAAATACCTTCATCCAGGATCTCATTAAAAGCTACAGGAAGCAACTAGAGGCTGTTATTTTTGCAAAAGGAGGATCTACTAAATATTAATGTCACTTTTCTGGTGAGGTGCCCATACTTATGCACCTGTCAAATTTTGTTTGAATGCAGATTGCACATTTTCTGTTAGTACAATAAACCTCATTTCAAGGCAGAAACATTACTGTGTCCAACAGTTATTACATATATCAAACTGAAATAGCTGTTGCAAAAACACCAATTTTTATAAAACATTAAGCTTAAGATTAATAGGGGTGCCCAAACTTTTTCATATAACTGTATGTTCTAATTATTTTTTTAATATGAACTATTGGCACAATAGTCAATGAATGTGACCTTTTTTCAGTCTCTATAACTATATAATGGAATCTTACTTATGGGCTATCTACTTTGTTTTAGGCTTTAAGCGCCACTTCTCTGACCGGACTTCTGGAAAAACTTCAGGACAGCAATGTGCTTCTGGATAAAATCATGAAAGGGCTGAATGCCTATCTGGAGAAGAAGAGGCTTTTTTCCCACGGTATAGTCCTTTCACTTGTTGCAATGATTCTATATACTCCTTAAAGAATTTTTTTTTTCTTATTTAAACGCATTGAAATCATTTTTGTAATTGGATTTCATTAATAATTTTGCACTGTTTGCCTTCTATTGGCTCTGTGTTGCGCTGGCTATTGGACTTATTTTTAATCTGTCTTTTTTCAGCTCCTCTTAGCCGATTTATGACCACAGATCACATCAAAGCTGAATGTGCAGGAAACAAAAAGCCTAACGGTGCAACATTTTTAATGAAACTGAATTGTCGCAAATACTCGCAATTAAATGGGTATTCCCATCTCCAAGATCCTATCCCAATATGTAGTAGGCGTAGTAATAATAATAATATTAGCAAATACCTCCAATTAGAAGTGTAGTATAGTTCTTCTGATTCGCTATGTCGCTTTCCCCATGTGCAAGGCATTGCAGTAGATTCGGTATCCATGGTTACGACCACTCATATAGTGACAGTTATTTGCTAGTGGTCGTAACCTAAGCTACTGCAATGCCCTGCACATGGGGTAAGCGACAAAGCAAATCAGAAGAACTATACTACACTTCTAATTGGAGGTATTTGCTAATATTATTATTATGACGCCTACTACATATTGGGGTAGAATCCTGGAGATGGGAATACCCATTTCAGTTAAATAAAAAAAGTTCCCAAAGCTGGATAGCCCCTTTAAGCTAGCCATACGCATGAGATATGAGATACCCGTCGTCTGAATGGTTATTTGGCTACTTCTCCTGACTCCCACATATTCTGCTGAACAGTCATGTGTTTTTAATGGGGAGAGAGGAGAAAGTCTGTACTGGACACCTCCGGCAGCGGGTTATCTCCCCTGAGAACCAAAAGACCGGGTATTGAAATCCCATCTGCCCGATCCTTCTGGCCCTGACATCCTCTATCGGGGGAGAGTCAGGAGACCCCCATACACATCAGTGGGTAGGCCGGTCCTGCTGCAATCGTCAGGTTTAAACTATTTTAATCCAATGTGTATGGGGACTGAATCTTTACTTTAAAGCTTTGCTTTTCTATTTTCTCACATAGACACTAATACAAATGGCGCCTGACCCAATACTTTATCATATTGTGCATTTTCGCTTTAGCTTTTTCTTCCTGTCCAACGACGAAATGCTAGAAATTCTCTCTGAGACTAAAGATCCTCTGCGGGTCCAACCACATCTAAAGAAGGGCTTTGAAGGCATCGCAAAGCTGGAGTTCCTTCCTAACCTGGACATCAAAGCCATGTACAGCACCGAGGGGGAACGCGTAGAGCTCATCCAGACCATCTCCACCTCCGAGGCTCGGGGGGCCGTGGAGAAGTGGCTCATCCAAGGGGAAGATGTCATGTTAAGGAGCGTGCATGATGTTATTGCTCGGTCACGAATGGTACGGATCTACCTACAGACCAAAAGCATTAATTGGAACTAATCTAGTACTTTTATATTTGTATAAGATTATTTGGCAGCAGTGAATGATTTGTGGATGATGTATCTCTTGCTATAGAGCCAGGTAGCAGATCTTCTACCTGCAATCGGTAGAAATGAATTTGCTAGATAATACTAGTAAGGTTGTCCCTCTCTTAAATGCTTCTGTCAACGTAATTTAACTTTGTTTTTTAAAAGGCGTACCCCGAGACTGCAAGAAAAGACTGGGTGAGGGAATGGCCGGGACAGGTCGTGCTCTGTGTGTCTCAGATGTTCTGGACCAGTGAAGGGCATGAAGCTATCGGCAGTGGCCCAGAGGTACGGCATAAGCTCCTTTACTGATCAAGGTTGCTTCACTAGAAACAGTCATGGCCGGAAGTGTTGGCACCCTTGAAGTTGTTCCAGAAAATGAAGTATTTTTCCATAAAATTATTGCAATTGCATGTGTATTTTTTGTTATACACATGTTTATTTCATTTGTGTGTATTGGAACAACAAAAAAAAAAAACAGAGAAAAAAAACGCAAATTGGATATCATTTCACACAAAACCCCAAAAATGGGCCGGACAAAATTGTTGGCATCTTTCCAAAATTTTGGGTAAACAATTTTGTTTCAAGCATGTGATGCTCGTTCAAACTCACCTGTGGCAAGTAACAGGTGTGGGCAATATGAAAATCACACCTGAAACCCGATACAAAGGGGAAAAGTTGACTCAATCTTTGCGTTGTTACGTGCCACACTAAGTAGGGAGAACAGAAAGAGGAAAAGAGAACTGTCTGAGGACTTGAAAACCAAAATTGTTGACCAATATCTTCTTTTTGTGTTGTTCCAATACACACAAATTAAATAAACATGTGAACAACAAAACGTGTAATTGTAATAATTTTCTGGGAGAAATACATATATATACATTCATAGACAGACTTCATGAGTTCTCCTGCTAATAGACTGTGATACCCAGGGACGCAGCTTATAGGAGTTTCCAGGGGCGGATATACCATTGGTGCAACAGAGGTAAGGGGACCCACATTCACATCAAAAGGTGCAAGTAGCTTATTTCACAGTACGTTATTAGACTGCAAAGAGCCCATGTACTGTTCTTGCCCAGGGGTCTTCTCCTGGGGGTTGCAGTTGTACAGTGGCTCAATATCTTGAAGGTACCCAAAAGGCTCCATAGTATTGTTGGGACTTTGCATTGATTCATGCATCTTTTCTAGAGATGAGCAACTAAATTTGCAGGACCTTGGTCTAAGAGAGCAGGTTAGTAGTCTGTGGCTGTTGGATGGGTGCCTTGCTAACCGCCTCTTACATGCCGGCATCCCTGGCTCCTCTTTTGATTAGCCGGCCAGGCGTGATGTCATTTGTGCCTCACACCACAACTATGACATCGACATCAAAAGAGGAGCCGGAGATGCCGGTTCACGGGGCTCCGGTCCTGGGGCCGTGGAATACTGACCCGACTGTTGGACCAGAGTCCTGCAAATCCATTCGCTCATCTCTACTCTCGTCATATCTACCAATAAGGGAAGACATTGTATGGGATTTCCCATAATACCAGCATAAAATGAATCCATCTGCATTGAGTTTTCCATGCTGTTTGTGGCAGGGTTTTATAGAGGTACATCTGGGTATTTGGAGCTCTGGGTTCAATCCAGATCTCCAACTTCTATAAAGATATGTTGTAAAATTGTTGTGTACATTATAAAGTGCCTGCATATTGTGGAGTTCTCAATCTAGTCTGCAGCTTATAATCTGTATAGATTTCAGCCCCCTTGCAATATGTATGTTCTATGAATGTTTCTGCAGATGATTTCACCGTTACATCCTTCTTGTAGGGCCTGAAAAACTCCTATGATAATCTGCACCTCCAGCTAAATGATATTGTGGAGCTTGTGCGAGGAGGCAAATTGTCCCAGCAGACTCGCAGCACATTGGGGGCTCTCGTCACCATAGAGGGGCACGCTCGTGACGTGGGCATGGAAATGATCCAAACAGGTTTGTGCAAACATCATGGCTGGCACCAAACTTTCCAATACCATGTTCTATTTATTATACACTACATGGAGAAAGGTATTGTGCCCCCTCCACATTACACCTCGAGGGGCTTTTATGGCCCCCTATTCTAAATCCATATACAGGATGTTAATATGGAGTCCGTCCCTCTACAGATATCACAGCTCAATATGCAGAGCACCTTCATACATTTCACCCCATTCCTATGTTCTTTCCATATCTATGTTATATTCCCCCCTCTTTTCTTTGAGTTTTCATAGGACACAATTGATCTTGTCACAGTAAAGCAATCTTGGGGTGTACTTACAATGACGTCTATGGGGCAGTAGTCATTTCTGCATATTGAGATGGTGGTCCCTATATAGGAATGTTTTGGCATCTGTAGGTGTCGGCGTCCCCTGTATATGACTCATTGCCACAATTGATATTCTTTATAGTCAGTGTTTTGGATGGCATAGGTGCGGTGTGTAATATTTTCTATCAATGGTGTGTGTGCCCTCCTCTGTGCGGTGTCCTTCCATAACCATGGATGTACTAATAAAGGGTTTTTATGTCAATTCCTTTAATGACCGTTTGTTCGGTTTCTTTGTAGGTATTATGTAATTCTCTGAATGGTCAGCCATTCTAAGCCTGAGCAGACATATGGCAATGTAATTGATGTGTGACTGACATTGTTCTTCCCTATGTTGCGGTGACCTATTTATGCTGCCATTGTGCAGTATTTGTTCTAATGAATCATCCTAAAGGTGTTTAGTGGGGTTGAGGTTGAGAACGTGTGTGAAACAGTTCTGCTCTTCTATTCCCTTAGGGTTGGAAGCTACAATTGTTTAAAATGTCTTGTGCTGACGCATTAAGATATCTTTTCACTGGAACTAAGGGGCCTAGACCAACCCCTAAAAACAAGGCCATACCCCCACCAGCAAACTGTACAGCGGGCACAATGCAGTTAATAGGGTAACGTTCTCCTGGCATTCACCAAATCCAGACTCGTCCATCAGATGCCAGATAGAGAAGTGTGATCCATCACTGCACAGAACAGGTCTCCTCCAGAGTCCTGTGGTGGCGGCTTCACACCACTCCATCTGACGCTCGGCATCGTGCTTGGTGATGTAAGGCTGCATGCAGCTGCTCAGCCATAAAGCTCCTGGCGGGGGCGCAGTGTTTGTGGTGATGTTGTTACCAATGGAGTCAGGAAAGCGTTCTGCCCTCTGCTCCTCACCACTCAGTGACCCCGCTCTGTAATGTTCCGGGGTCTCCTGAGTTGCTGCAGTTCCTTCTACTTCTTAATAATATCACTCACATGTGATGGGGGAAGATTTAGGAGGGAAGAAATGTAATATCCAGACTTGTTACCCCGGTGGCTCCTATTACAGGACCGCGCTGGTATCAGAGAGCTCTGCACCACCAGCCGTTCTGTCATATGTTAGTAACAGCACACAGCATGGGAGGGCGGATGTTATACACCGGGGGGCGTGGGGATTGATGTTATACACTGGTGGGGGGCGAGAGTCTTAATGTTATACAAGGCCGAGGGGCCAGATGTTATACAGGGGGGGTACGAGGGGCTAGATGTTATACATGTCCGAGGGCTGAATGTTATACACTGAGGGGCAAGGGGACGGATATTATACACCAGGGGCGAGGGGACGGATATTATACACCAGGGGCGTGGGGATTGATGTTATACACTGGTGGGGGGCGAGAGTCTTAATGTTATACAACAAGGCCGAGGGGCCAGATGTTATACACTGGGGGTACAAGGGGCTAGATGTTATACAAGTCCGAGGGCTGGATGTTATACACTGAGGGGCGAGGGGACGGATATTGTACACCGGGGCGAGGGGACGGATATTATACACCGGGGCGAGGGGACGGATATTATACACCGGGGCGAGGGGACGGATAATATACACCGGGGCGAGGGGACGCATAATATACACCGGGGCGAGGGGACGGATAATATACACCGGGGCGAGGGGACGGATAATATACACCGGGGCGAGGGGACGGATAATATACACCGGGGCGAGGGGACAGATAATATACACCGGGGCGAGGGGACGGATAATATACACCGGGGCGAGGGGATGAATATTATACACCAGGGGCGAGGGGATGGATATTATACACCAGGGGCGAGGGGATTGATGTTATACACCGGGGCTGGGGGCCGGATGTTATACCCTGGGGGTCAGATGTTATGCAAAGGAGGGCTTGGGGTTGGATGTTATACAGTGGGGTTGAGGGGATGGATTTTATACACTGGCGGGGGGTCGAGGGGACGGATGTTATACTAAACTAGGGGCGAGGGGCGGATATTATACACCGGGGAAGCCGAGAGGCCGGATTTTATAAACTGGGGGCTGAGAGTCCAGATGTTATACACCGTGGGCAATGGGACTAAATGAAAAAAGCAGAATTCGGTGACTAGGAGTTTTGTCCTATAATGTATGTGCATTTGCCTTCCCTTTAGAAACTCTCCCTTGTGATTCTGCAGTGTCTTAGAGGTTGACTATCTTTTCCTACATTGCTCAGGAGTTTCTCATGAACAGACTTCCAGTGGCTTGCCCAACTCCTCTATTACTGGGAGAATGAGAATGCGAGAGTGTGAATCATCAACTGCAATGTGAAGTCCGCCTATGAGTACCTGGGCAACTCCCCACGCCTGGTCATCACTCCGCTCACTGACAGATGCTAGCGGACTCTGCTATGATGTGATGGGTTATGCTCAGAAATCTTTTTGACTTTTGCATGATGCATGAAACTTATTAGAAAGTTTATTGATATTTCATACCAGTTCTTTCATGTTTCATTGGTAGATCGGTGCTTTTTATCTAAATCTTGGTGGAGCTCCAGAAGGTCCGGCCGGCACAGGAAAAACTGAGACCACCAAAGATTTGGCCAAGGCGCTGGCCGTGCAGTGTGTGGTCTTTAACTGCTCTGATGGTTTGGACTACATAGCAATGTGAAAGGTACATACAATGTTAAGCTGCTCCATTGCAGATAATAAACTGACTCCAACCGATGTTCTGCTGGCATCTTTTGATGGTGTGGGGGTGCTTTGCTGGTGACACTGTTTGGGATTTATTCAAAATTGAAGGCATACTGAACCAGCATGGCTACCACAGCATCTTATAGCGGCATGCTATTCCATCCGGTTTGCGTTTAGTTGGACCATCATTTATTTTTCAAAAGGACAATGACCCCAACACACCTCCAGGCTGTGTAAGGGCTATTTGACCAAGAAGGAGAGTGATGGGGGGCTACGCCAGATGACCTGGCCTCCACAGTCACCAGACCTGAACCCAATCGAGATGATTTGGGGTGAGCTGGACCGCAGAGTGAAGGCAAAAGGGCCAACAAGTACTAAGCATCTCTGGGAACTCCTTCAAGATTGTTGGAAGACCATTTCCGGTGACTACCTCTTGAAGCTCATCAAGAGAATGCCAAGAGTGTGCAAAGCAGTCATCAAAGCAAAAGGTGGCTACTTTGAAGAACCTAGAATATAAGACATATTTTCAGTTGTTTCACACTTTTTTGTTAAGTATATATTTTTCCACATAGTTAATTCATAGTTTGATGCCTTCACTGTGAATGTACAATTTTTATAGTCATGAAAATACAGAAAATCTTTAAATGAGAAGGTGTGTCCAAACTTTTGGTCTGTACTGTATATACTTTTTTTTAGTTTTTCAAAGGGCTGGTATCATCGGGAGCATGGGCGTGTTTTGATGAGTTTAACCGTATTGAGCTGGAGGTGTTGTCCGTGGTGGCCCAACAGATTCTCCGCATCCAGAGAGCCATCCAGACGAAGATGGACATGTTCAACTTCGAAGGAACAGAACTGAAGCTTAACCCAAATTGCTTCGTAGCCATTACCATGAATCCTGGCTACGCGGGACGTTCTGAGCTGCCGGATAACCTCAAGGTAAAGAGTCCCAGTGCCTTGCATCGGGCCCTTCCACAACATTTCTATAGGATTCAGCTCAGGTCTATGACTCGGCCATTCCAAAACTTTATGTTTATTCAACCATTCTTTTGTAGAACGACTTGTCTTTGGGCCATTGTCTTGCTGCATGACCCACGTTTTCTTGAGATTCAGTACATGAACTGATATCCTGATATTTTCCTTTAGCATTTGCTGATAGATTTTAGAATTCATTGTTCCATCAATGATGGCAGCTGTCCTTGGCCAAGTGCAGCAAAACAGGCCCAAAGCATGTTACGATTACCATCTTTGTGTTTCATAGATGATAGGAGGTTCTTATGCTGTAATGCAGTATTTTCTTTCTGCAAACATATAGCTTCTCACTTAAAATCTCTATCTTGGCCTCATCCTTCCACAAAGCATTATTCCAGTTACCTATTGATGTGCCCAGGTGAGTTTTAGCAGTGACATTTTAAATCGCATTGCCTTTCTCCTTGCAATCCTGCCATGCTCGCCATTGTTGTTCATTGTCCTTCTGATGGTGGATTCATGAACAATTACATTAGCTAATGTGAGGAGAGGCCTTTAGTTGCTTAGAGGTTACCTTGAGTTCCTTTGTGACCTCACAGACTGATGTAGCTTTAAGTCAAATTTATACAGTAATACAGAAATTTTTGAGGGGTTCACAAACTTTCAAGTAAATACTAGGTTTACAAAAGAAACATAAGATTTCATCAAAGGGATTATTCTCCCCCAAACCTATATGAGATTGTACATTTCCTATGTATAATCACAACACCTGATGCCTTCATTTCTGCAAGCTCCTTAATATTGATGTCCCATTCTCCTATTTTCCAAAATGGACACAGTAGAGGTGTGGAGAGAGATTTGGAAAGTGTTAAAGGAGTATTCCCATCTCCAAGATTCTATCCCAATATGTAATACGTGTAATAATAATATTAACAGCAAATACCTCCAATTGGAAATGTAGTATAGTTCTTCTGATTAGCTATGTTGCTTAACCCTTGTGCAGGGCATAGCAGTAGCTTAGGTATCCATGGTTACGACCACTAGCAAGTAACTAACTGTGACTATGACTAGTCGTAACCATGGATACCTAAGCTACTGCAATGTCCTGCACATGGGGGTAAGAAACATAGCTAATCAGAAGAACTATACTACATTTCTAATTGGAGATATTTGCAAACATTATTATTATTATACCTATTACATATTGGGACAGGATCTTGGAGATGGGAATACCCCTTTAACCACACTTTGACTGACTTTCCTCTGATGTGGAATAGACACATCACTTTTAGGTCTGGGGTGGAGGATAGTGTAAATGGACATAATGGGTTCCCCGGCTCTATGCCTAGTTTACAGTAATTTAGTTTCATTTGTTGACTGACCCATCTGGTTTGCGCATTTCAGGTTCTTTTCCGGACTGTAGCAATGATGGTCCCCAACTATGCTCTGATTGCGGAGATCTGCCTTTATTCTTACGGTTTTCTGCACGCTAAACCTCTCTCGGTGAAGATGGTAATGACTTACCGGCTGTGCTCGGAGCCGCTCTCGTCCCAGTTCCATTATGATTATGGGATGCGTGCAGTAAAGGCTGTGCTGATCGCTGCTGGCAATCTGAAGCTGAAATTCCCCCATGAAAATGAAGAGATTCTTGTAAGTTCTGAACTGTTGGTCGCTTTACATCTCGTATAGGATAGCATTACCATCTTACCGAGAAGCATTTGGATCACAAAAATTAGAGCTGTATGATTTTATAGTAGCAGACAGAGACTTGCAAATAATTTCTGTACATTACTGTTCCTGGCTTGTTAGATCTCATCTGTGCAAAAGTGTCAAAACTATAGTTGTTAACCCCTTAAGCCCCGCGGGTGGTTTGCACGTTAATGACCGGGCCAATTTTTACAATTCTGACCACTGTCACTTTATGAGGTAATTACTCTGGAACGCTTCAACGGATCCCCCTGATTCTGAGACTGTTTTTTCGTGACATATTGTACTTCATGATTGTGGTAAAATTTCTTCGATATCACTTGCGTTTATTTGTGAAAAAAACGGAAATTTGGCGAAAATTTTGAAAATTTTGCAATTTTCAAAATTTGAATTTTTAAGCCCTGAAATCAGAGAGATATGTCACACAAAAGAGTTAATAAATAACATTTCCCACATGTCTACTTTACATCAGCACAATTTTGGAACCCAAATTTTTTTTCTTAGGGAGCTATAAGGGTTAAAAGTTGACCAGCGATTTCTCATTTTTCCAACAAAATTTACAAAACCATTTTTTTAGGGACCACATCACATTTGAAGTCACTTTGAGAGGTCTTTGTGACAGAAAATACCCAAAAGTGACACCATTCTAAAAACTGCACCCCGCAAGGTGCTCAAAACCACATTCAAGAACTTTATTAACCCTTCAGGTGCTTCATAGGAATTTTTTGAATGTGGAAGAAAAAAATGAACATTTAACTTTTTTCACAAAAATGTTACTTTAGACCCAATTTTTTTTATTTTCACAGGGGTAACAAGAAAAAATGGACCGCAAAATTTGTTGTGCAATTTCCCCTGGGCACGCAGATACCCAATATTTGGGGAAAAAACACTGTTTGGGCGCACTGTAGGGCTCGGAAGGGAAGGAGCGCCATTTGACTTTTTGATTGTAAAATTTGCTTGAATAATTAGCGGACACCATGTTGCATTTAGAGAGCCCCTGATGTGCCCAAACATTGGAGCTCCCCCACAAGTGACCCCATTTTGGAAACTAGACCCCCCAAGGCACCTTTATAGATGCATAGTGAGCACTTGGAACCCCCAGGTGCTTCACAAATTGATTCGTAATAATGAAAAAGTGAAAAAAAAAACACTTTTTCATTTTTACGAATCAATTTGTGAAGCACCTAGGGGTTCCAAGTGCTCACTATGAATCTAGATAGGTGCCTTGGGGGGTCTAGTTTCCAAAATAGGGTCACTTGTGGGGGAGCTCCAATGTTTGGGCACACAGGGACTCTCTAAATGCAACATGGTATCCGCTAACAAATTGAATGGAAAATCGGCTCAAATTGTTAGCGGACACCACATTGCGTTTTCACAAATTGATTCATAAAAATGAAAAAGTGTTTTTTTTTTTCACTTTTTCATTATTACAAATCAATTTGTGAAGCACCTGGGGGTTCCAAGTGCTCACTATGCATCTAGATAGGTGCCTTGGGGGGTCTAGTTTCCAAAATGGGGTCACTTGTGGGGGAGCTCCAAAGTTTGGGCACAGAGGGGCTCTCCAAACGCAATGTGGTGTCCGCTAACAATTTGAGCCGATTTTCCATTCAATTTGTTAGCGGACACCATGTCGCGTTTGGAGAGCCCGTGATGTGCCTAAACAGTGGAGCTCCCCCACAAGTGTCCAAACTATACCCCTCAAGGATTTTATTAAGGTGTATAGTGAACATTTTGAACCCAGAGGTACGGCACAGAATTTGTTTACATTAGGTCATCATATTGAATAAGTTGTCATTATTCTTGAGCGCAAGTGCTCGCTACTTGAGTTTGCATCGGGTACTCAGGTATGCACCATGTACAGCGTGTGCTAGAGTGACATGCTCGAGTCCCTGCTCCGCATGTTTCACGGTTATTAGACACCCAAAAAAAAACATGCGGGGATCGCTCGTGCATGGCAGGCAATCCCCGTAAAGTTTTTTTGGCTGCGAAGCATATGGGGCAGAGACTCGAGCATGTCACTCAAATACCCACGATACTCAATGCATACCAGAGCACCCGATGCAAACTCAAGTAGCGAGCACTTGCTCTCAACACTAGTCGCCATATCGTCATCTTTTTTTCTTACTTTTGAAAAAAATCCCAGCCCTAGCCCTAGCACAACCCTAGCCCCAGCACAACCCTAGCCCCAGCACAACCCTAGCCCCAGCACAAACCTAGCCCCAGCACAACCCTAGCCCCAGCACAACCCTAGCCCCAGCAGAACCCTAGCCCCAGCAGAACCCTAGCCCCAAACCCAGCCCTAACCCTAGCCCAATCCTAACTCAAGAGTTTATTTTTGACGCCGTTCCTTGTGCGGTATAAGTGATTAGACGACTTTATTCTTCGGGTCGGTGTGATTACAGCAATGCCAGAATCATATGGGGTTTTTATGACTGACAGCTGTCACACACTAAAAGACGCATTTTTTGTAAAATCTAGTTTTTGCATCGCCATATTTTGAGAGCTATAATTTTTCCAGATTTTGGCAGACAGTCATGTGACGGCTCGTTTTTTGCGGGATGAGTTGACGTTGTTATTGGTGCCATTTTCAGGCATGTGACATTTTTTGATCGCTTTCTATTCCGATTTTTGGGAGGCAGAATAAACAAAAACCAACAATTCAGGAATTGTTTTTTTTATTTTTTTTTATTCTGTTCCGCGTGTGGTAAAATTGATGAGGTAGCTTTATTCTTCGGGTCAGTACGTTTACAGCGATACCACATTTGTATCATTTTTCTATGTTTTGGCGCTTATACACAATAAAAGCTATTTTATAGAAAAAAATATTTTTTAGTATCGCTTTATTCTGAGAGCTATAACTTTTTTATATACACCGGATATTATACACCGGGGCGAGGGGACGGATATTATACACCGGGGCGAGGGGACGGATATTATACACCGGGGCGAGGGGACGGATATTATACACCGGGGCGAGGGGACGGATATTATACACCGGGGCGAGGGGACGGATGTTATACACTGGTGGGGGGCGAGAGTCTTAATGTTATACAACAAGGCCGAGGGGCTAGATGTTATACAAGTCCGAGGGCTGGATGTTATACACTGAGGGGCGAGGGGACGGATAATATACACCGGGGCGAGGGGACGGATAATATGCACCGGGGCGAGGGGACGGATAATATACACCGGGGCGAGGGGACGGATAATATACACCGGGGCGAGGGGACGGATAATATACACCGGGGCGAGGGGACGGATAATATACACCGGGGCGAGGGGACGGATAATATACACCGGGGCGAGGGGACGGATAATATACACCGGGGCGAGGGGACGGATAATATACACCGGGGCGAGGGGACGGATAATATACACCGGGGCGAGGGGATGAATATTATACACCAGGGGCGAGGGGATGAATATTATACACCAGGGGCGAGGGGATGAATATTATACACCAGGGGCGAGGGGATGGATATTATACACCATGGGCGAGGGGATTTATGTTATACACCGGGGCTGGGGGCCGGATGTTATACCCTGGGGGTCAGATGTTATGCAAAGGAGGGCTTGGGGTTGGATGTTATACAGTGGGGTTGAGGGGATGGATTTTATACACTGGCGGGGGGGCGAGGGGACGGATGTTATACTAAACTAGGGGCGAGGGGCGGATATTATACACCGGGGAAGCCGAGAGGTAGGATTTTATAAACTGGGGGCTGAGAGTCCGGATGTTATACACCGTGGGCAATGGGACTAAATGAAAAAAGCAGAATTCGGTGACTAGGAGTTTTGTCCTATAATGTATGGGCATTTGCCTTCCCTTTAGAAACTCTCCCTTGTGATTCTGCAGTGTCTTAGAGGTTGACTATCTTTTCCTACATTGCTCAGGAGTTTCTCATGAAACAGACTTCCAGTGGCTTGCCCAACTCCGCTATTACTGGGAGAATGAGAATGCGAGAGTGCAAATCATCAACTGCAATGTGAAGTCCGCCTATGAGTACCTGGGCAACTCCCCACGCCTGGTCATCACTCCGCTCACTGACAGATGCTAGCGGACTCTGCTATGATGTGATGGGTTATGCTCAGAAATCTTTTTGACTTTTGCATGATGCATGAAACTTATTAGAAAGTTTATTGATATTTCATACCAGTTCTTTCATGTTTCATTGGTAGATCGGTGCTTTTTATCTAAATCTTGGTGGAGCTCCAGAAGGTCCGGCCGGCACAGGAAAAACTGAGACCACCAAAGATTTGGCCAAGGCGCTGGCCGTGCAGTGTGTGGTCTTTAACTGCTCTGATGGTTTGGACTACATAGCAATGTGAAAGGTACATACAATGTTAAGCTGCTCCATTGCAGATAATAAACTGACTCCAACCGATGTTCTGCTGGCATCTTTTGATGGTGTGGGGGTGCTTTGCTGGTGACACTGTTTGGGATTTATTCAAAATTGAAGGCATACTGAACCAGCATGGCTACCACAGCATCTTGCAGCGGCATGCTATTCCATCCGGTTTGCGTTTAGTTGGACCATCATTTATTTTTCAAAAGGACAATGACCCCAACACACCTCCAGGCTGTGTAAGGGCTATTTGACCAAGAAGGAGAGTGATGGGGTGCTACGCCAGATGACCTGGCCTCCACAGTCACCAGACCTGAACCCAATCGAGATGATTTGGGGTGAGCTGGACCGCAGAGTGAAGGCAAAAGGGCCAACAAGTACTAAGCATCTCTGGGAACTCCTTCAAGATTGTTGGAAGACCATTTCCGGTGACTACCTCTTGAAGCTCATCAAGAGAATGCCAAGAGTGTGCAAAGCAGTCATCAAAGGAAAAGGTGGCTACTTTGAAGAACCTAGAATATAAGACATATTTTCAGTTGTTTCACACTTTTTTGTTAAGTATATATTTTTCCACATAGTTAATTCATAGTTTGATGCCTTCACTGTGAATGTACAATTTTTATAGTCATGAAAATACAGAAAATCTTTAAATGAGAAGGTGTGTCCAAACTTTTGGTCTGTACTGTATATACTTTTTTTTAGTTTTTCCAAGGGCTGGCATCATCGGGAGCATGAGCGTGTTTTGATGAGTTTAACCGTATTGAGCTGGAGGTGTTGTCCGTGGTGGCCCAACAGATTCTCAGCATCCAGAGAGCCATCCAGATGAAGATGGACATGTTCAACTTCGAAGGAACAGAACTGAAGTTTAACCCAAATTGCTTCGTAGCCATTACCATGAATCCTGGCTCCGCGGGACGTTCTGAGCTGCCGGATAACCTCAAGGTAAAGAGTCCCAGTGCCTTGCATCGGGCCCTTCCACAACATTTCTATAGGATTCAGCTCAGGACTATGACTCGGCCATTCCAAAACTTTATGTTTATTCAACCATTCTTTTGTAGAAACGACTTGTGTCTTTGGGCCATTGTCTTGCTGCATGACCCACGTTTTCTTGAGATTCAGTACATGAACTGATATCCTGATATTTTCCTTTAGCATTTGCTGATAGATTTTAGAATTCATTGTTCCATCAATGATGGCAGCCGTCCTTGGCCAAGTGCAGCAAAACAGGCCCAAAGCATGTTACGATTACCATCTTTGTGTTTCATAGATGATAGGAGGTTTCTTATGCTGTAATGCAGTATTTTCTTTCTGCAAACATATAGCTTCTCACCTAAAATCTCTATCTTGGCCTCATCCTTCCACAAAGCATTATTCCAGTTACCTATTGATGTGCCCAGGTGAGTTTTAGCAGTGACATTTTAAATCGCATTGCCTTTCTCCTTGCAATCCTGCCATGCTCGCCATTGTTGTTCATTGTCCTTCTGATGGTGGATTCATGAACAATTACATTAGCTAATGTGAGGAGAGGCCTTTAGTTGCTTAGAGGTTACCTTGAGTTCCTTTGTGACCCCACAGACTGATGTAGCTTTAAGTCAAATTTATACAGTAATACAGAAATTTTTGAGGGGTTCACAAACTTTCAAGTAAATACTAGGTTTACAAAAGAAACATAAGATTTCATCAAAGGGATTATTCTCCCCCAAACCTATATGAGATTGTACATTTCCTATGTATCATCACAACACCTGATGCCTTCATTTCTGCAAGCTCCTTAATATTGATGTCCCATTCTCCTATTTTCCAAAATGGACACAGTAGAGGTGTGGAGAGAGATTTGGAAAGTGTTAAAGGAGTATTCCCATCTCCAAGATTCTATCCCAATATGTAATACGTGTAATAATAATATTAACAGCAAATACCTCCAATTGGAAATGTAGTATAGTTCTTCTGATTAGCTATGTTGCTTAACCCTTGTGCAGGGCATAGCAGTAGCTTAGGTATCCATGGTTACGACCACTAGCAAGTAACTAACTGTGACTATGACTGGTCGTAACCATGGATACCTAAGCTACTGCAATGTCCTGCACATGGGGGTAAGAAACATAGCTAATCAGAAGAACTATACTACATTTCTAATTGGAGATATTTGCAAACATTATTATTATTATACCTATTACATATTGGGACAGGATCTTGGAGATGGGAATACCCGTTTAACCACACTTTGACTGACTTTCCTCTGATGTGGAATAGACACATCACTTTTAGGTCTGGGGTGGAGGATAGTGTAAATGGATATAATGGGTTCCCCGGCTCTATGCCTAGTTTACAGTAATTTAGTTTCATTTGTTGACTGACCCATCTGGTTTGTGCATTTCAGGTTCTTTTCCGGACTGTAGCAATGATGGTCCCCAACTATGCTCTGATTGCGGAGATCGGCCTTTATTCTTATGGTTTTCTGCACGCTAAACCTCTCTCGGTGAAGATGGTAATGACTTACCGGCTGTGCTCGGAGCCGCTCTCGTCCAGTTTCATTATGATTATGGGATGCGTGCAGTAAAGGCTGTGCTGATCGCTGCTGGCAATCTGAAGCTGAAATTCCCCCATGAAAATGAAGAGATTCTTGTAAGTTCTGAACTGTTGGTCGCTTTACATCTTGTATAGGATAGCATTACCATCTTACCGAGAAGCATTTGGATCACAAAAATTAGATCTGTATGATTTTATAGTAGCAGACAGAGACTTGCAAATAATTTCTGTACATTACTGTTCCTGGCTTGTTAGATCTCATCTGTGCAAAAGTGTCAAAACTATAGTTGTTAAACACGTAGCTTGTTCATCTTATGGGACAGTTTTGATTTTTAACTTAAACGCATGTATTTTAGGCTAAAAATCATTTTAACAATTGGGTTTTATTAAAAATGTTGCATCGCTTGGCTTTCACCGGCTTTTTGATTCCCTGCACATTCAATTTTGATAAGGTCTGTGGTCATAAATAAACTGAGAGGAGCTCAGAAAGACAGATAAAACATTTACAAACTCCCCGTCAGCCAGCAAAAACGAGTTCACTGACAGTATCTCACTTAACTCATTCTGCAGCCGGCAATTAACAGTGCAACACAGAGGCCACATGTATTCCCTATGGAAAAACAATTCTGCAGCATATTTCAGTGCAACTCAGCAGCGTTCCATTCCTCTTTTATCATTCCTGGAAATGTAGGAATTAATTGAAATCTGTCAATAACGAGTCCCCTACACAGTCTGACAATGTCACCACTGTTTGGGCACAGTCAGATTGTATAGGGTTGTCCCCTATATAGATTATATATACATTATATATCATTTACACATACATTTCCAGGAGGTATAACAGAGGGACGATACAATGTAGAGTTTTAGGAAAAGAGGTTTCATCCTTATTTTTTGGAGAATACTATTCTTTACTAATACAGACATACCACAAGAACTGACTGCTCCTTTGTAATGGGGTTCTTCACTTTTAATATTGTTTCATGTCATATTGTATATGAATTATTTTATCATTTAATCCTTTTTCATTCTATTTAGCTCTTGCGGTCAATTAAGGATGTAAACGAACCCAAATTTTTGTCTCCTGATATTCCTCTGTTCAATGGGATTACCAGCGACCTGTTCCCTGGCATTCAACTTCCGGAAGCCGACTATAAGGTATTAAAATATAATAGTGTCTTAAAGGGGTTTTCCAAGACTTAAAGAGGACTTGTCCCTCGCCATAAATATGTAAATGCCGCTGTTCTCCTGACTCCGGCATTGTTTTTCTTTTCTTCCTGCTCCTCTCCGTTCCTGACATCTGTCACTCTCCTCTAGCCCTTTAAGCCAACTGGGCAAGGCCTTCCTGAAGACTCCCACAGAGAGGACTTGATGACCACGCCCACTTGGCTATTAAAAATTATGAACTAGATTTCTATAAAGAGGCTATATCTCAGGAATGGAGAGGCGCAGGAGCAAAAGAAAAACAACACCGGATTCAGGAGAACAGCGGCATTTACACCAGGTAATAAAATTGCATATGAATGGCAAGTGATAGGTCCTATATAGCTGGCCAGCTATCATTTGGATGACCGTTATCTTTCCCGGCTCCCCCATATTCAGGAATGCTCGCTCCCGTTTTCTCTATGACAGAGTCGCTGCCAGAATCTTATGGCAGCTGCTAATTTCAGGGTCAGAAAGTAAGGATCGGGTGATTAAATTCCAACCGCCCGATTTTTATGTCCCCCCACATAATCTGTCATGAGGCCCCCATACACAGTAGATGGTAGACCAATCCCATTGAAATCACCCGATCCTGATCCACTGCTTTGGAATTGGGTTACATGACCTTGTCACTCATCGTCCGGTCCCATTAGTGCAACCTGGGCAGCTGCACAGGGGCACCAGAGGTAAGGGGGCTCACTTATACCTCCAATGCAAGATGATCTGATGTAGAAAAAAAAATGGTTAAAACATCTGAGAGTGATTTATCGCTAGTTTAGTTGTAGGTTATGGAGACATTTTTTTTTTAGATGAATGAATCGATTTGCAGGAGAATGATCCAATGGCCAGGTGTCATGGGTGCGTCAGATGTGACAGACAGTCCCCCTGCAGTTGGTTGCAGGAGATCCCTTCGTTTGGCATTCCAGACATCTTCTTAGCGGTCTCACTGTAGGACCCAGCGGCTACCTCCCTCCTGTTCTAATTGACAATCAGGCCTGGGTGTTTAAATACTTCCTGGTTGCTACACAGAGGTGCCAGTGATATTCACATGACCCCTTGTGAAGGCTTGGAGCAAGTGCAGTTCTTACTTCCTCTCTGGTGCTAAGAGGATGTGTGTGCCATCTCTCTGAAGTCGACTCAAGCTAAGCTACTTCCCCTGTGTCTGTCTACCCTTGCTGTCTTTAGTTGTCAGTGGGGATCGACTAGTGCTCACCCCCCCTTACCTATCCAGAGCCAAGCGCTAAGGAAATACAGGGATAGGTTCCTGTGCGGCAATTGGTGAGGAACCAATATAGAGTCGGTAGGGGAGACAGGGTGATTGCAGATCAGCCTAGGAGGTCTCCATTTCCCCCTTTCCCTAGTGTCTGGGCTCCCTTCCCCTTTGTGTCGCACTTTGTCTTTCCTACACTGTGCGTGACATCAGGTCAGTGGTGGGCACTGAATGAGACCCCTGAGAGGCACCTTATTTCTTCCTGCCCCCCGGCTCTTCTTCAGATTAGCCGGCCTGGCATGACGTTATGGTTGCAGCATGATGTACACCAGGCCATATAATCAGAAGAGGAGCCGGGGATGCCGGCAGCTAAGAGGCGGCTCTCAGGGGTCCCGTCCAGCGGCCACAGAATACTGATCTGGGTCCTGAAAATGTATTCTCCCACCTCTAATTGGATCCACTGTAAACAGACTGATGAAATATTTTACCTTCCTTTTGCTCAGGATTTACTGGAATGCGCACAGGAGAGCTGTGCTGGACACAACATCCAGCCCGAGAAGGTCTTCCTGGAGGACATGATCCAGACGTATGAGATGATGATTGTCAGACACGGGTAAGCTGTAACTACAGAAGTCCATGGGACGGGGGATTTATTCTTCGCTGTTTCCATTTTATACAATGGACCATGCTGCATTTTGTTTATCCCGTACAGTTTTATGTTGGTTGGAGAGCTGTTCTCTGGAAAAGCGAAGGTCCTCCACGTCCTCGCTGATACGCTGTCTCTTATGAGTGAGCGAGGGTGCGAAGAAGAAAAAGTGATTTACCGGACAGTGAACCCTAAAGCCATCACCATGGGGCAGCTGTTCGGGCAGTTTGATCCAGTGTCACATGAGGTTCGTCTATGATTGGAATTATTGTTTATAATACTAATATCTTTGCTGAAAATGGGAAAATCTCCCCTTTTATGGCTTATGGACATGGTAGAAGGGGTTCCTTCAGAGACATAGACCCCAGCCATACATTGCCGGGCAATCATTTTATTATGACTTACTCCCTGTTTGCACAAAAATTGGAAACTGTTTTATTTTCCCCATCAGACATGGAAGCAACAAATTGTATTATTTATGCCAGAAATTAGCATAAGTTTGCATACTTCCAGACACATTCTGACTAGACTGTGTCTGGCCTCACTCAATACACTTGCTTTGAGTGAGGTCACGCACTTCTAGTTGGCATGTGACCGCCTATATGCAAATCACTTACTTGCGGTCTCTCCCGGTGTCTGCACGTTCACTTCAATAGGGGCCACGTGTAGTCAATACATGTGTATCATCAATATCATAATCCCAGGCATTCCGTTTAATAATCCTTTCAATTGTGGGATTGTATTTGATTTTATGGGAAGAGCAATTTTATTGATGCCTCTCTTCATTTGCGGTGGACCGATGGGATAGTCGCTAATACTTCCCGAGAGTTTGCATTATCTGAGACCCCGGAAAGAAAATCGGTTTTCTTTGATGGACCTATTGATACGCTAGGGATAGAAAGTATGAACACAGTCCTAGATGATAATAAAAAGGTAACTCTCTATTCTACTTTGTGAAAACTTTTTTTTTTTTTTATTTAACCGCTTCCCGACCGCCCACTGTACATAAACGTCCGCGCTGCCTGGGCTCTGTGCAGCACGGACGCTTAAAAACGGTGGGTGGTCCCGCAGCGCTCAGGACCCCGAGTGTCCTGCAAGCTCTGCGGGTGCGGTGCAGAGCGATAGCTCTGACAGGGAACATCATCGGGACCTGATTGGATCAGGTCCCAGTGATGTTAACCCTTTGCAGTCTTCTATATGCCGCGATCTATAGTGATCGCGGCATATAGAAGACAGCAGGAGGAGAGGGGGTCGTCTACTTACCTCTCCGACGACCCCTGATACCTTTCAGGACCTGGCGTTGCTATAGCAGCTGGAGGTCACATGACCGCCTCCAGATCTGCCATATACGGTGTCCTGCGAGGCTCAGCCTGCAGCTGAAGCCTGGCAGGAGACACTGACTGTGAAACAGTCAGCAAAGATCTCATGTAATGTAATATATGTCTATTACATTATATGAGATCAGTGATCAGAAAAATAAAAATTAATGTCCCATACAGGGACTAAGTAAAAATGTAAAAAAAATGTTTTCAAACTACTAAAAAAAATCAAAATAAATAAAAATAAATAAATAAAATATTAAACCAATAAATCCGTATATTTATGCAAAAACAAAAAAGGTACACATATTTGGTATCGCCGCATCCGAAACAACCCGAGCTATAAAACTGTCACACTAATTAATTCCTTCTGTGCACACCGTAATAAAAATAAATAAAAAACGGAGCAAAAAACTATGCTTTTTCCTCATATCGCCAAACAAAAAGTGGAAAAAAATGCGATCGAAAAGCAAAATGGAAATAAAAATGGTACCGCTGAAAACATCATCTTGTTCCGCAAAAAACAAGCCACCATAGAGCTCCATCAGCCGAAAAATAAAAAAGTTATAGCTTTCAGAATAAAGCAATGCAAAAAAAATATTTTTTCTATAAAATTGTTTTATTGTGTAAAAGCGCCAAAACATAAAAAAATATACAGTAAGTGTAGTATCGCTGTAAACGTACTGACCTGAAGAATAATGCTGCCTTATCACTTTTACCACACGCAGAACAGCATAAAAAAAAACTCAAAAAACAATTCCTGAATTGTTGGTTTTTGTTAATTTTACCTCCCAAAAAACGGAATAGAAAGCGATCAAAAAATGTCACGTACCCAAAAATGGTACCAATAAAAATGTCAACTCGTCCCGCAAAAAACAAGCTGTCACATGACTCTGTCGGCCGAAATATGGAAAAATGATAGCTCTCAAAATATGGCGATGCAAAAACTAGATTTTACAAAAAAAAGCGTCTTTTAGTGTGTGACAGCTGTCATTCATAAAAACCCGATATGAATCTGGTATCTCTGTTTTCGCACCGACCCGAAGAATAAAGTAATCTCATCACTTATACCGCACGAGGAACGGCGTAAAAAATAAATAAAACCAATTCTTCACCTGCTACTGATTTGTTTATTATGTCTCCCAATGTGCTCACCACACATCTAGATAAGTTCCCTAAGGGGTCTAGTTTACAAAATGGTGTCACTTGTGGGGGGTTTCCACTGTTTAGGCACATCAGGAGCTCTCCAAACGCAACATGGTGTCTGCTAATTATTCAAACAAATTTTACATTCAAAAAGTCTAATGGCGCTCCTTCCCTTCCGAACCCTGCCGTGCGCGCAAACAGTGGTTTTCCCTCACATATGGGGTATCAGCGCGCTCAAGAGAAATTGCACAAAAAAATTTGGGGTTCATTTTTTCCTGTTACCCCTGCGAAAATAAAAAAAATTGGGTCTAAAGTAACATTTTTGTGAAAAAAGTTAAATGTTAATTTTTTTCTTCCACATTCCAAAAATTCCTGTGAAGCACCTGAAGGGTTAATAAAGTTCTTGAATGTGGTTTTGAGTACCTTGAGGGGTGTAGTTTTTAGAATGGTGTCACTTTTGGGTATTTTCTGTCATAAAGACCCCTCAAAGTGACTTCAAATATGATGTGGTCCCTAAAAAAATGGTTTTGTAAATTTTGTTGGAAAAATGAGAAATCGCTGGTCAACTTTTAACCCTTATAGCTCCCTAACAAAAAAAAATGTTGGTTCAAAAATTGTGCTGATGTAAAGTAGACATGTGGGAAATGTTATTTATTAACAATTTTGTGTGACATATCTCTCTGATTTAAGGGCATGAAAATTCAAAGTTTGAAAATTGCAAAATTTTCAAAATTTTCGATTTTTTCACAAGTAAACGCAAGTGACATCGAAGAAATTTTACCACTATCATGAAGTACAATATGTCACGAAAAAACATTCTTAGAATCAGGGAGATCCGTTGAAGCGTTCCAGAGTAATTACTTCATAAATTGACAGTGGTCAGAATCGAAAAAATTGGCCCGGTCACGAAGGCAAAAACAGGCTCTGGCGCGAAGTGGTTAAACAATTCCCGACTGCCCATTTGATGATGTCATGTGTTTGGAAGCTTCTAATAGTTTTTTGGGCAACATCTGAGTTAATTAGAGACACACATGTGGATGTATTTTAATGCACACCTGAAACACACTGCTTCTTTGTGTAGCATCATGGGAAAGTGTAAATAAATCAGCCAAGATATCAGGAAGAGAATTGTGGACTTGCACAAGTCTGGCTCATCCTTGGGTACAATTTCAAGATATCTGAAGGTGCCTCGTTCATCTGTACAAACAATTATATGCAAGTACAAACATGATTGGAATGTCCAGCCATCATACCACTCAGGAAGGAGACGGGTTCTGTGTTCCAGAGATGAACGTGCTTTGGTCCGACATGTGCATATCAACCCCAGGACAAAAGCAAAAGACCTTGTGAAGAGGATGGCAGAAGCTAGTAAGATTGTCAGACTGACAATTCACAGTGAAACGAGTACTGTGTCAACATGGGCTGAAAGACCACTCTGCCAGGAAGAAGCCATTACTCCAAAAGAAACATAAAAAATCCAGATTTATGTTTGCAAATGCACACAGGAACAAAGACCTTAATTTTTGGAGACATGTCCTGTGGTCTGATGAAACTAGAATTGAACTTTTTGTTCATAATGACCATCGTTAAGTTTGGAGGAAAAAGGGAGAAGCTTAGAAGCCTAAGAACACCATCCCAACTGTGAAACACGGGGGTGGCAGCATCATGTTGTGGGGTTGCTTTGCTGCAAGAGGGACTTGGTGCACATCACAAAATCCGTAGGTGGCTTCATGAGAAAAGAAGATTATGTGGCAATGCTGAAGCACCATCTCAAGACATCAGCCAGGAAGTTAAAGCTTGAGCAGAAATAGGTCCTCCAAATGGACAATGACCCGAAGCATACTGCCAAAATGGTAACAAAGTGGCTTAACCCCTTCGTGACCAAACCAATTTTTTTTAAATCTGACCAGTGTCACTTTATGTAGTAATAACTCTGGAATAACATATCCCATTGCTTTTGAGACTGTTTTTTGTGACACATGATACTTTATAATAATGGTAAATTTAGGCTGATATGGTTTGCGTTTATTTATAAAAATATCAGTAACTTGACAAAAATGTCTTAAAAATTGCACTTTTCAAACTATGATTGATTATGCCTTTAATCCCAATAGTCATACCACACAAAAACAGTAATAAATAACATTTCCCTCATGTCTGCTTTACATCAGCACCATTTGTAAAATTTTGTTTTATTTTATTAGCATTTTAGAAGATTTAAAAATGTAGCAGTTATTTTTCATTTTTTTCAAGGAAATTTACAAAACTTATTTTTATAGGGACCTGTTCAGTTTTGAAGTGACTTTGAGGCTGCGTGCCCACTGTGCGTTTTTCAAGCGTTTTTGCTGTGGAATTTTCGAAGCGAAAACGCTTAAACGCTTGGTAATGCGTGCCCCATGGTCCTCAATGATAACCCGCATGTGCTGTGTGTTGGTATATGCAACAGTTGTGGACTTCTTTGTTTGTGTGAAGGAGGACTTTATGCTGATCTGACAGTAGATGGCGATGTTGTGTAAAGTTTCCTTGTTTACTGTATTGTAAAAGAAAAAAAGTCTCTCTTGTATTTTCTATTTTGTTCTTACTTCCTGGTGCAGTACTGTGTAACTGAGTTTTTTCCTTTTACCTCATGTTCTGAGAAGTAAAAGCTTGTTATCCCATGTAATCTGCTCTGTGAAGTTTTATACTGCAACTGTGGGTATCCAGAAGCTTTGCAACACTGTGCACATGCTGCGGAAATTTACGCTGCGGATTATCATTGCGGAAAAATCTAAAGCATATCCATTAATTTTGCGGAAACGCGGCGTAATTGCCGCCATTGACTTCCATTGAATTGCATAATATCTTAATGACTACATGTACACATGTGGATATTAAGTGATTCAATGTGCGGATGGTACCCAGGTCTGGAGAAGAGGAGACTCTCCTCCAGACCCGGGTACCATAGTACCTGTAGTTAAAAAAGAATAAAATAAAAAATAACACTATACTTACCTTCTCATGGCCCCCGGTCTCCTGTATGGTGCATCCGGTGTCTTCGGCGGCTCGTGGTGGTGTAAAAGGACCTTCCATGACGTCATTTAGTCATGTGACAGGTCACGTGACCGTTGATGTCGGCAGTTGCTTGACCTGTCACATGACTAAATGACGTCATGGAAAGTCCTTTTACACCATCGCGAGCCAAGACACCGGACGCACCGGAGAAGGAGACCGGGGGCTATCGGAAGGCGAGTAGAATGTTTTTTTTGTTTACCATTTTTATTCTTTTTTTAACTATTAACTTGGTCACACTATATAAATCCATGCCGGTTGCATGGATTTATATAGTGTGACCAAGTTGTCAAGCACTTTTCCAAGTGATGCTAAAATCGCTTGGAAAAGCGCTTGATAACCCGCATGCAAAAACGCTTGACAAACGCTTCTACCTGGCGGGAAAAACGCATGTAAAATCCGCATGCATTTTTCCTGCCAGGGAGATACAGAAAAAATCTGGAGCATTTTTGCTTCGTGGGCACTTAGCCTGCGAGTCTTATATGTTGGAAACCACCCAAAAGTGTTACCATTTTAACCCCTTTAAAGCCCATGACGTACTAATACGCGTCTGTGCCCTGGGCTTTAAGAGCCTGACCCGTATTAGTACGTCATCGCGATCGCGCGCGCACACAGGCTGTGCGGGCGCGATCGCCGCCGGGTGTCAGCTGATTGTCACAGCTGACACCCGGTACTAAGTGCAGGGAGCGATCCCGCACCGCTCCCAGCACATTAACCCCCGCAATGCTGCGATCGAAGTCGATCGCAGCATTGCGGAGGCAAGGGGAGGTGATCAGTATACTCACCTCCTTTTCCGGCCTCCAGCGCTGTCTGCCGCGGCTTCCCGGTTGTTGCCATGATGACCCGATGTCGTCATGACAACATCCGGGTCACCAGACAGCAGTAAGATTGTTTGGACATGTGCAGTGCATCTCCAAACTATCTTCTCCCTGTCCAGCGCTGACAGCCTGCATGGCACAGGGATGGTGCTCCATCCCTATGCTGTGCAGGCGATCAGAATAAAAAAAGTGAAAGTCCCACAGTGGGACAAAGTAAAAAAAGTGTAAAAACTCCCAGAAAGTGAAAAAAATAATTGAAAAAAAACTGTAAAAATCTAAAAAAAAAATAAAAAAAAATAATCCACTAAAAATATAATGTACCCATCAATAAATATTATTATGAAAAAAAAACAAAAAAAACAATCAAAGTACACATATTTGGTATCGCCGCGTCCGTAACGACCTGGCCTATAAAACTGTTCCACTAGTTAACTCCTTCAGTGAACACGGTAAAAATAAAAAACAAAGCAAAAAACAATGCTTTATCATCATACCGCCAAACAAAAAATTTAATAACACGCGATCAAAAAGACGAATATAAATAAAAATGGTACCGCTGAAAACGTCATTTCGTCCCGCAAAAAACAAGCGGCCATACAGCTCCATCATCCGAAAAATCAAAAAGTTACAGCTCTCAGAATAAAGCAATGCAAAAAAATATTTTTTTCTATAAAATAGCTTTTATTGTGTAAAAGCGCCAAAACATAAAAAACTATATAAATGTGGTACTGCTGTAAACGTACTGACCCAAAGAATAAAGCTACCTTATCAATTCTACCACACCTGGAGCAGAATAAAAAAAAAAAAAAACAATTCCTGAATTGTTGGTTTTCGTTTATTCTGCCTCCCAAAAGCTGGAATAGAAAGCGATCAAAAAATGTCACATGCCTGAAAATGGCACCAATAAAAGCATCAACTCATCCCGCAAAAAACAAGCCGTCACATGACTGTCGGCCAAAATATGGCAATGCAAAAACTAGATTTTACAAAATATGTGTCTTTTAGTGTGTGACAGCTGTCAATCATAAAAACTTAATATGAATCTGGTATCGCTGTAATCGCACCGACCCGAAGAATAAAGTAATCTCATCACTTATACCGCACGAGGAACGGCGTAAAAAATAAACGCTAGGGTTGGGGTTGTGCTAATGTTAGGGTTGGGGTTGTTTTTTTTTTCAAAAGTAAAGAAAAAAAAAAAAAAAAAAGATGACGATATGGCAACTAGTGTTGAGCGCAAGTGCTCGCTACTTGAGTTTGCATCGGGTGCTCGAGTCTCCGCCCCATATGCTTCGCGGCCAAAAAAACCTCGCGGGGATTGCCTGCCATGCACGAGCGATCCCCGCATGTTTTTTTTGGGGGGT
Source organism: Phyllobates terribilis (assembly GCF_046119375.1). NCBI lineage: Eukaryota > Metazoa > Chordata > Amphibia > Anura > Dendrobatidae > Phyllobates > Phyllobates terribilis. The sequence goes on along the minus strand of NW_027363222.1, from coordinate 381,798 downwards.
CTAATAACCGTGAAACATGCAGGCGGGGACTCGAGTATTTCACTTGAGCACCTGTGATACATGGTGCATACCTGAGTACCCGATGCAAACTCAAGTAGCGAGCACTTGCGCTCAAGAGTAATGACAACTTATTCAATATGATGACCTAATGTTATCAAATTCTGTGTCGTACCTCTGGGTTCAAAATGTTCACTATACACCTTAATAAAATCCTTGAGGGGTATAGTTTCCAAAATGGGGTCACTTGTGGGGGAGGCACATCAGGGGCTCTCCAAATGCAACATGACGTCCGCTAATTATTCAAGCAAATTTTACAATCAAAAAGTCAAATGGCGCTCCTTCCCTTCCGAGCCCTGCCGTGCACCCAAACAGTGTTTTTTCCCCACATATGGGGTATCGGCGTGCCCACGGCAAATTGCACAACAAATTTTGGGGTCCATTTTTTCCTGTTACCCCTGCGAAAATTAAAAAAAAATTGGGTCTAAAATAACATTTTTGTGAAAAAAGTTAAATGTTCATTTTTTTCTTCCACATTCCAAAAATTCCTGTGAAGCACCTGAAGGGTTAATAAAGTTCTTGAATGTGGTTTTGAGCACCTTGAGGGGTGCAGTTTTTAGAATGGTGTCACTTTTGGGTATTTTCTGTCATAAAGACCTCTCAAAGTGACTTCAAATATGATGTGGTCCCTAAAAAAATGGTTTTGTAAATTTTGTTGGAAAAATGAGAAATCGCTGGTCAACTTTTAACCCTTATAGCTCCCTAACAAAAAATAATTTTGGTTCCAAAATTGTGCTGATGTAAAGTAGACATGTGGGAAATGTTATTTATTAACTCTTTTGTGTGACATATCTCTCTGATTTAAGGGCATAAAAATTAAAATTTTGAAAATTGCTAAATTTTCAAAATTTTCGCCAAATTTCCTTTTTTTTCACAAATAAACGCAAGTGATATCAAAGAAATTTTACCAAAATCATGAAGTACAATATGTCACGAAAAAACAATCTCAGAATCAGGGGGATCAGTTGAAGTTTTCCAGAGTAATTACCTCATAAAGTGACAGTGGTCAGAATTGAAAAAATTGGCCCGGTCATTAACGTGCAAACCACCTTGGGTTGTATAGGGGTTAAACACTGCACCCCTCAACGTATTTAAAATTGCTTTCATATAGTTCATTAACCCTTCTGGTTCTTTTCAGGAAGTAATGGAAAGTGGAATGACAAGAATGAATAAGTTTATTTTTACAATCTAGATTTTGATAACTTCTGAACAGGCAATTATAGCCGGCATACTTTAAAGGTAGTTATTTGGCCATGAACTGCCAAGGCAAACATCAGGACCACACAATCAAGATATCAAGGTGCCGATAAAGTTAAAAGGAAGCCCCCACACTGTGTTAACTATTTAGATTCTATAATCTCTATTGACAACAGAATCAAAGGGGTTAAACGTCCATGGTCTGTGCCAACACTGATCATGGCTGATGCAGCAAGTTGTCAGCTATAATGTACAGGTGACAGCTACAGGATAGTCACCTGTCGGGGAACGCTAGTCTCTTATATTGCAGATCAGTAAAAAGACGTCTATTGGTCAATAAGGGGTTAAGGATAACAAAGTCAATGTTTTGGAGCGGCCATCACAAAGCCCTGATCTTAATCCTATTGAAAAGGTATGGGCAAAGCTGAAAAGGCCGGTGCGAGCAAGACGACCTACAAACCTGGATCAGTTACACCAGTTGTGTCAGGAGAAATGGGCCCAAATTCCGACCTAAGAGTATGTGCCCACGTAGCGTTTTACAAGCGTATATGCTGCGGGATTTCCTCAGGGTAAACGCTTGTGAAACGCTAGGTAATCTGCCCCCCATGGTCCCCAAGGGGAATCCGCAAGTTCTATGCCCATGCTGTGGATTTTTCCGCAGCGTTTTTGATGCGCGCAATCCACAGCATGTCAATTAATTTTGCGTTTCCACAAGCGGAATTACCTTTGTAATGCAATAAAAAACGCAAGGCAATTCTGCATGTGGAAAACGCGCGATAAACGCAGGATAAACGCGCGTGGAATTCCGCATGCGTTTTTCCGGGAGAGGACATGCGGAAATGAAGCAGAAATTTTCTGCTTCATTTCCGCAACGTGGGCACATAGCCTTATATTGTGAGAAGCTTGTGGGAGGAAATCCCAAATGTTTCACCCAAGTCATTCACTTTAAGGACAATGGTACCAAATACTAATGAAATGGATGGAAAGTTTTGACTTTGTTTTAAGCATTTTTATTACTTACTGCATTCTCGCTCTCTCATTATTCTGGCATTTGGCAAATATTACAAATGATGGTAATCCTAATTGACCTAAAACAGGAAAGGTTTATTCTGATTTCATGTCAGATATGGAGAGAAACATGCATATACTGTATGTCTTTTTATATAGTGTATGGAAACTTCTGGTTTCAACTGTATATGAGATATTGAAATGTAATTGGTCATATTGTAATTTATTTTGAATGAAGTAAGTGAATTCCCACATTAATTTGACATTATATAATAATGTCTTTATATTTAAATAAATCTCAAATGATTTCAACAATACAACAGGATGTTATTTTCTTATAATAAAAAAATTTAAATAAAAAATTCTATTGTGGTGTGTTAATTTTGTAATATTTGATTTCTTTATCTGTTTCATTTACAGTGGGTACGGAAAGTATTCAGACCCCTTTAAATTTTTCACTCTTTGTTTCATTGCAGCCATTTGGTAAATTCTAAAAAGTTCATTTTTTTTCTCATTAAAGTACACTCTGCACCCCATCTTGACTGAAAAAAAACAGAAATGTAGAATTTTTTGCAAATTTATTAAAAAAGAAAAACTGAAATATCACATGGTCATAAGTATTCAGACCCTTTGCTCCGTATTGAGTAGAAGCCCCCTTTTGAGCTAGTACAGCCATGAGTCTTCTTGGGAATGATGCAAAAAGTTTTTCACACCTGGAATTGGGGATCCTCTGCCATTCTTCCTTGCGGATCATCTCCAATTCCATCAGGTTGGATGGTGAACTTTGGTGGACAGCCATTTTCAGGTCTCTCCAGAAATGCTCAATTGTGTTTAGGTCAGGGCTCTGGCTGGGCCAGTCAAGAATGGTCACAGAGTTGTTCTGAAGCCACTCCATTGTTATTTTAGCGGTGTGCTTAGAGTCATTGTCTTGTTGGAAGGTGAGCCTTCGGCCAAGTCTGAGGTCCAGAGCACTCTGGATGAGGTTTTCATCCAGGATATCTCTGTACTTGGCCGCATTCATGTTTCCTTCAATTGCAACCAGTCTTCCTGTCCCTGCAGCTGAAAAACACCCCCATAGCATGATGCTGCCACCACCATGTTTCACTGTTGGGATTGTATTGGGCAGGTGATGAGCAGTGCCTTGTTTTCTCCACACACGCCACTTAGAATTATCACCAAAAAGTTCTATCTTCATCTCATCAGACCAGAGAATCTTATTTCTCATAGTCTGGGAGTCTTTCATGTGTTTTTGAGCAAACTCTATGAGGGCTTTCATATGGCTTGCACTGAGGAGAGGCTTCCGTCGGGCCACTCTGCCATAAAGACCTGACTGGTGGAGGGCTGCAGTGATAGTTGACTTTGTGGAACTTTCTCCCATCTCCCTACAGCCTCTCTGGAGCTCAGCCACAGTGATCTTGGGGTTCTTCTTTACCTCTCTCACCAAGGCTCTTCTCCTATGATTGCTGAGTTTGGCTGGATGGCCAGGTCTAAGAAGACTTCTGGTGGTCCCAAACTTCTTCCATTTAAGGATTATGGAGGCCACTGTGCTCTTGGGAACCTTGAGTAATGGAGAAATTTTTTTGTAACCTTGGCCAGATCTGTGCCATGCCACAATTCTGTCTCTGAGCTCCTTGGGGGTTCCTTTGAGCTCATGATTCTCATTTGGTCTGACATGCACTGTGAACTGTGAGGTCTTATATAGACAGGTGTGTGCCTTTCCAAATCAAGTCCTATCAGTTTAATTAAACACAGCTGGACTCCAATGAAGGAGTAGAACCATCTCAAGGAGGATCACAATGAAATGGACAGCATGTGACTTAAATATGAGTGTCTGAGCAAAGGGTCTGAATACTTATGACCATGTGATATTTCAGTTTTTCTTTTTTAATAAATTTGCAAAAATTTCTACATTTCTGTTTTTTTTTCAATCAAGATGGGGTGCAGAGTGTACTTTAATGAGAAAAAAAAGAACTTTTTAGAATTTACCAAATGGCTTCAATGAAACAAAGAGTGAAAAATTTAAAGGGGTCTGAATACTTTCCGTACCCACTGTATGTCTCAGTGTTTGAAAAAGGCCTTTTGCATAAGGCTGAAACGTTACATTGAATTTTGGGATTTCTTTATGAAATAAAGAATTGCATTATCATTATGAATATTTGAGTGCCAAGTATCTATATATACACTGGCATGCCAGGCATGTCAATCTCCACAAGGAGAAAAATGACCCTTTAGATCCCAGTGAGAAGCCTCTCATACAGTCAAATCGGATCTCATGCTTTGTACTGACGAGGAGCAATACCCTGAAACACCGTGGCGGCAAATTGAGATTCTGGTTTGGCTTTTATCCCAAGTCATGTGACAAGGCTCGTTAAAGGGTCGATATTGACTTTTAGGATTGCTACTTCCAATAGACTTGTCACTTATCTCACTTTTAGCAAATCAGAATATACCGTAGATCATATATAATAGAAATAATCATTATCCACTGTCTGTCTTTCCAAAAGTGATAATAGGAAGTGCAGCCATATCGGTTGTGACCTTTGAATTAATTTCTCAGAAACAGACAGTGAACAGTCATTTTGTCAGGATGTTATATCAATGACTAAGTCATTAGTTTCCAAGAAGCTGCTTTAAAATTGACAAACTACTTCTTCCTATTTTTGCAGCGGTGCAATATTGCCATCTTATTAGAGAAGAGCAGTTAAAGAGAATGTGTTATCAAAAAATAACCAATTGTTTAAATTACCTTTTTACATGAAATTTATTTTTTTCTTTTTTTTTCACTATAGTAACCATCTAAACTAAAAAAACACACCCACAGATCCTGCAATTATCACCCTGGCCAAAATTAGTTTCATATTTCCTGTTGTATGCAGAAGATTTTTCAGCAGTTTTATTATCATGACTGAAAATGACAATGAAAGATGACACCTCTATATAAAGCAGATAAAGTAGCCACCATTCACAAGAAATGATAGTCACAGCTCACCTCCTCACCCTTCCTTCACAATGAGTCTATTCTTAGGACTAGTGGCCAGTGTGAAAATTGTAAGACTTCAGGATTGGTTTTTTTGATTGTGATGTTAAAAAGTGAAAATCTAAAAAAAATGACATTTAAAGTAAATTTAATGTAATCCCTTCTCACCATGGACAGTTTTAGTTTTTGGGCTTTTTCTTTGTCCCTCACCTTCTTTCTCCCCTTTCGTGTGACATAGCTGTATGAGGGCTGTTTTTTTTACCCTACAATATACTGGAAAACTGGAACAAAAATTCCAAGCGAAGTTAAATGGGATTGCGTTTTTCATTGTATTTGGGTTTTGTTTGTAAGGTTTCATTGTGCAGTGAAAATGACCTGTGAACATGATTCTTCACGTCGAGCAAACTTGAAAAACCAGATATCAAACTTGTATAATTTTTATTTTGATGGTGAAAATATTTCAGCGATTCGGTCGATAGAGCTTTATGAGGGCTTGTTAATTGCTGAGGTTTTCATTAATATATACGATGTTTCAATCCCACTTTTTCATATACCAACATGGCAGCCATGGGGGCGGTCAGCAGGCTCATGGTTACCACTGAAATCCATAAGCAGCACTTTCACTTAGTGAAGGGGGGTGGAAGGCAACATCCCATGGGCATCCAAAATGGTGAACCTCTGGGACATCGCACCTTAACTACCACGGTCAGGGATTTACTGCAGCATCTAAGGGGTTAACAGCAGCAACTAGAGCTGCTCTAATAGCGGCTTTTACAGACAAATACCGGCAGTATAACACAGCTGGAATCTGCAGGTATATTGCGGGTGGAGTTGCAGAGTCCACTCCACACACTCGCACCCAACATGCACTATACATGTAGGGCAGATAGGGGTTAAACAACAGAGGACACGTTCCTTTTAAGCACTTAAGAATGTATTTATTTTTTACTTTGCAGATAGTATACTGGCATATGCTCTGTACTTAAAAGGAATGTCTGCATTAGTTAATGTCTTTTTGTTAGAAGGGCCCCAATATGCTGACTAAAGGATGATCTGTTGCTGGCAATCTCAGCGATAAGCCATTTGTTGAAAAATCTGGCAACAAGCATTTAATTCTCCTGCACTGCCACCAAAGGAAACAGGAGGTACTGCACAGTATCCAGTGAAATCAATAAGCTATGTAATGAATGAAGTACTGGGACCTTCAAAGTGGGAATGACTCCATGTAACTGCTCTCTAGTCTGCATAAAATGGGTTCAGGTTTACAACGGAGAATCCCCACTATTAACCTGTATAGTGCCCCAAGTATGTGCAAGTGTTTCTAAACCAGACAACCTCATTAAGTCTCATAACACCTTTGTCAATAAACAGGTATTCTCAAGTTACTAAGTTGCTTTAATTCGTTAAACAGCATGAAAATACGCAAGTTTGCCACTGACTTGCTTTTTCTATCTGCTGTCGTTCTCCTGCAATGAGAGCTTTTATCTTACATAGTGTAAAGCTCATTTCCATGGAGTTCAGCAACTAGTAGACCTTGGTAGAGAGTGTGCAGTAGTCACATTCCAGGAGAAAAGTTAACTCCTAACATACTGTTATCTCTGTCCAGCCCATTCATTTCTATACACCAGTTAGCTGCTCCCTGCCTTCTCCCTTTTGGGTCTTGACGAGATGCTCTTATCCATCCTGTAGAATCACAATTCCTGCACCCAGTATCTAGGCTCTCATTGTCTGTGGCTGTGTGCTTGCTCAAATACCCTGTTGTCTCTGTGTAAAAAATAGTGATAGTGGTAGAGTACATTCCAGAACCAACCACTGATGGATGAATGTGTTACAGCAGAACTTGTGCTGAACTTTATAGTTCTAATAATACTACAGCTCTGCTGCTCATCAGAGCTATCACTCAGGAAGAAGAGCCCGTCCTGCCAGAAATCAGGAAGTAAGGAGACTGCACAGCTCTGAGCTGCTCAAGAGATCACTTATGAAAACTCCTTTTAGGCATCAAACATTTCCTTTGTTCAAATAGAAAGAATATAGATCTACATATTTTAGAATGTGTATGAACTACATGTCTGAAATAAAAATAAATGATTCTAAATACAGTACAGACCAAAAGTTTGGACACACCTTCTCATTTAAAGATTTTTCTGTATTTTCATGACTATGAAAATTGTACATTCACACTGAAGGCATCAAAACTATGAATTAACACATGTGGAATTATATACTTAACAAAAAAGTGTGAAACAACTGAAAATATGTCTTATATTCTAGGTTCTTCAAAGTAGCCACCTTTTTCTTTGACAACTGCTTTGCACACTCTTGGCATTCTCTTGATGAGCTTCAAGAGGTAGTCACCAGAAATGGTCTTCCAACAATCTTGAAGGAGTTCCCAGAGATGCTTAGCACTTGTTGGCCCTTTTGCCTTCACTCTGCGGTCCAGCTCACCCCAAACCATCTCGATTGGGTTCAGGTCTGGTGACTGTGGAGGCCAGGTCATCTGGCGTAGCACCCCATCACTCTCCTTCTTGGTCAAATAGCCCTTACACAGCCTGGAGGTGTGTTTGGGGTCATTGTCCTGTTGAAAAATAAATGGTCAAACTGAATGCAAACCGGATGGAATAGCATGCCGCTGCAAGATGCTGTGGTAGCCATGCTGGTTCAGTATGCCTTCAATTTTGAATAAATCCCCAACAATGTCACCAGCAAAGCACCATAACACCTCCTCCTCCATGCTTCACGGTGGGAACCAGGCATGTAGAGTCCATCCGTTCACCTTTTCTGCGTCGCACAAAGACACGGTGGTTGGAACCAAAGATCTCAAATTTGGACTCATCAGACCAAAGCACAGATTTCCACTGATCTAATGTCCATTCCTTGTGTTCTTTAGCCCAAACAAGTCTCTTCTGATTGTTGCCTGTCCTTAGCAGTGGTTTCCTAGCCGCTATTTTACCATGAAGGCCTGCTGCACAAAGTCTCCTCTTAACAGTTGTTGTAGAGATGTGTCTGCTGCTAGAACTCTGTGTCGCATTGACCTGGTCTCTAATCTGAGCTGCTGTTAACCTGCAATTTCTGAGGCTCGTGACTCGGATAAACTTATTCTCAGAAGCAGAGGTGAATCTTGGTCTTCCTTTCCTGGGGCAGTCCTCATGTGAGCCAGTTTCTTTGTAGCGCTTGATGGTTTTTGCAAGTTCACTTGGGGGCACTTTCAAAGTTTGCCCAATTTTTCAGACTGACTGACCTTTATTTCTTAAAATAATAATGGCCACTCGTTTTTCTTTAATTAGCTGCTTTTTTCTTGCCATAATACAAATTCTAACAGTCTATTCAGTAGCAATATCCGCTGTGTATCCACCTGACTTCTGCACAACTGATGGTCCCAACCCCATTTATAAGGCAAGAAATCCCACTTATTAAACCTCACAGGTCACACCTGTGAAGTGAAAACCATTTCCGGTGACTACCTCTTAAAGCTCATCAAGAGAATGCCAAGAGTGTGCAAAGCAGTCATCAAAGCAAAAGGTGGCTACTTTGATGAACCTAGAATATAAGACATATTTTCAGTTGTTTCACACTTTTTTGTTAAGTATATAATTCCACATGTGTTAATTCATAGTTTTGATGCCTTCAGTCCAAAACTTATCCAAAATTAATGGATATGCTTCAGATTTTTCCGCAATGATAATCCGCAGCGTAAATTTCCGCAGCATGTGCACAGTGTTGCACAGCTTCTGGATACCCACAGTTGCAGTATACAGTTAGGTCCATATATATTTGGACAGAGACAACATTTTTCTAATTTTGGTTCTAGACATTACCACAATGAATTTTAAACCAAACATTTCAGATGCAGTTGAAGTTCAGACTTTCAGCTTTCATTTGAGGGCATCCACATTAAAATTGGATGAAGGGTTTAGGAGTTTCAGCTCCTTAACATGTACCACCCTGTTTTTAAAGGGACCAAAAGTAATTGGACAATTGACTCCAAGGCTATTTCATGGGACAGGTGTGGGCAATCCCTTCGTTATGTCATTCTCAATTAAGCAGATAAAAGGCCTGGAGTTGATTTGAGGTGTGGTGCTTGCATTTGGAAGGTTTTGCTGTGAAGTAAACATGCGGTCAAAGGAGCTCTCCACGCAGGTAAAACAAGGCATCCTTAAGCTGCAAAAACAGAAAAAAACCATCCGAGAAATTGCTACAATATTAGGAGTGGCAAAATCTACAGTTTGGTACATCCTGAGAAAGAAAGAAAGCACTGGTGAACTCATCAATGCAAAAAGACCTGGGCACCCACGGAAGACAACAGTGGTGGATGATCGCAGAATAATCTTCATGGTGAAGAGAAACCCCTTCACAACAGCCAACCAAGTGAACAACACTCTCCAGGAGGTAGGCGTATCAATATCCATATCTACCATAAAGAGAAGACTGCATGAAAGTAAATACAGAGGGTTCACTGCACGGTGCAAGCCACTCATAAGTATCAAGAATAAAAAGGCTAGACTTGACTTTGCTAAAAAAAAAAAAACATCTAAAAAAACCAGCTCAGTTCTGGAAGAACATTCTTTGGACAGATGAAACCAAGATCAACTTCTACTAGAATGATGGAAAGAGAAAAGTATGGCGAAGGCGTGGTACAGCTCATGATCCAAAGCATACCATATCATCTGTAAAACACGGCGGAGGCAGTGTGATGGCTTGGACATGCATGGCTGCCAGTGGCACTGGGTCACTAGTGTTTATTGATGATGTGACACAGGACAGAAGCAGCCGAATGAATTCTGATGTATTCAGATCCGTACTGTGTGCTCAGATCCAGCCAAATGCAGCCAAACTGAGGGGTTGTCGTTTCATACTACAGATGGACAATGACCCAAAACATAAAGCCAAAGCAACCCAGGAGTTTATTAAAGCAAAGAAGTGGAATATTCTTGAATGGCCAAGTCAGTCACCTGATCTCAACCCAATTGAACATGCATTTCACTTGTTAACCCCTTACTTACCGGGGACGTATTAGTACGCATATCTGCGTACCGCCGGTTCAGTGAGGGCTCCGGCGCTGAGCCCTCACTGAACCGAGCACATGTCAGCTGATTCTTACAGCTGACATGTGCCCGCAACAGCCGCGGGTGGAATCGCGATCCACCCGCGGCTGTTAACCAGTTAAATGCTGCTGTCAATCTCCGACAGCAGCATTTAACGCGCGCTTCCGGGTAGCGCGTCATAAGCCCCGCCCACCGGCGACCCCGTCACGTGATCGCGGGTCGCCGATGGGCGTGCATGACAACCCAGGGTCTGCAGCAGACGCCTGTGGTTGTCATGATCTTGTCGCTATGAGCGCCACCTAGTGGTCGGCGCTCATAGCACAGGACCATTTCTGCTGCATGCAGGGGATCTGCTGGTCCCCTGTATGTAGCAGAGGCGATCGGACAGTTGCTGCTTCTAGTCTCCTATGGAGACTATAGAAGCATGCAAAAAGTAAAAAAAAAAAGTGTTTAAAAATATAAAAAAAAATAAAAAAATATAAAAGTTTAAATCACCCCCCTTTCGCCCCATTCAAAATAAAATATATAAAAAAAAAACCCACATACACATATTTGGTATCGCCGCGTTCAGAATCGCCCGATCTATCAAAATAAAAAAAGAATTATTCCGATCGGTAAACGGCGTAGCGAGAAAAAAATTCTAAACGCCAGAATTACGTTTTTTGGTCGCCGCAAAATTGCAATAAAATGCAATAACGGGCGATCAAAACATCGGATCTACCCCAAATGTTATCAATAAAAACGTCAGCCTGGCACGCAAAAAATAAGCCATCAACCAGCCCCAGATCACGAAAAATGGAGACGCTACGGGTCTTAGAAAATGGCGCTATTTTTTTATTTTTTTTTTTTACCAAATTTTGGAATTTTTTTTCACCACTTAAATATAAAAGAACCTATACATGTTTGGTGTCTATGAACTCGTAATGACCTGTAGAATAAGAAGGGCAGGTCAGTTTTAGCATTCAGTGAACATGGTAAAAAAAATAAATAAAAAACAACTGGGGTATTGCACTTTTTTTGCAATTTTACCGCACTTGGAATTTTTTTCCTGTTTTCCCGTACAGGATATGATAAAACTAGTAATGGCGTTGAAAAGTACAACTCGTCCCGCAAAAAATAAGCCCTCACATGGCCATATTGACCAAAAAATAAAAACGCTATGGCTCTGGGAACAAGGGGAGCAAAAACGAAAATGCAAAAACGAAAAATGCTCCGGGGCTTAAGGGGTTAAAGACTAAACTTCAGACAGGCCCACAAACAAACAGCAACTGAAAACCACCGCAGTGAAGGCCTGGCAGAGCATCAAAAAGGAGGAAACACAGCGTCTGGTAATGTCCATGAGTTCAAGACTTCAGGCAGTCATTGCCAACAAAGGGTTTTCAACCAAGTACTAGAAATGATCATTTTATTTATAATTATTTAATTTGTCCAATTACTTTTGGTCCCTTTAAAAACAGGGTGGCACATGTTAAGGAGCTGAAACTCCTAAACCCTTCATCCAATTTTAATGTGGATACCCTCAAATGAAAGCTGAAAGTCTGAACTTCAACTGCATCTGAATTGTTTTGTTTAAAATTCATTGTGGTAATGTCTAGAACCAAAATTAGAAAAATGTTGTCTCTGTTCAAATATATATGGACCTAACTGTAAAACTTCACAGAGCAGATTACATGGGATAACAAGCTTTTACTTCTCAGAACAAGAGGTAAAGGAAAAAACGCACAGTCACACAGTACTGCACCAGGAAGTAAGAACAAAATAGAAAATACAAGAGAGACTTTTTTTTCTTTCACAATACAGTAAACAAGGAAACTTTACACAACATCGCCATCTACTGTCAGATCAGCATTAAGTCCTCCTTCACACAAACAAAGAAGTCAACAACTGTTGCATATACCAACACACAGCACATGCGGGTTATCATTGAGGACCATGGGGCACGCATTACCAAACGTTTAAGCGTTTTCACTTTGAAAATTCCGCAGCAAAAACGCTTGAAAAACGCACAGTGGGCACGCAGCCTCAAAGTCGCTTCAAAACTGAACAGGTCCCTATAAAAATAAGTTTTGTAAATTTCCTTGAAAAAAATGAAAAATAACTGCTACATTTTTAAATCTTCTAAAATGCTAACAAAATAAAACCACATTTTACAAATGGTGCTGATGTAAAGCAGACATGAGGGAAATGTTATTTATTTCTGTTTTTGTGTGGTATGACTATTGGGATTAAAGGCATAATCAATCAAAGTTTGAAAAGTGCAATTTTTAAAACATTTTTGTTAAGTTTCTGATATTTTTATAAATAAACGGAAACCATATCAGCCTAAATTTACCATTATTATAAAGTATCATGTATCACAAAAAACAGTCTCAAAAGCTATGGGATATGTTGAAGCATTCCAGAGTTATTACTACATAAAGTGACACTGGTCAGATTTAAAAAAAATTGGTTTGGTCACAAAGGGGTTAAGCCACTTTGTTACCATTTTCGCAGTATGCTTCGGGTCATTGCTCATTTGGAGGACCCATTTCTGCTCAAGCTTTAACTTCCTGGCTGATGTCTTGAGATGGTGCTTCAGTATTGCCACATAATCTTCTTTTCTCATGAAGCCATCTACGTATTTTGTGATGTGCACCAAGTCCCTCTTGCAGCAAAGCAACCCCACAACATGATGCTGCCACCCCCGTGTTTCACAGTTGGGATGGTGTTCTTAGGCTTCTAAGCTTCTCCCTTTTTCCTCCAAACTTAACGATGGTCATTATGAACAAAAAGTTCAATTCTAGTTTCATCAGACCACAGGACATGTCTCCAAAAATTATGGTCTTTGTTCCTGTGTGCATTTGCAAACATGAATCTGGATTTTTTATGTTTCTTTTGGAGTAATGGCTTCTTCCTGGCAGAGTGGTCTTTCAGCCCATGTTGATACAGTACTCGTTTCACTGTGAATTGTCACTCTGACAATCTTACTAGCTTCTGCCATCCTCTTCACAAGGTCTTTTGCTTTTGTCCTGGGGTTGATATGCACATGTCGGACCAAAGCACGTTCATCTCTGGGACACAGAAGCCGTCTCCTTCCTGAGTGGTATGATGGCTGGACATTCCAATCATGTTTGTACATGCATATAATTGTTTGTACAGATGAACGAGGCACCTTCAGATATCTTGAAATTGTACCCAAGGATGAGCCAGACTTGTGCAAGTCTACAATTCTCTTCCTGATATCTTGGCTGATTTATTTACACTTTCCCATGATGCTACACAAAGAAGCAGTGTGTTTCAGGTGTGCATTAAAATACATCCACAGGTGTGTCTCTAATTAACTCAGATGTTGCCCAAAAAACTATTAGAAGCTTCCAAACACATGGCATCATCATATGGGCAGTCGAGAATTGTTTAAATACATAGTAATCTTAGTGTATGTAAACTTTTGACTTTGCAGTAAGTAATAAAAATGCCTTAAAACAATCTCTCTCTCATTATTCTGGCATTTGGCAAATATTAAAAATTATGGTAATCCTAATTGACCTAAAAAGGGAAGGTTTATTCTTATTTCATGTCACATATTGAGAAAAACATGCATGTGTCTTTTTATATAGTGTATGTAAACTTCTGGTTTCAACTGTATATATGTATATATGTGCACATCTCATTGCTATAGCAAATCAGTGGGAGTCATCAACAGTGATAAAGTAATAGAAAAAAAAGGAAGAAAATTGAATCCTTAGAGGAAAAGTAAGATGATTTGTCTAAAAAATGCCAGTGTAAGGAGGCTCGTAAGCTCCCCGGGGAGCCATTGCATGGTTTATAAGCCTCCTTACTCTGGCATTTCACTCTCCTCACTAGGACCTAAGGGGTAAAGTTTTTCCTTCTGAAGTCTCTCACACAGCTAAATCAGATCTCATGCTTTGCACTGCTGAGGGGCAACACCCTGAAACACCATGGCTGTAAATTGAGATTCTAGTTTGCCATTTATCCTAAATCATGTGGCAAGGCTTGTTAAAAGGTTGATATTGACTTTTAGGATTGCTACTTCTAATAGGTTGCACTGGAAGAGGCAGTTTGCAAGTTTTGGGTAGAATTTCTCTTCAATAAAAATACTTTTTGATTACACCAGTGATTTTTTTCCTTTCTTACAGACTGGACCAGTCATTGGGGAAGCCCTCGCTGTTTCTTTCTGGATAGATTCCACTTCCTACCACTATGAAATGGAATAAATGCTATGTTTTAGAGAAATTAACAATAGTAATGGTAATAATCTGACACCATATGATGGCAAATCCAAGCAATATGCCGTCATTTGTAACAATGGGAAAGCCTTTTTTTAAGAGGTTGTCCAGAATAAGGATGCCATATTTCATCGCTTTGTGGAAAAATAGGTAAATCGTTTCTCATGTTATATTCTCTGAACTGTAAATCATAAACAGTTTCACAAATTTGGTTGAATGCCAGTGGACCCAAAAAAATGCTAATTTCTAATAGTAAATTTAAAAATGACCTTTTTTTACTTTTATTTATTTCCAGATAAAGTGAAAGATCGAGGCTCTAATACAATTGGGTCAAGATTGAACCGTGTCGAGGACAAGGTAAGAAAATAAGATAAAACCATATATATTTATATTATGCACAGCTACTACTTACACATACACACATGGAGTACAGGATATACAGACAATTACCACATACTACATACAGAATATTCCTCACTCTCTGAAAAAGTGTAAAATACATAATGGTGCATCCAGACACCAATTCTACAGCGCTGCTCATACACTGCAAAGAGTCTAAATACCTGTGGTCATCTGTGACTTGCACACACAAGTTAAGGTGGCCACACACAATAACTGAACGTTGATTGCTGGTTCGGCCGTCCACTACCTCTCCCAACTCTCATACATGAGAAGGTTTGGCTTGGTTAAATGTTAATGTGTTTTCAAAGTGGAGAACTGTGAAAATCACTGCCAAACGGCTCTGGCAGCAGCTTATCACCTGAATAACAAAAGGGTCGGGCATTAAGGGTCAGGCAGTTTGAATTTTACCTCCTCTGACCTCATCTGTCAGGGAAGAGTCTGGATGTCCCCTTAGACTATTAGCTTAGTCTATTGTGTATGGAGGCTTGAAGGGGTTTTCCATTACTCAGACAACTCCATCTCAATCCATATGTGTGTCCCCCAGTAAAATAATAACACCTATACTCACCTCCAGTGCCAGCACTATTCCAGCGGTGTCTGCACTGGCTCTCCTGGGGATTGCGTGTGTCATGGGTGTGTCAGAAGTGACAGACAGTCATCCTGCAGTTGGTTGCAGGAGATCTCTTCATTTGGCCTTACAGACAACTTCTTAGAATATGTATCTCTAGGACCCAGCGGCTAGCTTCCTTCTGGCTAATTAACACCCTGGCCTGGATGTATAAATACCTGTTGTGAGCCAGAGGGAGGTGCCGGCGATATTCATTACCCCTTGTGAAGGCTTGAGCAAGAGCAGTACTTCTTCCTCTCCGGTGCTAGAGAACGTGTGCGCATTTGTCTGGAGTGGACTAAAGCTAAGCGATTTTCCCTTGTTTGTCCCCCCTTGTTGTCTTTAGTGTTCAGTGGGGATCAACTAGTGCTCATCCTTTCTGTTCCCTAGCCTGAGCCTAATGGCAGGGAAAGACAGGCCGAGGTACGCATGCGGCGATTGGTGAAGAACCAATAAAGGGACATTAGTGGAGACAGGGTGACACTAGATCAGCCTAGGAGTTCTCCACTCCCCACTTTCCCTAGTCTGGGTTCCCTTTCCCTTTTCCCTTTGTGTTGCACTTAGTCTTTCCCACACCTTGCGTGACAACATGACATATCTCATGATTCCTAGGGGCAATCAGCGCTGACTTTACTCTCCCCACCTTTGGCCAACTTGCATACATCCAGAGGAAGTGAGAGCTGTTGCTGCTCTTACTTCCTCCGGATGTACAGGTATGTGCTATAACTGGAGGCAGGGAGAGTGAAGCCAGCGCTGATTGGCAGCAGGGATCACTTGACATAACAATGTCACGTGATCCCAAGGAGAGCCAATGCCGACACGGCTGGAACACTGGAGGGGAGTATAGGTGTTATTATTTTACAGAGGGCAAAAATATATATATGGAGAAGGAGATGTCTGAGTAGTAGAAAACCCCTTTAAGTGTTGGCTACTACTTTCATGGATGTGGACAGAAAGCTCTTTCTGAGTTCATTAAGTAGTTCAATCTGACAAAGGTTTCCAATAGAGTTGGTGCGAGTCAATTCGCAGGACCCAGTCCATCAGCCACATCCATAATCTGTGACCGCTGCATCGGAGCCCTGAGAACCACCTCCTACATCCCGGCATCCACAGCTGTTCTACTGATTAGCCGGCCTGATGCAATGTCACATATGCATCATGCTGTAACCATAAAGATGCAGCTAATCAGAAGAGAAGCAGGGAATCTTGGAAGGTAGAAGGCAGGTCTTGAGGCTCCTGTCCAGCATCCAAAGATTACTGACGTGGCCGATGGACCGAGTGCTGCGAAACGAATCGCACCAACTCTAGTTTTCAAATAAAACAACAATGTCTAAATGGCTAACCAATATTGCATTAAAGGATCTATCTACTTTATTTCTCCCCAAAACTGTGCCTCTCTTGTCCATGGGGTGTGTCTGGTATTGCAACTCAGTGCCCCATTGATTTGGTTAGGGATAAGCTACAATATCAGGCAGCGCTCACGGGTAGTGTGAAATGTGTATGGAGTGTGGTCTGTATCTATGCTATTCTCTTTGTTTGAATTTTTTTTTATACATTTGTAGGTAACTCAAATGGATCATAAACTCAATCTCATAACCGATATGATTCACCACCTGATAGCAAACCAACAAAGCGGTCAGTCTACCAACAGAACACCGCACCGGAGCAACTCTCTGAACGACGGGAGCAACCTCTCCAGTACTCTGCCTACCTACCAACAGTTACAGTGCCAAGACGAGACCAAGATAATGCATCTTGATGAACAAACACAAACTCGTTCTTCTACTGTCCTCAATGCAGATATTCATTATTTTAATGAATGCATTTATAAGCAGAAAGTAAAATGAATGATGAAATTAGACTGAGTATCGAGTAAGTGTGTAACACTGTAAAGGACGTCTTGTCTATTCTCTGTAGATCCTATCAGGGTTCATTGAAGGTTTCTTAGAGGAAGGGACATGGAACATATGTGTATTGCTCCATGTAGAAACATGCAAGAAAGCATCTGATACATTGATGAATCCTTTCTCAGGAAGATTGTAGCTCATCGGCCTGTGGGATCGTAAATCGCTACGGGTCGTGCTGTAAAACTGGCAATACAACTGAACAATTACCCTGATTTTTTTTATTGTATTAAAATACACTTTTTACATTGATTTTCAATTTTTGGGGGGCCTAAAATGAAAATTCATTTGAGAAAAATAGAAATAAATATTGTACTGTAGAAAATTACACTTCTTTTTTTTTACAATGTATTTTTGGTAAAAATGGTATTAAAGAGTTAATTTTTCTTTATGATTTCTGATCACAATTTTTTTTTTATGGAATATTTTTTGACATCTGATCAAATGTATTGTATTTTCTCACAAATGTTGATATTTGCACATTGATTGGTTTAAAGCAGTGATGGCGAATCTTTTAGAGACCGAGTGCCCAAACTGCAATCCAAAACCCACTTATTTATCGCCAAGTGCCAACACGGCAATTTATCATAAATATTGAGGTTTTACTGATACAAACAACTGATACAAAGAGCAGGCGAGGGCAGCATAGAGCAGCCACAGACAGGAGCAGGGGTAAGAGACTGCAGAAATAAAGAATGTGCTCACCCCCATCCTGGTATATGTGCTGGCCCTCCCCTCAGTCCTGGTATATGTGCTGGCCCTCCCCTCAGTCCTGGTGTATGTACTGGCCCTCCCCTCAGTCCTGGTGTATGTGCTGGCCCTCCCCTCAGTCCTGGTGTATGTGCTCCCTCTCCCCCCCAGCCACTGTGCATCGCATATTAAAAAAAACAAAACAAACACATAATAAACCCTCCTCCTCACCTTCCTTCTTCTCCCGCGCAGCGTCCTCTCCTGTAGTCGGCACATCTAGCAGAAGTGTATTGCAGCGCACGTACTAGCCAGGCCCGTGCGCGCTGCAGTACACGCTGCCGGCCAATCAGAGGCAAGCGGCCGCTGGCCTCTGATTGGCCGGCCGACGTCATGCTGGCCTCTGATTGGCCGGCAGCCGCCTCTGATTGTCCGGAAGCCGCTAGCCTGTGATTGGCCGGCCAACGTCATGCTGGTCTCTGATTGGCCAGAAGCCGCAGGCCTCTGATTGTCCGGCCGACGTCATGCTGGCCTCTGATTGGCCGGCAAAGGCTGGCCTCTCATTGACCGGCCGACGTTATGCTGGCCTCTGATTGGCCGGCAGACGCTGGCCTCTGATTGACCGGCCGACGTCATGCTGGCCTCTGATTGGCCGGTAGCGTGTATTGCCGCGCACGGGCCTGGCTAGTTCGTGCGCTGCAATACACTTCAGCTCGATGTGTTTCCGTCCGAGAGAGATCGCACATCTAGCTGCAGTAGCGGAGCTGGTGCCGGCACTCGGCGGCTCAGAGTTCTCCCCGCCGGCCCGATCCAGTAGCGCTAGTGCTGCGGCCATGGTGCCCCCCAGGAGGGCTCTGCTGCCCCCTCTGCACGCTGCCATAGGTTCCCAGCACTGGTGTAAAGCATTTCTTCTTTTACAGCTGACGACCCAAAATTGGTGATTTTCTGGAAAAAAAAAAAAAAAATGGCCAGTCTGCATTATATGTGGTGGAAGTGAGAATGTATCATCTGGATAAGGGGGTGGTCTTCACAGAGGGATCTATGGAGAGATGTCACTTTATAAGGAGCACATAGCATGGAATACCGGTGGGGAAGCCTTCTGGCTCCTTATGTTGCACCAGTCCGGAATGCTCCACTATGGTCCATCCTTCTATAGTTCTTCTCTTACACTTTCTGCTGGTCGGTATATGGACGTATTCGCTCTATGCTGACAGGCGCTCCCTTAGTATAGCCCATGTAATGCACGGCACCACAATGTTGTAGGTTCTGACTACTGTGTAAAAAAAACACCCACCCAGAGACCGGCCATAATCTTATAGTCTGGGTGTGAATACGCTGTAGGTATAGCTACACTTTTGTTGTGGAAATTTTGGTAATTTTATTTACCTTTTTGCATTTACCCGAATGAGGCTTGTGAGAAATCCTTAAATATGCTGCAGATTTCTCCTGTATGATTCTGACCAATCATAAGCAAGCAGCAACACTCAAAGAAAAGAAGATCACTCCCCCACCATAGCTCAATGCGGGTTTCTTAGGGTATAAAGCTACTTTCTCACAATGAGTTTTTAGTGAGTTTTTTCGCTGCATATTGTACAAATAATGCAAGTAACCTATCTTAATGGGTGCAGAAATTCTGCAACATCAAAAACTCACCAAAAGCTCATCGTGGGAACCTAGCCTAAGATGTATAATGATGGAGAGTCCTGATCTCCTGGTCTAACCTTCTGCATGATTAGAAAGCAGAGATAACAGCTCTTAGACAAGGAAGGAGCCGCACAGCTGAGTTTCTCTGTGTCACATTACAAACCCTTTTATTGACTCTCCTGATTATGGAGTGTGCCAGTATCACACTTATGTCTTCTGTGCTCAAGCAACTTGTATTCTCTCTGCAGTGATGTTAGGCTGTTATTACACCTCACACAGGAGCAGTGTGTTCTGGGTTACTTCTATGGTGAAATGTAATGACAGTCTGCTCTAATCTCACTGCAGAATGAGTACAAGTTGAGCACAACGGATCTAAGTGTGATACTGACGCTGTGCTCTCATTTCTGGACAGGCAGTATGGGATCGGCGCAGTACAGCTGAGGTGAGAGTGCCATAGGAGGAGGAAAGCTGTTAGAAAGGTTTGTAATGTTGCACAACTAAACTCTCTTGTGCTGCCCCTTCACCCACAGAGACCTTAACTGAAAGGTATTAGTCAGTTGTGTGCTCTACTCATGCAGGAGGTTAGCCCAGGAGACCAGGTCTGTATCCTTACATCTTAGACACTGAGAAATCTGCTCTAAGCTATGGTGGGGATGTGATCATCTTTCTTTTCAGTGCTGTCGTCTGCTTATAATTGGTCAGCATCATGCAGGGAGAAGAATTTCGCACCCCCAGTGAAAACTCTGATAACATCTACTTGGACTTAATTTTTTAACTCATTAGGCGCCAAATACTTTCATTGCTAATATCTCCGCAAATGAAAGATAAAATAGAAAAAAAAAACATGAAAAATTTGGTGACAGGTCCTCTTTAGGATAAGACAACCCCTTTAAATGTAAGAATTGAATTTTAGTCGAAAAAATGTATGCAACAAAAATGCTACATGTGATTTGATCCAAAAACATGCTGCATTTCAGGATGAGAGAAGCAAGTATTTGCAAAAAAAAAGTTAAAAGGGGTGTTCACTGTTATGATTTTGATCACTTATACTTAGGATGGACCACCAAGATCAGATTGGTAGAGTTCCAACACTCTGCCACCCCATTGATTCCATGCTGGAGCTGGTAACAGCTGATTGGTGGTGTTAGGATTTGGACACCTATCAATCTGATACTACTGACTTATATTGATGCCTTCTCCTAATTGATAAGTGGTAGCATACCCCTTTAAAACAATACTTAGTTTTTATTTAGTTGTAAGATGAAAGTGACTCTACACATTAAGGCGTGTCATGGTCTGAGCACAAAATGATTCTAAGATTAGTTGCTGGCCTCTTGACCCGAACTTAAGAGCTTAAGGCCATGTTCATACATTCAGTAATTTGGTCAGTATTTTACCTCAGTATTAGGAAGCCAAAACCAGGAGTGGAACAATTAGAGGAAAAGTATAATAGAAACACGTCACTGATGAAACTTACTGAACGTGTGAAGGTGCCTAATAGAGACGCTGTGGAGAAGGACAGGAGCGCACACAAAATAGGGCAATAGCGTCTGATAAGGGGTCGGGATAATTGATGGCAGCGCTCACCTAGAGGTGTTGTGTGCAGTCACCACAGCTATAATGGTGTAGAAAGCTGCTGCTGCCCTGTGGCTGGAGGAAAGGTTCTTCAAGAGGTGGAATGGCAAAAATGGAAGCTGGCACATTTAGGTGGGCTGTGCTGCGGGAGTGAAGAGCTTGTTTTTTTTTATACCTTGAGAAAGGCCCTGGTCCATTGCAGAAACGCATTGATATTAATAAAAAACGTTTGGGAATCCCAAGGCTCTTCATTCCCACAGTGCAGCCCACCTAAACGTGCCAGCTTCCATTTCTGCCAATGTGGCCTAATAGACGTATATGAGGCTGTCAAAGATCGGGGCAGGAGACTCGCAAACAGCTTGTGCATCACGATCTATGACACACAGATGTGTGAATACGCCATTACTCTCATATAAGATTACCTGCATCAAGTTTCAAAGGAGCAATTGTAACCCTCTTTCAATTATTTAAAGGCATTTTCCCACAAACAAAATTCATTTTAATCAATAGATCTTGGAATAATAATAAGTTCCACAATTGGATGTGTTTAAATAAAATGTTCCTGTGCTGAGATAATCTTAGAAATATGCCCCTGCTGTGTACTGTGTAATGTCTGACCATACAGGAACATGGTCTGAACATACCACATCTCCTGGACGAGGAGGATGCAAAAGAGTATACAGACATTACAGCAGGGGATCACAGCCGATTCTTTATGTGAGGTAAAACAAGTTTTTAAACAGGCCGGGAAATGTTTTACCTCACAGAATCAGCTGCCATCCTGTGGTGTCCTGTCTGTATACTCTTTTGCTTCCTCCCATGGCCAGCTGCATTCACACTGAATTACTACTGAATGTAAAGGTGTGGGATGACACATGATTAGCTACAGCTTAGTTCTGCTGTACTGCTTTTTGTAGGGTCCTGTTCTGTGCTCCGGCCCTCCGTCTGTAGGTCCATTATGCATTCATTTGCTTTTCATGGCAAAAAAGGTGCAGCATGCAGCGCTATTCCTACCATCCAAACAATGCAGACCTCGAAGACCACTCAGCGGCTTGCGTCAATGGGATCCAGGGGTGCCATATGGCAATGGATCCGCAGGGATCCAGCATTGAATTTTATTTCCCCGAATAACTGACTTAATGATGCCCCTTCTAACACATCAGATGACTGTATGATGCCAAGAATACAAATAAAGTAAAGAGCATAATTGCTGTCCAGACACTGAACAAGCAGGCTATGCAGTAAAATTAAGAATGATCAATGGAGATATGGAAGAGAATAAGGTATAACTCAGGGCCAGTGCAAGACAAGTAATTCTATCTAGTAACAAAGTTGCTCAATTTATTATGTAGATTATAAATGGATGTAATATAAAATTGTTTTGCGGATGAATCGCTGCTCTGAGTGTTAGATTTTCAAAGTGGTAAAAGGGTTTATCTGCCAGTAATGATATTTACCTGGGGACATCCACCTATTGGAGACAGGCCATTAAAACTGGCCAAACTTTCTCCTTACTTTCTTGGCCACTGTGGGTCTTTTTGGATTGCAAATGGTTGATAAGTGTTGGTAAGAGTTTTTGAAGTATATATGTCATAAGTGTCTATGGCTGGAGAACCCCTTTAAAGAAAAACATTGGTCACCAATTTTAGGAATTGTAAGGAAGGTTAGAAGATGTTTGGCTACGGTCACAGTCTGGTGGTTTCACATTTTATATAATTTAGGCTTTGCATGTGTTAGTTCACTATATCGCACCTCTGATCTCTCTATTGGACCATGTAAAACATAAAAAATGTAACATACCTGGCGGCGTCCTTGCATGGTGGTCCATCTCCCACTGTGCAAGAGAGCGCACTTGATCTCCTGTCCAGAATGTCTCTCTGGCTTCCCTCCATGCTGTCTGTTTGTGTCTGTCTCTGCTGCTTAAGGGCGGCGCCCGATCACTTCCTGCTCTTTGTACCTGCTGTGGGTCACACCCCTTGTGCGTCCTCAGCCTATTGCTGTCTGACACTTGGTATATAGCTCAGCAGCTCCCTTCTGTCCCTGCCTGAGCATATTGTTTCCTTCAGTGTGTGCTTGCACTCTGAAGGTGCCAGGTCCCGTCTTTGTTTCCTTGTCTGCCTTTCCTGGAGGCTGTATTTCCAGGCCTGTCTGAACTTAGTCCTGTATGTCTCCTGCTTTGCGGTATTAGTTCCCGTGTCTGAACTAAGTCCTGTATGTCTCCTGCTTTTTGTATCAGTTCCCGTGTCTGAACTGAGTCCTGTATTTCTCCTGCTTTGTGGTATTAGTTCCCGTGTCTGAACTAAGTCCTGTATGTCTCCTGCTTTGCGGTATTAGTTCCCGTGTCTGAACTGAGTCCTTTCTGTGTATCTTGTCTGTCCTGTCTGAACACGCTCCTAGCCTGTTCCTCCCGCCTTCTAGGAGCCGATTACCTAGACCCGCTCCTGTATCTTGTCTGTCCTGTCTGAACACGCTCCTTGCCTGTTCGTCCCGCCTCTCTGGGGGCAGTATTCCCAGACCCGCTCCTGTATCCCGCTGCAGTGTCGGTCTCCTCCGTACACTCAGTTCCAGTCTGAACTCTCTCCTATCCTTTACCTGTTTTGCCTCTATGTCCGTTCCCTTCCTTTTTCTGCAGAGTCTGAACTCGTACCTAACTCCTGCTTGTTGTCTCTGCAAGTACTGTGTGAGTATCTGGCTCTGTCTTTCCCTTCCTGTCTGTTCCGTGTGAACAGAGTCCTGTCCTGCCCTGCTTCTGCCCGCTGCTCCGGCAGTCCTGTCCTGCCCTGCTTCTGCCCGCTGCTCCGGCAGTCCTGTCCTGCCCTGCTTCTGCCCGCTGCTCCGGCAGTCCTGTCCTGCCCTGCTTCTGCCCGCTGCTCCGGCAGTCCTGTCCTGCCCTGCTTCTGCCCGCTGCTCCGGCAGTCCTGTCCTGCCCTGCCTGTACCCCTCTGCCTGTAATGTTCCTGAGTCCCAGTGTGTACTGGGCCCTATCCCGCCTGTGTTCCTACCTGCTAGTGCCTCCCTGTCTGCACTCTAGCTGTGCTTGCCTTTACCCCCCTGCCTGCATACCCGCCTGCCTGCATACCAGTCGTGCCTGCCTATACCCTCCAGTCTGTGTGCCAGCCTACCAGCCTGTTCCTGTATTCCCCTGTGTGGGTCAACAGCCGTGTCCGGGGTCTGTCCTGGAGTAGCACCTGGTCCCTCTGCTCGGTTCCTCCTTGGTGCACTGGCGTCGTATGCCGTCGTGCGACCCTGGTCGGATCGGGTGAATACTTAGTCACGCCCCTCCAGGCATTCACTCTCCGGCACGGTCCAGTGGAATCACTACCAATCACACGCACACGCCGCTTAGCCCGGGCGTGTGCATAACAGCATGCTCAGGCCATGGTTCCCGTTGAGCCCCACGGCCTTCGCCCTCTGAGAAGTTTTTCAGCGAATATATGCATTAAAATAAATAAATAATTTTTTTTTTCTCTTAGCTGAGTTCCAGGCGAAATTACGCACCGTCCAGATGGATCTATCAGCTCTCGTTCCTGCGGATCCGCCACGTTACTATGGGGATCCAAGACAGTGTCGTGCATTTGTGGAGCAATGCATGCTACACTTTAAGGCCTACCCTCTCTATTTTCCTTCCGATTGGGCTAAAGTGGCCTTTATTATGTCTTACCTGGCGGGTGATGCCTTGGAATGGATCAACCCCCTATATGAAACACAGGATCCGATCCTCCGGGACCTAATGGCCTTCCTGGTGGCCTTTCTAATGGTCTTCGATGATCCTAACCCGGAGGCTCCTGCTGAAGCTTCACCTCCCAATATCCCGGAGCAGCCCCGATGGGTAATGTGTGTGGGTAGCGCAATAGTCCTCCAGCCCAATGAGACTACTGCCCACCCAGAATCCTCACAGGGTGACTACGCTTTCCGGAATACTTCTCTCAACCTCAAGAGGCAGTCCAGACGTGCTAGACTTAGAGGCAAGCCGTCACGCCAGGGTCTGTCCTCCCTGAGACCTCCTGACCCCAACCTTGAAGTCCCTACTGAAGCTTCATCTCCCTGTATCCCAGAGAAACCCCAATGGGTAATGTGCGTGGGTAGTGCACCAGTTCTCCTGCCCGAAGAGACTTCTGCCCATCCAGACTCCACACAGGAGAACTTCCTGCACCCGGCATCAGATGCTTCTCTCTCTTTAACCGGTGTGCATGTCCAAGGATGCTCCAAAGCTGTGGTTACCTCTGAGTCTGTGCACCTCTACTACCTGGCGGAGGATCCCCTGTTGCCTCCTGAACCCTCCGGGATACCACTCGATGACAAATGGAGAGAGACTTCTCTACACCCGGTACTCAATACTTTGTCCGCTTCGTCCTGTGAGCCTGACAATGGGTACCCCAAAGTGGTAGTTACCTCCGAGTCTCTACACCCCTCCGACCAGGCGGAGGATCTCCAGTTGTCTCCTGAACCCTTCGGGGTGCTACCTGGTAGCGAAAGGACAGAGACTCTCCTATACTCTGTACCTGATACCTCGCTCGCTTCGTCCAGTGAGTCCAACTTAGTGTACTCCGAAGCAGAGGTTACTCCTGAGTCTCTACACCCCTCCGACCAGGCGGAGGACCTCCAGTTGTGTTCAGAATCCTTCGGGGTGCCACCTGGTGGTGAATGGACAGAGACTTTCCTATATCCTGGATCTGATACCTCGCTTGCTTCGTCCAGTGAGTCCGACCTAGTGTACTCTGAAGCAGAGGTTACCCGTGAGTCTCTACACCCCTCTGACCAGGCGGAGGACCGCCAGCTGTCTCCAGAACCCTTCAGGGTGCCACCTGGTGGTGAATGGACAGAGACTTTCCTATACTCGGTACCCGATACCTCGCCTGCTTCCTCCAGTGAGTCCGACCTAGTGTACTCTGAAGCAGAGGTTACCCGTGAGTCTCTACACCCCTCTGACCAGGCGGAGGTCCACCAGCTGTCTCCAGAACCCTTCGGGGTGCCACCTGGTGGTGAATGGACAGAGACTTTCCTATACTCGGTACCCGATACCTCGCCTGCTTCCTCCAGTGAGTCCGACCTAGTGTACTCTGAAGCAGAGGTTACCCGTGAGTCTCTACACCCCTCTGACCAGGCGGAGGACCGCCAGCTGTCTCCAGAACCCTTCAGGGTGCCACCTGGTGGTGAATGGACAGAGACTTTCCTATACTCGGTACCCGATACCTCGCCTGCTTCCTCCAGTGAGTCCGACCTAGTGTACTCTGAAGCAGTTGTTTTCTCTGAGCCTCTGCACTCTTCTGACCCGGCGGAGGACCTCCAGTTGTTTCCTGAATCCTCCGGGGTACCACCAGATAACAAAGAGACAGTGACTTTTCCTCATTATGTACCTGATAACCCGTCTATTTTTTCCTGTGAGCTTGACAAGATGTACCTCGAAGCAGAGATTACCCTCAAGTCTCTGTCCCCCTCCAACCCAGAGAACGACTGGTCCTCGAATTCCCTGCGGAAGATTCTGGCAGGCCTGAAGAAGAGGGGGCGTAAGGGGGGAGGTACTGTAACATACCTGGCGGCGTCCTTGCATGGTGGTCCATCTCCCACTGTGCAAGAGAGCGCACTTGATCTCCTGTCCAGAATGTCTCTCTGGCTTCCCTCCATGCTGTCTGTTTGTGTCTGTCTCTGCTGCTTAAGGGCGGCGCCCGATCACTTCCTGCTCTTTGTACCTGCTGTGGGTCACACCCCTTGTGCGTCCTCAGCCTATTGCTGTCTGACACTTGGTATATAGCTCAGCAGCTCCCTTCTGTCCCTGCCTGAGCATATTGTTTCCTTCAGTGTGTGCTTGCACTCTGAAGGTGCCAGGTCCCGTCTTTGTTTCCTTGTCTGCCTTTCCTGGAGGCTGTATTTCCAGGCCTGTCTGAACTTAGTCCTGTATGTCTCCTGCTTTGCGGTATTAGTTCCCGTGTCTGAACTAAGTCCTGTATGTCTCCTGCTTTTTGTATCAGTTCCCGTGTCTGAACTGAGTCCTGTATTTCTCCTGCTTTGCGGTATTAGTTCCCGTGTCTGAACTAAGTCCTGTATGTCTCCTGCTTTGCGGTATTAGTTCCCGTGTCTGAACTGAGTCCTTTCTGTGTATCTTGTCTGTCCTGTCTGAACACGCTCCTAGCCTGTTCCTCCCGCCTTCTAGGAGCCGATTACCTAGACCCGCTCCTGTATCTTGTCTGTCCTGTCTGAACACGCTCCTTGCCTGTTCGTCCCGCCTCTCTGGGGGCAGTATTCCCAGACCCGCTCCTGTATCCCGCTGCAGTGTCGGTCTCCTCCGTACACTCAGTTCCAGTCTGAACTCTCTCCTATCCTTTACCTGTTTTGCCTCTATGTCCGTTCCCTTCCTTTTTCTGCAGAGTCTGAACTCGTACCTAACTCCTGCTTGTTGTCTCTGCAAGTACTGTGTGAGTATCTGGCTCTGTCTTTCCCTTCCTGTCTGTTCCGTGTGAACAGAGTCCTGTCCTGCCCTGCTTCTGCCCGCTGCTCCGGCAGTCCTGTCCTGCCCTGCTTCTGCCCGCTGCTCCGGCAGTCCTGTCCTGCCCTGCTTCTGCCCGCTGCTCCGGCAGTCCTGTCCTGCCCTGCTTCTGCCCGCTGCTCCGGCAGTCCTGTCCTGCCCTGCTTCTGCCCGCTGCTCCGGCAGTCCTGTCCTGCCCTGCCTGTACCCCTCTGCCTGTAATGTTCCTGAGTCCCAGTGTGTACTGGGCCCTATCCCGCCTGTGTTCCTACCTGCTAGTGCCTCCCTGTCTGCACTCTAGCTGTGCTTGCCTTTACCCCCCTGCCTGCATACCCGCCTGCCTGCATACCAGTCGTGCCTGCCTATACCCTCCAGTCTGTGTGCCAGCCTACCAGCCTGTTCCTGTATTCCCCTGTGTGGGTCAACAGCCGTGTCCGGGGTCTGTCCTGGAGTAGCACCTGGTCCCTCTGCTCGGTTCCTCCTTGGTGCACTGGCGTCGTATGCCGTCGTGCGACCCTGGTCGGATCGGGTGAATACTTAGTCACGCCCCTCCAGGCATTCACTCTCCGGCACGGTCCAGTGGAATCACTACCAATCACACGCACACGCCGCTTAGCCCGGGCGTGTGCATAACAAAAAACCTAATGACAGAAGAAAAGATCAGCAGGATCGGTGATGGTAGTTACTGGGAACCCCACCATTCACTAGAGTGGGGATCCCTATCCTCTCTTATGGAGGAAATAGTATGGAGCCGTTGCCAGGCATGCGCACTGCCACACTCCATTCAGTGTCTATGGGACTGATGGGGACAGCCGAGAACATCAGCAGCCGCGTATATATATATATATATATATATATATATATATATATATACGCGGCTGCTGATGTATATACAGTACAGACCAAAAGTTTGGACACACCTTCTCATTTAAAGATTTTTCTGTATTTTCATGACTGAAAATTGTACATTCACACTGAAGGCATCAAAACTATGAATTAACACATGGAATTATATACTTAACAAAAAAGTGGGAAACAACTGAAATTATGTCTTATATTATAGGTTTTTCATAGTAACCACCTTTTGCTTTGATGACTGCTTTGCACACTCTTGGCATTCTCTTGATGAGCTTCAAGAGGTAGTCACCGGAAATGGTTTTCACTTCACAGGTGTGCCCTGTCAGGTTTAGTAAGTGGGATTTCTTGCCTTATAAATGGGGTTGGGACCATCAGTTGTGTTGTGCAGAAATCTGGTGGATACACAGCTGATAGTCCTACTGAACAGACTGTTAGAATTTGTATTATGGCAAGAAAAAAGCAGCTAAGTAAAGAAAAACGAGTGGCCATCATTACTTTAAGAAATGAAGGTCAGTCAGTTTGAAAAATTGGGAAAACTTTGAAAGTGTCCCCAAGTGCAGTTGCAAAAACCATCAAGTGCTACAAAGAAATTGGCTCACATGAGGATCGCCCCAGGAAAGGAAGACCAAGAGTCACCTCTGCTTCTGAGGATAAGTTTATCCGAGTCACCAGCCTCAGAAATCGCAGGTTAACAGCAGCTCAGATTAGAGACCAGGTCAATGCCACACAGAGTTCTAGCAGCAGACACATCTCTTCAACAACTGTTAAGAGGAGACTTTGTGCAGCAGGCCTTCATGGTAAAATAGCTGCTAGGAAACCACTGCTAAGGACAGGCAACAAGCAGAAGAGACTTGTTTGGGCTAAAGAACACAAGGAATGCACATTAGACCAGTGGAAATCTGTGCTTTGGTCTGATGAGTCTAAATTTCAGATCTTTGGTTCTAACCACCGTGTCTTTATGCGACGCAGAAAATGTGAACGGATGGACTCTACATGCCTGGTTACCACCGTGAAGCATGGAGGAGGAGGTGTGATGGTGTGGGGGTGCTTTGCTGGTGACACTGTTGGGGATTTATTCAAAATTGAAGGCATATTGAACCAGCATGGCTTCATTAGGAGAATATTTCTGTGTGAGCACATATAAAGGAGCAGGTGAGATTAGGGTCCCAGCACTATACACTCGCTCTCTTTCTTATTTGTGAGGTATGTACAAGGACCCTTCTTCACTGATAAAGCCATGTACAATAGTTTAGTTATTATATTCTGTAACGTTCATTAACTTGTAAATAACCTGCAGTCTATAATGAGCCGTGTTAATAATATGATCCCACCAATAGTGACAATAAACTGTGTTGGTATAGTACTTTTTTTTTTCATCACTAGATGGCAGTGCAGCAGTGTAAATGTGTGAGAGAATGGGATGATGGCGCCATTATTGATCACTGGCGGCATTTTCTCTGTATTGGGTAAACTGGAGATAAACCGCTCTTGTCAGCAGATAGAATATTTCAGACTTTTGCCATATTGATTAATTTGCACATAATTTTCCTGTTTACAGTTTAGGCACCTGGATGGTGGAGGCCTCCATTACACATGTGGACATCTACAAATTCCAGGACTTAAACACATCATATATATCTTGTTTTTTCACTTCAAAGTCCATTATTATCCGTAAATAAGCCGGAGCCTTCACAATTTTACTTACTTAATAATAATCTATTAATCTTGAATAAATGCTCCAGATCCTGGATTTTACAATTTGGCTATTATGTTCCATTATGTAAAATCAGGAGCTGACCTTCTTTATTGGTAAATCACGATGTAATTCAGGTTAATGATTCTTATGATTTTGCTAATAAAAACACTATTGCATTGTACATGTGTTGTTGTGTGATTGATCTAGATCCCAGCAGCCTCAATTGTCCGCTATTATTGAGAAGTCTTGACTGCTAGATATGGCAGTGTCATCAATCTCAAGAAGCCTTTTATTCTCACATACATGATAGAATCCAATAGTAAACATCAGCATATCCCTTCCAGGAGCGGAACGACATCGGTCACAGAGGGTGCGACCGGGCCCGTGCAGGAGGGGGGTCGGCCGCCACCAGCACCTATTTCAGTTAGAGGTGCATGCAAGGACACACATTCAGCTGAAATGTATTGAGACGCAGAGACCATCTGTGTCCCTGCACCGCAATACACCCTGCCAGCCAATCAGAGGCCGGCTGTTGACATTGGTGTGCCAGTCACAGGCGGCACATGACCGTGACGTCATGCACCATGCCAGCAAGACGAAGTTAGATGCCAGTTCCTTCAAGTGCTATAGAAGAATACGCTGAGAGTTGTGGGAGTGGAGGAAGGGAAGAAGAATAATTTATTTATTTTTAAATGTATTGGAGAAGAACAGGAAACATTATTAATGGAAGGGGCACAGGATGGGGGACATTATACCAGGAAGGGTACAATAAGAAAGCACAGCAACACACTGCAAGGGACAATACATATGCTGACACTGAGAACATAAGAGCTAAACTGCATTATTGCTAAATAAAATGTACTTACAAAAAATGAAGGCTCTAAGCGCACAAATTGGCCAATTCATGTATGCCCATCAACCACGACAAGGTAGCCTCCACATGATGGGTAACTAACCTCTTAAACATGCCTCTCTTGGGCTATAAGCCTACAATATAAATGGGCAAACATGCCTCTCTTAGGAGAGAAACCTACAAATTTAAGTGGGCAGGTAGAAACCAACACTAATTAAAAGCACCCGTGGGCTGATGGGTGATTATACCAGGAAGGGTCCCAGGATGGAGTGCATTATACCAGGAAAGGTCCCAGGATGGGGAACATTATACCAGGAAAGGGCTCAGGATGGGGGACATTATACCAGGAATGTGCTCATGATGGGGGACATTATACCAGGAATGTGCTCAGAATGGGGTACATTATACCAGGAATGTGCTGAGAATTAGGTACATTATTCCAGGAAGATGCCCAGGATGGAGTGCATTATACCAGGAGGTGCTCATGATGTAGTGCATTATACCAGGAAGGTGCTCAGGATGGGGAACATTATACCAGGAAAGGGCGCAGAATAGAGCACATTATACAAGGAAGAGGCCCAAGATGTACAGTTGAAACCAGAAGTTTACATACAGTATATAAAAAGACACATATGCATGTTTTTCTCAATATCTGACATGAAATCAGAATAAACCTTTCCCGTTTTTTTAAATGCCTTAATACATTCTCTCTCTCCTTATTCTGGCATTTGGCAAATATTAAAAATTATGGTAATCCTAATTGACCTAAAACGGGAAAGGGCATCAGCGTTCCCATGTAACTTCCCAGGCCTATGCTCTACGTGAAAGTTGAAGTCCTGAAGAGCTAGGAACCATCTAGTTACCCTGGCATTGTTACCCCTCTTTTCCCTCAACCATCTCAACGGGGCATGGTCTGACACCAACTTAAACTTCCGGCCTAGTAGGTAGTATCTTAATGTATCTACGGCCCACTTTATGGCTAAACACTCCTTTTCTACTATTGCGTAGTTTTTCTCGCAGGAGGACAGCTTCCGGCTCAGATAGAGAATGGGATGTTCTTCCCCATTTATCCATTTATCTCTTGAGAGAGAACAGCTCCTAGACCAAGCTCTGAAGCGTCTGTCTGGACCACAAACTCTTTCTTAACCCCTTTACCCCCGAGGGTGGTTTGCACGTTAATGACCAGGCCAATTTTTACAATTCTGACCACTGTCACTTTATGAGGTAATTACTCTGGAAAACTTAAATGGATCCCCCTGATTCTGAGACTCTTTTTTCGTGACATATTGTACTTCATGATTGTAGTAAAATTTCTTCGATATCACTTGCGTTTATTTGTGAAAAAAATGGAAATTTGGCGAAAATTTTGAAAATTTTGCAATTTTCAAAATTTTAATTTTTATGCCCTTAAATCAGAGAGATATGTGACACAAAAGAGTTAATAAGTAACATTTCCCACATGTCTACTTTACATCAGCACAATTTTGGAACCAAATTTTTTTTTTGTTAGGGAGCTATAAGGGTTAAAAGTTGACCAGTGATTTCTCATTTTTCCAACAAAATTTACAAAACCATTTTTTTAGGGATCTCATCACATTTGAAGGTACTTTGAGAGGTCTTTATGACAGAAAATACCCAAAAGTGACACCATTCTAAAAACTGCACCCCTCAAGGTGCTCAATACCACATTCAAGAACTTTATTAACCCTTCAAGTGCTTCACAGGAATTTTTGGAATGTGGAAGAAAAAAATGAACATTTAACTTTTTTCACAAAAATGTTAGTTTAGACCCAATTTTTTTTATTTTTGCAGGGGTAACAAGAAAAAATGGACCCCAAAATTTGTTGTGCAATTTCCCCTGGGCACGCAGATACCCCATATGTGGGGAAAAAACACTGTTTAGGCGCACGGCAGGGCTTGGAAGGGAAGGAGCGCCATTTGACTTTTTGATTGTAATATTTGCTTGAATAATTAGTGGACGCCATGTCGCGTTTGGAGAGCCCCTGTGTGCCTAAACATTGGGGCTCCCCCATAAGTGAACCCATTTTGGAAACTAGACCCCACAAGGCACCTATCTAGATGCATAGGGAGCACTTGGAACACCCAGGTGCTTCACAAATTGATTCGTAAAAATGAAAAAGTGGAAAAAAAAACACTTTTTTATTTTTACGGATTAATTTGTGAAGCACCTGGGGGTTCCAAGTGCTCAATATGCATCTATATAGGTGCCTTGGGGGGTCTAGTTTCCAAAATGGGGTCACTTGTGGGGGAACTCCAATGTTTAGGCACACAGGGGCTCTCCAAACGCGACATGCTTTCAACTTGTTAGCGGACACCATGTCGCGTTTGGAGAGCGCCTGTGTGCCTAAACATTGGATCTCCCCCACAAGTGACCCCATTTTGGAAACTAGACCCCTCAGGGAACTTATCTAGATGTGTGGTGAGCACTTTGAACCCCCAAGTGTTTGGCAAAGGTTTATGACGTAGAGCCGTGAAAAAAAATATTTTTTTTTCCACAAAAATGCTCTTTTAGCCGCAATATTTGTATTTTCACAAGGGTACTAGGAGAGATTGGATCCCAAAAGTTGTTGTGCAATTTCTTCTGAGTACGCTGATACCCCATGTATTGGAGAAAACTACTGTTTGGGCGCATGTCAGGGCTCGGAAGGGAAGGAGTGACGCTTTGGAATGCAGACTTTGATGGAATGGTCTGCGGGCGTCATGTCACGTTCTCAGAGCCCCTGATGTGCCTAAACAGTGGAAATGCCCAACAAGTGCCCCCTTTTTGGAAGATACCTGATTTGTCAATTTTATAATGTAGTGTTATACGCCAGTTGTGTAGGACAACCTGACAAACACTACACAACTGAAGTATGACAACCTGACGAACATTACGTCAGCTGTGTAGTGTTTGTCAGGTTGTCATACATCAGAAATTAATTCAATAGTCCATGGAAGTATGGTACCTTTTGAAGCAGTCTTTCATGCAGAGGCCAGGTTTGTCGGGGCAGGTGTCACATTGGTAAATGGTGTCCTTGCGTATTCCCCTTCGGTAACACACTCGGCACTTCTTTTGTGACTTACCTTTTTTTCCGCTGTGAGGGATCTGCCCCAGGAAATGCTGGCCAGGTACAATTCTAGGTCCTTAAGTTCCAGAAGTAGAGGGGCCCGCTCCACCACCACTGCCAAATATCAGGGCCTTGATAACTGTCTCCTGGAAGTGAAGGTACGACGTAGAAGTCTGGCCTGCACATTTTGACAGAAGGAAAGCGTTGTGCATTGCCATCTGAACAATGTGCACGGCCGGCTTCTTATACCATACCTTGGCCTTTCTCAAAGCACTGTACAGCTGGAGGACTTGATCGGAGAGATCAACTCCCCCCATGTACTTGTTGTACCCCACTACACAGTCTGGTTTGGCGACCTGTGTAGTGGAGCCTCTTACAGTGCTGAGGGTGCTGCCATCACCATGTATGGTGGTCAAGAGAAGGACATCCCTCTTGTCCTTGTACTTGACCACCAACAGGTGGTCGCTACATTGGGCTCTGCTCTCACCCCTTCTGAGCAGCTGCCCACTTAGCGCCTTTGGGAGGCATTTCTGATTTTTGCGGACAGTACCGCAAGCTGCGGTATGTCGCGCAGAGAGGGACTTGAAGAGCGGGTTACTTGTATAAAAGTTATCCACGTACAGGTGATAACCTTTATCCAGCAGTGGGTGCACCAAGTCCCACACAATTTTCCCACTCACTCCCAGAACAGGGGGGCATTCAGGGGGTTCAATCCAGGAGTCCTTCCCTTCATAAACTCTAAACTTGTGAGTGTACCCTGAGGTACTCCCCCAAAGTTTATACAGCTTGATCCCGTACCTGGACCTTTTACTGGGCAGGTACTGCCGGAATCCAAGCCGCCCCTTAAAAGAAATTAAGGACTCATCCACGCAGATGTCCCTTTGGGGCACGTGCACTTCACCAAACTTGTTGAAGAACTCGATGACCGGCCGAACTTTGAAAAGACGATCAAAGTTTGGGTCATTGCATGCAGGACACATTGCATTATCTTGGTAATGCAAGAACTTGCGGATGGCCTCAAAACGTGTCTGGGTCATGACCATTCGGAACACTGGAGTGTTATACAAAACGTCAACATCCCCATATGAAGGACCAGGCCCCAAAACTTCATCATTTCTTCTGCGTCTACAGGAGACCAGTTAGAAAATGATGAAGAGGGGTTTTGTTCCAAAAATTGATGAGCATACAAATTAGTTTGGCCCACCATGAGGTTTATAAAATCCTCAGAGAAAATGACTTTGAAAAAGTCTATTTCTGTGAGGCCGGTGGTGTCAAACTTGATTCCTGATTCCGCCACGAAATCAGGAATCAGTGGCTCAACATTTTCGGGGGGCGAGGTCCATATGGGGTCAGTAGTGGGGGGCGCTGGAACATCTTCTCTCCTGCGACGACTGCGGGGCGGTCCAGCAGCACCTGAGGAGGAAGAGGAGGAAGAAGAGGAGGAAGAGGAGGACGATGAGGCGTCGGAAAAGTAAAGAAATGTGGGATCCTCGCCCTCGCTGTCAGTCTCAGTGTCGGAGGCAACAATAGCGTATGCCTCCTCCGCTGAATAGCAAGTTTGGGATGAGCCGGACATTTTTTTTTTCTCTCGTGTATGTGGTGCGTGTGTGTCAGTACTTTATTTAGAGTGTGTGTGTGTCAGTGTGCTTGGTGTGAATTTTTTTTTTCTGAAAAAAAAAAGAGAAAAAAAGGAACTACCGTAGGTGGTGCAAACAGCGAGCACGAGTGCGGATCGGTGAACTATGTCACCTATCAACTCTCGGCAGCTGATGGGTGTGTGCGCGGATGTGGTGCAAAGGTGGGGGGGGGGATTGACAGGGGCAAGAAAAAGTCCTGAAAAGCAGCGAGCACGGACGTTGATCAGTGACATAGACACTGCTCAGCGCTCGGGGGGGGGGAGGATTGGGGGTAAAAGGAGGGGGGGGGGAGGAGAGGGGTAGAGGGGTGAATGAGGGGAGAACAGAGATGGACTTACCAAAGTCTTCTCTGTTCTTCTTTCAGCAGGATCAGCTGCAGGTTCTGGAAGAGGCTCTGGAGCAGGATCCGCAGCAGCTGGATAAGGAGCTGGAGACCCAGGACCCTGGAGACAGCAGCAGGACGCCGAAGCTGGAGACCCAGCAACCTGGAGACAGCAGCAGGATGCCGGAGCAGGAGATCCAGGACCCTGGAGACCGCAGCAGGATGCCGGAGCAGCAGCAGCCACTGGAGCAGGTAGGAGAAAGGTCTTGTAGTGTAACAGAAGATTCTGTGGCACTACAAGGCCCAGCACAGCGCAGATCAGACGTGACCGCTCTGTAGAAATCCTCACCAAGTGTGAGGATCTGCAGGGCGGTCACAGTGGGGTGACAGGGTGGTGACAGGCAGGTCACCGGCTGGTCACCACCCGGTCACCTCCCGGTCAGGTACTCTGATTGGTGAGATCAATGATGACATCGATCGCACCAATCAGAGATGGCAGGGGCCTGGGCAGCATCACAGGGGGTCACAAAGAGGTGACAGGCAGGTCACAAGCCGGTCATCGCCCTGTGACCGCCCTGTCACCTGTGTTCAGGTACTCTGATTGGAGCAATCGATGTCATCATCGATCGCTCCAATCAGACCTGGCTGGGGCTTATTTGACATCACAGGGGGTCATGGGGAGGTGACAGGCAGGGTTACTAGGCAACAGCATAGGATCAGTGCTCTTAGGAGCACCGATCCTAGGCTGCACATCACTGTTTCCGGCAATCTGATTGCCGGAAACAGTGAGAAATGCTGTGATTGGCTGTTCAGAATTGAACAGCCAATCACAGCGATCGTGGGTGTGAAGGGGCGGCGACACCCCCAAGATGCTGGCACCATCTACCCTAAGGTAAGATGGCACCGGAATTTTAATGCTATCACCGCGACTTCGGTCGCGGTGCCGCATTAAAGATAGGGCGTATTAATACGTATCTGGTCCATAAGGCCCAGGGCACAGATACGTACTAATACGCCCTATGTCGTAAAGGGGTTAAAGTCTGGTGCGACCAGGACCGGTTGTTTACACAGTGCTGACTTCAATAGTTGGAACGTGGTCTCTGTTTTCTCCGTCCACTTCCCCATGGTTGACCTGGTGCCTTTTAGGAGATCCGTCAGTGGTGCAGCCATCATGGCAAAATTTGGGTTAAACTGCCGGTAATATCCCACCATTCCCAGGAATGCTCTCACTTGCTTCTTGGAGAGAAGTTGCGGGCAGGTCTGGATTGCCTCCACTTTATTAACTTGCGGCTTTATTTCGCCTCTCCCGACGACATAGCCCAAGTACTTGGCCTCCTCTTTTCCAAAGGTGCATTTTTTCAGATTTATTGCAAATCCCGCCTTCCTTAGAGCATCCAGAATGGGCTGTAGTTTAGTTCTAAAGTCTGGGCTAAAAACTACAATGTCGTCAAGGTAGGCTGCGGCATACTTCTTATGTGGGGCTATGATCCGATCCATAGCCCTCTGGAAGGTGGCTGAGGCCCCCTGTAACCCAAATGGCATCCAAGTGTATTGAAAGCACCCATCTGGGTGTAGAGAAAACCGTCTTCTCCTTGGCCACCTGGGACATGGGGATCTGCCGATAGCCCTTCGTCAGGTCGAGAGTGGTGATGTATCTCGCCGGTCCAAGCCTTTCGATGAGTTCGTCAACGCGGGGCATCGGGTACGCATCACACTTGGACACCTCATTCAGCCGGCGCTAGTCATTACAAAACCTCCACTCTCCGTTGGGTTTTGGTACGAGGACGATTGGGCTCGACCACCCACTCTTTGACTCCTCTATCACATCGAGGTCTAACCTCCTTTTCACCTCGGCCGAGATCATTTCCCGGCGTGCTTCCGGAACCTGATACGGCTTCAGATTCACTCTTACATGTGGTTCTGTTAACTCGTCATGCTCTACCACCTGAGTATGCTCCGGCAACTCTGAGAACAGCTCCCGATTCCACTGTAGTAGTTCTCGACACTCTTGCTTCTGGGCTGGCAATAGAGTCTCTGAAATAGTGACCTCTTCCACCTTGCCTTCGGGAGCGGCTCCCAGGCAAGGAGTTTCCACAGGCTCCCGGTTCCGCCACAGCTTGAGCAAGTTCACATGGTATACTTGGTGCGGCTTTCTTCAGCCATGCTGGTGGACTCGGAGTTCACTTAACTGAGTTTCTCCACCATCTCATATGGGCCCTGCCACTTGGCCAGGAACTTACTTTCGACAGTGGAAATGAGAACCAGAACACTATCCCTGATCAAGGTCACCAGACTCCTGGAGTCCAACAGCCCATCACTCCATTAACGGACATGGCACACCCCTGCGGCCCCTCGCCGTGTCGACAGTCCACACTGCATGTTGGGTAAGCATAGTATGATCATCATCTGCCTAGGCTCAGCAGATGTATGACACTGGGCGGCTACGTGTCCCGGACTGCGACATCGCCAACAAATCACATCCTTCACAACAGACCTTGCAGTCTCTTCAGTGGAAATGGAATTCCATCAGTTGTAGCTCTGAATCCCTTCCATGGTGAACCTATCCCCTTTTGGGCACTCCAGTAAGGGTAGGTGGCTATGTCGGGTTTCCCCAGGGATTTTTCGACCACTTGGTATCTTTCTACCAGACCTACGAGATTGTCTGCGTCCGAGGGTCACCTTGGGCAAACCAGGTCTGCATCAGCCTGGTTAGGGAATGGATGAACCTGTCCATCACCACACGCTCAACCATCTGGGCAGGAGAGGAAGACACTGGCTGCAGCCATTTTTGTACAAGATGTAACAAGTCGAACATCTATGAGCGTGGAGATCTGTCGTCAGCATACGCCCAGTGGTGGACCCTTGGTGCTCTGACAGACATAGTCACTCCTGAGCGTGCCAATATTTTGGTTTTTAATTTGGCGTATTCCTTTGCGTCCTGTAAAGTCAGATCGTAATAAGCCTTCTGCGGCTAGAAATGGGGGCTTTGTGGGCAGTACACAATGTTAGTACTAGTATAGTTGGCTATCATACAGTGTGAGGAGTATTATACTGTGTACACAGGAGATGTGGGCCATTATAGTGTATACTAGATGGTGGCCCGATTCTAATGCATCGGGTATTCTAGAATAGGTATGCGGCCGACCGGGCGCAATCAGCAGAGCTGTGTTTAAATTTGGGGCCAAAATCGCTGATTGGTCGCGTTCGGCAACCGCGACCAATCAGCAAAGCGGTGTTTAAATTTGGCGGCAATATCGATGATTGGTTGCGGGCGGCGGCCGCGACCAATCAGCGATGCGTGTTAGTGAGGACTGGAGAGCGTGTTTAAATTTGGCACCAAAATCGCTGATTAGTCGCGACCAATCAGCAGAGCAGTGTTTAAATTTGGCGCCAATACTGCTGATTGGTCGCCGGCCGCGATCAAACAGCAGAATGTTGTTTAAATTTGATCAATCAGCAGAGCGATGCAGAGCGGGGTTTAAATTTGGCGCCAAAATCGCTGATTGGTCGCCAGCCGCGACCAAACAGCAGAGTGTTGTTTAAATTTGGCGCCAAAATCGCTGATTGGTCGAGGCCAGCGACCGCGACCAATCAGCAGAGCGTTGTTTAAATTTGGTGCCAATCTCGCTGATTGGTCGCGGATGGCGGCCGCGACCAATCAGCAGTGCGGTGTTTAAATTTGGCACCAAAATCGCTGATTAGTTGCGACCGCGACCAATCAGCAAAGAGGTGTTTAAATTTGGCGACAATAGTGCTGATTGGTCGCGGCCGGCGACCGCGACCAATCAGCAGAGCGATGCAGAGCGGGGTTTAAATTTGGCGCCAAAATCGCTGATTGGTCGCCGGCTGCGACCAATCAGCAGAGCGGTGTTTAAATTTGGCACAAAAAGCGGCCGGTGGTTGCTGACATCCAATTGGTCGTGGACGCTATTTAAAATTGCCGCACAAATCGGTGATTGGTCGCTGTCTTGGCCCGCGATTTGGATTTGGGCGCCAAAATTTAAATATCGGCCGCAACCAATCACCGATCTTGGCTCCACATTTAAACACCGCTGTGGTGATTGGTCGCGGCCGATATTTAAATTTGGCGCCCAAATCGGTGATTGGTCGCGGCCAGCGTCGGCGACCAATCAGCACAGCGGTGTTTAAGTTTTGCGCTAAGATCAGTGATTGGTCGGGTTCGAAGACCGCGACCAATCATCGAATAGTCTTGGTGAGGACCGGGCAGCGGCGCTGCCTGTGCGGCTACTTACGCTGCGAGAACCCGGGACATCGCGGGCGCTCGCAGCAGAAGTATCCCGACCCGCAGCGCCGCTCCCCGGTCCTCCCTTCCGCATGGAGGTCAGCGGCGCCGGCGGTCCTTCCGCTGATACCGGCCGCGCCGCTCATCTCCCGGCTGCATCTCCGTCCCGCAGATGGGTCCGGCGGTCGGGTTCCTTCTGCTGTTGCCGGCCGGGAGATGAGCGCCTCGCGGTGCTCATCTCCCGGCTGCATCGCCGCTCAGCTCCATCCCGCAGATGAGCCGCTAACGGCCGCCATCTTTTTTTAGAAATCCCCCGGCGCTGATTGGCCGCTGCCGGACCAATGAGCGACGCGGGATTTCCTGGACAGACAGACAGACAGACAGACAGACGGGATAAGACGATTATATATATAGATATGGGAGCTATGCGGACATCCTGGTGTAGAGAGCATTATACTGAGTATTGGGGGCTTTGAGGATATTACACTGTATTAGAACTACAGTAGAGTTGTAGGAAACTATTAAAAGGTAGTTGCAAAAACAAAGAAAATATCCATCTATCCATCTATCTATTATCATCTATCTGTCTGTACTTCATGTCTGAGTGTCTATTTATCTCTCTACTAGAGATGCGTCAAACTGCTAAAATTCAATGAGACAAATTCACTTGAATTCGGCCAGAAAATGTGATTTGCGGCAAATGTATTCAACGCAAATTGAATTACTGGTAAACTTGTGATGGGTAGATGTTACATAAGATGTTGTTAAGCATCCAGCAACTAGGGTGGTTAACAGGGTGCAGCTAAGGTGAGTGGTCAGGCCTGCCCCAGTGAGACTGGGTAGTGTCAGTTCTGAGCTGGAGAGCCAGCTTAAGGCTGTGTGCCCACGATGCGTTTTTTAA
Organism: Phyllobates terribilis; assembly: GCF_046119375.1. Taxonomy (NCBI): domain Eukaryota; kingdom Metazoa; phylum Chordata; class Amphibia; order Anura; family Dendrobatidae; genus Phyllobates; species Phyllobates terribilis. Next base: position 340,431 of record NW_027363222.1, on the reverse strand, counting down.
GCGTTTCCGCAGCGGCAAAAACGCTGCATAAATGCATGGTAGAAAGCCTGCCATGTTCCCCAATGGTAATCCGCATGTGCTTTGCACATGCTGCGGAAATTTCCACTGCGGGTTATCATTGTGGGAAAAAACGCAGCACTACCAAATATTTTGCGGAAGCACAGCGTTTTTGCCGCCACTGACTTTCATTGGAACGCATGGAATCCGCATCACTACATCTGTAGATGCGGAATCCAAACGTTTCAATGTGCGGATGGTACCAGGGTCTGGAGGACAGGAGACTCTCCTCCAGACCCAGGTACCATAGAACCTGTAAAAGAAAGAATAAAATATATATTATACTTACCTTCTGATGGCCCCCGCTGCTATCGTCTTCACTTGCCGGCAGATCGCGGTGGACTGAAGGACCTGCGCTGACATCATAGTCATGTGACGGCAGGTCCTTCGGTGTAGTGTACCGCGAGCTGGGCATCGTGGGCACATATCCTTAAGGATACAGACCTCTTCATTAGGCTGATGAGGATACTGGGACTCTCCCACTGTGACTGCCATTTAGTTGCTAGTGGTATCTATAGTAGAAAGTAGTGGAGAAAGGAGTTAACTGTTGTTTAGCAAAAGCAAGGATTGAACACCACATCTGAGGACTGGACACATCCTTCCATTCTAATCGCCCCATCGTACCTCACAACACTAGAAGGTAAAGCCTGTGACACTGTGGACCGTGGACTGCTGGTGGGAGCATTGCTGTTGTGGGAGTATAGAAGTGTGCTACTAAAGAGACTTGATCTGTGCTGCACTGTACTAGTAAGAAAGACTGTTTATTAATGTGCTTTTAAGAAGAAACTATTTATTACTGGAGCCTGTTGCTCAAGGGACTTAAATTGCACTGGCCGTGCGGCTTCATTAAATGCGACTGTTCATGAGGACTCGTGTCAAATGTGTCTGGTCAGCAAGTGAATCCAGCTATATGTCTGTGCCTGAGGGTGAATGCCCCTGTATGACTGAGAGAAACTGCAGTATATGGTCACCCTGAGTAACGGTTCGCCCAGGATTCCAAAGAATTCATGAACCTGTCTCTCCGCTATCTAAACCTAGCGGTGTGCACGTAACATTGGTGGCCCGTACGGGGAGTCCTGAGCGGGAATTAGCGTATAGGAGGGAGAAGAGGCAAAGTGTCTGGAAAAACATAGCAGCAAAGCACCTCAATTCAACCCTGGTATACCAGTGAAAAGGGAAGACAGCCAGTGATGACTGGGAAGAAATAAGGAGATAAAATACAGAGAAACAGGCACCTGCAAAATGCAAGACTTGACACATGTTGTACAGTTAAAATGGTGTCTGTTTTTGTTAAAAGCACAGTGGGGAAGAAGAAGGACATCCCATCTTGTAGGAGTATATGATAAAAGAGCGCCAAACAGGGCCAAACCTCCTGCAGTGGAACAAGCTGGGGAAGGCTGGCCTCAGAGAAAAGACACCCCAACCACCAGCATGTTGGACCAATGGCCAGTGAGGTACTGTCCCAGAGGAGGAGGAATAAGAGTGAGCTGGAGCTCTTCTGGCCAGAAGAACTCCATTCTGGTCAGGAGTGAAAAGGAGAGGAGAGTGCGAGTCATAGTGCCTGCCAGTATGTCGGAGCTAGGAAGGTGTGCTATGTCCCAGCAGCCTGCAGCAAGAAGAGAAGCAGGGGAGGACGCAGCCCTTCATCACCTCATCCACAACCGCGAGGTACCGGGCAATACCCAGCCAGGCCAGGGCACGGCCGCACCGCCTCATCAGAATCCGGAGGCAGCCCGAAGGCAGGAGTTGGGACCCCGAGGTCTGCCGTCGGACCCTGTGCCCATCCCACCACCAACTGTGGACCGTGAGCCGATGTCCGGAGCCCCGGCTGTCATCCCGCCGCAGGCCACCGCGTAATCCTGCCCAGCACCGGACCCACCTGAAGGACCGCTGCTCGTTCCAGAACGATTCCGACCAGTACCGGACTCACCGGAGGACCTGCTGCCCACAGGTACCCTGACCGTGACCTGGCCCACCGCACTGGAAGCCACCACTGGGGCCGTGACGTCCGCCCCGACCTCCGCTCTCGAGAGAGGGACGGGACTTCTGATCGGGACCAGCGTGCACAGCGGGACCGGAAGGAAGATGGCGGCGCTCTGTGTTCCTGCCGGTGAGTCACTAGCCCCCGCTCTCCAACTGATACCAGTAGTGATGATCCGCTTGGACCGCCACTCACCCCGCGCAAGGGTGAGGGAACCCCCGGCCTCATTCCATACCCATATGATGGTCACCACCAAGCAGGGACCGGTCGTAAAGCCGCCAGCGGAGGAAGAGGAGTTGGATTACTCTCTGTTATCATTACCTGGAGAGCAGTGGATGACCAAACTGCCACCTCAACGGGGTCCATTCTCACCCCCTAGGGCCTACTGTGTGAATCCCAAGTATGGGGGAGTGAGGGGATGGATCCGGGAAATACATGATATAGCCTGGATAGCCAGAGGAGGTGAAAGGATGGGGGCCTGGAGGAAACAGGAGTCATATGCATTCCCCTTGCCTATCAACACCAGGAAACCAGTACCTACCCTACCACCTACTCCACCGGGGGCACCTATCCCACCACCTGCCGATGTTGTTGCTCAGCCTGGCCAGGCTGAAAGGTCTGTTCCTGTGCCCATCATCTCCAAAGAAGAACAGGAAGAATACAACTTCCAACAACGCCTGGCTGCATGGAAAGAAAAGATCATCCAGGAGAAGAGACGGATGGAGGAGTATGCCCAGGAGTGGAGAGAGTACCCAGGAAGGGACTGCCTGGAGGATCGATGATCAGAGGTACGGTCATAAATTTTTATCAGCTAAAGGGATTTGGCTTCGCCTGGACATATTTGTCAACAGGAGGTCGGTGGAGAGGGATTATGCCCTAGGACGGACCCGGAGTCTCTGGCCAGGAGACAAGGTCAGATTCTTAAAGATGTGGGGACCTCGGGGCTGGTACGCCATTTCAGTCTCCCGCATAGTTGAAATGGAGTAGTACCACCCCGAGGATTGGGCAGATGCAGAAGAACCAAGAGCTTCGTGTCAAATGAGAGGATTCTTCCCCATCTCTACTGGGCCCCGCTTCAGGATTCGTCCCAACTGGGAGAGCAAACCTGTCCCACAGGCCACAACCAAGGAGGGGGCCACTTCTGCTGGGGTGGCAAGAGAGTAACCCCTCCCAGCATCAGTTCAACTCCCCACTATCAATGCAGCGCAGTGTCCATTTACTGTAGACTGGTACCAACCAAAGAATAAAAAGGACTAGGACAGTGTTGCTCTCTCTCAAAAAGAAAAAAAATCACCGAGTTGTGTTGGTTGCATGCCGTGTTCCAGTGATAGTTCCTCATCTCTGCCTAGGTAATGTGATGTGTTCTTTCCTTGAAGGCTGGTAAAACCACCAGAGACTGTGACCACAGTAGAAGGACCGCTACTGCTTCCCTGTTAAGGCCGGATAGGCCTATGGTATATTAAAAACTACGGTAGTAGCTGGACAAGTTGATATTTATTTTTGGTTTTGCCTTATTTTTTTTATTTGCACCTGTTGTGTCCTTTTCTGCTGGATATGCGGGCACCTCAAGCGAGTTGGGGAGTCTTCACTCTCAACTTATGGACTGTGCCGTATCCTGTCCAGGAACTGTTTTCCAAATTTCACTTTATGGACTGTGCCTTAGATGTTTACAAGAAACGGACATTGTTTCTGCCCCCGTTTTAAAGGACTGTCTCCCTTGCCTGTTCCAGGGTCCTTACCTAGAAGGACCGAGGACCCCGTGCCTTAAGAAACAAAGGACTGTGTTCTTAAAGTGGCACACTCTCTCAAGAAAATGGGTTGTGTTGAATATATGTGTTCTATTTCATGCCAAATATTTTACAAAGACTATGCTATATTTAACATTTTTGCACTTGAATTTGAAAAATGTTTAGTGGTAGTTAGGGAGAGCCGGTTGAAGACGAGCAAAAATCTCCAGCTGAAGAATAGTTGTTGGTTAAAATTGTGGTTAAATCTGTGTATTTCTTGCAGGAGACCGATTGACAAGAGATGTAGATAGGGTAAGTGTGCTGTATGTGTAAATTGCTTAAAGGGGTCCATAGTGCCTAACTACCAACTCACCTTTAAGTAAAGAGGCAGTATTGGGGGAGCACTATCTGAGGATAGTTAGGGGAGAACTACCACAACTCCAAGAGGCTGGTTAAGGTAACCAGGTAGAAGGCAAACGTCGAGGACGACATTCAAAAAGGAGGGAAGAGTGTGACAGGTAGATATTACATAAGGTGTTGATAAGCATACCTGTCAGCAGAATTGTGCTTAGTAAACTACATACACTGTCAGGTGGGTGCCAATGATACCTTTGATTATGAAATCCGTCCAGTGGCTCTTTTATAATCTTTAGTTTCAGTTCTGCCATAATGATATGCATGTGCTCTGGTGCTCTGCTTCTGTATTCATGTATTCCTATCTCTGGCCTCTGACAAGTCTCTGTGCTTTCAATGACCTGCCTACTATTTTAAATACTGGCTGTGTAATTTCTCTGCCCATCTGAAATCTACATATCCCAAAATGTCCGCCCAACACCCACGCATGCGCTGTAGCAACTTTCGGTTGCCAAGAGATACTACTGCGCACGCACAAGCACCATTTTGCTTTTGGAAAAAGAGCGTGGGTGCAGAAATATGGCGCCGCATGTGAGCAGTAGCATCTCTCGGCAACCGAAAGATGCTACTGCGCGGGCATCGGGCGGCCATTTTGGGATATGTAAATTTCACATGGGCAGGGAAATTACACAGTCAGTATTTAAAATAGTAGGCAGGTCACTGAAAGCACAGTGACCTGTCAGAGGCCAGAGATAGGAATACATGAATACATAATGAGAGCACCAGAGCACATGCATATCATTATGGCAGAACTGAAAATAAAGATTATAAAAGAACCGCTGGACGGATTTCATCATGAAAGGTATCATTTTACTCAGTGTAACGGTGTCCACCTGTCAGTCTATGTAATTTTTTTTTTTTAAACCAATTATTTTTATTTAGGTTTCAAAAAATTTTAACAGCAAACAGTTATCAATATACATATAACAATTCACATAACGTGTAATAATACAGTCAAAACCCTCTCCCCCCTCCCCCCTCCCGCCAATACTCCTTATGCCGGGCATACCTGGGAACATTGACAATCATATTACCGCCATCCATGCGGACCATATTTTCCCAAAAGTTCTCTCTCCATGCCTCCGCCTATAAATGCTTTCCTCTAAATGCATTACCGTACGTGTCTGAGCAATAAATTCCCTCCTAGTGGGGGGTTCCGAATCTGTCCATTTTCGTGCTATTAGTTTGCGTGCCACATATAGCAATCGCGCTATCGCCACTTTGTAATGTTCTGAGACAGGTATTCCATCCACCTCCCCCAAAACACACAGCACCGGGTTTCTGTCAATTATACATGTATAAGCCCTCTCAATTTTGCTGACAACGAACAACCAATAAGCCACCAACCGTGGGCATGACCATAGCATGTGTAGCAGTCCGGCCTGGTCCGTGCCACATCTAGGGCAATTGGAATCTCCCCTCAAGCCCGCCTTGTACAGGCGCAGCGGTGTTTTGTATGTCCTATGTATTATGTATAATTGGGAAATCCGTGCCTGCTCGCTTAAAGAGATCTTCGGGACATATTCTAGAATCGCCTCCCATTGTTCTGTTGTGAGGGTACCCACCTCCCTTTTCCATTTACTCTTTGCAATGAGGTGATTCCCCCCCAGATAGGAGTGCAGTAGGTCATGATATAAGCTCGATATGACTCCCCTCATCCCTCCCTTCATACACACAAAGTCTAGTACAATGTCACCCTGAACCGTCATGTCTCCCAATCCACACTGTGCCCTCCAAGCATGTCGAAGCCTATAGTATTGAAATCCCCATACCAAAGGCAAATCAAATTCTTCTCTCAATTTCTCAAAGGTCTTCAGGTCCGTTCCACTCTGCAGCTGGCACACATATCTCACTCCTTGCGCCTTCCAATTGCCCATTTGACACAGCTTATTAAGTTCCGGCAGATGTTCATTGCCCAACACCGGTGAGTACTTAGTCAGCCCGTCCACCCCCCTGATCTTTTTAATAGTGTCCCATACCTTCTGAGTCAAGCCTAAGGTAGGATATATTGCTCCCAATTTCTTAAAGGTACCATCCTCTAACGCCTGGACCAGTGGGCGTCTCCCCGACACATGTACCAGCACCCGGCAAGCTGCCCCTCCACAATCGGGCTCTCTCCATCCCCTGACATGCTGGCCTTGTACTGCCAAGAAATAGACCCAGGGATTGGGAGCGGCCAATCCTCCCTCCTCCTTCCCATTTTGCAGCGTTCCCAATTTAATCCTTGCCTGCCTCTTGCCCCATATCAAGGATCTGAAAATAGAATCAATACCCTGAAACCGTTTTTTTGGTAGCCATATCGGTGAGTTGTGCAAAACGTACATTAGTTGTGGCATAAGGACCATCTTAATCAGGTTAGTTCTACCCGTCACCGTCAAAGCCAATTGGCACCATGCGCCTATTTTCTTTTTAAATTTCTCTAGCAGAGGAACTAAATTCAGATCCGTGAATCATGTCAATGGAAGCGCCACCCATATCCCAAGGTATTTAAATTGTGAAACCAGCTGGAGCTGCTTCCCCCTCTCATCTATCTCCTCCGCTTTTATTGGTCTATCTACAGCCATGACATAAGACTTGTGCCAGTTTATCTCCAGTCCCGAAATGCTCCCAAATTGTTTAATTACATCCATCGTGCACCCCAATGTCTCTCCTGCATTTTCCAGAAATAACAGGATGTCATCGGCATACAGTGATATTTTTTCTTCCAGCCTCCCAAATTTAAATCCGACCACTCCTCTCTCAGCTCTTATTTTGGCCGCCAGGGGCTCCACAGCCACCGCAAACAATAGCGGGGACAGCGGGCACCCCTGCCTTGTGCCCCTATGTAAGTCAAACATCCCGGACCGTTCACCATTCACCTTAACTACCGCCCTTGGGGATGAATACAATAACTTCACCCAGGCCATGAATGCGGGGCCAAATCCCATTATTTCCATGATTTTCCATAAATATTCCCATTCCACGCTATCAAATGCTTTCCTAGCGTCCAATGACATCACTATTCTCCCGCCACCATTATCAGCAGGCAGCTGCATATTAAGAAATAATCTTCTCAAGTTAACAGCCGTGGAGCGGTTGGGCATAAAGCCCGACTGGTCCTCGTGAATAACAGTATGCGCAACCCCGGTGAGCCGGGTGGCCAGGATCTTAGCGAGTATTTTGACATCCGTTGTCAACAACGATATGGGCCTATACGACTCCGCATCCATGGGGTCTTTCCCCTCCTTTGGCAGAACCACTATCACCGCTTCCTCCATTGATCTCGGTAACGCCCCCTTCTCCAAAGCCTCATCAAACACAGATTTCAATTTTGGGGCTAGCAGTTCCACCAGCTCCCTGTACACCTCCCCAGGTAGACCATCAGCACCCGGTGATTTGTTATTGGGCATAGACAGAATTGCACATTCCACCTCCTCCACACTCACAGGTTCATCCAACCTTAACCTATCTTCCTCAGACAATTTAGACAGTGAGATGCCCTCCAAGAATTCCTCTACGGCCCCCTCTGTGTCCCGTACTCTTGAATTGTACAGTGCCATGTAATATTCCTTAAAGACCTCCAATATGTCCTTTGTGTCTGTCAGAGTCGTCCCCGCTTGGTCTCTCAACCTGTACACCCTGGAAGACTCCCTCTGTGCCGCAGATATCACCGCCAACAAGCGACCCACTCTCTCTCCTTCCTCAAAGAATTGGGCTTGCTGAAATGCCCTTTTCCTCTCGGCTTGCATCATGTGCAGTTCATTAACTGCCTCCTGTGCCAATTTTAGTCTATTGTGAGCTACACTCGTTGGCGCCAAAATCATGTCTGCCTCTGCCCTTGTCAAGTCATCCTTTATTTGTTGATCTGCCAATTTAGTTTTGGTCTTACACCGTGAGATCTCACTTATAAAGAGTCCCCTCGTAAATGCCTTCATAGCCTCCCACACCACTGTAGCCTCAGCACTCCCTTCATTAACTTGGAAGAAGTGCTCTAGTTCTTTGGTTATGCCACCCATATCCACCACTTTAAGCCACGTCGGGTGAAGACGCCAACCTCCCCTCTGACCCTGAGCAGATCCCACTAGAAGCGTGACAACCATAGGACTATGATCCGATAGAGTCCTCTGTAGGTATTCCACCTCCCCCACCATCCCATCCATAGCAGTATCCCCAAAAGCCAGGTCTATCCTTGACATTGTTCCGTGTGTAGCCGAGTGACACGAGAAGGTCCTCTTACCCTCATTTCGTACTCTCCACAGATCCACCAGCCCCAGCTCCCCCACGTAGGTGCCAAATGCAGTCATTCCGTCCCGTCCAGCTTCCATACCTGCCGGACGTACTTTATCCCAGTGATCATTCATGGTGTTGTTAACATCTCCCATAATCAACATCGGAGCCTCCCCCCATCTGGCCGTCAAGGCCATTACTGCTTGAAGTTCCTTTTTAGAATAAGGTGGAGGGATATATAAAGCCACTAAAATCATTTTGTGTCCATACAATCTGCACGCAATCCATACATACTGCCCTTCACTGTCTACTTGCACTGCCAGCTCTTCATAATGAGCGTTTTTGTGTATTAGGACTGACACCCCCCTGGAGTACGAGGAATAAGTAGAATGATATGTCTTTAACATCCACCCTCTCGATAGCCAGTGCCTAGTATCTCTAGTGAGATGGGTCTCCTGTAAGCACGCAATCATAGGATCACAAGATCTGATGTGATTCAGAACTGCTGCCCTCTTAATCCTGTCAGATATACCACGTACATTCCAACTTAAAATCCGAACCGTACGGTTACTCATTGTGCATTAGAAAAAAACAATCCACCATCATCAAGTAACATCTTTCCATTTTGTTCCCCAGCATACCAGGTCAAACAGCATAAGCAACCCCATTTTCCCGCAAATCCAACCCATCCACCTCCCCCCCTCCCCCCACCCCCTCCCCCCACCCTTCTCTTGTCACTCTCTTCCCAACGTGAGAGTGGGAGCTCAAAGAACCTGAGCAACATCGTAGTATACCGCATATCAACATGCGCCGTGTCCTCCTCCAGCATTGGCAGTCTCTCCACCACATAATCAATAGTATGCATAGTCCCGAACCATTAATCAAACAAATTAACTATAAAACTATAAAACGTAGATCCCAGCGGGGGTTTCTCCCCCTCCTCTGCGGTTTCGCAGAGCAATGTAGAACCACAACCCTGTCCAGTAGTCAGGATAGCAGGGTCGTGTATTCACCGTGCCGAGTCCTCAGCTTCTCTCAATTTGCTCCGGTTCCGCTCCAACCACGAAGCGGCCTCTACTGGTGACGGGAAAAAATTGACCTTTCCAAAGGCTTCCACTCTTAATTTAGCAGGATAAATTGTAGAATATTTCACATTCAAAGAGCGGAGCTGTTTCTTCACTTCACCATACCGTAGTCGCAGCTTTTGCACCTCAGCCGAGTAATCCGGGTATATTTCAATGCGTTTGCCCTCCAGGGTGAGATCTGTCAATTTTCTGGCCTTACGTAAAATAGTGTCCCGGTCTCTGCAGTTCAGGATTCTGGCTAACATCGTACGAGGGCCCTCTCCAGGCACTGGGGGTCTCATGGGCACACGATGGGCACGCTCCACAGCAAACACCCTCGACAGGATATTAGACCCAAACTTTCCCAGCAGCCAGGTTTCAACAAAGGTCGTGGGGTCAGCACCCTCAGCTCTTTCAGGGATGCCCACAATACGCAAATTGTTCCTGCGTGACCGGTTTTCCAGGTCATCGTTTTTATTAGCCACTACCGTGATCCTCTGAGTGTGCTGTTGTTGCGTCTTTTGCACTGAGGTTAAATGATCTTCTGTTACGCCAACTCTGCCCTCCACCTCAGTCAATCTGGCTGTAACTTTCTGCATAGAAGCCTCAATGCCTCCCATGTCGGCTTTCAGACCATTCACCTGCTTTGTCAGAGCAGTTAAAGCAGTCTTGCAGTATAAGACAGCCTGGAATACATCTCGCAGAGTCGGCTCTGCCTCATCTGAACTTTCAGCTGCCAGCACAGTGTCACCATCCCCCTCCTCCTGCTGTACATTATGTAGCACAGGCATCTCCTCACCGTCTTCCTCCTCATCTCCATGCTTCTCACTGCCTTCACTTCCTTCTTCATCTGCCTCCATGCCCCTCGCATACCTGTGCAGCCGTGCTGAAGCCTCCAGCCTCCGTGCATAGGCTGTGTTCCTCCTTCCCGCCTCTTCCTCTGTCTCGGTGCCATCTTGGGCTGAGGCACTGCTGCAGGCCCCGGCATCCTTCTGCCTTTTGCGGCCCATGTTGGTCTCTCTGAGTCTGGCAGAAGCTCGCCTCTGACTCCCGGGACCCTCAGACAGCAGTTCCTGATAAGGGATTTGGCTGATTCGGGCTCTGTGCAGGATAATTGAAGCTAATGGTGGTGGAGAGGCACTGCCACCCGACCTCTCACATCAAGAGCTAGGTCACGCCCCCCCCAGTCTATGTAATTTACTAAGCACAATCCTGCTGGCAGGTGCGCTTTAAGCATCAAGCAACTAGGGGGGTTAACAGGGTGCAGCTAAGGGGAGTGGTCAGGCCTGCCCCAGTGAGACTGGGTAGTGTCAGTTCTGAGCTGGAGAGCGAGCTTAAAGAAGTTGTCCACTACTTTCACATTGATGCCCTATCCAAAAGATAGGTCATCAATGTATGATCGGCCGTGATGCCGTACCCGGCACCCCTGCTGATCAGCTGTCATCGGTGCCGCCGCCGGCCAGAAGTGCTTACCTGCGGTGCTTGGCCGTCCATCTGTAGTGGCCGCCGCGGGATACTGCACATCCACCTCCCATTGAATTGAATAGAAGGCAGATGTGCAGTAACAAGCACTGGCCACTGTAACTTGATGGCCAGGTAAGCACTTCCTGCCGGCGGCTGCCGCCACCAATAACAGCCGATCGGCAGGGGTGTCGGGTGCAGGACCCCAGACGATCATACATTGATGCCCTATTCTACAGATAAGGCATCAATATGAAAGTAGTGGACAAACCCTTTAAAAGATACAGACCTCTTCACCAGGCTGATGAGGGTTCTGGGACTCTCCCACTGTGACTGCCTTTTAATTGCTAGTGGTATCTACAAGAGAAAGTAGTGGAGAAAGGAGTTAACTGTTGTTTAGCAGAAGCAAGGATTGAACACCACATCTGAGGACTGGACTCATCCTTGCGTTCTAACCATCCCTCGTACCTCACTGCACTAGAGGCTAAAGCCTATGACACAGTGGACCGGGGACTGCTGGTGGGATCATTACTGTTATGGGGCATAGAAGTGTGCTGCTAAAGAGACTTGATCTGTGATGTACTGTGCTAGTAAGAAAGACTGTTTGTTAATGTGCCTTTAAGATGAAACTGTTTGTTACTAGAGCCTGTTGCTCAAGAGACTTAAATTGCACTGCCATGTGTGGCACCCCAGGGGTCCGGTTGCCACAGTGGCATTGCCTCCCTCACAAGAGGTGATGCCATGACTGGAAGTAAGTAGGGGTCCCCTAATCAGGTTTTGCTAAGCACGCAACACGTTCCTGGCTCCAGACCAGCAAGGGGAGCTCCTCCCCTTGGCAACTGGGATCTGGAGGCGGGGTTAGTGAGACTTAGTGTGAGGAGTTGAAGTCAGGACATCGAAGAGAGAGGAGCTGGGGACTGGAGCTGCGCGGCAGCTCACCCCAGAAGGACCGGCACAGAAGAACCGGACACCACAGTCCGAGGCTGTGGGGCACTGAAGGCCCAGCAGCAGAAACCGGAGGGCAGGAGATTGCAGGTCTCCTGGCCCCATCAGACGCCCGGAGGCTCAGCAGCACTACAGGGCCCAGCACCGCCACGTGGGAGCGACGCACCATCAAGGCCCGAGCTGCCTGCCATACGGGTGAGCACAGAACCGTTGCACTCAGGGACGAGGGCCACCGCACAGCTACAAGCAGCAGGGCCATAGAGTTTAGTGGAAAGGGAAGGCCTCCAACTTCACCTGGCAAGGGGGATTCTTTACTTGCTTCCAGGCTGCCCGGACTTCCACTTCTAGCCAGTACCCTAGTCCAGGCTTGTCTACTCACCATCAGTAAAGATAAGAGGAAACCGTCATTAAGTTGTGGACTGATTATTGCTGTGCCATCAACCCCTGCACTACAATGCCCAGCACCACCTATAACATCCTCACTGCCCTGGAGCTAAGCTCTACCCGTGGAGAGCCACACAATCCCTGCTGCACTAACATCAGCTCCAGAGGACCTGCTCCGCAGCGGCGGCTCCCTGTAGCCGCATACCACAGGTGGCGTCACAAACTTTATACAAACACTATAAATCCCCTATAAATAAACCCCTTTTATTGACCACCCTGGGTCACGGACCGGGTCTCCGCCACTGTGACATCCCCCAGCATCTACCGGCCCGGCACCGGGTACCCCAAGGCCCAGTGGCTTCATTAAATGCAACTGTTCAACTGTTCATGAGGACTCGTGTACTGGCCTGTACCCCCAGCTCACTATCAATGTACCAAAGGAATGTTGCAGGAGATGAAGGAGGCTGGGGTGATCAGAGATAGTTGTAGCCCCTGGGCAGCTCCATTAGTTCTCGTTAGAAAGAAGGATGGTACCATGAGGATGTGTGCTGATTACAGGCAAATTAACCGCATTACACATAATGATGCCTACCCATTACCCAGAATTGAGGAGTCATTAGCTGCACTAAGATCTGCTAATTATTTCTCCACTTTGGATCTCACCAGTGGGTACTGGCAGGTTCCTGTGGCAGAGGCAGACAAAGAAAAGACTGCGTTTACCACGCCAATGGGCCTCAGCGAGTTCAACTGCATGCCATTCGGGCTCTGCAACGCCCCAGGAACCTTCCAGCGGTTAATGGAGTTCTGCCTAGGACACAAGAACTTCGAAACTGTCCTGCTCTACCTGGACGACGTAATTGTCTACTCAAAGACATATGAAGACCACCTGGAGCACCTGGCCGAGGTGTTCGAAGTCCTATCTGGTTTTGGGCTGAAGGTAAAGCCGTCCAAATGCCACCTGTTGAAGCCCAAGGTGCAGTACCTAGGTCATGTGGTAAGCGCCGAAGGTGTAGCGCCAGACCCTGAAAAAGTCAACGTAATCAAGGACTGGCCAAGACCCTCCACTATCAAGGAAGTGCGGCAGTTTCTCAGGCTGGTAGGCTACTACAGAAGATTTATCAAGGGTTTCACCAAGATAGCAGCACCCATGCAGGACCTCCTGGTAGGCCAGTCCAAGAAGGCCAAGAACCCGAAACCTCCGTTCAAATGGGATAAACCAGAAGACGAATCTTTCACCCGACTGAAGATGGCTCTGACCAGAGATGAAGTCCTGGCCTACCCCGACTATGGCCAACCCTTTATATTTCATACCGATGCCAGCAACGTGGGATTGGGAGCGGTGCTGTCCCAGGTACAGCAAGGTAGAGAGCGAGTGATTGCATACGCCAGCAGGAAGCTCTGGCCCACGGAAACGAACCCCGACAACTACAGTTCCTTCAAGTTGGAGTTTCTCGCCATAGTCTGGGCTGTAACAGAGCGCTTCAAACACTATCTCGCCTCCTCCAGATTTACAGTCTTCACAGATAACAATCCACTGACGCACCTGGAGACTGCGAAGCTTGGTGCCCTAGAACAACGATGGATGGCCCGACTGTCTAACTACGAGTTTACCATCAAGTATCGGGCGGGGCAAAAAAATGCAAATGCTGATGCGATGTCCAGGATGCCCAACTTGCCAGATGGGGACAAGACCCAGAAGAGCTGGAGGAGATAGAGATACCCGCTTTCTATCGTCATGGGGTGACCCAGTGCTCCCACTGTGTGAGGGACAAGCGCCCCGCCAACAGAGAGGCCATGTTCAACACATTGCCCCACCATGAATGGGCAGAGACGCAGGATAGCGACCCGCTGTCCGCCTAGTCAAGGAGTTGCTGATGCAAGCTGACTCGCACCCTGATCCAGATGCTCCACAGGAGACCCAACAGTTGTGGAAGGAGAAGGGCAAACTGTTCATCTACGAAGGAAAGCTGTGTCGAAGAAGCATCAACTCCCAGACACATGAACTGGTCTGGCAGGTGGTAGTCCCGAGGCGGGATGCGTTAATGGTCGTAGAAGCGTACCACGATGGAGCAGGACACTTCGGGTGGAAGAAGTTGGAAGTCCTGCTACGTGAGAGATTCTACTGGGCTGGCATGAGGAAAGGAATTAAGAGACGGTGTCGAGAATGTGGTCCATGCAACCTGAGACGAAAAGACCGTGACAGCAAGAGGGCTCCCCTGCAGCCCATAATCAGCAAACAGCCACTTGAACTGGTAGCCTTGGACCACGTGAAGCTAGCCCCAAGCCGGTCAGGCTATGTCTACGCTTTCACCATAGTAGACCACTACTCCCGGTTCTTGGTAGTAGTGCCAGTGAAAGACCAGACGGCTCAGACGGAAGCCAAAGCGTTCCAACAGCACTTTTGTCGCCCGCACGGTTACCCTGAACGGGTACTTACCGACCAAGGTCCAGCCTTTGAAGCAGAACTGTTCCAGGAATTCTGTGACTTGTACGGCTGCAAGAAAATCAGAACGACGCCGTATCATCCCCAGACTAACGGGTTGTGTAAAAAGATGAACCAGGTGGTGATAGACCTGTTGAAGATGTTGCCCCTTGAAGAACGTAGCCTGTGGCCAGAGAAGTTGCCAGATTTGGTGAACCTATATAATCACATCCCGGTGAACTCCACCAACTGTACATCCGCTTACCTGATGAGAGCAAGACCTGGTAAGCTACCCATCGACTTAGACATGGGAGTCTTAACACCAGAGACGAAATCACCAGATGCGGATTGGGATACCGAGTGGCAGCAGCAATACCGCAAGGTGCAAGAGTGTGTTGAGAGAAGTTTGTTCCAGGTGAGACAGAAGCAAGAGAAAACTTATAATCAGCACGCACCTGCCGTTCCCTTGTCACCTGGAGAACAGGTACTTAAGAGAAAGAGATGACTCCACAAATTAGATGACCAGTGGGAGGTAGAGCCATACACAGTCCTACCCTCCAATTCCGATAACATCAAAGTGTGCCTCATCAGTAAGGATGGAGGGGAAACTTCAGCGGCAGTCTCAAGAGATCACTTGAAGATATGTCCTGAACAGTTGAAACACACAGAAGAAGATCAAGACAACACTCAGCCCACAGAAGGAGTGGAGGAAGTGGTCCAAACAGTACTCGGAGAACTTCCCCGGTCTTGGATGCAGGTGAACAGTGCAATTATAGTACCGGTCCTTACCTTTCTCCAAGCGGCCTCACCGGAAGCTGCAGAAGTTCCAGAACAGCTGGAAGACCAGTCGGTCCCAGAGACAGAAGTTTCATCATCAGCAGACCAGGAGAATCTACCCTCTGCTAGCAGTGAACCTGTCGTACTCAGGGTGAGCCAAAGAATTCGTAGGAGATTACCCAGCTTACCTGTGTTACCTCAAACTACCCGTAGGGTAGTTCACACAGAACCCACCACACCAGGGGTAGACACTAGGGACCAGGGTAGAGTAGTGACAACTAACGTACTACGTACATCGACCAGAAGTTCAAAAGGTCAGCTCCATGCCCGCTGCAGAAACTAAAGTGTAAGAGAATAAAAGTGTATGTTGTATATAGTTGTACCCGTTAAATAAAATGGAAAAGTATATTTGTTAAATTTATGGACAATTGGACCACAGGACTAGGTGTGGTCAGGACAATGTTGGATATAGTTACTAACAGGCCTAGAAAATAAACCGCAGGCGTGGGGGAAGACCAGGCCCAACGAAAGAGTGCCCCGAAGCCATGCCCAGGGACGACACACAAAGTGGGTTGATGCAGTTCCCACCAGCCAAATTACAGTTACCAGGATTGTGGCGTAAAGACTAAGCGCCGTAGTGACTGCTTTCAAATTTTGTTGGGTTTTTGTAATTTTTGACTGTTGTAACCTGATTAAATTGTTAATTGTTAATTTTAAAGGTATCCTCAGTCCAGGAGTTGTGAAGTTAACTAGGGGGGAATGTGGCACCCCAGGGGTCCGGTTGCCACAGTGGCATTGCCTCCCTCACAAGAGGTTATGCCATGCCTGGAAGTAAGCAGGGGTCCCCTAATCAGGTTTTGCTAAGCATGCAACACTTTCCTGGCTCAAGACCAGCAAGGGGAGTTCCTCCACTTGGCAACTGGGATCTGGAGGCGGGGTTAGTGAGACTTAGTGTGAGGAGTTGAAGTCAGGACGTCGAAGAGAGAGGAGCTGGGGACTGGAGCTGCACGGCAGCTCACCCCAGAAGGACCAGCACAGAAGAACCGGACACCGGAGTCCGAGGCTGTGGGGCACTGAAGGCCCAGCAGCAGAAACCGGAGGGCAGGAGATTGTAGGTCTCCTGGCCCCATCAGACGGCCGGAGGCTCAGCAGCACTGCAGGGCCCAGCACCGCCACGTGGGAGCGACGCACCAGCAAGGCCCGAGCTGCCTGCCATACGGGTGAGCACAGAACCGTTGCACTCAGGGACGAGGGCCACCGCACAGCTACAAGCAGCAGGGCCAAAGAGTTTATTGGAAAGGGAAGGCCTCCAACTTCACCTGGCAAGGAGGATTCTTTACTTGCTTCCAGGCTGCCCGGACTTCCACTTTTAGCCAGTACCCTAGTCCCGGCTTGTCTACTCACCAGCAGTAAAGATAAGAGGAAACCGTCATTAATGTTGGAATAATACATATTAATCTGTATGTGTATTGCAACAACTACTGTGTGCTGTTTCATATGTTGTGCATATTGTGAGGTTGTTAACAAAGTTGTGTTTTAAAAAAAAAAACTCACACAGACAGGATGCCCCCTCCTTCTCTTCCTGTATTGTTGATATATGTTTTGTTTCTCCTCATGCTGCAGTAACACCAGACTCCATGCTGTGCCTATGCTGGATATGAATAAACCTACATTCTGTGTTCTAAACTCTGGATGTCACGCGGATTAATACTCTGCTAACAGGTTATGGGCCCAGATGTACCAGAGTCCCCAGAGTTCCCAGAGTCACAGATCCCCAGAACACAGAGGAAAGAAAAGAAAGAAAGACAGCAAACTGAGAAGAAGCAAAGATGGCCACCACCAGCAGCTCCATGAAATTTACAGTGCCAAGTCTCACTAACCAGAATTATCAATCCTGGAAATTCAAAGTGAAAATGCTGCTGATAAGAGAAGGTACGTGGAAATACACACAGGAGCCTATACCTGACCCAGTGCCACAGGAGTGGACAGAGATGGATCAGAAAGCACAAAGTACCATATCACTCAGTATAGATGATGACCAGATTGTGCATGTGTGTAAATGTAATACTGCAAAGGAAATGTGGGAGCAGTTGCAAAAGGTACATGAGAGGATAAATTTAAGCAATAAGCTCTATCTCATGAGAAAGCTGTACCAGTCTAAGCTACAGAAAGGCCATGATATGCAGGATTACATAAGAAGTGTTCTGGAAGTTGTAGAACGCCTGAGAGGCATTGGGGAAGATCTAAAGGACTTTCATGTGGCCGCATTACTGCTTAGTGGCCTTCCAGAGAGCTATGATATGCTTGTAACTGCACTAGATGCGCGTCCAGATGATGAGCTTACACTGGAGTATGTCAGGAGGAAGCTCATAGATGAATATAAGCGAAAGGCAGAAGGTATAAACAGTAGGATATGCAGCACAGAATCTGCTTTACAGACACAAAACCTAACTGATAACAGGAAGCACACAAAAGAAACACGTGAATGTTTTGTTTGCAAGAAATCAGGACATTTGAAAGCTGACTGCAGAGTCTGGAAAGCTAGAATGAATCAGCTGAAAAAGCAAAGCAGTCATCAAAGGGTTAAAAGTGCTGTATCTGGAGAAAATGATTCTGTGAATACTGAAACTGCATTTACTGTCAGTGCAAATACATCAAAGCATGCATGGTGTATAGACTCTGGAGCAACTAGTCACATGACTAATAACAGAGACTTCTTTTCTAAGCTTGACCAAAGTAAATCAGAGAAAGTGATTATGGTTAATGGTCAGTACATGACTTCAGAAGGCATAGGAGATGGTTATATTGATTGTCAAATCTCACCAACACAAAGCAGGAAGATCCCAGTAAAGGATGTGCTGTATGTGCCTAGTCTTGAAAGTAATCTACTATCTGTGAAGAAACTCACAAAACAAGGAAATGAAGTTACATTTAAGCATGATAACTGCATCATCTCAAAGGAAGGCCACTCACTAGCAGAGGGAAACATCACAGATGAACTTTATCAGCTGAAATGCAAAGAGTGTGTGTATACAGCGCAACAAGAAGAGCATAAAAACTGTATACATGTGTGGCATAGGCGTCTGGCACACAGAGACCCAGAAGCAATAAGAAAGTTAGTCCAAAAGCAACTAGCTGAGGATATTACAATTGATCTATGTAACCAGACAATGAAGTGTACTAGCTGCATCAAAGGGAAAATGTCTAGGAAAGCTTTTCCTAAGAGAATTAGTACAACAACAGCACAGCCACTAGATTTAATACACACAGATGTCTGTGGTCCAATGAGCACTCTGACTCCAGGGAAGAAGAGATATTTTCTCACATTTATTGATGATCATTCAAGATATACAGTTGTCCACCTGCTTCACAGCAAGAAGGAAGTTCCAGAGAAACTTGAAATATACCTAGCTGAAGTATATAATAAATTTGGAAGAATGCCAAAGATTCTACGTGCAGATAATGGGACTGAATATACAAGTAATGAGACACAGAGCATTTTAAAGAAAAATGGAATCCTATTTCAGACCACTGTACTGTACAACCCAGAGCAAAATGGTGTCGCGGAAAGAAGGAACCGAACACTATGTGAAAGTGGAAGAAGCATGTTATTTGATGCAAATCTGCCCACAGCATATTGGGGTGAAGCAATCATGACAGCTTGCTATCTTCAGAACAGACTACCAGGTAAAGCTACAGAGAAAACTCCATTTGAGCAATGGAATAGCAGAAAGCCAAAACTACATCACATAAGAATATTCGGAAGTAAAGCATTTGTACATGTTCCCAAAGAAAAGCGAACTAAGTGGGAATCTCACTCTAAGGAAGGTATCCTGGTAGGCTACAGCGAAACCCAGAAAGGTTATAGGATTCTACACCCAGAAGCAAACAAGGTCACAATAAGTAGAGATGTAGTGATTGATGAAAACTTTGTATCACCTAAGTTTTGTGACATCACGCCAGTAGTCCAGCTGAAGTCACAATTACAAGACAGCAACAAAGAGGATGTAGAAGTCTGGCTGGATTCTTCAACTAATGAAGGAACAACAGAAAAATCAGGTGAATCTGAAATCAGGAGATCGACAAGATCAAACAAAGGTATACCAGCTAAACGTCTATCCTACATTGTCAAGACACTAACTGAATCAGAGCCGAAGTCATGGGATGAAATGCAAGCACTACCTGTCCATGAAAGAACAAAGTGGATCGATGCCGCTAATGAGGAAATCAAATCGCTTCATCAACTCCAAACTTGGAAACTCACCAAGCTACCACAGGGCAAAAAGGCAATCAAGTGCAAGTGGGTCTTCAAAACCAAATATGACTCTGAAGGTAAAGTCCACAGATTCAAAGCAAGGTTGGTCGCAAAAGGATATTCTCAAAAGTATGGCGAAGATTACGATGCTACATTTGCTTCAGTCGCTAAACAGACCACGTTCAGAGCTTTGTTAGCTGTGGCTGCTGTACAAAAGATGTATGTCAGACATTTGGATATAAAAACTGCCTTTTTAAATGGTGACATTGAGGAGGACTTATACATGACTCAACCTGAAGGTTATGTAAAAGGAGGTGAAGAGAATCTTGTTTGCAAACTACAAAAATCTCTCTATGGTCTTAAGCAATCAGCAAGAGCATGGAACACCAAGATGAATAAAGTCTTGTTGGAAGAAGGATTTAAAAGAGGTCAAGCAGATCCGTGCTTATACACAAAATATACAGATGGAAAGTGGATGTATATTCTCTTATATGTGGACGACGTGATTGTTGTTCATCAAGACGACGCAGAAATTGGAAAAATGACTGAAATTCTGAATCAGCACTTTGAAACAAAAGACCTTGGAAGTGTGACATATTATCTAGGAATCCAAATCCAGAGAGAGGAAGATGGAAGTTTTCTTCTAAACCAAAGTGTAAAAATTAATTTGATTCTGAATCAGTTTAAAATGTCAGAGGCCAAAGGTATATCAACCCCAATGGAACCATCCTACCTGAAGCTGGAAGGAGAAGATGACCTGTTGCCTAACAATGAGAAATATCGTCAGGCAGTGGGGGCACTTCTATACATATCAACTATGACTCGACCGGATATCACAACAACAGTTGGAATCCTTTGCAGATATGTGGAAAAACCGCGCCAAAGAGACTGGAATGCTGTTAAGAGACTTCTCCGATATTTGAAAGAAACGCAAGATGTAAATTTAAAACTATCTGCAGCAGGAGATCTAGAACTTACCGGCTATGTAGATGCGGATTGGGCTGGTGATTCGCGTGATCGTAAATCCACAAGTGGATACTTGTTTAAAGTTGGAGAAAGTTCAATCTCCTGGTCTAGTAGGAAACAAGTGTGACACCCCAGGGGTCTGGTTGTCACAGTGATAGAGATATTACGTCTGAGAGCAGGTGGGAGGTCCTTTGGTCAGGGATCCTGTGCATGCCACACCTCCTGCCCAGTCTTGGGAGGGGAAGGACTTCCCCTATATAAACCTGGGGCTGAGGCAGGGTAGAGAGTTCTGAGAGGAGAAGACAGGGAGCAGAGCTGCTCTATGGGCTCTGCTCCACAGGCAGGCCCTGTCCAGGGGCCTGAGCCTGGAGTCCAGGAAGAGCGGAGACAAGAGCAGCATAGGAAGCAGCAGAGTCACAAGGAGTCAGGGGCTGGCAGCTAAAGAGCTCGCCCTGACTAAGAAGATTCTTTACCGGACCCGGAGTCCGAGGCTGTGGGGACTAACTTCTACCCAGCAGCAGAATCCGTCAGGCAGGGGATTTCAGGTCCCCTGGCCCAGAAGCCCGAAGGCCCGGTCACACGCGTGGGACCAGCACCGCCATCGTGGAGCGGAAGCCATTAGAAGGCCCCGAGTCACCGGCCATACGGGTGAGCACCACACGGTACACTCAGGGACGTGGGCTACTTACATCAGCTTCTAGCAAGGTAGCCAGAAGAGTACAGTCAGCTTGGGAGGCCTACAACTACGCCTGGCCAGGGGAGATCCCATCTGCTCAAGGACTGACCAGGCCCCGTTCGCTAGCAAGTACTCCGGGAGGGTCTATCGTTGTTACCAGTAAAGACCCTGAACGCTACCATACCGTCTCTGAGTGGTTCCTGCTACCCCCATCATCCACGTCGGCTGCCCTGAGGCCATACCCCTCCCGTTGGGGGTTATACTATCACGCTGCACCATCCTTCCACCGGCCTCAGCGGTCTGCCCTGCAGCAGCAGCCCCCTGGCTGTATTCAACGGGTGGCGTAGTCATCAACCATTTTCTACCGCTAACAGACTGCCGTCCAGTTTGACTCCCTGGGCACGGACCGGGTCACCGCCACGAGACTACAACCCTAAACAGATCCGGCTCCGGGTAAGCTCCCGCGTGCGCAACGCAGCGCGACACAGGCCCAGGGGCGCGTCACAAGTGTCTGTTGCCTTGTCATCTACAGAAGCGGAGTATGTGTCCGCAGCCTATGCAAGCCAGGAGGTTGTTTGGCTAAGACAATTGATGGACGATCTTGGCAAACCGTCAACTCAGCCGACTGTAATTTATGAGGACAACCAAGGATGCATTAAACTTGCATGCAGTGAAAAGATCAGTGCTAGAACCAAGCACATTGACGTCAGACATCATCATCTACGTGATTTGATAGATCGTGGCAAAATTCAGTTTGTCTATTGTGAAACTGATAAGATGGTAGCTGACATTATGACAAAGCCATTGCCACGAGCTAGGTTCCAAGAATTGAGAACCACAATGGGACTAAGAGGATAAGTAGTTGTTGAGTGGGGGTGTTGGAATAATACATATAAATCTGTATGTGTATTGCAACAACTACTGTGTGCTGTTTCATATGTTGTGCATATTGTGAGGTTGTTAACAAAGTTGTGTTTTAAAAAAAAAAAAAACTCACACAGACAGGATGCCCCCTCCTTCTCTTCCTGTATTGTTGTTATATGTTTTGTTTCTCCTCATGCTGCAGTAACACCAGACTCCATGCTGTGCCTATGCTGGATATGAATAAGCCTACATTCTGTGTTCTAAACTCTGGATGTCACGCGGATTAATACTCTGCTAACAATTAAGTTAAAAAAACCAGACAATGTGAACTGAGGTCTAAGATGGCAGAAAAACAAGAAACAGAGGCATGTTCACACTAGCAAAAAAGAAGCAAGACAAAAATATATCTCATACCCTACCATAATTATATATAAATGTAAAGCAAAATTGCATAATAAATATAGGGTACTTAGTGAACTATTTTTGATCAAAAAAAGTATACAAGCCGTCCCACCAGCAGCAAGGTGACCCTAAATTGGGACGGTACCTATACTGCCTATATTAAAAACCTTACTGTATATCAAAGTTGAAGTAATGCATATAAAAGGGTAGACAAATAGGACCGGGTCCCAACTCCAGACCACCTAGGCTCGTGGTAAGCTACATATATACCAATCAGCTCAACAAAGGGCATGCCACACCCTTAAATTGCACAGAATGCAAACAAGTCAAAAAACCAGACAATGTGAACTGAGGTCTAAGATGGCAGACATACAAGAAACAGAGGCATGTTCACACTAGCAAAAAAGAAGCAAGACAAAAATATATCTCATACCCTACCATAATTATATATAAATGTAAAGCAAAATTGCATAATAAATATAGGGTACTTAGTGAACTATTTTTGATCAAAAAAAGTATACAAGCCGTCCCACCAGCGGCAAGGTGACCCTAAATTGGGACGGTACCTATACTGCCTATATTAAAAACCTTACTGTATATCAAAGTTGAAGTAATGCATATAAAAGGGTAGACAAATAGGACCGGGTCCCAACTCCAGACCACCTAGGCTCGTGGTAAGCTACATATATACCAATCAGCTCAACAAAGGGCATGCCACACCCTTAAATTGCACAGAATGCAAACAAGTCAAAAAACCAGACAATGTGAACTGAGGTCTAAGATGGCAGACATACAAGAAACAGAGGCATGTTCACACTAGCAAAAAAGAAGCAAGACAAAAATATATCTCATACCCTACCATAATTATATATAAATGTAAAGCAAAATTGCATAATAAATATAGGGTACTTAGTGAACTATTTTTGATCAAAAAAAGTATACAAGCCGTCCCACCAGCGGCAAGGTGACCCTAAATTGGGATGGTACCTATACTGCCTATATTAAAAACCTTACTGTATATCAAAGTTGAAGTAATGCATATAAAAGGGTAGACAAATAGGACCGGGTCCCAACTCCAGACCACCTAGGCTCGTGGTAAGCTACATATATACCAATCAGCTCAACAAAGGGCATGCCACACCCTTAAATTGCACAGAATGCAAACAGGTCAAAAAACCAGACAATGTGAACTGAGGTCTAAGATGGCAGACATACAAGAAACAGAGGCATGTTCACACTAGCAAAAAAGAAGCAAGACAAAAATATATCTCATACCCTACCATAATTATATATAAATGTAAAGCAAAATTGCATAATAAATATAGGGTACTTAGTGAACTATTTTTGATCAAAAAAAGTATACAAGCCGTCCCACCAGCGGCAAGGTGACCCTAAATTGGGACGGTACCTATACTGCCTATATTAAAAACCTTACTGTATATCAAAGTTGAAGTAATGCATATAAAAGGGTAGACAAATAGGACCGGGTCCCAACTCCAGACCACCTAGGCTCGTGGTAAGCTACATATATACCAATCAGCTCAACAAAGGGCATGCCACACCCTTAAATTGCACAGAATGCAAACAAGTCAAAAAACCAGACAATGTGAACTGAGGTCTAAGATGGCAGACATACAAGAAACAGAGGCATGTTCACACTAGCAAAAAAGAAGCAAGACAAAAATATATCTCATACCCTACCATAATTATATATAAATGTAAAGCAAAATTGCATAATAAATATAGGGTACTTAGTGAACTATTTTTGATCAAAAAAAGTATACAAGCCGTCCCACCAGCGGCAAGGTGACCCTAAATTGGGACGGTACCTATACTGCCTATATTAAAAACCTTACTGTATATCAAAGTTGAAGTAATGCATATAAAAGGGTAGACAAATAGGACCGGGTCCCAACTCCAGACCACCTAGGCTCGTGGTAAGCTACATATATACCAATCAGCTCAACAAAGGGCATGCCACACCCTTAAATTGCACAGAATGCAAACAAGTCAAAAAACCAGACAATGTGAACTGAGGTCTAAGATGGCAGACATACAAGAAACAGAGGCATGTTCACACTAGCAAAAAAGAAGCAAGACAAAAATATATCTCATACCCTACCATAATTATATATAAATGTAAAGCAAAATTGCATAATAAATATAGGGTACTTAGTGAACTATTTTTGATCAAAAAAAGTATACAAGCCGTCCCACCAGCGGCAAGGTGACCCTAAATTGGGACGGTACCTATACTGCCTATATTAAAAACCTTACTGTATATCAAAGTTGAAGTAATGCATATAAAAGGGTAGACAAATAGGACCGGGTCCCAACTCCAGACCACCTAGGCTCGTGGTAAGCTACATATATACCAATCAGCTCAACAAAGGGCATGCCACACCCTTAAATTGCACAGAATGCAAACAAGTCAAAAAACCAGACAATGTGAACTGAGGTCTAAGATGGCAGACATACAAGAAACAGAGGCATGTTCACACTAGCAAAAAAGAAGCAAGACAAAAATATATCTCATACCCTACCATAATTATATATAAATGTAAAGCAAAATTGCATAATAAATATAGGGTACTTAGTGAACTATTTTTGATCAAAAAAAGTATACAAGCCGTCCCACCAGCGGCAAGGTGACCCTAAATTGGGACGGTACCTATACTGCCTATATTAAAAACCTTACTGTATATCAAAGTTGAAGTAATGCATATAAAAGGGTAGACAAATAGGACCGGGTCCCAACTCCAGACCACCTAGGCTCGTGGTAAGCTACATATATACCAATCAGCTCAACAAAGGGCATGCCACACCCTTAAATTGCACAGAATGCAAACAAGTCAAAAAACCAGACAATGTGAACTGAGGTCTAAGATGGCAGACATACAAGAAACAGAGGCATGTTCACACTAGCAAAAAAGAAGCAAGACAAAAATATATCTCATACCCTACCATAATTATATATAAATGTAAAGCAAAATTGCATAATAAATATAGGGTACTTAGTGAACTATTTTTGATCAAAAAAAGTATACAAGCCGTCCCACCAGCGGCAAGGTGACCCTAAATTGGGACGGTACCTATACTGCCTATATTAAAAACCTTACTGTATATCAAAGTTGAAGTAATGCATATAAAAGGGTAGACAAATAGGACCGGGTCCCAACTCCAGACCACCTAGGCTCGTGGTAAGCTACATATATACCAATCAGCTCAACAAAGGGCATGCCACACCCTTAAATTGCACAGAATGCAAACAAGTCAAAAAACCAGACAATGTGAACTGAGGTCTAAGATGGCAGACATACAAGAAACAGAGGCATGTTCACACTAGCAAAAAAGAAGCAAGACAAAAATATATCTCATACCCTACCATAATTATATATAAATGTAAAGCAAAATTGCATAATAAATATAGGGTACTTAGTGAACTATTTTTGATCAAAAAAAGTATACAAGCCGTCCCACCAGCGGCAAGGTGACCCTAAATTGGGACGGTACCTATACTGCCTATATTAAAAACCTTACTGTATATCAAAGTTGAAGTAATGCATATAAAAGGGTAGACAAATAGGACCGGGTCCCAACTCCAGACCACCTAGGCTCGTGGTAAGCTACATATATACCAATCAGCTCAACAAAGGGCATGCCACACCCTTAAATTGCACAGAATGCAAACAAGTCAAAAAACCAGACAGTGTGAACTGAGGTCTAAGATGGCAGACATACAAGAAACAGAGGCATGTTCACACTAGCAAAAAAGAAGCAAGACAAAAATATATCTCATACCCTACCATAATTATATATAAATGTAAAGCAAAATTGCATAATAAATATAGGGTACTTAGTGAACTATTTTTGATCAAAAAAAGTATACAAGCCGTCCCACCAGCGGCAAGGTGACCCTAAATTGGGACGGTACCTATACTGCCTATATTAAAAACCTTACTGTATATCAAAGTTGAAGTAATGCATATAAAAGGGTAGACAAATAGGACCGGGTCCCAACTCCAGACCACCTAGGCTCGTGGTAAGCTACATATATACCAATCAGCTCAACAAAGGGCATGCCACACCCTTAAATTGCACAGAATGCAAACAAGTCAAAAAACCAGACAATGTGAACTGAGGTCTAAGATGGCAGACATACAAGAAACAGAGGCATGTTCACACTAGCAAAAAAGAAGCAAGACAAAAATATATCTCATACCCTACCATAATTATATATAAATGTAAAGCAAAATTGCATAATAAATATAGGGTACTTAGTGAACTATTTTTGATCAAAAAAAGTATACAAGCCGTCCCACCAGCGGCAAGGTGACCCTAAATTGGGACGGTACCTATACTGCCTATATTAAAAACCTTACTGTATATCAAAGTTGAAGTAATGCATATAAAAGGGTAGACAAATAGGACCGGGTCCCAACTCCAGACCACCTAGGCTCGTGGTAAGCTACATATATACCAATCAGCTCAACAAAGGGCATGCCACACCCTTAAATTGCACAGAATGCAAACAAGTCAAAAAACCAGACAATGTGAACTGAGGTCTAAGATGGCAGACATACAAGAAACAGAGGCATGTTCACACTAGCAAAAAAGAAGCAAGACAAAAATATATCTCATACCCTACCATAATTATATATAAATGTAAAGCAAAATTGCATAATAAATATAGGGTACTTAGTGAACTATTTTTGATCAAAAAAAGTATACAAGCCGTCCCACCAGCGGCAAGGTGACCCTAAATTGGGACGGTACCTATACTGCCTATATTAAAAACCTTACTGTATATCAAAGTTGAAGTAATGCATATAAAAGGGTAGACAAATAGGACCGGGTCCCAACTCCAGACCACCTAGGCTCGTGGTAAGCTACATATATACCAATCAGCTCAACAAAGGGCATGCCACACCCTTAAATTGCACAGAATGCAAACAAGTCAAAAAACCAGACAATGTGAACTGAGGTCTAAGATGGCAGACATACAAGAAACAGAGGCATGTTCACACTAGCAAAAAAGAAGCAAGACAAAAATATATCTCATACCCTACCATAATTATATATAAATGTAAAGCAAAATTGCATAATAAATATAGGGTACTTAGTGAACTATTTTTGATCAAAAAAAGTATACAAGCCGTCCCACCAGCGGCAAGGTGACCCTAAATTGGGACGGTACCTATACTGCCTATATTAAAAACCTTACTGTATATCAAAGTTGAAGTAATGCATATAAAAGGGTAGACAAATAGGACCGGGTCCCAACTCCAGACCACCTAGGCTCGTGGTAAGCTACATATATACCAATCAGCTCAACAAAGGGCATGCCACACCCTTAAATTGCACAGAATGCAAACAAGTCAAAAAACCAGACAATGTGAACTGAGGTCTAAGATGTGACCTCAGTTCACATTGTCTGGTTTTTTGACTTGTTTGCATTCTGTGCAATTTAAGGGTGTGGCATGCCCTTTGTTGAGCTGATTGGTATATATGTAGCTTACCACGAGCCTAGGTGGTCTGGAGTTGGGACCCGGTCCTATTTGTCTACCCTTTTATATGCATTACTTCAACTTTGATATACAGTAAGGTTTTTAATATAGGCAGTATAGGTACCGTCCCAATTTAGGGTCACCTTGCCGCTGGTGGGACGGCTTGTATACTTTTTTTGATCAAAAATAGTTCACTAAGTACCCTATATTTATTATGCAATTTTGCTTTACATTTATATATAATTATGGTAGGGTATGAGATATATTTTTGTCTTGCTTCTTTTTTGCTAGTGTGAACATGCCTCTGTTTCTTGTATGTCTGCCATCTTAGACCTCAGTTCACATTGTCTGGTTTTTTGACTTGTTTGCATTCTGTGCAATTTAAGGGTGTGGCATGCCCTTTGTTGAGCTGATTGGTTTATATGTAGCTTAACACGAGCCTAGGTGGTCTGGAGTTGGGACCCGGTCCTATTTGTCTACCCTTTTATATGCATTACTTCAACTTTGATATACAGTAAGGTTTTTAATATAGGCAGTATAGGTACCGTCCCAATTTAGGGTCACCTTGCCGCTGGTGGGACGGCTTGTATACTTTTTTTGATCAAAAATAGTTCACTAAGTACCCTATATTTATTATGCAATTTTGCTTTACATTTATATATAATTATGGTAGGGTATGAGATATATTTTTGTCTTGCTTCTTTTTTGCTAGTGTGAACATGCCTCTGTTTCTTGTATGTCTGCCATCTTAGACCTCAGTTCACATTGTCTGGTTTTTTGACTTGTTTGCATTCTGTGCAATTTAAGGGTGTGGCATGCCCTTTGTTGAGCTGATTGGTATATATGTAGCTTACCACGAGCCTAGGTGGTCTGGAGTTGGGACCCGGTCCTATTTGTCTACCCTTTTATATGCATTACTTCAACTTTGATATACAGTAAGGTTTTTAATATAGGCAGTATAGGTACCGTCCCAATTTAGGGTCACCTTGCCGCTGGTGAGACGGCTTGTATACTTTTTTTGATCAAAAATAGTTCACTAAGTACCCTATATTTATTATGCAATTTTGCTTTACATTTATATATAATTATGGTAGGGTATGAGATATATTTTTGTCTTGCTTCTTTTTTGCTAGTGTGAACATGCCTCTGTTTCTTGTATGTCTGCCATCTTAGACCTCAGTTCACATTGTCTGGTTTTTTGACTTGTTTGCATTCTGTGCAATTTAAGGGTGTGGCATGCCCTTTGTTGAGCTGATTGGTATATATGTAGCTTACCACGAGCCTAGGTGGTCTGGAGTTGGGACCCGGTCCTATTTGTCTACCCTTTTATATGCATTACTTCAACTTTGATATACAGTAAGGTTTTTAATATAGGCAGTATAGGTACCGTCCCAATTTAGGGTCACCTTGCCGCTAGTGGGACGGCTTGTATACTTTTTTTGATCAAAAATAGTTCACTAAGTACCCTATATTTATTATGCAATTTTGCTTTACATTTATATATAATTATGGTAGGGTATGAGATATATTTTTGTCTTGCTTCTTTTTTGCTAGTGTGAACATGCCTCTGTTTCTTGTATGTCTGCCATCTTAGACCTCAGTTCACATTGTCTGGTTTTTTGACTTGTTTGCATTCTGTGCAATTTAAGGGTGTGGCATGCCCTTTGTTGAGCTGATTGGTATATATGTAGCTTACCACGAGCCTAGGTGGTCTGGAGTTGGGACCCGGTCCTATTTGTCTACCCTTTTATATGCATTACTTCAACTTTGATATACAGTAAGGTTTTTAATATAGGCAGTATAGGTACCGTCCCAATTTAGGGTCACCTTGCCGCTGGTGGGACGGCTTGTATACTTTTTTTGATCAAAAATAGTTCACTAAGTACCCTATATTTATTATGCAATTTTGCTTTACATTTATATATAATTATGGTAGGGTATGAGATATATTTTTGTCTTGCTTCTTTTTTGCTAGTGTGAACATGCCTCTGTTTCTTGTATGTCTGCCATCTTAGACCTCAGTTCACATTGTCTGGTTTTTTGACTTGTTTGCATTCTGTGCAATTTAAGGGTGTGGCATGCCCTTTGTTGAGCTGATTGGTATATATGTAGCTTACCACGAGCCTAGGTGGTCTGGAGTTGGGACCCGGTCCTATTTGTCTACCCTTTTATATGCATTACTTCAACTTTGATATACAGTAAGGTTTTTAATATAGGCAGTATAGGTACCGTCCCAATTTAGGGTCACCTTGCCGCTGGTGGGACGGCTTGTATACTTTTTTTGATCAAAAATAGTTCACTAAGTACCCTATATTTATTATGCAATTTTGCTTTACATTTATATATAATTATGGTAGGGTATGAGATATATTTTTGTCTTGCTTCTTTTTTGCTAGTGTGAACATGCCTCTGTTTCTTGTATGTCTGCCATCTTAGACCTCAGTTCACATTGTCTGGTTTTTTGACTTGTTTGCATTCTGTGCAATTTAAGGGTGTGGCATGCCCTTTGTTGAGCTGATTGGTATATATGTAGCTTACCACGAGCCTAGGTGGTCTGGAGTTGGGACCCGGTCCTATTTGTCTACCCTTTTATATGCATTACTTCAACTTTGATATACAGTAAGGTTTTTAATATAGGCAGTATAGGTACCGTCCCAATTTAGGGTCACCTTGCCGCTGGTGGGACGGCTTGTATACTTTTTTTGATCAAAAATAGTTCACTAAGTACCCTATATTTATTATGCAATTTTGCTTTACATTTATATATAATTATGGTAGGGTATGAGATATATTTTTGTCTTGCTTCTTTTTTGCTAGTGTGAACATGCCTCTGTTTCTTGTATGTCTGCCATCTTAGACCTCAGTTCACATTGTCTGGTTTTTTGACTTGTTTGCATTCTGTGCAATTTAAGGGTGTGGCATGCCCTTTGTTGAGCTGATTGGTATATATGTAGCTTACCACGAGCCTAGGTGGTCTGGAGTTGGGACCCGGTCCTATTTGTCTACCCTTTTATATGCATTACTTCAACTTTGATATACAGTAAGGTTTTTAATATAGGCAGTATAGGTACCGTCCCAATTTAGGGTCACCTTGCCGCTGGTGGGACGGCTTGTATACTTTTTTTGATCAAAAATAGTTCACTAAGTACCCTATATTTATTATGCAATTTTGCTTTACATTTATATATAATTATGGTAGGGTATGAGATATATTTTTGTCTTGCTTCTTTTTTGCTAGTGTGAACATGCCTCTGTTTCTTGTATGTCTGCCATCTTAGACCTCAGTTCACATTGTCTGGTTTTTTGACTTGTTTGCATTCTGTGCAATTTAAGGGTGTGGCATGCCCTTTGTTGAGCTGATTGGTATATATGTAGCTTACCACGAGCCTAGGTGGTCTGGAGTTGGGACCCGGTCCTATTTGTCTACCCTTTTATATGCATTACTTCAACTTTGATATACAGTAAGGTTTTTAATATAGGCAGTATAGGTACCGTCCCAATTTAGGGTCACCTTGCCGCTGGTGGGACGGCTTGTATACTTTTTTTGATCAAAAATAGTTCACTAAGTACCCTATATTTATTATGCAATTTTGCTTTACATTTATATATAATTATGGTAGGGTATGAGATATATTTTTGTCTTGCTTCTTTTTTGCTAGTGTGAACATGCCTCTGTTTCTTGTATGTCTGCCATCTTAGACCTCAGTTCACATTGTCTGGTTTTTTGACTTGTTTGCATTCTGTGCAATTTAAGGGTGTGGCATGCCCTTTGTTGAGCTGATTGGTATATATGTAGCTTACCACGAGCCTAGGTGGTCTGGAGTTGGGACCCGGTCCTATTTGTCTACCCTTTTATATGCATTACTTCAACTTTGATATACAGTAAGGTTTTTAATATAGGCAGTATAGGTACCGTCCCAATTTAGGGTCACCTTGCCGCTGGTGGGACGGCTTGTATACTTTTTTTGATCAAAAATAGTTCACTAAGTACCCTATATTTATTATGCAATTTTGCTTTACATTTATATATAATTATGGTAGGGTATGAGATATATTTTTGTCTTGCTTCTTTTTTGCTAGTGTGAACATGCCTCTGTTTCTTGTATGTCTGCCATCTTAGACCTCAGTTCACATTGTCTGGTTTTTTGACTTGTTTGCATTCTGTGCAATTTAAGGGTGTGGCATGCCCTTTGTTGAGCTGATTGGTATATATGTAGCTTACCACGAGCCTAGGTGGTCTGGAGTTGGGACCCGGTCCTATTTGTCTACCCTTTTATATGCATTACTTCAACTTTGATATACAGTAAGGTTTTTAATATAGGCAGTATAGGTACCGTCCCAATTTAGGGTCACCTTGCCGCTGGTGGGACGGCTTGTATACTTTTTTTGATCAAAAATAGTTCACTAAGTACCCTATATTTATTATGCAATTTTGCTTTACATTTATATATAATTATGGTAGGGTATGAGATATATTTTTGTCTTGCTTCTTTTTTGCTAGTGTGAACATGCCTCTGTTTCTTGTATGTCTGCCATCTTAGACCTCAGTTCACATTGTCTGGTTTTTTGACTTGTTTGCATTCTGTGCAATTTAAGGGTGTGGCATGCCCTTTGTTGAGCTGATTGGTATATATGTAGCTTACCACGAGCCTAGGTGGTCTGGAGTTGGGACCCGGTCCTATTTGTCTACCCTTTTATATGCATTACTTCAACTTTGATATACAGTAAGGTTTTTAATATAGGCAGTATAGGTACCGTCCCAATTTAGGGTCACCTTGCCGCTGGTGGGACGGCTTGTATACTTTTTTTGATCAAAAATAGTTCACTAAGTACCCTATATTTATTATGCAATTTTGCTTTACATTTATATATAATTATGGTAGGGTATGAGATATATTTTTGTCTTGCTTCTTTTTTGCTAGTGTGAACATGCCTCTGTTTCTTGTATGTCTGCCATCTTAGACCTCAGTTCACATTGTCTGGTTTTTTGACTTGTTTGCATTCTGTGCAATTTAAGGGTGTGGCATGCCCTTTGTTGAGCTGATTGGTATATATGTAGCTTACCACGAGCCTAGGTGGTCTGGAGTTGGGACCCGGTCCTATTTGTCTACCCTTTTATATGCATTACTTCAACTTTGATATACAGTAAGGTTTTTAATATAGGCAGTATAGGTACCGTCCCAATTTAGGGTCACCTTGCCGCTGGTGGGACGGCTTGTATACTTTTTTTGATCAAAAATAGTTCACTAAGTACCCTATATTTATTATGCAATTTTGCTTTACATTTATATATAATTATGGTAGGGTATGAGATATATTTTTGTCTTGCTTCTTTTTTGCTAGTGTGAACATGCCTCTGTTTCTTGTATGTCTGCCATCTTAGACCTCAGTTCACATTGTCTGGTTTTTTGACTTGTTTGCATTCTGTGCAATTTAAGGGTGTGGCATGCCCTTTGTTGAGCTGATTGGTATATATGTAGCTTACCACGAGCCTAGGTGGTCTGGAGTTGGGACCCGGTCCTATTTGTCTACCCTTTTATATGCATTACTTCAACTTTGATATACAGTAAGGTTTTTAATATAGGCAGTATAGGTACCGTCCCAATTTAGGGTCACCTTGCCGCTGGTGGGACGGCTTGTATACTTTTTTTGATCAAAAATAGTTCACTAAGTACCCTATATTTATTATGCAATTTTGCTTTACATTTATATATAATTATGGTAGGGTATGAGATATATTTTTGTCTTGCTTCTTTTTTGCTAGTGTGAACATGCCTCTGTTTCTTGTATGTCTGCCATCTTAGACCTCAGTTCACATTGTCTGGTTTTTTGACTTGTTTGCATTCTGTGCAATTTAAGGGTGTGGCATGCCCTTTGTTGAGCTGATTGGTATATATGTAGCTTACCACGAGCCTAGGTGGTCTGGAGTTGGGACCCGGTCCTATTTGTCTACCCTTTTATATGCATTACTTCAACTTTGATATACAGTAAGGTTTTTAATATAGGCAGTATAGGTACCGTCCCAATTTAGGGTCACCTTGCCGCTGGTGGGACGGCTTGTATACTTTTTTTGATCAAAAATAGTTCACTAAGTACCCTATATTTATTATGCAATTTTGCTTTACATTTATATATAATTATGGTAGGGTATGAGATATATTTTTGTCTTGCTTCTTTTTTGCTAGTGTGAACATGCCTCTGTTTCTTGTATGTCTGCCATCTTAGACCTCAGTTCACATTGTCTGGTTTTTTGACTTGTTTGCATTCTGTGCAATTTAAGGGTGTGGCATGCCCTTTGTTGAGCTGATTGGTATATATGTAGCTTACCACGAGCCTAGGTGGTCTGGAGTTGGGACCCGGTCCTATTTGTCTACCCTTTTATATGCATTACTTCAACTTTGATATACAGTAAGGTTTTTAATATAGGCAGTATAGGTACCGTCCCAATTTAGGGTCACCTTGCCGCTGGTGGGACGGCTTGTATACTTTTTTTGATCAAAAATAGTTCACTAAGTACCCTATATTTATTATGCAATTTTGCTTTACATTTATATATAATTATGGTAGGGTATGAGATATATTTTTGTCTTGCTTCTTTTTTGCTAACAATTAAGTTGTGGACTGATTATTGCTGCGCCATCAATCCCTGCACTACAACGCCCAGCACCACCTATAACATCCACACTGCCCTGGAGCTAGCTCTACCTGTGCAGAGCCACACCATCCCTGCTGCACTAACATCAGCTCCAGAGGACCTGCTCCGCAGCGGCGGCTTCCTGTAGCCGCATACCACAGGTGGCGTCACAAACTTTATACAAACACTATAAATCCCCTATAAATAAACCCCTTTTATTGACCGCCCTGGGTCACGGACCGAGTCACCACCACTGTGACATCCCCCAGCATCCACCGGCCCGGCACCGGGTACCCCAAGGCCCAGGGGGCGCGTCACATGCGGCTTCATTAAATGCAACTGTTTAACTGTTCATGAGGACTCGTGTCAAATGTGTCTGGTCAGCAAGTGAATCCAGTTACATGTCTGTGCCTGAGGGCAAGTACCCCTGTATGACTGAGAGAAGCTGCAGCACATGGTCTATGGTCGCCCTGAATAAACAGTTCCCCAAGGATTCCAAAGAATTCATGAAACCTGTCTCGCCCCTATCTAAACCTAGCGGTGTGCATGTAACAAAATCTTTCTATTTCTCTCTGAGGTCTCTCCAGAATGCAGGGCACAATAAACAGACAGGTTATAAAAGAAGTACAATATACTTATGTTGCACCTCTCCTGTCTCTGCCCAGTCCTCCGCTGGCTCGCTTACTCCCTTTCTCCCATCTGACTTCACTCTTCAGAACCTCCAGTGGTCACTGGGACTTAAATGACGTCCTGTTGAGCATCACCCAGTGATGTCATGATGTCTCTTGATGCCTAATGAGCATTGAATTGCAAAAATTTGGGTTCTGGAAAATCCAATTTTTTGTGAAATTTGAAGCAGAGAGACAAAAATAAGACAGCCCCCAAAAAGGGAATGGTATTATAGTATCTAGTTTTGCATTTTGCATGAGTTCTTGTAAATACTGCTATCATAAGGCGGTATCTGCAGCCCATTCAGGTTGCACAGGTTGTCCAGTGCCTAAAGGATAACAAAGAGGTTTGCCATGTCTTTCAGCACAGTCCCCAGAGCATGGAGGAGATTCCAGGACACTGTCTGTGGCACATTATTATTATTATTATTTGGCACTTTTCATGTGAAAAAGGGGGTATACATATGTAGCACCCTGAGGACTCGGCTGCTACAGGGGTATTACACCTCAAGCCAGAGGTGTGGTATTCCACTCCCGGGTAAGGATGGAGTGTGGGACTGAGCTCAGATAGCTGCATGCACTACATACATCCCATTTCCGGGGGACAGACCGACGGTACTACCACCAGTATATGTGCAGGTACGACAGTGTCTGTCCCTGGCTGGAGTGGGAGGGGGGTGGAACATCCCAGTAGTGTAGGGGCAGATAGGGGGAGCAGTTTGGGTAAGGCTAGGAGCTCATTGGGTGCTGGTCACCTGAGCTCACACATAGAGGGAGTATATAAGGTGGGCACCATCTTAGATCAGGGTCAGTCTTCTGTAGAGGGTCAGTCAGTCCTGAGAGAGGTCCAGGAGCGCCTGCAGAGAGAAGAGAGAGAGGAGAAGAGAAGGACCCAGAGGGGGAGAAGAAGGAACCCCAAGAACCCAGTATACAACCAGAAGGGTGAAGGGTTGGCACGCAAGGGAACCGGATCCCAAATTAGTGGAGGAGAGAAACAACCCTCAACTAAGAACCGGAGGCTGCGACATTACATGTGGAGCAGCCCCTCACCAAGTCCACTAAGAAGGCACACCGAGCATAGGGTCAGGGAAGCCAAAGAAGGTTCACCCAATAGGAGACCCGAGGGAGCCGGACATAAGTGGACCCCTGGTGGGAACGGCCAGTAGAGAGGACAGTCAGAAAGGGAGCTCAGGACCACGCTCCAGAATTGCTTGGGGGTTGGCCGAGTCCAGGACCTGGTGGACGCAGCACGGCTCGGGCGGTCACTCAAGGCCAGAGTGACCAACAGAACAGCAGTAAGTAAAAACCCTGAACTGCACAGCCCGACTCTGAGTCTTCTTACCATCCACACTGCACCACCACTACCACCATCCTCTACACCTGACCCCCTGAGGCTATACCCCTCCCGTTGGGGGTTATACTACCACAGCTGCACATATACCACCAGCCTCAGCGGACCCTGCTGCAGCGGCGGCCTTTTGACCGCAAATCAACGGGTGGCGTAGTCGACACTAAGAACAACTAATAACATCTGTAAAGACTGCCACACACTGAGTTTGACACCCTGGGCACGGACCGGGTCGCCGCCACTCGGAGACTACAACCCCCATCAGATCCGGCTCCGGGTAATCCCCAAACAGCACTGGCCCAGGGGGCGCGTCACATAGCAAACACAATTGCAAAAATCTTGAACAAAAACGCAATGGCAAACTGGTACTGGAGGAGAGAGGACCCTACCTGCGATGTCTCACAATCTTCAAGGGATGGGTGAGGATACAGTAGGTGAGGGTAGAGCTGGTCATGCAGCGGTGTGGTGGAGCAATGATTACTGCAGGTTGTAGGCTTTTCGGAAGAGGTGGGTTTTCAGGTTCCTTTAGAAGGTTTCCTCAGTAGGCAAGAGTCTGATGCTTTGGGGTAGAGAGTTCCAGAGTAGGGGGGATACACGGGAGAAATCTTGTATGCGATTGTGAGAAGAAAAGATAAGAGGGGAGTAGAGAAGGAGATCTTGTGAGGATCGTAGGTTGCGTGTAGGTGTGTACCGGGAGACTAGGTCACAGAAGTATGGAGGAGAAAGGTTGTGGATGGCTTTGTATGCCACGGTTAGGGTTTTGAACTGGAGTCTCTGGGCAATGAGGAGTCAGTGAAGCATTTGACAGAGAGGGGAGGCAGGTGGATTAGTCGGGCAGCAGAGTTTAGGATAGATTGGAGGGGTACGGGAGTGTTAGCGGGGAGGCCACAGAGCAGGATTTTGTAGTAGTCGAGGCGGGAGATGATGAGGGCGTGCACTAGTGTTTTTGCAGATTCATGGTTGAGGAATATGCGGATCCGGGAGATGTTTTTGAGTTGGAGTCGGCAGGAAGAGGAAAGGGCTTTGATATGTGGTTTGAAGGAGAGGTTAGAGTCCAGGGTTACCCTGAGGCAGCGAGCTTATGGGACTGGGGAAAGTGGACAGCCATTGATTTTGATGGATATGACTCGCCCCCAGGGCCATGGGGTACTCGGCAGCCGGGCCTTATGGCTGCTTGCAGGGGGGATATCACGGTGGCTGGCCCGGTTCGTGACCCAGGGCGGTCAGTGCAAAAAGGGGATATAATTGTTAGGGACATTTTGTGACGCTGACTCGCCCCCGGGGGCCTGCAGCTGATTGCCAGGGTTATCACGGTGGCTGGCCCAGGGCGGTCAGTGCTCAAAGGGGTATCAATTATTAGTAGAAGTTCAGAGATTTCGTGACGCCACCTGTGGTGTCTGGTGAAGGTCCTCTGAGACAGATGTCAAGGCAGCTAAAGATGGTACAGCTCCCCAGAGGCGGAGCGGGCCTCAGGGCAGTGTAAATAGATGAATGGTGCACTGGGCGTTGTAGTGCGGTGATGGAAAATGGCGCCGGTGAAGAAACAGACAGAGGCTGTTCGATGCAGTCGTCCAAGGTTTTACTTACAGTTCTTAGGCAATTCACAAGTGCACTTTACAGGTGAAGGCCTCCCGCGTCGCGCTGCGTTCACCAGGCAGGGGTTCAGTCCTTCCTTAAGCAGCTTAGTGCCTGGCAGAACCCCACTTTCTCGTGTTCCTACTCTGACCATCTTTACACTTGGTCCTTCTCACCGCTGCCCTACGCTGCCCACTCTCAATCCCGCTGGGGTATGCTGAAGTCCTTCCTGTACGTCGGATCCGGGACCAACCTGACCCCCTGGGGATTAGAATGAAGCAAACCGATCCCTCCTGACACCTGGCAGGAGCGGGGCATACGGGTGCCGTCCTGCACGCGCCGTACCCCCTGGGATCCTTTTTGGAGAATGGAGCCTACTCCCTGCTCCACTCCGGGGCCTCTATCCTGAGCCCTAACTTGCGGAACAGAGTTCTGACTGAGCCTCTGCTCCCAGACAGTCTTCACTAACTGACCTCAACTCCAAATATGGCTTCCTATTATATACCTACTGTATAAGTGCTTCCTGTATCTGCTTCCTCCACCCACACCCACTACTGGTTCCCCCTACCTTTGGATTCCCCCCTACTCCAGCCAGGGTCGGGGCTCAGCAGAAACTACATTGCAACTTGCTCCTCCTGCTGGCCTGGAGTGGTGTAGTGTTGGATGTGGGTGTTTGGGGTTCCGTGCAGCACACCTATCTTACCCGAGAGAAGGAAGACACCACACCTCTGGGTGAGGTGCAGTATCTCTGTGGCGACCGAACCCTCAGGGGCGCCACAATGCCACCTGTGGTACCTGGTGAGGATCACCAGCACTGCAACAGTCCTCTGAGGCAGATGTTAGGGCAGCTAGAGATGGAACGGCTCCCCACAGGTGGAGCAGGCCTCAGGGCAGTGTAAACGA
Source organism: Phyllobates terribilis (assembly GCF_046119375.1). Lineage (NCBI taxonomy): Eukaryota > Metazoa > Chordata > Amphibia > Anura > Dendrobatidae > Phyllobates > Phyllobates terribilis. The sequence continues at coordinate 301,195 of NW_027363222.1, read as the reverse complement.
TGCAGGTTGCGCTGGGCGTTGTGGTGCAGGGGGAACGATGGCGCAGTAGGAGTAACGGACAGAGACAGGGAATTTGCTTTGTTACCTTTACTCATGCAATTGTTAGGTATGGTCCAGGGTACTCCATAGGATAGGTGCACTTCAGGACTTCGCCCCAGTGAGCGGGTATAAGGCGGCCTCCTGATCCGTGTTTGCCTCTGTGTATGCTCCTGGCCAGCCTGCAACTGGGCCTAGATTATGTGTTACTTCACCTGTTGCTCAGAAGTAGGACCTCCGGTTGGTAACCACTTTCCCTGGACGTCGGGGCCTTCGTGGTTCCTGGTCCTGTGTGTGTCTAGCTTTGAAGTTTTGCCAGGGACTTGTAGTCCTCCTGGGATTCCGGTTGACCCTACTGGGTGTAAAGGGTCCCTGTAGGCACGGACCCGGAGTCCGGTATGTATAACGGGGTGAGCTTACTATGCTCCTCTGCCCCCTTGGTTCCACTCTCCTTTCCTCCTCGCCGTCGGCCACACTCGGGGACATCACTACTCGGCAGCTGACGTGCTGCGTCTTCACCGCTCTCTGAGCATCGGCACGCTCTCAGACTCTCTCTGTCTGACTGCTCTGTTCTGCTCTGAGCACTGACTAAACTCAGACTGACTCTGACTAACTAACTCTGACTAACCAACTGAGCTGCCTGGCTCCACCTTCCCTTTATATGTCCCTATCAGGGCTCCCTCTGCTGGTATGAGGTGGAAGGTGGAGGTGTGTGAATGTAGTGAGGGCCTCTTGTGGAGAAGTCCATCCATGCACCCATATGGGTCTGTGGCACCAAAGTCAGATGGGGGGGCTGAGTGAAATGGGGGAAAGATGATGAATTCTGTTTTATCCATGTTAAGTTTTAGAAATCTAGCAGAGAAGAAGGATGAGATGGCGAACAGACATTGTGGGGTTCTGGTTAGTAAGGAGGTGATACCAGGTCCAGAGAGGTACATCTGTGTGTCGTTAGCATAGAGATGATACTGAAAGCCGTGGGACTCTATGAGCTGTCCCAGGCCGAGGGTGTAGATGGAGAAGAGCAGGGGTCCTATAACTGAACCTTGGGGAACACCGACAGATAGGGTGCGAGATGAGGAGGTGGTGTGTGAGTGAGAAACACTGAAGGTTCTGTCTGTTAAGTATGACTAGATCCAAGATAGGGCCAAGTCTTTGATACCAAGAGATGAGAGAGTCTGTAGTAATAGGGAATGGTCCACTGTGTCAAGGGCAGATGACAGTTCCAGGAGGAGAAGGACAGAATAGTGTCGCTTGGATTTGGTGGTTAGTAGGTCGTTGGTGACTTTAGTCAGGGTAGTTTCAGTAGAATGGTGCGGTTGGAAGCCACATTGTAAGCGGTCAAAGAGGGAGCAGGAGGAGAGGTGGGAGGACAGTTCAAAATGGACGTGCTGTTCCAGTAGTTTTGAGGCATAGGGGAGAAGTGATATGGGGCGATAGCTAGTCAGAGAGGATGGGTCAAGGGAGGGTTTTTTGAGGATGGGTGTGATGGAGGCATGTTTGAAACATGAGGGGAAGACACCAGTTGTTAGTGACAGGTTGAAGAGGTGGGTTAGAGTTGGGATGAAGACTGTAAGGTTAGGGATGAGGTGGAATGGGATAGGGTCAAGTTCACAGGTGGTGAGGTGTGACTTAGAGAGTAAGGAGGAAAGTTGATCTTCTGAACTGGCGGAGAAGCTGGTTTTGGAGGAGGAGGATTGAGTAGATATGAGGAGGGGCTGTGGGGACTTTAGGAAAAAGCTTTGTCTGATGGTATCAATCTTCTGCTTGAAGAATGAGGCAAAGTCCTCGGCTGAGATGAAAGTAGAGGGAGGAGGCGATGGGGGGCGGAGGAGAGAATTGAAAGTGTTGAATAGCTGTTTAGGGTTGTGTGACAGGGAAGTTATGAGAGATGAGAAGTAGGTTTGTTTTGCTGCAGTGAGTGTGGACTTGAAAGTAGTGAAGGACTGTTTGAATGCGATAGAGTGCTCGTTGGAGTGGGACTTTTCCCATTTCTGCTCAGCAACCCTGGAGGTCAGTCTCAGTTCTTTTCAGGCTGGTGTGCCAGGATTGCCTGTTGATTGTGCGAGCTTTGTTATATGTAAGGGGGGTGACCGAATTTAGAGCTGTAGCTGTTGTGGTGCTATATGAAGCAGCAGCAGCATCTGCATTGTGTAAGGAACTTATGTCTGTAAGAGGGAGAAGGGACTAAGAGAGTGAGTGTAGGTCAAGGTGTTTGAGATTTCTGCAAGGGTATGCAAGTTTGTCAAGTGGGGATTGTGCACCGGGAGAGGAGAGGGAAGAGAATGTTAGTAGGTTGTGGTCAGATAGAGGGAGAGGTGAGTTGGAGAGGTTAGATAAGGAACAGAGGCGGATGAAGATGAGGTTCAGTGTGTGGCCATCTTTTTGGGTGGCTGCGGAAGACCATTGAGGAGGAAGGAGGAAGTGAGGGATAGAAGCTTAGAGACAGATGAGTGGGAAGTGTCAATGGGGATGTTGAAGTCACCCATGATGATAGTGGGGATGTCAGCGGAAAGGAAGTGAAGCAGCCAGGTGGTGAAGTGGTCGAAGAAATTGGTGGCTGGCCCTGGAAATGACAGCCAGTTGGAGGTTGGAGGGGGAGTAGATGTGTAAACAGTGCGCCTCGAAAGAGGGGAAAGTAACAGAGGGCGACAGTGGAATTGGGGAGAAGGAGCAGTTATCTGACAGGAGGATACCAATTCCTCCGCCATGCTTGCCGCTGGAGTGTGGGAAAGATGGGATCCACAATAGGAAAGTGCAGCTGGAGAACCTGTGTCAGAGGGGGTGAGCCAGGTTTCTGTGATGCCGAGGAAGGAGAGTTTGTTAGTAATGAAAAGATCATGGATGTAGGAAAGTTTGTAGCAGACAGAGCGAGCGTCCAGAGAGCTCCTGTTAGTGGGACTGGGGAAGCGGGGGCTGGGCGGATGGGTATAAGGTTAGAGAGGTTATGGAAATTTGTGGTAGGTTGTGGGTAGGAGGTAGAAGTGACTGTGGGGATGTGGTGAGGAAGGCCAGGATTTGGAGAGATATCGCCAGCAGTGAAGAGGAGAAGAGAAAATGTTAGTAGGTGGGAGCATGAGAGAGCATGAAGTGGCTGTCTGTGTTTGGAGACAGAGGATTGAATATTAAAGAAGAATTCTGAAGAGGAGGTGAATTGAAGGGGTAGGATGGGGGGAGAGATGAACAGTTCATTACGAGGTGTAGGTATTAGGGGGGTTAGTAGAAAGTAGAGGACTATAGGGGAGAGAGTGAAAACACGTAGAAACATTGCTTATTGTGAATGTGTACTATCTTTCAGTGCATAGTTAAAGAGGGTATAAAGTGTGGCTACCTGACTCCTGCAATGACTAACTGCCAAATGTAATAACTGCCCACACTTGGCGCCGATGACATTCAGCGCAAGACACGTGCATGTGACGCGCCCCCTGGGTCGTGGGGTACCCGGTGCCGGGCTGGTAGATGCTGGGGGAATATCTCAGTGGCGGTGACCCGGTCCGTGACCCAGAGTGGTCAATAAAAGGGGTTATGTAAGGGGATTTATAGAGTTTTTATAGAGTTCATGATGCCACCTGTGGAATACGGGAGCCGCCGCTGCAGAGCAGTCCTCTGAAGCTGATGTTACTGCAGCAGGGATGGTGTGGCTCTCCACAGGAAGAGCTAGCTCCAGGGCAGTGTAGATGATGTTGCAGGTTGTGCTGGGCGTTGAAGTGCAGGGGTTGATGGCGCAGCAAGAAACACAGAGACAAGATAGTGCAGTCCCAGGGTCTTTACTCACAGTTGTTGCAGTCCAGATTACAGGCGCCAAAGCAATCTCCCTCGTCGTGCTGCGCTTACTCAGTGAGGGGCTCAGTCCACCCTTAGATAGCTCCGGAGTACACAGCAGGACCCCCTTCTGTGTCTTCTCTCTGGCTGTCTCCCTGAACCTCATACCAAGTGTTCCAGTCTAGTACCTGCGGGCCTTGGCGGGCAACGTCTGCTCCGTCCCCTGGGTCCTATATAGCTACCTTCCTGGTGAGACTGGTATGGGATGTTGGCTACATGACATAATGTTCTGCAGCCTCCGGTTTCTAGCTGAGACGTTCAATCTTCTACTAGTTGAGGGACCGGTTCCCTGTGTGCAGCCTGACCCCTCCACCTCCCGGTAGATTCGGGCGCACGGGTGGCTTCTCACATTGCCCGTACCCCTGGGGTCCTCTCTTCTGTTCCTGGAGCCTTTCTGCTCCATCTACTCTCTTCTCTCCTTCTCTTCAACCTTGGGCCTCACTGATTAGGCCCGTCTCTGGAGCAGAGCTCCTACAGAGCCCCTGCACCTTCCACTCTCCTCCTCTGACTGAACTGACTTTCTAAGATGGCTTCACTATTTTATATCTTTCTTCTATGTGCTCCCCTTAACTACGTCCTCCACCCACACCCACTACATGGTTCCCCCTTACTAGGCCCCCCCCCCACTCCAGCCAGGGTCCAGGGATTGTGCTCTCCTGTAGGAGCAATCTCGCCCTGCCCTCTGAAGTGTGGTGTAATGAATGCAGGTGTTAGGGTCCTGAGCTGTACTCCTTCCTTGCCTGAGGGTGAGATACCACACTTCTGGGTGAGATGCAGTACCTCTGTGGCGACCGAACCCTCAGGGGCGCTACACATGCACCCCACACGCGTGCACCCCTTAAGCAGCTTCTAAATTTATGGAGCAGAACTGTAGAAGAGCATCAACTGAACATCAGGACCAATATCTGCTCCTTTGTGTAAGTATGAACAGGAGGACTGCAAAGGCCCTACAACATAACCAGAAGCACGTTACACCCAAAATTGTCAGAAACAGACTCCATGAGGGCGGTATGAGGGCCCGACATCCTGTAATAGGACCTTACTCACAGCTCAGCACCTTGCAACTCAATTGGCATACACCTGAGAACACCAGAATTGTCAGGTCCTACGTTCTCTGTACAGGTGATAGCAGGTTCACATTGAGCAAGTGATAGATGTGAAAGTCTGGAGACGCCGTGGTGAATGTTATTCAGTCTGCACCGTCACCCAGCATGATGGGCACCATGTGATAGCCAACGGCAACCTGACTGCTGTTAGGTACACGGATGAAATCCTTAGAGCCAATGTCAGACCTTACTGTGGTGCAGTGGACCGTTGGTTCCTCCTAGTGCAGGACAATACCCTTCCTCATGTGCCATTCTGGGAAGGCAGTTCCTGGATGATGAAAACATTGATGAGCTCACTTTCCCCAGACCCAGGTGCAAACCTGGTACAACTTGTGTAGCTACACAGGGGTCCAAAAGGTAAGAGGGGCCACTACCACTTCCAAAACAGGTGGAATTGTCTGTGTCCACTCATGCCCAGACCTGAATCCAATTGTGAATCTTTAAATCATTATGTATCAATGCATCCAATGCCGGGGTCTGGGAGGCTGTGGTTGGTGTGACCGAAAAGGATGATTGCAACAGACTCCATGGATGGGCGGCTTATGACTGGTAGTGAACAGAAGGGCGGCTATATTAAAGGGGCCAGAGCCGTACTTATAAGCAGAGGCCCACATGACGGTGATTGGGCCAGGAGAGAAAAATAAAGTTTGAATGGGGTCTATGGTTTTGGATCAATAGGGAGTGGGAGGGGATAGTAAAAGGGAGTATAAAAGGAAAAGTGTGGGAAAAGGGGCCATTCCTGTGGGGACAGCAATGGGAAAAGTCTCACCTGCACACCCTCTTTTTTCAGGGAATTTAGAGATATCTAATGGAAATATATAGTACAGACCAAAAGTTTGGACACACCTTCTCATTTAAAGATTTTACTGTATTTTCATGACGATGAAAATTGTACATTCACACTGAAGACATCAAAACTATGAAATAACACATGTGGAATTATATACTTAACAAAAAAGTGTGAAACAACTGAAAATATGTCTTATATTCTAGGTTCTTCAAAGTAGCCACCTTTTGCTTTGATGATTGCTTTGCATACTCTTGGCATTCTCTTGATGAGCTTCAAGAGGTAGTCACTGAAAATGGTTTTCACTTCACAGATGTCCCCTGTCAGGTTTAATAAGTGGGATTTCTTGCCTTATAAATGGGGTTGGGACCATCAGTTGTGTTGTGCAGAAGGCAGGTGGAGACACAGCTGATAGTCCTACTGAATAGACTGTAAGAATTTGTATTATGGCAAGAAAAAAGCAGCTAAGTAAAGAAAAACGAGTGGCCATCATTACTTTAAAAAATGAAGGTCAGTCAGTGCGAAAAATTGGGAAAACTTAGAAAGTGTCCCCAAGTGCAGTTGCAGTAACCATCAAGCGCTACAAAGAAACTGGCTCACATGAGGACCGCCCCAGGAAAGGAAGACCAAGAGTCACCTCTGCTTCTGAGGATAAGTTTATCCGAGTCACCAGCCTCAGAAATCTCCGGTTAACAGCAGCTCAGATTAGAGACCAGGTCAATGCCATACAGAGTTCTAGCAGCAGACACATCTCTACAACAACTGTTAAGAGGAGACTTTGTACAGCAGGCCTTCATGGTAAAATAGCTGCTAGGAAACCACTGCTAAGGACAGGCAACAAGCAGAAGAGACTTGTTTGGGCTAAAGAACACAAGGAATGGACATTAGACCAGTGGAAAGGTGAACGGATGGACTCTACATGCCTGGTTCCCACCGTGAAGCATGGAGGAGGAGGTGTGATGTGTGGGGGTGCTTTGTTGGTGACACTGTTGGGGATTTATTCAAAATTGAAGGCATACTGAACCAGCATGGCTACCACAGCGTCTTGCAGCGGCATGCTATTCCATCCGGTTTGCGTTTAGTTGGACCATCATTTATTTTTTAACAGGACAATGACCCCAAACACACCTCCAGGCTGTGTAAGGGCTATTTGACCAAGAAGGAGAGTGATGGGGTGATACGCCAGATGACCTGGCCTCCGCAGTCACCAGACCTGTACCCAATCTAGATGATTTGGGGTGAGCTGGACCGCAGAGTGAAGGCAAAAGGGCCAACAAGTGCTAAGTGTAGCGTCGGCGTCCCTGCCGCCTGCTAGGCAGGGACGCTGTTCCCCTCACCTCTCCGCTCCGTGCCCGGCGTCCTCCTCCCGCTCTGCTGGCAGCGCGCGCTGCTTCCCGGCAACTGTGCTTAGGGCGCGCGCGTTCCCCCTCTCTTAAAGGGGCCGTGCGCACCGTCCTAAGGAGTCCCCGGCCAATGGCCGGAGGACCTCACCATATATAAGGCATCTCCTCCAAAATGGAGGTGCCCGAGCAATGTTATTGCAAAGCCTTCACTCTGCTTCAGCCCTCAGGTCCCGTTACCAGTTACCTGCCAGTCACCTGCCAGATTCCTGCTTGATACCTGCCTGATATCCGCTTACCTGCTTGCAAGCCTGCGGTCCGACGGTCTGCCTTCCGACACCTGTCAGTCTGTCTATGGACCAGCCTGCCCGCTCACCAGGGAGCGCTCACCTGCTACCTGCCTGCTAGCCTACCTGGAGGCTCTGCCGTCACTTGCCGTGACCACCTGCCAGTCCAGAGACTCTTGCCCGCTCACCTGGGAGCGCTCACCTGCTACCTGCCTGCTAGCCTACCTGGAGGCTCTGCCGTCACTTGCCATGACCACCTGCCAGTCCAGAGACTCTTGCCCGCTCACCTGGGAGCGCTCACCTGCTACCTGCCTGCTAGCCTACCTGGAGGCTCTGCCGTCACTTGATGTGACCACCTGCCCGTCCAGAGACTCTTGCCCGCTCACCTGGGAGCGTCCACCTGCTACCTGTCTGCTAGTCTACCCTGAGACTGTCCCTGTCACTTGCTGTGACTACCTGCCCTTCTACCCAGAGACTGTCCCTGTCACTTGCCGTGACTACCTGCCCTTCTACCCAGAGACTGTCACTGCCACTTGCCGTGACTACCTGCCCGTCTTCCCTGGGAGCCACCCGCTTCCTTACAAGGACCGCCCCCTTGTATAGTTGCTCAGGGGTTCCGCCTCCCAGACCCGTTACACTAAGCATCTCTGGGAACTCCTTCAAGATTGTTGGAAGACTATTTCCGGTGACTACCTCTTGAAGCTCATCAAGAGAATGCCAAGAGTGTGCAAAGCAGTCATCAAAGCAAAAGGTGGCTACTTTGAAGAACCTAGAATATAAGATATATTTTCAGTTGTTCCACACTTTTTTGTTAACTATTTAATTCCACATGTGTTAATTCATAGTTTTGATGCCTTCAGTGTGAATGTACAATTTTCACAGTCATGAAAATACAGAAAAATCTTTAAATGAGAAGGTGTGTCCAAACTTTTGGTCTGTACTGTATATTGTTATGTTTTATGGCTCGGGCTTATGATGAAGGTTATAAATTTTTACTGTGAGTCACAGTGGCTGGGGCAGTAGGGGGGGTCTTTGGGGTTGGTGGAATTTTTTATGGGTGGGAATTTACAGAGATGGTTCCCTTCAGGATGGAATTACTAATTGGCTGATCTGGCACTTAGTGGGGCTCTGGACAGGGGTGTACTTTTGGAGCCAGTGGTGGTGTTTCCTTTACCACTGATTGTGGTGTGGTGCCCTTGAGCTTGGGGTTACGGCTGAGAGTAAAATAATTCTATGGAAAAATGCCTTGTTCTACATGTGCCGGATCTTGTAGCCCCAAGGACCTCCGCCAATTCTTTCATTGGTTATTGTTGTTTGTTAATAAATGGCCGATATGGCAAATTATATCCAAAAAAAAAGTCTCCTGTGTATCATTTATTATAAGTTAAGTGGTATGAGACACTGCTTGGGGAGAAAGAAAATAATTAATATGAGGGATGGTTTCAGGAGAACGATTTGTGCCATACACCGTCATGATCACAGATATATTTTTTTAAATGTCAGAAATGTATTTTTTAACATTTTGATTTCTTTGATTAACAGTTCTGCACACAGAGATATTCCCCTAAGGCCACATTCACACATTCAGTATTTGGTCAGTATTTTACATCAGTATTTGTAAGTTAAAACCAGGAGTGGGTGATAAATACAGAAGTAGTCACGTGTTTCTATTATACTTTAACTCTGATTCTTCCACTCCTGGTTTTGGCTTACAGATACTGATGCAAAATACTGACCAAATACCGAATGTGTGAATGTGGCCTAAGAAAGACAAAACCTCACTTCTATTTTTGTAAATATTCAGGTTTCGGATTTTATTAACCTTTATGATTAACCAGCAGCACTGTAGTTGTTCAATACTAAAATTAATCATTAAAAATACAAATTGTGCACTCCATGTATATCTGTATACTGTATGTATACATCTGCAAAAGTTTGGTTCCCCATCCTTCAAATTTGATATCTATCTATCTATCATTGTGACATTAGAATAAAAATGATGTCACAAGTGATGTGATGACATCACCACATCTATATCCCAGTGTTCCGTCCTAAGGGAAACCACTGCCTTACAGACTCCCAAGGGTGAGGCAGCCCCTTTTGTTTTTCGTGACAAACGAAGCAAAAATTGATTTTAAAATGGATAATTACAGAAGAGCCCAAAGAGATCGGGTTCTCAGAGAGAAGAGAGGAATAAATGAAGAGCAGGTACTATTGTTCGCTTTAGGGCGAAAAGACTTTATACTACCGGACGTGGACACTGACGCCTCAAAAATGGCGTCCAAACGTCAAATTCTAGACAAAATGAGAAAGACCAAAAGACATGAGATCGTTACAGAGAGAAGGAAAATGGAGACCCTCACGGAGTCTCACTCTGCAGCCTCCGCTGAGCTTCAGAAGGCCATTCTTATCTCCTTGAGAAAACTCGGAGATCTGGTCCCTGAACTACGGAGGAGAAACAAAGATGTCATCCTCAATAAGAGGAGAAACATCAGCGCAGAGTTAGAGCTGGAAGAGGTTCTCCAAGAGACACAGAGACAAGTCACATCCTCCAGATCTGAAAGTCTGGAGGCACCGAAACTACAAAGAGCGGCAGCCCAGAAGAGGATCAGGAACAGCAGAGACTGGGTTGTCCAATGTAGAAGACGTCTCATCTACGCTAAATCCATTATAAATGGGAATGGTGCATTACGGAGGTCGAGGTCATCAGCTGAAAACATCTCCATCCCAGAGAACAAACAGCTGAGTGTTTCTCCACCAAACACATCACTGGATACAGATGGACCAGGTAAGATGGAAACTGCTCAGTGTAATAAGACTGGGGGTGAGGAGGATTATACTCCTAATATTATGTACTGGCATCAATTATCACAAGTGCAGAAAAACTGTCCTTGTTGCCCATAGCAACCAATCACAATGCAGCTTTCATTGTTCCATAGAATGTTAAGAGATGGAATCTATGCTGTGATTCGTTGCTATGGACAGCAGGGACATTTTTATTATTGGACAGTTTTGATAAATGAGAGCCCAAATATTAGACATTTCCTGCTCATTTACATAATTCTATTTAAAATTATAATATTTTCTTTTAGTTATATTTGTTAACCCCTTCTTGACCGGGTAACCTTTTGTTGTTTTTTCCTTCCTCCTTCGAAAACCCATAACTATTTATTTTTTAATTTGTCTCCCAATGTAGCTGTATGCGGACTTGATTTTTTAGTGGACGAGCTGTAGTTTTGAACATTATTTATTTTACTATTCAATGTTCTTGAAAAAGATTCAAAATGTGGTAAAATTGTGGAAAAAAGTGATTCCGCCATTGTTTTTTTTTACTGTGTTCATTGAGTTGTAAAAATGACCTGACAGAATGATTCTCCATGTCAGTTACAACTATGATAATGCTGAACAGGCATAGGGGTTATAATTCACTGAACTGGTAGAAGAAAATTAGGAATTTTATAAAAAATAAATTGGTTTGTGTCCCTATATTCTGAGACATTATATCTTTTGGATTTTGATAGCTGGATGGAGCTGTGCGAGGACTTGATTTAGTTTTTTTTGCGTGACAAGTTGTAGCTTTTATAGATAACTTTCTCGGGTAGACAAGACATTGTGATATCTTTTATTACAATTTATTAGATGTATACTGCGCCCTCACAAAAACACTATTCTGGTCTTTACATTTATTTTCTCATTTCAGTGTTTACTGTTTGGGTTAATTAATGTTCCGGATGTGGTTATACTAGATATTCAAATTATTACTATTATTATTATTATTATTATTATTATTATTATTATTATTAATGGGGAAGTATTTTTTTTACATTTTATTATTTTTTTTACTTTTTTTTGTTACTTCTTTTCTTTATTCTCCTTTGGGGACTTGAACCTGCGATATTCTGATTGCTTCTACTAGATACTGTGATAGAACTGTATATAGCTAAATTAAAAATATCATATGAAAGCCAGGCTGGTCTTAACAGGAAGAGGAAAAGACAGGGGCTTTCAGCAGGCTGAGGTAGTCATTTCCAATAATGTGTTCACTAAGGGGTTCAAATTTTTTATATAATCTCAGCAGATGGAATCGATAAGACGCCCTACGACACAACGGACATACCGGCACAAAGCCTTGATGATGCCAGTTTACAGATTTCTGACCCAAGAGAACTGGTCCACACAGACCAACCTATAGACTTTTCCAATCTCGAGTTCTGGAAAGTTCTTGGAAAAGGAAACTATGGAAAAGTAAGTGTCCATTTATATTGTCCGTGTTCCCAATGTATCCTGCACCAGATACACAGGAGAGATGTACATATTCATTACAGGATGCTCATATGTAATGATAATTGGGATTAACTAGTGAACTACTACACAGTAATAGATGAGAGTTTGGTCTGATCTGTTGTGATTTTTCTCCAGGTCGTCTTGGCATCAGATCCAGTCAGTGAAGGGCTGCTGGCCATCAAAATCATGGACAAAAGTTCTTGTGAGGACTTAATCTCTACAGAGCTAGAAGTCCTGAGAATGGCTGCCGGGTGCCCCTACCTAATGACTATGCGGGCGTTTAGGGAAACACCTACGGAGTATGAAATAGCCATGGACTATATGGCTGGAGGAGACCTGTTTGGCCACATGAAAGATTCAATGATGTTTAACACAAAGACAATAAGGTAAATGTCCGGTACTGAATGTGAATAATCCGCTGCCGGCACATTGTAGTCTTAGATCAATGGACAACGACAACAAGAGAAACTAATGATGTGAAAAGGACACGTGTGTGATCTCCTCATGTTCTCTGTATGATTGTGCATGTAACCACTGATCCATCCTTTCTACTCCACAGACTCTTTGCGGCAGAGATGGTGTGCGGACTCCAGTTCCTGCATGAACGCGGCGTCATACATAGGTAATCATTTCACCTTCATAAATCTGTCACCTGTGACTCTCTGTTGTCTCCTTACATATCTATTGTAGAAAGTTCTTTCCATGAATTGTCCTCACAATCAGTGTCTGCTCCTTCTCCCTGCAGTGACCTGAAGCCAGAGAACATCCTCCTCCAAGACACCGGACACATCAAAATCTCAGACTTTGGCTTAGCAGCCATGTATGTATTTGAGGGTGACATAGTGGAATATACTGCTGGCACTAAGGGTTACATAGCGCCCGAGGTAAGGAACATCTCTGTGTGATTGATGTCGATAGTAGGATTGAGGGATAATCTGATCCCAATGTATTCTGCTCATATCTAATCACAGACCGGTCCTCATAGTCTCTGTGTGTAAATCCCCTTCCCGGTATATTCAGATTCTCTCCAATCTCATGTTCCCATAGGTAATGGACGGTGAAGGATACAACCATCTGGCAGACTCCTTTTCCTTTGGCGTAATCTTATATATGATGACTGTAGGTGACTGGCCATTCTATACCAGAGGCACAATGGACGAATACCACCAGTCTCTGTATGACGACATCCCTTCTTTTCCACCTGGGATCTGCTGTCATGCCATGGATATCATAAAACGGGTGAGTAAGATCAGATGGACAATGATAATGGGGGATTACAAGAAGATATAGAAGATAAGATATGGACAGTCCATAGACATTGTGTAATAATTTATCAGTAATAATACATAATATAATGACTAATGCTTTGTTTTCATTTTCTAGCTCCTCTGCAAAGCTCCATCTGCCCGATCTGCCATTACATCATCCATCAGATCGCATCCGTTTTTCTATTCTATAGACTGGAGCGATGTGGAGTCCGGCAGAGCCGACCCACCATTCCCATATTACTATGTAAGTACAGCACATACAGACATCCAAAGTGTTATCACTACCCAGTAACACACTTACCCACTATACACCTTATCGCTATATCCCCCTAGTACTGTATATACTGTATGTGAGGGGCTGATTCTCAGACATGTATATTTCTCTTCTTCCAGCAGGAGTATTAGGCTGATAAAAATCAGCCCCATTCCAGTAACATCCAGGAATGAAGATTTACATTAATCGGATGAGACACTTACACTGGACTTTCTTATTTACCGGACTGTGACAAACCTACCAAGCTTCCACCACATAACATCCAAGTAGATTTGAGCACCAAACATCCAGGGATTTATTCCGATCGCCATATTTGGGGTCAGGAAGGAATTTTTTTCCCTTGATATGAGGATGATGCAACAACGAGTCCTCAGGGTTATTTTTCGCCTTCCTCTGGATCAACATAGCAAGTAATTAAAGGCTGAAATTGAAGGACTTCTTTCAGCCATACTTGTTATGTCACCATCTGGACGACTCATCTACAATGTGGTGGTAAGGAGACGACTACAAGATATGGACATAAAGAAGGAAGCGGCTGCTCCTTCTCCTACTTGGCCATGTACAGACAAAGGAAGCGGCTGCTCCTTCTCCTACTTGGCCATGTACAGACAAAGAAAGCGGCTGCTCCTTCCTCTACCAGGCCATGGTCAGACAGAAGGAAGCGGCTGCTCCTTCACCTTCCTGACCATGGTCAGACAGAAGGCCATTTGGCTGATCGCGATGCTGTAGGAATCCAGGAAAACTCCAACTACACAGATCACAAGTCACACATTCCTGCTCTTCTCCTCTCTCATGTGTGATCCAGACCTGGATGTCCAAAAGCGGTAGAAGTGGCCGAGGCCTGAGGAGCGGAATCATCATCATCTGCTCCTTTCCACAGAAAGTGACTATATCTACACACTTTCTTTTTATATATTTGCATAAGATTAACAACTTTTATGCATAAAAATAAATATATAAAACATCTATGTTGTTTTTGGTTATATTACAGACATGCTTTTTGGTATTTTTATTAATATCATGATAAGGTATTTTGCTGCCTTAGGCAGATGACGCAAATGGCTTCCCCCCCAAGAAAAGGAATAGGTGAGAAACTATGGTAACTGGACCTCTAACTTCCTCGTCTGATCCATCAGGTAACAAGCTCTGATGACCACTTCCTTTACAATGTCAGACCCAAGAATAGTCATGGAAACTAATATAGCTTAATTATAATGGGGGCCGTTTGGTTTTAATTAATGAGATACAATAGATGCAGCTTGTAACAAAACCGATGGTTGTTCTACTGCCGTATTCCTGTGTGGCGCCATCCTCTAACAGGGGGCAGACTGTCCATACCCTGCGTATTGCGGGAATTACCGCCAGAACATCGACCTGATTACAGCTCCTCTGCTCCTGTCCTGGGGGCAGCGTTCACATTGTCTTAAAGACACAAATGCATTTCAATGCAGAGAGGGAATGAGAACCAGGGCGCAGGTGTGGCACCCCAGGGGTCTGGTTTCCACAGTAATGTAATGTTATGTCTGAGAGCAGGTGGGAGGTCCTTTGGTCAGGGATCCTGTGCATGCCACACCTCCTGCCCAGTCTTGGGAGGGGAAGAACTTCCCCTGTATAAACCCGGGGCTGAGGCAGGGTTAGTCAGTCAAGGAGAGTAGAGACAAGAAACAGTCACAGGAAGAAACAGCAGAAGCTCAGTGGGAGCAATACTACTACAAGTCAGGGGCTGGCAGCTGCAGAGCTCGCCCTGACTGAGAAGCTTTCTTACCGGACCCGGCGTCCGAGGCTGTGGGGACTAACTCTTACCCAGCAGCAGAAGCCGACCGGCAGGGGATTTCAGGTCCTCAGGCCCAGAAACCCGAAGGCACGGTCACACGCGTGGGACCAGCACCGCCATCGTGGAGCGGAAGCCATTAGAAGGCCCCGAGTCACCGGCCATACGGGTGAGCACCACACGGTACACTCAGGGACGTGGGCTACTTATATCCGCTTCCAGCAAGGTAGCCAGAAGAGTACAGTCAGTTTGGGAGGCCTACAACTCCGCCTGGCCAGGGGAGATCCCATCTGCTCAAGGACTGACCAGGCCCCGTTCGCTAGCAAGTACTCCGGGAGGGTCTATCGTTGTTACCAGTAAAGACCCTGAATTACACCGCACCGTCTCTGAGTGGTTCCTGCTACCCTCATCTTCCACGTCGGCTGCCCTGAGGCCATACCCCTCCCGTTGGGGGTTATACTATCACGCTGCACCATCCTTCCACCGGCCTCAGCGGTCTACCCTGCAGCGGCAGCTCCATAGCTGCATATCAACGGGTGGCGTAGTCGACACTCAAATAACATCTATCAAGACTGCCACACACTGAGTTGACTCCCTGGGCACGGACCGGGTCCCCGCCACTCGGAGACTACAACCCTCATCTGATCCGGTTCCGGGTAAGCCCCCGTGCGCGAGACGCTGCGCGACACAGCAGGCCCAGGGGCGCGTCAACTTTGGCATAGTCGGCAGGATTTCGTGCCCGCAACCACCGGGTACTGCGTGCCTGAAAAAGAGACTTTTCAAACTTACCTGTGGTGAAGATTCCCGCCATCCGGCGCCATCTTCAGCCTTCTTCCCGCCATCGGTGAAGTTTCCCGCCATCCGGCGCCATCTTCTGCCTTCTTCCCGCCATCCGTGGAGTTTTCCCGCCATTGGACGCCATCTTGAGGACGCCGCGCGGGAAGAAGAGGGGCGTGGACTCCGAAAGCGCGCGAGAACTGAAGCCCCGCCTCACGTCCGGACGTTGCGTAAGGTCCTGGAAGGAGCCCAGCAGACGCCGACGTCACAGGAGCGCGACGGAAGGTCCTCAACCATCCACTGCGGAGCCGCGGCCTACGGAAGAGGATCATCGCAAGGTAGGCCACGGTCCACTAGGGGGGAGGAAGATGTCGGATACGGAGGAGAGCTTCACTGCCTCAACCCCCGCCAGCGCTACCGCTGCTGCAGTTATGGCCTTCACCATGCCCTATATCCCGGGAGCAGCTTGGCTACCCCAGTACTCAGGGGAGTCACATACCCTGCATGACTTTAGAGAAAAGCTGGATAGCCTCTTCCAGGTGTACCCCCTCACAGAAGAGCAAAAAGTGAGCATCCTGGTGGCCCAACTAACCGGGGCAGCCAAAAGGGAAGTAAAATCCTGGCCACCTGGGAGGAAGACTGTCGCAGGGATACTAACCCGGCTGAAGGACACCTTTGATACCCGCACCTCAGCCGAGATTAAGCTTAGATTCTACGGGTGCAAGCAGCGAGCGCATGAGAGTATAAGGGACTATGCACTAAACCTACAAGAGGCCCTGAGGGCCATTAAGCAGACCGACCCTGATGGAGTGGGAAACGAGGACAGGCTGTTGACCGAACAGTTTATAGAGGGACTATATTGTAATACCCACCGAACCCAGTTGCGGGCAATGGCCTTACAGGATCCCCATCTGGGCTTTGCACAGTTCAAGGAAAGAGCCATCCGGGTGCTCCGAGAACCGGCACCGGGTGGCGTTGTGACCCACAGACGCCCTGCTATCACTTACCACCAGGAGGCGGCGCCTTTGTCGGCAGGGCCTGTGGGAGCTGATGCGCAGGCTTTGGACAATGACCCGGCTCCAGACCTACACCATCAGGTCCAAGAGCTAGCTAAGAGCGTTGCTGCGCTAACCCGAACTGTGCAGTCTTTACAGGCTTCCACCCCAGGGAAGATCCAGCTGGCATCCGGACCGGAGGACATCCCGTGGCGTCGACCAAGGAGGACCCCACCGGCCAGAGGAAGACCCAGTGACCGATACAGCGAGGACGGACGACCCATCTGCCGCCGCTGCAATCAACCCGGACATATGGCAAGGTACTGTTCTTTAAACGGGCACAACCTGGGGTAGAGGGCCAACCCCCAGGAAAAAGATCACCAGGCCCATCGAACTGGCGCGACAGATATGTGGGAGGACGTCCAGTCTTGCCTGTGGTACTGGATGGCATTCCCATGAGTGCCCTACTGGACACCGGGTCACAGGTCACCACCATCCCGTACGTGCTCTTTAAGCAGTACTGGAATGACTCGGATATTACCCGCTACCCTGACGACGACTTGAGTATCATCGCCAGCAATGGCCAGCCCGTGCCACAGATCGGATTTAAAGAGGTGACCATCAAAATCGGTAGAGTCGAACTGGCAGCACAGGGACTGATCATTGTAGATATTGACAAACATGAGAGTCACCCAAAAATAACTCTAGGAACTAATGTAATTGAAAATTGTCTTGCAGAGGTGATTTTCCTTTTACAGCAGGTTGCCAAGAACGCCAGCTCCGGCGAGCAGCGGGTGCTCCAGAAAGAGATCTGGGCACTGATGCGACGGCAACAGGTGGAACTCTCCGGCGGTGAGATTGGTAGCGTAAGAATGTGTGACCCTTTTCCTATTGCCATGCCCCCAAAAAGTGAAATGATGATTTGGTGCCGGGCAGCTATTGGTCTGAGAGGTAGGGATTACCAGGCAATGGTAGAACCAGTTTACTCGGACAGTAGGCCCACCATTTTGACAGCACGGGGGGTGGTTGATGTACGCCATGGGAGGGTGCCCGTTCGCATAATAAATATCGGGGAGAGGGAAGTGTACCTGCCCCGGTATGCCACGCTAGCCAAATTATATACCATTAACCAAAATTCTATACAGTCTGTGGAACCCTTGCCTCCATCTCACCCGGAGGAAGGTAACGGCTCTAAGAAAAGCATGGAGGACTGGTGTCAGCAACTACATCTGGGTACTGACTCCACTCCCGCACACCAGAAACAAGGAGTCTATCGGGTGGTTCAAGAGTACGAGAGAGTGTTCAGTAAACACCTGTTAGACTTCGGGCGAGTCAAGGGGGTAGAACACCACATCCCCACGGGAGACCATCCTCCTATAAAAGAGAGGTATCGACCCGTACCCCCTGCCCACTACCAACACGCCAAGGGGATGCTTAGAGACATGAAGGAGGCTGGGGTGATTAGGGATAGCTGTAGCCCCTGGGCAGCTCCACTAGTCTTAGTCAGAAAAAAAAGACAACACCATGAGGATGTGTGTAGATTACCGGAAAATCAACCGTATCACACACAAGGATGCGTACCCCTTACCAAGGATAGAGGAGTCATTGGCTGCTTTAAGATCTGCTAACTTCTTCTCTACCTTGGATCTCACTAGCGGGTACTGGCAGGTTCCTGTAGCAGAGGCGGACCGGGAGAAGACCGCATTCACCACCCCGATGGGACTTAGCGAGTTCACCTGCATGCCGTTCGGACTCTGCAACGCACCAGAAACCTTCCAACGACTAATGGAGTGTTGTCTGGGCCACAGAAACTTCGAGACGGTCCTGTTGTACCTGGACGATGTCATCGTATATTCCAAGACGTATGAGGACCACCTGAAACACCTGGCGGAAGTGTTCGAAGCTCTGGCGAGTTACGGCCTAAAGGTGAAACCCTCCAAGTGTCACCTCCTGAAACCAAAGGTGCAGTACCTGGGACACGTGGTGAGCGCTGACGGAGTGGCTCCCGACCCTGATAAGATCACCGCAATTAAGGAATGGCCAAGCCCCTCCAGCGTAAAAGAAGTGCGGCAGTTCCTCGGGTTGGTAGGCTACTACCGAAGGTTTATTCCCGGTTTCACCAAAAAGGCAGCACCTATGCAGGACCTCCTGATAGGCCAGTCCCGGAAGGCCAAGAACCAGAAGCCGCCCTTCAAATGGGAGGAGCTGGAAGAAGAGTCCTTCCGCCAGCTGAAGATGGCCCTCACGGGGGACGAAATCCTGGCGTACCCGGATTATAGCCAGCCCTTTATCCTCTACACCGACGCCAGTAACATCGGGCTAGGAGCCGTACTGTCCCAGATCCAGCAGGGGAAGGAACGAGTAATCGCCTACGCCAGCCGAAAACTGCGACCCACCGAAAGGAACCCCGAGAATTACAGCTCATTTAAGCTGGAGTTCCTGGCCGTAGTATGGGCAGTCACCGAGCGCTTTAAGCATTACCTCGCTTCTTCCCGGTTCACCGTGTACACGGATAACAACCCGTTGACACACCTGGACACGGCAAGACTCGGTGCCCTGGAGCAGAGGTGGATGGCCCGTCTGTCCAACTACGAGTTCACAATCAAATACCGGGCAGGACGTTCCAATACCAACGCGGACGCCCTGTCCAGGATGCCCAACCTGCCGGACGGAGGAGAAGATCCGGAGGGACTGGAAGAAGTTGAACTCCCTGCGTTCCACCGTCATGGGACTATCCAGTATTCCCACCGGGTAAGGAGTGAGCAGGCTGCTACGTTGAACCCCTTACCCCACTACAACTGGGCGGAAACACAAGACAGCGACCCTGCCGTCCGACTGGTGAAGGAGATGCTGACTCGGCCGGAGGCTCGCCTTGAACCAGACGCTCCGGAGGAAGCCAAACAACTATGGGCAGAGAAGAGTCGACTGTTCCTTTACAAAGGGAAGTTGTGCCGCCGAATGGTTAACTCCCGGACGCATGAATTACTCTGGCAAGTAGTGGTGCCACGAAGAGACGCAGCCATGGTGATGGAGGCATACCACGACGGAGCTGGACACTTCGGGTGGAAGAAGCTGGAGTTCCTGCTGCGCGAGCGGTTCCACTGGGTAGGCATGAGGGGAACCATCGAGAAGTGGTGCAGAGACTGTGGCCCGTGCAACCTGAGAAGGAAGGACCGTGCCAGCCAGAAGACTCCCCTGCAGTCCATCGTCACCCGGCAACCGTTGGAACTGGTAGCCTTGGATCATGTAAAACTGACCCCAAGCAGAAGTGGCTACGTCTACGCGTTAACCATCGTGGATCATTACTCCCGGTTCTTGGTTGTCGTCCCCGTCAAGGACTTAACGGCTCAAACAGCAGCTAGAGCCTTCCAGCCGCACTTCTGCCGTCCACACGGGTACCCGGACCAAGTGCTGACGGACCAGGGACCTGCCTTTGAAGCGGAGGTCTTCCAGGAATTCTGCAATCTGTATGGCTGCCGGAAGATAAGGACGACACCCTACCATCCGCAAACTAATGGACTTTGTGAGAAAATGAACCAGGTGGTAATGGATCTTCTAAAAACGTTGCCCCTGGAAGAACGCAGTCTGTGGCCTGAGAAGTTGCCCGATCTGGTGGACCTATACAACCACATCCCGGTAGGTTCCACCAACTGTACCCCGGCTTACCTAATGAGGGCAAGACCTGGTAAGTTACCTGTTGACCTGGAAATGGGAGTCCTGACACCCGAGGACACTTCACCAGAAACAGACTGGGACACAGAGAGGCAGCAGCAGTACCGGAGAGTACAGGAGAGCGTGGAGCGAAGTCTCTGTCAGGCTAGGGAAAGACAAGAGAAAACTTACAACCAGTATGCTCCCGCTGTTCCCCTGGTACCCGAAGAGCAGGTCTTGAAGAGGAAGAGACGGCTCCACAAGTTGGACGACCAGTGGGAGAAGGACCCGTACACCGTACTGCCCTCAAGCCACGAAAACCCGAAGGTTTGTACCATCAGTAAAGACGGAGGGGAAACCACAGCCATTGTATCCTTGGACCACCTGAAGAAGTGTCCCGAACAACTGAGGAACCCTGAGGAGGAACAAGAAGACCATCGACCCGTAGAGGAAAGGGAAGATATGGTTAGTACTGTGCTCGGGGACTTCCCTCGGTCTTGGACTCAAGTCAATGGTGCAGTTGTGGTACCCGTACTCACCTTCCTCCAACCAGCATCCCAAGCACCTACGGAGCAACAGGTAGAGCTGGAAGAACAGCCGGTCCAGGAGGCAGAAGACCCCACACCCGCAACCCAGGAGGATCAACCCTCTGCTTGCAGTGAGCCTGCCATATCCCTAGTGAGCCAAAGAGCCGGTAGACAGCTGCCCAGTTTGCCCTTGACAGCTCCTACACCCTGTAGTTCAGGGCTAGGCAGTCAGCTCCGTAGGTCCACTAGGGCCACTAGAGGCCAGTTACCTGCACGCTGGAGGATTTAAAGTGTATAAATTGTTTTATTTATGTTTACCTGTGTATTGTTGCTTGTGTATAATTTTGTGTTTCTAGTTATTTTTAGGAATCCTTGGTGGATCTACCGGGAATCCTTGTACAATTAATTGGAGCGTAACCCAGGATGGACTAGAGACTGTTAAGGACTCGGGGTAGGACAGACCCCTACCTGGTTACGTCTCCCTGTTTTGGTGAAATGGACACCTTTGTTTCTTCAAAGACTGCACCCGGTTACGGACATGCCGTGACCACCTTTATGTGTTTCTTTATTGTATTGTTATTGTTGTATCTTGTTATGTTTTTCTAAAATATGTTTAGTCCCGGAGTACTAAATTTCACTAGGGGGGAATGTGGCACCCCAGGGGTCTGGTTTCCACAGTAATGTAATGTTATGTCTGAGAGCAGGTGGGAGGTCCTTTGGTCAGGGATCCTGTGCATGCCACACCTCCTGCCCAGTCTTGGGAGGGGAAGAACTTCCCCTGTATAAACCCGGGGCTGAGGCAGGGTTAGTCAGTCAAGGAGAGTAGAGACAAGAAACAGTCACAGGAAGAAACAGCAGAAGCTCAGTGGGAGCAATACTACTACAAGTCAGGGGCTGGCAGCTGCAGAGCTCGCCCTGACTGAGAAGCTTTCTTACCGGACCCGGCGTCCGAGGCTGTGGGGACTAACTCTTACCCAGCAGCAGAAGCCGACCGGCAGGGGATTTCAGGTCCTCAGGCCCAGAAACCCGAAGGCACGGTCACACGCGTGGGACCAGCACCGCCATCGTGGAGCGGAAGCCATTAGAAGGCCCCGAGTCACCGGCCATACGGGTGAGCACCACACGGTACACTCAGGGACGTGGGCTACTTATATCCGCTTCCAGCAAGGTAGCCAGAAGAGTACAGTCAGTTTGGGAGGCCTACAACTCCGCCTGGCCAGGGGAGATCCCATCTGCTCAAGGACTGACCAGGCCCCGTTCGCTAGCAAGTACTCCGGGAGGGTCTATCGTTGTTACCAGTAAAGACCCTGAATTACACCGCACCGTCTCTGAGTGGTTCCTGCTACCCTCATCTTCCACGTCGGCTGCCCTGAGGCCATACCCCTCCCGTTGGGGGTTATACTATCACGCTGCACCATCCTTCCACCGGCCTCAGCGGTCTGCCCTGCAGCGGCAGCTCCATAGCTGCAAATCAACGGGTGGCGTAGTCGACACTCAAATAACATCTATCAAGACTGCCACACACTGAGTTGACTCCCTGGGCACGGACCGGGTCCCCGCCACTCGGAGACTACAACCCTCATCTGATCCGGTTCCGGGTAAGCCCCCGTGCGCGAGACGCTGCGCGACACAGCAGGCCCAGGGGCGCGTCACAGGCGTTGAGCGGTGTTAGTGACCCACTGACTCCTCTCACCTTTGTTCCTGTGTACCGGCTGTCAGCATGCTAAATGTTTGCGGCAGGAGGAAGGTGCCAGTTGACTGCAGGCGTTCAATAATGTCAATTTTTTTTCTTAAACTGCTCCCCCCTCAGAGAGGTAGCGTCCTAGGCGGGTGCCTACCCCTTGTCCCGGGCCTGCACTGGTGGTTCAGTTTGGATCCTCTTGCAGGAATAGTGCCATACACTATTGCAGTCAGTACAATGGAAATCATTGACTTGTCAAATTTAAAGGCTTTTTTGCGAAGAAGAGAAAAATGAAGACTGTTTACTGGGTTTTTTCAACCATAGCTGTGATTAAAGCAATGCTCCTTTGCTCATAGGGGAAATCAGTTTTATCAATCGCTTTGTTGGGGAGCTGTCCACTCCATTCTGGTCTTTCAGTCGTCCCACGTTACTTCTGACTCTCAGAATCCTACAGGATCTTATACGCGGTGTGGAAGACAATTTCTCTATATAATGAGCCTTGATGTGACTCTCATAGGAATGCAAAGTGAGATTCATTCACCTCTACATCACTAGTCGGAGCTGTAGACACCAGGTTAATTTAATGAAATATCAGACCACCACTTTCAGGCCATATTCACACGTTCAGTATTTGGTCAGTATTTTACCTCAGTATTTCTAAGTCCAAACCAGGTGAGGAACAATCAGAGGAAAAGTATAATAGAAACACGTCACCATTTCTGCATTTATCACCCACTCCTGGTTTTGCCTTACACATACTGATGTAAAATACTGACCAAATACTGAATGTGTGAACGTGGCATGACATTTATTGCACTAGTCCATGTGCCGTCTGTTTTTTAATAACAGTTCCGTGTCTAATCCGTGAGACTCAGAGCAGGTTCTAATCTCATTCATTTTGCAGATCAGACTCAGCCATTAAAGTCGATGGAAATCCATGTACAACGCATGAAGCACTGAAGACTTTTCTTTTCCTTTAGTGCTCCATCAGTGTTTCATCCATTTTTAATAGATCCATTAATAGTCAATGGATAAATAAAAGTTCAGACTGTCTACCTGCTTCAGGTTTTGCAAATGTATGAGGAAAAAATATATCTATACAACATGGATATAAAATGGAGACAATGCGGAGACACATGGGAGAAAAAGGTTCTGTTTTACAAGGATATAGAAATAGACAAGGATTTGTGAATGTAGCGTCCTCTGAAGAATAGGTAAAATCCATCAAGCTAAAGACAAGACAGACTGATAACTCAGTGAGGAATACAATAGAAGCTGCCTATTGAAGTCTACGGAGAGGCTCCGGACATCACTAGGTAGGCTTCATTTCTACACATGAGCTTGATGTATCATCCATTACTTTTTCTGTACATTTATTAGCATTTGTTATGTTTGTAGCATGGTATTCTACAGTTAGCATTACTAGTCGTATATGCCTTTATATATGACGCGCCCCCTGGGCCGTGTGTGTGGGAATACCCGGAGCCGGGTCTCTGTGTGATGTCAGGGGTTGTAGTCTCCGTGGCGGCGACCCGGTCCCGTGGCTCAGGGTGGTCAAACCAGTGGCGGATCTGTTTACTAGGTTTTTAATGTTGAAATGTCCGACTACGCCACCCGTGGATTGCGATCACTGAGAACCGCCGCTGCAGGGCACACCGCTGAGGCTTATGTTGTGTGCGCAGCAGGGGGTAGTATAACTCCCCACGGGAGGAGTATAGCCTCAGGGCAGCATGTGTAGATGGTGAGGGTTGTGGTGCATAGGTGCAGCAGAAATGACTCAAAGTCCATGCAGTGCAGTTCAGGGTCTTTACTGTTGGTGATGAAGGAGACCCTGCTGGGAGTACTGGCTAACATTAGAGGCCTGGTCAGTCTGTGAGCGAACAAGAATCCCCCTGGCCAGGTGGAGGTATAGGCCTTCCCGTCTAACTGCACTCTTCCTGGCTACCTTGCTGTAGTCGTGTAGTAGCCCACGTCCGTGAGTGTACCGTGTGGTGCTCACCCGTATGGCTGGTGACTTGGGGCCTTTGGTTCCTTCCGCTCCTCGATGGCGGTGCCGGTCCCTTGCATGTGACTGAGCCTCCGGGCTTTCTACGGCCAGAGGACCTGAAATCCCCTGCCAGGTGGTTTCTGCTGCTGGATGTGAATATCCTCACAGCCTCAGACTCCGGTGTCCGGTTCTCTGCGTCTTCAGCCAGGACAAGCTCTGCTGCTCCAGTCCCTGGCTCTCAGCTCCTGTCTCCTACAGGGCTGCTTGCTGCTCTATCCCTCTCTCTGGAACTAACTAGCTAACCTCGCCCCAGATCCAGTTTATAAAGGGTAGGTTCCTCCCCTCCCTGGACTGGGGCCGGAGGCGTTGCATGCAAATGTGCTCCTGACCAGGAAAACCCATGCTCGCTCTCAGACATGGTATTTCTACCACTGTGGCAACCAGACCCCCTGGGGTGCCACATTCCCCCCTAGTAAACTTTAGTACTCCGGGACTAAACACTTTTTTTTTTGAAAACACACATAACAGGGTATAAACAATAATACAACAATATATGTACAAGGAGTTCAGTCTTGATAGGTCACTGTTAGAACCTTGCTCTTAGGTTTTTTTTCCTTTACTGGTCACATGACCTTGTTGGCCTATTTAATCCTGCTCCGCCCTTCTGGCTTTGCTGGACTTCATCGTATTACTACTTTCTAGCTAGCCTGTGCTCTGTATCTAACTCTGTTAGTTTGCTTGGTCTACGGACCTCTATGTTCTATATATTTTGTTTGTTCATCTGTCTGCTACTATTTCTGTTAGGAGGTGTCCATTTTCCTCCCAGTCCTTAGTACTTGTAGGGATTCCTTCCCCACATCTATAGGTCTCCGTACAGACTAGCTTAGGACTTTAGCAGGTCTGATCGCAGGATCAGGTTCCCTGTTACATCGTAGGGATTCAGCTGAGTTCTATCATAGGGACAGATCTCCTCTCTTTCCTTAGCTCTGGTAGCAGAACATAACAGTAAGTCCAGCCTGCAAATTCTCTAAGGAAAGATTTTTCTGTTCCATCATGGTGTCGGTTCAGGATTTGGCTCATCGCCTGCAGGGACTCTCTCTGGAGGTGGCCGAGCTCCGTCAGCACGTGAGTAACTGTCCTGGAGCACATTTCTTGGAGCCTAAGGTATGTTTGCCGGATTTATTTTTTGGTGAACACCGAGAATTTTTTTCATTTAAAAATGCTTGCTTATTGTATTTTCGTTTGAGACCCAAGTCCTCTGGGGATGAATCCCAGCGCATAGGGTTCATAATGTCACTTTTGCGCAAAGAGCCTCAGGAGTGGGCCTTTTCTTTGCAACCTAGTGATACATGCTTCAGATCAGTGGATAGTTTTTTTTCTGCTTTGGGGCTATTATATGATGATCCTGACCGTGTCGCATCAGCTGAGACTGAGTTAAGACGTTTGAGACAGGGATCAGGTAATGTGGAAAAATATTGTACTCATTTCCGTCGATGGTCTACTCAAACAGGGTGGAACGATTCTGCTCTGAAAAGTCTATTTCTTGCTGGGCTCAATGAAAGGGTTAAAGACCTGCTAATTGCTTATCCTACACCTGAAGAAAGAAAAAAAAAATGGTCAGTCATGCCCGTATTGCCTGTTTAAATTCCAAGGGTGTATTTTTAGCTGCTTCCACGATTGCTCAGGAAAAATTAGTGGAATTTCGGGTGTTTGTCGATTGTGGGTCTACTCTGAATGTAATTGATGGGGGATTCTTGGAAAGACTCAATTTAAAACCCGAACCTTTATCATCCCCCATTGCTGTGGTTTCTGTGGATGGTTCCCCTTTGAAGAATATTACTCTCAAGGTCTGTGAATTTCCTCTCACTATTAATGGTGTTCACCATGAGAAATTGGATTTGGTAGTGTTGAATAACTTGCCTTCTCCAGTAATATTGGGATTGCCCTGGTTAAAATTTCACAATCCTGTACTGGATTGGTCTACCAGTGAAATTAAATCCTGGAGCCATAAATGTTATGACAAGTGTTGTAACGGGCGTATTGCAGCTTTGGATAGGGGAGAATTGCCTGTTCCTATTCAGGATTTTTGGAGAGTTTTTTCTGAGAAGGAATCGCAGGTTTTGCCTCCCCATAGAGACTATGATTGTTCTATTGAATTTGTCCCTGGAGCGACTCTTCCTAAAAGTCGTTTATTTAACCTTACTATTCCTGAGAGGAAGGCTTTGGAGGAATACATACAGACAAGTTTGGCCGCCGGTCACATTAGGCCCTCTAAGTCTCCTGTGGAGGTTGGATTTTTTTTTGTAAAAAAAAAGGACGGCGGTTTACGTCCTTGTCTGGATTTTCGTGAGATTAACAAAATTACTGTACGCAATCCTTACCCACTGCCATTGATTCCTGATCTGTTTAACCAGTTAATGGGGGCCAAGTGGTTCTCTAAAATTGACCTTAAGGGGGCATACAATCTGTTGCGCATGAAGGAGGGTGACGAATGGAAGACTGCTTTTAACACTCCTGTGGGTCATTTTGAGAATCTGGTTATGCCTTTTGGTCTTACTAATGCTCCTGCATTTTTTCAGAATCTGATTAATGACATCCTTAGACCTTTGATCGGTAAAAATGTGGTTGTGTATTTGGATGACATTTTGATTTATTCGCCGGATCTGGAGTCTCATTGGCGGAGCGTGCGTGAGGTATTACAGTTATTAATGGACAATTCGCTTTTTGCTAAGCTGGAGAAATGTGAGTTCGCTGTACAGAGAATTAGTTTTTTGGGCTACATTATCTCCAGCAAAGGTTTTGAGATGGATCCGGTTAAGGTTCAGGCTGTGCAGGAATGGCCTAGGCCTATTGGTTTGAAATCGATACAGAGGTTTTTGGGTTTCGCCAATTACTACAGAAAATTCATAAAAAATTTTCTAGTATTGTCAAAACTCTGACTGATCTCACCAGGAAAGGTGCTGATGCGGTTCAGTGGTCTTCTGAGGCCATTGAAGCTTTTGTGTATCTCAAGGAGAGGTTCACCTCTGCTCCCATCCTTATGCAGCCTGATGTTACTAGGCCGTTTTTGGTTGAGGTTGATGCTTCCTCTGTGGGGGTTGGCGCAGTATTGTCTCAGGATAACGGGGATGGATTACATCCCTGTGTCTTTTTTTCAAAAAAATTTTCGGAGACTGAACTGAATTACGATATTGGTAATCGGGAATTATTGGCTATTAAACTCGCATTTGAACACTGGCACCACTTCTTGGAAGGTGCGGAATTTCCCGTTCAGGTTCTTACGGATCATAAAAATCTGATATATCTTGATGCTGCCAAGCGCCTGAATGCCCGTCAGGCTAGGTGGGCACTGTTTTTCTCGCGGTTTAATTTCTCCGTTACTTACATCCCTGGTACTAAGAATGTTAAGGCGGATGCCTTGTCTCGCAGTTTTTCTCCCATAGTCGGTGCTGAGAAAGAGGAGAACATTTTACAAGAAGGTGTTGTGATAGCTGCTTTGGATTCCGTTTTGGAAAATGAGATTCTTAAAGCACAGGAGAATGCCCCTTCTAACACTCCTCATGGGAGGTTGTTTGTGCCTGGGACCTTTAGGAGAGATTTGTTTGTTGAGTGTCACGAATCTCGGTTGGCAGGTCATCCCGGAATCTCTGAGACCAAGAGACTGGTGGGTCGCAGTTTTTGGTGGCCTGGATGGCAGAAGGAAGTCATTAAGTGGGTGCGTCAGTGTACTATATGTGCTAGATCTAAGTCCTCACATACTCCTGCTGCGGGGTTGCTTTGTCCTTTGGAGGTTCCCAGTGCTCCTTGGACACATTTGGCTATGGACTTTATAACTGACCTTCCCCCCTCTGAGGGTTTTACTGTCATCTGGGTGGTCGTGGACCGTTTTAGCAAGATGTGTCACTTGGTTCCTTTCGTCAAACTGCCCTGCGCTAAAACTCTCGCTAAGGCCTTTGTCAAGGAAATTGTCAGACTTCATGGCGTTCCTACTGACATTGTTTCTGATAGGGGTCCTCAGTTCGTGGCTCGTTTTTGGCGTGCCTTTTGTGATAGGTTGGGAGTTCATTTGTCGTTCTCGTCCGGATATCATCCTGAATCTAATGGCCAGACAGAAAGGAAAAACCAGGATGTTGAGCAGTTCTTGCGTTGTTTTGTGGCAGACAATCAAGAGGGGTGGTCTGAGTTTCTGCCACTTGCTGAATTTGCTCTGAACAATCATACATCTTCTTCTGCGGGTTGTTCGCCTTTTTTTTGTTGTTCTGGGAGACATCCGTCGTTTGGGTCGTTCTCCAAGTTGGGATCTGCCGTGCCTGAGGAGGAGAATTTTTCCGGTGATTTGGAGAGAGTTTGGACGGATGTGCGTGATAATCTTCAGGAGGCCAACAGAAAATCTAAAGACTACTTTGATAGGAAACGACAGGAGGTTTTGTTCGCTGTTGGTGACATGGTTTGGTTGTCCTCTAGGAATCTGCGGTTGAGGATTCCTTCAAAGAAATTGGGTCCCAAGTTTGTAGGGCCCTTTAAGGTGCTTCAGGTTGTCAACCAATCTGCTGTTAGGTTGGAGGTTCCTACCTCCTGGAGAATTAATCCGGTATTTCATGTCTCTCTGTTGAAAAAAGCTGTTGTATCGGATTGTGACGCCTCTGCCTCTGTTCCTCCGGTGGTGGAGGACGGGGAATATGAAATTTCTCGCATCCTTAACTCTAGACGGTATAGAGGTAGTTTGCAGTATCTTGTGGCCTGGAAAGGTTTCGGTCCCGAGGATAACTCTTGGGTGAGGTCGGATGATGTTTCCGCGTCCAGACTTATCAGAGCGTTTCACAGGAGATTTCCCGATAAGCCTGGTCCTAGGGGATCCGGAGGATCCTCTTAGAAGGGGGGGTACTGTTAGAACCTTGCTCTTAGGTTTTTTTTCCTTTACTGGTCACATGACCTTGTTGGCCTATTTAATCCTGCTCCGCCCTTCTGGCTTTGCTGGACTTCATTGTATTACTACTTTCTAGCTAGCCTGTGCTCTGTATCTAACTCTGTCAGTTTGCTTGGTCTACGGACCTCTATGTTCTATATATTTTGTTTGTTCGTCTGTCTGCTACTATTTCTGTTAGGAGGTGTCCAGTTTCCTCCCAGTCCTTAGTACTTGTAGGGATTCCTTCCCCACATCTATAGGTCTCCGTACAGACTAGCTTAGGACTTTAGCAGGTCTGATCGCAGGATCAGGTTCCCTGTTACATCGTAGGGATTCAGCTGAGTTCTATCGTAGGGACAGATCTCCTCTCTTTCCTTAGCTCTGGTAGCAGAACATAACAGTCACGGCGCTTCCGTAACCAGGTGTGCGTGTCACCCAAGATGCATTTTGAGGGACCCGTCCCAAACCCTCCACGTAGGCCCTGGGGTGGCTACAGGGCATCGATGATCCGGCGTTGGACCACGTCTTCAGCCACCTCCACGGGTTTTTGTTCTGTGGTCTGGCCCAAAAGGGGCACTTAACAGGTGCAACTATTTACAAGGTACAGTTCCGGTTATTCATTGTCCATAACCTGTCCGTCCATAGACCCTGTCGGGTAACTTGAGAAACATAATCAGTATTGAGGTAACAAACATAAAACATTACAACATTTGCAATATACGGGTATATATCATTTCTCCTAGATTCTCCAGCGAGCAGGCTTCTGACCTCTAGTGCTCCTTGTTGACCTACGTAACACACTATCTGATGGTGTTCTTTCTGGGTCCCCTGTTTCCACCCCTTGTGTAGTGGGCTCGCTAGTGTCTGCACTACAGGTGTTTGGAGATGTTACGGGTCGGTTGGGCAGCTTTCTGCGTACTCTTTGGCTTACCACGGGCACGGCAGGCTCACTACTAGCAGAGGGTTGATTCTCCTGGGCTGCTAGTATGGAATCCTCTGCCTCCAGGGCCGGTTGCTCTTCCAATACTACTTGCTCTTCTGTAGGCCCTTGAGGGGCTGGCTGGAGAAAGGTAAGGACGGGTACCACTATAGCGTTGTTAATTTGTGTCCAGGACCGGGGAAATTCTCCGAGTACTGTACTGACCATTTCTTCCCTTTCCTCTGCGGGTTGAGGGCTATCTTGGTCTTCATCAGTGCTTTGCAGCTGCTCGGGACACTTCTTCAGGTGGTCTCTAGAGACAGTGGCTGTGGTCTCGCCTCCATCCTTACTGATAACGCATACTTTCGGGTTTTCATGACTTGAGGGCAGTACTGTGTACGGGTCTTTCTCCCACTGGTCATCCAACTTATGGAGCCGCCTCTTCCTCTTCAAGACCTGCTCTTCAGGTGCCAGGGGAACAGCGGGAGCATGCTGGTTGTAAGTCCTCTCTTGCCTTTCTCTTGCTTGAGACAAACTTCTCTCAACACTCTCCTGCACTTTCCGGTACTGCTGCTGCCGTTCTGTATCCCAGTCTGCCTCTGGCGAGGTATCCTCGGGTGTCAGGACTCCCATATCCAGGTCAATAAGCAGCTTACCAGGTCTTGCTCTCATTAGGTAAGCCGGGGTGCAGTTGGTGGAATTTACTGGGATGTGGTTATACAAGTCCACCAGATCAGGCAGTTTTTCAGGACACAGACTGCGTTCTTCCAGGGGCAACGTTTTCAGCAAGTCTATCACCACCTGGTTCATCTTCTCACACAATTCGTTGGTTTGGGGGTGATAGGGCGTTGTCCTTATCTTCTTGCAGCCATAGAGGTTGCAGAACTCCTGGAAGACCTCCGCTTCGAAGGCTGGACCTTGGTCTATCAATACTTGCTCTGGATACCCGTGTGGATGGCAGAAGTGCTGCTGGAAGGCTCTAGCTGCTGTCTGAGCTGTTAAGTCCTTGACAGGGACAACCACCAGGAACTGGGAGTAGTGGTCTACGATGGTGAGAGCGTAGACGTACCCGGACCTACTTGGAGCCAGCTTCACATGGTCCAGGGCTACCAGTTCTAGTGGCTCATTGGTGATGATGGGCTGCAGGGGAGTCTTCTGGCTGGCACGGTCCTTTCTTCTCAGGTTGCACGGGCCGCAGTCTCTGCACCATCTCTCAATGGCCCCTCTCATGCCTACCCAGAAGAACCGTTCACGCAACAGGAACTCCAACTTCTTCCATCCAAGGTGTCCTGCTCCGTCGTGGTATGCCTCCAGGACCATAGCCGCGTCTCGTCTCGGGACCACTACCTGCCAGGTCAGCTCATGTGTCCGGGAGTTAACAATTCTCCGGCACAGCTTCCCCTTGTAGAGAAGCAGTTTACTCTTCTCCTTCCACAGCTGTTTGGTCTCTTCCGGAGCGTCTGGGTCAAGGCGGGCATCAGCCTGTGTCAGCATCTCTTTTAACAGGCGGACGGCTGGGTCACTGTATTGCGTCTCCGCCCAGCTGTAGTGGGGTAAGGGATTGAACGTGGCAGAGTGTTTGTCCCTTACACAGTGGGAACACTGGGTAATCTCATGACGGTGGAACGCAGGGAGTTCAATCTCTTCCAGTTCTTCTGGATCTTCCCCTCCGTCCGGCTAGTTCGGCATCCTGGACAGGGCGTCTGCGTTGGCATTTGTGCGTCCCGCCTGGTATTTGATTGTAAATTCATAGTTGGATAGGCGGGCCATCCATCTCTGCTCCAGGGCACCAAGTTTCGCAGTGTCCAGGTGTGTCAACGGGTTGTTGTCCGTGTACACGGTGAACTTGGAAGAGGCAAGGTAATGCTTAAAGCGTTCTGTAACTGCCCACACCACTGCCAGGAACTCTAGCTTGAAGGAGCTATAATTTTCGGGGTTTCTCTCTGTAGCCCGGAGCTTCCTGCCGGCATAAGCAATTACCCGTTCTCTGCCCTGTTGGATCTGGGACAGCACCGCCGCTAGCCCGATGTTGCTCGCGTCCGTGTGGTGGATGAAAGGCTGGCCGTAATCAGGGTAAGCCAGGACCTCATCCCCCGTGAGGGCCATCTTCAGCTGGCGGAAAGACTCATCCTCCAGCTTGTCCCATTTGAAGGGTGGCTTCTGATTCTTGGTCTTTGACTGACCCAACAGGAGGTTTTGCATAGGGGCTGCCATTTTGGTGAACCCGGGGATGAATCTTCGGTAGTAGCCTACCAACCCGAGGAACTGCCGCACTTCCTTTATGCTGGAGGGTCTTGGCCAGTCCTTAATCACTGTAATTTTATCAGGGTCTGGAGCTACTCCGTCAGCACTCACCATGTGTCCCAGGTACTGTACTTTTGGTTTCAGTAGATGACACTTGGAGGGTTTCACCTTTAGGCCGTAGCCTGCCAGGGCGTCAAACACCTCTGCCAGGTGTTTCAGATGGTCCTCATATGTTTTGGAATACACGATGACATCGTCCAGGTATAGCAGGACCGTCTCGAAATTCCTGTGCCCCAGGCAGCGCTCCATCAACCGCTGGAAGGTTCCTGGTGCATTGCAGAGCCCGAATGGCATACAGTTGAATTCGCTGAGAACCATCGGGGTGGTGAACGCGGTCTTCTCCTTGTCTGCCTCTGCTACAGGAACCTGCCAGTACCCGCTAGTAAGATCCAAAGTGGAGAAGAAGTTAGCAGACTTTAATGCAGCTAAAGATTCCTCTATCCTAGGTAACGGGTACGCATCTTTGTGTGTGATACGGTTGACCTTTCTGTAATCTACACACATTCTCATGGTGCCATCTTTCTTTTTCACAAGAACTAGTGGAGCTGCCCAGGGGCTACAGCTGTCCCTGATTACCCCAGCCTCCTTCATGTCTCGCAACATCCCCTTGGTATTCTGATAGTGTGCAGGGGGTACAGGTCGGTATCTTTCCTTTATGGGTGGATGGTCTCCTGTGGGGATGTGGTGTTCTACCCCCTTTACTTGCCCAAAGTCTAGCGGGTGTTTGCTAAAGACTCTTTCGTACTCCTGCACCACCCGGTAGACTCCCTGTTTTTGGTGTGAGGGAGTGGAGTCGGTGCCCACATGCAGCTTCTGACACCAGTCCTCCATTCGTTTCTTGGAGCCGTTACCCTCCTCTAGTTGAGATGGAGGCAAGGGTTCCATGGCCTTTATTGAGTTTTGGTTAACGGTGAACAATTTGGCTAGAGTGGCATACTGGGGCAAGTATACTTCTCTTTCCCCAATGTTTAGGATGCGGACGGGTACCCTCCCATGGCATACATTGACCACCCCCCGTGCCGTCAAAATGGTGGGCCTACTGTCTGAGTAGACGGGTTCTACCATGGCTTGGTAGTCCCTTCCTCTTAACCCGATTGCAGTCCGGCACCAGATCATCATCTCACTCTTTGGGGGCATGGCGATAGGGAACGGGTCACTCATCCTTACACTACCAATCTCACCACCAGACAGTTCTACCTGCTGCCTTTTCATCAGGGCTCTGATCACTTTTTGTGGGACATGCTACTGGCTGGAGCTGGCGTTCACCGCAACCTGCTGTAATATGACAATTATCTCTGCAAGACAATTTTCAATAACATTAGTACCCAAGGTTATCTTAGGGTGGCTTTCACGACGGTCAATGTCCACAATAATCAGTCCTTGCGCTGGCAGTTCAACTTTACCAATCTTTATGGTCACCTCCTTGAATCCCACCTGCGGCACGGGCTGACCATGGCTTGCGATGATGCTCAAATCGTCATCTGGGTAGCGGGTAATATCTGAATCATTCCAGTACCGCTTAAAGAGCACATAGGGGATGGTGGTTACCTGTGACCCGGTGTTCAGTAGTGCACTCATAGGAATGCCATCCAGCACCACAGGCAAGACCGGTCGTCCCCCTACGTACTTATCATGCCAGCTCGATGGGCCTTATGATCTTATGCCTGGGGGTCGGTCCTCTGCCCCAGGTCGGGCCCATTTAAATGACAGTACCTTGCCATATGTCCTGGTTGGTTGCAGTGGCGGCAGATGGGTTGTCCGTCCTGGTCATAGCGGTCGCTGGGCCTTCCTCTGAACGATGGGATCCTCCTCCGTTGGCTCCAAGGGACGTCCTCCGGACTGGAAGCCAGCTGGATCTTTCCTGGGGAAGACACCTGTAAAGACTGCACAGTTCTTGTTAGCGCGGCAACGCTTTTGGTCAGATCTTGGACCTGATGGTGCAGGTCTACAGCCGGGGCTTTGTCCAAAGCCTGTGTATCAGCTCCCACAGGCTCTGCAGGCAAGGGTGCCGCCTCCTGGTGATAGCAGGGCGCCTGTGGGTTACAGCGCCACCTGGTGCCGGTTCTCGGAGCACCCGGATGGCCTTGTCTTTAAACTGCGCAAAGTCCAAATCAAGGTTCTGCAAGGACATTACACGCAACTGGGTTCGGTGGGCGCTGGACAGTAGACCCTCAATGAACTGTTCAGTCAACAGCTTATCCTCATTCCGCACGCTGTCAGGGTCTGCCTACTTAATGGCTCTCAGGGCCTCCTGCAAATTCAAAGCATAGTACCGTATACTGTCTTGTGCCCGCTGCTTGCATCCATAAAATTTTAGCTTGATCTCTGCTGAGGTGCGGTATCAAAAGTGCCAGTATTTCCTTTACAGTCCCCTTTTCCCTGGCTGACCAGGACTTCACTTCTCTTTGGGCTGCTCCAATTAACTGACCTATCAGGATGCTCACTTTATGTTCCTCGGACAGGGGGTATACTTTGAATGGGCTATACAGTCTTTCTTTAAAGTTGCTCAGGGTATGCGACTCCCCTGAGTACTGGGGTAACCATGCCGCTCCAGGGATATACGGCATCGTGAACGGCATCACTGCGGCACTGCCGCACTGGCGGTAGGAGCTCCCTCCATTCCTGGTGTCTTCCTCCCCCCTAGTTAACCGTGGCCTACCTTCCATTGCTTCTTCTCGTAGGCCGCGGCTCCGCAGGCGATCGTCGGGGTCGAGGACCTTGCGTCGCGCGCTGGTGACGTCGGCGTCCGCTAGGCTCCTTCCAGGTCCTTGCGCAGTGTCAGTACGTAAGGTGGGGCTTCAGCTCTTGCGCGCTTTTGGCGTCCATGCCCCTCTTCTTCCCGCGCGGCGTCCCAAAAATGGCGCCCAATAGCGGGAAAATGGCTGCGGATGGTGGGAAAACGTTTGCGGATGGCGGGAAACTTCACCACGGTAAGTATCACAGTCTTTCTTCAGGCACGCAGTACCCGGTGGTTGCGGGCACGAGATCCTGCCGACTACGCCAAAGTTGATGCGCCCCCTGGGCCGTGTGTGTGAGAATACCCGGAGCCGGGTCTCTGTGTGATGTCAGGGGTTGTAGTCTCCGTGGCGGCGACCCGGTCCCGTGGATCAGGGTGGTCAAACCAGTGGCGGATCTGTTTACTTGGTTTTTAATGTTGAAATGTCCGACTATGCCACCCGTGGATTGCGGTCTCTGAGAACCGCCGCTGCGGGGCAGACCGCTGAGGCTGATGTTGTGTGCGCAGCAGGGGGTAGTATAACTCCCCACGGGAGGAGTATAGCCTCAGGGCAGCGTGTGTAGATGGTGAGGGTTGTGGTGCATAGGCGCAGCAGAAATGACTCAAAGTCCGTGCAGTGTAGTTCAGGGTCTTTACTGTTGGTGATGAAGGAGACCCTGCTGGGAGTACTGGCTAGCATTAGAGGCCTGGTCAGTCTGTGAGCGAACAAGAATCCCCCTGGCCAGGTGGAGGTGTAGGCCTTCCCGTCTGACTGCACTCTTCCTGGCTACCTTGCTCTAGTCGTGTAGTAGCCCACGTCCCTGAGTGTACCGTGCGGTGCTCACCCGTATGGCTGGTGACTTGGGGCCTTTGGTTCCTTCCGCTCCTCTATGGCGGTGCCGGTCCCTTGCGTGTGACTGAGCCTCCAGGCTTTCTACGGCCAGAGGACCTGAAATCCCCTGCCAGGTGGTTTCTGCTGCTGGATGTGAATATCCTCACAGCCTCGGACTCCGGTGTCCGGTTTTCTGCGTCATCTGCCAGGACGAGCTCTGCTGCTCCAGTCCCTGGCTCTCAGCTCCTGTCTCCTACAGGGCTCCTTGCTGCTCTGTCCCTCTCTCTGGAACTAACTAACTAACCCCGCCCCAGATCCAGTTTATAAATGGCAGGTTCCTCCCCTCCCTGGACTGGGGCAGGAAGCGTTGCATGCAAATGTGCTCCTGACCAGGAAAACCCATGCTCGCTCTCAGATATGGTATTTCTACCACTGTGGCAACCAGACCCCCTGGGGTGCCACATATACATATATTTTCACACTTTTTGAATGGGCTATGTATGGACTAGCTTTGGTTGTACTCAGGGCCTGTTTTAGAGATAGTGGGGCCCCAAATGCTCACATATTGCACCATCACACAGAAATATTTTGGTTGTATTTACATGCGCTGAGTTCAGGCCATTAAACGAGCGCGATCGACAATATTGAAGTCATTCGACGCTTGTTTCCCGGGTTCTTTACACCGGCTGAGGAAGAATGATGGGGACAGAACAGTCACTAGTAGATCAATCTGTCCCCTTACAGTATCATTTTATTAGCAGTATATCTGCAGATTACACCAAACGATGTGCTGCTGAGAACAATGAGCTTTGTTTTGGCATAAACAATCCAATCACTCGATGAATAGGCAGCATTGTGCTCCTTAAGTACAATATGCCCCATAGTCCTCCATATAGTATAATGTGCCCCATAATCCTCCATACAGTATAATGTACTCTCCATAGTTCTCAATACTGTATAATGCAGCCCTCATATAGTACAATGCACTCCCCATAGTCCTCAATACAGTACAATGCGGCCCCCATAGAGTATAATGCTGCCCCATAGAGTACATATACTATAATGCACCCCCCATAGCCCTCCAGCCTTGTGACCACCATGTTCTCAATGATGTAAAAAAATAAATACAATACTCACCTCTCCCCATTCCCCCACTGCTCCGGTCTGTGCAGCATGTCTGCTTGGCCTCAGCTGCTCCACTGCCTGGCACACAATTAAGTGACATAAATGACGCGCCCCCTGGGCCATGGGGAGACCCGGAGCCGGGCCTGTAGATGCTGGGGGTTGTAGTCACTGTGGCAGCGACCCGGTCCGTGACCCAGGGCGGTCAAACCAGGGTAATCTATGTGTCTCAGTTATTGATAGTCTGACTATGTCACCTGTGGATTGCGGTTATTGGTAACCGCCGCTGCAGGGCAGTCCGCTGAAGCTGGTGGTATGCGCAGCAAGGTAGTGTAACTCCTCACAGGAAGAGTGTAGCTTCAGGGCAGCGTGTATGGATGATGGTGGTGATAGTGCCTGGATCAGTAATAATAACACGGAGTCTTTGCAGTGCAGTCCTAGGGTCTTTACTGGTGGTAATTATATAGGCCCCAACGGGAGTACTTGCCAGGGATGAGGGCCTGGTCAGTCTGGGAGCAATCCTAGAATCCCCTGGCCAAGTGGAGTTGTAGGCCTGCCGTTCCGACTGTACTCTTTTGGCTATCCCGCTTATAGTCGTGTTGTAGCCCACGTCCCTGAGTGTAACGTGCTGTTCACCCGTATGGCTGGCGACTCGGATCCCGTGTATTCCTCGCTCCTCTGTGGTGGTACTGGTCCTTTCGTGTGGCTGAGCCTCCGGGCTTCTGTCAGCCAGGAGACCTGCAATCTCCTGCCTTGCGGTTTCTGCTGCTGGATATACAATCCTCACAGCCTCGGACTCCGGTGTCAGGTCTTCTGTATCCACTGGCCAGGACGAGCTCTGCACAGCTCCAGTCCTCAGCTCCTTGCTCCTTAGTCCTAACTGACTCCTGACACTGAACTAGACTCTCACTAGACTGACTAACCCCGCCTCCAGATCCAGTTATATAGGGCAGGATCCTCCCCTTTTCTGGTCTGGAGCAGGAGGTGTTGCATGTAGTGTGTTCCCTGACCAGGAAACTCCTGTTTTGCTCCCAGACATGGTATTACTACCACTGTGGCAACCAGACCCTCTGGGGTGCCACATTCCACCCTAGTAAATTTCAGTACTCCGGGACTGAACATATTTTGCAAAAATACAACAGGTAACAATACATTAACATATTTACAACCATTAGAGTCTTTAAAGGTCACGGTATCATCCGCAACCAGGTGTCCATTTCACTGAAACAAGGTGCAATCAGAGGGACCTGTCCCAAACCCTCAACGTAGGCCCTAGGGTGGCTACAGGGCATTGATGATCCGGAGTTGGACCACATCTTCAGCCACCTCCACGGGTTTTTGTTCTGTGGTCTGGCACCAAAGGGGCACTTTACAGGTGCACTATTTACAGGCAGAGTTTTTGGTTATTCATTGTCCATAACCTGAAAGTCTTTTTGGACCCTGTAGGGTAACTGGAAAAACATATTCAATACACACACAAAACAATTCAACATTACAGTTATAGTTACATTTAAATTTTCCAACGAGCAGGAATTTGACCTCTGGTGACTCTGGTGGACCTGCGTAACACACTGTCTGTCTGTGTTCCACTCTGGTCCCTTTTCCCTACCCCTGGTGTGGTGGGCACTGTGTGACCTGCACTACTGGTATTTTGAGGTGTCACTGGTAGGTTGGGCAGCTTCCTACGGATCCTTTGGCTTACCGTGGGTACGACAGGCTCGCTACTAGCAGAGGGTAGATTCTCCTGGTCTGCTGATGAGGAATCTTCTGTCTCCGGGGCCATTGGTTCTTCCAACTCTACTGAGACTTCTGTAGGTGCTTGAGGTGCTGGTTGGAGAAATGTAAGGACAGGCACAACAATGGCATTATTCACTTGTGTCCATGACCGGGGAAATTCTCCGAGTACCGTGCTGACCATTTCTTACACTTCCTCTGCGGGTTGAGGGATATCTTGGCCTTCTTCAGCATGCTGTAGCTGCTCGGGACATTTCTTCAGGTGGTCTCTGGAAACTGGAAACTGTTGCTGTTGTCTCACCTCCGTCCTTACTTATGAGGCACACCTTGGTATTATCATGACTTGATGGTAGAATGGTGTACGGCTCTTTTTCCCACTGGTCATCCAACTTGTGGAGTCGCCTCTTCCTCTTTAGGACTTGCTCTCCAGGTGACAAGGGGGCAGCAGGTGCATGTTGATTGTAAGTCCTCTCTTGCCTTTCTCTTGCTTGGAACAGACTTCTTTCAACACTTTCCTGTACCTTGCGGTATTGCTGTTGCCACTCAGTGTCCCAATCTGCGTCTGGTGAGGCGTCCTCTGGTGTCAGAACTCCCATATCCAGATCGATGGGCAGCTTACCAGGTCTCGCTCTCATCAGGTAAGCTGGTGTGCAGTTGGTGGAATTCACTGGGATATGATTGTAGAGGTCCACTAGGTCTAGCAACTTTTCTGGCCACAGACTGCGTTCCTCCAGGGGCAATGTCTTCAGTAGGTCTATCACCACCTGGTTCATCTTTTCACACATCCTGTTGGTCTGGGGGTGATAAGGCGTTGTCCTGATCTTCTTGCAGCCGTACAGGTTGCAGAACTCTTGGAATACCTCCGCTTCGAAGGCCGGACCTTGGTCAGTTAGCATAGGTTCTGGGTAACCATGCGGGCGGCAGAAGTGCTGTTGGAAAGCTCTGGCTGCTGTCTGAGCTGTTTGGTCCTTGACTGGCACTACTACCAGAAACCGGGAGTAGTGGTCTACGATGGTGAGAGCGTAGACATAGCCTGACCTGCTTGGGGACAGCTTCACATGGTCTAGGGCTACCAGTTCGAGCGGCTGCTTGGTGATGATGGGCTGCAGGGGAGCCCTCTGGCTGTCACGGTCTTTCCTTCTCAGGTTGCACGGTCCGCAGTCTCGACACCACCTCTCGATTGCTCCTCTCATGCCGACCCAATAGAACCGTTCACGCAGCAGGACTTCCAGCTTTTTCCATCCGAAGTGTCCTGCTCCATCGTGGTACACTTCCAAGACCATAGACGCGTCCCGCCTCGGGACTACCACCTGCCAGACCAGCTCATGCGCCTGGGAGTTGACAGTTCTTCGACACAGCTTCCCTTCATAGATGAACAGCTTACTCTTCTCTTTCCACAGCTGTTTGGTCTCCTCTGGAGCATCTGGGTCAGGGTATGAGTCGGCTCGTGTCAGCAACTCTTTGACTAGGTGGACGGCCGGGTCACTGTCTTGTGTTTCTGCCCAGCCGTGGTGGGGCAAGGGATTGAACGTGGCCTCTTTGGTGGAAGAGTACCTGTCTTTCACACAGTGGGAGCACTGAGTTATCCCATGACGGTGGAAAGCGGGGATTTCTATCTCTTCCAGTTCTTCTGGGTCTTCTCCCCCATCTGGCAAGTTAGGCATCCTGGACAGTGCATCTGCATTGGCATTCTTGCGCCCAGCCCGGTACTTGATGGTGAACTCATAATTGGAGAGTCGGGCCATCCATCTCTGCTCCAGGGCACCAAGTTTCGCAGTGTCCAGGTGTGTCAGCGGGTTTTTGTCTGTGAATACTGTGAACTTGGAAGAGGCGAGGTAATGTTTAAAGCGCTTTGTCACTGCCCATACCACTGCGAGGAAGTCTAGCTTGAAGGAGCTGTAATTTTCAGGGTTCCTTTCTGAGGGCCGGAGCTTCCTGCTGGCATAAGTGATTACCCGTTCTCTGCCCTGCTGGATCTGGGACAGCACCGCTCCCAGTCCCACGTTGCTCGCGTCCGTGTGGAGGATGAAGGGCTGGCCATAATCAGGGTAAGCCAGGATCTCGTCCCCCGTGAGGGCCATTTTCAGCTGGTGGAAGGACTCATCTTCCAGCTTGTCCCATTTGAATGGCGGCTTCTGGTTTTTGGCCTTCCTGGACTGGCCTATCAGGAGGTCCAGCATGGGTGCTGCCATCTTGGTGAGGCCTGGAATAAATCTTCGGTAGTAGCCTACCAACCCGAGGAACTGCCGCACTTCCTTTACGGTGGAGGGTCTTGGCCAGTCCTTTATTACTGTGATTTTATCGGGATCTGGAGCTACACTGTCAGCGCTCACCCCGTGCCTCAGGTACTGTACCTTGGGCTTCAGCAGATGACATTTTGAGGGCTTCACCTTTAGACCAAAGCCAGCCAGTGAGTCAAACACTTCCGCCAGGTGCTTCAGATGGTTCTCATACGTCTGGGAGTATACAATGACGTCATCCAGGTACAGCAGGACTGTCTCGAAATTCTTATGTCCCAGATAGCACTCCATCAACCGCTGGAAGGTTCCTGGGGCGTTGCAGAGCCAGAATGGCATGCAGTTGAACTCGCTGAGGCCCATCAGGGAGGTGAATGCGGTCTTTTCCTTATCCACCTCTGCTACAGGAACCTGCCAATACCCACTAGTAAGAGCCAAAGTGGAGAAATAGTTAGCAGACTTTAATGAAGCTAGTGATTCCTCTATTCTGGGTAACGGGTATGCATCTTTGTGTGTTATGCGGTTGATTTTCCTTTAGTCTACACACATTCTCATAGCGCCATCCTTTTTCTTTACAAGAACTAATGGAGCTGCCCAGGGGCTACAACTGTCTCTTATTACCCCAGCCTCCTTCATTTCTCGCAACATCCCTTAGGCATTTTGGTAGTGTGCAGGGGGTACAGGCCGGTACCTTTCTTTAATGGGTGGATGGTCTCCCGTGGGGATATGGTGTTGAACCCCTTTTACCTGCCCGAAGTCAAGTGGATGTTTATGGAAGACCCTTTCGTATTCCTGTACCACCCGGTACACTCCTTGTTTTCAGTGTGGAGAGGTGGAGTCAGTGCCCACATGCAGCTTCTGGCACCAGTCCTCCATTTATTCCTTGGAGCCGTTATCCTCTGCCTGTTGGGATGGAGGCAAGGGTTCCACTGTCTTTATAGAATTCTGGTTGACAGTGAACTGTTTGGCTAGAGTGGCATACCGGGGCAAATGGACTTCTCTCTCCCCAATGTTTAGGATGCGGACGGGTACCCTCCCATGGCGGACATCAACCACCCCCCGGGCTGTCAAAATGGTGGGCCTACTGTCAGAGTAGACGGGCTCTACCATGGCCTGGTAATCTCTACCCCTTAGACCAATAGCTGCCCGGCACCATATCATAATTTCACTTCTTAGGGGCATGGCAATAGGGAATGGGTCACTCATCCTGACACTGCCAATTTCACCACCAGACAGTTCTACCTGTTGTCTTTTCATCAGGGCTCTGATCTCTCTTTGTAGAACCGGCTGCTGGCTGGATCTGGCGGTCTCCGCAACCTGCTGTAACAAGACAATTATCTCTGCAAGACAATTTTCAATGACATTAGTGCCCATGGTTATCATGGGATGACTTTCTCGGCGATCAATGTCGACAATAATCAGTCCTTGTGCTGGCAGTTCCACTTTGCCAACTTTATGGTCACTTCTTTGAACCCCACCTGAGGAACGGGTTGACCATTGCTGGCATAAATGCCAAATGTTCATCTGGATGGCGTGTGATATCAGAGTCAGTACAGTAAAGAATGTAGCGGATGTTGGTCACTTGGGATCCAGTGTCCAGCAACGCGCTCATTGGAAAGCCGTCCAGCACGACAGGTAGGACCGGTCGTCCTCCCACATATTTGTCTCGCCAGCTTGATGGGCCTGGTGGTCTTATGCCTGGGGGTTGGCCCTCTGCCCCAGGTTTTGCTCGCTTAAATGACAGTACCTTGCATAATGTCCTGGCTGGTTGCAGCGGCGGCAGATGGGTTGTCCGTCCTGGTCGTAGCGGTCGCTGTTCCTTCCTCTGGATGGTGGAATCCTCTTCTGTTGGCGCCACGGGTTGTCCTCCGGACTGGAAGCCAGCTGGATCTTTCCTTTGGGATACACCTGCAAGGACTGTACAGTTTTGGTTAGTGCTGCTACACTTTTAGTTAGCTCTTGGACCTGATGGTGCACTGTCCAGAGTTTGCGCATCAGCTCCTACAGGCTTCGGGGAAAAGGGTGCCACCTCCTGGTGGTAGGTGATATCTGGGCGGCGGTGAGCTGTAGCGCCACCTGGTGCTGGTTCTCGTAGCACCCAGATGGCCCTGTCCTTAAACTTAGCAAAGTCTAAGTCAGGGTTTTGCAGAGCCACTATGCGCAGCTGGGTTCGGTGGGCGCTGGACAGTAAACCCTCAATAAACTGCTCAGTTAACAGTCTGTTTTCATCACGCACACTGTCAGGGTCTACCTGTTTGATGGCCCTCAGCGCCTCCTGCAGGTTTAAAGCA
Organism: Phyllobates terribilis; assembly: GCF_046119375.1. NCBI lineage: Eukaryota > Metazoa > Chordata > Amphibia > Anura > Dendrobatidae > Phyllobates > Phyllobates terribilis. The sequence goes on along the minus strand of NW_027363222.1, from coordinate 257,544 downwards.
TAGTTCCATACACTGTCCTGTGCCCGTTGTCAGACCATGCCCCGTTGAGATGGTTGAGGGAAAAGAGAGGTAACAATGCCAGGGTAACTAGATGGTTCCTAGCTCTTCAGGACTTCAACTTTCATGTAGAGCATAGGCCTGGGAAGTTACATGGGAACGCTGATGCCCTTTCCCGTTTTAGGTCAATTAGGATTACCATAATTTTTAATATTTGCCAAATGCCAGAATAAGGAGAGAGAGAATGTATTAAGGCATTTAAAAAAACGGGAAAGGTTTATTCTGATTTCATGTCAGATATTGAGAAAAACATGCATATGTGTCTTTTTATATACTGTATGTAAACTTCTGGTTTCAACTGTACATCTTGGGCCTCTTCCTTGTATAATGTGCTCTATTCTGCGCCCTTTCCTGGTATAATGTTCCCCATCCTGAGCACCTTCCTGGTATAATGCACTACATCATGAGCACCTTCCTGGTATAATGCACTACATCCTTGGCACCTTCCTGGTATAATGTTACCCTTCCTGAGCACCTCCTGGTATAATGCACTACATCCTAAGCACCTTCCTGGTATAATGCACTACATCCTTGGCACCTTTCTGGTATAATGTTACCCTTCTTGAGCACCTCCTGGTATAATGCACTCCATCCTGGGCATCTTCCTGATATAATGTACCCCATTCTGAGCACATTCCTGGTATAATGTACCCCATTCTGAGCACATTCCTGGTATAATGTCCCCCATCCTGAGCACAATCCTGGTATAATGTCCCCCATCCTGGGCCCTTTCCTGGTATAATGTTCCCCATCCTGGGACCCTTCTTGGTATAATGCACTCCATCCTGGGACTCTTCCTGGTATAATGCACTCCATCCTGGGACCCTTCCTGGTATAATGCACTCCATCCTGGGACCCTTCCTGGTATAATGCACTCCATCCTGGAACCCTTCCTGGTATAAGCACCCATCAGCCCAAGGGTGCTTTTAATTAGAGTTGGATTCTACCTGCCCACTTAAATTTGTAGGTTTCTATCTCAAGAGAGGCATGTTTGCCCATTTATATTGTAGGCTTATAGCCCAAGAGAGGCATGTTTAAGAGGTTAGTTAACCATCATGCGGAGGCTACCTTGTCGTGGTTGATGGGCATACATGAATTGGCCAATTTGTGCGCTAAGAGCCTTCATTTTTTGTAAGTACATTTTATTTAGCAATAATGCAGTTTAGCTCTTATGTTCTCAGTGTCTGCATATGTATTGTCCCTTGCAGTGTGTTGCTGAGCTTTCTTATTGTACCCTTCCTGGTATAATGTCCCCCATCCTGTGCCCCTTCCATTAATAATGTTTGCTGTTCTTCTCCAATACATTTAAAAATAAATAAATTATTCTTCTTCCCTTCCTCCACTCCCACAACTCGCAGCGTATTCTTCTATAGCACTTGAAGGAACTGGCATCTAACTTCGTCTTGCTGGCATGGTGCATGACGTCACGGTCATGTGCCGCCTGCGACTGGCACACCAACGTCAACAGCCGGCCTCTGATTGGCTGGCAGGGTGTATTGCGGTGCAGGGACACAGATGGTCTCTGCGTCTCAATACATTTCAGCTGAATGTGTGTCCTTGCATGCACCTCTAACTGAAATAGGTGCTGGTGGCGGCCGACCCCCCTCCTGCACGGGCCCGGTCGCACCCTCTGTGACCGATGTCGTTCCGCTCCTGGAAGGGATATGCTGATGTTTACTATTGGATTCTATCATGTATGTGAGAATAAAAGGCTTCTTGAGATTGATGACACTGCCATATCTAGCAGCCAAGACTTCTCAATAATAGCGGACAATTGAGGCTGCTGGGATCTAGATCAATCACACAACGACACGTGTACAATGCAATAGTGTTTTTATTAGCAAAATCATAAGAATCATTAACCTGAATTACATCGTAATTTACTAATAAAGAAGGTCAGCTCCTGATTTTACATAATGATCAGTAATGGCGCCATCATCCCATTCTCTCACACATTTACACTGCTGCACTGCCATCTAGTGATGAAAAATAAAAAGTACAATACCAACACAGTTTATTGTCAAATTGGCCATACAGAGTCACTATTGGTGGGATCATATTATTAACACGGCTCATTATAGACTGCAGGTTATTAACAAGTTAATGACACGGTGGTTGGAACAAAAGATCTCAAATTTCGACTCATCAGATCAAAGCACAGATTTCCACTGGTCTAATGTCCATTCCTTGTGTTCTTTAGCCCAAACAAGTCTCTTCTGCTTGTTGCCTGTCCTTAGCAGTGGTTTCCTAGCAGCTATTTTACCATGAAGGCCTGCTGCACAAAGTCTCCTCTTAACAGTTGTTGAAGAGATGTGTCTGCTGCTAGAACTCTGTGTGGCATTGACCTGGTCTCTGATCTGAGTTGATGTTAACCTGCGATTTCTGCGGCTGGTGACTCGGATAAACTTATCCTCAGAAGCAGAGGTGACTCTTGGTCTTCCTTTCCTGGGGCGGTCCTCATGTGAGCCAGTTTCTTTGTAGCACTTCATGGTTTTTGCAACTGCACTTGGGGACACTTTCAAAGTTTTCCCAATTTTTCGCACTGACTGACCTTCATTTCTTAAAGTAATGATGGCCACTCGTTTTTCTTTACTTAGCTGCTTTTTTCTTGCCATAATACAAATTCTAACAGTCTTTTCAGTAGGACTATCAGCTATGTATCCACCAGACTTCTGCACAACACAACTGATGGTCCCACATTTATAAGGCAAGAAATCCCGCTTATTAAACCTGACAGGGCACACCTGTGAAGTGAAAACCATTTCCGGTGACTACCTCTTGAAGCTCATCAAGAGAATGCCAAGAGTGTGCAAAGCAGTCATCAAAGCAAAAGGTGGTTACTTTGAAAAACCTATAATATAAGACATAATTTCAGTTGTTTCACCATTTTTGTTAAGTATATAATTCCACATGTGTTAATTCATAGTTTTGATGCCTTCAGTGTGAATGTGCAATTTTCATAGTCATTAAAATACAGAAAAATCTTTAAATGAGAAGGTGTGTCCAAACTTTTGGTATGTACTGTGTGTATATATATATATATATATATATATATATATATATATATATATATATATATACGCGGCTGCTGATGTTCTCGGCTGTCCCCATCAGTCCCATAGACACTGAATGGAGTGTGGCAGTGCGCATGCCTGGCAACGGCTCCATACTACTTCCTCCATAAGAGAGGATAGGGATCCCCACTCTAGTGATTGGTGGGGTTCCCAGTAACTACCATCACCGATCCTGCAGATCCTTTCTTCTGTCATTAGGTTTTTTATGTTTTACATGGTCCAATAGAGAGATCAGAGGTGCGATATAGTGAACTAACACATGCAAAGCCTAAATTATATAAAATGTGAAACCACCAGACTGTGACCGTAGCCAAACATCTTCTAACCTTCCTTACAATTCCTAAAGTTGTTGACCAATGTTTTTCTTTAAAGGGGTTCTCCAACCATAGACACTTATGACATATACTAGATGGTGGCCCGATTCGAACGCATCGGGTATTCTAGAATAGGTAAGCGGCCGACGGGGCGCAATTAGCAGAGAGGCGTTTAAATTTGGTGCCCAAATCGCTGATTGGTCGCGTTAGGCAACCGCGACCAATCAGCAAAGCGGTGTTTAAATTTGGCAGCAATATCGGTGATTGGTCGCGGACGGCGGCCGCGACCAATCTGCGAACCGTGTTAGTGAGGACTGGAGAGCGTGTTTAAATTTAAATTAGTCGCGTCCAATCAGCAGAGCGGTGTTTAAATTTGGCGCCAATACTGCTGATTGGTCGCGGCCGCCGACCGCGACCAATCAGCAGAGCGATACAGAGCGGGGTTTAAATTTGCACCAAAATCGCTGATTGGTCGCGACCGCGACCAATCAGCAAAGAGGTGTTTAAATTTGGCGACAATACTGCTGATTCTTCGCGGCCGGCGACCACGACCAATCAGCAAAGCGATGCAGAGCGGGGTTTAAATTTGGCGCCAAAATCGCTGATTGGTCGCCGGCCGGGACCAATCATCAGAGCGGTGTTTAAATTCGGCGCCAAAATCGCTGATTAGTCGCGGCTGACGGCTGCGACCAATCAGCAGAGCGTTGTTTAAATTTTGCGCCAATACTGCTGATTGATCTCGGCCAGCGACCGTGATCAATCAGCAGAGCGTTGTTTAAATTTGGCGCCAAGCTCGCTGATTGGTCGCGGCTGGCGTCCGCGACCAATTAGAACAGCAGTGTTTAAATGTGGCGGCAAGATCAGTGATTGGTCGCGGCCGCTATTTAAATGTGGCGCCCAAATCGGTGATTGGTCGCGGGCAGCGGCCGCGACCTATCAGCAGAGCGGTGTTTAACTTTAGCGCCAAGATCACTGATTGGTCGCGTGCGGAGAGCGCGACCAATCAGCGAATCGTATTGGTGAGGAGCAGGGAGCGGAATCGTATTAGTGAGGACCGGGGAGCGCCGCTGCCTGTGCGGCTACTTCCGCTGCGAGAACCCGGGACATGAGCGACTGCTCGCAGCAGAAGTATCCCGACCCGCAGCACCCCGCTCCCCAGTCTTCCCTTCACACCCTAGCCGCTGATCTCCCCACAGTATCCGCATGGTGTTACAAAGGTCCGGACATTTGTGTTAAAAATCGTTGATTGGTCGCTGGCGCTGCCCGCGACCAATCACCGATTTGGACTCCACATTTAAATAGCGGCTGCGACCAATCAGTACAGCGGTGTTTAAATGTGGAGCCAAGATCGGTGATTGGTCGTGGCCGATATTTAAATTTGGCGCCCAAATCGGTGATTGGTCGCGGGCACCGCCAGCGACCAATCAGCGATTTTTAACACAAATGTCCGGATCTTTGTAACACCATGCGGATACTGTGGGGACATCAGCGGCTAGGGTGTAAAGGGAGGACCGGGGAGCGGCGCTGCTCGTCGGGATACTTCTGCTGCGAGCGCCCGCTCATGTCCCGGGTTCTCGCAGCGGAAGTATCCGCACAGGCAGCGTCGCTGACATCCATGCGGCAAGGGTGTGAAGGGAGGACCGGGGAGCGGCACTGACATCCAATTGGTCGCGGCCGCTATTTAAATGTGCCGCACAAATCGGTGATTGGTCGCGGTCTTGACCCGCGACCAATCACTGATCTTGCGGCTAAAGTTAACCACTACTGTGCTGATTGGTCGCGGCCGATATTTAAATTTGACGCCCAAATCGGTGATTGGTCGCGGGCAGCGTCTGCGACCAATCAGCACAGCGGTATTTAACTTTTGCGCTAAGATCAGTGATTGGTCGGGTCCGAAGACCGCGACCAATCATCGAATCGTCTTGGTGAGGACCGGGCAGCGGCGCTGCCTGTGCGGCTACTTCCGCTGCGAGAACCCGGGACATGAGCGGGCGCTCGCAGCAGAAGTATCCCGACCCGCAGCGCCGCTCCCCGGTCCTCCCTTCCGCATGGATGTCAGCGACGCCGGCGGTCCTTCCGCTGCTGCCGGCCGGGACATGAGCGCCTCGCGCCAATCATCTCCCGGCTGCATCTCTGTCCCGCAGATGGGTCCGGCGGTCGGGGTCCTCCTGCTGGTACCGGCCGGGAGATGAGCGCCTCGCGGCGCTCATCTCCCGGCTGCAACGCCGCTGAGCTCCGTCCCGCAGAAGAGCCGCTAACGGCCGCCATCTTTTTTCTGAAATCCCGCGGCGCTGATTGGCCGCTGCCGGACCAATGAGCGACGCGGGATTTCCTGGACAGACAGACAGACAGACAGATAGACAGACAGACAGACAGACAGACAGACGGGATAAGACAATTATATAGTAGATACTTCGAAAACTCTTACCAACACTTATCAACCATTTGCAGTCCAAAAAGCCCCTCAGTGGCCAAGAAAGTAAGGAGAAAGTTTGGCCAGTTTTAATGGCCTGTCTCCAATAGGTGGATGTCCCCAGGTAAATATCATTACTGGCAGATAAACCCTTTTACCACTTTGAAAATCTAACACTCAGAGCAGCGATTCATCCGCAAAACAATTTTATATTACATCCATTTATAATCTACATAATACATTAACCAACTTTGTTACTAGATAGAATTGCTTGTCTTGCACTGGCCCCGAGTTATACCTTATTCTCTTCCACATCTCCATTGATCATTCTTAATTTTACTGCATCGCCTGCTTGTTCAGTGTCTGGACAGCAATTATGCTCTTTACTTTATTTGTATTCTTGGCATCATACAGTCATCTGATGTGTTAGAAGGGGCATCATTAAGTCAGTTATTCGGGGAAATAAAATTCAATGCTGGATCCCTGCGGATCCATTGCCATAATGCACCCCTGGATCCCATTGACGCAAGCCGCTGAGTGGTCTTCGAGGTCTGCATTGTTTGGATGGTAAGGAATAGCGCTGCATGCTGCACCTTTTTTGCCATGAAAAGCAAATGAATGCATAATGGAGCTACAGACGGAGGGCCGGAGCACAGGACAGGACCCTACAAAAAGCAGTACAGCAGAACTAAGCTGTAGCTAATCATGTGTCATCCCACACCTTTACATTCAGTAGTAATTCAGTGTGAATGCAGCTTTGAGCTATGATACAAGTACAGAATCATTTTTTACAAACTTATGCTACATTTGAAGACGTTCTGAAGATTGATGATCTGGGTAAACGGGTGAAATGGTGTATAAAGGTGAACCTATGCGTTACATGGATCAACAGCTGCAGCTCAATAACTAGCATCTATCTCTAGGCGGACATCTTCAGTGTCACATTGGACCTCCACACTACACTGGGCCTTACTATAATAGCTTTGTACCTGACATCATTACTGATGACTGCACTTTTACTGTGTCGTGTCATAAACAGACTCCCACTGGAGCGAACATGGTGTGCACATAACACAGCTGGCCATGGGAGGAAGCGAAAGAGTATACAGACAGGACAGCACAGGATGGCAGCTGATTCTGTGAGGTAAAACATTTCCCTGCCTGTTTAAAAACTTGTTTTACCTCATAAAGAATCGGCTGTGATCCCCGGCTGTAATGTCTGTATACTCTCTTGCATCCTCCCCGTCCAGGAGATGAGGTATGTTCAGACCATGTTCCTGTATGGTCAGACATTACACAGTACACAGCAGGGGCATATTTCTAAGATTATCTCAGCACAGGAACATTTTATTTAAACACATCCAATTGTGGAACTTATTATTATTCCAAGATCTATTGATTAAAATGAATTTTGTTTGTGGGAAAATCCCTTTAAATAATTGAAAGAGGGTTACAATTGCTCCTTTGAAACTTGATGCAGGTAATCTTATATGAGAGTAATGGCGTATTCACACATCTGTGTGTCATAGATCGTGATGCACAAGCTGTTTGCGAGTCTCCTGCCCCGATCTTTGACAGCCTCATATACGTCTATTAGGCCACATTGGCAGAAATGGAAGCTGGCACGTTTAGGTGGGCTGCACTGTGGGAATGAAGAGCCTTGGGATTCCCAAACGTTTTTTATTAATATCAATGCGTTTCTGCAATGGACCAGGGCCTTTCTCAAGGTATAAAAAAAACAAGCTCTTCACTCCCGCAGCACAGCCCACCTAAATGTGCCAGCTTCCATTTTTGCCATTCCACCTCTTGAAGAACCTTTCCTCCAGCCACAGGGCAGCCGCGGCTTTCTACACCATTATAGCTGCGGTGACTGCACACAACACCTCTAGGTGAGCGCTGCCATCAATTATCCCGACCCCTTATCAGACGCTATTGCCCTATTTTGTGTGCCCTCCAGTCCTTCTCCACAGCGTCTCTATTAGGCACCTTCACACGTTCAGTAAGTTTCATCAGTGACGTGTTTCTATTATACTTTTCCTCTAATTGTTCCACTCCTGGTTTTGGCTTCCTAATACTGAGGTAAAATACTGACCAAATTACTGAATGTATGAACATGGCCTTAAGCTCTTAAGTTCGGGTCAAGAGGCCAGCAACTAATCTTTGAATCATTTTGTGCTCAGACCATGACACGCCTTAATGTGTAGAGTCACTTTCATCTTACAACTAAATAAAAACTACGTATTGTTTTAAAGGGGTATGCTACCACTTATCAATTAGGAGAAGGCATCAATATAAGTCAGTAGTATCAGATTGATAGGTGTCCAAATCCTAACACCACCAATCAGCTGTTACCAGCTCCAGCATGGAATCAATGGAGTGGCAGAGTGTTGGAACTCTACCAACCTGATCTTGGTGGTCCATCCTAAGTATAAGTGATCAATATCATAACAGTGAACACCCCTTTTAACTTTTTTTTGCAAATACTTGCTTCTCTCATCCTGAAATGCAGCATGTTTTTGGATCAAATCACATGTGGCATTTTTGTTGCATACATTTTTTCGACTAAAATTAAATTCTTACATTTAAAGGGGTTGTCTTATCCTAAAGAGGACCTGTCACCAAATTTTTCATGTTTTTTTTTCTATTTTATCTTTCATTTGCGGAGATATTAGCAATGAAAGTATTTGGCGCCTAATGAGTTAAAAAAATTAAGTCCAAGTAGATGTTATCAGAGTTTTCACTGGGGGTGCGAAATTCTTCTCCCTGCATGATGCTGACCAATTATAAGCAGACGACAGCACTGAAAAGAAAGATGATCTCATCCCCACCATAGCTTAGAGCAGATTTCTCAATGTCTAAGATGTAAGGATACAGACCTGGTCTCCTGGGCTAACCTCCTTCATGATTAGAGCACACAACTGACTAATACATAGAATCATAGAATCATAGAATCATAGAATGGTAGAGTTGGAAGGGACCTCCTGGGTCATCTGGTCCAACCCCCTGCTCAAAGCAGGATTCACTAGATCATCTCAGACAGATGTCTGTCCAGCCTCTGTTTGAAGACGTCCATTGAAGGGGAACTCACCACCTCTCGTGGCAGCCTGTTCCACTCATTAATCACCCTAACTGTCAAAAAGTTTTTTCTAATATCTAATCTGTGTCTCCTCCCATTTAGTTTCATCCCATTGCTTCTAGTCTTTCCTTGTGCAAATGAGAATAAAGATGATCCTTCTACAATGTGACAGCCCTTGACATATTTGTAGACAGCTATTAAGTCTCCTCTCAGTCTTCTTTTTTGCAAGCTAAACATTCCCAAATCCTGCAACCGTTCCTCATAGGACATGGTTTGCAGACCAGTCACCATTCTGGTCGCTCTTCTCTGAACTTGCTCCAGTTTGTCGATGTCTTTTTTAAAATGTGGTGCCCAAAACTGTACACAGTATTCCAGATGAGGTCTGACCAAAGAGGAGTAAAGACGGATAATGACTTCACGTGATCTAGACTGTATGCTTCTGTTAATACATCCCAGAATTGTATTTGCCTTTTTTGCTGCTGCATCACACTGTTGACTCATGTTCAGTCTATGATCTATTAGTATACCTAAGTCTTTTTCACATGTACTGTTGCTTAGCTCTATTCCTCCCATTCTGTATATGCTTTTTTCATTTTTATTGCCCAGATGTAGTACTTTGCATTTTTCCCGGTTAAAAACCATTCTGTTGGTTGCTGCCCACTGCTCCAGTTTATTTAGGTCTTTTTGAATCCTCTCTCTCTCTTCTCTAGTATTAGCTATCCCTCCTAGCTTTGTGTCATCAGCAAATTTAATCAGTTTACCCTCAATTCCTTCATCTAAATCATTGATAAAGATGTTGAACAATACAGGTCCCAGGACGGAGCCCTGTGGTACCCCACTTGAGACATTCATCCAGCTGGATGTGAAGCCATTTACAACCACCCTTTGAGTCCGATCACTAAGCCAGTTATGAATCCACCTAACAGTTGCCTGGTCCATTGCATACTTGGTCATTTTTTCAATAAGGATGATGTGAGATAAGGTCTCTGTGGGTGAAGGGGCAGCACAAGAGAGTTTAGTTGTGCAACATTACAAACCTTTCTAACAGCTCTCCTCCTCTTATGGTACTCTCACCTCTGCTGTACTGCGCCTATCCCACACTGCCTGTCCAGAAATGAGAGCACAGTGTCAGTGTCACACTTAGATCCGTTGTGCTCAACTTGTACTCATTCTGCAGTGAGATTAGAGCAGACTGTCATTACATTTCACCATAGAAGTAACCCAGAACGCACTGCTCCTGTGTGAGGTGTAATAACAGCCTAATATCACTGCAGAGAGAATACAAGTTGCTTTAGCACAGAAGACATAAGTGTGATACTGGCACACTCCATAATCAGGAGTCAATAAAAGGGTTTGTAATGTGACACAGAGAAACTCAGCTGTGCGGCTCCTTCCTTGTCTTAGAGCTGTTACCTCTGCTTTCTAATCATGCAGAAGGTTAGACCAGGAGATCAGGACTCTCCATCATTATACATCTTAGGCTAGGTTCCCACGATGAGCTTTTGGTGAGTTTTTGATGTTGTAGAATTTCTGCACCCATTAAGATAGGTTACTTGCATTATTTCTAAAATATGCAGCGTAAAAACTCACTAAAAACTCATAGTGAGAACGTAGCTTTATACCCTAAGAAACCCGCTTTGAGCTATGGTGGGGGCGTGTTCTTCTTTTCTTTGAGTGTTGCTGCTTGCTTATGATTGGTCAGCATCATACAGGAGAAATCTGCAGCATATTTAAGGATTTCTCACAAGCCTCATTCGGGTAAATGCAAAAAGGTAAATAAAATGACCAAAATTTCCACAACAAAAGTGTAGCTCTACCTACAGCGTATTCACACCCAGACTATAAGATTATGGCCGGTCTCTGGGTGGGTGTTTTTTTACACAGTAGTCAGAACCTACAACATTGTGGTGCCGTGCATTACATGAGCTATACTAAGGGAGCGCCTGTCAGCATAGAGCGAATACGTCCATATACCGACCAGCAGAAAGTGTAAGAGAAGAACTATAGAAGGATGGACCATAGTGGAGCATTCCGGACTGGAGCAACATAAGGAGCCAGAAGGCCTCCCCCCGGTATTCCATGCTATGTGCTCCTTATAAAGTGACATCTCTCCATAGACCCCTCTGTGAAGACCACCCCCTTATCCAGATGATACATTCTCACTTCCACCATATATAATGCAGACTGGCCATTTTTTTTTTTTCAGAAAATCCCCGATTTTGGGTCGTCAGCTGTAAAAGAAGAAATGCTTTACACCAGTGCTGGGAACCTATGGCAGCGTGCAGAGGGGGCAGCAGAGCCCTCCTGGGGGGCACCATGGCCGCAGCACTAGCGCTACTGGATCGGGCCGGCGGGGAGAACTCTGAGCCGCCGAGTGCCGGCACCAGCTCCGCTACTGCAGCTAGATGCGCGATCTCTCTCGGACGGAAACACATCAAGCTGAAGTGTATTGCAGCGCACGAACTAGCCAGGCCCGTGCGCGGCAATACACGCTGCCGGCCAATCAGAAGCCAGCGGCGGGCGGCCAATGAGAGGCCATAGGCTGTCGGCCAATCAGAGGCTAGCATGACTTCGGCCGGCCAATCAGCGGCTGCCGGCCAATCAGAGGCCAGCATGACTTCGGCCGGCCAATTAGAGGCCAGCGTCTGCTGGCCAATCGACGGGGCATATGATGTTGGGTGGCAGCGTGTATTGCAGAGCACGGGCCTGGCTAGTAATACACTTCAGCTAGATGTGCCGACTACAGGAGAGGACGCTGCGCGGGAGAAGAAGGAAGGTGAGGAGGAGGGTTTATTATGTGTTTTTTTTGTTTGTTTTGTTTTTTTTTAAATATGTGATGCACAGTGACTGGGGGGGGAGGGAGCATATATACCAGGATTGAGGGGAGGGCCAGCATATATACCAGGATTGAGGGGAGGACCAGCATATATACCAGGATTGAGGGGAGGGCCAGCATATATACCAGGATTGAGGGGAGGGCCAGCATATATACCAGGATTGAGGGGAGGGCCAGCATATATACCAGGATTGAGGGGGGGCAGCATATATACCAGGATTGAGGGGAGGGCCAGCATATATACCAGGATTGAGGGAAGGGCCAGCATATATACCAGGATTGAGGGGAGGGCCAGCATATTTACCAGGATTGAGGGGAGGGCCAGCATATATACCAGGATTGAAGGGAGGGCCAGCATATATACCAGGATTGAGGGGAGGGCCAGCATTTATACCAGGATTGAGGGGAGGGCTAGCATATCTACCAGGATTGAGGGGAGGGCCAGCATATATACCAGGATTGAGGGGAGGGCCAGCATATATACCAGGATTGAGGGGAGTGCCAGCATTTATACCAGGATTGAGGGGAGGGCCAGCATTTATACCAGGATTGAGGGGAGGGCCTGCATATATACCAGGATTGAGGGGGGGGGGCATATATACCAGGATTGAGGGGAGGGCCAGCATATTTACTAGGATTGAGGGGAGGGCCAGCATATATACCAGGATTGAGGGGAGGGCCTGCATATATACCAGGATTGAGGGGGGGGGCATATATACCAGGATTGAGGGGAGGGCCAGCATATTTACTAGGATTGAGGGGAGGGCCATCATATATACCAGGATTGAGGGGAGGGCCAGTATATATACCAGGATTGAGGGGAGGGCCAGCATATATACCAGGATTGAGGGGAGGGCCAGCATATATACCAGGATTGAGGGGAGGACCAGCATATATACCAGGATTGAGGGGAGGGCCAGCATATATACCAGGATTGAGGGGAGGGCCAGCATATATACCAGGATTGAGGGGAGGACCAGCATATATACCAGGATTGAGGGGAGGGCCAGCATATATACCAGGATTGAGGGGAGGGCCAGCATATATACCAGGATTGAGGGGAGGGCCAGCATATATACCAGGATTGAGGGGGGGCAGCATATATACCAGGATTGAGGGGAGGGCCAGCATATATACCAGGATTGAGGGAAGGGCCAGCATATATACCAGGATTGAGGGGAGGGCCAGCATATTTACCAGGATTGAGGGGAGGGCCAGCATATATACCAGGATTGAAGGGAGGGCCAGCATATATACCAGGATTGAGGGGAGGGCCAGCATTTATACCAGGATTGAGGGGAGGGCTAGCATATCTACCAGGATTGAGGGGAGGGCCAGCATATATACCAGGATTGAGGGGAGGGCCAGCATATATACCAGGATTGAGGGGAGTGCCAGCATTTATACCAGGATTGAGGGGAGGGCCAGCATTTATACCAGGATTGAGGGGAGGGCCTGCATATATACCAGGATTGAGGGGGGGGGCATATATACCAGGATTGAGGGGAGGGCCAGCATATTTACTAGGATTGAGGGGAGGGCCAGCATATATACCAGGATTGAGGGGAGGGCCTGCATATATACCAGGATTGAGGGGGGGGGCATATATACCAGGATTGAGGGGAGGGCCAGCATATTTACTAGGATTGAGGGGAGGGCCATCATATATACCAGGATTGAGGGGAGGGCCAGTATATATACCAGGATTGAGGGGAGGGCCAGCATATATACCAGGATTGAGGGGAGGGCCAGCATATATACCAGGATTGAGGGGAGGACCAGCATATATACCAGGATTGAGGGGAGGGCCAGCATATATACCAGGATTGAGGGGAGGGCCAGCATATACACCAGGATTGAGGGGAAGGCCACCATATATACCAGGATTGAGGGGAGGGCCAGCATATATACCAGGATTGAGGGGAAGGCCAGCATATATTCCAGGATTGAGGGGAGGGCCACCATATTTACCAGGATTGAAGGGAGGGCCAGCATATATACCAGGATTGAGGGGAGGACCAGCATATATACCAGGATTGAGGGGAGGGCCAGCATATATACCAAGATTGAGGGGAGGGCCAGCATATATACCAGGATTGAAGGGAGGGCCAGCATATATACTAGGATTGAGGGGAGTACCAGCATATATACCAGGATTGAGGGGAAGGCCAGCATATATACCAGGATTGAGGGAAGGGCCACCATATATACCAGGATTGAAGGGAGGGCCAGCATATATACCAGGATTGAGGGGAGGGCCAGCATATATACCAAGATTGAGGGGAGGGCGAGCATATATACCAGGATTGAGGGGAGGGCCAGCATATATACCAGGATTGAGGGGAGGACCACCATATATACCAGGATTGAGGGGAGGGCCAGCATATATACCAGGATTGAGGGGAGGGCCAGCATATATACCAGGATTGAGGGGAAGGCCACCATATATACCAGGATTGAGGGGAGGGCCAGCATATATACCGGGATTGAGGGGAGGGCCAGCATATATACCAGGATTGAGGGAAGGGCCAGCATATATACCAGGATTGAGGGGAGGGCCAGCATATATACCAGGATTGAGGGGAGGGCCAGCATATATACCAGGATTGAGGGGAGGGCCAGCATATATACCAGGATTGAGGGGAGGGCCAGCATATTTACTAGGATTGAGGGGAGGGCCAGCATATATACCAGGATTGAGGAGAGGGCCAGCATATATACCAGGATTGAGGAGAGGGCCAGCATATATACCAGGATTGAGGGGAGGGCCAGCATATATACCAGGATTGAGGGGAGGGCCAGCATATATACCAGGATTGAGGAGAGGGCCAGCATATATACGAGGATTGACGGGAGGACCAGCATATATACCAGGATTGAGGAGAGGGTTATTGTGTGTGGCCACCTTAACTTGTGTGTGCAAGTCACAGATAAACACAGGTATTTAGACTCTTTGCAGTGTATGAGCAGCACTGTAGAATTGGTGTCTGGATGCACCATTATGTATTTTACACTTTTTCAGAGAGTGAGAAATATTCTGTATGTAGTATGTGGTAATTGTCTGTATATCCTGTACTCCATGTGTGTATGTGTAAGTAGTAGCTGTGCATAATATAAATATATATGGTTTTATCTTTATTAAAGGCTATGGAGTCCCACATTTCTTCCATGGTATGCATCACCTTCTCCAGGGAAAACTCCTAATAAGAAAACACAGAAACTTTTCACTAGTAGCAGATTCCTCTTTGTTCCGACAAAGATGGGGGAGCAGCATATATACAAGGATGGGGGGCAGCATATCTACAAGGATGGGGGAGCAGCATATATACAAGCATGGGGGAGCAGAATATATACAAGGATGGGGGAGCAACATATATACAAGGATGGGGGAGCAGCATATATACAAGGATGGGGGAGCAGCATATATACAAGGATGGGGGAGCAGCATATATACAAGGATGGGGGAGCAGCATATATACAAGGATTTGGGGGAGCACACACAAGGATGGGGGAGAAGCATATATACAAGGATGGGGAAGCAGGATATATACAAGGATGGGGGAGCAGCATATAAACAAGGATGGGGAGCAGGATATATACAAGGATGGGGGGTAGCACATACAAGGATGGGGGAGAAGCATATATACAAGGATGGGCAAACATATACCAGGATGGAAGGGGGAGCATATTTTTTCTATCTGCAGTCTCATACCCCTGCTCCTGTTTGTGGCTGCTTTCGGTTCCCCTCGCCTGCTCTATGTATGAGTTGTTTTTCTAAACTAAAACCTCAGCATTCTGGTTAAATGACCGTGTTGGCACTATGGGATAAATAAGTGGGTTTTGGGTTGCAGTTTGGGCACTCGGTCTGTAAAAGGTTCGCCATCACTGACCTAGGATATTTTGGAGATATTGTCACTGCAGTATTCAGGTGTCACCATCTAGAGGTCAAAATGCAAATTACTACATGGATTCTTAAATTAAGTAATAGGGAGTCACATAGCAAGAGTGATTTGTATCATACTATCAAAAAATACTGCATCTTTTTGTAAAAGCATCTCATATACAGTACTGTGCAAAAGTTTTAGGCAGGTGTGGAAAATATGCCGCAGAGTAAAAAGCTTTAAAAATAGAAGTGATAATAGTTTATTTTTAAGAACAGTTATTAGGCTATGTTCACATGCTGCGTTTTTTCAACCCTTTGCATAACTAATAATCTTTATAATAATAATATTTTTATTTATATAGCGCCAACATATTCTGCAGCTCTTTACAATTCAGACAATTTACAGACATTCTGGGCGCTGTCCCCATCAGGGCTCACAATCTACATTCCCTATCAGTATGTCTGATACAAATGGAAGCAAGGGGACCTGTTATAGGACGGAAAATAATACTCCAATATTTCCAGTGGGTTTTTCTGCTGCAATTACTGAACATGTGCACATACCCTTATGACGTTTCTTTATATTTTAGTGGTTAAAAAAAATTCAGACCCTTAAATTGTTTGTTCCTCCTTATTCTGAGACCTGCATCTTTTCACTCATGGAGCTGAATGAGGTCTTGGTTATTTTTCGCTGGGAGCTGATGCTTTTAACCCCTTCACCACCTTGGGTTTTCCATTTTTGCGTTTTCGTTTTTTGCTCCCCTTCTTCCCAGAGCCATAACTTTTTTTTTCCTTCTTCATGTTTAACATATTGTCTGAATAATTTAATATTTCGATAGATCGGACTTTTTTAGTCATGACGATATCAATTTTTTTTTCCATTTTTCCATTTTTGAATGGGGACAAAGGAGGTGCAGTTTTTTATATATTTTTATTTTTTAAATGGAACCTATCATGTGAAAAAACGCTATCAACCTGCAGGTGTGGGATTACTCTGAACTTGCTCGGCGCCCGCACTTTGAGCCCTGCTGCCAGGAGGAAGCTTTATTCCTCCCGGCATTGGTGTAACCGCACCCCCCGGCATTGACTGACTGCAGCTCAGCAGTACAACCGGACGACAGTCAGTGCTGGAGGCGCCACTCTCTATGTACAGAGCAGTGACTGAACCCGCGCCACCGCACCTATGACTGGAAGCTGACCGCTGCCAGGAGGAATACACATAATTTCCTCCCGGCAGCGGGGCTCTAAGTGCCAGGGCCAGACGGGTTCAGAACGCTATTAACCTGCAGATTAACCCTGTTTTTTCACGTGACAGGTTCCCATTTTTTTATTTCTACTATTTTTGTACCACTAGGGGATCTCAACCTGCAATTTTTCGATTGCTTACACTATACTTACCGGCTGCCATGGTAATGTGGCGCCCCTGCGGGTCCAGTTGCCACAGAGGTACTGCATCTCACCCAGAGGTGTGGTACTCCACACTCAGGTAAGGACGGAGTACTACCCGGGACCCACACACCCACATCCAATATTCTTCACTACAGTAGGGAAGGGCGAGATTGATCCTAAGGGAGAGCAGTCCCTGGTCCCTAGCTGGAGGTGGAACTAGGTACAGGAGGTGGGTGGAGGAAGAAGTTCAGGGGAGCACAGACAGAAAGAGTATAAAAGACAAGGGAAACCATCTAGAAGCGGACAGTACAGAGAGGAGCTCAGTTGGGAGTGGGAGCTCAGGAGAGCAAGGAAGGAGAGAGAGGAGTCGGACCTAGTAAGAGAAGCCCAGGAGGAGAGTGAGAGAAGATGGGAGCAGCGAGAGAAAGGCTCCAGAGACAGAGGGGATCCCAGGGGCACGGTGAGCGCAGGAAGCCACCCGTGCGCCCGAATTCATGCTGACGTGGAGGGATCAGGCCGCAGAGGGGTACCGGCCCCAGACTAGTGGAGAACAACTAGGCTCAGCTAGCCAACCGGAGGCTGCAGCATTTGCAAGGTGTTGCAGCCAATATTCACAATTATATCGCTGAAAAGGTGGCCACATAGGGTACAGGAGATTGCAAGTTGCCCGACAAGGCCCGAGGCCACTGGCTTGGGACACTGATTGTGAGGTGCAGGGTAGGAGGGTGAGAACCAGCGCTGTGAGACGACCAGGAAAGGTACATTGAACGGGGTCCCGTCTAAGTGCTCCTGAGGTACCTTAGAGTTTGCTGGATCACTACCCCGGAGGACACAGGGCGACATGGGAAGTTGCACACTGGTGACTGTAACCTGAGGAACTTAACAACTGTGAGTAAAACCTGAAGACTGCACCCCACTGTGTCCTTGAATAATTGCTGCGTCATCACCTGCATTACACCGCACCAACAACATCTACCTTCAAAATTCATCTTATTCTGCCCTGGGGCTAAGCTCTGCCTGTGGAGAGCTGAACCAACTCTGCTGCGTCACCTTCAGCTCCAGTGGATCTGCACCGCAGCGGCGGCCCCATATAGCCGCATACCACAGGTGGCGTCACAAACATTATCTCTAAAAAACTTTATTCCCCTTTTACTTTTCCTTTAATTTGACCACCCGGGGCCACGGACCGGGTCACTGCCACCGTGACATCCCCAGCACCAACCGGCCCAGCTACCGAGTACCCCACAGCCCCAGGGGGCGCGTCAGTAACCCATCAGCTCCCTGCAATCGCCATTCAGTGATTGACAAAGGCATTTAGATGGATAAACCTCAGCGATCGGAGCGAGCTCCGGTTGCTGCAGTTACAGGCAGTTTTTGGCTGTGTAGCACAGCCGGCATCTGCTACATATGATGTGAGCTCTACTACTGAGTTGGTTTCATACAGGCCTTAGAGACCTGGGACAAAACTACATCATGGGTTAAAGGGAACCTGTCATGTAAAATAACACTATTAACCTGCAGATATGGGATATGGGGTAAATCTGCAAGTAATAGCATTGTGACACTGTGCGGTGCCTGCACTGAGAGCCCCGCTGCCAGGAGGAAATTAACTTTATGTCACCCAGCAGCCTCTCTCTGTCAGTCACAGCGGCGGCGCCTGTGCGGCTTCAATCACCGCTCTGTGTATAGTGAGCGGCAGCTGTAGAAAACCCAATATCCAAATGCCACCTTATGGGAATCTGAAGTTCTGTATTCTCATCCATTAGTCAGAATGAAAACGACCACCAAACAGCGTCTCCTGCCCTGGAGGACCCAACACTTCCATGATTTCCAGGTACAGCCCAGTGATTACAGAGAATCATGTGTAATACTTCATTTCTCCTTTGGAGGCGCTGTAGAGAAATTCAGAACCTGCTGCCGGGTACTCGCTTACTGCAGAAGGGATCAGTTTGGTCTTTATCCGCAGCACATTGGGGTTTCACCTCTGACCCATATGGAGAAACCTTACATGAGACCGTATGACCCCATCAAGACTCAGGGGCGAAACCCACATTCACTACATGGACGACCAATAAAGACAAGAACAACGATGTAGGGGGTAAACGAAAGATTTTATTTATAGATGGGGTTATTATATGTTATAGTATCATATATATGTGTAAATTATTCTTCTATCAGAATAATCCTATTTATGGGCCGCGTTGATCCAGAGGAAGGCGAAAACCCCCTGTGAGGAATAAGCCAATTGTCCTCATATCAGGGGGGAAAATTCCTTCCTGACCCCAAATATGGCGATCAGAATAAATCCCAGGATCAAGGGCTGAGACCGAAAATAAATTAATTTCTAAAAAATGTATTAAACTATTTATCTTTTCCTTATTTAAGTTCAAAGCTACGTATATATTATACATTATCTGAAAATCTGCCTATACTTTAAAATGTTTTTATGTATTTATAATAAGCCATTAATCTGGGAATTACTTATATAACTGTCAGTTTATATCTATTTAAGGTCGTGTTGATCCAGAAGAAGGTGAAAAATTCCTTCCTGATCCCAAATATGACGATCGGGATGAATCCCAGGATCAAGGGCTCATAGCTAATGTGTGATACGTAAGTGTACATTTTTTATTTAAATATTTAATTATTTTCAATTTTTGGACTAATTTATTTTTATATTTATATTAAATAATTTTTCTTAAACCAAAAAATAAATTATTTTTTTAGATATTTTTTCATTATAAATATAAGAACCTACTTATTTCTTCTATTTTACTAAACCTATCTATGGGCCGTGTTGATCTAGAGGAAGGCGAAAACCCCACGTGAGAAATGGGCCAATTATTCCCATGATGGGGGAAAAATTCCTTCCTGACCCCAAATATGGCGATCAGATTAAATCCCAGGATCAAAGGCTCATACCTCCCTGTGTGTAATGGAAGTGAGATTTTTAAAAAATATATTTACATTTTTTAATTGTTATATATTTAGACTAAAAATGTTTTTGGTTTGTGTAAAATAAACTATTTTTGAATTTTATTTTTTTAAACTTATTTTTTTGCACTACTTATGTGTGAATCTACTTATTGATATATTACTAAACCTATTTAAGACCGTGTAGATCCAGAGGAAGGCGAAAACCCCCTATGAGGAATGGGCCAATTATCCTCATATTAGGGGGGAAAATTCCTTCCTGACCCCAAATATAGCGATCAGATTAAATCCCAGGATCAAAAGCCGAAATCTCTATCTACGTCCTATGTGTCTATGTGTGTGTGCCTATACCTGTAGTGTAGTGTAGGGTCTACACCTATCATGTACTGTGGATGTGACGGATGATGGGTGCAGTACTTACCCGGCGTGCGCTGAGGTAAGTTCAGGGATAATGGCCAATATTATACTATTGTTCCTGAACTCACCAGATGGAAACTTAGCACAGGCCGCTCCTGGGGCGCAGAAGACCTTCGGGCTGGAGGGATCTCAGATGCCAGCCATGGATTGGAGGAGGCCAAGTCAAGGGCCTGGTGCAGCGACACGATGGCAGTGGTCCGACATGAAGGTGTTAATGAGAGACATGATGTTCTAGGGCAGCCGAGGTGACAAACAGCAGCAGAGACGTGAGGTACGGGTCAGGAGGCAAGAAGTTCTGGGCAGTTGGCACGGGTTCATCCTGCAAGACATAAGGAGGAAGACATTTCAATAACTTCTATCTCCTGAATCCTCTGTTATCTTAGAGGAATGGTCATTATAATGAACCATTCCCCTATGTAACATCAGATATAATGTACACATCTAATGATCGGTGTCCTGTGTGTACAGCGGTCACTCACCAGATGGTCGTGGATTCTTTCACAGCCCAGATATTCTCATCCACCTAAGAATGACAGAGACATAGTCATTGACAGAAACAGTGGGAGAAGACAAAGATGGTCATAATGGCCACAAGGTGAGAAGAACATTTGATGGGATTTATCCTCACAGAGGATGATCTTACCGGGCCCAGCTTGATGACACATAATTGAATCCGGCCACGGGGTTAAAGGCTTTCTTATCCTCCAGCCACTGCAGATGATGGTTCTCCAGAACTGGCCTGAATGGTATAAATGGCGGCTTTGCTCTCCTTTTCTCTAGATCCTCCCAGCCGATGTTGGTAAAGAATGGATGCTCTCTGATGTTCCCGCACACATCCAAGCGCTTCTCAGAATTTTTGCACAGCAGCTTCTTGATAAGATCTTTCAAGTCAGCATCAAGCCAAGATGGAATTTCAGGCTCTCCTCTGGTTATCGCTGTGTAAGCCATTTTGCTGACGGAGCCGGTGTAAAATGGGGAGCGTCCTGTTGCCATCTTGGACACCACAATCCCCAGGCTCCACCAATCCACTGCTGTGCCATATCCTTTTTTGAGAAGCACCTCAGGGGCCATGAAGTGGAAAGTGCCCGTCACTCCAGAGATGTTATTGGAGGAGGTGACCCCATCTTGGGCGAGCCCCAGGTCAACTACACGGATGTGGCCATCGGCATCCAACATGATGTTTACTGGCTTAATATCTCTGCAATGAAATAAGAAAACATAATAAGAAATCTGCCCCATGATACAGGAGATGGAAAATGGGTCACTGCAAGATCAGGTGGACTAGGCAGACAGGAGCCCAGGAAAGTTGGGGGCAATTTTTTGAGCATGTAGAGGGGACAGAGAGAAGGAGGAAAGTTGTGCTTACCGGTGGACGATGTTGTGTCCGTGGAGGAACTGGAGACCACATACAATCTCTGCTGTGTAGAATCTGATGGAGAGAACAGAGTGTAGTATCAATGTCATCGCTGATACCTCCTTCCCTCCTGGGCTACATGACCTGCCAGTCCTCTCCCAGCTACATCTCCACCTCTGCTTTTATTTTCACCCCTCTGCTCTCTTTTTCGTATATCTTCCTCATACTCACCTTACGCTGTCGATGTTCAGGCAGCCGCACATGTCAATCAAAGCCTCGAGGCTGCCGCCGGACAGATACTCCGTGATGAAATACGCCAGCTTCCGAGACTGCTGTGCGGCATAGAGGTGACATAAGAATGGGCAGTCTCGGGCCGCCAGGAGTATCCGCCGCTCTCTCATAAGGATGTTTTCCTTCACCTTCTTTTTCTTGATCATTTTTACAGCCATAAAGATGTTTCGGCTGGGGACTGATGTCAGGACCACCTGAAGAAAGAAATAGGGAATGCTTAGAAAATGTGTATGGGAGGTGGAGAACAGCTGGTTTATCACTGCACAAGAAACGGGTGGGCTGAGTGGTGTGTGAGTCTGATGGTAATGGGGCGCCCCTGAGGGTTCTGTCGCCACAGGGGTACTGCATCTCTTTAATGAGGTGTGGTATCTCCTCTCCGAGGTAAGGATGGAGCACCTGTCAGGACCCCACCACTGCATTCAACACTACACCTCTCCCACCTGTAGGGTTCTTATATGCACCAGGGTGCTGCCCCAGCCAGTATAAGAGGAGATGGGGGGGAACCAAAGCTAGGGGGAACCTAGTAGTGGGTGAGGGTGGAGGACACACCAGGAGGTTACACTTGCTAATACATATTTAATAAACGGCCATCTTAGGTTCAAGGTCTTTTGATTGAGATCTTCATCGCTGAACTTGGCTTTCTGCTAGAACCTGCAGCTGTTGAAGATACACGGTCCTCGTACTCTGGCCTTGAGGCGAGGAGCGGGTTAGAGTTAACGGCTGTCTCTACCCGGTCAAGGTCCCTACCTAAGAAGGCCTGGAGGGGAGCAGAGGAGTAAAGCTCCACAGGCAAAAGGATCCCAGGGAATTCGGACGGAGCGGTTTACGCCACCTGTACTCTTCATTCTGGCCTAGTCAGAGGGACTCCTGCTGCAAGAGGGGACCGGCACCCGTTATCTGACTTTGTTACTTCACGTCCTAGTCAGAAAAGCTCCGGAGGCTTGGTGGATCCCACCGGGTAACAGACGGAGCGGAATTGCCACCCGTACCCTTGTTCTGTGAGTAACCAGAGGGAGACCCAGCCTTACTACACGCACCACACACGAACAGGAGAGGACCTAGTGGGAGTTTCTAGGAACACTCTGGTGCTGGGGTTCCTGATTGATGCACCCGAACTACCCGGAGAGTGCCGAACCCCCTTTCCTGGTGGCCGCAGCGCGCCGTGAGGAGCAAGGAGAAGCCTTGCAGCTGACCATTGACAACGTGAGTAAAGCTTGGAAGACTGCATCCATTGCCTCCAGTCCTTTATTCTAGCGCGACACCACACCACAACATACAACCCACTACTACTCTCCTGATCCCTCTTCGCTGCCCTGAGGCCCTGCTCCGCCTGTGGGGAGTAGTACCATCTGCTGCTGCCACGACATCCCGCCTCAGAGGACTGCTGCAGCGCTGTTGGCAATCACCGGACACCACAGGTGGCGTAGTCGAGTACCTTTCCATCATCCCTCCTAGCCCGTATTTTTATGTGACAACCCTGGGCACGGAGCGGGCCTAGGTCACAACTGCAACCACCCTACACGAAGGCCCGGCTCCGAGTACCCCAACTCTCAGGGTGGGCTAGCGAGCGAGTCCCCGTGAGGGGAGGCGTCACAGTAACCTGGACCTTATAGCTGAGCAAAGCTAATCTATCGGCATAATGCATTATCTGCTCCATGAATGCTCTATGGAGAGGTCTTAAAGGGTATTCCATTATCACCATATGGGAACAAATATGACAAACACTGGATGGCACTTTGAGCTGGTTGGAGTCAGTATTGGTCTTATATCAATGTGCAACTGATTTAAAGTTTACTGAAACATAGAGGGCAAAGTATATATTGTATCCTGATAGGAGCATATATGTGTGGCGCCCCATAGGTACTGCATCTCACCCAGAGGTGTGGTATCCCACTCTCAGGTAAGGATGGAGTACTGCCCGGGACCCATACACTTGCATCCATTACACTCCACTTCAGAGGGAAGGGCGAGATTGCTCCTAAGGGAGAGCACAGTCCCTGGTCTCTAGCTGGAGGGTGGAACCATGTAGTGGGTGTGGGTGGAAGAAGTAGTTTAGGGGAGCACTTCAGTAGGTGTATAAAAAGGGGAGCCATCTTGAGAGAGTGTGGTCAGTCTGAGAGAGAGATAGTTGGGAGCAGGAGCTCTGGAGGAACTCTACTCAGGAGGAGAGGAGGAAGGAGCGGGTCTAGTCTGGGAGGCCCAGGAGAACAGACTGAGAGAGAGGATGGGAGCAGAGGGAAGGCTCCAAGAGGAACAGGGGGGATCCCAGGGGCACGGGAAGTGCGGATGCCACCCGTGCGCGCGAATTTACCAGGAAATGGAGGGATCAGGCCGCAGAGGGGACCGGCCCCTAACTAGTGGAGAACTACAAATCTCAGCTAGAAACCAGAGGCTGCTGTACTTGCAAGGTGCAGCTGCCAACCACCACAATTACATCGCCGAAAAGGTGGTCACAGAAGGTCCAGGGGACTGCAGGTCGCCCGACAAGATCTGAGGCTACCGGCTTGGGGCACTGATTGTGAGGCGCAGGGCAGGAGGGTGAGAGCCAGTGCAGGAAGACGACCAAGGAAGGCACATAGAACGGGGTCCCGTTTAAGTACTCCGTTTAAGTACTCCTGAAAAAGGAAGGCACATAGATCGGGGTCCCGTTTTAGTACTTCGTTTAAGTACTCCTGAAAGAGGGATTGCTGAACCCCTTCCTTGGTGAACGCAGGGCGACGTGGGTGGTTATAAGCTGGCAGTTGTAACCAGGAGCAGCGTGATAACTGAGTAAAATCTGAAGACTGCACCCCACTGTGTCCTTGAATGACCATCACCAGCCCTGCACTACACAGCACCAGCAACATCTTCCTCATAAAATCACTATATCCTGCCCTGGAGCATAGCTCTACCTGTGGAGAGCTGAACCAACTCTGCTGCATCACCATTAGCTCCAAGGGATCTGCACCGCAGCGGTGGCTCCATATAGCCGCATACCACAGGTTGCGTCATGAACATTAAACTATAAAAACTATAATCCCCTTTTATTGACCGGCCTGGGTCACGGACCGGGTCACTGCCACTGTGACATCCCCTGCACCGACCGGCTCGGCACCGTGCACCCCACGGCCCAGGGGGCGCGTCATATGGACCAGGGCATGGACGGAAATAAATCTTGTCCCCCCAACTCCCCACAGATGTGATCCCAGAGATCAGCTCTTCAATGAATCAGAATACCCATTTATAGAATAGATGAGCTAATATGTGAAATAATCATGGGCTCAGGGGAGCGTCTGGATGTTTTTTCAGTCATCCCATAGACGAGCACTTCAATGAATATATATCGACAGAACAGGGCCAACCCCAGGTTTTCATGGGCACCGGGTGAAAAAGTCTAAGTGGGCCCCTTTAACACATACCACCATTCATGATGCACAGATACGGTAGAGAAATATAGGTATAGTACAATGCCAAAGATTTCACTTACATGAGTGATATCTATTGTAAATTCTACAATAACTCAGAAACCGGCGAATCCTCGCAACGCACAGTGCAGACCGGACAGTATAGAACTGCATACAGTATTATAGGCACCACATAGTCCTTCATACGGTATTATGGAACCAACATAGTCCTCCATACAGTATTATCGGCACCACATAGTCCTCCATACAGAATAATGGGCCCCACGTAGTCCTCCATACAGTATTATAGGCACCACATAGTCCTCCACACAGTATTATGGCCCCACATAGTCCTCCATACAGTATTATGGGCACCACATTGTCCTCCATACAGAATAATGGGCCCCACGTAGTCCTCCATACAGTATTATAGGCACCACATAGTCCTCCATACAGTATAATGGCCTCACATAGTCCTCCATACAGTATTATGGGCACCAGATAGTCCTCCATACAGTATTATGGGCACCACATAGTCCTCCATACAGAATAATGGGCCCCACGTAGTCCTCCATACAGTATTATAGGCACCACATAGTCCTCCATACAGTATAATGGCCCCACATAGTCCTCCATACAGTATTATGGGCACCACATAGTCCTCCATACAGTATTATGGGCACCACATAGTCCTCCATACAGAATGATGGGCCCCATATAATGCTCCATACAGAATAATGGGTACCATATATTGCTCCATACAGTATGGGCCCAATATAATACTCCATATAGAATGGGCACCATGTAATGCTCCATACATAATGGGCCCCATATTTTGCTCCATACATAAAAAAAATCAAATACTCACCTCTCCTCGCTGGCCGCTGCTCTGCTTCGGACTCCTCAGTGTTAGCGTCTTCTGGCTCTGAGCATTTCTCAGTACAGAGGGTGCTTCTGTAGTGACGTCATCGCTCCCTCTGTCCTATGACAATGTGGCGCCCCTGAGGGTTCGACTGCCACAGGGATACTGCACTTCTTTAATGGAGTGTAGTGTTCCTCCTCTGAGGTAAGAACAGTGTGATGGTCAGGACCCCACCTCCACATCCAACACCACACTTCTCCCACCAGAGGGGGCTAGAATGCACTAGGTGCTTCCCTCTTGGGTACTCGGGAGACTGGGGAACCAAGAGATAGGGGAACCATTTAGTGGGTGAGGGTGGAGTACTCACATTTTAGTGACAATAATTCATATTTAATACACAGCCATCTTGGTCATTGGTCGTCGTCTTTTGGCAGTCTGTCCTTTGCAATGGTTCTTTGACTGTCCTCTACTGTGATCTCCCACCCTGAGCGTGGATCCTGTGTGGACCTGCAGCTGATGGAGACACAGCTCCCGTACCTTGGCCTTGGGTCGAGGGGCAGGTTGCACATAATGTATGTCTCAACCCGGTCAAGGACCATGACCAAGAAGGCCCGGAGCTTAAGAGTGTAGCTCCACCGCAAATGGATCCCAGGGAGGATGCAGACGGAGCGGTGTACGCCACCTGTCCTCGCTATGCTGATCTATTCAGAGGGATTCCGGCTGCAAGAGGGGTACCGACACCCGACCTTGCTACTCCACGTCCTGGTCGGGAAAGCCCGGTAGGCCCTGAGGATCCCACCGGGTAATGGAAGGAGCGAAGCTGCCACCCGTACCCTGTTTCTGAGAGGAGTTCAGAGGGAGACCTGGCCTATCTACACACGCAGACAGGAATGGACCCAGTCTGAAGTCTAGGAACACTCTGGTGTGGGGTCCTGATTAAACACTTGTATTACTCGGAGGTGGTTGGACCCTCGTTCCTGGTGACCGCAGAACTCCGCGAGGAGCAGGGAGAAGCATTGCAGCTGTACTCTTCAACGTGAGTAAAAACCCTGGAAGTTAACCCCTATGGCCTCCGGACTCTTTATTCTGCACTACTCCGCACTACACGGCACAAGAACTCCTAGACTACTACCCCCTCCATCCTGTCTCTCTGCCCTGAGGCCCTGCTCCGCCTGTGGGGAGTAGTAACAACGACGGCTGCCGTAACATCCCGCCTCAGAGGACTGCAGCAGCGCTGGTGGCCTTCACCAGGTGCCACAGGTGGCGTAGTGGAGATCAGCCACTCAACCCGGATAAGCCCGTACCATCCCTTTTTAATGTGACGGCCCTGAGCACGGAGCGGGTCCGGGCCACGGCTGCACCCCATCTACAACATAGGACCCGGCTCCGAGTCCCCCATCTCCCAGGGTAGGGCTTTCGTGAGGCGTCACAACATCACAGAGTCAGAAGACGCCGAAGACACCGGAGCTGTGGTGGAACAGGGAGAGGTAAGTATTGCAAGTACCGGTGCCCTGAGCAAGCGGGGGGGCCCCTCTCACGGGCTTTGGCACCAAACTCCGCTTACTCACAGGCAGGAGTGGGCTGGGCCTGGGGGAAGAGGGGCAAATGCCCCCCGGGCCAGTTCCCCAGCAGAGGCTTTGAGCCGTCGGCTGCCAAGAAGACAGCAGCCAGCACTTTAATTGTATATAAGTGCTGGTCCGGCCATCCCTGTATTGCCGGCTGTGTGACCCTATCTCTTGAACTCAGTAGCACGCCGGCCTGCTGGGTCTTCACCGGAGAGAGGTCAGCAGGGCCAGGGCAGGAGGTCAGGGCTGGATCCTGAGTGTCTTGTGTCAGCGATGCTCTGAGGTCTCATGAGTTATTACTGCAGCTTCATCAGGTCGCGCTGTCTGTAGCCAGATCTGCAGGAAAGTCCCAGAGCCACTGCAGACTGTATACATACTCCAACACTGACTGCTCCTGAGCCTGGATCCAGGACATCATACATTATATATACTGCTATACATGATAATATGTGATGTTCTGTAGCCAGGTCCAGGTGTAATCAGTAAGGGTGTATTCACACTGCGTTCTGGCGCTCGTTCATTGGTCCCGCTGGGGCCTACTTCCGAATCCCCAGCAAAACGGTATATAATATATATACAGCTGTCATATACTATCCTGTATATACCATCAGATGTCTGTACACATAGTATAATATACAGCAGTCACATACTATCCTGTATATACCATCAGATGTCTGTAAACATAGTATAATATGTAGCAGTCACATACTATCCTGTATATACCATCAGATGTCTGTACACATAGTATAATATACAGCAGTCACATACTATCCTGTATATACCATCAGATGTCTGTACACATAGTATAATATACAGCAGTCACATACTATCCTGTATATA
This sequence comes from Phyllobates terribilis, assembly GCF_046119375.1. NCBI lineage: Eukaryota > Metazoa > Chordata > Amphibia > Anura > Dendrobatidae > Phyllobates > Phyllobates terribilis. Next base: position 228,856 of record NW_027363222.1, on the reverse strand, counting down.
CCATCAGATGTCTGTACACATAGTATAATATACAGCAGTCACATACTATCCTGTATATACCATCAGATGTCTGTACACATAGTATAATATACAGCAGTCACATATTATCCTGTATATACCATCAGATGTCTGTACACATAGTATAATATACAGCAGTCACATACTATCCTGTATATACCATCTGATGTCTGTACACATAGTATAATATACAGCAGTCACATATTATCCTGTATATACCATCAGATGTCTGTACACATAGTATAATATACAGCAGTCACATACTATCCTGTATATACCATCTGATGTCTGTACACATAGTATAATATACAGTAGTCAGTCACATACTATCCTGTATATACCATCAGATGTCTGTACACATAGTATAATATACAGCAGTCACATACTATCCTGTATATACCATCTGATGTCTGTACACATAGTATAATATACAGCAGTCACATACTATCCTGTATATACCATCAGATGTCTGTACACATAGTATAATATACGGCCGTCACATACTATCCTGTATATACCATCAGATGTCTGTACACATAGTATAATATACAGCAGTCACATACTATCCTGTATATACCATCAGATGTCTGTACACATAGTATAATATACAGCAGTCACATACTATCCTGTATATACCATCAGATGTCTGTACACATAGTATAATATACAGCAATCACATACTATCCTGTATATACCATCAGATGTCTGTACACATAGTATAATATACAGCAGTCACATACTATCCTGTATATACCATCTGATGTCTGTACTCATAGTATAATATACAGCAGTCACATACTATCCTGTATATACCATCAGATGTCTGTACACATAGTATAATATACAGCAGTCACATACTATCCTGTATATACCATCTGATGTCTGTACTCATAGTATAATATACAGCAGTCACATACTATCCTGTATATACCATCAGATGTCTGTACACATAGTATAATATACAGCAGTCACATACTATCCTGTATATACCATCAGATATCTGTACACATAGTATAATATACAGCAGTCACATACTATCCTGTATATACCATCTGATGTCTGTACTCATAGTATAATATACAGCAGTCACATACTATCCTGTATATACCATCAGATGTCTGTACACATAGTATAATATACAGCAGTCACATACTATCCTGTATATACCATCAGATGTCTGTACACATAGTATAATATACAGCCGTCACATACTATCCTGTATATACCATCAGATGTCTGTACACATAGTATAATATACAGCAGTCACATACTATCCTGTATATACCATCAGATGTCTGTACACATAGTATAATATACAGCAGTCACATACTATCCTGTATATACCATCAGATGTCTGTACACATAGTATAATATACAGCAGTCACATACTATCCTGTATATACCATCAGATGTCTGTACACATAGTATAATATACAGCAGTCACATACTATCCTGTATATACCATCAGATGTCTGTACACATAGTATAATATACAGCAGTCACATACTATCCTGTATATACCATCAGATGTCTGTACACATAGTATAATATACAGCAGTCACATACTATCCTGTATATACCATCAGATGTCTGTACACATAGTATAATATACAGCAGTCACATACTATCCTGTATATACCATCTGATGTCTGTACACATAGTATAATATACAGCAGTCACATATTATCCTGTATATACCATCAGATGTCTGTACACATACTATCCTGTATATACCATCTGATGTCTGTACACATACTATCCTGTATATACCATCAGATGTCTGTACACATAGTATAATATACAGCAGTCACATACTATCCTGTATATACCATCAGATGTCTGTACACATAGTATAATATACAGCAGTCACATACTATCCTGTATATACCATCAGATGTCTGTACACATAGTATAATATACAGCAGTCACATATTATCCTGTATAGGTGGACGGTTTTGTCTATTTTACAATAGAGGCAAGAATATATTAATCCTTTCCTCATAGATTGTAAGCTTGCGAGCAGGGTCTTCTCTTCTCCTGGTATCTGTTGATTTATGTGATCATCGTTATTTTGTAATGTCTTTTATTTTCTGAACAAGTCCCCTCTAAAATGTAAAGTGCTGCGGAATATGTTGGTGCTATAAAATTAAAAAATATTATTATTATATTTTTAATCAATTCTGAAGACATGATGCAATTTACCAGCCGCATACTTTTGTTTCTAACACACTTTTCAGAGCTCATCTTCCTGTAGCCCCTCTGTCACTGCAGATTGCTGAATCGTGATAGAGCGCTGTGCACACACTGTCACGATTCCTTCGTATTTCCAGCGTAATGATCGCAAGTATGAGTTTGCATAGTTATGGTCGCATGCCGATTAGTCTCAGACACCTCTCTGAGCAGCTCACTGATAGAAGTGGATGAGAATCTAGTCGGCATTTGACCACAACTATCCCATCATTACTCCGGCTTTATGTTTTTAAAGTCTTGTACCTTCTGCTCCCTTTATGAAATAGCCATAGGTAAATACAAAAAAGATGGGCCGCTGCTCATGAGCCGCTGCTGTGTGCTTGCCCCCTAGGCCAAAATTTGCCATCCAGCCCCACAGGTCTCACAGTGTGCCAGTATCCTGACGGTGAGTGTGCTCCCCCGCTTCCTCAGGGCCCTGGCGCTTTCCCGGGTGTGCCGGCTGGTGATGCCGACCCTGCTGCAGAAAACAACAGATGGAGATAACATGGCAAGTATAGGTGATGAAGAAAAATATATAAAAACTTACTTGGCCAAAACTGCCCCTACCCAAGATATCATGGATGGTAAAATTGCTGATGTTAAGCCTGGGGTAGGGGCTGGATGTTCCGGGGTCCCTGCTGCATCCAGGTGTTGGCTGTTCATCCTCCAGTCCATTGCCTTTGGCCTCTCTCCTCTTCTTTGTGATATTCTTGAATCCAGAAGTATCACTGTCCTCTACTCTCGTCCTCTTGTCTTCTCTCTGCTTCTCGCTTTCTCTGTGTCCAGTAGACGCCATTTGCAGTAATATCTTCCAGTCTGTAGACTTCCGTCCGATCTCTTCAGCCGACAGTTGAAAGTAAACGGCAGTTGGTCGTGTGCAGGCAGCGGCTCGTGGCCCGCTCTGCCCGATACACTGATGTGGGCATCATGGGTGACAGTTTAGGGTCCAGAGGAACGGCACAGAACTTCATGGCGGCTTCTAGTGCTGTTTTTTTTTTTATTTCATAATAGCTCTTCCCATTACCAATGTAATTCTAGGGTTTCCATATATTTAAAAAAATCATTACTTTTATCTTTCATGTTATAATACTATTTCTCATATATCATGGTTACTAGGGATGATATTTTTAAAATATTTAGAAACCCACGTATCATTTCCATTACACTTCACAAATACTTGGTACTTTGTGTTGTTGTATCACATAAAATCCCAATAAAATACATTTAAGTTTGTGGATGTAACATGGAAAAATATGGAAAAGTTCACAGGGTATGAATACTTTATCAAAGCCATTTTCTGCAATTTAATAATTTTTTTCCTTCCATATTTCCTCTGTTACATTGAGTCTTTTCTACTTATTGAGTATTTTTTACTATCCTTGTATGTTTCCTGGGAACCCCTGCTCTTATTTGGAGTATGGGGTGGGTTGCCCTTTCCGTCCATGACTTGGGACATGGATTGGTCATTTTGCACACGTTGATGTGTTTTTTAGATTTTTGTGATCTGTGGATTTGTTCTGCTTTCCTCTTGATAGCGTTGACAATAAAGATATCCTATTATACAGTTATATGAAAAAGTTTGGGCACCCCTATTTATCTTAAGCTTAATGTTTTATAAAAATTGGTGTTTTTGCAACAGCTATTTCAGTTTGATATATGTAATAACTGTTGGACACAGTAATGTTTCTGCCTTGAAATGAGGTTTATTGTACTAACAGAAAATGTGCAATCTGCATTCAAACAAAATTTGACAGGTGCATAAGTATGGGCACCTCACCAGAAAAGTGACATTAATATTTAGTAGATCCTCCTTTTGCAAGAATAACAGCCTCTAGGCGCTTCCTGTAGCTTTTAATGATTTCCTGGATCCTGGATGAAGGTATTTTTGACCATTCCTCTTTACAAAACAATTCCAGTTCAGTTAAGTTTGATGGTCGCCGAGCATGGACAGCCCTCTTCAAATGATCCCACAGATGTTCAATGATATTCAGGTCTGGGGACTGGGATGGCCATTCCAGATCATTGTAATTGTTCCTCTGCATGAATGCCTGAGTAGATTTGGAGCGGTGCTTTGGATCATTGTCTTGCTGAAAGATCCATCCCCTGCGTAACTTCAACTTTGTCACTAATTCTTGAATATTATTGTCCAGAATCTGCTGATACTGAGTGGAATCCATGCGTCCCTCAACTTTAACAAGATTCCCGGTGCCGGCATTGGCCACACAGCCCCAAAGCATGATGGAACCTCCACCAAATTTTACTGTGGGTAGCAAGTGTTTTTCTTGGAATGCTGTGTTTTTTTGCCGCCATGCATAACGCCTTTTTGTATGACCAAACAACTCAATCTTGGTTTCATCAGTCCACAGGACCTTCTTCCAAAAAGAAATTAGCTTCTCCAAATGTGCTTTTGCATACCTCAGCCGACTCTGTTTGTGGCGTGCTTGGAGAAACGGCTTCTTTCGCATCACTCTCCCATACAGCTTCTCCATGTGCAAAGTGCGTTGTATAGTTGACCGATGCACAGTGACACCATCTGCAGCAAGTTGATGCTGCAGCTCTCTGGAGGTGGTCTGAGGATTGTCCTTGACTGATCTCACCATTCTTCTTCTCTGCCTTTCTGATGTTTTTCTTGGCCTGCCACTTCTGGCCTTAACAAGAACTGTCCCTGTGTTCTTCCATTTCCTTACTATGTTCCTCACAGTGGAAACTGACAGGTTAAATCTCTGAGACAGCTTTTTGTATCCTTCCCCTGAACAACTATGTTGAATAATCTTTGTTTTCAGATCATTTGACAGTTGTTTTGAGGAGCCCATGATGCCACTCTTCAGAGGAGATTCAAACAGGAGAACAACTTGCAAGTGGCCACTTTAAGTAGCTTTTCTCATGATTGCATACACCTGGCTATGAAGTTCAAAGCTCAATGAGGTTACAAGACCCAAAAAAGTGCTTTAGTAAGTCAGTAAAAAGTAGGTAGGAGTATTTAAAACAAGAAAATGATAAGGGTGCCCATACTTATGCACCTGTCAAATTTTGTTTGAATGCAGATTGCACGTTTTCTGTTAGTACAATAAACCTCATTTCAAGGCAGAAACATTATTGTGTCCAACAGTTATTACATATATCAAACTGAAATAGCTGTTGCAAAAACACCAATTTTTATAAAACATTAAGCTTAAGATTAATAGGGGTGCCCAAACTTTTTCATATCACTGTATATTTGGATGTCCGATCCTTTGTTTTTCTTGTTGACAATATTGTAACTGTGCATTTTTGGCTGCCACTCTGGTCTTTATTTAGGTTGCACCCTCCCAAGAACCAACAAAAATACAACCAATTAACTTAAAGTGAATGTGTCACTGGGTTTTTGCTGCCCCATCTGAGAGCAGCATGATGTAGGGGCTGAGACCCTGATTCCAGTGATATATCACTTAATGGGCTTCTTGCTGCAGTTTTTATTAAATCACAGTTTTCCCTGCAGCAGATCTAAAAATGCAGAGCTCTGTATAACCCTGCCCACATCACTGATTGGCACATTTCTGTGTACACTGTGCATAGGCATAGCTGCCAATCAGTGATGGGGGGCGAGGTTATATAGAGTTCATGAATATGGAGGACTACCTGGCAGCAGGATTAGTAGTCGTCTAGTGATAATTTCCTGTTAAAAAACAGTGATTTTATCAAAACTACAGCAAGCAGCCCAATAAGTGACACATCACTGCAATCAGAGCCTCTACATTATGCTGCTCTCAGATTCAGTAACAAAAACCTGGTGACAGATTCCCTTTAACCTATTAATAAAAAAAGACTAGACAAGGTTAGTTTGGATAAAGAATAGGTTACTTAAAACATAAATTAATAAGTCAATAAATATTAAAAACCATGGAATAAATTAATCAGTCAGTAATCAAATAAATAATCAACTGTGACTATCAAAAATGGACCTAGTCCTCCCAGCCTTAGCCAACTGATAGGCATCGCAACAAAAAGAGGGTGGGTGGCCAACGCTGGTGACTTGCTGTGCACGGACTACCCCGGACTTTGGTGAAACTGGGCCTTTTATGCAGAAATATTCCCGAGCTAGCATTAGTTCTCCCATCAGGATAAAGATGCATCTTCCTGCGCAAACAACAGAATCTTCTATAACTTGCTGGTAGAGGATCACAGCTGAGACAACAGTGACTCTGAAATGATAAGTACCATTGCCGAAAAGAGTAGGAGGAGAAAGAAGAACGGAAAGGGGAGCACAAATACAGCCAAAGTATAGCCAAAATTCTTACCTCCAGAACAAATATTCTACTGGGCCTGTAAAACTATGTGTTCCCCACGCTAACCTCTCTGGGGGCCTGCCTTGACATTAGTGTCTTACCAGACATTGCTCCTTATCTGAATAATCTGTTCACACTATGTTTTTGCCTATTTGACACTACAGACAAAGGACCACCTATTACCAGGTCCTAGAGGGTCCTGTCCCAACTTCTACTACCTCATCTGAAAGAATCCACTTAATGAGTTGGATTTATACTACTTAAGAAGTTGTCCACTACTTTTACATTGATGCCCTATCCTACAAAACTAGTGGACAACCCCTTTAAATATAAGGACTTCTATATGTGCCTTTTTAATGGACATTAACCCCTTTATGACATAGGGCGTATTAGTACGTATCTGTGCCCTGGGACTTATGGACCAGATACGTATTAATACGCCCTGGCGATTTCGCCCGTACACAGGCTGTGCGGGCGCGATCGCCGCCGGGTGTCAGCTGATTGTCACAGCTGACACCCGGGGCTATGTGCAGGGAGCGGTCCCGGTCCAGCTCTGAGGTGGCTACGATAGAGGAGAGCATGGCTTCTCTATCCTCATCTCAGTTGCCTCTGGAACCATGTCTTACCCTGCTTCAACATCTGACCTAGTGAATAATATTGGCCTCACTATGTGTACACCTGATATGCCCAAACAAATCCATCACAGCTGTGCCAGGTGCTGTCTAATCCTAGTGTACATGGTATGAGCTGATCAGTCAACTGATTGGCTGCAGCAGTCACATGTGATACGGTCATGACGCAGTGGCATACCGCTAACAGCAGATAAACATATGGCTGCTATGAGGCCCATGAATCTGAGGGATCTTGGGTAATCATACTGTTTGTGGGCCATCATACTATTTGGAGGGCTAGGTGGGGGCCATCATACTATTTGGAGGGCTATGTGGGGACCATCATACTATTTGGAGGGCTATATGGGGGCCGACATACTATTTGGAGGGCTATGTGGGGGCGGTCATACTATCTGGAGGGCTATGCGGGGGCCGTCATACTATTTGAAGGCCATCATGCTATTTGGAATGCTATGTAGAGGCCATCATACAATTTGGAGGACTATCCGTCTCATTTCACCGACTTTTTGATTATCAATCTACATCATGTGTTGGATTATATATATCTTACTCTAATGTTCTCTTTATTACTAATCTATATCATGTGTTGGATCAGTCCTAGAGTACTTTGTCTTTTTGCCCACCACTAATGTATCTGCGCCATTATGGTTTATATGTAAGTCATTTTTTTAACTTTGGATAATAATAAACTTTGTATTTTTAATATTACTATGTTCTTGTACGTCATTCTCTTTATATGAATCATTATTTGAGACGTTGAACAGACTCTGTTTTTCTAAAATGTGACCTATATGGTCAAATTACTTTGCCTCATAAAGACTACAAGGTAGACAGACACGGGGGAAAGTAGCTTAGCTTTAGCCGACTTCGTAGAGATAACTCCAGGAGTCCTCCTACCACCACAGAGGAAGTTAGCAGTCTGAGAGCTCCAAGCATTCACAAGGAAACGTGACTATCACCGGACCCTCCCTGCTGCAAAGTGAAACTATTTAAACACCCAGGCCAGGGTGTCAATTAGCTGGTGGGAGGTAGCCGATGGGTCCTAGAGGGAAACAGCTAAGAAGGTGTCTGTATTGCCAAACGAAGAGATCTTCTGCAACCAACTGCAGGGCAACTGTCTGTTACATTTGACATACCCATGACACTAGCGCCACCTATTGTAAGTATTAATTTCAAAAGTCAATATTGATTCTTTAAAGGGTATTGTCACATGACTTAGGATAAAAAGGCCAAACCAGAAACTCCATTTTCAGGACACGTGTTTAAGGATGTTTGTCCCTCATCAGTGCAAGACAGGAGAGAACTTGCTTGTATGGGTGAGTGACCTCTGACAGGGGATCCAAGGGATACATTTTCTCTTTGTGGAGAAGTTACCTACTTTGCTAAGTTAGCTACTTGGTAACCCCTTTTGAATTCCTATGTTTACACTCAGTTAAAATAACAAAACTTATACTTACCACCGGCACCGTTCCTACGGTGTCCCTTCCAGTGCTCCATGCGATCCCTTCGGCCAATCAGCGGTGGCTTCACTTTCCTCTGCTATGGATAGAATTGACATCCAGGGGAAGTGAAAGAGCATCAGCAACTCTCACTTACTCCGAATGTCTTGATTTGTATGAAGGAGGGAAAAGTGAAGCCAGCGCTGATTGGCTGCAGGGATTGCGTGATATAACAATGTCACACAAGCCCCGGGAGAACCAGTGCCTACACCGCTGGAACAGCGCCGGCACTGGAAGTGAGTGTTATTATTTTACTGGGGGACACATAGGGATTGAGAAGAGGTTGTCCGAGTAGTGGACAACCCCTTTAAATTCCCAGTGGAGATCTGCATGTGACTTATATTTTTTAATTGCAGCAGTAAATCCCTTTAAGAAGATTATGATTTTACACTGTAAGTTTTCTAATAATTCAGAATGATTCCTAAAATATCTTATGTCCTGGGCGCTGGGTACTATCCATCTGCTGAGCCTTTGTGCTATGACCTAGGACAGTGCTGGCGAACCTATGGCACGCGTGCCAGAGAGGGCACGCAGATCCCTCCCTAAAGGGCACGCGCGCCATCGCCTCACTAGGACCGGGCCTGGCGGGTAATTACTTGGAGCCCCCCGACTTCAGCTAGATGTGCGTTCTCTGACACACATCTAGATGAAGTGTATTGCAGCGCACGAACTTGCCAAACCCGTGCGCGGCCATACACTCTGTCAGCAGGCGGCGTCAGCGTACAAGCGACTGGGCGCATGGCAGTGGCGTCATGCCGGCTACAGGAGAGGACGCTGAAATCAGCTGCCGGCTACAGGAGAGGACGCGGCGCGGGAGAGGAAGGAAGGTGAATAGGAGAGTTTATAATGTTTGTCTGTTTTTACTATGCGATGAACAGCAGCGCAAATACAAGGATGGGGGAGCATATTCATGGGTGGGCATGTTCCAGGATGAAGGATGGGAGACGACAACATATCTACAAGGATGGGGGAGCAGCATATCTACAAGGATGGGGGAGCATATTCATGGGTGGGCATGTACCCGGATGAAGGAAGGGAGACGACAACATATCTACAAGGATGGGGGAGCAGCATATCTACAAGGATGGGGGAGCAGCATATCTACAAGGATGGGGGGCAGCATATATACAAGGATGGTTGAGCAGAATATATACAAGGATGGGGAAGCAACATATATACAATGATGGGGGAGCAGCATATATACAAGGATGGGGGAGCAGGATATATACAAGAATGGGGGAGCAGCATATATACAAGGATGGGGGAGCAGCATATATACAAGGATGGGGAAGCAGCATATATACAATGATGGGGGAGCAGCATATATACAAGGATGGGGGAGCAGGATATATACAAGAATGGGGGAGCAGCATATATACAAGGATGGGGGAGCAGCATATATACAAGGATGGGGGAGCAGGATATATACAAGAATGGGGGAGCAGCATATATACAAGAATGGGGGAGCAGCATATATACAAGGATGGGGGAGCAGCATATATACAAGGATGGGGGAGCAGGATATAAACAAGGATGGGGGAGCAGCATATATACAAGGATGGGGGAGCAGCATATATACAAGTGTGGCACCCCAGGGGTCTGGTTTTCCACAGTAACAGCAATGTTATGTCTGAGAGCAGGTGGGAGGTCTCTTGGTCAGGGATCCTATGCATGCCACACCTCCTGCCCAGTCCTGGGAGGGGAAGAACTTCCCCTATATAAACCTAGGGCTGAGGCAGGGTGAGTGAGTAGAGAAGAAGCAGAGAAAAGAAGCAAATATAGGAAGAAACAACAGGAGCTCTGTGGGAGCAGTGTTACAAAGAGTCAGGGGCTGGCAGCTGCAGAGCTCGCCCTGACTGAGAAGTTATCACCGGACCCGGAGTCCGAGGCTGTGGGGACTAACTCCTATCCAGCAGCAGAAACCGACCGGCAGGGGATTGCAGGTCCTCTGGCCCAGAAACCCGAAGGCCCCGAGTCACCGGCCATACGGGTGAGCACCACACGGTACACTCAGGGACGTGGGCTACTTATACCCGCCTCTAGCAAGGTAGCCAGAAGAGTATCGTTAGTTTGGGAGGCCTACAACTCCGCCTGGCCAGGGGAGATCCCATCTGCTCAAGGACTGACCAGGCCCCAATCGCTAGCCAGTACTCTGGGAGGGTCTATCTTTGTCACCAGTAAAGACCCTGAACTACACAGTACCGTCTCCGAGTGGTTCCTGCTACCCCCATCATCCACGTCGGCTGCCCTGAGGCCATACCCCTCCCGTTGGGGGTTATACTATCACGCTGCACAATCCTACCACTGGCCTCAGCGGTCTGCCCTGCAGCAGCAGCTCCCTGGCTGCACTCAACGGGTGGCGTAGTCGTCCAACATCTACAGCTAAAACAGCGCCACTTAGTCTGACTCCCTGGGCACGGACCGGATCACCGCCACGAGACTACAACCCTCAACAGATCCGGCTCCGGGTAAGCTCCCGCGTGCGCAACTCAGCGCGACACAGGCCCAGGGGCGCGTCAACTTTTGGCGTAGTCGGCAGGATTTCGTGCCCGCAACCACCGGGTACTGCGTGCCTGAAAAAGACTGTGAAAACTTACCCGTGGTGAAGATTCCCGCCATCCGGCGCCATCTTCCGCTTTCTTCCCGCCATCGGTGGAGTTTTCCCGCCATCCGGCGCCATCTTCGGCCTTCTTCCCGCCATCCGTGGAGTTTTCCCGCCATTGGACGCCATCTTGAGGACTCCGCGCGGGAAGAAGAGGGGCGTGGACTCCGAAAACGCGCGAGAACTGAAGCCCCGCCTCACGTCCGGACGTTGCGTAAGGTCCTGGAAGGAGCCCAGCAGACGCCGACGTCACAGGAGCGCGACGGAAGGTCCTCAACCCTGACGATCCACTGCGGAGCCGCGGCCTACGGAAGAGGATCATCGCAAGGTAGGCCACGGTCCACTAGGGGGGAGAAGGATGTCGGATACGGAGGAGAGCTTCACCGCTCCAACCCCCGCCAGCGCCACCGCTGTTGCGGTCATGCCTTTCACCATGCCCTATATCCCGGGGGCAGCCTGGCTACCCCAGTACTCAGGGGAGTCACATACCCTGCAGGACTTTAGAGAAAAACTGGATAGCCTCTTCCAGGTGTACCCCCTCACAGAAGAGCAAAAAGTAAGCATCCTGGTGGCCCAATTAACCGGGGCAGCCAAAAGGGAGGTAAAGTCCTGGCCACCTGGGGGGAGGACTGTCGCAGGGATACTAACCCGGCTGAGGGACACCTTTGATACCCGTACCTCAGCCGAGATCAAGCTTAGATTCTACGGGTGCAAACAGCGGGCACATGAGAGTATAAGGGACTATGCCCTGAACCTACAAGAGGCCCTGAGAGCCATTAAGCAGACCGACCCTGACGGCGTGGGAGACGAGGACAGGCTGTTAACTGAACAATTTATAGAGGGTTTATATTGCAATGCCCACCGAACCCAGTTGCGGGCAATGGCCTTACAGGACCCTCATCTGGGATTTGCACAGTTCAAGGACAGAGCCATCCGGGTGCTCCGAGAACCGGCACCAGGTGGCGTTGTGACCCACAGACGCCCCACTACCACCTACCACCAGGAGGCGGCGCCCTTGTCGGCAGGGCCTGTGGGAGCTGATGCGCAGGCTTTGAACAATGACTCGGCTCCAGACCTGCACCATCAGGTCCAAGAGCTAGCTAAAAGCGTTGCTGCGCTAACCCGAACTGTGCAGTCTTTACAGGTTTCCACTCCAGGGAAGATCCAGCTGGCATCCGGACCGGAGGACATCCTGTGGCGTCGACCAAGGAGGACCCCACCGGCCAGAGGATGACCCAGCGACCGATACAACGAGGACGGACGACCCATCTGCCGCCGCTGTAATCAACCCGGACATATGGCAAGGTACTGTCCTTTAAACTGGCACAACCTAGGGTAGAGGGCCAACCCCTAGGAAAAAGATCATCAGGCCCATCGAACTGGCGCGACAAATATGTGGGAGGACGTCCAGTCTTGCCTGTGGTACTGGATGGCATTCCTATGAGTGCCCTACTGGACACCTTGGTCACAGGTCACCACCATCCCGTACGTGCTCTTCAAGCAGTACTGGAATGACTCGGATATTACCCGCTACCCTGACGACGACTTGAGTATCATCGCCAGCAATGGTCAGCCCGTGCCACAGATCGGATTTAAAGAGGTGACCATTAAAATTGGTAGAGTTGAACTGGCAGCACAGGGACTGATCATTGTAGACATTGACAAACACGAGAGTCACCCAAAGATAACTCTAGGAACTAATGTAATTGAAAATTGTCTTGCAGAGGTGATTTTCCTTTTACAGCAGGTTGCCAAGAACGCCAGCTCCGGCGAGCAGCGAGTGCTCCAAAAAGAGATCCGGGCACTGATGCGACGGCAACAGGTGGAACTCTCCGGCGGTGAGATTGGTAGTGTGAGAATGTGTGACCCTTTCCCTATTGCCATGCCCACAAAAAGTGAAATGATGATTTGGTGCCGGGCAGCTATTGGTCTGAGAGGTAGAGATTACCAGGCAATGGTAGAACCAGTTTACTCAGACAGTAGGCCCACCATCTTGACAGCACGGGGGGTGGTTAATGTACGCCATGGGACGGTGCCCGTTCGCATAATCAATATCGGGAAGAGGGAAGTGTACCTGCCCCGGTATGCCACGCTAGCCAAATTATATACCATTAACCAAAATACTATAAAATCTGTGGAACCCTTGCCTCCATCTCACCCGGAGGAAGGTAACGGCTCTAAGAAAACAATGGAGGACTGGTGTCAGCAACTACATTTGGGTACTGACTCCACTCCCTCACATCAGAAACAGGGAGTCTATCGGGTGGTTCAAGAGTACGAGAGAGTGTTTAGTAAACACCCGTTAGACTTCGGGCGAGTCAAGGGGGTAGAACACCACATCCCCACGGGAGACCATCCTCCCATAAAAGAGAGGTATCGACCCGTACCCCCTGCACACTACCAACACGCCAAGGGGATGCTTAGAGACATGAAGGAGGCTGGGGTGATCAGGGATAGCTGTAGCCCCTGGGCAGCTCCACTAGTCTTAGTCAAAAAGAAAGACAACACCATGAGGATGTGTGTAGATTATCGGAAAATCAACCGTATCACACACAAGGATGCGTACCTCTTACCAAGGATAGAGGAGTCTTTGGCTGCTTTAAGATCTGCTAACTTCTTCTCTACCTTGGATCTCACTAGTGGGTACTGGCAGGTTCCTGTAGCAGAGGCGGACCGGGAGAAGACCGCATTCACCACCCCGATGGGACTTAGCGAGTTTACCTGCATGCCGTTCCGACTCTGCAACGCACCAGGAACCTTCCAACGATTAATGGAGTGCTGTCTGGGCCATAGAAACTTCGAGACGGTCCTGTTGTACCTGGACGATGTCATCGTATATTCTAAGACTTATGAGGACCACCTGAAACACCTGGCGGAAGTGTTCGAAGCTCTGGCAAGCTACGGCCTAAAGGTGAAACCCTCCAAGTGTCACCTCCTGAAACCAAAGGTGCAGTACCTGGGACACGTGGTGAGCGCTGACGGAGTGGCTCCCGACCCTGATAAGATCACCGCAATTAAGGAATGGCCAAGTCCCTCCAGTGTAAAGGAAGTGCGGCAGTTCCTCGGGTTGGTAGGCTACTACCGCAGGTTCATCCCCGGTTTCACCAAAAAGGCAGCTCCTATGCAGGACCTCCTGATAGGCCAGTCCCGGAAGGCCAAGAACCAGAAGCCGCCCTTCAGATGGGAGAAGTTGGAAGAGGAGTCCTTCCGCCAGCTGAAGATGGCCCTCACGGGGGATGAAATCCTGGCGTACCCGGATTACAGCCAGCCCTTTATCCTCTACACCGACGCAAGTAACATCGGACTAGGAGCCGTGCTGTCCCAGATCCAGCAGGGGAAAGAACGAGTAATCGCTTACGCCAGCCGAAAACTGCGACCCACCGAGAGAAACCCTGAGAACTACAGCTCATTTAAGCTAGAGTTCCTGGCAGTGGTGTGGGCAGTCACCGAACGCTTTAAGCACTACCTCGCTTCTTCCCGGTTCGTCGTGTACACGGATAACAACCCGTTGACACACCTGGACACGGCAAGACTCGGTGCCCTAGAGCAGAGATGGATGGCCCGCCTGTCCAACTACGAGTTCACTATCAAATACCGGGCAGGACGCTCCAATATCAACGCGGACGCCCTGTCCAGGATGCCAAACCTACCGGACGTAGGAGAAGATCCAGAGGGACTGGAAGAAGTCGAACTCCCCGCGTTCCACCGGCATGGGACTATCCAGTATTCCCATCGGGTAAGGAGTAAGCAAGCCGCTACGTTTAACCCCTTGCCTCACTACAACTGGGAGGAAACGCAAGACAGTGACCCTGCCGTCCGACTGGTGAAGGAGATGCTGACTCGGCCAGAGGCTCGCCTTGACCCAGACGCTCCGGAGGAAGCCAAGCAACTGTGGGCTGAGAAGAGTCGACTGTTCCTTTACAAGGGGAAGTTGTGCCGCAGAATGGTTAACTCCCGGATGCATGAACTAATCTGGCAAGTAGTGGTGCCACGAAGAGACGCAGCCATGGTGATGGAGGCATACCACGACGGGGCTGGACACTTCGGATGGAAGAAGCTGGAGTTCCTGCTGCGCAGGCGGTTCCACTGGGTAGGCATGAGGGGAACCATCGAGAGGTGGTGCAGAGACTGTGGCCCGTGCAACCTAAGAAGGAAGGACCGTGCCAGCCAGAAGACTCCCCTGCAGTCCATCGTCACCCGGCAGCCGTTGGAACTGGTAGCCTTGGATCATGTAAAACTGACCCCAAGCAGAAGTGGCTACGTCTACGCACTAACCATCGTGGATCACTACTCCCGGTTCTTGGTTGTCGTCCCCGTCAAGGACTTAACAGCTCGAACAGCAGCTAGAGCCTTCCAGCAGCATTTCTGCCGTCCACACGGGTACCCGGACCAAGTGTTGACAGACCAGGGACCTGCCTTTGAAGCGGAGGTCTTCCAAGAATTCTGCACTCTGTATGGCTGCCGGAAGATAAGGACGACACCCTATCATCCGCAAACTAATGGACTTTGTGAGAAAATGAACCAGGTGGTAATGGATCTTCTGAAAACGTTGCCCCTGGAAGAACGCAGTCTGTGGCCTGAGAAGCTGCCCGATCTGGTGGACCTATACAACCACATCCCGGTAGGTTCCACCAACTGTACCCCGGCTTACCTAATGAGGGCGAGACCTGGTAAGTTACCTGTTGACCTGGAAATGGGAGTCCTGACACCCGAGGACACTTCACCAGAAGCAGACTGGGACACAGAGAGGCAGCAGCAGTACCGGAGAGTACAGGAGAGCGTGGAGCAAAGTCTCTGTCAGGCTAGGGAAAGACAAGAGAAAACTTACAACCAGTATGCTCCCGCTGTTCCCCTGGTACCCGGAGAGCAGGTCTTGAAGAGAAAAAGACGGCTCCACAAGTTGGACGACCAGTGGGAGAAGGACCCGTACACCGTACTGCCCTCAAGCCACGACAACCCGAAGGTCTGTACCATCAATAAAGACGGAGGGGAGACCACAGCCATTGTATCCCGGGATCACCTGAAGAAGTGTCCTGAACAGCTACGGAACCCTGAAGAGGAACAAGAAGACCATCGACCCGTAGAGGAAAGGGAAGATATGGTTAGTACTGTGCTCGGAGACTTCCCTCAGTCTTGGACTCAAGTCAATGGTGCAGTTGTGGTACCCATACTCACCTTCCTCCAACCAGCATCCCAAGCACCTACGGAGCAACAGGTAGAGCTGGAAGAACAGCCGGTCCAGGAGGCAGAAGACCCCACACCAGCAGACCAGGAGGATCAACCCTCTGCTTGCAGTGAGCCTGCCATATCCCTAGTGAGCCAAAGGGCCCGTAGACCGCTGCCCAGTTTACCCTTAACAGCTCCTACACCCTGTAGTTCAGGGCCAGACAGTCAGCTCCGTAGGTCCACTAGGGCCACTAGGGGCCAGTTACCCGCACGTTGGAGGATTTGAAGTGTATAAATTGTTTTATTTGTGGTTACCTGTTTATTGTTGCTTGTGTATAATTATGTGTTTCTAGTTATTTTTAGGAGTCCTTGGTGGATTTACCGGGAATCCTTTGTACATAGTTGGAGCGTAACCCAGGACGGACTAAAGACTGTTAAGGACTCGGGGCAGGACAGACCCCTACCTGGTTACGTCTCCCTGTTTTGGTGAAATGGACACCTTGCTTTCTTCAAAGACTGCACCCGGTTACGGACATGCCGTGACCACCTTTATGTGTTTCTTTATTGTTATTGTTATATCTTGTTATGTTTTTCTAAAATATGTTTAGTCCCGGAGTACTAAATTTCACTAGGGGGGAATGTGGCACCCCAGGGGTCTGGTTTTCCACAGTAACAGCAATGTTATGTCTGAGAGCAGGTGGGAGGTCTCTTGGTCAGGGATCCTATGCATGCCACACCTCCTGCCCAGTCCTGGGAGGGGAAGAACTTCCCCTATATAAACCTAGGGCTGAGGCAGGGTGAGTGAGTAGAGAAGAAGCAGAGAAAAGAAGCAAATATAGGAAGAAACAACAGGAGCTCTGTGGGAGCAGTGTTACAAGGAGTCAGGGGCTGGCAGCTGCAGAGCTCGCCCTGACTGAGAAGTTATCACCGGACCCGGAGTCCGAGGATGTGGGGACTAACTCCTATCCAGCAGCAGAAACCGACCGGCAGGGGATTGCAGGTCCTCTGGCCCAGAAACCCGAAGGCCCCGAGTCACCGGCCATACGGGTGAGCACCACACGGTACACTCAGGGACGTGGGCTACTTATACCCGCCTCTAGCAAGGTAGCCAGAAGAGTATCGTTAGTTTGGGAGGCCTACAACTCCGCCTGGCCAGGGGAGATCCCATCTGCTCAAGGACTGACCAGGCCCCAATCGCTAGCCAGTACTCCGGGAGGGTCTATCTTTGTCACCAGTAAAGACCCTGAACTACACAGTACCGTCTCCGAGTGGTTCCTGCTACCCCCATCATCCACGTCGGCTGCCCTGAGGCCACACCCCTCCCGTTGGGGGTTATACTATCACGCTGCACAATCCTACCACCGGCCTCAGCGGTCTGCCCTGCAGCAGCAGCTCCCTGGCTGCACTCAACGGGTGGCGTAGTCGTCCAACATCTACCGCTAAAACAGCGCCACTTAGTCTGACTCCCTGGGCACGGACCGGATCACCGCCACGAGACTACAACCCTCAACAGATCCGGCTCCGGGTAAGCTCCCGCGTGCGCAACGCAGCGCGACACAGGCCCAGGGGCGCGTCACAAGGATGGGGGAGCAGGATATATACAAGGATGGGGGAGCAGGATATAAACAAGGATGGGGAAGCAGCATATATACAAGGATGGGGGAGCAGCATATATACAAGGATGGGGGAGCAGGATATATACAAGGATGGGGGAGCAGCATATCTACAAGGATGGGGGAGCAGCATATATACAAGGATGGTTGAGCAGAATATATAGAAGGATGGGGAAGCAGCATATATACAATGATGGGGGAGCAGCATATATACAAGGATGGGGGAGCAGGATATATACAAGAATGGGGGAGCAGCATATATACAAGGATGGGGGAGCAGCATATATACAAGGATGGGGAAGCAGCATATATACAATGATGGGGGAGCAGCATATATACAAGGATGGGGGAGCAGGATATATACAAGAATGGGGGAGCAGCATATATACAAGGATGGGGGAGCAGCATATATACAAGGATGGGGGAGCAGGATATATACAAGAATGGGGGAGCAGCATATATACAAGAATGGGAAGCAGCATATTTACAAGGATGGGGGAGCAGCATATATACAAGGATGGGAGAGCAGGATATATACAAGGATGGGGGAGCAGCATATATACAAGGATGGGGGAGCAGCATATATACAAGGATGGGGGAGCAGGATATATACAAGAATGGGGGAGGAGCATATATACCAAGATGGGGGAGCAACATATATACAAGGATGGGGGAGAAACATATATACAAGGATGGGGGAGCAGGATATATACAAGGATGGGGGAGCAGGATATATACAAGAATGGGGGAGCAGAATATATACAAGGATGGGGGAGCAGCATATATACAAGAATGGGGGAGCAGCACATATACAAGGATGGGGGAGCATATTCATGGGTGGGCATGTACCAGGATGAAGCATGGGAGACGACAACATATCTACAAGGATGGGGGGCAGCATATCTACAAGGATGGGGGAGCAGCATATCTACAAGGATGGGGGGCAGCATATATACAAAGATGGGGGAGAAACATATATACCAGGATGGGGGAGCAGCATATATACAAGGATGGGGGAGCAACATATATACAAGGATGAGGGAGCAGCATATATACAATGATGGGGGAGCAACATATATACAAGAATGGGGGAGAAACATATATACAAGGATGGGGGAGCAGCATATCTACACGAATGGGGGAGCAGCATATATACAAGAATGGGGGAGAAGCATATATACAAGGATGGGGGAGCAGCATATATACAAGGATGAGGGAGCAGCATATATACAAGAATGGGGGAGCAACATATATACAAGGATGATATACAAGGATGGGGGAGCAGCACATATACAAGGATGGGGGAGCATATTCATGGGTGGGCATGTACCAGGATGAAGGATGGGACACGACAGCATATCTACAATGATGGGGGGCAGCATATCTACAAGGATGGGGGGCAGCATATATACAAGGATGGTGGAGCAGCATATATACCAGGATGGGGGAGCAGCATATATACAAGGATGGGGGAGCAGCATATCTACAAGGATGAGGGAGCTACATATATACAAGGATGGGGGAACAGCATACATACAAGTATGGGGGAGCAGCATATATACAAGGATGGGGGAGCAGCATATATACAAGGATAGGGGAGCAGCATATATACAATGATGGGGAGCAGCATATATACCAGGATGGGGGAGCAGCATATCTACAAGGATGGGGGAGCAGCATGTCTACAAGGATGGGGGAGAAACATATACAGGGTGGTCCAAAAGTAGGTGGACAGAATGTGTAATAAGGTTATGAAGGAGGAGATTTATCATACACTAAACTGCAGCCGCCTGTCTGGATCATCCTCCAATAAACCATGAATTAGACGTGGACGATAAGCTTTCCACCCAATAGATTTCCGGATTCGCATGATAGAAGCTCGTGAAATTCCCAATTCCAAAGAGGCTCTTCTGGTGGACTTTTTTGGACTTTTAACAAATGTTTCAGCAACAAGTTGTTTATTATCTTCTGTACAGACTGTTTTGGGTCGACAAGTTTTTGGATCATTAAGGATTGAGCCAGTGATATTGAATTTGTCACGAATGCGGTAAATGGTTTGTCTCTTTGGGGCTTGAGTACCAAATGTTTCAACCTAATTTGCTCTAACGGTTTCAGCATTTTGAGATTTCCAATACTCTGTTAAAATACATTTTCTTTAATCTGTATTTAAATTATTTGCCATTATGTGTTATCTGAATTATCTAAAAAGAAAACAGATTTAGGGGAGATCTATCTGTGAAAACTAGATCTGTGAAACTGGCTCAGTTGCCCTTAGAAACCAATCAGATTC
This sequence comes from Phyllobates terribilis, assembly GCF_046119375.1. Lineage (NCBI taxonomy): Eukaryota > Metazoa > Chordata > Amphibia > Anura > Dendrobatidae > Phyllobates > Phyllobates terribilis. Next base: position 208,542 of record NW_027363222.1, on the reverse strand, counting down.
CACCTTTCATTTTCCCAAGAGTTTATGATGAATGAAAAGTGGAATCTGATTGATTGCTAAGGGCAATTGAGCCAGTTTCACTTTACACCATGTTTGATAAATCTCCCCCTTCATAACCTTATTACACTTTCTGTCCACCTACTTTTGGACCACCCTGTATACAATAATGGGGGAGAAGCATATCTACTAGGATGGGGGAGCAGCATATATACAAGGATGGGGGAGCAGCATATATACAAGGATAGGGGAGCAAAATATATACTAGGATGGGGGAGCAGCATATATACAAGGATGGGGGAGCAGAATATATACAAGGATGGGGAAGCAGGATATATACAAGGATGGGAGAGCAGAATATATACGAGGATGGGGGAGAAACATATATACAAGGATGGGGGAGCAGGATATATACAAGGATGGGGGAGCAGGATATATACAAGAATGGGGGAGCAGAATATATACGAGGATGGGGGAGAAACATATATACAAGGATGGGGGAGCAGGATATATACAAGGATGGGGGAGCAGCATATTTACAAGGATGGGGGAGCAGCATATATACAAGGATGGGGGAGCAGGATATATACAAGAATGGGGGAGCAGCATATATACCAAGATGGGGGAGCAACATATATATAAGGATGGGGGAGAAACATATATACAAGGATGGGGAGCAGGATATATACAAGGATGGGGGAGCAGGATATATACAAGAATGGGGGAGCAGAATATATACGAGGATGGGGGAGAAACATATATACAAGGATGGGGGAGCAGGATATATACAAGGATGGGGGAGCAGCATATATACAAGGATGGGGGAGCAGCATATATACAAGGATGGGGGAGCAGGATATATACAAGAATGGGGGAGCAGCATATATACCAAGATGGGGGAGCAACATATATACAAGGATGGGGGAGAAACATATATACAAGGATGGGGGAAGAAGGATATATACAAGAATGGGGGAGCAGAATATTTACAAGGATGGGGGAGCAGCATATATACAAGAATGGTGGAGCAACATATATACAAGTATGAGGGAGCAGCACATATACAAGGATGGGGGAGCAGAATATATACAAGAATGGGGGAGCAACATATATACAAGGATGGGGGAGCAGCACATACACAAGGATGGGGGAGCATATTCATGGGTGGGCATGTACCAGGATGAAGGATGGGAGACGACAACATATCTACAAGGATGGGGGAGCAGCATATCTACAAGGATGAGGGGCAGCATATATACAAGGATGGGGGAGCAACATATATACCAGGATGGGGAGCAGCATATATACCAGGATGGGGGAGCAACATATATACAAGGATGAGGGAGCAGCATATATACAATGATGGGGGAGCAGCGTATATACAAGAATGGGGGAGAAGCATATATACAAGGATGGGGGAGCAGCATATATACAAGAATGGGGGAGAAGCATATATACAAGGATGGGGGAGCAGCATATATACAAGAATGGGGGAGCAACATATATACAAGGATGATATACAAGGATGGGGGAGCAGCACATATACAAGGATGGGGGAGCATATTTATGGGTGGGCATGTACCAGGATGAAGGATGGGAGACGACAGCATATCTACAAGGATGGGGGGCAGCATATCTACAAGGATGGGGGGCAGCATATATACAAGGATGGTGGAGCAGCATATATACCAGGATGGGGGAGCAGCATATATACTAGGATGGGGGAGCAGCATATCTACAAGGATGGGGGAGCTACATATATACAAGGATGGGGGAACAGCATACATACAAGAATGGGGGAGCAGCATATATACAAGGATAGGGAAGCAGCATATATACAATGATGGGGGAGCAGCATATATACCAGGATGGGGGAGCAGCATATCTACAAGGATGGGGGAGAAACATATTTACAAGGATGGGGGAGCAGCATATATACACGAATGGGGGAGCAGAATATATACAAGAATGGGGGAGCAGCATATATACAAGGATGGTGGAGCAGCATGTCTGCAAGAATGGGGGAGAAACATATACAGGGTGGTACAAAAGTAGGTGGACAGAAAGTGTAATAAGGTTATGAAGGGGGAGATTTATCATACACTAAACTGCAGCCGCCTGTCTGGATCATCCTCCAATAAACCATGAATTAGACGTGGACGATAAGCTTTCCACCCAATAGATTTCAGGATTCGCATGATAGAAGCTCGTGAAATTCCCAATTCCAAAGAGGCTCTTCTGGTGGACTTTTTTGGACTCTTAACAAATGTTTCAGCAACAAGTTGTTTATTATCTTCTGTACAGACTGTTTTGGGTCGACCAGTTTTTGGAGCATTAAGGATTGAGCCAGTGATATTGAATTTGTCACGAATGCGGTAAATGGTTTGTCTCTTTGGGGCTTGAGTACCAAATGTTTCAACCTAATTTGCTCTAACGGTTTCAGCATTTTGAGATTTCCAATACTCTGTTAAAATACATTTTCTTTAATCTGTATTTAAATTATTTGCCATTATGTGTTATCTGAATTATCTAAAAAGAAAACAGATTTAGGGGAGATCTATCTGTGAAAACTAGATCTGTGAAACTGGCTCAGTTGCCCTTAGCAACCAATCAGATTCCACCTTTCATTTTCCCAACAGTTTATGATGAATGAAAAGTGGAATCTGATTGATTGCTAAGGGCAATTGAGCCAGTTTCACTTTACACCATGTTTGATAAATCTCCCCCTTCATAACCTTATTACACTTTCTGTCCACCTACTTTTGGACCACCCTGTATACAGTAATGGGGGAGAAGCATATCTACAAGGATTGGGGAGCAGCATATATACAAGGATGGGGGAGCAGCATATATACAAGGATAGGGGAGCAAAATATATACTAGGATGGGGGAGCAGCATATATACAAGGATGGGGGAGCAGAATATATACAAGGATGGGGAAGCAGGATATATACAAGGATGGGGGAGCAGAATATATACGAGGATGGGGGAGCAGCATACATACAAGGATGGGGATCAGAATATATACAAGGATGGGGGAGAAACATATATACAAGGATGGGGGAGAAACATATATACAAGGATGGGGGAGCAGAATATATACAAGGATGGGGGAGCAGCATATATACAAGGATGGGGAAGCAACATATATACAAGGATGGGGGAGCAGCATACATACAAGGATGGAGGAGCAGCATATATACAAGTATGGGGGAGCAACATATATACTAGATTGGGGGAGCAGCATATATACAAGGATGGGGGAGCAATATATATACAAGGATGGGGGAGGAGCATATATACCATGATGGGGGAGCAGCATATATACAAGGATGGGGGAGCAACATATATACAAGGATGGGGGAGCAACATATATACAAGAATGGAGAGCAACATATTTACAAGGATGGAGAGCAACATATATGCAAGGATGGGGGAGCAACATATATACAAGGATAGGGGAGCAGCATATATACCAGGATGGGGGAGAAACATATATACAAGAATGGTGGAGCAGCATGTATAAAAGGATGGTGTTATGTTCTGCTACCAGAGCTAAGGAAAGAGAGGAGATCTGTCCCTACGATAGAACTCAGCTGAATCCCTACGATGTAACAGGGAACCTGATCCTGCGATCAGACCTGCTAAAGTCCTAAGCTAGTCTGTACGGAGACCTATAGATGTGGGGAAGGAATCCCTACAAGTACTAAGGACTGGGAGGAAAATGGGACACCTCCTAACAGAAATAGTAGCAGACAGACGAACAAACAAAATATATAGACCATAGAGGTCCGTAGACCAAGCAAACTAACAGAGTTAGATACAGAGCACAGGCTAGCTAGAAAGTAGTTATACAATGAAGTCCAGCAAAGCCAGAAGGGCGGAGCAGGATTAAATAGGCCAACAAGGTCATGTGACCAGCAAAGGAAAAAACCTAAGAGCAAGGTTCTAACAGATGGGGGAGAAGCATATATACAAGGATGGGGGAGCAGCATATATACAAGGATGGGGGAGCAGCATATATACAAGGATGGGGGAGCAGCATATATACAAGGATGGGGAGCAGGATATATACAAGAATGGGGGAGCAGCATATCTACAAGGATGGGGGAACAACATATATACAAGGATGGGGAAGCAGCATATGTACAAGGATGGGGGAGCAACATATATACAAGGATGGGGGAGCAGCATATATACAAGAATGGGGGAGCAGCATATATACAAGGATGGGGGTGCAGCATATATACAAGGATGGGGGAGCAGCATATATACAAGGATGGGGGAGCAGCATATCTACAATGATGGGGGAGCAAAATATCTACAAGAATGGGGGAGCTGCATATATACAAGGATGGGGGAGCAGAATATATACAAGCATGGGTGAGAAACATATATACAAGGATAGGGGAGTATATTCATGGGTGGGCATGTACCAGTATGAAGGATGGGAGACGACAACATATCTACAAGAATTGGGGAGCAACATATCTACAAGAATGGGGGAGCAGCAAATATACAAGAATGGGGGAGCAACATATATACAAGGATGGGGGAGCAGCATATATTCAAGGATGGGGGAGCAGAATATATGCAAGGATGGGGGAGCAGCATATCTACAAGGATGGGGGAGAAATATATATACAAGAATGGGGGAGCAGCATATATACAAGGACGGGGGAGCAACATATATACAAGAATGGGGGAGCAGAATATATACAAGGATGGGGGAGCAGCATATATACAAGGATGAGGGAGCAGAATATATACAAGGATGGGGGAGAAACATATACAAGGATGGGGGAGCAGAATATATACAAGGATGGGGAGCAGCATATATACAAGGATGGTGGAGCAACATATATACAAGGATGGGGGAGCAACATATATACAAGGATGGGGGAGCAACATATATAAAAGGATGGAGGAGCAGCATATATACAAGGATGGGGGAGCAGCATATATACATGGATGGGGGAGCAAAATACATACAAGGATGGGGAGCAGCATATATACAAAGATGGGGGAGCAACATATATACAAGGATGGGGGAGCAACATATATACAAGGATGGCGGAGCAGCATATATGCAAGAATGGGGGAGCAGAATATATACAAGGATGGGGGAGAAACATATACAAGGATGGGGGAGCAGCATATATACAAGAATGGGGGAGCAGAATATATTCAAGGATTGGGGATCAGCATATATACAAGAATGGGGGCGCAGCATATATACAGGGATAGGGGAGCAACATATCTACAAGAATGGGTGAACAACATATATACAAGGATGGGGGAGCATATTCATGGTTGGGCATGTACCAGGATGAAGGATGGGAGACGACAACATATCTACAAGGATGGGGGAGCAGCATATCTACAAGAATGGGGGAGCAGAATATAAAGAAGGATGTGGGAGCAGCATATATACAAGGATGGGGGAGCAACATATATACAAGGATGAGGGAGCAGAATATATACAAGGATGGGGGAGTAGAATATATACAAGGATGGGGGAGCAGCATATCTACAAGAATGGGGGAGAAACATATATACAAGGATGAGGGAGCAGCATATATACACGAATGGGGGAGCAGAATATATACAAGAATGGGGGAGCAGAATATATACAAGGATGGGGGAGCAGCATATATACAAGGATGGGGGAGCAGCATGTCTACAAGGATGGGGGAGAAACATATACAGGGTGGTCCAAAAGTAGGTGGACAGAAAGTGTAATAAGGTTATGAAGGGGGAGATTTATCATACACTAAACTGCAGCCGCCTGTCTGGATCATCCTCCAATAAACCATGAGTTAGACGTGGACGATAAGCTTTCCACCCAATAGATTTCAGGATTCGCATGATAGAAGCTCGTGAAATTCCCAATTCCAAAGAGGCTCTTCTGGTGGACTTTTTTGGACTCTTAACAAATGTTTCAGCAACAAGTTGTTTATTATCTTCTGTACAGACTGTTTTGGGTCAACCAGTTTTTGGAGCATTAAGGATTGAGCCAGTGATATTGAATTTGTCCGAATGCGGTAAATGGTTTGTCTCTTTGGGGCTTGAGTACCAAATGTTACAACCCAATTTGCTCTAACGGTTTCAGCATTTTGAGATTTCCAATACTCTGTTAAAATACATTTTCTTTAATCTGTATTTAAATTATTTGCCAGTAAGTGTTATCTGAATTATCTAAAAAGAAAACAGATTTAGGGGAGATCTATCTGTGAAAACTAGATCTGTGAAACTGGCTCAGTTGCCCTTAGCAACCAATCAGATTCCACCTTTCATTTTCCAAAGAGCTTATGATAAATGAAAAGTGGAATCTCATTGATTGCTAAGGGCAATTGAGCCAGTTTCACTTTACACCATGTTTGATAAATCTCCCCCTTCATAACCTTATTACACTTTCTGTCCACCTACTTTTGGACCACCCTGTATACAATAATGGGGGAGAAGCATATCTACAATGATGGGGGAGCAGCATATATACAAGGATGGGGGAGCAGCATATATACAAGGATAGGGGAGCAAAATATATACTAGGATGGGGGAGCAGCATATATACGAGGATGGGGGAGCAGAATATATACAAGGATGGGGAAGCAGGATATATACAAGGATGGGGGAGCAGAATATATACATGGATGGGGGAGCAGCGTATATACAAGGATGGGGAGCAGAATATATACAAGGATGGGGGAGAAACATATATACAAGGATGGGGGAGAAACATATATACAAGGATGGGGGAGCAGCATATATACGAGGATGGAGAGCACCATATATTCAAGGATGTGGGAGCAGCATATATGCAAGAATGGGGGAGCAGCATATATACAAGGATGGGAGAGCAGCATATATAGAAGGATGGGGGAGCAGCATATATACAAGGATGGGGGAGCAGCATATCTACAAGAATGGGGGAGCAGAATATATACAAGGATGGGGGAGCAGCATATATACAAAGATGGGGAAGCAACATATATACAAGGATGGGGGAGCAGCATACATACAAGGATGGAGGAGCAGCATATACAGAAGTATGGGGGAGCAACATATATACAAGGATGGGGGAGCAGCATATATACAAGGATGGGGGAGCAATATATATACAAGGATGGGGGAGGAGCATATATACAAGGATGGGGAAGCAGCATATATACAAGGATGGGGGAGCAACATATATACAAGGATGGGGGAGCAACATATATACAAGGATGGAGAGCAACAAATTTACAAGGATGGAGAGCAACATATATACAAGGATGGGGGAGCAATATATATACAAGGATGGGGGAGGAGCATATATACAAGGATGGGGAAGCAGCATATATACAAGGATGGGGGAGCAACATATATACAAGGATGGGGGAGCAACATATATACAAGGATGGAGAGCAACAAATTTACAAGGATGGAGAGCAACATATATACAAGGATGGGGGAGCAACATATATACAAGGATAGGGGAGCAGCATATATACAAGGATGGGGGAGCAGAATATATACAGTGATGGGGAGAAACATGTAAACAAGGATGGGGGAGCAGCATATCTACAAAAATGGGGGAGCAACATATATACAAGGATGGGGGAGCAGCATATATACAAGGACGGGGGAGCAGCATATATACAAGGACGGGGGAGCAGCATGTATACAAGGATAGGGGAGCAACATATATAAAAGGATGGGGGGCAGAATATATACAAGGATGGTGGAGCAGCATATATACAAGGATGAAGAGCAACATATATACAAGGATGGAGAACAACATATACACAAGGATGGTGTAGCAGCATATATACAAGGATACGGAAGCAACATATATACAAGGATGGGGGAGCAGAATATATACAAGGATGGAGGAGCAGCATATATACAAGGATGGGGGAGCAACATATATACAAGGATGTGGGAGCAGCATATATACAAGGATGGGGGAGCAGCATATATACAAGGATGGGGGAGCAGGATATATACAAGGATGGGGGAGCAGGATATATACTAGAATGGGGAGCAGAATATATACAAGGATGGGGGAGCAGCATATATACAAGAATGGGGGAGCAACATATATACAAGGATGGGGGAGCAGCACATATACAAGGATGAGGGAGCAACACATAAATAAGAATGGGGGAGCATATTCATGGGTGAGCATGTACCAGGATGAAGGATGGGAGACGACAACATATCTACAAGGATGGGGGGCAGCATATCTACAAGGATGGGGGAGCAGCATATCTACAAGGATGGGGGAGCAACATATATGCAAGGATGGGGGAGCAGCACATATACAAGGATGAGGGAGCAGCACATATACAAGGATGGGGGAGCATATTCATGGGTGGGCATGTACCAGGATGAAGGATGGGAGACGACAACATATCTACAAGGATGGGGGAGCAGCATATCTACAAGGATGGGGGAGCAGCATATCTACAAGTATGGGGGGCAGCATATATACAAGGATGGGCGAGCAACATATATACAAGGATGGTGGAGCAGCATATGTACCAGGATGGGGGAGCAGCATATATACAAGGATGGGGGAGCAACATATATACAAGGATGAGGGAGCAGCATATATACAATGATGGGGGAGCAGCTTATATACAAGAATGGGGGAGCAGCATATATACAAGTGTTATACCAGAAGATGAGGCCCCTCAAATTCAAAGACCCCATCTATGCTATATAAGTCTGAAAGTTACTTTAGGTCAAAATAACACCAGCCGTGAATGTTCCTTCTTGAATCAATAATGCGTCCTTGCTAGTCATCAGAATGTATCTGATTAAATGTGTCTAATTTAATGTGTCTGATTTAATGCTTCAACACAAGCATAGACAGCATAAGAATAGAAACTAGTCTTTGTGTGCTAAAATTGTATAATCAAACCATATAAGGTAAATTCGTTTCCTGCCTTCAGAGTGGATATAAAGCCATGCTTTGTAATAAAGTTTAGAGCTTGTTTGACACACATCTTGTCCTGTGTCTCAGTCTCTCCAAGCTCGTAATCCAAAGGATAGAAGACTCAGAATGCAGTGACCACAGCTGGCGCCTCGAACAGGGACCTTGAGTTAATCTACCCAGGGGTGCTCGACCGGTTCGAGACGTGGAACTAGTGAAGCTCTCTGTTGGTGATATATACAGCGCTGAGGTAAGAATAACTGTTATATTCTACCTAATTATATCACTGCATAGAAGAGACTCCCTCACCCCCGAGCGGTCGGCTCCCCAGGTAATTCACAGATTGTTGTCTGGCTCAGGTCCCTTTGAACCAGTAGAATTCCCTCAGATAAATTGACAGTCCTGCCTTCTATCCTTTGGAAAAACTTAAGAATGAAAGTATGGATCCGATGATTGTGTTGTGGGTGTGTCTCGGGATTGGTGTTTTTGGTCTGTTTTTCTGGTTGGCGTATAAGTCCTGGAAGGCTAGTAGTGGAATGGTTCAGAAACCTTTGTGGCCCATTGTCTAAGTGACCATTGTCTAAGTGACTGAGGAGTCTACTCTAAGTGAGGAGAACCGAAAAAAAATGGGGAACCAAAATGCCAAGGAAGGCATTATAGCCAAAGACTTAGTGGTACGCAGAGAAGGGAAACAGGCACTGATTGGAATTGACAAAATATTGTGTAAAGCGGGAATGAATGAGAATGGAGAGATGAACGGAGAGAAATGGAAATCCTTCTTTAACTGCTATCATGGATGGCTGAAAGATAAGGGTCTGTTGGAGACAGTGGATGTATGGATGAATGCATGCGCTCATTTTAAAGGAAAAATTGAAGAATTAGGAGACGGACGTTACAGACTGACAAAAACCGGAATGACAGATTTTTCTCCCTGTCCGCTCCCGACGTCACCCAGCTCACCCTCACCCCAGTACCAGAATTCTCAGGAACCCAATTGTTGGGCTTGCCCCAGATGTGGACAGCAGAACCCCTTGACAGTAGACATCTGTGTGGCATGTGGAGGACCGAGACCCCACCCAGCTAGTCTATTCCCAATGAGGACGGTAGTTGTGCCAGGAGCACCGGGAGCAGCAGCAGCAGCAGCGGGGGGGGATGCTGTTGTTCCAGGTCAGGAAGCTCGCACAATGTTAATGTATAGACCATGGAGTCCTTCAGAGCAGTTGGCATTGATCTCCCAGCTGCCAGACCCATCCCAGTCCCCTATGGGTTTCGCTAGAATGATCACCACCATACAGGATACGTACCATGCCACTAGAATAGATCTGCAAGGGGTAATTAAAGGGAAATTGGCAGATGAAGCTCGGTATGACAGACTGACGGACGAAACTTATAAACAATATGACAGTAGAACGGGCCCTGATGTAGCGGAGGCTAATGATGCAGCAGCCGGGTTCTGTACGTAAAAGCGTTGGTAAAAGCATGTAAAGATAGGCAAGCAGAAAACCAAGTTACACTAGAAGATAGAGTGCAGGGGAAGGAGGAAGATCCTAAGGATTATTCTATGCATTAAAGAAAACCTGGTCAGAAATGGGGTTCAACCCCGGAAATAAGACTAGTGAGAGGGTATTAACAAGTGCTTTCATGAATGGACTAAAGAAGGAGATTGCAGAGAAGATAAAAGCAAGTAGACCGGACTAGAGATCAGTGAAGGCAGAAGATTTAGCTAGAATAGCTCAGGGGGCACAGCATGACATAGCGCAGGCAAAAAGAGCTGCCAGAATACACATAGTAGAGACGACCCCCAGAAACAACAGAGGCAGAGGACGGACTGCAGGAGGAGGACAGAAACTGTGTTACGGATGTAGAAAGCCAGGACATTTTAGAAAGGACTGTAAGACCAACCCGTATCCAAATGCTCAGAGTACGGGTCCTCCAGCCGACCAAACAACGCCCCCATAGGATGAGGGTAGCTTGCACATGAACCCCCTCATCTCCTTACCCCCAACTCCCAGTTGTATAGTGCAGGTGAACATACCAGGGGGACATGAAATCGATTTCCAAGTAGATACGGGAGCCGACAATTCAGTAATTACGCAAGGTGATTGGCCATACACTGACACTGATTTTTCACATCATGTCATTGCCACCCCCTTCAATTCCCTGTCTGTCCTGCTCCCTGTCACTAAAAGAATTCCCCTGCAAATTCAAGGAGCTACTGTACATAGCCAGCTCATGGTATCGCCCCGAGGCCAATGTAATCTATTGGGAAATGATGTGTTGTCCCAATTACAAGCACATATTGAGTATCATCCCGATGGCACTGTCACCATGACCCCAGGTTTAAAACCAAGTACCCTTTGCAAAATTATGTCACTAGATATTGCCAGCATAGAAGAGAAAAATGAGTTTCCCCCGATATTGGAGCATGCTGTACCACATGATTTTTGGGCCTCAGACAAAACAGATGTTGGTAGGTTAAGAGTTCAACCAGTAATGGTAAAATTAAAACCAGGAGCAATTTTGCCTCAACAGAAGCAGTATCCCCTTAGCTCGGCTCAGGAGAATGCCATAGCCCAGCAAATCCAAAAATTACTACACAGGGGAGTCCTAGTCAAAACCCAGTCCCCTTGCAACACTCCCCTGTTCCCAGTAAAGAAAAAGAGCGTGCCAGGACAACCAGACGCATATAGAATGGTCCATGACCTCCGGTTGGTTAACAAAGCCACAGAACTTCTAACACCAGTTGTGCCCAACCCGCATACTCTTCTGTCTCAGATACCTTCTAACTCTCTTTGTTTTTCAGTGGTCGATTTGGCAAATGCATTTTTCAGTGTACCATTACATCCTGACTGCCAGTACTTGTTTGCTTTCACGTTCCAGGGCAGTCAATATACATGGACGGTGTTGTCACAGGGTGCCCAGAATTCACCCACAATGTACACTGCAAGTCTGCATGAAATACTGGAGGGATGGTCTGAACCACATATCGTTGTTTTGCAATATGTCGATGACCTGCTCATTTGTGCCCCTTCTAGGAAACAATGTCATAGTGCAACTATATCGCTTATGTTGTTTCTTTATCACGCTGGCTGCAAGGCATCGAAAGATAAGCTTCAGTTTTGTAAATCTTCAGTCACCTTTTTGGGACATTGCATTACACCAGGAGCCCGCCATTTAACAAATGCACGTAAACAAGCAGTACAGGCATTCACCGTCCCCATTAATGTTTCAGCCCTCAGAACTTTTCTTGGACTTGTTTCCTATTGCAGACAGTGGATTCATGCCGTCTCTATTTGGATGCAGCCCCTCTATGATTGTCTTACCCCAACACCTTTTGTACTAACACCAGAGGCAATAGACTGTTTTTATTCTCTCAAAAAACGTATTTTGGCTGCTCCAACTTTGGGTACCCCTAATTATGAGCTCCCATTTACTCTGTACCTTCATGAACAAGCCGGACATGCAGCAGGAGTTTTAACTCAAACACATGGTGATAATCAGAGACCTGTTGCCTATTTTAGTGGCAGATTAGACGCGGTAGCCAGAGGTGCACCATCCTGTGTACGTGCTCTGCATGCTGTTGGACTATTACTCCATAAATCCGCAGACATTGTTCTTGACCACCTGCTCACCGTTCTAACACCTCATGATGTCTACACTATATTGAATCAAGTGCAACCCTCTCACCTCTCAGCAGCACGTCATCTTAGGTTACAATGTGCACTGTTAATGCCTCCCAATGTTTCTTTACAGAGGTGTACTACCCTGAATCCAGCAACTTTGTTACCTCTCTCGGATCTGAAGGTGGGGTCAGGTACTGTGCTTTTTAAGGAAGATCCAAGAGAGGAAGTTCCTCATGACTGTGTACGAATGATGGCACAAGAAACGGCAGGTTTACCTACTGTATTTGAACATGAATTACAAAATGCAGATTTTGAATTTTTTGTAGATGGATCCCGTCATCAGGACGATTCCGGTACTTTCCATACTGGATATGCAGTTGTCTCCCTCAATGCAGTAATCAAGGCAAAACCAATGCTCCCACACCAATCGGCTCAAGAGGCTGAACTTAGGGCCCTAACCGAGGCCTGTAAACTAGCGGAAGGTAATAATGTTAACATTTACACAGATTATAGGTACGCATTCGGTATATCGCATGATTTTGGTCCCATATGGAAGTCAAGAGGTTTCCTGACGGCAGCAGGACACCCCATTAAGAATGCTGATGCGGTCCAGCAGTTAATTGATGTGTAGCACCCCGAGGACTCGGCTGCTACAGGGGTATTGCACCTCGAACCAGAGGTGTGGTATTCCACTCCCGGGTAAGGATGGAGTGTGGAACATAGCTCAGTTAGCTGCATGCACTACACTCACCCCATTTCCGGGGGACAGACCAACGGTACTCCCACCAGATAGATGTGCAGGTACGACAGCTTCTGTCCCTGGCTGGAGGGGGGAGGGGGGAGGAACATCCCAGTGGTGTAGGAGCAGAGAGGGGAGGGACTCTGGGCATAGGTAGGAGCCCATTGGGTGCTAGTCACCTGGGCTCGGGTGTCAGAAGGGAGTATAAAAGGTGGGCACCATCTTGGATTAGAGAGTTCAGGCAGGAGGAGAAGAGGAGAGGCGCTCAGCCATAGAGGGCTGACAGGGAGCTGTGGCTCAGTCCGGGCCCAGCTCCAGAGCCAGGCCTGAAGTGGAGGCCTGAGGCAGAGAGAGAGAGAGAAAGAAGAAGAAGGAGGAACAGAAACACCAGGAAAGGCCCAGAGACGCAAGAAGAGAGGGAACCCTGAGATCCTACGAGTTAACGGGTGAAGGGTTGGCAGAACAGGGTACCGGATCCCAAACTGGTAGAGGCCAATTATCCTCAGCCAGGAACCGGAGGTCGTGGTCAAGCCTTGGCGCGACCCCTCACCATATCCACCAGGAAGGCATACCACGTATAGGGTCAGGGGAGCCGGGAAAGGTTTCGCCACCAGAAGGCCCGAGGGAGCCGGACAAAGGTGGGTCCCTGGTGGGGACGGCCAGTAGGAAGGAAGAGAGGGGAGCTCTGGACCACGCTCTGGAATTGCCTGGGAGTTGGCCGAGTCCCGTACCTGGTGGACACAGCACGGCTCGGGCGGTCACTGCTGGCCGGAGTGACCGAAGCAACAACTGTGAGTAAAGCTTTAAACCTGCACCACAAGTCTCTGTGATTCCTTGCCACTCCAGCACCACTAGCACTGGGACCCTCACAACATCACTCCTATCAATTTCCACACTGGCTGCCCTGGGGCAATACTCCTCCCGTGGGGAGTCATCCCATACTGAGCTGCACAAACAACATCAGCCTCAGCGGTCTGCAGTGCAGCGGCGGTCCCCACTGACCGCAATCCACGGGTGGCGTAGTCGAACAATACAACATCTTATGCCAAGCACCGCCACTTAGTTTGACACCCTGGGCACGGACCGGGTCACCGCCACGAGGACTACTACCCCCATCGGATCCGGCTCCGGGTATCCCCCGCGCGCATGCGCAACGCTGCACAACATGGCCCAGGGGGCGCGTCAGATGCACTACAACTACCCAAAAAGGTAGCTGTCATAAAGGTAAGAGCACATACCAGACGCACCGACCAGGTAAGCAGAGGTAACGTGATGGCAGATGCAGCGGCAAAAACAGCAGCCTGTAAGCCGCAACAAGGGTCAACAGTACGTCAGTTAAGTGCCCCTAAAAACCCCTTTGTGTCGGAGGACATCTTATCCCAAATGCAGGCTCAGGCTCAAAAGGAGGAGTCTGATAAGTGGTTAAAGGAAGGTGCATGCCTGAATGAAGCAAATGGGGTTTGGGGGAAAGGGACACGACGATGCCTTCCAAGGGCACTGTACCCAGCAGCTGCCCAGATGCTACATGGGCCGACACACCAATCTAAAACGGCTGTGATGAGTGTGATGCAGAAACATTGGGTGGCACCAGGATTCTCCACCTGTATTGAAAACCTGGTACAAGGGTGCATGATATGTGCTACACATAATCAGGGTAGAGTAGTTAATACACCACTCAAACACACCCCCGGCCCCTCTATCCAGTCCAGAGACTGCAAATTGATTATATTCAGCTGCCAAAGTCAGGATCATGGGAATATGTGTTGGTCTGTATTGATTTATTCTCAGGATGGTCAGAGGCTTTCCCGATTGCCAAAGCCACGGCTGCGGCAACCGCAAAGAAACTGCTTGCAGAGGTGGTCTGCAGGTATGGGGTACCAGAGGTAATTGAGAGTGACAGAGGTACACACTTCACAAGTGAAATAATGAATGAAGTCATGTCAGCTCTAGGAATTCAACAAGCATTCCACACCCCATATCACCCGCAAAGTAGTGGTAAAGTGGAAAGACTGAATGGGACATTGAAATTAAAAATTCAGAAAGCCATGGCTGAGACAGGAAAACCATGGCCGGACTGTTTACCGCTTGCTCTGTTTTCAGTAAGATACACGCCTAATAGAAAGACTGGACTCTCTCCATATGAGATATTGTTTGGCAGCGTACCCAGCCTAGGGTGTTTCTATCCGCAAGCATTAGAAATGAATAACCATGTGCTAAGTTCCTACGTGAGGGCTTTACACAAAAAGATTAAGCAAGTACATGATAATGCCTTCAGTTCTCTTCCAGATCCAGATCAAGACTCTAGCAGCCATATGCTGCAACCTGGAGACTGGGTGGTTATAAAAAGACACGTGAGGAAAAGCCTAGATCCACGGTTTGACGGACCCTTTCAAGTTCTGCTGACCACAAGCACAGCCGTTAAGCTAGAGGGAAAAGAGACCTGGATCCACGCGTCCCATTGCAAAAAGATACTAGGAGAACCAGCGGACAAAGAATGAAGACATTGTTTATACTTACCTGCATCCTTGCGACCACAGGTGCATGGACTAGGTTGAGCACCACAGATGGAGACGACAATAGATTCATTAAACACCATCTTGCTCTAATCGATGGACTAAAGGAGCAAAACCAGACCATTGCTAATTGTTGGATATGTACACATGCCCCTGTGACATCCACTAGCATACCCTTTCTCACTGTCCCAGTCTCATGGGAAGAGATAAACTTTTGGGTGAACTGTTCAGAAACTTGGGCCAATAATGCCACACAGAGACTGTTGGGATACCACTGTTGGGATTCCCGTAGTAGGATGGACAAAATTTCCCTGGTAGCAAGGGAACCTGACGGGTCAAATAATTCCCAGGTTGTATATAGCATTTAAAGGAGGGGAGTGGGTACCTCGTAACAAAGCAAAAATTACTGATCTAGGGAAAATACCTGAACAAGGATTGAAAATAAGTTTTAATGCCACTTCAGGAAGCAGTGATGCCTTTAAACCTTCCCTGTTGGAAAGATATCTACACACTTCTAATTGGGTGAATAATGTTTATTTTAAAAACGGGACAAGTGATACCTGTGCCAAAATACCTGGCAATCTACAGTGTAATGAAAGCTCAAGTTATCAGAGAGGTGCACCTACGTGTGGCAATCCTGATGCTGGCTATTATTCCCCTATAGGTCAAGTGCCTGGGTGGTGTATGATGTCAAATGTTTCTAAGTTTGTTGATTTAGTTCACCATCTAATACTGCAACATTCAGCATTATGGAATCTCCCCTTATCCATGTATTGGGTATGTGGAGACAAGGCTTTCAAGTGGCTCCCAGTAGGAGTAACAGGAACTTGTACTTTAGCCAGATTGACACCCGCAACTTATATTGTTACTCCAGACCAGCTAGATCCTTTGTCTATCCCAAAACATACACTGCATAAGCGATCAGCAGACAATAAAGAAAGACCAAGTGGGAGACCCCATATAGTTCAAATGGGAGGGGTAAACAAATTTTTCAGTGCATTGTTTATATACCCTATGTTGACACAAATGTGGGATAAATTAGTAGAAGCTACGGACTATCTTGATGATCAGATTTGGGATATTTTAGAAGAAGTTAATGGATCTCTTGCAGTACAGAATCAATTGATTATTGTCACGAACCAACATACCCTTGTACTAGATTATTTAACAGCAGCACAAGGAGGGATGTGCCAGATAATAGGGCCCGCATGCTGTCATTATATAGACAATTCTAGTGTATTGACGCTGAAACATAAGTTAGAGGACGTTGTAAAACTAAGGAAGCTTTATGATGAGGCCAACCTCAAGAATCAGGATTCCTGGTGGGCAAACACCTTTTCCTTTCTAAATCCTGCTAATTGGTTTAAAGGTATCGGTGGGTGGTTGGCTGGTATAGTGCAAGCTATTTTACAGGTTTTGCTAATGTGTCTTGCGGTTTATTTGGTTTTTGAGCTTTTTCTAATGTGTATTCAGCGGTGTACTAAAAGAAAATATAGAGAAACATATTGATAAATGAAGGAACAAAAGGATGGAATGTTAGAGCAGAAGATGAGGCCCTCAAGTTTAAAGACCCCATCTATGCTATATAAGTCTGAAAGTTACATTAGGTCAAAATAACACCAGCTGTGAATGTTCCTTCTTGAATCAATAATGCGTCCTTGCTAGTCATCAGAATGTATCTGATTAAATGTGTCTAAATAAATGTGTCCGAATAAATGTTTCAACGCAAGCATAGACATCACAAGAATAGAAACTAGTCTTTGTGTGCTAAAATTGTATAATCAAACCATATATGGTAAATCCGTTTCCTGCCTTCAGAGTGGATATAAACCCATGCTTTGTAATAAAGTTTAGAGCTTGTTTGACACACATCTTGTCCTGTGTCTCAGTCTCTCCGAGCTCGTAATCCAAAGGATAGAAGACTCAGAATGCAGTGACCACAGTGCCAATAAGACAATCACCCCCTGTAGGACTGTGGGTTTCGGTAACTGCGGAGGGCTCGCGGCCTTGCAACTTTTTTTTTCATGGGTACCTTCTGCTACCTATCCGGGTTCCAGTACCGTCAGCTGGTTCTCAGCAGTGCCTTTGGCTTAGGTGCCTCCTTCTCGGTATCCAAGTTCCACCAACGTCTGCTGGTCCTTGGTAGTGCTCTCTGGCACAGGTACCTCCTGCTTAGCAACCGAGTTCCAGTACCGTCAGCTGGTCCTCGGTAGTTCCATTGGCTCTTGTACCTTCTGCTACCCATCGGGGTTCCAGTACCGTCAGCTGGTTCTCGGCAGTGTCTTTCGCATGGGTACTCCCTCCTGCCCAGCCTGGTTCCAGCATGACAGCTGTTTCCGGGTGGTGTCACCGTCACTTTGCCTCCAATGCGTTGTCCTGTCGTGTTGCGGTCGGGTTAGCCGACTCTATGGTGCCTGCAGTTTAGGTGACTCCTATGTGGGCTGCGGGATCTGGCAATGAAGGCTGATTCCATAGTGCCAATAAGACAAGCACCCCCTGTAGGACTGTGGGTTTCGGTAACTGCGGCCGGCTCGCGGCCTTGCAACTTTTTTTTATGGGTACCTTCTGCTAACCATCCGGGTTCCAGTACCGTCAGCTGATTCTCGGCAGTGCCTTTGGCTTAGGTGCCTCCTTCTCGGTATCCAAGTTCCACCAATGTTGGCTGGTCCATGGTAGTGCTTTCTGGCACAGGTACCTCCTGCTTAGTAACCGAGTTCCAGTACTGTCAGCTGGTCCTCGGTAGTTCCATTGGCTCTTGTACCTTCCGCTACCTATCCGGGTTCCAGTACCGTCAGCTGGTCCTCGGTAGTTCCATTTGCTCTTATACCTTCTGCTACCCATCCGGGTTCCAGTACCATCAGCTGTTTCTCGGCAGTGCCTTTGGCTTAGGTGCCTCCTTCTCAGTATCCAAGTTCCACCAACGTCTGCTGGTCCTTGGTAGTGCTTTCTGGCACAGGTACCTCCTGCTTAGTAACCGAGTTCCAGTACCGTCAGCTGGTCCTCGGTAGTTCCATTAGCTCTTGTACCTTCTGCTACCCATCCGGGTTCCAGTACCGTCAGCTGGTTCTCGGCAGTGTCTTTGGCACGGGTACTCCCTCCTGCCCAGCCTGGTTCCAGCACGACAGCTGTTTCCAAGTAGTGTCAACGTCACTTTGCCTCCAATGCGTTGTCCTGTCGTGTTGCGGTAGGGTTAGCCGACTCTATGGTGCCTGCAGTTTAGGTGACTCCTATGTGGGCTGCGGGATCTGGCAATGAAGGCTGATTCCATAGTGCCAATAACACAAACACCCCCTGTAGGACTGTGGGTTTCGGTAACTGCGGAGGGCTCGCGGCCTTGCAACTTTTCTTTTCATGGGTACCTTCTGCTACCCATCCGGGTTCCAGTACCGTCAGCTGGTTCTCGGCAGTGCCTTTGGCTTAGGTGCCTCCTTCTCGGTATCCAAGTTCCACCAACATCTGCTGGTCCTTGGTAGTGCTTTCTGGCACAGGTACCTCCTGCTTAGTAACTGAGTTCCAGTACCGTCAGCTGGTCCTCGGTAGTTCCATTGGCTCTTGTACCTTCTGCTACCCATCTGGGTTCCAGTACCATCAGCTGGTTCTCGGCAGTTCATCAGCCTTCTTGTACCTTCTGCTACATTTCCAAGTTCAAGCTTTTTGAAATGGTTCTTGGTAATCACTCTGGATCTCCCTGATGAGGACCCTGAAGACGAGGACCCTGAAGACCACCCCGAAGAAGACGAGAACCCCGAAGACGAGGACCCTGAAGACGAGGACCTTGAAGACCACCCCGAAGAAGACGAGGACCCAGAAGACGATGACCCTGAAGAT
This sequence comes from Phyllobates terribilis, assembly GCF_046119375.1. Lineage (NCBI taxonomy): Eukaryota > Metazoa > Chordata > Amphibia > Anura > Dendrobatidae > Phyllobates > Phyllobates terribilis. The sequence continues at coordinate 188,921 of NW_027363222.1, read as the reverse complement.
GACGACCCTGAAGACCACCCCGAAGAAGATGAGTACCCCGAAGACGAGGACCCTGAAGACGAGGACCCTGAAGACCACCCCGAAGAGGAGGACCCCGACGACGATGACCCTGAAGACAACGACCCTGAAGACCACCCCGAAGAAGACGAGGACCCCGAAGACGATGACCCTGAAGACAAGTACCCTGAAGACGAGGACCCTGAAGACCACCCCGAAGAAGACGAGGACCCCGAAGATGACGACCCTGAAGACGAGGACCCTGAAGACCACCCCGAAGAAGACGAGGACCCCGAAGACGACAACCCTGAAGACCACCCCGAAGAAGACCAAGAAGATGACCCTGAAGAAGATGACCAAGAGGACAAAGAACAAGAAGACAACCACCAAGATACAGAAGAACAAGAGACAGAAAACCAAGAAGCAGAAGTACAAGAAGCTGCAGAACAAAAAGCGGAAGAACATTAAGCATAAGACTAAAAATCAGAGCAAAAGATATTATCTAAATTATAAGCAGAAGATGACTAAGCAGTGTATGGGTGTGAGTCCGTTCCTCCTCGTGGTGCCCCTGGAAAAGACCTGCTGCTGCAGGGCAAACTGAACGCGGACAAATCCTGTTGTAAATCTTTTGTGATGGGCAGAACGAAAGGTGTAATGTTCAAACTTTTATAGATAACAACTACAGGAATGCCTGTCACAAATAAGAATATGATGAAGAAGAAGAATATGAAGAAGATGAAGAAGTAGAATATGAAGAAGAATAATAGTTGAATAAGAAGAATATGAAGAATGTAAAAAAAAAGAATAATATGAAGAAGGTGAAGAAGAAGATGAAGAAGGTGAAGAAGAAGTTGATGAAAAAGATGCTGATGCTGAGGATGATGAAGGAGAAAGTGTGGGAGAAGTAAAAAAGAAGGTGAAGAGCATGGAAGTAGTGAAACATAAATATCTGACAAAATATAAAAAAACTTAACAGTCAATATTTCCGTAACTCAGAACGTCTTAAAAAAAATATTAATTCCTGCTATTCCATTTGATTGGGCTAAACCTCTATGCCTTTATTGTCTCCCCCACCTCCCCCAATACATTCTACATTATTCTTAGTTGTTTTCCTTCATGTAGAATTAACCTACAAGGAAAGAAAGGGTTTATTTTTATTCCGATATTTGTGTCCCATTGACTTGCATTGGGTTCCGGTATCGGAATCGGCGATATCCGATACTTTTTGGGTATCGGTCCAATCCAATCCGATCTGATATTTCCCGATATCGGAAGGTATCGCTCAACACTAGTGTGGAGGTATGGTGGGTGCAGTGCCGCGCAGGAATAAACAAGCGGAGGCGGTGGATAAAGTCATCCTGGTCTTTACTCACTTTAGATGTACTTTTAGCCGCAAAGCTTCTCTCTGCTACACATGGCGCACTGCGGCCACCGGGTAGGGGGTTCAGCACTTCCCAGGTAGATCAAGAGCACCTGTCAAGACCCCGCTGGTGTGTTCCTCTCCTTTTTCTCTCCTCCCGCTTGTGTTCCTCCCTGGGATCCACTAAGCCGCCGGGCTTTTCCAACAGTGACGTGAAGTACACAGTCAGATATCGGGGGCCGGTCACCCCTCTTGCAGCAGGAATCCCTCTGGCTAAGCCAGAGTGAAGAATACAGGTGGCGACTCCGCTCCGTCCGTATTCCCCTGGGATCCTTTTGCCTGTGGAGCCTATCTCCTCTGCACCCCTCCAAGGCCTTCTTAGAACAGGACCCTGACCGGGCAGAGACACTGGTTAACTCTGACCCGCTCCTCGTCTCAAGGCCAGAGAAAAAGGACCGTGAATCTTCAGCCAGCTGCAGACTCTTGCTGGACCCTGACAGAAGACCACAATCAAAAGACTTTGAACTAAAGATGGCCGTTTATTATATATGGTTCTATAAGTGCTTCCTGTAAGTGTTTCCTCCACCCTCACCCACTACTTCGTTCCCCCTGTCTTTGGTTCCCCCCATCTCCTGTATCCCGGGCCAGGGCAGCACCCTGGTGCATTTAGGCCCCCTACAGGACATTTGTGGTGAAGTGTTGAGTGCGAAGTGGGGTTCTGAGTGATGCTCCATCCTTACCTGGGAGAGGAGATACCACATCTCTATCTGACGTGCAGTACCCCTGTGGCGACTGAACCCTCAGGGGCGCCACACAACAAATAAAAAAACAAAAGACGTAACATGACAAATATAATACAGAACATCTATCTATATAATTGTCTTATCCCGTCTGTCTGTCTGTCTTTCTGTCTGTCTGTCTGTCTGTCCTGGAAATCCCGGGTCGCTGATTGGTCCGGCCGCAGCCAATCAGCGACGCGGCATTTCAGAAAAACATGGCGGCCGTTAGCGGCTCATGTGTGGCACGGAGGTCAGCGGCGATGCAGCCGGGAGATGCAGCCGGCTGCTCGCAGCATAAGTCCCCCGACCGCAGGCGCCGCTGACCTACATGCGGCTATCGTCGGAAGATCAGCGGCTACGGCCGCTTATCTCCCAAGGACAAGTGTGACGCCCCTCCCCTCCTCTCCCCTCCACTCCTTTCCCCTCCTCTCCCCTCCCCTCTCCTCCCGTCCCTCCCCCCGCTCGATCAGGACCCCGGCACCCGGCGTCATACTTACCCCTCCCCTCCTCTCCCCTCCCCTCTCCTCTCCTCCCGTCCCTCCCCCCGCTCGATCAGGACCCCGGCACCCGGCGTCATACTTACCCCTCCCCGTGCCTGCGCAGCAGTTCCTGTGTCTTCCGCTGCAGCTCTGTGACGTCTCAGGTCAGAGGGCGAGGTGAAGTCTTTACACCGCGCTGTCTCCTGACCGGTCACAGCGCACAGCGTGAAGATGCCGGCTACGCTGGAGTCCAGAGAAGCAGTGAGGTGAGTATTGGATTTTTTTTTTTTTTGTACGGGGCCATAGGGGACCTGCATGGGGCACTATGGGGGGATGGGACATCCTGCATGGGGTATTATATAGGGGGGATGTGATAGCCTGCATGGGGTATTATATGGGGGGAGAGGTGACATCCTGCATGGGGTATTATATAGGGGGGATGTGACAGCCTGCATGGGGCATTATATGGGGGGAGAGGTGACATCCTACATGGGGCATTATATGGGGGAGAGGTGACATCCTGCATGGGGTATTATATAGGGGGATGTGACATCCTGCATGGGGCACTATAGTGGGATGTCACTTCCTGCATGGGGCATTATATAGGGGGGATGTGACATCCTGCATGGGGTATTATATAGGGGGGATGTGACATCCTGCATGGGGTATTATATGGGGGGAGAGGTGACATCCTGCATGGGGTATTATATAGGGGGGATGTGACAGCCTGCATGGGGCATTATATGGGGGGAGAGGTGACATCCTACATGGGGCATTATATGGGGGAGAGGTGGCATCCTGCATGGGGTATTATATAGGGGGGATGTGACATCCTGCATGGGGTATTATATAGGGGGGATGTGACATCCTGCATGGGGTATTATATGCATGGGGTATTATATACGGGGGGATGTGACTTCCTGCATGGGGCATTATAAAGGAGGGTCGGGAGACATATGCTAGAATACCCGATGCGTTAGATGGGCCACCATCTAGTAAAACTATAAAGATAGATATGACATAATGCTTAAGTGAGGACCACAAGATCTGGCAGATACAGACACCAAGTCTATGAGCAATGGTGAAAAATATATATTGCAGTTTGTAACAGCCACAAAATAATATACATGAAGACCAGAGTTGAAGGTAGGCAGGTCCCTAACTCCAAAATATATATAGTGTAGAAGATACTATGTCTCTATGGGGAAATAAATATGCAGGCTACAACGCAAAATAGAAATAAGCAATACCTAACATGGGACTATAAAAAATGAAACAGATGGTGCATAGAAGGTGGGGGGATTGAATGGTGGTCACATAAAGCCCCAAGTCCAAAGTCCACTGGAGAGTCCTGATATAGAACTAATTTATCCCAAACTGTAAAATAAGATACAAAGCGGAACCTTATCATATATGTCAGGCCACTAACGGATGGAGCAGAACATGAGGAATGGGTGGGAAAGCAGGAGGGGTAGTTTTATTGTCATAAAAAAACAGAAGAGAGAAAGAGGTGGAAAATGAAACCATGCTAGGAGCAGATAAAAAGTGTAGAGGAAGGGAAAAAAACATAGGAAAAGACTGAATAAGAGGAAAGAAAAATAAAATAAAAATGAAGATGAAAAAAAAAATAAAGGAAAAAATAAAATTAATAAAAAATAAAATAAAAAAATAAAGATGAAAAAAGGGGAAAAATAAAGATAAAAGATGAAAAATAAAGAAAAATAATGAAAAATGAACCATAAGGAATAAAAAATAATAGATTATTCAGAAAGAATAAATAATAATAATCAAAGAAATTAAAAAATATGTAGCAGCCCGATGTGCTCCAGGTTCCTAAATACATGGGATGATGAGATTCCTGATATAAAAAGGATCAAGAAGACTGTCCTCCTGTCTTGAATAATAAATACTTTGATCTCTGCAATATTCACATAATTCCGATACTTCAATGTCCTATATATTAATATATTTTACTGTATTGCAGTTACCTATTGTTAAATGTGTGATACAATACCTGCAACATTGTTTTAAAATGGATATTTACTGATGTTTATAACAGGATTCGGATTTATATCTTATTGCTGTATGTTTGTAGCATTTATTATAAAGGATTCTTCAAGAAACGAGTTTAAAAAAAACAATAATAATTCTGCACACATAGATATTCTCATAAGAAAGACAAAACCTCACTTTTATTTTCCTAAATATTCAGGGTTCAGGTTTATTAACGTTTTAAATTGACCGACTGCACTGGAGTTGTCAATATTAAAATGAATAATCAAAAATACAAATTGAGCACACAGTGCATATATATGTATGTATATATATATATATATATATATATATAAAATATATACATATATATATTTATTTATTTATAAGCAAAAGTTTGGTTCATCATCCTCCAAATTTGATATCTATCTATCTAATCCAAAAATATGGAGGCAGCACACAGTTGAAGAAATTTTTTTTTTTATTATTTAATAGCCCATGTGGCGACGTTTCGGTCCAGTATTGTGCACCTTTCTGAAGCTACATGGGCTATTACATAATATAAATTTTTCTACTTCATCTGTGTGCTGCCTCCATAGTTTTGGATTATATTAGAGGACTGGTATGTAACAAGGGGGCTTTTCACCTAAACTTTTTGCTTGTGCTGTTTTTTATCTTATTTCATATCTATCTTATCTATCTATCTTATCTATCTATCTATCTATCTATCTATCCATCTATCTCATTGTGAGGAGAGATCAGAATAAAAATGATGTCACAAGTGATGTGATGACATCACCGCATTCTATATCCCAGTGTTCCGGCCTAAGGGAAATCACTGCCTTACAGACTCCCAAGGGTGAGGCAGCCCCTTTTATTTTTCGTCACGAACGAAGCAAAAATTGATTATAAAATGGATAAAGAGAGAAGAAGAGCCCATAGAGATCGGGTTCTCCGTGAGAGGAGAGGATTAAATGAAGAGCAGGTACCATTGTTCGCTATTGGGCGAAAAGGCTTTATACTACCGGACGTGGACACTGACGCCTCAGAAATGGCGTCCAAACGTCAAACTCTGGACAAAATGAGAAAGACCAAAAGATACGAGATCCTTACAGAGAGAAGGAAAATGGAGACCCTCATGGAGTCTCACTCTGCAACCTCCGCTGAGCTTCAGAGGGCCATACTTATCTCCTTGAAAAAACTCGGAGATCTGGTCCCTGAAATACGGAGGAGGAACAAAGATGCCATCCTCAATAAGAGGAGAAACATCAGCGCAGAGTTAGAGCTGGAAGAGGTTCTCCAAGAGACACCGAGACAAGTGACATCCTCCAGATCTGAAAGTCTGGAGGCACCGAAACTACAAAGAGTGGCAGCCCAGAAGAGGATCAGGAACAGCAGAGACTGGGTTGTCCAATGTAGAAGACGTCTCATCTATGCCAACCCCATTATAAATGGGAATGGTGCATTGCGGAGGTCGAGGTCATCAGCTGAAAACATCTCCATCCCAGAGAACAAACAGCTGAGTGTTTCTCCACCAAACACATCACTGGATACAGATGGACCAGGTAAGATGGATCTGCTCAGTGTAATAAGACTGGGGGTGAGGAGGATTATACTCCTAATATTATGTACTGGCATCAATTATCAAAAGTGCAGAAAAACTGTCCTTGTTGCCCATAGCAACCAATCACAATGCGGCTTTCATTGTTCCATAGAATGTTAAGAGATGGAATCTATGTTGTGATTCGTTGCTATGGACAACAAGGACAGTTTTGCTATTGGACAGTTTTGATAAATGAGAGCCCAAATATTAGACATTTCCTGCTCATTTACATAATGCCATTTAAAATTATAATATTTTCTCTGGAGCTACATTTGTTAACCCCTTATTGACCAGGCAACCTTTTTCTTCTCTCCCTCCTTTGAAAACCCATAACTATTTATTTATTAATTGTTCTGTCAATGTAGCTGTATGTGGACTTGTTTTTTCAGTGGGCCGAGCTGTAGTTTTGAACATTATTTATTTTACCATTCAATGTTCTGGAGCACGGGGAAAAAGATTTAATCTGTGGTAAAATTGTGGAAAAAAAGTGATTCCAACATTGTTTTTTTCTAGATGTTCATTGAGTGGTAAAAATGACCTGACAAAATGATTCTCCATGTCAGTTACAGCTATGATACTGCTGAACTTGCATAGGGGTTTCTAAAAAATACTTAAGAATTTTATTTAAACAAATGCTTTGTGTGGCCATGTTCTGAGACATTGGAACTGTGTGATTGTGATCGCTGGATGGAGATGTGTGAGGGCTTGATGATTTTTTGCGTGGTGAACTGTAGCTTTTATTGATACCTTTCCTGGGTAGACAGGACACTGTGATATCTTTTTATTGCAATTTTTTAGGTGAATACAGCGCCCCCCAAAAATGCAATTCTAATGTTTAATTTTTTTATCATGTTAGTGTTCACTGTTTGCAATATTTAATTTTATATTTTTGCAAAATCGGACTTATGCGGATACAAGATGTGCTTATAAATATGATTATAATTATGTCAATTTGGTGATTCAAATATTTTTTACATTTTCCCTCTTTTTTAAACTATTTTTTTTTATTTACTTCACTTTTTAGTTTCCTTGGGGGACTTAAACCTGTGATTTTCTGATCGCTTGTACTATATACTGTGGTAGAACTGTATATAGATAAATTGACATTCTCGTATGAAATTAAGCCAGGCTGGTCTTAACACTAGGCCAAAAGTGACAGACTGGGGCTTTCAGCAGTAGGCCCAGGTAGTCATTTTAAACAATTGACCCCCTGCAATAGTGTCCTGGGGGGTTAATAGGTGCTGGTGCACTCAAATCGGCAATAGCTTCATTTAAATATCACTGTCAGCATTGAAATGGTTAAACTACAGTAATTGGAGTGTGCTCCAGTCGCTGCAGTTATAGGCAAGTGGCAGCTATGTAATACAGCCAGCATCTGCCTGATATGGTGCATGCTCAGCTAATGAGCCCGCTTCATACATTTTATGCACAACATGACAAACATTTCCATTATGTGTTCGCAAAGGGTTTAATAAATCTTGTATTTTCTCAGCAGATGGAGGCCTTATGATACCCCCTGACATAGCAGACATGCCAGAAGAAGACCCTGGTGATGCTAGAATCTGTATTTCACCCCTGAGAGAAGTGGTCAACACTAATAATACTATTGACTTTGACAGCCTTGACTTCCAGAAAGTTCTTGGAAAGGGAGGCTTCGGAAATGTAAGTGTGAATTTATCCTCCACCATGTTCATCAATGTATCCTGCACCAGATGCACAGGAGGGTTGTACATATTCATTACAGGATGCTCATATGTAATGATATATGAGATAAACTAGTGAACTACTACACACTAATAGATGGGAGTTTGGTCTGATCTGTTGTGATTTTTCTCCAGGTCATCTTGGCATTAGATCTGGTCAATGAAGGACTTCAGGCCATTAAAATCATGGACAGAAGTTATTGTAGAGAGGACATATTCTCTACAGAGCTAGAAGTCCTGAGAATGGCTGCCGGATGCCCCTACCTAATGACTATGCGGGCGTTTATGGAATCACCATTGGAGTATGTGATAGCCATGGACTATATGGCCGGAGGAGACCTGTTTGACCACATGGCAGATTCAATGCTGTTTAACACAAGGACAACAAGGTAAATGTCTTATACTGAATATTAATAATCCGTTGCCCTCGCACTGTAGTCCTAGAGCAATGGACAACGACAACAGGAGAAAATAATGACATGAAAAGGACACGTGTGTGATCTCCTCATGTTCTCTGTATGATTGTGCATGTAACCACTGATCCATCCTTTCTACTCCACAGACTCTTTGCGGCAGAGATGGTGTGCGGACTCCAGTTCCTGCATGAACGCGGCGTCATACACCGGTAATCATTTCACCTTCATAAATCTGTCACCTGTGACTCTCTGTTGTCTCCTTACATATCTATTGTAGAAAGTTCTTTCCATGAATTGTCCTCACAATCAGTGTCTGCTCCTTCTCCCTGCAGTGACCTGAAGCCAGATAATATCCTCCTCCAAGACACCGGACACATCAAAATCTCCGACTTTGGCTTAGCAGCCATGAATGTATTTGAGGATGGCATAGTGAAGAACAAGGTTGGCACTAAGGGTTACATAGCGCCCGAGGTAAGGAATATCTCTGTGTGATTGATGCCAATAGTAGGATTGAGGGATAATCTGATCCCAATGTATCCTGCTGATATCTAATCACAGACCGGTCCTCATAGTCTCTGTGTGTAAATCCCCTTCCCGGTATATTAAGCTCCTCTCCAATCTCATGTTTCCACAGATAATGGACAGTAAAGGCTACAACCATCTGGCAGACTCCTTTTCCTTCGGCGTCATCTTATATATAATGAGTGTAGGTGACCAGCCATTCTATTGCAAAGGCACAATGGATGAATACCACCAGTCTCTGCGTGATGACATCCCTTATTTTCCACCTGGGATCTGCTGTCATACCATGGACATCATAAAAGGGTTGAGTAAGATCAGATGGATAAGTATGATGGGGGGATTACTAAAAGAGATAGAAGATAAGATGGGAATAGTCCATAGACATTGTGTAAAAACTTGTCAGTAATAATACATAATATAATGACTAATGGTCTCTATCATTTTCTAGCTTCTCTGCAAATCTCCATCTGCCCGATCTGCCATTACATCAACCATCAGATCGCATCCGTTTTTCTATTCTATAGACTGGAGCGATGTGGAGTCCGGCAGAGCCGACCCACCGTTCCCATATTGCTATGTAAGTACAACACATACAGACATCCATAGTGTTATCACTACCCAGTAACACACTTACCCACTATACACCATATCGCTATATCCCCCTACTACTGTTTATACTGTATGTGAGGGGCTGATTCTCAGACGTGTATATTTCTCTTCTTACAGCAGGAGTATTAGGCTGATAAAAATCAGCCCCATTCCAGTAACATCCAGGAATGAAGATTTACATTAATCGGATGAGACAATTACACTGGACTTTCTTATTTACCGGACTGTGACAAACCTACCAAGCTTCCACCACATAATATCCAAGTAGATTTGAGCACCAAACATCCAGGGATTTATTCCGATCGCCATATTTGGGGTCAGGAAGGAATTTTTTTCCCTTGATATGAGGATGATCCAGCAACGAGTCCTCAGGGTTATTTTTCGCCTTCCTCTGGATCAACATAGCAAGTAATTAAAGGCTGAAATTGAAGGACTTCTTTCAGCCATACTTGCTATGTTACCATCTGGACGACTCATCTACAATGTGGTGGTAAGGAGACGACTACAAGATATGGACATAAAGAAGGAAGCGGCTGCTCCTTCTCCTACTTGGCCATGTACAGACACAAGGAAGCGGCTGCTCCTTCTCCTACTTGGCCATGTACAGACAGAAGGAAGCGGCTGCTCCTTCCTCTACCAGGCCATGGTCAGACAGAAGGAAGCGGCTGCTCCTTCACCTTCCTGACCATGGTCAGACAGAAGGCCATATGGCTAATCGCGATGCTGAAGGAATCCAGGAAAACTCCAACTATACAGATCACAAGTCACACATTCCTGCTCTTCTCCTCTCTCATGTGTGATCCAGACCTGGATGTCCAAAAGCGGCAAAAGTGTAAGCCGAGGCCTGAGGAGCAGAATCATCTGCTCCTTTCTATAGAAAGTCACTGTATCTACACACTTTCTTTTATCATCATTGCAAATTTGTAACAACTTTATTGCACAAATATATATATATGTATATATAAAACATCTAAGTGTCTTTTGTGCGTTTGGTTAAATTCTTCTCATATACAGACCTGCTTTTTGTTATTTTTATTAATATCATGATAAGGACAAGGTATTTTGGTGCCTTAGGCAAATGAAGCCTATGGTGACCCCCACCAAAGGAATAGGCAAGAAACTGAGGTAACAGGACCCCTAACGCTGCACCTCCTCCCTCCGATCAGTCCGATAATAATCTCTGACGACCACTTCCACTCAAATTATTACTTTTCTCACCAAAAAAATACCAGCACAAGTAAAAAAAATGTGGCGTACTTTAGGGTTGAGGCTTAAAAGGGAGCGCAATGTCAAAGTTCTATATAGAATCGTTCATTGTTTGTGGACCATTTACACATTACAAGGAACAAATAGCGTTATTCATCCCTGACATTCTATATTTTACATGTCCTACCCAAGGATACTGATGGAAACTAATATAGCTGTTAGTATAATGGAGGCCGTGGGTTTCAATTAAGGTCATGTGACAGATGCAACTTGTAACAAAACTGATGGCGTTTCTAGTGCCGTATTCCTGTGTGGCGCCATCCTGTAACAGAGAACACACCGGAAGTAGCCTGCGTCTTGTTGGAGTTACCGGCAGGGGAGGGAGCTGATTACAGCTCTTTTGCTCCTGTCCTGGGCAGCGCTCAGATTGTCTTAAAGAGGCAAATACAATTCAGTGCAGAGAGGGAGCGACAGGCGGTGAGCGGTGTTAGTGACTCACTGAACGCCTGTGACTGAAGGAAGGGGCCGAAACAATGTCATTTTTATTTTTTTTTAAACTGAGCCCCCTCGGGGAGACAAGGGGTAGCGCCCTAGGCTAGTGCCTACCCTGCCTACCTGTCGAACCAGCCCTTATTATGAATCATGTTTGATAATTTTTTTGTGATCTTTATTAATTCATTCTTCATTCACTTTTTTCCTAATAAATACTATAATCAATGTAGTCTTGACCTATATTTATATCTGTATATGGGCACTTTGTGGTGGTAACAAATCCACATTGTATCAATTTTTCAAAGACCCCGGTGCTGTCATCTTTTTCATATGTTTTTATTATTTTCAAGGAGCTTTTCCACCCTAATGGCAATGTGCCCAGGGCATTCTGGTTAATACCAGATGAAGGGGAACGCAGTCTCCATTATTTGATTGGACTACACATGATAGGATGAGATACACAGCTCAGCAGACTGTATTATTTGATTGAACTGCACATGATAGGATTAGATACACAGCTTAAAGGGAAACCGTCACCAGAAATAACGCTATTAGCCTGACATATGGGGTTAATCTGCAGGATAACAGCGTTATTATGCTGCCCGGCGCCTGCACTCAGCCAAATACGTGCAGAATCAAAGCTTTCCTGTATTATAAAAACACATTTAAAATACAGCTTCAACATCTGCACCAAAAACACATCAAATAAGGGAGAAAATTCATAAAAAAGGCAGCGAAAATGCAATGAGTATTTACTCTCTGTGTGAACTCGGCCTTAAAGACACCAAAAAAGCCAGATGTCATATAGTCATGCTTATGTAAAAATGAAAGAGTTCTGACTAATGTGGCGTCCCTGCGGGTCCAGTTGCCACAGAGGTACTGCATCTCACCCAGAGGTGTGGTACCCCACTCTTAGGTAAGGATGGAGTACTACCCAGGACCCACACATCTACATCCAACACTACACCACGCCAGACCAGCAGGCGGTGCAATATGCACTTGTTCACTGCGGAGCCCTGTCCCTGGCTGGAAGGGGGGGGGAACCAAGAGAGGGGGAACCATGTAGTTTGTGTGGATGGAGGAAGAAGTTCAGTGGAGCACAGACTTGGAGTCAGGAGAAGGAGTTGAGTGGAGAGGAGTCTGTGAGAGCTCAGGAGGAGCTCTGCTCACGAGAGCAAGGAGGAGAGAGAGAGAGGAAAGAAGAGAGGAGCAGTGAGGAGGGCTCCAGGAAGACAGAAGGGATCCCAGAGGCACGGCGAGTGCAGAGGCAACCCGTGACCCCGAATTCACGCTGACGTGGAGGGATCAGGCTGCAGAAGGGGACCGGCCCCAAACTAGTTGAGAACAACCACTCTCAGCTAGCCAACCGGAGGCAGCAGCATTTTCAAGGTGTTGCAGCCAAAATCCACAATTACATCGCCGAAAAGGTGGCCGCATAGGGTCCAGGGGACTGAGAGCACGTCGCCCGACAAGACCCGAGGCCACTAGCTTGGGACACTGATTGTGAGGTGCAGGGCAGGAGGGTGAGAGCCAGCGCAGTGAGACGACCGAAAAAGGTACATAGAACGGGGTCCCGTGTAAGTGCTCCTGAGATACCTGAGGGTTTGCTGGACCCCTACCCCGGAGGACACAGGACGATGTTACACACCGGTAACTGTAACCTGGAGTCTTGAACAACTGTGAGTAAAACCTGAAAACCCACTGTGTCCTTGAATAATTGATGCGCCATCAACTGCCCTGCACTACACTGCACCGACAACATCTACCTCATAAAATCACCATCTACACTGCCCTGGAGCTAAGCTCTGCCTGTGGAGAACTGAACCAACTTTGCTGCGTCACCATCGGCTCCAGTGGATCTGCACCGCAGCGGTAGCCCTATATAGCCGCATACCACAGGTGGCGTCACAAAATATTATTCTCCAAAAACTTTATTCCCGTTTTACTTTTCCTTTAATTGACCGCTCTGGGTCGCGGACCGGGTCACCGCCACCATGACATCCCCAGCATCGACCGACCCGGCTACCGAGTACCCCACGGCCCAGGGGGCGCTTCAGATACAACTAAAAATTACAAAAATAAATCCAAGTCCCAATTTGAGATGAGTGGATCGATTTGCAAGACTCCGGTTCATGTTCCAGGGCAGTGGCACCTGGCAGGTAGACGGGAGGCCTGCGGATCTCTTACATTCGGAGTCTCTAGGACAGCCTTTGATTTGTCATGACTGTTATGACATCATCAGTCTGTAAAAAGTTGACTGTAAAAGTTTGAAGTTGTGAAATATGACCTGCTGTACTATGAATGTTATGTGTTGTATTTAAGTTGATTTTCTCCCCTAGAATTAATGCAATCTTTTCCACTCTGATTCCTGCAGAATTTTAGAGAAAAACCTCCTTATAAATTGGAGTTGTATATACAGTTGACACCAGAAGTTTACATACACTATATAAAAAGACACATATGCATGTTTTTCTCAATATATAACTTGAAATCAGAATAAACCTTTCCCATTTTAGGTCAATTAGGATTACCATAATTTTTAATATTTGCCAAAATGCCAGAATAATGAGAGAGAGAGAATGTTTTAAGGCATTTTTATTACTTACTACAAAGTCAAAAGTTTACATACATTTCATTAGTATTTGGTGCCATTGCCCTTAAACTGAATGACTTGGGTCTGACTTCCACAAGCTTCTCACAATAGTTGGTCGGAATTCGGGCCCATTCCTCCTGACAAAACTGGTGTAACTGATCCAGGTTTGTAGGTCGCCTTGCTCACACCGGCCTTTTCAGCTTTGCCCATAAATTTTCAATAGGATTAAGATGAGGGCTCTGTAATGGCCACTTCAAAACATTGACTTTGTTATCCTTAAGCCACTTTGTTAGCATTTTGGCAGTATGTTTCTGTAACATACCTGGCGGCGTCCTTGCATAGTGGTCCATCTCCCACTGTGCAAGAGCGCGCACTTGATCTCCAGTCCAGTCTGCTAGCCTGGCTTCCCTCCATGCTGTTTGCTTGCCTCTGTGTCTGCTGCTTAAGGGCGGCGCCCGATCACTTCCTGTTTCTTGTACCTGCTGCAGGCACACCCCTTGTGTGTTCTCAGCCTTTTGCTGTCTGTCATCTGCTATTTAACCCAGCTGCTCCAATGAATCCCTGCCTGAGCATTGTGTTTCATTCAGTGTGGTCTTTCACTCTGATTGTGCCAGGTCCCCTTCTGTGTTCTCTTGTCTGCCTATCCTGGAGGCTGTATTTCCAGGCCTGTCTGAACACGCTCCTTGCCTGTTCGTCTCGCCTTCTAGGGGCCGCATACCTAGACCCGCTCCTGTATCTTGTCTGTCCTGTCTGAACACGCTCCTGGCCTGTTCCTCCCACCTTCTAGGGGCTGCATTCCTAGACCCGCTCCTGTATCTTGCTACTGTGTCTGTTCTTGTCTGTATACTCTTCTAGCCTGTTTTCCCGTGTTTCTCTACGTCCGTACCTTTCCTTTTTCTGCACAGTCTGAACTCGTACCTAACTCCTGCTCGTTGTCACTGTACTCCCGGTTGTGAGTTTGTGGTCCACTCGCTACTTCACTGCAAGTACCCTGTGGGTATCTGGTTCTGCCTTTCCCTTCCTGTCTGTTCCGTGTGAACAGAGCCCTGTTCTAGCCTGCTCTGCCTTTGCTCACTGCTCCGGCGGTTCTAGCCTGCTCTGCCTTTGCTCACCGCTCCAGCGGTTCTAGCCTGCTCTGCCTTTGCTCACCGCTCCGGCGGTTCTAGCCTGCTCTGCCTTTGCTCACTGTTCTGGCGGTTCTAGCCTACTCTGCCTTTGCTCACTGTTCCGGCGGTTCTAGCCTGCTCTGCCTTTGCTCACCGCTCCGGCGGTTCTAGCCTTCTCTGCCTTTGCTCACCGCTCCAGCGGTTCTAGCCTGCTCTGCCTTTGCTCACCGCTCCGGCGGTTCTAGCCTGCTCTGCCTTTGCTCACCGCTCCGGCGGTTCTAGCCTGCTCTGCCTTTGCTCACCGCTCTGGCGGTTCTAGCCTGCTCTGCCTTTGCTCACCGCTCCGGCGGTTCTAGCCTGCTCTGCCTTTGCTCACCGCTCCGGCGGTTCTAGCCTGCTCTGCCTTTGCTCACCGCTCCGGCGGTTCTAGCCTGCTCTGCCTTTGCTCACCGCTCCGGCGGTTCTAGCCTGCTCTGCCTTTGCTCACCGCTCTGGCGGTTCTAGCCTGCTCTGCTCTTGCTCACCGCTCCGGCGGTTCTAGCCTGCTCTGCTCTTGCTCGCCGCTCCTGGCGGTTCTAGCCTGCTCTGCTCTTGCTCGCCGCTCCAGGCGGCCTTGTCCTGCTCTGCTCTTGCTCCGAGCGGCCTTGTCTTGCTCTGCTCTTGCTCGCCGCTCCGGGCGGCCTTGTCTTGCTCTGCTCTTGCTCGCCGCTCCAGGCGGCCTCGTCCTGCTCTGCTCTTGCTCACCGCTCCGGGCGGCCTCGTCCTGCTCTGCTCTTGCTCCGGGCGGCCTTGTCCTGCTCTGCTCTTGCTCGCTGCTCCGGGCGGCCTTGTCCTGCTCTGCTCTTGCTCGCCGCTCCAGGCGGCCTCGTCCTGCTCTGCTCTTGCTCGCCGCTCCGGGCGGCCTCGTCCTGCTCTGCTCTTGCTCGCCGCTCTAGGCGGTCTCGTCCTGCCCTGCTCTCGCTCGCCTCTCTGGGCGGCCTCACTCTGCTGTGTTTGTCCGCCACATCTGTGGTTCTGTTCCTGAGTCCCACTGTGTACTGGGTCCTATCCCGCCTGTGTTCCTACCTGCTAGCGCCTCCCTGTCTGCACTCTAGCCGTGCTTGCCTGTACCCCCCTGCCTGCATACCCGCCTGCCTGCATACCAGTCGTGCCTGCCTATACCCACCAGTCTGTGTGCCAGCCTAACCTGTCTGTTCCTGTATTCCCCTGTGTGGGTCAACAGCCGTGTCCGGGGTCTGTCCTGGAGTAGCACCTGGTCCCTCTGCTCGGTTCCTCCTTGGTGCACTGGCGTCGTATGCCGTCGTGCGACCCTGGTCGGATCGGGTGAATACCTAGTTACGCCCCTCCAGGCATTCACTCTCCGGCATGGTCCAGTGGAATCGCACGCACACGCCGCTCAGCCCGGGCGTGTGCATTACAGTTTCAGGTCATTGTCCATTTGGAAGACCCATTTCTTACCAAGCTTTAACTTCCTGGCTGATGTCTTGAGATGTTGCTTCAGTATTGTCACATGATCTTCTTTTCTCATGATGCCATCTATTTTGTGAAGGGCACCAGACCCTCCTGCAGCAAAACAACCCCACAACATGATGATGCCACCCCCGTATTTCACAGTTGGGATGGTATTCTTAGGCTTCCAAGCTTCTCCCTTTTTCCTCCAAACTTAACGATGGTCATTATGCCCAAAAAGTTCAATTTTAGTTTCTTCAGACCACAGGACAAGTTTCCAAAAATTAAGGTCTTTGTTCCTGTGTACATTTACAAACATTAATCTGGTTTCTTTATGTTTCTTTTGGAGTAATGACTTCTTCCTGGCAGCATGGACTTTCAGCCTATGTTGATACAGTACTCGTTTCACTGTGGATATTGACACAATCTTATCAGCTTCTGCCATCATCTTCACAAGGTCTTTTGCTTTTGTCCTTGGATTTATATGCACATGTTGGACCAAAGCACGTTCATGTCTGGGACACAGAACCCATTACCTTCCTGAGCAGTATGAATGCTGGACATTCCCATCTTGTTTGTACTTATGTATAATTGTTTGTACAGATGAGCGAGGCACCTTCAGGTATCTTGAAATTGTACCCAAGGATGAGCCAGACTTGTGTAAGTCCACATTTCTCTTCCTGATATCTTGGCTGATTTCTTTACACTTTCCCATGATGCTACACAAAAAAGAAGTGTGTTTCAGATGTGCATTAAAATACATTCACATCCAAATTTTTTTTTGCTCTTAATCCTGATTATTTATATCTATAACGCCACTGCTTAAAACCGTGGTCAGACGTGATATGATATTACTTCTGTAATAATCGTGACATGTTTTGGAGCATGCCAAATATTACCCTCCATTTAAAGTCTGCAAGTTATGTGTTGTTCAACATATTCACACTTGGTCGCTGACCAATGCCACATCTATAAGGCCATTGCCTAAAACCATGGTCATCAGACATTATCCGATATTACTGCTGTAATAATCATGACATTTTTTGGAGCATGCCAAATTTTACCCTCCATTTAAAGTCTGCCAGCTGTGTGTTATTCATGCTATTCACACTTGGTCTATGACCAATACCACATCTATAAGGCCTAAAACCGTGGTCATCAGACGTTATCTGATATTACTGCGGTAATCATGACATTTTTTGGAGCGTGCCAAATATTACCCTCCATTTAAAGTCTGCCAGTTGTGTGTTGTTCATCCTATTCACACTTCGTCGCTGACCAATACCACATTTATAAGGCCACTGCCTAAAACCGTAGTCATCAGACGTTATCCGATATTACTGAGGAGATAATCGTGACATTTTTTGGAGCAAGCTACATATTACCCTCCATTTAAAGTCTGCCAGTTGTGTGTTGTTCATCCTATTCACACTTGATCGCTGACCAATACCACATCTATAAGGCCATTGCCTAAAACCCTGGTCATCAGACGTGATCCGATATTACTGCAGTTATAATCGTGACATTTTTTGGAGCGGGCCAAAAATTACACTCCATTTAAAATAGGCAAAACGCTTGGCAAGGGACAGTGAAGTGGACGTAATGGTGATGGTGCACGCAAAGGCCTATGCCGTGGGCAAGCTGAAATTATGTCTGCTGAGTGAGCACAACAAGCACCCACATCATGGTCACCCTATCTTCCTGTCCCACTTTGTAGGGGGCAGCGGAACCCCACTCTTAAAGCCAGAGCAGTGTGAAAAGGTTGTTGGTTGGATAGCATATAATGCTTCCAGTCACTTTGCCACCACCACCACCGTCTTTCACACTGTCCAGTCTCAGTAGCCATGAGTATGGACCACATATTCCTCACCCTGATCCTCCTTACTCCCACTATGCCGAGTGCCCAGAGACAACTGATCCCACACTTGAACGCTCAGAAGAGCTGTTTACTTTCCCATTTATAGATTTGGGCCTTTCTCCTGGCCCGTTTCAAGTGGGGCAAGAAGAGATCACATGTAGCTATGCCCAAATATTTGAGCAGCCATGGTTACATAAAGGCGACGGTTGAAAAGTGCAATTACTGTCGCAAGAGGTGGATGATGATGATGAGACACAATTGCCAGCGAGTCAGAAGGAGGCCCAGGGTGCATACGGGGAAGACGAGGTGGGACATTAACACGAGGAAAGTTGCCAGTCCAACTGTTAGGTCTTCCAGAGTCTGGCTCTTTTTTAAAAACTGTCCTGTTAACCCAAAAAAAGGCTATTTGCAAAATCTGCCATGCCAGCATCATCAGGGGCAGCAAAACTACCAGCCTGACCACCACCAGCAAGCTCAGGCACATGACAGCAAAGCACCCGACTAGTAATGCCAGAGTCCAGAAACAGTGTCTAAGGGTGACAATACTGCCTGTACCGCTGTTGTGCGTGCACACCAATCCTCTGTCCATGGTGCAGGCAAAGATGCCTCCCGCCCTGCACCTGTAGTTTGACACTCACAACCACCACCATCAGCAACCACGTGCACATCCTTGTCCCAGGGCTGCATTCATTTGTCCCTGCCCCAGTCCTTTGAACGCAAGCGCAAATATGCAGCCAACCACCCACAGGCCATAGCACTAAACTGCCACATTTCTAAAATGCTTGCACTTTAAATATTGTCTTTTAGGCTCGTGGAGACACAATCTTTCTTCAACCTCATGGTGGCGGCCATCCCTCAGTACTCGGTTTCCAGCTGCCACTATTTCTCCCTGTGTGGTGTCCCTGCCTTACACAAGCACGTGTCCCAGATCATTAGCCGTGCCCTCAACAATGCAGTTACAGGGAAGGTCCACCTAACCACGGACACATGGACAAGTGCTTGTGGCCAGGGACGATACATCTCGCTGATGGCACACTGGGTTAATAGGGGAAGCCGGGACCCAGTCGGACGGAACACATCCTCCTGACGCCAAGGATTGTGGGCCCTGGGTCAATCAGGGTTGCCCCTACATTATAAAGCTCCTGCACCTCCTCCTCCTCTTCAGCCTCCATCTCCGAAATTACCACATCAGTAGGAAGCTGGAAGCACTGCAGTACTGCCTCGGCCAAGTGGCAACAGGCTGTGCTGAAGCTGATATGCTTATGGGACAAACCGCACACCTCTATGGTGTTGTTGACAGCTTTAACAGAGCAGGCAGAACTCTGGCTGTCACCGCTGCACCTACAGCCAGGCATGGTGGTGTGTGACAATGGCCAGAACCTGGTGGTGGCTCTGAAGCTTGGCAAACTCGCACAAGTACCATGCCTGGTCCATGTGCTCAACCTAGTGATTCAGCAGTTTTTCAAAACTTACCCGGATCTGCCGGAGCTGGTTGTCAAAGTACGCCGTCAGTCTGCCCATTTCGGAAAGTCAGCTACAGCTTCCACCACCCTCGCTGTGCTTCAGCAGCGCTTGCAGCTTCCAGCTCATCAACTGGTGTGTGATGTCACCATACAGTAGAACTCAACCTTGCATATGTTGGGGAGGATTTGTGAGCAGCAGAGGGCAGTCGTTGAGTACCAGCTTCAATACGCCTGATGGTATTCAGCCTCCACACATAAGAGCTGATGAGTGGGCATAAATGTCTGACATCTGTGCCATCCTCCAAAACTTTGAGGACTCCATCAAGATGGCGAGCGGCGATGACGTCACCATCCTTCTTCTCTGTCTAATGAAACGCTTGTTGCTCACAATTAAAGAGGAGACATTGCAGGCGGAGCATGATATGGAGCAAGGAACTATACAGGTTGATGCTACACAGCCTAGCCTCATCTCATCTCAATGCAGGTTGGGTGATAATGAGGAGAAAGAGGAACAGGAGGAGGAACAGGAGCTGGTTTCATGCGCTACAGATGTTACTACCCACACAACATTCATACCGCCTGGTCAGCGTGGATGGTGTGAGGAGAGGGAGAATGAAGAGGTGGAAAGGTGGAGGATGAGGAGGAGGAAAGCATGGACAGTCGTCCTCTTTGTCAGGAAAGGGAAGTCTTGGCTGTTGGCAGTCTGGCTGTTAGAATCTATGTTGTTTTACTATCGGCCATCTTGTTGTGGTTTGCTGGCTTCTAGTCTTTTCCTCTGGTGCTGGGTGTCTTGGTCACGTGATCTCTTCAATCTTTATTACTTAGCACCTGTCTCCCATTCCATGCTGCACATCAGTGTTGTTTACGCTTGTGCTCTGGCTAAGTAGCCTTGTTAAGTTCTTTGTGCTTTGGACAATTGATTGCTTGGGACTTCTTGTTCCACCAGTTTTGTTCCCTTTTATCTTCGTTTCTGCAACTAACTTTTCTGTTAGGAGGTCTCCAGTTTTGCTCCCAGTCCTTAGATCTTTTAGGGACCCCTTTTCCCCTTCCTTCATGTCTTCGTTTGAGTTCAGTGCAGGAGTTTAGGTGCGGCTATTCATAATAGGGCACCCACTCCAGCGTAGGGTTAAGCTGAGTCTCAGTGAAGGGACAGCTTTTCCCTCCTATTCCTTAGTTCTAAGTTGCAGTACATAACAGTATGTCCCGCCCTGTTTAAAAAAAAAAAAGGTTTTTTTTTTTTCTCCTCTCCTCTTCCTGGGTTATCTTCAGTATGTGTACCATCCAGGAGCTTGCTCAATGCTTGAAAGGATTGACTCTGGAGGTTGCCGATCTTCAGCAGTACATGAGTAAATACCCTGCAGAATGCTATGAAGAACTTAAGGTAGGATTACCTGAGTGTTTCTCGGGTAAACAACAGAATTTTTTTTCATTTAAAAACGCTTGTTTGTTGTATTTTCAGCTCAGACCTAAATCTTCTGGGAGTGAACTACAGTGTGTAGGCATTATTATTAGTGATGAGCGAGCACTAAAATGCTTGGGTACTCGTTGCTCGGGTCGAGCACATTGTAATACTCGGGTGCTCGACCCGAGCAACGAGCCCAATGTAAGTCTATGGGAAACTCGAGCATTTTTCAGGCGGCTCCACCCGGCGGTCTGCAGAGGGCCTAAAAATTTCCCAAATTGATGGGAACAGTGCCCAAATGACATGGGAACAGCATGGGGAAGACCCCTGGAAGCATTTCTGACTCCCAGGTCACTGCTGTCAACAACGTTGTCAGAGTATTACGCCACTTTTACGGACTCACAATAAAACATACAAAAACAAAACCAAAATGGATTTTCCTGGGAAATATATTAAGGAACATCCTTTCCAGGGTAATTACTTGTATATATGGCAAAATAAATAACCAAAACCAAAAATACTCCTCCACACCTTGGGCTATGTTCACACGTAGTTTTTGATGCGATTTTGCACTTCTGCATTGCTTTCAGCAAAGACAAATGCATACACTGGGAAATGTCATTTTAACATTTTACAACCTTATCTGGCCATGTGGTGTGTGACACATCATCAGACACATGCATACAGTGCTGAAAAGACATGGGACCAGCATGGGGAAGACCTCTGGAACCATTTCTGACTCCCAGGTCACTGCCTAAAAGTGTGCCCATCATAAGTGATTCTTGGCGCATGCGAAGATGCCTCCCGCCATGCACCTGTCGTTGCAGACATCACCGTCCACGTCCTTGTCCCAGTGCAGCATTCAGTTTTCCCTACCCCATTCCTTGGAATGCAAGCGCAAGTATGCAGGCAGCCACCCACCCACAGGCTGCAATACTATACTGCCAAATTTTTGACAGCTGCTTGCACTTGAAATGTGGCCTTTTAGGCTCGTGGAGGCGGAAGCTTTTCATAACCTCATGCCTGCGGCGGCCGGGTGTCCATACTCGGTCCCCAGCCGCCACTGTTTCTCCCGGTGTCGTCTCCGCCTTCCACAAGCATGGGTCCCACAACATTACCAGTGCCCTCCCTAGTGCACTTACTGGGAAGGACCGCCTAACCACAAACACGTGGACAGGTGAATGTGGCCAGGGACGGTATGGAGCCATTCCACAGCTTTTTTTGCTGAGAGTTGTATTTAGCTCGGCGAAAGGTCTGGCATAGAGGGAAACCATATCTATTCTGGGTGTCATTTCTCCGTCACCAGGTTCCAGACATTGACACACACGACCATGCCTGGCTGTATGTTCAGCGGTGAGAGCCACAGATCAGACTGCTGTGTTACAGCTTTCAACAACTCTGCAGCGCTGGGCGGTTTGTCAATTAAGTATTAAGCATGTTATCTTCAGCACAGCCTGTTGCCGCTTGGCCAAGACAGTGCTGCAGTGCTGTCAGCTTGTGACTGATGTGGTCATTTCGGAGATGGAGGAGGAGGTGCATGAGCTGAACAATGTGATTACATTGTTGTTAAATTGGTGACGCTGTTTTTTATACTAAAGAAAGATCCTATTGTTTTGTTTTTTTATGTATTTTTTTAAGACAAATGCATTCACCGGGAAATGTCATTTTAACATTTTACAACCTTAGCTGGTAATGTGGTGTGTGACACATCATCAGACACTTCCTGTTTTATTTATGATGGAGGGACTCTGAAAGTCATAAAGCCTATTTTTATAGGGACATCAGATGGCCCTTACTATTCTTAAAAGGCCAGCAGTCGGCCCTAGCTATTGTTAGAGAGCCATCAGTCGGCTATGCTTTGTTGTTCCCATTATTAACAAGTGGGTCTCCTATACTGTTATAGCTTATCCAGTGACTGCAAGGGCTGCCAGAAATTTGGACGCAACCCAATACCCCTTTGAAGAGACATAGAGGAGGGTCTCAGTAAAAAAGTGTTCCCATTATAAAGGATCGGGTCTCCTATAAGTGGTAATGCCCATGCTGTGACTGCAAGGGCTGCCAAAATTTGGGAAAAACCCCATTAAGAATTTAAAGACACATAGAGCAGGGCCACAGTAACAAGGTACGACATGTTCCCATTAGAAAGGAGAGGGTCTGCTATACAGTTATAGGGTATGCAATGAGTCCAATGGCTGACAATTTTAGGAAAAAACCCACTAAGAATTTAAAGACACACAGAGCAGGGCCACAGTAACAAGGTACGACTTGTTCCCATTAGAAAGGAGAGAGTCTGCTATACAGTTATAGGGTATGCAGTGAGTCCAACGGCTGACAATTTTAGGAAAAACCCCACTAAGAATTTATAGACACATGGCCCCGGAGCTGGGCTCACTGAGTGACAGGACACCGCTCCTGAGCTTAGCTCCGGGGCCCGCTCGCTGGTGCGGCTCATTATCCCTGGCTCCTCAGCATCAGCGGTCAGAGAATTAAAGCTAGGGACACATAGGACATGTGAGTATAAGGATTTTATTATTTTATTCTTATTTTTACAGGTGAACACTGCGGGAGCAGACACTACTACCCTCATCATTGTCTCCTGCTGGTGCTGATCGCAGCACCGGTAGGAACCATGATGAGGGCAGTGTTCAGCACCCCGCGCATGGGAACAGTGCTAACTGTACAGTGATTCCCAGGCACCGTTCCGTGTGATCTTGATGCTGCTCACGGGTGGCACATGGTTGCCACATGTGACACACAGGGAAACATGAGACACGGATATCTCTGGTACCGGTTTATACCGAAATATACGGACATGTGAAACCGGCCTAAATCGGCTGCGAAAAATCCTCCGAATAAACAAACTGCTCAATCGTCAGGTGAAATGATCTTTTGGGATGCACACAACATTATCATTCTTGGCACAAGACTTGTGCTGCCGAGAACAATGACAGCCAATGAACAATCGTCTAATACAGATCATTCAGAGTGTATCTGAAGCGCAGTATTCCTGTGTAAATTGTCTATTAACCCCTTAGTGACTGAGACAATTTGGACATTAATGACCAGGCCAAATTTTTGAATTCTGACCAGTGTCACTTCATGTGGTAATAACTCTGGAACGCTTCAATGGATCCCGCTGATTCTGAGACTGTTTTTAGTGACATATTGTATTTCATGATAGTGGTAAAAAATTTTGATATGACAATTTGGTGAAAATTTTGAAAATTTTGCAATTTTCAAACTTTTAATTCCTATGCCTTTAAACCAGAGAGTTATGTCACACAAAATAGTTAATAAATAACATTTCCCATATGTTTACTTTACAACAGCACAATTTTTAAAACATATTTTTTTTTGTTAGGAAGTTAGAAGGTTTAAATGTTGACCAGTGATTTCTAATTTTTCCAACAAAATTTACAAAACTATTTTTATAGGGACCATATCACATTTGAAGTGACTTTGGGAGGCCGATATGACAGAAAATACCCAAAAGTGACACCATTCTAAAACCTGCACCCCTCCAAGTCCTCAAAACCGCATTCAAGAAGTTTATTAACCCTTCAGGTGCTTCACAGGAACTAAAGCAATGTGGAAGCAAAAATGAAAATTTTTTCATAAAAATTTTACTATAGCCCCAAATTTTTTATTTTCACAAGGGTAACAGGATAAAATGGACCACAAAATTTGTTGTGCAATTTCTACTGAGCATGTTGATTCCCCATATGTGGGGGAAAACTATTGTTTGGGCACACAACAAGGCTTGGAAGGGAAGGAGCACCGTTTTGACTTTTTGAACGCAAAAAAGACTGAATCAAGAGTGGATGCCATGTCACATTTGGAGAGCCCCTGACATGAAAAACAGCAGAAACCCCCACAAGTGACAGCATTTTGGAAACTAGCCCCCTCAATGAATAACACATCTAGATGTGAGAACAAATTTTTTTTTTTTTTACAAAAACACTGTTTTAGCACCAAATTTGGACCCAACAATTTGTTCTGCAATTTCTCCCGCATGTGGCAGCATTCTATATGTGGATATACACTACTGTTTGAGCACCCGGCAGGGATCAGATGGGAAGGAGCGCTACTTGGCTTTTAGAACGCAGATTCCTTTTGAATAGATTATGGGCTCCATTAGTTTAGCCCCTGAGGTGCCAAAACAGCAGAACCCCCACCCCCAGGTCACCCCATATTGGA
Organism: Phyllobates terribilis; assembly: GCF_046119375.1. NCBI lineage: Eukaryota > Metazoa > Chordata > Amphibia > Anura > Dendrobatidae > Phyllobates > Phyllobates terribilis. Next base: position 163,695 of record NW_027363222.1, on the reverse strand, counting down.
AACTCCACTACCTAAGGAATTCATATAGGGGTGTAGTGAGATTTTGAACTCATGGATGCCTCACAGAATTTTATAACATTGAGACATGGAAATTTGTTCTCAGTAGCGATCTGGGAGTCAGAGATGCTTCCAGGGTCTTCTCCATGCTGTTCTCCTTCCATTCAGCACTTTTACCATCCATTTCATCATTTTCAGTGCCCCCCAGACCTCCTTGTAGGGTCTTCTGGAAAAATGCTTTGATTTCTCATTGACGCTCATTATACTCGTTACTTGAAATGAGCATCCAAGCATTAGAAATTGTTTAGGTCGAGTAACGAGCATCTGAGCATTTTAGTGCTCACTCATCTCTAATTTTTACCTGTGGATTTTCAGCATTTTATGCAATGCAATGCAATTCTGACTTTAAACTCTGAATGTCCACAAGAAAATTGACATGTTGAGGATTTCAAACACACAAGGCTGGTCAGTTTACGCTATGTAAAAAAAAATTAAACAGTGGACCCCAGGATGGGGGACATTATACAAGGAAGGGGCCTAGGATGGGGGTTATTATACCAGCAAGGAGCCCAGGATGGGGGACATTACACCAGGAAGGGGTTAAGGATCGGGATTATTATACCAAGATGGAGGTCATTATACCAGGAATGGGCACAGTATACCAGGAAGGGGTCCAGGATGGGAGAAATTATACTAGGAAGGGGCTGGGAATTCTGGGACATGGTTATACAATGGAGGACATTATAACAGGAAAGGGTCCATGATGGTGTCAGGATGGTGTACAATATTACAGTAAGGGGCCCAGTACAGGAGACATTACACCAGGAAGCCCCCATGATGGGGGACATTATACCAGGATGGGTGACATTGTTACACAAAGGTACCAGAATGTGGAACATTATTACAATAAGGGGTCAAGGACAGGGGACATTATACCAGGAAGAGGCTCAGGATGGGGGACATTATTACTGGAAAGGGCTCAGGATGGAGGACATTTTACCAGAAAGAGTACAGGACAGGGGACATTATACAACCCCTGGCAAAAATTATGCTTGGTCTGAAAAAAATTACCCTTACTGAGTACCACATTTTTAATCTTGATTTCTTTTAGTGTTTCTTAAAGCCCTAAAGTTGCCATTTGAAATGACTTTAGTTTTGTGCCATGTCTGTGATCTGCTTTTTTTCAACAACATTAAACAACTGAATGAACATCCTCCGAGCCTGGTGATTCCATAATTTTTTCCAGGGGTTGTAATAGGAAGAGGCAAAGGATTTAGGAAATTATACCAGGAAGAGGTGTAGGTGGAGGTGACGCGCCCCCTGGGCCCTGGGGTACCAGGTGCTGGGCCTATGGATGCCGGTATGGGGGATATCACGGTGGCTGGCCCGGTCCGTGACCCAGGGTGGTCAGTAAAAGGGGGAATATGTATAGGGGATTTGGAAAGTTCTGGAGCCGTCCTCTGGAGCTGGTGTTACGGCAGCAGGGATGGTGTGGCTCTCCACAGGTAGAGCTAACTCCAGGGCAGCGTGAGGTGTAATGGATGGTGGTGCAGGGAGAGACGGCAGGATGGTCCCGGAGGAAAGAAGGACACTCACACGGGGGTAAGCTTCTGTACCTTTACTGGTGATGTTGCAGGCACGGTCCAGGGTACTCCGGACAAGGGCGCACTTTTGGACTCTCCCTAGTGAGCGGGTATAGGGCCTCCTGATCCGTGGCTTTACTCGCTAAGCTTCTGACCTGCCTGGAGCTAGGCCTAGCTTGGTTGCTGTCTCTCTTTTGCACCTGCTGACCTGGTGGTAGGGCCTACTCTTGCAGATCACTCTCCCTGGATGCTGGGGCCTCCGTGACTCCTAGCCCTGGTACTGCAATCAGTATTTGGTGAACCTGGGACCTGTAGTCCTCCAGGGGTTCCGGTGGTTCCTACTGGGTATTGAGGGTCCCTGTAGGCGCGGACCCGGTGTCCGGTATATATCTCGGGGTGAGCCTGGTAAGCTCCTCTGCCCCCTTGGCTACTTCTTCCTTCTCCTCTATCCTTCGGCCACACTCAGGGCCCTCACTAGGCCTTCACACGTGCTGTAGGCCTTGGCTCGCTAAGCACAGCAGCCAGCTTGCTGCCTCTTCGCTGCTCTCTGAGCGTCAGCACGCTCTCTGCTCAACTCTGAGCTCTGTCCCTCTCTGTGTCTGAGAGACTCACTAACTAGACTGAGCTGCCTGGCTCCACCCTCCCTTTATATATCCCTGAAGGACTCCCTCTGGTGGTCTGAGGTGGTAGGGTGGAGGTGTGTGAATGTGTGAGGGCCTCTTGTGGAGAAGTCCATCCATGCACCCTTCTGGGTTCTGTGGCACCAGTGCACAGCAGGGCGCCACAGAGGGACATTATTACAGGATGGTGGTCAAGATGGGGGACAATATTAAAGAAAGCGGCCAGGATGGGGAATATTGCAAAATCATTGCAAAATGAGCAGAAATGCAGACATGCATTGCACACTTAGGTATAGTTGTGAGAAGAACCAAATTTGTTTATATTATGTGATGTATTGGAATTTATGAATGTGTCTATCATAATGCAATGGCAATCTGAACTGTGGGTACAGTATAGAAAGTATAGAGTAGTAAAGGCACAGACAAGTGATGCGAACAAAGGATGATTATTTCCTCCATCAACAGATGACTTATGAAATAATAATAATAATAATGAAACAATTTATATAACATAACCATTATATCCCTAAATGTATTACACTGTAGTAAAACAGATAACCTTTCCTAAGGCTAGGGTCAAACAAGCATATATGTCTCATCCAAGGGAATTGGGTCGATTAGACAAATCACACTCTGATAAAACTCTAATTAGAGTTTTATCAGAGCATGATCATAGTGTGTTCCGATTCTGTTGGATGAGAAGATGGAGAACAAAATTTCTCCATCTTCTCCATTATGTCAGTCCATGAAAATCGGACTGCACTCAAATGTAATCTGAGTGCAGTCCAATATTTTCCTTCGACTCATAGACTTGCATTGCCAAGTGCGCTCCGAATTTTGGATCAAACTAGTACATGCTGCAATTGTTTTCCTCGGACCAGCTCTGTCTGAGAAAAAAATCTGACATTTGCACAGCCCTATACAATAATAATGATCTAAGTGCAATCCTATGTTTTGTTGGATCACACTAGGACTGATAATACGGTTGTCTGCTCAAGGCCTTAGAATAGGTCATCAATGTAAGAGTGATTGGGGTCTGACACACAGAAGCCCCACACAGGGCCAATTGTAGCTTTTCTGCAATCTAAAGGTCCGTTTACATGAACTGGCCAGTGGCACTATATGACCGCTGATCAATAAACTAAGTATCAATGGTTGTTTCAGTGGCAGTTTACGCAGGCAGACCAAAGCAAACGATGAAAACTGAGTGATCGATCATAGTTCTCGGCAGTGTGAGACCTGTTTATCCAGGACGATGCCAAGCTGAGAATGATGATCTTTTGTTTTGCACAAAATATAATTTCCCCCAATGAATGAGTGTTTTACTGATTTATGGAATGATTGGCAGCCTGATTACACGTCAAGATAACAGTGAAACCAGCGTTTTGAACAATGCTTGCTCCTTACTAAGTGGTTTGTCCCTCACTTAGGGGCATCTCCATTTAGAGTGTGATTGATTCTTATAATTGTTATTATTGTTTTTGCCGTTTTCATTTAAGGTATTTATTTCTATCATAATTCTGGATGATTACATCGATATGAAATGTTTTGCTGTAGTTTAATCATGGTTCTTTGAATTTCCCCATCATGTCTGGTGTAAGTAGTGACATTTGTTGTCCTATATTGCAGCCCTGTCTGCCTGTGAGATGGAAGCTGAGAGGAAGCTGCAGACGTGTCAGTTATAAGCGCACACAGCTCTGCAGTGAGATCAGGAGAGCAGAGAGCGGCCATCACACATCACACTGGGAACTCCCCTTCATGTGAGATAAGGAGGCAGAGTTATCTTCCAGGCAGCGTCGTCCCCAGAGCCAGGAAGAGGTCATTTACATAAAGTGATAAAAGATGATTTATCAGCAACAAGGCATCAGATATAAGAGATAAGATAAGATAAGATATACTTTATTTTATCCCGGAGGAAATTGCGGTATCACAGCAGCAGAACACAGATCTCGAACATGACACATATATTAACAAGATATGAGGCATACAGGCATCACTCTCCTCTGCAGTCCATAACCTATATGCCCATATTAATAGTTTACAGCAATCCAGAATTGCTAATCTGGCGCACCGGGCATTTTCCCAGTGGTCCACGGATGTGTGCATTGTAGTAGGCCACGGGGCCCGCTGATCCGGCCACCGGCCTGCTGATCCGGCCACCGACCCGCTTTTCTGGCCGCTGGCCCCTTAAATCTGGAGGCACAGCTGGGATTGGGGCGCTCTGCGCCTGCACGCAGGGTTCACTATTTGAACCGCTGCATGCGTCACATATAAGAACACATCAGCGTTCTCTGTGGGAGGATAGCGCGATCCTCTCTCCCGCCTTTACAACACCGGCTGCAGCTGTTGGTGCAGCGCAGCCCGGTGCCGTACCGAATCAGGAAGCGGATCTCTGCAGCTCTGCTCCTACCTGGGTGAGTACAGTGGCATGATGATGTATGCTGTTGTTTAGCCAGTAAAAAACATGTTTCTGGTACCCAGGGGTGGGGGGTGGGGGATGACCTCTGGGGCTGGGGGCTTACATATGGGGCTAGGGGCTGACCTCTGGGGCTGGGGGATTACTTATGGGTCTGGGGGCTGACCTCTGAGGCTGGGGGCTTACTTATGGGGCTAGGGGCTGACCTCTGGGGCTGGGGGATTACTTATGGGGCTGGAGGCTTACTTATGGGGCTGGGGGCTGACTACTAACTTCCGGGGCTGACTGATGTGTTTATGGATCTGTGATACATATTCAGCAGTTGCTGTGTGTCCTATGTGATGTATATGTGTCTCCTGTGATGTGTGTTTCATAATATAGTATAATGTGGTCTTAATTATAATGTAAAGTTGTGTATATACAGTACAGACCAAAAGTTTGGACACACCTTCTCATTTAAAGATCTTTCTGTATTTTCATGACTATGAAAATTGTACATTCACACTGAAGACATCAAAACTATGAATTAACACATGTGGAATTATATACTTAACAAAAAAGTGTGAAACAACTGAAAATATGTCTTATATTCTAGGTCCTTCAAAGTAGCCACCTTTTGCTTTGATGACTGCTTTGCACACTCTTGTCATTCTCTTGATGAGCTTCAAGAGGTAGTCACCGGAAATGGTTTTCACTTCACAGGTGTGCCCTGTCAGGTTTAATAAGTGGGATTTCTTGCCTTATAAATGGGATTGGGACCATCAGTTGTGTTGTGCAGAAGTCTGGTGGATATGTGTCACCCTGGCCTGGATGCCACAAGTGTAATTAAAGCTGTGTCTGAGAGCAAGGGGGAGGTTCTTTAGTCAGGGGAACATTAGCATGCAGTACCTCCTGTCTCAGGCCAGTAGGGGGAGCAGGCTGCCCCTATAAAAGCTGTTACTGGGGGCAGGGTTAGAGAGAACTGGATGGCCTGTCTCAGCACTGAGACTTGTCCCAGAGCAGAGCAGGGACAGAAAGTTGTATTGCACCTAAGAGGAAGTGTGGCAGGAGGAGAGCCACAAGCCAGAGACAAGAGGCGAAGAGAGCCTGTCTTGGCAGATAAAAGACTTACTTTACCAGACTTTGGTGTCTGAGGCTGGGAGGATTCTACATCCTCCAGCAGATAACCAGTCCGCAAGGGACTGTATATTCCTTGGCCTAAGAAGCCTGGAGGCCCTGCCACAACCGAAGGGACCAGTAAAGCCGTACAAGGCTGGGAGCAGAAAGGAACCCACGTCGCAGGCCAAACAGGTGAGAATACACGGAAAGCTCGGAAACGTGGGCTGTTACCCTATAACGAGGAGATAGCCAGAAGGAGCGCAGAAAGCACGGTAGGCCTACACCCTCACCCTGACCAGGGCCAATTTCCCCGTTGCTCTCAGACATCCAGGTCCCCTCCTAGCTGGGACTGTTTATGAGTCAGTTTACCTGTTTCAGTAAAGACCCTGGACTGCAACCTATTGTCTGTGTGCTCCTTCGCGCCTCCAGCACTACCAGTACTGGGACTCTCACCACCATCACTCCCACCATCCACTACACTGCCCTGGGCCGCACTCTTCCCGTGGGGAGTCACACCATCCCAGCTGCACACATCATCAGCCCCAGCGGTCTGCCTTGCAGCGGCGGTTCCTAATGACCGCAAATCCACGGGTGGCGTAGTCGGACATAATCAACAACACATAACGGACTACCACTGGCCTGACCACCCTGAGCCATGGAACCGGGTTGCCACTACTACTCCCATCGTTCCCCCTATTGCCCGGATCCGAGTGCCCCACGGCCCAGGGGGCAAGTCAGATACACAGCTGATAGTCCTACTGAATAGACTGTTAGAATTTGTATTATGGCAAGAAAAAAGCAGCTAAGTAAAGAAAAACGAGTGGCCATCATTACTTTAAGAAATGAAGGTCAGTCAGTCCGAAAAATTGGGAAAACTTTGAAAGTGTCCCCAAGTGCAGTTGCAAAAAACATCAAGCGCTACAAAGAAACTGGTTCATATGAGGACCGCCCCAGGAAAGGAAGACCAAGAGTCACCTCTGCTTCTGAGGATAAGTTTATCCGAGTCACCAGCCTCAGAAATCGCAGGTTAACAGCAGCTCAGATTAGAGACCAGTTCAATGCCACACAGAGTTCTAGCAGCAGACACATCTCTTCAACAACTGTTAAGAGGAGACTTTGTGCAGCAGGCCTTCATGGTAAAATAGCTGCTAGGAAACCACTGCTAATGACAGGCAACAAGCAGAATAGACTTGTTTGGGCTAAAGAACACAAGGAATGGACATTAGACCAGTGGAAATATGTGCTTTGGTCTGATGAGTCCAAATTTGAGATCTTTGGTTCCAACCACCGTGTCTTTGTGCGACGCAGAAAAGGTGAACGGATGGACTCTACATGCCTGGTTCCCACCGTGAAGCATGGAGGAGGAGGTGTGATGGTGTGGGGGTGCTTTGCTGGTGACACTGTTGGGGATTTATTCAAAATTGAAGGCATACTGAACCAGCATGGCTACCACAGCATCTTGCAGCGGCATGCTATTCCATCCGGTTTGCGTTTAGTTGGACCATCATTTATTTTTCAACAGGGCAATGACCCCAACACACCTCCAGGCTGTGTAAGGGCTATTTGACCAAGAAGGAGAGTGATGGGGTGCTACGCCAGATGACCTGGCCTCCACAGTCACCAGACCTGAACCCAATCGAGATGGTTTGGGGTGAGCTGGACTGCAGAGTGAAGGCAAAAGGGCCAACAAGTGCTAAGCATCTCTGGGAACTCCTTCAAGATTGTTGGAAGACCATTTCCGGTGACTTCCTCTTGAAGCTCATCAAGAGAATGCCAAGAGTGTGCAAAGCAGACATCAAAGCAAAAGATGGCTACTTTGAAGAACCTAGAATATAAAACATATTTTCAGTTGTTTCACACTTTTTTGTTAAGTATATAATTCCACATGTGTTAGTTCATAGTTTTGATGCCTTCAGTGTGAATGTACAATTTTCATAGTTATGAAAATACAGAAAAATCTTTAAATGAGGTGTGTCCAAACTTTTGGTCTGTACTGTATAGTGTAGAGATGTTTATATAGTATGGTGCTGTGTACATAGTGTAGTATATAGTTTGGAATCCACACTATATACACAGGCACATCCCTACACTATATAATATATCTAGTATATAAACAGCTCGACTCTATATTCTTTTGCACAGTATATAGTGTGGAGCTGGGTATATAATTGATTGTAGAATATATTGTGGAGCTGTGTATGATTTGTATACTTCCCCTGCCCTGTATACATGGTGTCATTCTCAGTATCTGCTCTTATTATGTTTGCGTGTGTGTGTACATACATACACGCATAATATAATAATATACAGTACAGACCAAAAGTTTGGACACACCTTCTCATTTAAAGATTTTTCTGTATTTTCATGACTTTGAAAATTGTACATTCACACTGAAGGCATCAAAACTATGAATTAACACATGTGGAATTATATACTTAACAAAAAAGTGTGAAACAACTGAAAATATGTCTTATATTCTAGGTTCTTCAAAGTAGCCACCTTTTGCTATGATGACTGCTTTGCACACTCTTGGCATTCTCTTGATGAGCTTCAAGAGGTAGTCACCAGAAATGGTCTTCCAACAATCTTGAAGGAGTTCCCAGAGATGCTTAGCACTTCTTGGCCCTTTTGCCTTCACTCTGCGGTCCAGCTCACCCCAAACCATCTCGATTGGGTTCAGGTCTGGTGACTGTGGAGGCCAGGTCATCTGGCGTAGCACCCCATCACTCTCCATCTTGGTCAAATAGCCCTTACACAGCCTGGAGGTGTGTTTGGGGTCATTGTCCTGTTGAAAAATAAATGATGGTCCAACTAAACGCAAACCGGAAGGAATAGCATGCCGCTGCAAGATGCTGTGGTAGCCATGCTGGTTCAGTATGCCTTCAATTTTGAATAAATCCCCAACAGTGTCACCAGCAAAGCACCCCCACACCATCACACCTCCTCCTCCATGCTTCACGGTGGGAACCAGGCATGTTGAGTCCATCCGTTCACCTTTTCTGCGTAGCACAAAGACACGGTGGTTGGAACCAAAGATCTCAAATTTGGACTCATCAGACCAAAGCACAGATTTCCACTGGTCTAATGTCCACTCCTTGTGTTCTTTAGCCCAAACGAGTCTCTTTTGCTTGTTGCCTGTCCTTAGCAGTGGTTTCCTAGCAGCTATTTTACCATGAAGGCCTGCTGCACAAAGTCTCCTCTTAACAGTTGTTGTAGAGATGTGTCTGCTGCTAGAACTCTGTGTGGCATTGACCTGGTCTCTAATCTGAGCTGCTGTTAACCTGCGATTTCTGAGGCTGGTGACTCGGATAAACTTATTCTCAGAAGCAGAGGTGACTCTTGGTCTTCCTTTCCTGGGGCGATCCTCATGTGAGCCAGTTTCTTTGTAGCGCTTGATGGTTTTTGCAACTGCACTTGGGGACACTTTCAAAGTTTGCCCAATTTTTTGGACTGACTGACCTTCATTTCTTAAAGTAATGATGGCCACTCGTTTTTCTTTACTTAGCTGCTTTTTTCTTGCCATAATACAAATTCTATCAGTCTATTCAGTAGGACTATCAGCTGTGTATCCACCTGACTTCTGCACAACACAACTGATGGTCCCAACACCATTTATAAGGCAAAAAATACCACTTATTAAACCTGAAAGGGCACACCTGTGAAGTGAAAACCATTTCCGGTGACTACTTCTTGAAGCTCATCAAGAGAATGCCAAGAGTGTGCAAAGCAGTCATCAAAGCAAAAGGTGGCTACTTTGAAGAACCTAGAATATAAGACATATTTTCAGCTGTTTCACACTTTTTTGTTAAGTATATAATTCCACATGTGTAAATTCATAGTTTTGATGACTTCAGTGTGAATGTACAATTTTCAAAGTCATGTAAAAACAGAAAAATCTTTAAATGAGAAGGTGTGTCCAAACTTTTGGTCTGTACTGTATATATCTCAACAATCTGATTAATTGTCAAAAAAATGGAGGACTCTTCTTTATTAGCCCATGTGGTTATGTTTCGGATTCATGTTCTGTTATGGAACTGAATTGTCGTCATAGAGGCTGGCATCTGCAGGGTACAAATGTATATATACAATGCACAGTACCACTCATCCTGTCCTGTATATATACAATGCACAGTACTACTCCTCCTGTCCTGTATATATACACTGCACAGTACCACTCCTCCTGTCCTGTATATATACAATGCACAGTACCACTTCTCCTGTCCTGTATATATACACTGCACAGTACCACTCATCCTGTCCTGTATATATACAATGCACAGTACCACTCCTCCTGTCCTGTATATATACACTGCACAGTACCACTCCTCCTGTCCTGTATATATACACTGCACAGCACCACTCCTCCTGTCCTGTATATATACACTGCACAGCACCACTCCTCCTGTCCTGTATATATACACTGCACAGCACCACTCCTCCTGTCCTGTACATATACACTGCACAGCACCACTCCTCCTGTCCTGTATATATACACTGCACAGCACCACTCCTCCTGTCCTGTATATATACACTGCACAGCACCACTCCTCCTGTCCTGTATATATACACTGCACAGCACCACTCCTCCTGTCCTGTATATATACACTGCACAGCACCACTCCTCCTGTCCTGTATATATACACTGCACAGCACCACTCCTCCTGTCCTGTATATATACACTGCACAGTACCACTCCTCCTGTCCTGTACATATACACTGCACAGTACCACTTCTCCTGTCCTGTATATATACACTGCACAGTACTACTTCTCCTGTCCTGTATATATACACTGCACAGTACCACTCCTCCTGTCCTGTACATATACACTGCACAGTACCACTCCTCCTGTCCTGTATATATACACTGCACAGTACCACTCCTCCTGTCCTGTATATATACAGTGCACAGTACCACTCCTCCTGTCCTGTATATATAGACTGCACAGCACCACTCCTCCTGTCCTGTATATATACACTGCACAGTACCACTCCTCCTGTCCTGTACATATACACTGCACAGTACCACTCCTCCTGTCCTGTATATATACACAGCACAGCACCACTCCTCCTGTCCTGTATATATACACTGCACAGTACCACTCCTCCTGTCCTGTATATATACACTGCACAGTACTACTCCTCCTGTCCTCTATATATACACTGCACAGTACCGCTCCTCCTGTCCTGTATATATACACTGCACAGCACCACTCCTCCTGTCCTGTATATATACACTGCACAGTACCACTCCTCCTGTCCTGTATATATACACTGCACAGTACTACTCCTCCTGTCCTCTATATATACACTGCACAGTACCGCTCCTCCTGTCCTGTATATATACACTGCACAGCACCACTCCTCCTGTCATGTATATATATACTGCACAGTACCACTTCTCCTGTCCTGTATATATACAATGCACAGTACCACTTCTCATGTCCTGTATATATACAATGCACAGTACCACTCCTCCTGTCCTGTATATATACACTGCACAGCACCACTCCTCCTGTCTTGTATATATACACTGCACAGCACCACTCCTCCTGTCCTGTATATATATGACGCGCCCCCTGGGCCATATTCTTTTAGGGGGAATATCCGGAGCCGGATCAGATGGGAGTTGTAGTCTTCCGAGTGGCTGTGACCCGGTCCGTGCCCAGGGTGTCAAACTGAGTTGTATGTGGCAGTCCTACAGATGTTATTAAGTTCTTTATTGTCGACTACGCCACCCGTTGTGTTGCGGTCACTGTGGCCGCCGCTGCAGCAGGGTCCGCTGAGGCTGGTGGTGTAGGTGCAGCTTTGGTGATATAACCCCCAACGGGTGGGGTATAGCCTCAGGGGGATCAGGTGCAGAGGATGGGAGTTGTGGTGATGCAGTGTAGACGGCAATCAGAGACAGAGTCGGGTTATGCAGTTTAGGATGTTTACTCACTGCTGATGTTCTGGTCACTCCAGCTTCGAGTGACCTCCCGAGCCGTGCTGCGTCCACCAGGTTCTGGATCCAGCCAACTCCCAAATAAGTCCGGAGCGTGACCCTGAGCTCTCCTTCAGTCCTTTCTCTGGCCGTCCCCACTATTGATCCACCCAGGTCCAGCTCCCTCGGGCCTTCTGTTGGGAGACCCTTGGCCTTGGGTTCCCTGACCCTCCTCGTGGTATGCCTTCGTGGTGGATGTGGTGGGTGACCGTGGCAAACGCTGCCCACGGTCTCCGGTCTCTGGCTGGGGAGTGTTTTTACCCCCACCAGCTTGGGTTCCGGTACCCTGATGCCGACTCTTCACCCGGGGATTTAATTTGGGGTCTTAGAGTCCTTTCTTCTTTTTCCCCCTCTGGGTCTCTCTCTCTCCTCTCTCACTCTGGGTCTCTCTTCTCCTCCGCTCGCTGACTTTCTCTCTGCAACTGACCCTGTTCTTAGTTGGTGCCCACCTTATATACACCCTCTATGTGTGAGCTCAGGTGACCAGCACCCAATGAGCTCCTATCTTTACCCAGGCTGCTCCCCCTATCTGCCCCTACACTACTTGGGATGTACCACCCCCCTCCCACTCCAGCCAGGAACAGACTCGGTCGTACCTGCACATTTCTAAGTGGGAGTACCGTCGGCCTGTTCCTCGGAAATGGGATGTATGTAGTGCATGCAGCCTACCGAGCTCAGATCCACACTCCATCCTTACCCGGGAGTGGAATATCACACCTCTGGGTTGAGGTGCAATACCCCTGTAGCAGCCGAATCCTCAGGGTGCTACATATACACTGCACAGTACCACTCCTCCTGTCCTGTACATATACACTGCACAGTACCGCTCCTCCTGTCCTGTATATATACACTGCACAGCACCACTCCTCCTGTCATGTATATATACACTGCACAGTACCACTTCTCCTGTCCTGTATATATACACTGCACAGCACCACTCCTCCTGTCCTGTATATATACACTGCACAGCACCATTTCTCCTGTCCTGTATATATACACTGCACAGTACCACTTCTCCTGTCCTGTATATATACACTGCACAGCACCATTTCTCCTGTCCTGTATATATACACTGCACAGTACCACTTCTCCTGTCCTGTATATATACACTGCACAGAACCACTCCTCCTGTCCTGTATATATACACTGCACAGTACCACTCCTCCTGTCCTGTACATATACACTGCACAGTACCACTCCTCCTGTCCTGTATATATACAGTGCACAGTATCACTCCTCCTGTCCTGTATATATACACTGCACAGCACCACTCCTCCTGTCCTGTATATACACTGCACAGTACCACTCCTCCTGTCCTGTATATATACAGTGCACAGCACCACTCCTCCTGTCCTGTATATATACACTGCACAGCACCACTCCTCCTGTCCTGTATATATACACTGCACAGCACCACTCCTCCTGTCCTGTATATATACACTGCACAGTACCACTCCTCCTGTCCTGTATATATACACTGCACAGCACCACTCCTCCTGTCCTGTATATATACACTGCACAGCACCACTCCTCCTGTCCTGTATATATACACTGCACAGCACCACTCCTCCTGTCCTGTATATATACACAGCACAGCACCACTCCTCCTGTCCTGTGCATATACATTGCACAGCACCACTTCTCCTGTCCTGTATATATACACTGCAGGTCTTTTTTTTATTGATAGAATAAGTACAGTACATGACAGAACAATAATACATTACAGGACACCAAACATATGAACAAAACAAGACGACAAATCACAGAAAATAGAAACAAAATAAATCCCCCCAGGAATATATACATATACAAGAAATAAATATTATAAAACCTATAAAACCTCCGGCCCAGCTTCATTCATACTACTATATACAATCCCACACAACGCTCACACTGTCCTATATACACATAAAACACCGTCCTATATACAAGATTATATACAATAAAACGCTAGAAACACAAAACACTAAACCTAATATAACGTATATACAACCGGAAACTAACACTAACCTACTGGTCCCACTGCCTGACCTTACAGTCACACCCTTACCGCACCTCATTCACACCACAGAAAACCAAAAATAACAATATATACAATAGTGACATGAACAATTTTAAACCTTTTTTTGTTTTGTATATTTTTTTATTTTTTATTTTTTTTTTAATATTTTTTTTGTAATTTTTTAATATATATATAAAACACACACCTACACTAACTATCCCGCCACCCCTGATCCAGCTCTGGCCACAAAGTTCAGGATTACTCCGAGCTAGGATCAGACCCCAAAGTTTTTCCCCAGGCGGGGCCTGGACCAGGCCAGATCAGTCCTCTTATCACCGCTGATGAAGAACTTCCCCAAATCCCCCACCCAACCTAACTAAAACCCCCTATTATACATTATATACAATATATACAGAACACAACCTACACACTCACCATCCAAGGCTCAAGTTCGATGCCGGCAAACCTTCTATTCAGGAGACAGAAATACAAAACAAAAATCTAGGGTGGAAAGACATCAGCCCACCACCAGGATATAGGAGTACTACCGGACTAAGGCACCCTGAAGGAAAAGCCCCTCCAGAGACGGGCCGCCCTCCGGGCACCCAGTCTTTCATACTCCAGAGAATGTACCTTCACCAGGTCACCTAGGATGTTCCTACAGACTTCATCTACATGGAGGATTTTACTCTGCGTCGAAACTAAAACTCGTGCGTTCCACGTGAAATACCTGACCACTGCGCTGACTATGAATAAAGTGTCTCGGTCCCTTCTCCCAAGGTCTCCGAACGCTCCATAGGCCCACCCGGGGTAGGACAGAGTAGCCAGCCGCAGCCAACCAATGGAAGTCCCCACCCTGTTGTACACCTCTGTATTAAAGGGACAATGAAGCAGGAAGTGCTCCATGCTTTCCAGCACGTTAGCACAAGCCTCACGGGGGCAATTCCTGTCCTCGGAGCTCCTGTACTTCAAATTGTCCCTCACATACAGCTTACCATGGAAGCAGCGCCAAGTCAAGTCCCAGTACTTCTCGGGGATCCTGCTAGAATTTAACAAACTCAACCCAACCTCCAGATCCCGACTTGGGCAGTCTTTGAGGGCCAATGGACTCTGAAAATGAGAAACCAAGACCCTCATATCGAGGAGTTTCCTCGGGAGGGACCTCACCTCCCACATTCCCAGACCCCACCGGCGGATTATTTTCAGAACCGGGGTAACATAAGCCGGGAGATGCCCGTGTGGTGTGCGAAGATCCTTCAATCTTCCCCCTGTCTCCCATTCCTGGAAGAAAGGCTGAAACCATCCCTTGCAGGAGAATACCCACGGAGGAGCCCTCTCTTTCCAGAGGTTTGACACGTTCACTTTCAAGAAGGTGTTCACTAGGAACACCACGGGGTTCACCATATTCAAACCCCCTAGTCTCCTCGTGTGGTAAGTGACCTCCCGCTTGACTAGGTTCAGTCTGTTACCCCATAACATCTGGAAGAACAGACTGTAGACCCGTGTCCAGAGAGGCTCTGGCAAGACACAGACGCTGCCCAGGTAGATTAGCAAGGGGAGCAGGAAAGCTTTGCACAGGTCAACCCTTTCCCTCAGGGTGAAAGAACATCCCCTCCATTGGTCCACTCTTTGGGCGACACCTTTGATTCTGCCTTCCCAGTTTTTCGTGGAGTAATCACCCTGGCCGAATTCGATGCCCAGGACTTTGGCATGTTCTTGGGGTTCGGGGAGGGTGTCCGGAAGATCAAACCCGGGATCTCCGCCTCCCAGCCAGAGACTCTCACACTTATCCTGGTTGACCTTGGACCCGGATGCTCCGAGTAGCGCTCCACTCGCTGCCTCCCCTTGCGAAGAAACAAATACGGTGACATCGTCCGCGTAGGCCACCACCCTCAGGATAGCCTCCGGTGCCGCCCCGCCCATCCGCACCCCCGCCAACGGTCCACAATCGATCCTTCTGAGGAAGGGATCGATTGCAAACGCGTAAAGCAAAGGGCTAAGAGGACAGCCCTGACGGACACCGGATCCTACCCCGAAAGGTCGTCCAATCCACCCATTCACCAGAGGGAAAGTCTCAGCCCCTGCATATAAGGTCTTAAGCTTGTCCACAAACCCTCCAGGCAGACCATACCTCAAAAGAGTGGACCAGAGGTACTCGTGGTTAACCCGATCAAAGGCTTTTGCCTGATCCAAGGTCAGCAAAAACCCCTTCCAGAGGCCCGCCCTGCCTTGCTCCACGGCCTCTCGGACACCTAGAACAGCACTAAAAGTGCTACGGCCAGGAACGCAACAGTGCTGAACCTCCGAAAGGAGCCGGGGTGCAAACTTCACCAGCCTGTTGAAAAGTATCTTAGCCAAAATCTTCCTTTCCACATTGAGAAGTGCTATGGGACGCCAGTTCTCAATGCGTGACGGATCCTTACCCTTTGACAAAATGATCAAAGCTGACCTCCTTAACGATCTCGGCAGAGTGCCCGAGGAGAGACACTCGTTAAGCACCTGAGTCAAGAGGGGGACCAAAGAGTCCCTAAAGGTCCTAAAGAACTCGGATGTTAAGCCATCCGGACCTGGCGACTTTTTGGGCCTAAGCCCATCGATCGCCAGTCTCACTTCCTCTTCTTTGATCGCTTCTGCCAAATCGCCCAGCGAGAGGTCAGCCCCTGGCTCAGGAACAGATTCAGTCAGGAAAGCCGACATCCCGTCACGATCAAGCTCCCTCTTTCCCAAGAGGTGCGAGTAGTAGGAACTGACGACCTCCAAGATCACTGACCTGGACCTTCTCAGGGACCCCGTACTGTCCACCAGCCCCGTCACTATCTTACTATTCACTGACATCTTACAGTTTCTGTAAGGGTCGGGCGAGCAGTACTTCCCGTAGTCCCTCTCGAAAACCATAGATGCGTGCCTATCGTACTGACACCTCTTCAGCAAGGACTTCACTTTGGAGATCTCCTCGCGGCTACCTCCAGTCAAGACAAGATGCTCGAGTTTCCTTCTCAGGCTCTGATACAGGCGATCCCTGTTCAGGCTTCTGAAGTTCGAGAGCTGCCGGAAGAATCTCGCCACCCGATTTTTGAACATCTCCCACCACTCTGACTTAGTGTTACTTAGGCCCAGCAATGGTACCTGGCTCTGAAATAATTCCTCAAAAGAACGTCTTACAGCTTCTTCCTCAAGGAGTGACGAATTCAGCTTCCAATAACCTCTTCCCATCCGAGGAGTCTCTGTAACGTTCAAGAAAACATAATCAAACAGTGATCGGAGAACTCCACCTCCACAACCGACAACGGTGAAGAGATGGCCTCCTCCTTCAAATAAAACCTGTCTAGCCTAGACCTGCACTGACTACCTCTAGAAAAGGTGAATCCCGTGTTGCCCGGGTTGTGCCGGATGTGGACATCCACCAGGCGAGCCTCACTCACTATCCTGTTTAACGCGACCCAGTCATAAGACAGCCGGTCTCCGGAACCTCCTCTATCACAGGATCTCGTGACATTGTTGAAATCCCCTCCGAAGACCACCTGCCGACTCGAAAATAAAAAAGGTTTGATCTTCAGGAAGAGACATTTGCGGTCCCACTTGGACTGGGGACCATAGATGTTAATGAGCCGAAGCTCTTGTCCCCCCATGGAGACATCTAGGATCAAGCATGTCCCCATTTCTAATTCGATCACTCGTCTGCATTCAACCGCTGCGGTCTTAAAAAGGACCGCCACCCCGCTATACGGCTCCGCCGCAAGAGACCAGTAGGAGGGCCCATGCCTCCACTCCCGCCTTGCTTTATGCAAGGTTGATATATCGGTCAACCTGGTCTCCTGCAAAAATAAAATGTCGGCGTCAAGTTGGCCGAGAAAATGAAAGGCCGTGTACCTTGCCGCATCTGACTTTATGCTGCAAACATTAATAGTTGCCAACGTCAACGGGGTGGGTGCCGCCATCATGAATGGTTGAATTAGATAGCCTTTTTCTTCCCACCACTGACAGTCCCAACCTCTTCCTCCGATAATGACGGGTTTTTAGTGCGCTTAAGACAAACAGACTCGTCCATTCTCTCCTTACATACATTCTTGCCCCCGTCTGGTGGTCCTGGGTTAGTCGTCCCCCCAGAGGGCTTTGTATTTGCCCCCGAGAGGAAGACCCAGCCATCTCCTGAGCCCCAACCACCTTGTCCGCAACCTCCGGCCCCGGGTCCCCATTTCCCCCCTGCAGAGGGAGGTCCTGGAGAGCCCCGAACCGGTTGGAGAGATCCACCAGAGGGGGGGCGGCTGAACCCTCCAATGGCGCTTGGATCACGGCCAGAGAGTCAGAGGGGTCGCACTCCAAAGAGGCAGCTCGAGACCTGGTCCCCCTCCTACCTCTGGCCGTTTTCCTGTTACCCTTTTTCTTTTTCTGTGACCACTCCCCCTCTCCCTCATCTAGACTGTCACCAGAAGAGGGTTCCTGGGAAGACGTGGCGTCCTCTCGCTCTTCCCTTTCAAGTCTCTTGACCTCCTCGCTCAATTCACTGTCTTTAGGATCCTCAGCTGCAAGTGAAGTACCTGGGTCAGAGTTTAGGGACATTACTCCCTGCCCCCTGTCCCCACGGCGCTGCTCCTGCCGCCTGATGGTGGATGGCGGCAGCTTGCTCCTCACCGGTTCCCTGCCTCCCCGCCTCTACTGGTCCCTTCACCGGCAAGATTAGTCCTGGCTTTCGCCTGTCCCGCACTCGCCGCTTTCAGGACAGCATTGGCGAAGGAACGTGGAGAGCGACTGAACGGGTGACCGAGGTCACCACACAAGTTACACCTAATCCTGCGACAGGCAGCAGCAAGATGACCAAGGTCCCCACACAGTGTGCATTTCTGGGTGGTACACTGCGCACTGAAGTGTGTGGGGCTACCGCACCTGTGACAGACCTTAGGCTGCCCCCGGTAGAAAATCAAGATCCTATCCCTCCCCAAAAAGGTTGAGGAGGGGATATGGGTAATAGTGTTTCCCGAAACCTTCAATCTCACCATGAAGGTCCAGGCTCCTGACCAGATACTATGGCCATTCAGATTCTTTTCGGGAATATTGGTGACCTCTCCGTATCGACTCACCCAGGTCGTAATGTCCATACAGGAAAGCGACTCGTTACTAGTCAAAACGGTCACTTTCCTGACTGAATCTTGGTGGGTTATTGCCAGGGGAAAGAGACCATGCCATTCGGGGTGACTCCGAGCCAGCTCATGGCGAGACCAGAAAAGCTCAAGGCCCTCCGGTCTCATGAAGCTGACATCGAAGTAGGAGGTCCCGTAGGGATGGATCAAGGCAAAGATGTCATATGCCGCAAAGCCCATCCCCAGCAGGAGCTCAACCACCTTCCACCTATCAGGACAGGCATCCTTGCTTACCCACTGGAGACGGACCACGTTCCTATGGTTACTCCTCTGCCCCGTTGTCGACAGAGACCAGACAGTCTCTGCCCCTCTATCTCGGAAGGCTGAAAGACCATGTCTCTCTATCCAGAAAGACAGATCAACCTCCCTCCCCTCTATAGTGATGGAGCTCTCCCCTCTCCTCAGGGCGTCCAGGAGCTGCTGTTGCAAGTCACCATCCCCAGGGCCACCAGACGAGGGCGAACTACTACCCCCAGCACTGACAGCTCCTGAATAGCTTTGGGCTGAAGCCCCCGCCAATGCTGGGGGGGGCAGCGGGACCAGCACCTACTTTCCCCCCACCAACACCAGTGCTGCTCCCACCATTCACTTCACTACTACTCCCACCATTCGCAGGACCATTACTCCCATCATTCACTCCACTACTTCTCCCACCATTTGCTGCATCACTACTCCCACCATTCATTCCACCACTACCCCCACCATTTGCTACACCACTACTCCCACCATTCCCACTACTCCCAGCATTCATTCCACCACTACCCCCACCATTTGCTACACCACTACTCCCACCATTCCCACTACTCCCACCATTCACTCCACCACTACTCCCACCATCTGCTCCACCATTACTCCCACCATCTGCTCCACCACTACTCCCATCATTCACTACACCACTACTTCCATTCCCTTTACTTGTCACCCCATTACCTCTGCTGTTCTCTGCACCTTCCACAGTCACCTCCATTCCTTCCTCCCTTGTGTCTGGTGTCTCTGCACTCACACCTGCTGGGCCGGGGGAGGGGAGCACTTCCAGGGACTCCTTTCCCTGCAGCACCACACCCTTTTCCCTTTGGTTGCTGCTGGCTTTCTGCAGGTCGTCTCCTGGAGCGCCCTGCCCCCCTACTGCAGCATTTTGGTCCTTGTGCTGGGCAGACTGTTTGTTGGGCACCGCTGCCCGCCCTGCACCCACAGACTTTGGGGTCTTAGTGTCCTTTTTGGGCGCTGGGGCACACTGCCCCCCTGTCGCAGCAGTGTGCCCAGTGTTCCTCACAGATGTGTTTTTCATATCCCTCCCGGCCCCCCCAGCCCCGGTGATAACTGGCTTAGCCGCAGAGGGCAGGGAGGGAAACTCCACAGAACTTCCTATGTTCGGCGCTGTGAGTACCTCCACAGCCTCGCCCTCTGCACTGTTCCCTGCACAGATGGCAGCATCGCCGGACATCCTTCTTCTCTCCCCACCTTGCCTCTGCATCGAGCCCACTGCAGAGCCCGTGTCTTTAGGTTTGGTGGGGTTTAAACAGAAGGTGGCAGGCACAACATCAGACATTGGTACATACTTGTAACTCACCACCTCCTGTGCGGCTCCTCCGGTCTTCCTCTTCCTCCTCTTGGTCTCCTCCACTGGTTTGTTCTCACCGAAGGAAAACCGCGTCAGGTCCACTGGAAACTCCAGCAGTCGGATCTCCCTCAGCAATCCTCCTTCCTCCTCCTCCCCCAACACTCCAGCCTCTGCTGTCGGAGTCCTCTGCCCTGCAGGGAGACCACTTGGGCTCCGGCTCTGCCCCTCACTGGCTCCAGCAACTGAAACTCCAGTCACCTCTTCATCCTCCTCCTCCTCTTCACTAAGGACGCCGGTTGGCGGTTCTCCTGAGGTGTTTAACCCCTTCATTTCTGAGAACCACCGCTGGTTCTTAAACCTTTCCAGGAAGGGACCTGCGCTTTTCTCAATCCCCTCCCGGAGGAGCACTAACCTGACCACCTCGTCTCTGAGGGCTTTAAACCTCTGGGAGGTCGCGGGTCTTTCCTTGTTGGACGCCCGGGTGTTCAGGACCCAGGCCTCCCTCAGCTCCTCTTTCAGCTGGGTTAGTGCTTTGCCGGCGTCCTCGTACTCTCGCAACGTGGCGACCACTCGGGAGGAGAAGGAACTTGTGGACTCGCAAGAGCTCATCTCCCCCCAGGATCTTGCTGGGCTCTTGTTCCTGGGGCCTGGGGTGCCCCGGTCTCCCTCTCTGGGCGGGCGGTGAACAGTCTCGGGGTTGGAGTAGGTGGATGTACTCTTCCTCACCCTTCCCGATCTCCTCACTCCCTTCTGGGCCGGTTGTTGAGGCTCCTTCTCCCCCGCCGACATAGACCGGGGGATAGGAGGCTGGGAAGCCATGCCGGCCTCCCAGTAGGCCTGCCTCTCCCTAGGGAGAAGAGAGGCAGACGACGACCCTCCTCCTGGAAGTGCTTGAGCTCAGGAGGCAGGTGCTACTCTCAGCACCACTCCTCCTGTCCTGTGTACTGTATATATACACTGCAAAGTACCAATTCTCCTGTATACAGTATATACACTGCACAGTACCTGTATATATACATATATACAGTATATATACAGTCCTGTATATATACAGTCCTGTATATATACCTGTATATATACAGTATATATAGACTGTATATATACAGTCCTGAATACAGTCCTGTATATATACACTGTACATATACACTATATATATATACACAGTCCTGTATATATACACTGCACAGTCCCATTTCTCCTTTCCTGTATATACTGTATACTGCACAGTACCACTTCTCCTGTCCTGTGTATATATGACTCGCCCCCTGGGCCGTGGGGCACTCAGAACCGGGCAATAGGGAGACGATGGGGGTAGTAGTGGCGACCCGGTCCCGTGGCTCAGGGTGGTCAGACCAGTGGCAGTCTTTTAGATGTTTTAGATAATGTCCGACTACGCCACCCGTGGATTGCGGTTATTAGGAACCGCCGCTGCAGGGCAGACCGCTGGGGCCGATGATGTATGCAGCTGGGATGGTGTGACTCCCCACGGGAAGAGTGCGGCCCCAGGGCAGTGTAGTGGATGGTGGGAGTGATGGTGGTGAGAGTCCCAGTACCGGTAATGCCGGAGGAGTGAAAAAGCACACAGACAACGTACTGCAGTCCAGGGTCTTTACTCACAGTTAATATCCAAGTCACTTCTGCGGGGAATGACTGCCCGAGCCGTGCTGCGTCCACCAGGTGAGGGGCTCGGTCAACCCCCAGACAGCTCAGGAGTATGGCTCAAGACCCCCTTTTGTCCTTTCTCTGGCCTGCCTCACCAGTGACCCACTTTTGTCCAGCTACCGCGGACTTGTGCGGTTAAACGTGGGCCCCGTCCTCCGCTGTCCTATATGGTGCCTTCCTAGCAGGTTTGATGAGGTGTCGCACCAATAAATGATCACGACCTCCGGTCTTTGGCTGAGGGTTGTTTCTCCTCCACCAACTTGGGATCTGGTACCCTTAATCTGCCTGACCCTGCACCCTGGATTCTCGTGGGTTCTTAGGGTCCCTTCCACCTTCTTGTTCCTGAGCCCTTCTGTTTCTCTCTCTCTCTCTTCTTCTCCTTTTCTGTTCCTTTCTCGTGGAGCTGGGATGAGACGTAATCTCAGCTCCACTTCACCTCCTCTCTCTCTCTCTCCACTCTCCTCCTCGGCCTCTCACTAGGCCCACTCTGGAGTAGAGCTCCTACAGAGCCTCTACTCCCTGTCTTCTCTTCTCTGGACAGAACCTAGATCTAAGATGGTGCCCACCTTTTATACCTCCCTCTAGCCATGAGCCCAGGGGACCAGCAACCAATGAGCTCCTATCTACGCTCAGGAACCAACCCCTATCTGCCCCTACAGCACTGGGTGTTCCACCCCCCTCCCCACTCCAGACAGGGACATAGTTGGTCGTGCCTGCACTTCTGTCTAGTGGGAGCACCGCTGAGCTGTCCCTCGGAAATGGGGTGTGTGTGCTGTATGCAGCTAACTGAGCCCTGGTCCATACTCCATCCTTACCCGGGAGTGGAATATCACACCTCTGGTCTGAGGTGCAATACCCCTGTAGCGGCCGAACCCTCGGGGCGCTACATATACACTGCACAGTACCAATTCTCCTGATATATACACTGCACAGTACCACTTCTCCTGTATATATACACTGCACAGTCCCACTTCTCCTGTCCTGTATATATATACTGCACAGTACCACTTCTCCTGTCGTGTAAATATACACTGCACAGTACCACTTCTTGTTTCCTGTATATATACACTGCACAGCACCACTCCTCCTGTCCTGTATATATACACTGCACAGTACCACTTCTCCTTTCCTGTATATATATACTGCACAGTACCACTTCTCCTGTCCTGTGTATATACACTGCACAGTACCACTTCTCCTGTATATATACACTGCACAGTCCCACTTCTCCTTTCCTGTATATATATACTGCACAGTACCACTTCTCCTGTCGTGTAAATATACACTGCACAGTACCACTTCTTGTTTCCTGTATATATACACTGCACAGCACCACTCCTCCTGTCCTGTATATATACACTGCACAGTACCACTTCTCCTTTCCTGCACAGTACCACTTCTCCTGTCCTGTGTATATACACTGCACAGTACCACTTCTCCTGTTTATATACACTGCACAGTCCCACTTCTCCTTTCCTGTATATAGATATACTGCACAGTACCACTTCTCCTGTCGTGTATATATACACTGCACAGTACCACTTCTTGTTTCCTGTATATACATATACACTGCACAGTACCACTTTTTGTGTCCTGTTGTCGTGAAGCAACATTAGACTTTGGTTGGGTTAATATTGGTTTATTATTTTCAATATTCCTATGATAAAATAAGAATAAATATTGGAAAACTAATTTAAACATCCCAAGTATCCCCTATCCTGAGAACTTTCCAATCACTGGGGGTCCGTCCACTGAGACCCCCATAATCCCGAGATCCAGAGCTCTGAAGAGCACCATGTTAGTGGGGCTATGGTGGATCATACACACTGCTGCACTATTCACATGTGGCTCATCAAATAACTCCTTAAAGGGAGTGATGAGGGGCACGACTAAGTAAAGCCAAATTTACTGATCTGGGGTAATGAGTGTTACAGTATGTGGGCTGGTGGGGTTTGTCTTGCAGGGCTGCTTTTTTGTCCCAGTCCGGCCCTGGTTTACAGAGATCAAATGGAGTTTTTTAAATTAATTTTCTCATTGTAATATTAATAGAATTCATATGAAATGAAGTGAAATATGTTGCAAAAGTTATTTTTATTATTGAAAAAAATATAAGATACTGATATTCAACTGTGAACTGGATACAAGGCACAAGATAAATGCATGAATACAGTGCAGGTTGGATTACTTTGCCTTATTTCGGCTTTGTGGAATTAAGTTCATAAAATAAGCACCTAAAAGAAGAAATCACACTAACAAACATGTGATGGGGCATCTCCTTAATGTCCAAAAGTGATCTGGTTTCCCAATAGTATATATTTTCAACCAGTTTATTTTTTAGAGAAAGAACTAATGCCTGATCCTTCTTCTGGAGGGATTGAAATGCCAGATCCTTCATTTTGATCAATTATTGTGTGCCAGATCCTTCTTCTGGAGGGATTGAAATGCCAGATTCTTCATTTTGATCAATTATTTTGTGCCAGATCCTTCTTCTGGAGGGATGACAATACCAGATCTTTCATCTTGACCGATTATAGTGCCAGATCCTTCTTCTGGAGTGATGATTATGCCAGATCCTTCATCTTGACCAGTTGTTGCACCAGATCCTTCTTCTGGAGTGATGACAATGCCAGATCCTTCATCTTGACCAACTATTGCGCCAGATCCTTCTTCTGGAGTGATGACAATGCCAGATCCTTCATCTTGACTGATTATTGTGCCAGATCCTTCTTCTGGAGTGATGATAATGCCAGATCCTTCATCTTGACCGATTATGTCGCCAGATCCTTCTTCTGGAGTGATCACAATGCCAGATCCCTCATCTTGACCGATTATAGCGCCAGATCCTTCTTCTGGAGTGATGATAATGCCAGATCCTTCATCTTGACCGATTACAGAGCCAGATCCTTATTCTGGAGTGATGACAATGCCAGATCCCTGATCTTGACCGATTACAGAGCCAGATCCTTCTGGAGTGATGACAATGCCAGATCCTTCATCTTGACCGATTATTGTGACAAATTCCTCGCCAGATCCTAATCCAGATCCTTCAAAAACTAAAAAATTCAATAGTTAGCAGCCATCAATTTCATAATTAGTTACTAAACAGCAAAAAAATATTAAAACTACAAAAGAACAAGCAGATTAGTATCCAAGAGCAACTTTGTGTGTTAAGGAACACAACGCGCTGGGGTTTATTCACGTGGGAAGAATTAGATTATAAAACAGCTCAATTGGGGATATTTATTAAAATTATCAGAGAGAGGGCATGAATTTACTAGTCTTTAAAAATGTCACTAATTGCAGCAAATGTATCACATTGGTGTATGTGCAACCATGGTAGAAATGCAAAAATTCAGCCATTTTGTTCCTTATGCCACTTCATAGATAGTGTGCACATGAACATCAAGTTAATATATATCACATTATAAATTTGTAATTACTTGTTAAATTATTACATTTGTTCTTAGCAGTAAACTATAATATATACAGTAATTATGTTTAGAATACTCTAAATATTATAATATATACTATTACGATTACAATACAGTTATATGAAAAAGTTTGGGCACCCCTATTAATCTTAAGCTTAATGTTTTATAAAAATTTGTGTTTTTGCAACTGCTATTTCAGTTTGATATATGTAATAACTGTTGGACACAGTAATGTTTCTGCCTTGAAATGAGGTTTATTGTACTAACAGAAAATGTGCAATCTGCATTCAAACAAAATTTGACAGGTGCATAAGTATGGGCACCCTTATCATTTTCTTGTTTTAAATACTCCTACCTACATTTTACTGACTTACTAAAGCACTTTTTTTGGTTTTGTAACCTCATTGAGCTTTGAACTTCAAAGCCAGGTGTATGCAATCATGAGAAAAGCTACTTAAAGTGGCCACTTGCAAGTTGTTCTCCTGTTTGAATCTCCTCTGAAGAGTGGCATCATAGGCTCCTCAAAACAACTGTCAAATGATCTGAAAACAAAGATTATTCAACATAGTTGTTCAGGGGAAGGATACAAAAAGCAGTCTCTGAGATTTAACCTGTCAGTTTCCACTGTGAGGAACATAGTAAGGAAATGGAAGAACACAGGGACAGTTCTTGTTAAGGCCAGAAGTGGAAGGCCAAGAAAAACATCAGAAAGGCAGAGAAGAAGAATGGTGAGATCAGTCAAGGACAATCCTCAGACCACCTCCAGAGAGCTGCAGCATCAACTTGCTGCAGATGGTGTCACTGTGCATCGGTCAACTATACAACGCACTTTGCACAAGGAGAAGCTGTATGGGAGAGTGATGCGAAAGAAGCCGTTTCTGCAAGCACGCCACAAACAGAGTCGGCTGAGGTATGCAAAAGCACATTTGGAGAAGCCAATTTCTTTTTGGAAGAAGGTCCTGTGGACCGATGAAACCAAGATTGAGTTGTTTGGTCATACAAAAAGGCGTTATGCATGGCGGCAAAAAAACACAGCATTCCAAGAAAAACACTTGCTACCCACAGTAAAATTTGGTGGAGGTTCCATCATGTTCATTGAACATCTGTGGGATCATTTGAAGGGGGCTGTCCATGCTCGGCGACCATCAAACTTAACTGAACTGGAAATGTTTTGTAAAGAGGAATGGTCAAAAATACCTTCATCCAGGATCCAGGAACTCATTAAAAGCTACAGGAAGCGACTAGAAGCTGTTATTTTTGCAAAAGGAGGATCTACTAAATATTAATGTCACTTTTCTGGTGAGGTGCCCATACTTATGCACATGTCAAATTTTGTTTGAATGCAGATTGCACATTTTCTGTTAGTACAATAAACCTCATTTCAAGGCAGAAACATTACTGTGTCCAACAGTTATTCCATATATCAAACTGAAATAGCTGTTGCAAAAACATCAATTTTTATAAAACAATAAGCTTAAGATTAATAGGGGTGCCCAAACTTTTTCATATAACTGTATATACTATTACTATTACCTATGGTAATGACCAATAGAATTATTGGAAAATAAGTTACACAATGTAAACTATCTACATTATGTGGAGGGCGACAATCGCAGAAGCCGTTCTTGTAGCAAGATTCATCAACAGATAGAAATATCTAACTGCTTGGTGTGTCCAAGAATGCTATCACACATAAAGACACATAATGCCGCCTAAGCTGTGCCCAAAGTAAGGTCTACCCAGGGATTCCCCATAGAAGAGTCTGTAATTAATAGTGGAATTAAATGAACACATTGATGTTGGATTTATATTCTTACAGGATTACAACAATAGAGCATAAGATATTACCATACAAATATTACATATAATAAGAAGCAGTAAGAAGTCAGACAATAGATACATATAATGGAACATTGTGCATTTGAGTGTTTAATTAATTGAAGACATTGATGTTGGATTTAGATTCTTACAGGATTAAACCACTAGAGCATAAGATATTATGATATAACTATTACATATACTAAGAAGCTGTAAGAAATCAGACAATAGATAAAGGAACTGGACTTACGAGGTGCAGAAAATATGGGGGTCACGCAGCAGAGGAGGAGAAGGTAAGTGGCCTGCATGGTGGTCCTCGCTTCTGTATGACTACAGGTAAAAAGTGAGGAGCAGATGGAAGAGGCCTCTTTATATAGGACTGGGACACTACATTTGGGGGAGGGGTCAGTGGTAATAGCTCCGCCCCCTTGTATCTAATGTAAATGACACTAATGGTTACATAGTAACATCAGATCTGGTGGTTACACTTCACATTACACATCGTCATAGATTATTTTATTTAAGTAGTAATTTATATTATTTATATTGTTGGTGACTTTTGTAAGTTTCTTCTGTTTTCTTCTGAATATACGGAGATGTATTGTGTAGCTCCAGCAATGTATTGATCTGTATAATTTGATTACTTTAACAAATATTTATATTAGACTAAAAAGCATCAGGGCCCCTGCACACTATAGTATTACAGATCTGTACAATACAGCGACGTCCATAGAAAGTAATAACCAATCCTGAATCTGAAGCCTCATTCCTATATTACTATACACTGCAAAATACAATCCTATAACACTACAATCCTATACACTCCATAATGGATAATGTCTACTGTATATATCCCCTAAGACAGACAGATTTCCCCACTATGTATAACAATGCGGATAAGGTGAACGATACAAAATCCATGGAAAATAACAATCTTTATTAGAGCATAAAAATATATAGATATACAATTAGAAGTGATACTGCACAAAGATTAGGAGGAGGAGGAGGATTGCAGCCCAGTTATAGTATAACAGAAGTAATGTGCATTTTATCCATAGTGGGCATAAACCAAAGTGGGACTAAGTAACCAAAATCATAAGTGCCCACTAGGTACACAATGAGAAAGATCAATCAAATGTGATCAAGTGGAAATGATGGAGATCGGGCAGCCACCCACAGCTTGATGCGTGTTTCACCTATCGCTTCCTCAGGGGGGCGTTGTCATATACTGCAAAACAAAAGCCCAATAATTGCAAAATATCCTACTAATACTTCCATTCTATTAGTCCAAAAAGTAAAAAGCCTATTTGGTACAATACTTCTATTCAACAAACACTCAATCAGGTCAAAGAAGTATAGATGCACAAGTTTGATAAAAAGATTTGGAACTTTTATTGAATTATTTAAAAGAAATTTATAAAACACACATAAAGGGGAAGTGAACCAATGAAGGTGCCTGCAGTGCTAGTAACAAGGGTAGTCAATCATTTATTCTGTTTAACAAGACTTACAAAAGGAGATCATATCAATGAACCCAGTGATAAATACATGAAGAATTAAATAAATAAATAAGTAAAAGGATCAGTATCCAAAATTCATTCATCTAGTAAGCATTAGTGGATAACAAGTACATACCTTAAAGTATCCAGCATAGATAAATGTAGTCAAAATGCCATGAAAGTATATATCTATAAATATGTCAATAGGTCATATAGAGAGAAGCCATAAAGCCCACAAGTGGTAGACAAGTGTCAATATAGGGCAAAGTCAATCATGGCCCACAAAATACAGATGGTATCACCAAGCATAGAGATAAACAGATGGAATCATCAGGCATAGAGATAAACAGAATGTAAATAAAGACAATACAGCTGTCCTTACCTGCAGTTGAAAGGTTGTATTGTCTTTATTTACATTCTGTTTATTTCTATGCTTGGTGATACCATCTGTATTTTGTGGGCCATGATTGACTTTGCCCTATATTGACACTTGTCTACCACTTGTGGGCTTTATGGCTTCTCTCTATATGACCTATTGACATATTTATAGATATATACTTTCATGGCATTTTGACTACATTTATCTATGCTGGATACTTTAAAGCAGGGTTCCCCAACTCCAGTCCTCAAGGCCCACCAACAGGTCATGTTTTCAGGATTTCCTTAGTATTGCACAGGTGATGGAATTATTGCCTGTGCAGGTGATGCAATTATCACCTGTGTAATACTAAGGAAATCCTGAAAACATGACCTGTTGGTGGGCCTTGAGGACTGGAGTTGGGGAACCCTGCTTTAAGGTATGTACTTGTTATCCACTAATGCTTACTAGATGAATGAATTTTGGATACTGATCCTTTTACTTATTTATTTATTTAATTCTTCATGTATTTATCACTGGGTTCATTGATATGATCTCCTTTTGTAAGTCTTGTTAAACAGAATAAATGATTGACTACCCTTGTTACTAGCACTGCAGGCACCTTCATTGGTTCACTTCCCCTTTATGTGTGTTTTATAAATTTCTTTTAAATAATTCAATAAAAGTTCCAAATCTTTTTATCAAACTTGTGCATCTATACTTCTTTGACCTGATTGAGTGTTACTCCCATTCTAGTAGCCACAATAACAACGTACAACTGAAGCAATAAAAAAATGCCTTTATTAAAAATAAATATAAAAACATAACAAAAGTAATTTCTAAAAATACCCATTAAATACCATGGGAAACAATTGAACTCCACAACAATAAATAAAGCTCATAGGATATGATGAAGGAGTCTATATATCATCTGATGTCTATACACATAGTATAGCACCTGCAGTATACAGGATAATATATGACTGGTATATGGTATACAGTGATTACAGAAGTCAGATATCATATACAGGATAATATGTGACTGTTATCTATTGTATAATTCCCAAATTTAACAGAAAGGAAAAAGGGACAAATTATTTG
The DNA here is from genome assembly GCF_046119375.1 of Phyllobates terribilis. Taxonomy (NCBI): domain Eukaryota; kingdom Metazoa; phylum Chordata; class Amphibia; order Anura; family Dendrobatidae; genus Phyllobates; species Phyllobates terribilis. The sequence continues at coordinate 133,431 of NW_027363222.1, read as the reverse complement.
GCTTGCATAGTAGCAGAGTGCTTTGTGGAAAATTAATGACCATGCCTCGAACCATTTATTTCTATACAGATAAATGTACAAGGATGACCTGCATCTTCTAAAGCAGCAGAAGCCAAGGCATCCCGAAACAACTGCTGGGGTATCGGCCTGGGGGACATCCGTATACATAGCTAGTGTGACTGTGGATTAATTGATCTGTGATATACTGCAGTAACTGCACCTTAATCACAACATTTATTTAATCATCACACACTGGAATTACAAACCATGAAGGCTATGTCCTCATTAAAGAATACTGACACCTCGGATTGTTGTTGTTTTTTTTTTTTGTTTAATACAAATCACAAATCTACAGAATCCAGAAATGTAAAATCAACTATCTACCTAAGACTAGCATCCTCTGTAATCAAAACCTTCTACCCCCATCTTCAGGACTTCTCTTGTGCTGCAGCAGTTCTCTGGAATGCACTATCCCACAGAATATGGTTAATCTAACTATGCCCTGTTCTCCCTTCCTTAATTTTCTCCAGAATCTGGTCCCTTCACTCATCTGTATCCACAGCCTCCATGCACTCTACAGCTCCTTGTATCTGTACTTATACAGATTCTGGCTGATGACTGGTTCATGTAATGGTATTTGAATTCCCCTGTTTATAATAATCATGGCCGGACCATACATGACAAGCACCTTTTTATCTTTTGTGTCACTCCTATATCTTCATAGACTGTAAGCTTGTTAGCAGGGCCTTCACTCCTCTTAGTATGTCATGAATTATGTGATAATCTGTATTGTCTTATTCAGTTTGTACATGTCTCTACTAAATATAGAAATTAAATAAAAAATATTATTATATATAACTCTCTTTGGCCCCCTGTAGTACAATGTCTCTCTTTTTGGTCCTCATTTAGAATAAAGTCCCCTTCTTTGGCCACCATTTATCATAATGTTCCCCTTTTGCTCCCATGGTATGATGCCCCCCTTTTTAGACAAAATTTACAATAATGTCCCCTCTTGGGGCCCCCATTTAAAATAATGTCCCCCTCCTTGGACCCCAATTAAAATAATGTCTCCCTCTGTGGCCCCTACTTAGGACAATGCCCCCTTCTTTGGCCTTTGGCTCCCATTAGGTGTCAAGTATTATACATATATATATATATATATATATATATATACCGTATATATATATATAAAAGTATGTAGACCACTCTTCTTTTGCAAACTGTCCCAGGTCTCCCATATGTGAAGTGTGTCTCCTCCCAAGAGCAATTTTAAGAGCAATTTAGATCCGGACTAAGCAATGAGTCCGGATCTAAATCCACAGGTGTTCAAAAGGATTTAGATCCGGACTCATTGCTGCCACCTCAGAACTCTCCAGCACTTTGTTCCCATCCATTTCTTGGTGCTTCTTGAAATATGTTTGGGGTAATTGTCCTGCTCGAAGTCCCATGACCTAGGACGCAAACCCAGCTTTCTGACAATAGACACTACATTGTGACCCAAAATCCTTTGGGAATCTTCAGATTTCATGATGCTTTGCACGCAGTCAAAGCAATGAGTGCCAGAGGCAACAAAACAACCCCAAAACATCTTTGAACCTCCACCATATATGACTGTAGGTACTGTGTTCTTTTCTTTGCAGTCCTCATTCCATTTTTGGTAAACAGTAGAATGATGTGCTTCACCAAAAAGCTCTATCTTGGTTTCATCTGTCCACAAGATGATTTCCCAAAAGGATTTAGGCTTACTCACGCACATATTGGTAAATTGTAGTCTAGCTTTTTTATGTATCTATGTCAGCAGTGGGGTCCTCCTGGGTCTCCTGCCATGGTGATTCATTTCATTCAAAAGACTACATATAGTTCACGCTGACACTGATGCACCCTGAGCATGCAGGACAGCTTGAATATCTTTGGAACTTGATTGGGGTTGCTTATCCACCATTTGGACTATCCTGCGTTGCAACCTTTCATCAATTTTTCTCGGCTGTCCACATCCAGAGAGATTAGCTACAGTGCCATGGGTTGTAAACTTCTTGATAATGTTGCGCACCATGGACAAAGGAACATCAAGATCTCTGGAGATTAATTTGTAACCTTGAGATTGTTGATATTTTTCAACAATTTTGGTTCTCAACTCCTCAGACAGTTCTCTTCTCCTCTTTGTGTTCTCCATGCTTAGTTTGGCACACACAGTCATACAATGCAAAGAATATGTAAATTTCTCACCTTTTTATCTGGTTTCAGGTATGATTTCATATTGCTCAAACCTGTTACTTGCCACAGGTGAGTTTGAATGAGCATCATATGCTTGAAACAAAGTTGTTTACCTACAACTTTGGAAAAGTGCCAACATTTTGGTTTGGCCCATTTTGGGAGTTTTGTGTGAAATTATGTCCAATTTGCCTTTTTTGTTTGTTTTTTTTGTGTTGTTCCATTACATACAAATGAAATAAACATATCTATACCAACACATGTGTAATTACATTAATTTTCCAGGAGCAATACTTCATTTTCTGGAACAAATTCAAGGGTGAAAAACACTATGAAAAAAGCTTGAAATCTATGACGCTTTTTAACAATGGATAAAAGATGTTAAGTGTGTAAAGTGAGGGATCCTTTAAGCTTGGCCATGGACCCCCCGGGGCTCCCCGGAGCCCCGGGGCCCCGGGCGGTAGCCCAGATTGCCCTCATTATAATCTGCCTATGGTCCTAAGTGTTCCCCGGATAGTGGCCCCGGAGCTGCGCTCACTGAGTGACAGGACACCGCTCCTGAGTTCTCCTCGGCTCCTCAGCGTCAGCGGTCAGAGAATTACAGCTAGGGACACATAGGACATGTGAGTATAAGGATTTTATTATTTTCTTCTTATTTTACAATGGATCCCACTGATTCTGAGATTGTGTTTAGTGACATATTGTACTTCATGATAGTGGTAACCAATTTTGATACGACAATTTGGTGAAAATTTTGATAATTTTGCAATTTTCAAACTTTTAATTCCAGAGAGTTATGTCACACAAAATAGTTAATAAATAACATTTCTCATATGTTTACTTTACATCAGCACAATTTTTAAAACATTTTTTTTGTTAGGAAGTTAGAAGGTTTAAAAGTTGACCAGCGATTTCTAATTTTTCCAACAAAATTTACAAAACCATTTTTTTAGGGACCACATCACATTTGAAGTGACTTTGAGGGGCCTTTATGACAGAAAATACCCAAAAGGAACTAAAGCAATGTGGAAAGAAAAATGAACATTTTACTTTTTTTCACAAAAATTTTACTATAGCCCCAATTTTTTTATTTTCACAAGGGTAACAAGATAAAATGAACCACAAAATTTGTTGTGTAATTTCTACTGAGCATGTTGATACCCCATATGTGGGGGAAAACTATTGTTTGGGCACATGACAGGGCTCGGAAGGGAAGGAGCACCGTTTCGACTTTTTGAACGCAAAAAAGACTGAATGCCATATCACCATATTAAAATGAATGCCGTAATGCCATTATGAAAACAAAATGCCATATGAAAAAAGTGGATGCCATATCACATTTGGAGAGCCCCTGACATGCGAAAACAGCAGAAACCCCCCACAAGTGATAGCGTGACGTCTCTTACTCGAAAAAGCCCTTTTCTTTACCCTGGGAGATGGGGGACTCGGAGTCGGGTCCTGTGATGGAGAGATGGGGTGCAGCCGTGGCCCGGACCCGACCCGTGCTCAGGGCCGTCACATTAAAAGAGATGGTGTGGGCTTATCCGGGTTGAGTGGCTGATTTACGACTACGCCACCTGTGGCACCTGGTGAAGGCCACCAGCGCCGCTGCAGTCCGCTGAGGCATAGTGTTACGGCGGCCAGAGTTATTACTACTCCCCACAGGCGGTGCAAGGCCTCAGGGCAGAGGGACAGGAAGGATGGAGGGGGTAGTAGTGGAGGAAGAACGGATGCCACGTCGCGCGGTGTAGCGCAGAATAAACAGTCCGGAGGCCATAGGGGTGAACTTCCAAGGCTTTACTCACATTAGAGATGGCAGAAGGAAGGCGACTCCCTGATCCCCACGGAGTCCTGCAGTCACCAGGGATGGGGGTCCGACAACCTCCGAGCAAGTCCAGCATTCAATCGGGACCCCGCACCAGAGTGTTCCTGAACTACAGACCGTATCCTCTCCTGTCTGTGTGTGTAGATAGGCCGGGTCTCCCTCTGAACTCCTCTCAGAACAAGGGCACGGGTGGCAGCTCCGCTCCTTCCGATACCCGATGGGATCCTCTGGGCCTACCAGGCTTTACCAACCAGGATATGGAGAAGCAAGGTCGGGTGTCGGGGCCGGTACCCCTCTTGCAGCCGGACTCCCTCTGAATATATCAGATGGTGAGGACAGGTGGCGTACACTGCTCCGTCTGCATCCTCCCCGGGATCCATTAGCTGTGGAGCTACACTCTTAAGCTCCGGGCCTTCTTGGTCGTGGTCCTTGACCGGGTTGAGACATTCCTCGTCTGCAACCTGCCCCCCGTCCCAAGGCTGGGGTATGAGGGCTGTGTCTCCATCCACTGCAGGTCCACACAGGATCCACGTTCAGGGTGGGAGATCACAATACCTCACAGTAATTAACAGCACAAAGACCAAAACCAAAGATGGCTTTTTATTAAATATGAAATTTAAAGTGTCACTAAATTGTAAGTCCTCAACCCTCACCCACTAACTGGTTCCCCTCACTCTTGGTTCCCCAGTCTCCCTGTAACCAGGAGGGCAGCACCTGGTGCATACTAGCCCCCCTGGTGGAGAAATGTGGTGTTGGATGCAAAGGTTGGGTCCCGACCATCACGCTGTTCTTACCTCGGAGGAGGAACACTACACTCCATTACAGAAGTGCAGCATCCCTGTGGCGGTCGAACCTTCAGGGGCGCCACAGTTCTACAGTGGGATGTGCTACATAATGAAGTTTCTCTTAAGCGGCACTTGGAAGATGTCCTTATCACCCCGGTCAGTAAAATCTTTAGAGTGGTGGCAGGATGAGCCTAAGCTATCTCGAGGGGTTCCCTGGGTACTTAGGGTCACTAGAACAATTACCACAGATGCGAGTCCGAGAGGGTGGGGAGCCCATCTGGGAGATATGGTAGCCCAGGGGACCTGGTCAGATATTGAAAAGGGTCTCTCCTCCAATTCAAAAGAACTTCTGGCGGTAGACAAGGCGGTGAATAATTTCTTACCTTTCCTTCAGGGCCAGAATGTAAAGATCCTCTTGGATAATCTAGTTGCGGTAGCATATGTGAACCACCAGGGGGATACATGGTCAAGATCGCTGATGAGAGTGACAGATCATCTCTTCCAGATTACAGAAAGTCACCTCCTTTCCCTGATGGCCCTCCATATAATGGAAAAAGAAAACATGAGAGCAGATTTCCTAAGCTGCTATCCTCTGATGCAAGGGGAATGGGAACTAAATCAAGGAATTTTTACCCAAATAGCCGAAGATGGGGGGGCCTCCGGTCAAGTAGATCCGTTTGCCACAAAACTAAATCGGAAGACAAAGATCTTGTGTTCCCTAAATCCTCTAGCTGTGGACGCTTTCCTGATACGTTGGTATTTCAGCCTGGCGTATGACTCCTCCCCCCCTGGTTGGCTGTTCTTCTCATGGTAATAAGAAAGATCAGGGAGGAGAAGGCCAGGGTTCTGCTGATCGCACCCTTTTGGCCCAGGAGGCCCTGGTTCTCATTCCTGAGGAACATGTCCATCTCTGATCCTTGGGTTCTTCCAGAGATTCCATATCTCCTTCTCCGGGGTCCGATATTCCATCCTCAAGCAACTGGCCTCCACTTGACGGTGTGGAACTTGAAAGGACACTGCCAAATCAGAAAGGTTTTTCCAAAGGTCTAGTAACCATCCTGCACAGCAGAAAACCTGTTACAACCCAGATTTATGCCACAAGTTGGAGAAAGTTTTTGTCTTTCTCTGGTTCTGGGGTTGATGGGGAAGGGGTGCCAATAGGACAAATCTTTGGAGTTTTTACAAAAAGGTCTTGAACTAGGGTTATCCACCAGCACCCTTAAAGTACAGATTTCTGCCTTGGGTGCCCTATATAACTGTGATGTAGCTTGTAGCTACTGGGTTTCTCGGTTCATTAAGGCAGCTTTTAGATCTAGACTCATTATTAAAAGCAGCTTGGTTCCCTGGGATTTAAATTTGGTTCTAAAGGCCTTGACTAGCTCGCCGTTTGAGCTAATAGTCAGCAACCCTTAAATCCCTCTCTCTTAAGACCGCTTTAATATCTTTAACCTCGGCCAGGAGCATTAGTGACATCCAGACCCTGTCTATGACCTCGCCGTTTACTCAAATTCTGGATGATAGGCAGGATCTGGTCTAAAAATCACTCTCTCTCCCTAAGGTAGCTACTCGTTTCCACAGACTTCAGGAAGTCCTCCTACCCTCCTTTTGTCCACATCCTAGTAACCAGAAAGAGGTGGAGTTACATACGTTAGAAGTGAAGAGATGTGTGGTTAGGTACCATTCAGTTACCAAAAGCTTTAGGAAAGATAACTCGTTGTTTATATCCTACCAAGGGGCTAGGAACGGTCTAAGGTCACGAAGTCCACCATAGCTAGATGGAATTAGGAGGCCATTTCTCTATCATATACAGTATAGACCAAAAGTTTGGACACACCTTCGCATTTAAAGATTTTTCTGTATTTTCTTGACTATGGAAATTGTACATTCACACTGAAGGCATCAAAACTATGAATTAACACATGTGGAATTATATATTTAACAAAAAAGTGTGAAACAACTGGGTTCAGGTCTGGTGACTGTGAAGGCCAGGTTATCTGGCGTAGCACCCCATCACTCTCCTTCTTGGTCAAATAGCCCTTACACAGCCTGGAGGTGTGTTTGGGGTCATTGTCCTGTTGAAAAATAAATGATGGTCCAACTAAACGCAAACCAGATGGAATAGCATGCCGCTGCAAGATGCTGTGGTAGCCATGCTGGTTCAGTATGCCTTCAATTTTGAATAAATCCCCAACCGTGTCACCAGCAAAGCACCCCCACACCATCATACCTCCTCCTCCATGCTTCACGGTGGGAACCAGGCATGTAGAGTCCATCCGTTCACCTTTTCTGCGTCGCACAAAGACACGGTGGTTGGAACCAAAGATCTCAAATTTGGACTCATCAGACCAAAGCACAGATTTCCACTGGTCTAATGTCCATTCCTTGTGTTCTTTAGCCCAAACAAGTCTCTTCTGCTTGTTGCCCGTCCTTAGCAGTGGTTTCCTAGCAGCTATTTTACCATGAAGGCCTGCTGCACAAAGTCTCCTCTTAACAGTTGTTGAAGAGATGTGTCTGCTGCTAGAACTCTGTGTGGCATTGAACTGGTCTCTAATCTGAGCTGCTGTTAAACTGCGATTTCTGAAGCTGGTGACTCGGATAAACTTATCCTCAGAAGCAGAGGTGACTCTTGGTCTTCCTTTCCTGGGGCGGTCCTCATGTGAGCCAGTTTCTTTGTAGCGCTTGATGGTTTTTGCAACTGCACTTGGGGACACTTTCAAAGTTTTCCCAATTTTTCGGACTGACTGACCTTCATTTCTTAAAGTAATGATGGCCACTCGTTTTTCTTTACTTAGCTGCTTTTTTCTTGCCATAATACAAATTCTAACAGCCTGTTCAGTAGGACTATCAGCTGTGTATCCACCAGACTTCTGCACAACACAACTGATGGTCCCAACCCCATTTATAAGGCAAGAAATCCCACTTATTAAACCTGACAAGGCATACCTGTGAAGTGAAAACAATTTCCGGTGACTACCTCTTGAAGCTCATCAAGAGAATGCTAAGAGTGTGCAAAGCAGTCATCAAAGCAAAAGGTGGCTACTTTGAAGAACCTAGAATATAAGACATATTTTCAGTTGTTTCACACTTTTTTGTTAAGTATATAATTCCACATGTGTTAATTCATAGTTTTGATGCCTTCAGTGTGAATGTACAATTTTCATAGTCATGAAAATACAGAAGAATCTTTAAATGAGAAGATGTGTCCAAACTTTTGGTCTGTACATCTAGCGGCGAGGAAGTGCCAGAAGGGCTGAAGGCTCATCCCACCCCACCCCTCCTGGGCTGAGAAGACAGGTGTCTCGATAGAAGACATATGTAAGGCTGCTACCTGGTCCTGTCCCTTTACATTCCATAGACACGATAGGTTAGATATGGGTGTATCGGCTGACCTCACCTTTGGGAGAAGAGTGTTCCAGGCTGTGGTCCTTCAATAGATTACTTCATCTCTGTAATTCTCTCGTGGTGCTGTCATGGTCGACCGATAAAATCTTAAATTACATACCGGTAATGGAATTTTTCGGAGACCATGACAGCACCCTTATATTTCCTCCTTTCACGTTTGTGGGAACACTCCCCTTTTATTAATTATAATATCACACTCAATAGGTGTCGTCTGGTATGGCAATTTTGTGATTGTTTGCTGTGTTTATTAACCTGGCAGTCCTCTCAATGCTCTGTAATCCCAACTGAGGCGGGAGAGAGGTGGCGCCCTTTTAAGCCTGTAGGTTTCCTCTCCTTGGTGGGCGGATCCCCTCTCTCGTGGTGCTGTCTCTGAAAAATCCCGTTACCGGTAAGTAACTTACGACTATACATTTGATGGAGCAATCAAAAAGTTGTACCCCAAAATGGTATTAAAAACGGTCTTAGAAAATTGAAACACAAGCCAAACAATTTGTTTGCAAAGTTTAGAATTTTTTAAAAGCAGTAAAATGTTTTCGTTTTCTTCTGCACCATTTCACTTTATTTGGAATTCATTGCCCTTTTTTTTCTATATGTTGCACAGTAAAGTGAATAGCGTCTTTCAAAAATGCTGTAATTTTGTCCCACAAAGTACACCTCAACCCTGCTGTATTGAATAGTGTCTGTGTTATTCACTATGTGATATGTGTTTTTTTATTGTATACTAATGTATAGTGACTAGTGATGATTGAGCGTGTTCTATGAACCCATTCAGCGAGCACACTGTCTAACAGCCGTGACACTTGCAGGCACGGCGACCTTAAAAGAAATGCCGAGCATGCCAAAATACTCGGCGAGCACCTAAGCGTGCTCGCCGAAGGGGTTGATAGAACACGCTCGATCATCACTAATAGTGACCAGATGCCTCTAAGGAATCTTTTTTGGCCTCTGTTTTACTGGTGCTTGAAGTGCAAATTTTTGTAGCTCTAATGATTAAGTAATATGCAACTATGTGAACTGCAATTGCCAATTAACAATTTAAGGGTATCCATCAGATATACCCCTCCCTCCAATTCCCATTCATGACCATGCAGGATTTGGAAAGCTAAATCCATAGACACCTCTATATCTTTTATCTGTTGCTGCATTTCTGAGTGCTCTGGGTGTAACGGAGCACTAACCAAGCCTCAGCCTTCCAAGGTTGCTTCCCTGCCCAGCACCAGCCTCTGTATCTTGATTGATAGCTCACTGTCAGTTTTTTGGGACGTCAGGCACCAAGCAAGGAAAATCAGTGAGCTAGACACTAGCACTGGGAACTTTCCCTCCGTACATAAACAAAACATAAACCAAAAAAAAAGCAATTTGGCACGTTACTTAATTTATGTAGATTTATAGAATGAAATGTTGGATTTCGTACGAGCTCGATCCATGTTTTTCACAGAGCTCATATCTATTATAGTCTAGGGCTGTTCACATATTTCTGTGGACCGCGTATTTTTCACCGAAACACGTTGACCTGTCGGACTTTGATCCAAATCAAAGTTTAGAGCTTCTCGGATGCAAAACAAAGCTGATGAAAGTCTGAATGAGGCCTTACTCTATTATTTATTTTTTAAGCAGCGTTCATTCCAGGCTGCTGTACACATGAAGAGGGTTTACACACCTAAAATACATATATAAAACACAGAAACAAGCTACCATTGACAGACTAGTATGGAGGGAGACACTGCCACTACGATCTAACAGTGTGGATTCTGGTGTCTCGCTCCTTCCCTCAGGTTGTATGCCAAAAGCCTCCTCCAATAAGCAAGTTCTGGACAAGCTGCAGGTGGAGAGGGAGTGCGGGATTACGGTGAAGGCCCTGACTGCGTCTCTGTTTTACACTTACGAGGGAAAAAAGTATCTCCTGAACCTGATCAACACTCCGGTGAGTGTGACGTTTCTTCTTGATTTGTTTCTCTGTGGTCTTGTTGCGGATGTTCAACTGGTCACGGCGGTCGCGTGACCTGTCACATAACTAAATGATGTCATGGAAGGTCCTTTCACACCACCGCGAGCCGTACAAGAGACCGGACGCAGTGGAGAAAAGACCGGGGGCCATCAGAAGGTAAGTATAATGTTATTTTCTCCAATCCCCTCCATGACAGCACACCTGGAGGTAGCCTCCCCATCCTAATTAGGGACAGGAAAACAAGAGGTTAAATAGCCCCTTCCCGCTACAATCCCCAGTGTTTTCCTGTCCCTATGGGATGAAGAGGTTACCTGGGGTGCCTGCAGCCGGCAAGCAGGGCCCTATTAAATTTACCTGCCGGGCTGCAGGGAGCGATCGCCTCCGACCTTCCTTTCTTTGCAGCTCCCGTGTCTCCTTGAGAGCGGGACCCCCCACACACACACTCGCCTGCGTGTAAAGCAGAGTAGGGTTTTGGGGGCTGGGGGCCTCCTGTAGCTCCCCGGCCGGAGTCTCCTCTGTCCTCCATGGCGGCGTGCCGGAAGTCAGGCTTTTGGCCAGCGGGACGTCACTTCTGACGCGTTCCACCGTGGAACGCATGGGGCCGCGGCGGGAAATTCAAAAGGAGAAGCCGCGGTTTGCCCTGAAAATGAGGATCCTTCACCAGATAGGTGAAAATTTGGCACTGGATCTCGGTCTCCCCTATAAAAGACCCAGATGAGAAGACTCCATTAAGGTAGGACAGAATATTCTGCTACTATGGAGGGTGCTGTTCCAAAGCCTGCGTCTGCAGAGCCCAGCGCTAACCCGGCCCCAGTAAGTACTAGGTCCTAGGTTATTCCCCACTCTCTTTTGAGCAGGATCCTAAATATATTTTAAATCTCCCCTTTTTTTATTTTTAATTTAGGGAGACAAGGATCCGGCACCGACAGTGGGAGAAAGCACTACAGTTCGCAAATGTGCCATCTGTATAAAAAAGCTGGCTTCAGGGCATAAGAAACCCCTATGCTGGAAATGCACTGACAACATTGTGAAGGAAGAACAGCCTTCCCTTATGGAAGAAGTCAGGGGAATGGTTCGGCAGGAAATACAATCTTCCCTAGCCTCCTTCTCACAAGCCAGAGCTGAAGGTCCATCTCCCCCCAAAAGGAGAAAATATACGGTTAGGGAGACCTCTGATTCAGAATTAGGGTCTATGGAGGAACCGGAAGAAGGGGTCCTAAGTGAAGATCATGAGGAAGATAGGAAATATTACTTTTCGTCTGAGAATATGGAGGAATTGTTGTCGCAGGTGAGAGACACGATGCAGGTGGAAGAGGAGAAGGAAACCCGTACAGTTCAGGATGAAATGTTTGGCGGTCTGAAATCCAAGAAGAAGGTAGTGTTCCCTGTGCATGACAACATTTGGAGTCTTATTTTGGATGAATGGGAGTCACCTGAGAAAAGGCTTAGTATGGCAGGAGAAATGAAGGATAGATTCCCTCTAGATGAAAAGGCGGCTAAGCTATGGATGGAAGTCCCGAAGGTTGATGTACAGGTGGCAAGGGTTGCGAAGAAAACAACTCTTCCCTTTGAAGACTCGTCACAGCTCAAAAATCCTATGGATAGGAAGATGGACAGCCTTCTAAGGAAGGCATGGGAAACATCGGCGGCTTCACTGAAGACTAATATCGCTTCAACTTGTGTAGCTCGTTCCATGTTCCTCTGGCTCCAACAACTAGAGGAACATCTCTGGAAAGGTACCACTCAAGAGGACCTCCTAGCATCTCTTCCTTTTCTGCAGAAGGTCACTGGATTCCCAGCGGATGCCTTGGCGGAGTCGGTCAAGATTGCGGCAAGATCGGCAGCATTATCAAATTCTATGAGAAGAGCTCTGTGGTTGAAGATGTGGAGTGGGGACAACGCATCAAAATCTAAGCTTTGTTCCATTCCATTTAAAGGAGAGTATATGTTTGGGGCGGTGCTAGACGAGTTGTTGGAGAAAGCATCCGACAAGAAGAAGTCTCTGCCAGAGCCAAAGAATCCAAAAAGTTTCAGAAAGAGACCATTTCTTCTCCCTCAACAACAACAGCAGCAAGCATTTCAGTACAGAGGCAAGGGTAAAACTGGTCGCTGGAGTTACACAAAAGGGGGAAGAGGTAGGAATATCTTTCAAGGTTCTAGGCAGGACAGACAATGACGCCAAGAAGGTAGGAGGCAGAATTGCGAGCTTCCTTCCTCAATGGCAGCTTATTGATTGGAAAAGGATTTGTCGTAGCAACAGTAGACCAGCCAGAGGCTTACTACCACGTGCCAATTCATCCGGATTACAGAAAATTTCTCAGATTTGCTGTAACTCAGAACCGAGAGGTACTTCATTTTCAATTCAATGTACTCCCCTTCGGCATTTCGTCAGCACCCCGCCTGTTTACAAAGATCATGGCAGAGGTAGTAGGTTTATCTAAGGAAACTGAATATCTGCATCGTCCCATATTTAGAGAATTTTTTGGTGATGGTTCCCTTGGTTTCAAGTTTGGAAAGAGACCTCCAGATGACCCTCCAGATCCTGGAATCCTTGGGATGGTTGATAAACTACCAAAAGTCAGATCTGATTCCCTCCACCAGGAAGACCTCCTTGGGAATTCTCCTGGATTCTCAGCAACAAGCCTCTTTTCTGCCAAAAGAGAAGCAGATTCAGTTGAGGTCGAAAGTTTATGCACTAAAGAACCAGAGAGGAGTGTCATTAAGATTCGCCATGTCCGTCCTCGGGTCCATGACCTCATTTATTTAGGCGGTACCTTGGGCTCAAGCGCATTCAAGGGTCCTTCAAAACTACATCCTTTCCTGTTGGGACAGATCTCCAAGTTCCCTCTCCAACAGAATTCATCTGCCAGAGAAGGTGAAAGCATCTTTAAATTGGTGGCTCTGTCCAGGAAATCTGGAGAAAAGTTCAGCATGGATTCAACTTCCCTTGTTATCCGTCAAAACAGACGCAAGCAAAAGAGGATGGGGAGCAGTAGTCTCCCACGTGGCCTTCCAAGGGGTCTGGTCGCAAGAAATAGCAGAGCAGTACTCAAACTTAAGAGAAATGAAAGTGGTGGAAGAAACCCTATGGGCAGCCACTACTGTGCTTCAGGGGTCGAATGTCAGAGTCTACTCGGACAATATGACAACTATAGCCCACTTGAGACATCAGGGAAGTACAAGAAACAGGAGGTTACAGATGATCTCCGAAAGGATCTTCCACTGGGCGGAGCATAATCTACTATCCTTATCGGCTCTGCATCTGAGGGGCTCCGACAACTATCATGCAGATCTTCTGAGCAGAAAATACATTCATCCAGGGGAGTGGAGCATGAACTCGAAGATATTTCAGATGATTGTTCAAAAGTGGGAATACCCAGATGTGGACCTGTTTGCGAACCAGGAAAACGCAAAAGTAAGAGCCTTTTTCTCTTTGAAACCCGAGGATTCAGCAACAGGGATAGATGCATTCGCTCACCCTTGGAAAGTTGGGCTCGCTAATGCTTTTCCCCTGATTCTGTTAATACCAAGGACTTTACAAAAAATCAGGTCGGAAGGGCTCAAGACTATCCTAATAGCTCCAATGTGGCCAAAAAGAGCATGGTTCGGAACATTGAGCAGTCTAAGAATGGATGATCCATTGATGCTTCCTCGAATCCACGATCTGCTGCATTAGGGCCAGATTTTCCATCCGGCCCCTCAGAATTTGGCTCTAGCAGCTTGGCTTCTGAGACCGCCCTCTGAAAAGCCAGAGGCTTCTCAGTACAGGTGATCCAAATGTGGCGCCCTGCTGTGCATTGGTGCCACAGAACCCAGAAGGGTGCATGGATGGATTTCTCCACAAGAGGCCCTCACTAGATACAAACACCTCTACCTTCCAACTCATACCAGCAGAGGGAGCCCAGATAGGGATATATATAGGGAAGGTGGAGCCAGGCAGCTCAGTTGATTAGTGAGTGCTCAGAGTCAGAGCAGAGCAGGCAGGCTGAGAGAGAGCCTGAGAGCGTGCCGACACTCAGCGGTGAAGACGCAGCACGTCAGCTGCCTAGTAGTGAGGGCCCCGAGTGTGGCCGACGGCAAGGAGAAAAAGGGGAGTGAAACCAAGGGGGCAGAGGAGCACAATAAGCTCACCCCATTATATCTACCGGACACCGGATCCGCGCCTACAGGGACCCTTTACACCCAGTGGGGATAACCGGAATCCCAGGAGGACTACAAGTCCCTGACAAACCTGAAGGCTAGACACACACAGGATCAGGAACCACGAAGGCCCCGACGTCCAGGGAAAGTGGTTACCAACCAGAGGTCCTATTTCTGAGCATCTGGTGATGTAAAAGCAGGACACATAAGCTAGGCCCAGTTGCAGGCTGGCCAGGAGCATACATAGGGACAGACACGGATCAGGAGGCCCTATACCTGCTCCCTGGGGAGAAGTCCAAAAGTGCGCCCTTCATCTGGAGTACCCTGGACCGTACCTAACAGCTGTACCAGTAAAGGAAATGAAGCAAATCCCCTGTCTCTGTCCGTTACTCCTGCTGTGCCATCGCTTTACCTGCACCACAATGCTCAGCGCAACCTGCATCATTTATACTGCCCTGAGGCCTGCTCCACCTGTGGGGAGCCGTTCCATCTCAAGCTGTCCTGACATCTGCCTCAGAGGACTGTTGCAGCGCTGGTGATCCTCACCAGACACCACAGGTGGCGTCACAACAAATTCCCTACAAATAATTCCTTTTGGCACTGACCGCCCTGGGCCAGCCACCGCGATAATCCCCGCAGGCAGTCTTAGGCCCGGCTGCCGGGTGCCCCGCGACACCCCTGGGGGCGAGTCACATACACTGCAGAAAAGCAGAAAACCAGTCACAATTTCCATCTATGGAAAAATCTAGAAAGCTTTCAAGCTATGGTATGAGCCTCGTCCATTAGATCCCTTTCGGCCTGACGTGGCCAGAATCTTGGATTTCCTACAGAACGGTCTGTCTAAAGGATTAAGACCAAGCACGCTGAAGGTCCAAGTCTCGCCTTTAAGTTCCTATTTTGATGCTGATTTGGCCCAAAACAGATGGATTAAGAGGTTCATGATAGCTGCTTCTTGGATTAATCCAACAAGAGCTAAAATAGTTCCACCTTGGGATCTCAACGTAGTTCTTAGAGGCCTAACTATGCATCCTTTCGAGCCAATAGCCGAAGCACACATAGACAAATTGTCTTGGAAAGCGGCATTGCTTATAGCTCTGACTACAGCCAGAAGAGTGAGTGAAATCCAAGCCCTGTCTATCAGAGAGACTTATTGTCGTATTTTGGAGGACAGGATCATCCTCCAGTTGGATCCTTCTTTTCTACCTAAAGTGTTGTCTAATTTTCATATGTCTCAGCCAATAATTCTTCCGTCATTCTGTAAAAATCCATCAAATAGCAAGGAAGAAGAATTCCACGCGTTGGATGTAAGAAGGACTATAATCCGCTATTTGAGGCAGACTGAAACCTGGAGGAAGGATCAGAACCTATTTGTCCAATATGGAAGCCCCAATAAAGGAAAGAAAATTGCAAAAATATGCTAGCAAATTGGATTAAGAAAGCAATTTGTGAAACATACATAGTTCAAGATTTGCCTCCTCTGAAATCCTTGAAAGCTCTTTCTACTAGAGCTATGTGGGTCTCCTGGGCGGAAAAAGCTAGTGCATCCATTGAGCAGATTTGCAGGGCAGCTACATGGTCGTCTGTCCATACCTTTGCTAAACATTATAGACTAGATGTAATATCTAATAGAGACTTAGCATTTGGAAGGAAAGTCCTTCAGGCTGTTGTCGCTCCCTAAAATTCATTCTTTGGTATTACTCCAGGTGTGCTGTCATGGAGGGGAATGGAGAAAATAGAATTAGACTTACCAGTAATTCGGTTTCTAAGACCCTCCACAACAGCATGGGTAGTTCCCTCCATTTCTTTGATTGGAAAAATCCTTAGTGTTAATAAATATTTAGAGCATTCATACTGTGTGGTCCTTTGAAAACACTGGGGATTGTAGCAGGGAGGGGCTATTTAACATCTTGTTTTCCTGTCCCTAATTAGGATGGGGAGGCTACCTCCAGGTGTGCTGTCGTGGAGGGTCTTAGAAACAGAATTACCGGTAAGTCTAATTCTATTTTTTTTTTTTTACCATTTTTATTCTTTTTTTCAACTATTAACTTGTTCACACTATATAAATACATGCCGGTTGCAAGGATTTATATAGTGTGACCAAGTTGTCAAGCACTTTCCAAGTGATGCTAAAATCGCTTGGAAAGCAGTTGACAACCCGCATGCGGACATGCATGTGAAAAATGCTTCACTTACGTTTGTCCCTGGCAGGAAAAACGCATGTAAAATCTGCATGCTTTTTTTCTGCCAGGGAGATGCAGAAACACTCAGGAAAAATCCGGAGCATTTCTGCATCGTGGGCATGTGGCGCCCCTGAGGGTTCAGTCGCCACAGAGGTACTGCACCTCACCCAGAGGTGTGGTGTCTCCCTTCACTCAGGTAAGATGGGAGTGCTGCAGAGAACCCCCCAAAACACCTGCATCCAACATTACACTGCTTCAGACCGGCTGGAAGGGCAACATGCAGAGAGCAGCTGCTGAGCCCTGTCCCTGGCTGGAGTGGGGGAAACCCAAAGGTAGGGGGAACCAGTAGTGGGTGTGGGTGGAGGAAGCAGTTAGAAGGAGCACACAGTAGGTATATAATGGGAAGCAATCTTAGGGTGGCAGTTCAGAACAGAATGGTCAGTCAGTACAGTACAGACGGTCAGTGAGGACTGTCTGGGAGCAGAGGCTCAGCAGGAGCTCTGCTCCACAAGAAGGGCCCGGGATAGAGGCCCCGGAGGGGAGAAGGGAGTAGGCTCCATTCTAAGAAGGGATCCCAGGGGTACGGGGCGTGCAGGACAGCACCCATACGCCCCGCATCTGTCAGAAGACAGAGGGATCGGTTGCCCCATTCTAATCTCCAGGGGGTCAGGTTGGTCCCGGATCCGACGTACAGGAAGGACTTCAGCATACCCGAGCGGGATTGAGAGTGGGCAGCGCAGGGCAGCAGGGAGAAGGACCTAGTGTGAAGACGGTCAAAGTAGGAACACGAGAAAGTGGGGTTCTGCCAAGCATTCCTAAACTTCCTGAGGAAGGATTGAACCCCTGCCAGGGTGAACACGGCGCAACGTGGGAGGCCTTCACCTGTAACTTGCACTTTTGTGTTTCCTGAAGAACTGTGAATTAAAATCTTGGACGACTGCACTGAGTTGCCTCCGTCTATTCCTTCACTGGTGCCATTTCCCTCCCTGCACTACAACGCCCAGCGCACCCTCCATCTATTTACACTGCCCTGAGGCCCGCTCCACCTGTGGGGAGCCGTTCCATCTCTAGCTGCCCTAACATCTGCCTCAGAGGACTGTTGCAGCGCTGGTGATCCTCACCAGACACCACAGGTGGCTTCACGACAAATCCTATAAATAATCCCTTTTGCACTGACCGCCCCGGGCCAGCCACCGTGATATTCCCCAAAGCAGCCATACGGCCCGGCTGCCGTGTGCCCCGCGGCCCAGGGGGCAGCGAGTCACCACTTGGCGTCACGAACAGGATACGTGACCAGCCTGCCATCTGCGGGTAATGTGCGCCTAAAGAAGTGTTTTCTGCCTTGAATGTGGCGCCCGCCCCAGAAGAACGGGCGCCATTATGTGCGTGCTAAAGAACAACAGAATGGAACCTCCCGTCGTGGGCCGGGTCCCAGAATGGCTCCAAAAGCAGGCCCTGCCCCTTGCAACAGTGACTGTCCGCATAGATGTGTCCGTCAAAGCGGGGAGGCCGACACAGGGAGTGACCGACAGCAAAGTGCCATGGGACCGCCCCCGAAAGAGGAGAGGCGGTGGAGAGAAGCTGCGTAAAGACCGGGAGGTGTCAGGCCGAGCTGACGCAGTCACGGGAGCAGGTCGGAGTGATGTCCCTGTCCCAAATGCGGCTGGCGCTGCTCCATCCCTGGTCCCCCTGCAGCCTGAGGCTGATGACCAGGCTGGGTCAGCCTGCAGAAACCAGGGGTTCCCCCGGAGGGGGCCCCACTGTTAAACTGTTTTAGTTAACTGGACTGTACATAAGTTGCCCGGAAGGCTGAGGACTGTGAGAAGCCGGACGTTGACATTGTACATAGTTTAGCACTTCTTAAAGTGCATCCTATTGGTTTTATAATTACAAATATACCTCAGAACAAAAACCCGTTTGGCGTGGCGGAAGACGAGGTCCAGGATTGGATCGTCTATGCCCTGCAGCCATGCCCAGGGCCTACGTTGAGGGTTTGTGGACGGGTCCCTCATGCTGCTACTGTTGCACCCTGGTGCTGGAACTGTCTTGAAAATTGTTTTATATGACAATACTCTTATGATGTTTTATAATGTAACCAGTAACGTTAAAAGAAATGTGCCTCCCATAAAGGGAAGAAATGTTGTTTTATGGTCAAATATGCTGATGCATCTTAAAAATTTTGCATGTCAGTTATGCCTGGTTTTGCTCTGTTCCAGCCCGCGGACGTGCTGTGTTTTACCGGGGGGGGGGAATGTGGCGCCCCTGAGTGTTCAGTCGCCACAGTGGTACTGCACCTCACCCAGAGGTGTGGTGTCTCCCTTCACTCAGGTAAGATGGGAGTGCTGCACAGAACCCCCCAAAACACCTGCATCCAACATGCAGAGTGCAGCTGCTGAGCCCTGTCCCTGGCTGGAGTGGGGGAAACCCAAAGGTAGGGGGAACCAGTAGTGGGTGTGGGTGGAGGAAGCCGTTAGAGGGAGCACTTATACAGTAGGTATATAATGGGAAGCCATCTTAGGGTGGCAGTTCAGAACAGAATGGTCAGTCAGTCTACCATTGGGCCCTATAAGACGTTCTTCATCTCCCGTTGCAGTGGGGTTTTTATTTGTCAAAAAAAAAGACTGGGGGTTGCGCCCCCGCCTTGATTTTCGCGAGTTTAATCGGATCACGGTCTGGGATGCATATCCTCTCCCTCTCATCCCCGACCTCTTTAGAAAAAAATTTGGCTCCTACGATTTGATTAAACTAGACCTCAGGGGGGCTTATAATCTCATTCACATTGAGGAGATGAGTGGAAGATGGCCTTCAATACTCCTGAGGGGCACTATGAAAAGCTTGTGATGGCATTTGGGTTGACTAATGCTCCCGCATTCTTTCAACACTGTTAGTGCCATTTTTAGTCATCTGGCAGGTAGATCACAACAAACCAATCTTGATGACATATTAATTTACTTACCTCCAGTCACATCAGGTACATATCAGGCAGGTCTTACAGATACTCAAAGATAATAAATTATTTGTCAAACCAGAGAAATGTATGTTCTCCATTCAGGGTTAGTTCTTATCATTCACCGTTTTTGCATGGATCTGGCCAAAGTCCGGACGGTACTGGATTGGTATTATATTCAAGACTTAAAGGCATTACAAAGTTTTTTGGGTTTCGCCAGCTACTACTGTAAGTTCATGAAAAACTTTTCGGTAGTGGCCAAACCTCTGATGGACGATTTTGCCAAATAGAAAAAAAAAATTAAGATTTTATTATTTTACTTTCCATTCTTGTAGCTAAACACAATCCAGCTAAGTTTAAAATTGAAATGAAGCCCCTGTACCCCCCTCTCTAGGTGCTTCTGTACCAAGTCTTCCCTGGTCCAGGATGGTCTCTATATCACAGGCTCCAGCAATAACCTATTGACACATGATTGTGGCAGCCCTCACGTGCTGATATATCACAGTGCCAATAGAAGTGGGAAGCGGCACAGAAATCACAAAATAAAGGCAGTGTTTGTGGTAATGCAAGAATCCAGCAAGCAGAGTAATCCACACGTCATACAACAGCCCAACATGGATGATGAAAAGCTGCGTCTTCAGGCGTCTGTGTAAGAACATCACATTTTTGTTTTCCTTCCAGAATAAGCACCAAATGGAATAGCTGAATGCCAGGATACAGAGACCGGCGGGGGGCAGGGAAGCGCTGTCCGCTGGATTTTGTGCTGGTTTCACAAGCGGTCACCCTGCAGTTTTCTCCGGATAATGCTGTGGAGACTTTTCACAACACATCTAATAATTGTGAACCTTCCACTCACATGTTTATTATCTTGTCCGCTGGTCAGACTGGGGGGGATGAAAGCTGGACAAGGGATGAAGAATGATCCTTATTACATATAATGGGTGCACTGAGCGATTGTGAAAAGTCGCAGAGGACTGAGAGCAGAAGGGCAGAGGGTTTCCTCTTCCTCACAGGGACCAGCACAGAAGCCGGAGCAGAAGGGCAGAGGGTTTCCTCTTCCTCACAAGGACCAGCACAGAAGCCGGAGCAGAAGGGGAGACAAGGGCTGAGCCACTTACACAGACAGAAAGCTGAGGAGAGGAGGGCATGTTATTACTCCAGGATCCGCTCCATTCATTCCCTATGTGGCATTCAAGCGCTGAGCTCGGCTTTTCCGGAGCTGACGCGCCCCTGGGCCTGTGTCGCGCTGCGGTGCGCACGCGGGAGCTTACCCGGAGCCGGATCCGTGGAGGGTTGTAATCTCGTGGCGGTGACCCGGTCCGTGCCCAGGGAGTCAAACTAGACGGCAGTCTATTAGTAGTAAATAGTTGATGACTACGCCACCCGTTGAGTGCAGCCAGGAAGCTGCTGCTGCAGGGCAGACCGCTGAGGCCGGTGGTAGGATTGTGCAGCGTGATAGTATAACCCCCAACGGGAGGGGTATGGCCTCAGGGCAGCCGACGTGGATGATGGGGGTAGCAGGAACCACTCAGAGACGGTACGGTGTAGTTCAGGGTCTTTACTGGTAACAACGACAGACCCTCCCGGAGTACTTGCTAGCAAACGGGGCCTGGTCAGTCTTTGAGCAGATGGGATCTCCCCTGGCCAGGCGTAGTTGTAGGCCTCCCAAACTGACTGTACTCTTCTGGCTACCTTGCTAGAAGCTGATGTAAGTAGCCCACGTCCCTGAGTGTACCGTGTGGTGCTCACCCGTATGGCCGGTGACTCGGGGCCTTCTAATGGCTTCCGCTCCACGATGGCGGTGCTGGTCCCACGCGTGTGACCGTGCCTTCAGGCTTCTGGGCCAGAGGACCTGAAATCCCCTGCCCGACGGATTCTGCTGCTGGGTAGGAGTTAGTCCCCACAGCCTCGGACTCCGGGTCCGGTAAAGAATCTTCTTAGTCAGGACGAGCTCTGTAGCTGCCAGCCCCTGACTCCTTGTAACTCTGCTGTTTCCTATGCTGCTTCTCTTCTCCACTCTCCTTGTCTGACTCACCCTGCCTCAGCCCCGGGTTTATACAGGGGAAGTTCTTCCCCTCCCAAGACTGGGCAGGAGGTGTGGCATGCACAGGATCCCTGACCAAAGGACCTCCCACCTGCTCTCAGACATAACATTACATTACTGTGGAAAACCAGACCCCTGGGGTGCCACATTCCCCCCTAGTGAAATTTAGTACTCCGGGACTAAACACATTTAGAAAAACATAACAAGGCAAAAACATTAATAATACAATAAGAAAACATATAAAGATGGTTACGGCGTGTCCGCAACCGGGTGCAGTCTCTGAAGAGAGCAAGGTGTCCATTTCACCAACACAGGGAGACGTAACCAGGTAGGGGTCTGTCCTACCCCGAGTCCTTAACAGTCTCTAGTCCATCCTGGGTTACGCTCCAACTATATACAAGGATTCCCGGTAAATCCACCAAGGTTTCCTAAAAACAACTGGAAACACAAAATTATACACAAGCAACAATACACAGATAAACATAAATAAAACTATTTTTACACTTCAAATTCTCCAGCGTGCGGGTAACTGGCCTCTAGTGGCCCTAGTGGACCTACGGAGCTGACTGTCTGGCCCTGAACTACAGGGTGTAGGAGCTGTCAAGGGTAAACTGGGCAGCTGTCTACCGGCTCTTTGTCTCACTAGGGGTACGGCAGGCTCACTATAAGCAGAGGGTTGATTCTCCTGTTCTACTCGTGTGGAGTCTTCTGCCTCCTGGACCGGCTGTTCTTCCAGCTCTACCCGTTGCTCCGTAGGTTCTTGGAATGATGGTTGGAGGAAGGTGAGTACGGGTACCACAACTGCACCATTGACTTGAGTCCAAGACTGAGGGAAGTCCCCGAGCACGGTACTAACCATATCTTCCCTTTCTCCCACGGGTCGATGGTCTTCTTGTTCCTCTTCAGGGTTCCTCAGTTGTTCGGGACACTTCTTCAGGTGGTCCCGGGATACAATGGCTGTGGTTTCCCCTCCGTCTTTACTGATGGTACAGACCTTCGGGTTCTCGTGGCTTGAGGGCAGTACGGTGTACGGGTCCTTCTCCCACTGGTCGTCCAACTTGTGGAGCCGTCTCTTCCTCTTCAAGACCTGCTCTCCGGGTACCAGGGGAACAGCGGGAGCATACTGGTTGTAAGTTTTCTCTTGTCTTTCCCTAGCCTGACAGAGACTTCGCTCCACGCTCTCCTGTACTCTCCGGTACTGCTGCTGCCTCTCTGTGTCCCAGTCTGTTTCTGGTGAAGTGTCCTCGGGGGTCAGGACTCCCATTTCCAGGTCAACAGGTAACTTACCAGGTCTTGCCCTCATTAGGTAAGCCGGGGTACAGTTGGTGGAACCTACCGGGATGTGGTTGTATAGGTCCACCAGATCGGGCAACTTTTCAGGCCACAGACTGCGTTCTTCCAGGGGCAACGTTTTTAGAAGATCCATTACCACCTGGTTCATTTTTTCACAAAGTCCATTAGTCTGCGGATGGTAGGGTGTCGTCCTTATCTTCCGGCAGCCATACAGATTGCAGAATTCCTGAAAGACCTCCGCTTCAAAGGCAGGTCCCTGGTCCGTCAGCACTTGGTCCGGGTACCCGTGTGGACGGCAGAAGTGCTGCTGGAAGGCTCTAGCTGCTGTTTGAGCCGTTAAGTCCTTGACGGGGACGACAACCAAGAACCGGGAGTAATGATCCACGATGGTTAACGCGTAGACGTAGCCACTTCTGCTTGGGGTCAGTTTTACATGATCCAAGGCTACCAGTTCCAACGGTTGCCGGGTGACGATGGACTGCAGGGGAGTCTTCTGGCTGGCTCGGTCCTTCCTTCTCAGGTTGCACGGGCCACAATCTCTGCACCACTTCTCGATGGTTCCCCTCATGCCTACCCAGTGGAACCGCTCGCGCAGCAGGAACTCCAGCTTTTTCCACCCAAAGTGTCCAGCTCCGTCGTGGTATGCCTCCATCACCATGGCTGCGTCTCTTCGTGGCACCACTACTTGCCAGAGTAATTCATGCGTCCGGGAGTTAACCATTCTGCGGCACAACTTCCCTTTGTAAAGGAACAGTCGACTCTTCTCTGCCCATAGTTGTTTGGCTTCCTCCGGAGCGTCTGGTTCAAGGCGAGCCTCCGGCCGAGTCAGCATCTCCTTCACCAGTCGGACGGCAGGGTCGCTGTCTTGCGTTTCCGCCCAGTTGTAGTGGGGTAAGGGGTTCAACGTAGCAGCCTGCTTACTCCTTACCCGGTGGGAATACTGAATAGTCCCATGACGGTGGAACGCAGGGAGTTCAACTTCTTCCAGTCCCTCCGGATCTTCTCCTCCGTCCGGCAGGTTGGGCATCCTGGACAGGGCGTCCGCGTTGGTATTGGAGCGTCCTGCCCGGTATTTAATTGTGAACTCGTAGTTGGACAGACGGGCCATCCACCTCTGCTCCAGGGCACCGAGTCTTGCCGTGTCCAGGTGTGTCAGCGGGTTGTTATCCGTGTACACGGTGAACCGGGAAGAAGCGAGGTAATGCTTAAAGCGCTCAGTGATTGCCCATACTACGGCCAGGAACTCTAACTTAAATGAGCTGTAATTCTCGGGGTTCCTTTCGGTGGGTCGCAGTTTTCGGCTGGCGTAGGCGATTACTCGTTCCTTCCCCTGCTGGATCTGGGACAGTACGGCTCCTAGCCCGATGTTACTGGCGTCGGTGTAGAGGATAAAGGGCTGGCTATAATCCAGGTACGCCAGGATTTCGTCCCCCGTGAGGGCCATCTTCAGCTGGCGGAAGGACTCTTCTTCCAGCTCTTCCCATTTGAAGGGCGGCTTCTGGTTCTTGGCCTTCCGGGACTGGCCTATCAGGAGGTCCTGCATAGGTGCTGCCTTTTTGGTGAAACCGGGAATAAACCTTCGGTAGTAGCCTACCAACCCGAGGAACTGCCGCACTTCTTTTACGCTGGAGGGGCTTGGCCATCCCTTAATTGCGGTGATCTTATCGGGGTCGGGAGCCACTCCGTCAGCGCTCACCACGTGTCCCAGGTACTGCACCTTTGGTTTCAGGAGGTGACACTTGGAGGGTTTCACCTTTAGGCCGTAACTCGCCAGAGCCTCGAACACTTCCGCCAGGTGTTTCAGGTGGTCCTCATACGTCTTGGAATATACGATGACATCGTCCAGGTACAACAGGACCGTCTCGAAGTTTCTGTGGCCCAGACAACACTCCATTAGGCGTTGGAAGGTTCCTGGTGCGTTGCAGAGTCCGAACGGCATGCAGGTGAACTCGCTAAGTCCCATCGGGGTGGTGAATGCGGTCTTCTCCCGGTCCGCCTCTGCTACAGGAACCTGCCAGTACCCGCTAGTGAGATCCAAGGTAGAGAAGAAGTTAGCAGATCTTAAAGCAGCCAATGACTCCTCTATCCTTGGTAAGGGGTACGCATCCTTGTGTGTGATACGGTTGATTTTCCGGTAATCTACACACATCCTCATGGTGTTGTCTTTCTTTTTGACTAAAACTAATGGGGCTGCCCAGGGGCTACAACTATCCCGGATTACCCCAGCCTCCTTCATATCTCTAAGCATCCCCTTGGCGTGTTGGTAATGTGCAGGGGGTACGGGTCGATACCTCTCTTTTATGGGAGGATGATCTCCCGTGGGGATGCGATGTTCTACCCCCTTGACTCGCCCGAAGTCTAACGGGTGTTTACTAAACACTCTCTCATACTCTTGAACCACCCGATAGACTCCTTGTTTCTGATGTGAGGGAGTGGAGTCAGTACCCAAATGTAGTTGCTGACACCAGTCCTCCATGTCTTTCTTAGAGCCGTTACCTTCCTCCGGGTGAGATGGAGGCAAGGGTTCCACAGATTGTATAGAACTTTGATTAGTGGTATATAATTTGGCTAGCGTGGCATACCGGGGCAGGTACACTTCCCTCTCCCCGATATTTATTATGCGAATGGGCACCCTCCCATGGCGTACATTGACCACCCCCCGTGCTGTCAAAATGGTGGGCCTACTGTCTGAGTAAACTGGTTCTACCATTGCCTGGTAATCTCTACCTCTCAGACCAATAGCTGCCCGGCACCAAATCATCATTTCACTTTTTGGGGGCATGGCAATAGGAAAAGGGTCACACATTCTTACGCTACCAATCTCACCGCCGGAGAGTTCCACTTGTTGCCGTTGCATCAGTGCCCGGATCTCTTTCTGGAGCACCCGCTGCTCTCCGGAGCTGGCATTCTTGGCAACCTGCTGTAAAAGGAAAATCACCTCTGCAAGACAATTTTCAATTACATTAGTTCCTAGAGTTATTTTTGGGTGACTCTCATGTTTATCGATATCTACAATGATCAGTCCCTGTGCGGCCAGTTCGACTCTACCAATTTTGATGGTCACCTCTTTAAATCCGATCTGTGGCACGGGCTGACCATTGCTGGCGATGATACTCAAGTCGTCGTCGGGGTAGCGGGTAATATCCGAGTCATTCCAGTACTGCTTGAAGAGCACGTACGGGATGGTGGTGACCTGTGACCCGGTGTCCAGTAGGGCACTCATGGGAATGCCATCCAGTACCACAGGCAAGACTGGACGTCCTCCCACATATCTGTCGCGCCAGTTCGATGGGCCTGGTGATCTTTTTCCTGGGGGTTGGCCCTCTACCCCAGGTTGTGCCCGTTTAAAGAACAGTACCTTGCCATATGTCCGGGTTGATTGCAGCGGCGGCAGATGGGTCGTCCGTCCTCACTGTATCGGTCACTGGGTCTTCCTCTGGCCGGTGGGGTCCTCCTTGGTCGACGCCACGGGATGTCCTCCGGTCCGGATGCCAGCTGGATCTTCCCTGGGGTGGAAACCTGTAAAGACTGCACAGTTCGGGTTAGCGCAGCAACGCTCTTAGCTAGCTCTTGGACCTGATGGTGTAGGTCTGGAGCCGGGTCATTGTCCAAAGCCTGCGCATCAGCTCCCACAGGCCCTGCTGACAAGGGCGCCGCCTCCTGGTAGTAAGTGGTAGTGGGGCGTCTGTGGGTCACAACGCCACCTGGTGCCGGTTCTCGGAGCACCCGGATGGCTCTGTCCTTGAACTGTGCAAAGTCCAGATGGGGATCCTGTAAGGCCATTGCCCGCAAGTGGGTTCGGTGGGCATTGCAATATAAACCCTCTATAAATTGTTCAGTCAACAGCCTGTCCTCGTTTCCCACCCCATCAGGGTCGGTCTGCTTTATGGCCCTCAGGGCCTCTTGTAGGTTTAGTGCATAGTCCCTTATACTCTCATGCGCTCGCTGCTTGCACCCGTAGAATCTAAGCTTAATCTCGGCTGAGGTGCGGGTATCAAAGGTGTCCTTCAGCCGGGTTAGTATCCCTGCGACAGTCTTCCTCCCAGGTGGCCAGGATTTTACTTCCCTTTTGGCTGCCCCGGTTAGTTGGGCCACCAGGATGCTCACTTTTTGCTCTTCTGTGAGGGGGTACACCTGGAAGAGGCTATCCAGCTTTTCTCTAAAGTCATGCAGGGTATGTGACTCCCCTGAGTACTGGGGTAGCCAAGCTGCTCCCGGGATATAGGGCATGGTGAAGGGCATAACTGCAGCAGCGGTAGCGCTGGCGGGGGTTGAGGCAGTGAAGCTCTCCTCCGTATCCGACATCTTCCTCCCCCCTAGTGGACCGTGGCCTACCTTGCGATGATCCTCTTCCGTAGGCCGCGGCTCCGCAGTGGATCGTCAGGGTTGAGGACCTTCCGTCGCGCTCCTGTGACGTCGGCGTCTGCTGGGCTCCTTCCAGGACCTTACGCAACGTCCGGACGTGAGGCGGGGCTTCAGTTCTCGCGCGCTTTCGGAGTCCACGCCCCTCTTCTTCCCGCGCGGCGTCCTCAAGATGGCGTCCAATGGCGGGAAAACTCCACGGATGGCGGGAAGAAGGTAGAAGATGGCGCCGGATGGCGGGAAACCTTCACCACTGGTAAGTTTGAACAGTCTTTGCTTTTCAGGCACGCAGTACCCGGTGGTTGCGGGCACGAAATCCTGCCGACTACGCCAAAGTTGACGCGCCCCTGGGCCTGTGTCGCGCTGCGGTGCGCACGCGGGAGCTTACCCGGAGTCGGATCCGTGGAGGGTTGTAATCTCGTGGCGGTGACCCGGTCCGTGCCCAGGGAGTCAAACTAGACGGCAGTCTATTAGTAGTAAATAGTTGATGACTACGCCACCCGTTGAGTGCAGCCAGGAAGCTGCTGCTGCAGGGCAGACCGCTGAGGCCGGTGGTAGGAT
The DNA here is from genome assembly GCF_046119375.1 of Phyllobates terribilis. Lineage (NCBI taxonomy): Eukaryota > Metazoa > Chordata > Amphibia > Anura > Dendrobatidae > Phyllobates > Phyllobates terribilis. Next base: position 105,733 of record NW_027363222.1, on the reverse strand, counting down.
TGTGCAGCGTGATAGTATAACCCCCAACGGGAGGGGTATGGCCTCAGGGCAGCCGACGTGGATGATGGGGGTAGCAGGAACCACTCAGAGACGGTACGGTGTAGTTCAGGGTCTTTACTGGTAACAACGACAGACCCTCCCGGAGTACTTGCTAGCAAACGGGGCCTGGTCAGTCTTTGAGCAGATGGGATCTCCCCTGGCCAGGCGTAGTTGTAGGCCTCCCAAACTGACTGTACTCTTCTGGCTACCTTGCTAGAAGCTGATGTAAGTAGCCCACGTCCCTGAGTGTACCGTGTGGTGCTCACCCGTATGGCCGGTGACTCGGGGCCTTCTAATGGCTTCCGCTCCACGATGGCGGTGCTGGTCCCACGCGTGTGACCGTGCCTTCAGGCTTCTGGGCCAGAGGACCTGAAATCCCCTGCCCGACGGATTCTGCTGCTGGGTAGGAGTTAGTCCCCACAGCCTCGGACTCCGGGTCCGGTAAAGAATCTTCTTAGTCAGGGCGAGCTCTGTAGCTGCCAGCCCCTGACTCCTTGTAACTCTGCTGTTTCCTATGCTGCTTCTCTTCTCCACTCTCCTTGTCTGACTCACCCTGCCTCAGCCCCGGGTTTATACAGGGGAAGTTCTTCCCCTCCCAAGACTGGGCAGGAGGTGTGGCATGCACAGGATCCCTGACCAAAGGACCTCCCACCTGCTCTCAGACATAACATTACATTACTGTGGAAAACCAGACCCCTGGGGTGCCACAGAGCCCCATAGAGAATGAATGGAGCAGCAGTTGATCCCTGACTTTCCACTCCTTCCCGATCAGACGATGGCTCGCAGCGGTCAGACCCCACGATCAGTAAGTGATCACCGAGCCTGTGGATAAGTGATAACTTGTTTTCTACAGACATCCCCTTTAAAACACTTAACCCCCGGGGACGTATTAGTACGCATATTTGCGTACCCTCCGTTCAGTGAGGGCTGCTGCGCTGAGCCCTCACTGAACGGAGCACATGTCAGCTGATTCTTACAGCTGACATGTGCCAGTAACAGCCGAGGGTGGAATCGCGATCCACCCGCGGCTGTTAACCAGTTAAATGCTGCTGTCAATCTCCGACAGCAGCATTTAACACGCGCTTCCGGGTAGCGCGTCATAAGCCCCGCCCACCGGCGACCCCGTCACGTGATCGCGGGTCGCCGATGGGCGTGCATGACAACCCAGGGTCTGCAGCAGACGCCTGTGGTTGTCATGATCTTGTCGCTATGAGCGCCACCTAGTGGTCGGCGCTCATAGCACAGGACCATTTCTGCTGCATGCAGGGGACCTGCTCGTCCCCTGTATGTAGCAGAGGCGATCGGACAGTTGCTGCTTCTAGTCTCCTATGGAGACTATAGAAGCATGCAAAAAGTAAAAAAAAAAAGTTTTTAAAAATATAAAAAAAAATAAAAAAATATAAAAGTTTAAATCACCCCCCTTTCGCCCCATTCAAAATAAAATATATAAAAAAAAAACCCACATACACATATTTGGTATCGCCGCATTCAGAATCGCCTGATCTATCAATATAAAAAAAGAATTATTCCGATCGGCAAACGGCGTAGCGAGAAAAAAATTCTAAACGGCAGAATTACGTTTTTTGGTCGCCGCAAAATTGCAATAAAATGCAATAACGGGCGATCAAAACATCGGATCTACCCCAAATGTTATCAATAAAAATGTCAGCCTGGCACGCAAAATATAAGCCATCAACCAGCCCCAGATCACGAAAAATGGAGACGCTACGGGTCTTAGAAAATGGCGCTATTTTTTTATTTTTTTTTTTACCAAATTTTGGAATTTTTTTTCACCACTTAAATATAAAAGAACCTATACATGTTTGGTGTCTATGAACTCGTAATGACCTGTAGAATAAGAAGGGCAGGTCAGTTTTAGCATTCAGTGAACATGGTAAAAAAAATAAATAAAAAACAACTGTGGTATTGCACTTTTCTTGCAATTTTACTGCACTTGGAATTTTTTCCCGTTTTCCCGTACAGGATATGATAAAACTAGTAATGGCGTTGAAAAGTACAACTCGTCCCGCAAAAAATAAGCCCTCACATGGCCATATTGACCAAAAAATAAAAACGCTATGGCTCTGGGAACAAGGGGAGCAAAAACGAAAATGCAAAAACGAAAAATGCTCCGGGGCTTAAGGGGTTAAGTAATGGAGCATGCCAGCAGAGAAGGTGGGAGGAGGCGCTGGTTACAGGGGAAACTTTACCTCTGGAGGCCGCATTTAGGGCATGTGAGGGGCGGACACTTCCCATATTCATCATTACTGAACCCCCGCTCTGTGCGGCTCTTATCTGAGCTGCAGGAGACGCAGCAGTTACTAATCAGCCGCTCTCTGTTCACTTGCAGCCGTCCGAGCTCTGCTGTGCCTGTTAGGGGTGAAGTTCGGGTCCTTCAAGGCATCTACTATGCAGCCTGCACAGCAGATCACAGCCCGAGCACAGCGTCTCTGGGTAAATCTCCACCTTGTGAGTTGCTTCTTGTGCAGCAGCCCCATGCAAGTTGCTCTGCTCTCCTCGGCCAGCTCCTGCTGAATACTGAGCTCCTCTGCCCAATCTAGGAGCTCAATAGCCCTGATCACGTAAGTGGTAGCCCAGCGCTGCTGGATCAGATTTACAAATGGCAAACTAATCAGCCCTAGGTATTTCTAATATGTGCAGAGCAGGCGACATAAGTCTGACCGGTGTCCTCATAGACCTTTCCTCAGCCGGGGTCTAATAGGAGCAGTAAAATGGCCGTCATGGGATCCATTGTTAGATCTCAGCTGCCATAGAAACTCATTGGCACCATGATCATGCCTCCCTCTCCTGTCTAAAGTGCCTAAATGCTGTGGAAGCCCCCTACTGTGTCATACAATGGATTAAGCTGCCAGGATCAAGGTTGGCTCCACTGTGGGCAGCTGAGGCAGGAGCAGGACTGTGTTACACAGCCACACTTCTGCCGCAGATCTTGTAAGGACCTGCCTGATGATAATGTGTCCTATAGAGCAGGTCTTGGTACCGGACTGCCCTGTACATATTTACCACTAGCTGGGAACCAGTTACTTACAAGGTCTAGTTTCGAATGTGTTTCCAGGATCTGTAGTTATCAGCATTTTATCCTTAAGGCCGAGTTATAATATCACTGTAACACTCTCGCCCTGTACCTGTATACCTGCCCTGTGTGCTGCACAAAAGTATATAACAAAATGTGTGTACACAGATATCTATCTCCTGAATGGTATTACTGCTAGATCTCCTGTACATAGAAATATGAGGTTCTTAGCGCACATTTTGAGCAAATTGTGCGAGCCCATCTGCCAACGTCAAGGCGACCTCTTCAGATGGGTCCCTACACTATCATTACACTAACTTACTAACTGGGACTAGTTTTTTGTATTATTATTATTACCACCATTTTTACTATTTATTATTATTGCATTAATGCAATTAATTGTAACTGTTATAAAACGAATTAAAAAAATGTAATTCTAATTTTTTTTTATTAATCTTGTGATTCTAATAATGGTATTACTAAAATCCCTATGCCTAAAGCTGTTGATCCAGAAGAAGGCAAAAACCCCAGGACACCTTCAGCCAATTTGTGTCACAGGGGAAAAATTCCTTCTTGACCCCGGGAAAAGGCGATCAGTCCTAGGACCCTGGATCAAACCTAATAATGTTATTACAAGTTATATAATATTACACTAATTATTGTACTACTGGAGTTATTTTAATTTGTTTCTATAAATCTATTTGATATGGTTATTATTACATTGTGCTATCTTATTACAGTATTATTCTTCTTTCCTTTCACTACTAATACTGCCCTATACCTACAGTGTTGATCCAGAAGAAGGCAAAAACCCCAGGACACCTTCAGCCAATTTGTGTCACAGGGGAAAAATTCCTTCTTGACCCCGGGAAAAGGCGATCAGTCCTAGGACCCTGGATCAAACCTATTAATGTTATTACAAGTTATATAATATTACACTAAGTATTGTACTACTGGAGTTATTTTAATTTGTTTTTATAAATCTATTTGATATGGTTATTATTACATTGTGCTATCTTATTACAGTATTATTCTTCTTTCCTATCACTACTAATACTGCCCTATACCTACAGTGTTGATCCAGAAGAAGGCAAAAACCCCAGGACACCTTCAGCCAATTTGTGTCACAGGGGAAAAATTCCTTCTTGACCCCGAGAAAAGGCGATCAGTCCTAGGACCCTGGATCACACTGCTATTCTACCTACTACTATTACTACTGTTATTTTATTACTTTCTTACTATTATCACTAGTATTATTACTCATATTACACTAATACGGATATACTACAACTATATTACTACCATCCCTTTCCCCCTAGGGATCTTAAGGTGCAGTTCTGTCCTCCTCCTCCTATTCTGTCCTCCTCCTCTTCCATCCTCCTCCACTTTCGTCCTCCTCCTCTTCCGTCCTCTTCCTCTTCCGTCCTCCTCCTCTTCTGTCCTCCTCCTCTTCCGTCCTCCTCCTCTTCCGTCCTCCTTCTCTTCCGTCCTCCTCCTCTTCTGTCCTCCGCCTCTTCCGTCCTCCGCCTCTTCTGTCCTCCGCCTCTTCCGTCCTCCGCCTTTTCTGTCCTCCGCCTCTTTCGTCCTCTTCCTCTTCCGTCCTCTTCCTCTTACGTCCTCCTCCTCTTCGGTCCTCCTCATCTTCCGTCCTCCTCCTCTTCCGTCCTCCTTCTCTTCCGTCCTCCGCCTCTTCCGTCCTCCGCCTCTTCTGTCCTCTGCCTCTTCCATCCTCCGCCTCTTCCGTCCTCCGCCTCTTCCGTCCTCCTTCTCTTCCATCCTCCTCCTCTTCCGTCCTCCTCCTTTTCCATCCTCCTCCTCTTCTGTCCTCCTCCTCTTCCGTCCTCCGCCTCTTCCGTCCTCCATCTCTTCCGTCCTCCGCCTCTTCCGTCCTCTTCCTCTTCCGTCCTCCTCCTGAGATGTAATAAATAGCATTAAAGCTGCAGTAATTATTTATATTATATATACACACTGCTCAAAAAAATAAAGGGGACACTCAAATAACACATCCTAGATCTGAATGAATGAAATATTCTCATTGAATACTTTGTTCTGTACAAAGTTGAATGTGTTGACAACAAAATCACACAAAAATCATCAATGGAAATCAAATTTATTAACCAATGGAGGCCTGGATTCGGAGTCACCCCCAAAATTAAAGTGGAAAAACACACTACAGGCTGATCCAACTTTGATGTAATGTCCTTAAAACAAGTCAAAATGAGGCTCAGTATTGTGTGTGGCCTCCACGTGCCTGTATAACCTCCCTACAACGCCTGGACATGCTCCTGATGAGGTTGCGGATGGTCTCCTGTGGGATCTCCTCCCAGATCTGGACTAAAGCATCCACCAACTCCTGGACAGTCTGTGGTGCTACGTGACGTTGGTGGATGGAGTGAGACATGATGTCCCAGATGTGCTCAATGGGATTCAGGTCTGGGGAACGGGCGGGCTAGTCCATAGCTTCAATGCCTTCATCTTGCAGGAACTGCTGACATACTCCAGTCACATGAGGTCTGGCATTGGGCACAACCCCCATCTGTGGAAGTCTGGCCCTCATCCCACTCTCATGGAGTCGGTTTCTAACCGTTTATGCAGACACATGCACATTTGTGGCCTGCTGGAGGTCATTTTGCATGACTCTGGAAGTGCTCCTCCTGTTCCTCCTTGCACAAAGGCAGAGGTAGGGGTCCTGCTGCTGGGTTGTTGCCCTGCTATGGCCCCCTCCACGTCTCCTGGTGTACTGGCCTGTCTCCTGGTAGCGCCTCCAGCCTCTGGACACTACGCTGACAGACGCAGCAAACCTTCTTGCCACAGCTCGCAATGATGTGCCATCCTGGATGAGCTGCACTACCTGAGCAACTTCTGTGGGTTGTAGAGTCCGTCTCATGCTACCACGAGTGTGAAAGCACAACCAACATTCAAAAGTGACCAAAACATCAGCCAGAAAGAATTGGTACTGAGATGTGGTCTGTGGTCTCCACCTGCAGAACCACTCCTTTATTGAGTGTGTCTTGATAATTGCCAATAATTTCCCTCTATTGTCTTCCATTTGCACAACAGCATGTGAAATTGATTGTCAATCAGTGTTGCTTCCTAAGTGGACAGTTTGATTTCACAGAAGTTTGATTTACTTGGAGTTATATTCTGTTGTTTAAGTGCTCCCTTTATTTTTTTGAGCAGTGTATATTTTCTCATGTCATGTATTTATTAGTAAAAGTAATTTTTTACATTTAGGTTTCATTAAGTGTTTTACACCGACTATTACAGACTTATTGTTTCCCTGCACATTCAAGTTTTGTGTTTTCTTTGGGCATAGATCAGCTAATAGGCACTCAGGAAAAAAAAACAGATTAAAGATCTACAAACTCTCCCTTAAGACTAAGGAGCTCACTGATAGATTCTCAGTTAGCTAATTTTGCAGCCAGCAATAGACAGTGCAGCACAGATGCTACAGAAGACAACATTTTTAATGAAACTCAATTACAGAAATCGATTTTAGCCCCAAATACTTGCATTAAAGTAAAAAAAATGGCCCCAAAGCTGGACAACCGCTTTAACTCCTTACCAACATCTGCCGTACATGTATGGTATAAGTCAGTAGCGGGTGTATGGAGCAGGGTCAGCTCGCCGCGTACATGGCAGATAATGGCTGTGACAAACAACCAGGACCTGCCTCTAACAGCTGCGAGTGGAGCGAAGATCTGCCCACCACTGTTAACCTGTTCAGTGCTGCTGTCAATCTCTAACAGCAGCATTAACAGCGCGCCAGCATTGGGACGCGTCGTTCCATACGCCCACCGGCGCTCCTGTGACGCGATCATAGGGCGCCGATGGACTGCTATGACATCCGGGGGTCTGCTGAAGCCTCCGTGCCTGTCATCATAAAGCTTCATTTGGGCTGTAAAGAAGACCGTGGTTTTGCTATATGGAGCATTACTGTGGTATCGCTGTATATAGCACAAGCAATCAGATGATGTATACAAATACAGTGAAAAAAAGTATATATATATTTATTAAAACCCCACACGTTCAACTCACCTCCCACTAAAAATAAAGATAATAAAAATATACACATTTTGTGGTATGGTCTCTTTCAGAGAAATACAATCTATCAAAATATAAAAAAAAAAAACGATCAGTGAACACAGAAAAAAATTCAAAAAGACAAAATTGCATTTTTTCGTTCGCCTCAATACTGCAGAAAATCCTGTAAGAAGCGATGACCATGACATATGTGTCCCAAAATGTTATCAATAAAGTCCTCTTGCCCTTCAAAAAATAAGCCCCCACACAGCTCCATCAACCCGGAAACTGAAAATGTTTCGGGTCTCAGAAAAAATGGTGACAGCATCAAAAAAAAGTTTTTTTCTTTTGCCAAAACTATTGGAGAAGTTTGGTCTTGCTGTAATCACACTGAGGAGTAGGATCCTATTACCAGGTCATTTTTACCACACAATGTGCGCCGTTAAAACCGTTCCCAGAAAAACAATGTCAGGCTTTTTTTTCCGCACTTTTACTGCACTTGGAATGTTTTTCCCGTTTTCTAGGACTATGTGGTAAATGAATGGTGTCATTTATAAGGACAGCTCATCCTACAAAATAACAAGACCTCACACTATGTGGATAGATATCAAAAAGTTAGAAAAGTTGGAAAAAGCGGAGGAAAAAACAGAAAAAAAACATAAATTGGTTATGTCGGGAAGGGGTAAAGCTGAAGAAACACATGTAAGAGCAGAATATGGAGGAAGGTCAGATATCACAGACTGGTGGATACTACCTGCTCCATCGCTGGCAGAATACTCCACCCCCATGGTGTCCGCTGATATCTTCTCTTGTAGCAACGTCTCCAAACTCTATAAGACATCGGGAACAGTCAGCAGAGGGTTTGATGATTGGCTCATATTGGCGATATACTCAGGGGCATTACTGGGGCCAGGGAAGATTGGGAATGAATAGCGTATTGACTGTTAGAGATGTGATCTCTTCCATTAAAGGGGATGTCTAGTTGGAACAAGTTATCACTGATCTCTGGATAGGTGATGACCTGTCCCAGTGGGAGCACCCCTTTATTATGTGGTATATATGGAGGATGTGATATCATGCAGAGTTCTAGCAGTATTACACTTCGGTCCGTTCTGCGTGCATCTGGGCCATTCCCTATGGAGGAGCGGAGCTGGGGGTAAATATCAGGATCTCGTCGCTGGATCCATCCAGATGGGAGATGTAACGAGTGCGGCGCCCCCCACTGGTGTCTCAGCGTATTATGTGTTGGGGAATAATAACTTATTGTCTGGTAAATGTGCTGATTCCTGTCAGTTGTGGTCGCTGAGTGCGTGTGATGGGATGTGGCTCCGTCCGTTATATTATATCACGTCTTATACCTATAATCTCTCGCTGATCGCAGGTGTCTGTCTTCACACTCAGATGAGAAGGAACAAACTGACGATATAGGACTTTTTTTTTTTTTTCCAAATTCAAACCGAGCAATCCTATTGGCTGAGTATGAAAGCAGTTCCCATGGTGACAGAAGTAGCAGCAGATTTAAAGGGACAAAACACTAATATTGTACTAAAGTGTATTTTATTATATATTTCACATAACTGACTGGGTACACCTTGGTGTGGGTGGGATGGCTTTTTTTAAATCAAAAACCATGTTTACTTAGTATCCTATATTATATATATTCACTATTGCTTTTTACTTACTTATAGCAGGGTATATGCTCATATTGTTTCTATCCTAAGTTTATCTATTTTCTAATAGAGACATGACCAGTCCTCTTTAGAATTTTATAGTGACCCCATTGAGGTCATGGACTGATATTGGGGATTGCAGAGTTGGGGCAAGGTGACAGGTGACAGTAAGTGACATCAAATGAAGGCTATGGTGCATACACAGTAAATCAGTCGTGTTATTCCACAGAAATGCTGTTCTATAAGGCTGTGTGCCCACGTAGCGTTTTTCAAGCGTTTATGCTGCGGAATTTCCGCAGCGGAAACGCTTGTAAAACGCTAGGTAATCCGCACCCCATGGTCCCCAAGGGGATTCCGCATGTTCTATGCACATGCTGCGGATTTTTCCGCAGCGTTTATGCTGCGTACAAAAATCCGCAGCATGTCATTTAATTTTGCGGAAGCGCAGCGGAACTCCCGCCATTGACTTGCATTGAGACGCACAGAAACCGCGACTGTACATTTTTACAAGCGGCTTCTATGCGTCTCTATGTGCGGATGGTACCCAGTTCTGGAGGAGAGGAGACTCTGATCCAGACCTGGGTACCATTGTACCTGTAAAAAAAAGAATAAAATAACAAATAAAGTTTATATTCACCTATCCGGCGTCTTCTCTCTGAATGCCAGCAGCGCTGAAGGACCTTCGGTGACGTCACAGTCATGTGACCGCAGGCCCTTCACCGCTCTGTCTCGCGATATGCCGGCAGCCGGGAACCAGCCAGGAAGCAGCGCTGCAGCCACGCCGGGGCCTCGGGGGTGAGTATAGCTTTATTTGTTTTAATTTTTACGGTTCACACTGTATAAATCCATGCTGTTTCCATGGATTTATACAGTGTGACCTAGTTGTCAAGCACTTTCCAAGTGATGCTAATCGCCTGGAAAGTGCTTGTCAATCTGCATGCGGAAATGCATGTGAATCCGCATGTGGATCCGCATGTATTCTGCAGGAAAAACGCATGCACAATCTGCATGCGTTTTTTTCTGCCAGGGAGATGCAGAAATGCTGCAGAAATTTTCTGCTTCATTTCTGCATCGTGGGCACATAGCCTAAAACACAAAATATCTTCATATGGTGAGGAGTTGTGTTGTGTTTTCATCATTTACATTCTAGCGTGGTGATCACATAAAATGTAAAATTCCTATTAAATAATTACTGAATGACAGTAGCCTGTATCCCTGGAGGACAAGTCATTTACCGCTTCACCAGGTTTGATGTTCTAATGCATTTAGATGTTTCAGTATTTGTATATATGTATATATATATTTTTTCCCCTCTTAAGGGTATTCAAGCGCAGACAGTGACCAACTTCTTCCTCGCCTTTGAAGCACAGCTTTCAATTATTCCTGTCGTAAACAAGGTAAAAAGCTTAGAGCCGAACACTATCAGACTCCTTCAGTCCCGCAGCAGGTAAATCTGTGAACATCGCCGGCACTGCTGCTGTTCCTAGCACCGATCCCTCTATGAGCGGCTGTGCAGTAATGAAGGCAGGATTCACCCCAAACTTGCTCGTCGTTTTTTTCGATTTCCAGTTCTGGTAATTAGTTATACACATGTATATATCCAGTGGTCAACTCAAAACCTGTGTATGGAAAATGAATTGTTTGCTGTATGCATCGCATTTGTAGCATGCACACTGTTCATTTCATTATGGAGCGGAGTAGGAGGAGACTTTCATTACTGTTCCCTTTACTTCCTCCCTGCTGATAGGAAATGCCATGCTGTTTGCTTGTGTCCTGTGATTACAGCAGCCTGCAACAGTTTTCAAGCGTGCACTTCCCGGCTCAGGCATCAAGCAGTAAATGATAAAATTAAAACGCTGCTATCCCTTTGTTAGTCACTTTTTTATCTTCTTCCCCCTTCTACGAATGCTGTAGTCCGTTATTCTAGAACTGCTCTGAAAATGGTTCTCTCTGGAGTGTTGGGATTTGGGTTTAGGGTGGGTTAGGGAATTGAAGTTCAGATACTTTGTTCATGTTTTATACTATGGAATTACTATGTCATGTATGTTATTTGAAAGATGGAAAATTTGTATTTGGAGTTTTTCAATAAAAATTATTTGATTAAAAAAAAATCATGAAATTAAAATTCCTCCCGTTCTTGAGAAAGAATAGGATTTTTACTAAGAGGTAAATTGCACGTTCCTTGTTTTACAGGCACTTTACATTTTTGCTAGTTTTGTGCGATTACACAATCCCTTTCAAAGGCCAGTGCCAGTTGTACATCTCTCCCTAAACTCTTGTTCAGCACTATATTTTATGCCAGTTTTATTATATGGTTTCTAGATTTTGTCCAGCTTTGATAAATAATTAGTATTTATACTTTTGCTTTTAGGCTGCGTGCCCACGTTGCGGATTACAAGCGTTTTTGATGCGGAATTTCCGCAGCGGAAATGCTTGTAAAACGCATGGTAATCCGCACCCCATGGTCCCCAAGGGGATTCCGCAAGTTCTATGCACATGCTGCGGATTTTTCTGCAGCTTTTATGCTGCGTTCAAAAATCCGCAGCATGTCAATTAATTTTGCGTTTCCGCAAGCGGAATTGCCTTGTGCAATGCATTAAAAACGCAAGGCAATTCCGCATGTGGAAAACGCGAGATAAACGCATGAAAAACGCGCGATAAACGCGTGCGGAATTCCGCATGCGTTTTTCCGGGAGAGGACTTGCAGAAATGAAGCAGAAATTTTCTGCTTCATTTCTGCAACGTGGGCACATAGCCTGAGGCTGAGTTCACATGATGCGTTTTTCATGCGTTTCCGCGGCGTTTTTGCAGTTGCGTAAACGCCGCGGAAACGCATGAAAAACGCATGGTAGAAGGGCAGCAATGTTCCCCAATTGAAATCCGCATGTGCAGGTTTGCCTTGGTTAAAACTGCACAATCCTTTACTGGACTGGTCTACTAATGAGATTAAGGGTATGTGCACACGATGCAGAAATGCTCAGGATTTTTTCCTGAGCGTTTCTGCATCTCTCTGGCAGGAAAAAACGCATGCGGATTGTACATGCGGTTTCCTGCCAGGGACATGCGGAAATGAAGCGGTCTTCACTTTCATTTCCGCATGCGGGTTGACAAGCGCTTCCCAAGCGATTTTAGCATCACTTGGAAAGTGCTTGTCAACTTCACACTATATAAATCCATGCAACCGGCATGGATTTATATAGTGTGTGAATGTCAAAAAATAAAAAATAAATCTATACTTTACCCTCTGATGGCCCCCGGTGTCCTGCTTCATCGGTCCCGGCTGCCGGCAGTGAAGACTTTAGGACCTTCCGACGTCAGCGTCACGTGACCCGTCACATGACTCTGACGTCAGCGAAGGTCCTTCATTCAACCGCGAAGTGCCCGGGAAGCCGGCAGGACGCAGCGCGGGCCGTCAGAAGGTGAGAATATATATATTTTTTATTTTATTCTTTTTTTTTTAATGGTACCTGGGTCTGGATGAGAGTCCTCTCATCCACACCCGGGTACCATCCGCACATTAGACCGCATGAAAAGCGCATCAACATATACAGTGATGCGGATTCCATGCGGTCTAATGCAAGTCAATGGCGGCAAAAGAGCAGCGTTTCCGCAAAATTAATTGACATGCTGCGGATTTTTGACAGCAGCGTTTACGCTGCGGAAAAATCCGCATCATGGGCACAGCACATGCGGATTTCAATTGGGGAACATTGCTGCCCTTCTACCATGCGTTTTTCATGCGTTTCCGCGGCGTTTACGCAACTGCAAAAACGCCACGGAAACGCATGAAAAACGCATCGTGTGAACTCAGCCTAAGTCTTGGAGTCCTAAGTGCTATGATAAATGTTGTAATGGTCGCATTGCGGCTGTGGAAAAAGGGAAATTACCTGTACCTATTCAGGATTTTTGGAAGGTTTTTTCAGAGGAGGAGTCGCAAGTTTTACCTCCTCATAGGGACTATGATTGCACCATTGAGTTTGTTTCTGGAGCTACTCTTCCCAAGAGTCGCTTATTAAATCTGACTATCCCTGAAAGAAAGGCCTTGGAGGAATACATACAGACGAGCTTGGCTGCTGGTCACATTAGACCTTCTAAGTCGCCTGTGGCCGTTGGATTTTTCTTTGTTAAAAAAAAAAGACGGTGGTTTACGTCCATGTCTGGACTTTCGTGAAATTAATAAGATTACCGTACGCAATTCCTACCCATTGCCGTTAATTCCAGACTTGTTTAACCAGTTAGTGGGGACCAAGTGGTTCTATAAAATTGATCTCCGGGGGGCATACAATTTGTTACGAATGAAGGAGGGTGATGAAACACTCCGGTAGGTCATTTTGTGAATCTGGTGATGCCCTTCGGTCTTACCAATGCACCCGCGTTTTTTTCAGAACCTTATTAATGACATCCTGAGACCTTTGATTGGCAAGAATGTGGTTGTGTATTTGGATGACATTCTGATTTATTCACCAGATCTGGATTCCCATTGGCAGAGCGTACGTGAGGTGTTGCAGTTATTGAGTGATAATTCACTTTTTGCTAAGCTGGAGAAATGTGAGTTCGCTGTGCAGAGAATTAGTTTTTTGGGCTACATTATCTCCAGCGAGGGCTTTGAGATGGACCCGGTGAAAGTTCAGGCTGTGCAGGAATGGCCTAGGCCTATTGGTTTGAAATCGATACAGAGATTTTTGGGTTTCGCCAATTATTACTGGAAATTCATTAAGAATTTTTCTATAATTGTTAAGCCACTGACTGATCTCACCAGGAAAGGTGCGAATACGGTCCAGTGGACTACTGAGGCCATTGAAGCTTTTGTGTATCTCAAGGAGAGGTTCAGTTCTGCCCCTATCCTTATGCAGCCTGATGAGACCAAGCCTTTTTTGGTCGAGGTTGATGCTTCTTCGGTGGGGGTCGGTGCAGTTTTGTCTCAGGAGAACAAGGATGGAGTACATCCCTGTGATTTTTTTTCAAAAAAATTTTCAGAAACCGAACTTAATTACGATGTTGGTAATCGGGAATTGTTGGCTATTAAACTTGCGTTTGAACATTGGCATCATTTCTTGGAAAGTGCTAAATTTCCTGTTCAGGTTTTCACAGATCATAAGAATTTGATCTATCTGGATGCTGCCAAACGCTTGAATGCCCGTCAAGCTAGGTGGGCACTTTTTTTTTCTCGGTTTAATTTTTCTGTTACCTATATCCCTGGTACTAGGAATGTTAAAGCCGATGCTTTATCTCGCAGCTTTTCCCCCATGGTTGGTACCGAGGAGGAGGAGAGCATTTTACAGGAAGGAGTTGTGGTAGCAGCATTAGACTCTGTTTTGGAAGAAGGGATTCTGAAAGCCCAAGAGGATGCCCCATCTAACACTCCTCATGGGAGATTGTTTGTGCCTAGAACCTCTAGGAGAGATTTGTTTGTGGGGTATCATGAGTCTTGGTTGGCAGGTCATCCAGGAATTTCTGGGACTAAGAGACTTATCAGTCGCAGTTTTTGGTGGCCCGGGTGGCAGAAGGAAGTCATCAAGTGGGTGCGTCAGTGTACGGTGTGTGCTAGGTCAAAGGCTTCCCATACCCCTGCTGCGGGGTTGCTTTGACCTCTGGAGGTTCCTAGTGCGCCTTGGACGCATTTGGCAATGGATTTTATTACTGACCTTCCTATGTCCGAGGGTTTCACTGACATCTGGGTGGTCGTGGACCGTTTTAGCAAGATGTGTCATTTGGTTCCATTCATTAAGCTACCCTGCGCTAAGACTCTCGCTAAGGCGTTTGTTAAGGAAATTGTCAGGCACCATGGCGTTCCCACCGACATTGTTTCTGATAGGAGACCTCAGTTTGTGGCTCGCTTTTGGCGTGCTTTTTGTGACAGGTTGGGAGTCCATTTGTCATTTTCGTCTGGTTATCATCCTGAGTCTAATGGACAGACTGAAAGAAAGAACCAGGATGTGGAACAGTTTTTGCGTTGATTTGTGGCAGACAATCAAGAGGGGTGGTCTGAGTTTCTGCCACTCGCAGAATTTGCTCTTAACAACCATACATCCTCCTCTGCTGGGTGTTCTTTTTTTGTTGTACTGGGAGACATCCGTCTTTTGGTTCTTTCTCCAAATTGCGGTCGGCGGTGCCGGAGGAGGAGAATTTTTCCGGTGATTTGGAGAGAGTTTGGACTAATGTACGTTGTAACCTTCAAGAGGCTAACAAAAAGTCCAAGAAGTATTTTAACAGGAAATGTAAAGAGGTTTTGTTTACTGTGGGTGACATGGTTTGGTTGTCCTCAAAGAATCTGCGATTGAGGATTTCCTCTAAAAAATTGGGTCCGAAGTTTGTGGGGCCTTTTAAGGTGCTTCAGGTGGTTAACCAGTCTGCTGTTAGGTTGGAGGTTCCCTCCTCCTGGAAGATTAATCCTGTGTTTCATGTTTCCTTGTTGAAAAAGGCTGATGTATCGGATAGGGAGGCCACTGTCACAGTTCCTCCGGTGGTGGAAGACGGCGAATATGAAATTTCTCGTATCCTGAATTCCAGAGAGCATAGAGGGAGATTGCAGTATCTCGTCGCTTGGAAAGGTTTCGGTCCCGAGGAATAACTCCTGGGTTAAGGCGGATGATGTCTCTGCCCCTAGACTTGTCAGAGCTTTCCACAGGAGATTTCCAGATAGGCCTGGGCCTGGAGGATCCGGAGGATCCTCATAAAAGAGGGGGTACTGTTAGAACCCTCCTGTTTGTTTTTGTTTCTATCTTGTGTTTTGCGGTCACGTGACCATCTTCCTATTTATTCCAGCTCCGCCCTTCTGGCCTTGCTAGACTTCAGTGTTGTTTAGACTGTCTTTCTAGCCAGGTGCTTTTGTGCCTATCTATCTCTAGTTTGCTTGGTCCTCTGGACCTCTAGTACTTTTGTCAGTTTTTCTTTTGCTCTGCAACAACTTCTGTTAGGAGGTGTCCCATTTTTGTCCCAGTCCTTAGTTCTTTTAGGGACCCCTTCCTTTCTCTATAGGTCTCCGTTCAGACTAGCCGAGGACGAAGGCGGGCCTGTTCACAAGGAACAGGTTGCCTGCTACAACGTAGGGACTCAGCTTAGTCTTACTGTGGGGACAGCTCTCCCCTTCTTTCCCTAGTTTATGTTGCAGATCATAATAATCTTGGATCTACTCATACTTAACAGACAGAACCTTCAGTGTTTCTCACTCACACACCACCTCCTCATCTCGCATCCTATCTGTCAGTGTTCCCCAAGGTTAAGTCATAGGACCCCTGCTCTTCTCCATCTACACCTTCGGCCTGGGACAGCTCATAGAGTCCCACGGCTTTCAGTATCATCTCTATGCTAACGACACACAGATTTACCTCTCTGGACCTGATATCACCTCCTTACTAACCAGAACCCCAAAATGTCTGTTCGCTATCTCATCCTTCTTCTCTGCTAGATTTCTAAAACTTAACATGGATAAAACAGAATTCATCATCTTTCCCCCATTTCACTCAGCCTCCCCATCTGACCTATCCATCAAAATCAATGGCTGTCCACTTTCCCCAGTCCCACAAGCTCGCTGCATCAGAGTAACCCTGGACTCTAACCTCTCCTTCAAGCCACATATCAAAGCCCTTTCCTCCTCCTGCCGACTCCAACTCAAAAACATGGATCCGCATATTCCTCAACCATGAATCTGCAAAAACACTAGTGCACGCCCTCATCATCTCCCGCCTCGACTACTACAACCTCCTGCTCTGTGGCCTCCCCGCTAACACTCCCGTACCCCTCCAATCTATCCTAAACTCTGCTGCCCGACTAATCCACCTGCCTTCCGCCTACTCCCCGGCCTCTCCTCTCTGTCAAATGCTTCACTGACTCCCCATTGCCCAGTGACTCCAGTTCAAAACCCTAACCGTGGCATACCAAGCCATTCACTACCTGTCTCCTCCATACATCTGTGACCTAGTCTCCCGGTACACACCTACACGCAACCTACGATCCTCACAAGATCTCCTTCTCTACTCCCCTCTTATCGTTTCTTCTCACAATTGCATACAAGATTTCTCCCGTGCATCCCCTACTCTAGAACTCTCTACCCCAAAACATCAGACTCTCGCCTACCGTGGAAACCTTCTAAAGGAACCTGAAAACCCACCTCTTCCGAAAAGCCTACAACCTGCAGTAATCATTGCTCCACCACACCGCTGCATGACCAGCTCTACCCTCACCTACTGTATCCTCACCCATCCCTTGAAGATTGTGAGACATCGCAGGTAGGGTTCTCTCTCCTCCAGTACCAGTTTGCCATTGCGTTTTTGTTCAAGATTTTTGCAATTGTGTTTGCTATGTATACCCCCTTTTTCACATGTAAAGCACCATGGAATAAATGGAGCTAGAATAATAAATAATAATAATAAAGTGCCACACACAGTGTCCTGGTATCTCATCCATGCTCTTTCTATTTTATCTTTCATTTGCAGAGATATTAGCAATGAAAGTATTTGGCGCCTAATGAGTTAAAAAAAATTAAGTCCAAGTAGATGTTATCATAGTTTTCACTGGGGGTGCGAAATTCTTCTCCCTGCATGATGCTGACCAATTATAAGCAGACGACAACACTGAAAAGAAAGATGATCACATCCCCACCATAGCTTAGAGCAGATTTCTCAGTGTCTAAGATGTAAGGATACAGACCTGGTCTCCTGGGCTAACCTCCTGCATGATTAGAGCACACAACTGACTAATACCTTTCAGTTAAGGTCTCTGTGGGTGAAGGGGCAGCACAAGAGAGTTTAGTTGTGCAACATTACAAACCTTTCTAACAGCTCTCCTCCTCTTATGGCACTCTCACCTCTGCTGTTCTGCGCCTATCCCAAACTGCCTGTCCAGAAATGAGAGCACAGTGTCAGTATCACACTTAGATCCGTTGTGCTCAACTTGTACTCATTCTGCAGTGAGATTAGAGCAGACTGTCATTGCATTTCACCATAGAAGTAACCCAGAACACACTGCTCCTGTGTGAGGTGTAATAACAGCCTAATATCACTGCAGAAAGAATACAAGTTGCTTGAGCACAGAAGACATAAGTGTGATACTGGCACACTCCATAATCAGAAGAGTCAATAAAAGGGTTTGTAATGTGACACAGAGAAACTCAGCTGTGCGGCTCCTTCCTTGTCTAAGAGCTGTTACCTCTGCTTTCTAATCATGCAGAAGGTTAGACCAGGAGATCAGGACTCTCCATCATTACACATCTTAGGCTAGGTTCCCACGATGAGCTTTTGGTGAGTTTTTGATGTTGCAGAATTTCTGCACCCATTAAGATAGGTTACTTGCATTATTTCTAAAATATGCAGCGTAAAAACTCACTAAAAACTCATAGTGAGAACGTAGCTTTATACCCTAAGAAACCCGCTTTGAGCTATGGTGGGGGCGTGTTCTTCTTTTCTTTGAGTGTTGCTGCTTGCTTATGATTGGTCAGCATCATACAGGAGAAATCTGCAGCATATTTAAGGATTTCTCACAAGCCTCATTCGGGTAAATGCAAAAAGGTAAATAAAATTACCAAAATTTCCACAACAAAAGTGTAGCTCTACCTACAGCGTATTCACACCCAGACTATAAGATTATGGCGGTCTCTGGGTGGGTGTTTTTTTACACAGTAGTCAGAACCTACAACATTGTGGTGCCGTGCATTACATGGGCTATACTAAGGGAGCGCCTGTCAGCATAGAGCGAATACGTCCATATACCGACCAGCAGAAAGTGTAAGAGAAGAACTATAGAAGGATGGACCATAGTGGAGCATTCCGGACTGGAGCAACATAAGGAGCCAGAAGGCTTCCCCCCGGTATTCCATGCTATGTGCTCCTTATAAAGTGACATCTCTCCATAGACCCCTCTGTGAAGACCACCCCCTTATCCAGATGATACATTCTCACTTCCACCATATATAATGCAGACTGGCCATTTTATTTTTTTTCAGAATATCCCCAATTTTGGGTCGTCAGCTGTAAAAGAAGAAATGCTTTACACCAGTGCTGGGAACCTATGGCAGTGTGCAGAGGGGGCAGCAGAGCCCTCCTGGGGGGCACCATGGCCGCAGCACTAGCGCTACTGGATCGGGCCGGCGGGGAGAACTCTGAGCCGCCGAGTGCCGGCACCAGCTCCGCTACTGCAGCTAGATGTGCGATCTCTCTCGGACGGAAACACATCGAGCTGAAGTGTATTGCTGCGCACGAACTAGCCAGGCCCGAGCGCGGCAATACACGCTACCGGCCAATCAGAGGCCAGCATGACATCGGCCGGTCAATCAGAGGCCAGCATGAATTCGGCCGGACAATCAGAGGCTAGCGGCTTCCAGACAATCAGAAGCGGCTGCCGGCCAATCAGAGGCCAGCATGACGTCGACCGGTCAATCAGAGGCCAGCGTCTGCCGGCCAATCAGAGGCCAGCATGACGTCAGCCGGCCAATCAGAGGCCAGCGGCTTCCTTCCAATCAGAGGCCAGCATGAATTCGGCCGGCCAATCAGAGACCTGCGGCTTCTGGCCAATCAGAGACCAGCATGACGTTGGCCGGCCAATCAGAGGCTAGCGACTTCCGGACAATCAGAAGCGGCTGCCGGCAAATCAGAGGCCAGCATGACGTCGGCTGGCCAATCAGAGGCCAGCAGCAGCTGGCCAATCAGAGGCCAGCAGCAGCTGGCCTCTGATTGGCCGGCAGCGTGTACTGCAGCGCGCACGGACCTGGCTAGTACGTGCGCGGCAATACACTTCAGCTAGATGTGCCGACTACAGGAGAGGACGCTGCGCGGGAGAAGAAGGAAGGTGAGGAGGAGGGTTTATTATGTTTTTTTTTTTTTTTTAATATGCACAATGGCTGGGGGGGGGGGGGAGAGGGAGCATATATACCAGGATTGAGGGGAGGGCCAGCATATATATCAGGATTGAGGGGAGGGCCAGCATATATACGAGGATTGAGGGGAGGGCCAGCATATATACCAGGATTGAGGGGAGGGCCAGCATATATACCAGGATTGAGGGGAGGGCCAGCATATATACCAGGATTGAGTGGAGGGCCAGCATATATACCAGGATTGAGGGGAGGGCCAGCATATATACCAGGATTGAGGGGAGGGCCAGCATATATACCAGGATTGAGGGGAGGGCCAGCATATATACCAGGATTGAGGGGAGGGCAGCATATATACCAGGATTGAGGGGAGGGCCAGCATATATACCAGGATTGAAGAGAGGGCCAGCATATATACCAGGATTGAAGGGAGGGCCAGCATATATACCAGGATTGAGGGGAGGGCCAGCATATATACCAGGATTGAAGGGAGGGCCAGCATATATACCAGGATTCAGGGGAGGGCCAGCATATATACCAGGATTGAGGGGAGGGCCAGCATATATACCAGGATTGAAGGGAGGGCCAGCATATATACCAGGATTGAGGGGAGGCCCACCATATATACCAGGATTGAGGGGAGGGCCAGCATATATACCAGGATTGAGGGGGGGCAGCATATATACCAGGATTGAGGGGAGAGGGCCAGCATATATACCAGGATTGAAGAGAGGGCCAGCATATAATACCAGGATTGAAGAGAGGGCCAGCATATATACCAGGATTGAGGGGAGGGCAGCATATATACCAGGATTGAGGGGAGGGCCAGCATATATACCAGGATTGAGGGGGGGCAGCATATATACCAGGATTCAGGGGAGGGCCAGCATATATACCAGGATTGAGGGGAGGGCCAGCATATATACCAGGATTGAAGGGAGGGCCAGCATATATACCAGGATTGAGGGGAGGGCCAGCATATATACCAGGATTGACGGGGGGGCAGCATATATACCAGGATTGAGGGGAGGGCCAGCACATATACCAGGATTGAGGGGAGGGCCAGCATATATACCAGGATTGAGGGGAGGGCCAGCATATATACCAGGATGTGGGTGAGCACATTCTTTATTTCTGCAGTCTCTTACCCCTGCTCCTGTCTGTGGCTGCTCTATGCTGCCCTCGCCTGCTCTTTGTATCAGTTGTTTGTATCAGTAAAACCTCAATATTTAGGATAAATTGCCGTGTTGGCACTTGGCGATAAATAAGTGGGTTTTGGATTGCAGTTTGGGCACTCGGTCTCTAAAAGATTCGCCATCACTGTTTTAAACCAATCAATGTGCAAATATCAACATTTTGAGAAAATACAATACATTTGATCAGATGTCAAAAAATATTCCAGAAAAAAAAATTGTGATCAGAAATCATAAAGAAAAATTAACTCTTTAATACCATTTTTACCAAAAATACATTGTAAAAAAAAAAGAAGTGTAATTTTCTACAGTACAATATTTATTTCTATTTTTCTCAAATGAATTGTCATTTTAGGCCCCCCAAAAATTGAAAATCAATGTAAAAAGTGTATTTTAATACAATAAAAAAAATCAGGGTAATTGTTCAGTTGTATTGCCAGTTTTACAGCACGACCCGTAGCGATTTACGATCCCACAGGCCGATGAGCTACAATCTTCCTGAGAAAGGATTCATCAATGTATCAGATGCTTTCTTGCATGTTTCTACATGGAGCAATACACATATGTTCCATGTCCCTTCCTCTAAGAAACCTTCAATGAACCCTGATAGGATCTACAGAGAATAGACAAGACGTCCTTTACAGTGTTACACACTTACTCCATACTCAGTCTAATTTCATCATTCATTTTACTTTCTGCTTATAAATGCATTCATTAAAATAATGAATATCTGCATTGAGGACAGTAGAAGAACTAGTTTGTGTTTGTTCATCAAGATGCATTATCTTGGTCTCGTCTTGGCACTGTTAACTGTTGGTAGGTAGGCAGAGTACTGGAGAGGTTGCTCCCGTCGTTCAGAGAGTTGCTCCGGTGCGGTGTTCTGTTGGTAGACTGACCGCTTTGTTGGTTTGCTATCAGGTGGTGAATCATATCGGTTATGAGATTGAGTTTATGATCCATTTGAGTTACCTACAAATATATAAAAAAAAATTCAAACAAAGAGAATAGCATAGATACAGACCACACTCCATACACATTTCACACTACCCATGAGCGCTGCCTGATATTGTAGCTTATCCCTAACCAAATCAATGGGGCACTGAGTTGCAATACCAGACACACCCCATGGACAAGAGAGGCACAGTTTTGGGGAGAAATAAAGTAGATAGATCCTTTAATGCAATATTGGTTAGCCATTTAGACATTGTTGTTTTAATTGAAAACTATAGTTGGTGCGATTCGTTTCGCAGCACTCGGTCCATCGGCCACGTCAGTAATCTTTGGATGCTGGACAGGAGCCTCAAGACCTGCCTTCTACCTTCCAAGATTCCCTGCTTCTCTTCTGATTAGCTGCATCTTTATGGTTACAGCATGATGCATATGTGACATTGCATCAGGCCGGCTAATCAGTAGAACAGCAGTGGATGCCGGGATGTAGGAGGTGGTTCTCAGGGCTCCGATGCAGCCGTCACAGATTATGGATGTGGCTGATGGACTGGGTCCTGCGAATTGACTCGCACCAACTCTATTGGAAACCTTTGTCAGATTGAACTACTTAATGAACTCAGAAAGAGCTTTCTGTCCACATCCATGAAAGTAGTAGCCAACACTTAAAGGGGTTTTCTACTACTCGGACATCTCCTTCTCCATATATATATTTTTGCCCTCAGTAAAATAATAACACCTATACTCCCCTCCAGTGTTCCAGCCATGTCGGCATTGGCTCTCCTTGGAATCACGTGACATTGTTATGTCAAGTGATCCCTGCTGCCAATCAGCGCTGGCTTCACTCTTCCTGCCTCCAGTTATAGCACATATCTGTACATCCGGAGGAAGTAAGAGCAGCAACATCTCTCACTTCCTCTGGATGTATGCAAGTTGGCCAAAGGCGGGGAGAGTAAAGTCAGCACTGATTGCCCCTAGGAATCATGAGACATAATGTCATGCTGTCACGTAAGGTGTGGGAAAGACTAAGTGCAACACAAAGGTAAAACGGAAAGGGAACTCAGACTAGGGAAAGTGGGGAGTGGAGAACTCCTAGGCTGATCTAGTGTCACCCTGTCTCCACTAATGTCCCTTTATTGGTTCTTCACCAATCGCCGCACGAGTACCTCAGCCTGTCTATCCCTGGCATTAGGCTCAGGCTAGGGAACAGAAAGGATGAGCACTAGTTGATCCCCACTGAACACTAAAGACAACAATGGGGGACAAACAAGGGAAAATCGCTTAGCTTTACTCGACTCCAGACAAATGCGCACACGTTCTCTAGCACCAGAGAGGAAGAAGTACTGCTCTTGCTCAAGCCTTCACAAGGGGCAATGAATATCGCTGGCACCTCCCTCTGGCTCACAACAGGTATTTATACATCCAGGCCAGGGTGTTAATTAGCCAGAGGAAGCTAGCCCCTGGGTCCTAGAGATACATATTCTAAGAAGTTGTCTGTAAGGCCAAATGAAGAGATCTCCTGCAACCAACTGCAGGATGACTGTCTGTCACTTCTGACACACCCATGACACATGCAATCCCCAGGAGAGCCAGTGCAGACACCGCTGGAATAGTGCTGGCACTGGAGGTGAGTATAGGTGTTATTATTTTACTGGGGGACACACATATGGATTGAGATGTAGTTGTCTGAGTAATGGAAAACCCCTTTAAGCCTCCATACACAATAGACTAAGCTAATAGTCTAAGGGGACATCCAGACTCTTCCCTGACAGATGAGGTCAGAGGAGGTAAAATTCAAACTGCCTGACCCTTAATGCCTGACCCTTTTGTTATTCAGGTGATAAGCTGCTGCCAGAGCCGTTTGGCAGTGATTTTCACAGTTCTCCACTTTGAAAACACATGAACATTTAACCAAGCCAAACCTTCTCGTGTATGAGAGTTGGGAGAGGTAGTGGACGGCCGAACCAGCAATCAACGTTCAGTTATTGTGTGTGGCCACCTTAACTTGTGTGTGCAAGTCACAGATGACCACAGGTATTTAGACTCTTTGCAGTGTGTGAGCAGCGCTGTAGAATTGGTGTCTGGATGCACCATTATGTATTTTACACTTTTTCAGAGAGTGAGGAATATTCTGTATGTAGTATGTGGTAATTGTCTGTATATCCTGTACTCCATGTGTGTATGTGTAAGTAGTAGCTGTGCATAATATAAATATATATGGTTTTATCTTATTTTCTTACCTTGTCCTCGACACGGTTCAATCTTGACCCAATTGTATTAGAGCCTCGATCTTTCACTTTATCTGGAAATAAATAAAAGTAAAAAAAAGTCATTTTTAAATTTACTATTAGAAATTAGCATTTTTTGGGTCTACTGGCATTCAACCAAATTTGTGAAACCGTTTACGATTTACAGTTCAGAGAATATAACATGAGAAACGATTTACCTATTCTTCCACAAAGCGATGAAATATGGCATCCTTATTCTGGACAACCTCTTAAAAAAAGGCTTTCCCATTGTTACAAATGACGGCGTATTGCTTGGATTTGCCATCATATGGTGTCAGATTATTACCATTACTATTGTTAATTTCTCTAAAACATAGCATTTATTCCATTTCATAGTGGTAGGAAGTGGAATCTATCCAGAAAGAAACAGTGAGGGCTTCCCCAATGACTGGTCCAGTCTGTAAGAAAGGAAAAAAATCACTGGTGTAATCAAAGTATTTTTATTGAAGAGAAATTCCACCTAAAACTTGCAAACTGTCTCTTCCAGTGCAACCTATTAGAAGTAGCAATCCTAAAAGTCAATATCAACCTTTTAACAAGCCTTGCCACATGATTTAGGATAAATGGCAAACTAGAATCTCAATTTGCAGCCATGGTGTTTCGGGGTGTTGCCCCTCAGCAGTGCAAAGCATGAGATCTGATTTAGCTGTGTGAGAGACTTCAGAAGGAAAAACTTTACCCCTTAGATCCCAGTGAGGAGAGTGAAATGCCAGAGTAAGGAGGCTTATAAACCATGCAATGGCTCCCCGGGGAGCTTATGAGCCTCCTTACACTGGCATTTTTTAGACAAATTATCTTACTTTTCCTCTAAGGATTCAATTTTCTTCCTTTTTTCTATTACTTTATCACTGTTGATGACTCCCACTGATTTGCTATAGCAATGAGATGTGCACATATATACATATATACAGTTGAAACCAGAAGTTTACATACACTATATAAAAAGACACATATGCATGTTTTTCTCAATATCTGACATGAAATAAGTATAAACCTTTCCTGTTTTAGGTCAATTAGGATTACCATCATTTTTAATATTTGCCAAATGCCAGAATAATGAGAGAGAGATTGTTTTAAGGCATTTTTATTACTTACTGCAAAGTCAAAAGTTTACATACACTAAGATTACTATGTATTTAAACAATTCTGGACTGCCCATATGATGATGCCATGTGTTTGGAAGCTTCTAATAGTTTTTTGGGCAACATCTGAGTCAATTAGAGACACACCTGTGGATGTATTTTAATGCACACCTGAAACACACTGCTTCTATGTGTAGCATCATGGGAAAGTGTAAAGAAATCAGCCAAGATATCAGGAAGAGAATTGTAGACTTGCACAAGTCTGGCTTATCCTTAGGTACAATTTCAAGATATCTGAAGGTGCCTCGTTCATCTGTACAAACAATTATATGCAAGTACAAACAAGATTGGAATGTCCAGCCATCATACCACTCAGGAAAGAGACGGGTTCTGTGTCCCAGAGATGAACGTGCTTTGGTCCGACATGTGCATATCAACCCCAGGACAAAAGCAAAAGACCTTGTGAAGAGGATGGCAGAAGCTAGTAAGATTGGCAGAGTGACAATTCACAGTGAAACGAGTACTGTATCAACATGGGCTGAAAGACCACTCTGCCAGGAAGAAGCCATTACTCCAAAAGAAACATAAAAAAGCCAGATTAATGTTTGCAAATGCACACAGGAACTCAGACCTTAATTTTTGGAGACATGTAATGTGGTCTGATGAAACTAGAATTTAACTTTTTGTGCATAATGACCATCGTTAAGTTTAGAGGAAAAAGGGAGAAGCTTAGAAGCCTAAGAACACCATTCCAACTGTGAAACACGGGGGCGGCAGCATCATGTTGTGGGGTTGCTTTGCTGCAAGAGGGACTTGGTGCACATCACAAAATAGATGGCTTCATGAGAAATGAAGATTATGTGGCAATACTGAAGGAACATCTCAAGATATCAGCCAGGAAGTTAAAGCTTGAGCAGAAATGGGTCCTCCAAATGGACAATGACCCGAAGCATACTGCCAAAATGGTAACAAAGTGGCTTAACCCCTTCATGACAAAACCAATTTTTTTTAAATCTGACCAGTGTCACTTTATATAGTAATAACTCTGGAATGCTTCAACATATCCCATAGCTTTCGAGACTATTATAAAGTATCATGCATCACAAAAAACAATGGTAAATTTAGGCTGATATGGTTTGCGTTTATTTATAAAAATATCAGAAACTTGGCAAAAATGTTTTAAAAATTGCACTTTTCAAACTATGATTGATTATGCCTTTAATCCCAATAGTCATACCACACAAAAACAGTACTAAATAACATTTCCCTCATGTCTGCTTTACATCAGCACCATTTGTAAAATGTTGTTTTATTTTGTGAGCATTT
This sequence comes from Phyllobates terribilis, assembly GCF_046119375.1. Taxonomy (NCBI): domain Eukaryota; kingdom Metazoa; phylum Chordata; class Amphibia; order Anura; family Dendrobatidae; genus Phyllobates; species Phyllobates terribilis. The sequence goes on along the minus strand of NW_027363222.1, from coordinate 79,326 downwards.
TAGAAGATTTAAAAATGTAGCAGTTATTTTTCATTTTTTTCAAGGAAATTTACAAAACTTATTTTTATAGGGACCTGTTCAGTTTTGAAGTGACTTTGAGGCTGCGTGCCCACTGTGCGTTTTTCAAGCGTTTTTGCTGCGGAATTTTCGAAGCGAAAACGCTTAAACGCTTGGTAATGCGTGCCCCATGGTCCTCACTGATAACCCGCATGTGCTGTGTGTTGGTATATGCAACAGTTGTGGACTTCTTTGTTTGTGTGAAGGAGGACTTTATGCTGATCTGACAGTAGATGGCGATGTTGTGTAAAGTTTCCTTGTTTACTGTATTGTGAAAGAAAAAAAGTCTCTCTTGTATTTTCTATTTTGTTCTTATTTCCTGATGCAGTACTGTGTGACTGTGCGTTTTTTCCTTTACTTCATGTTCTGAGAAGTAAAAGCTTGTCATCCCCAGTAATCTGCTCTGTGAAGTTTTATACTGCAACTGTGGGTATCCAGAAGCTGTGCAACACTGTGCACATGCTGCGGAAATTTACGCTGTGGATTATCATTGCGGAAAAATCTGAAGCATACCCATTAATTTTGGACTGAAGGCATCAAAACTATGAATTAACACATGTAGGATTATATACTTAACAAAAAAGTGTGAAACAACTGAAAATATGTCTTATATTCTAGGTTCTTCAAAGTAGCCACCTTTTGCTTTGATGACTGCTTTGCACACTCTTGGCATTCTCTTGATGAGCTTTAAGAAGTAGTCACCGGAAATGGTTTTCACTTCACAGGTGTGCCCTGTCAGGTTTAATAAGTGGGATTTCTTGCCTTATAAATTAGGTTGGGAGCATCAGTTGTGCAGAAGTCAGGTGGATACACAGCTGATAGTCCTACTGAATAGACTGTTAGAATTTGTATTATGGCAAGAAAAAAGCAGCTAAGTAAAGAAAAACGAGTGGCCATCATTACTTTAAGAAATAAATGTCAGTCAGTCCGAAAAATTGGGCAAACTTTGAAAGTGTCCCCAAGTGAAGTTGCAAAAACCATCAAGCGCTACAAAGAAACTGGCTCACATGAGGACCGCCCCAAGAAAGGAAGACCAAGAGTCACCTCTGCTTCTGAGGATAAGTTTATCCGAGTCACCAGCCTCAGAAATCGCAGGTTAACAGCAGCTCAGATTAGAGACCAGGTCAATGCCACACAGAGTTCTAGCAGAAAGAGAGGAGGACATTGAGTTTAGCGATAAAAAACAATTTTTATTAATTCAATTTCTTAAAAACTTGCATACATAATTTAACATACAGTTTAAGATGTAAAGATGGGTACCCAGTGAGGGCTGAAGTGCCCAGTCACACAGCACATACACAGGTCGCAGAGATCAGCTGCATTTATTGGACAAAAATGGGGCAGTACTTATACCAGGCACTTTGCAGAGAGAGAAAAAAGGGGAAGGGGGGGTTAAACATATATTGGTAGTCCATACAATATTACGTGCAGAGGTCCATGTAATAATCTCCCCAATGAATCATAAAGTGCAGGTGTCTTGCGCAAAGAAAAATAAATAATAATAGTAGTAATCCATTCAATGTTCCATGCAAAAGCTCTATGCAATAGATTACCCAGTAGATTGTATAATCACAGTCCCTGCAATAATGTGCCACTAATGACAGGTGAGATGCCTATACATGGGAGCCCTCAGTAAAGAATGTATTAGGCATGCCATAAAAGCATGAATATAAGAGGAGCTTCCCCAAAAAGTAGAGAGAGAAACAGTCAGAAACAATGCATACCCATGTGTGTGCAGCCCGCACCAGGTCGTCAGCCTATCCCCGAACCCACGCTCTCGCCGTATGGCTTCCTCAGAGTTCTAGCAGCAGAAACATCTCTACAACAACTGTTAAGAGGAGACTTTGTGCAGCAGGCCTTCATGGTAAAATAGCTGCTAGGAAACCACTGCTAAGGACAGGCAACAAGCAGAAGAGACTTGTTTGGGCTAAAGAACACAAGGAATGGACATTAGACCAGTGGAAATCTGTGCTTTGGTCTGATGAGTCCAAATTTGAGATCTTTGGTTCCAACCACCGTGTCTTTGTGCGACGCAGAAAAGGTGAACGGATGGACTCTACATGCCTGGTTCCCACCGTGAAGCATGGAGGAGGAGGTGTGATGGTGTGGGGGTGCTTTGCTGGTGACACTGTTGGGGATTTATTCAAAACTGAAGGCATACTGAAACAGCATGGCTACCACAGCATCTTGCAGCGGCATGCTATTCCATCCGGTTTGCGTTCAGTTGGACCATCATTTATTTTTGAACAAGACAATGACCCCAAACACACCTCCAGGCTGTGTAAGGGCTATTTGACCAAACTGAGAGTGATGGGGTGCTACGCCAGATGACCTGGCCTCCACAGTCACCAGACCTGAACCCAATCGAGATGGTTTGGGGTGAGCTGGACTGCAGAGTGAAGGCAAAAGGGCCAACAAGTGCTAAGCATCTCTTGGAACTCCTTCAAGATTGTTGGAAGACCATTTCCAGTGACTACCTCTTGAAGCTCATCAAGAGAATGCCAAAAGTGTGCAAATCAGTTATCAAAGCTAAAGGTGGCTACTTTGAAGAACCTAGAATATAAGACATATTTTCAGTTGTTTCCCAAATTTTTTGTGTTAAGTATATAATTCCACCTGTGTTAATTCATAGTTTTGATGCCTTCAGTGTGAATGTACAATTTTCATAGTCATGAAAATACAGAACAATCTTTAAATGAGAAGGTGTGTCCAAACTTTTGGTCTGTACTGTATATATGTATATATATATATATATATATTATTTAGAATCATTTATTTTTATTTCAGACATGTAGTTCATACACATTCTAAAATATGTAGATCTATATTCTTTCTATTTGAACAAAGGAAATGTTTGATGCCTAAAAGGAGTTTTCATAAGTGATCTCTTGAGCAGCTCAGAGCTGTGCAGTCTCCTTACTTCCTGATTTCTGGCAGGACGGGCTCTTCTCCCAGAGTGATGGCTCTGATGAGCAAGCACACAGCCACAGACAGTGAGAGCCTAGATACTGGGTGCAGGAATTGTGATTCTACAGGATGGATAAGAGCATCTCGTCAAAAGCCTAAAGGGAGAAGGCAGGGAGCAGCTAACTGGTGTATAGAAATGAATGGGCTGGACAGAGATAACGGTATGTTAGGAATTAACTTTTCTCCTGGAATGTGACTACTGCACACTCTCTACCAAGGTCTACTAGTGGCTGAACTCCAAGGAAATGAGCTTTACACTATGTAAGATAAAAGCTCTCATTGCAGGAGAATGACAGCAGATAGAAAAAGCAAGTCAGTGGCAAACTTGTGTATTTTCATGCTGTTTAACTAATTAAAGCAACTTAGTAACTTGAGAATACCTGTTTATTGACAAAGGTGTTATGAGACTTAATGAGGTTGTCTGGTTTAGAAACCACTTGCACATACTTGGGGCACTATACAGGTTAATAGTGGGGATTCTCCGATGTAAACCTGAACCCATTTTATGCAGACTAGAGAGCAGTTACATGGAGTCATTCCCACTTTGAAGGTCCCAGTACTTCATTCATTACATAGTCAGTTTATTGATTTCACTGGATACTGTGCAGTACCTCCTGTTTCCTTTGGTGGCAGTGCAGGAGAATTAAATGCTTGTTGCCAGATTTTTCAACAAATGGCTTATCGCTGAGATTGCCAGCAACAGATCATCCTTTAGTCAGCATATTGGGGCCCTTCTAACAAAAAGACATTAACTAATGCAGACATTCCTTTTAAGTACAAAGCATATGCCAGTATACTATCTGCAAAGTAAAAAATAAATACATTCTTAAGTGCTTAAAAGGAACGTGTCCTCTGTTGTTTAACCCCTATCTGCCCTACATGTATAGTGCATGTTGGGTGCGAGTGTGTGGAGTGGACTCTGCAACTCCACCCGCAATATACCTGCAGATTCCAGCTGTGTTATACTGCCGGTATTTGTCTGTAAAAGCCGCTATTAGAGCAGCTCTGGTTGCTGCTGTTAACCCCTTAGATGCTGCAGTAAATCCCTGACCGTGGTAGTTAAGGTGCGATGTCCCAGAGGTTCACCATTTTGGATGCCCATGGGATGTTGCCTTCCACCCCCCTTCACTAAGTGAAAGTGCTGCTTATGGATTTCAGTGGCAACCATGAGCCTGCTGACCGCCCCCATGGCTGCCATGTTGGTACATGAAAAAGTGGGATTGAAACATCGTATATAACCCAAAAAATGTTATTAATGAAAACCTCAGCAATTAACAAGCCCTCATAAAGCTCTATCGACCGAATCTCTGAAATATTTTCACCATCAAAATAAAACTATACAAGTTTGATATCTGGTTTTTCAAGTTTGCTCGACATGAAGAATCATGTTCACAGGTCATTTTCACTGCACAATGAAACCTTAGAAACAAAACCCAAAAACAATGAAAAACGCAATCCCATTTAACTTCGCTTGGAATTTTTGTTCCAGTTTTCCAGTATATTGTAGGGTAAAAAAAACAGCCCTCATACGGCTATGTCACACGAAAGGGGAGAAAGAAGGAGAGGAACAAAGAAAAAGCACAAAAACTAAAACTGTCCATGGTGAGAAGGGATTACATTAAATTTACTGTAAATGTCATTTTTTTTAGATTTTCACTTTTTAACATCACAATCAAAAAAAACAATCCTGAAGTCTTACAATTTTCACACTGGCCACTAGTCCTAAGAATAGACTCATTGTGAAGGAAGGGTGAGGAGGTGAGCTGTGACTCATTTATTGTGAATGGTGGCTACTTTATCTGCTTTATATAGAGGTGTCATCTTTCATTGTCATTTTCAGTCATGATAATAAAACTGCTGAAAAATCTTCTGCATACAACAGGAAATCTGAAACTAATTTTGGCCAGGGTGATAATTGCAGGATCTGTGGGTGTGTTTTTTTAGTTTAGATGGTTACTATAGTGGAAAAAAAGTAAAAAAAAAATAATAAATTTCATGTTAAAAGGTAATTTAAACAATTGGTTATTTTTTGATAACACATTCTCTTTAACTGCTCTTCTCTAATAAGATGGCAATATTGCACCGCTGCAAAAATAGGAAGAAGTAGTTTGTCAATTTTAAAGCAGCTTCTTGGAAACTAATGACTTAGTCATTGATATAACATCCTGACAAAATGACTGTTCACTGTCTGTTTCTGAGAAATTAATTCAAAGGTCACAACCGATATGGCTGCACTTCCTATTATCACTTTTGGAAAAACAGACAGTGGATAATGATTATTTCTATTATATATGATCTACGGTATATTCTGATTTGCTAAAAGTGAGATAAGTGACAAGTCTATTGGAAGTAGCAATCCTAAAAGTCAATATCGACCCTTTAACGAGCCTTGTCACATGACTTGGGATAAAAGCCAAACCAGAATCTCAATTTGCAGCCACGGTGTTTCAGGGTATTGCTCCTCGTCAGTACAAAGCATGAGATCCGATTTGACTGTATGAGAGGCTTCTCACTGGGATCTAAAGGGTCATTTTTCTCCTTGTGGAGATTGACATGCCTGGCATGCCAGTGTATATATAGATACTCGGCACTCAAATATTCATAATGATAATGCAATTCTTTATTTCATAAAGAAATCCCAAAATTCAATGTAACGTTTCAGCCTTATGCAAAAGGCCTTTTTCAAACACTGAGACATAAATGACACAGATAAAGAAATCAATATTACAAAATTAACACCACAATAGAATTTTTTATTTTAATTTTTTTATTATAAGAAAATAACATCCTGTTGTATTGTTGAAATCACTTGAGATTTATTTAAATATAAAGACATTATATAATGTCAAATTAATGTGGGAATTCACTTACTTCATTCAAAATAAATTACAATATGACCAATTACATTTCAATATCTCATATACAGTTGAAACCAGAAGTTTCCATACACTATATAAAAAGACACACAGTATCTGCATGTTTCTCTCCATATCTGACATGAAATCAGAATAAACCTTTCCTGTTTTAGGTCAATTAGGATTACCATCATTTGTAATATTTGCCAAATGCCAGAATAATGAGAGAGCGAGAATGCAGTAAGTAATAAAAATGCTTAAAACAAAGTCAAAACTTTCCATCCATTTCATTAGTATTTGGTACCATTGTCCTTAAAGTGAATGACTTGGGTGAAACATTTGGGATTTCCTCTCACAAGCTTCTCACAATATAAGGCTATGTGCCCACGGTGCGGAAATGAAGCAGAAAATTTCTGCTTCATTTCCGCATGTCCTCTCCCGGAAAAACACATGCGGAATTCCACGCGCGTTTATCCTGCGTTTATTGCGCGTTTTCCACATGCGGAATTCCACGCGCGTTTATCCTGCGTTTATTGCGCGTTTTCCACATGCGGAATTCCACGCGCGTTTATCCAGCGTTTATCGCGCGTTTTCCACATGCGGAATTCCACGCGCGTCTATCCTGCGTTTATCGCGCGTTTTCCACATGCGGAATTCCACGCGGGTTTATCCTGCGTTTATCGCGTGTTTTCCACATGCGGAATTCCACGCGCGTTTATCCTGCGTTTATCGCGCGTTTTCCACATGCGGAATTGCCTTGCGTTTTTTATTGCATTGCAAAGGTAATTCCGCTTGCGGAAACGCAAAATTAATTGACATGCTGTGGATTATTGCGCGCATCAAAAACGCTGCGGAAAAATCCGCAGCATGGGCATAGAACTTGCGGATTCCCCTTGGGGACCATGGGGGGCAGATTACCTAGCGTTTCACAAGCGTTTACCCTGAGGAAAGTCCGCAGCATATACGCTTGTAAAACGCTACGTGGGCACATACTCTTAGGTCGGAATTTGGGCCCATTTCTCCTGACACAACTGGTGTAACTGATCCAGGTTTGTAGGTCGTCTTGCTCGCACCGGCCTTTTCAGCTTTGCCCATACATTTTCAATAGGACTAAGATCAGGGATTTGTGATGGCCGCTCCAAAACATTGACTTTGTTATCCTTAACCCCTTATTGACCAATAGACGTCTTTTTACTGATCTGCAATATAAGAGACTAGCGTTCCCCGACAGGTGACTATCCTGTAGCTGTCACCTGTACATTATAGCTGACAACTTGCTGCATCAGCCATGATCAGTGTTAGCACAGACCATGGACGTTTAACCCCTTTGATTCTGTTGTCAATAGTGATTATAGAATCTAAATAGTTAACACAGTGTGGGGGCTTCTTTTTAACTTTATCGGCACCTTGATATCTTGATTGTGTGGTCCTGATGTTTGCCTTGGCAGCTCATGGCCAAATAACTACCTTTAAAGTATGCCGGCTATAATTGCCTGTTCAGAAGTTATCAAAATCTAGATTGTAAAAATAAACTGTTTCATTCTGGTCATTCCACTTTCCATTACTTCCTGAAAAGAACCAGAAGGGTTAATGAACTATATGAAAGCAATTTTAAATACGTTGAGGGGTGCAGTGTTTAACCCCTTTACCCCCGAGGGTGATTTGAACGTTAATGACCAGGCCAATTTTTACAATTCTGACCACTGTCACTTTATGAGGTAATTACTCTGGAACGCTTCAACTGATCCCCCTGATTCTGAGACTGTTTTTTCGTGACATATTGTACTTCACGATTGTGGTAAAATTTCTTCGATATCACTTGCGTTTATTTTTGAAAAAAACGAAAATTTTGAAAATTTTGCAATTTTCAAAATTTTAATTTTTATGCCCTTAAATCAGAGAGATATGTCACACAAAAGAGTTAATAAATAACATTTCCCACATGTCTACTTTACATCAGCACAATTTTGGAACCAAAATTGTTTTTTGTTAGGGAGCTATAAGGGTTAAAAGTTGACCAGCGATTTCTCATTTTTCCAACAAAATTTACAAAACCATTTTTTTAGGGACCACATCATATTTGAAGTCACTTTGAGGGGTCTTTATGACAGAAAATACCCAAAAGTGACACCATTCTAAAAACTGCACCCCTCAAGGTGCTCAAAACCACATTCAAGAACTTTATTAACCCTTCAGGTGCTTCACAGGAATTTTTGGAATGTGGAAGAAAAAAATTAACATTTTACTTTTTTCACAAAAATATTACTTTAGACCCAATTTTTTTTTATTTTTGCAGGGGTAACAGGAAAAAATGAACCCCTAAATTTTTTGTGCAATTTCTCTTGAGCGCGCTGATACCCCATATGTGAGGGAAAACCACTGTTTGGGCGCACTGCAGGGTTCGGAAGGGAACGAGCGCCATTAGACTTTTTGAATGTAAAATTTGCTTGAATAATTAGCGGACGCCATGTTGCATTTAGGGAGCCCCTGATGTGCCTATACAATGGAAACCCCCCCACAAGTGCCACCATTTTGGAAACTAGACCCCTTAGGGAACTTATCTAGATGTGTGGTGAGCACCTTGCACCCCCAGGTGCTTCACAGAAGTTTATAATATTGAGCCGTAAAAATAAAATTTTCACATTTTTCCCACAAAAAATGTTTTTCATCCCCTAATTTTGCATTATCATAAGGATAACAGGAGAAATTGCACCATTAAATTTGCTGTGCAATTTCTCCTGAGTATGCCGATACCCCATATGTGGGGGAAAACCACTGTTTGGGCGCACTGCAGGGTTCGGAAGGGAACGAGCGCCATTAGACTTTTTGAATGTAAAATTTGTTTGAATAATTAGCGGACGCCATGTTGCATTTAGGGAGCCCCTGATGTGCCTATACAATGGAAACCCCCCCACAAGTGCCACCATTTTGGAAACTAGACCCCTTAGGGAACTTATCTAGATGTGTGGTGAGCACCTTGCACCCCCAGGTGCTTCACAGAAGTTTATAATATTGAGCCGTAAAAATAAAATTTTCACATTTTTCCCACAAAAAATGTTTTTCATCCCCTAATTTTGCATTATCATAAGGATAACAGGAGAAATTGCACCATTAAATTTGCTGTGCAATTTCTCCTGAGTATGCCGATACCCCATATGTGGGGGAAAACCACTATTTGGGTACACTGCAGGGTTCGGAAGGGAAGGAGCGCCATTTGACTTTTTGAATGTAAAATTTGTTTGAATAATTAGCGGACGCCATGTCGCATTTGGGGAGTCCCTGATGTGCCTAAACAGTGGAAACCCCCCACAAGTGACACCATTTTGGAAACTAGACCCCTTAGGGAACTTATCTAGATGTGTGGTGAGCACATTGGGAGACATAATAAACAAATCAGTAGCAGGTGAAGAATTGGTTTTATTTATTTTTTACGCCGTTCCTCGTGCGGTATAAGTGAAGAGATTACTTTATTCTTCGGGTCGGTGCGATTACAGAGATACCAGATTTATATCGGGTTTTTATGACTGACAGCTGTAACACACTAAAAGACGCTTTTTTTTGTAAAATCTAGTTTTTGCGTCGCCATATTTTGAGAGCTATAATTTTTCCATATTTGGGCCGACAGTCATGTGTCATGCTCCGTTTTTTATTTATTTTTATTACGTTGTGCACAGAAGGAGTTAATTAGCGTGACAGTTTTATAGCTCGGGTTGTTTCAGATGCAGCGATACCAAATATGTGTACTTTTTTTGTTTTTGCATAAATATACGGATTTATCGGTTTAATATTTTATTTATTTATTTTGTGATTTTTTTTTTTTTAGTAGTTTGAAAACATTTTTTGTTACTTTTTTTTTTACATTTTTACTTAGTACCTGTATGGGACATTAATTTTTATTTTTCTGATCACTGATCTCATGTAATGTAATAGACATATATTACATTACATGAGATCTTTGCTGACTGTTTCACAGTCAGAGTCTCCTGCCAGGCTTCAGCTGCAGGCTGAGCCTGGCAGGACACCATATATGGCAGATCTGGAGGCGGTCATTTGACCTCCAGCTGCCATAGCAACGTCAGGTCCTGGAAGGTATCAGGGGTCGTCGGAGAGGTAAGTAGAAGACCCCCTTCTCCTCCTGCTGTCTTCTATATGCCGCGATCACTATAGATCGCGGCATATAGAAGACAGCAAAGGGTTAACATCACTGGGACCTGATCCAATCAGGTCCCGATCATGTTCCCTGTCAGAGCTATCGTTCTGCACCGCACCCATAGCGCTGCGGGACCACCCACCGTTTTTAAGCGTCCGCGCTGCACAGAGCCCTGGCAGCGCCGACGTTTATCTACAGTGGGTGGTCGGGAAGTGGTTAAATTTAAAAAAAAAAGTTTTCACAAAGTAAAATAGAGAGTTACCTTTTTATTATCATCTAGGACTGTGTTCATACTTTCTATCCCTAGCGTATCAATAGCTCCATCAAAGATAACCCATTTTCTTTCCGGGGTCTCAGATAACGCAAACTCCCGGAAAGTATTAGCGACTATCCCATCGGTCCACTGCAAATGAAGAGAGGCATCAATAAAATTGCTCTTCCCATAAAATCCAATACAATCCCACAATTGAAAGGATTATTAAAGGGAACGCCTGGGATTATGGTATTGATGATACACATGTATTGACTACACGTGGCCCCTATTGAAGTGAATGTGCCGGCACCGGGAGAGACCGCAAGTAAGTGATTTGCATATATGCGGTCACATGCCAACTAGAAGTGCGTGACCTCACTCAAAGCAAGTGTATTGAGTGAGGCCAGACACAGTCTAGTCAGAATGTGGCTGGAAGTATGCAAATTTATGCTAATTTCTGGCATAAATAATACAATTTGTTGCTTCCATGTCTGATGAGGAAAATAAAATTTTTGTGCAAACAGGGAGTAAGTCATAATAAAATGATTGCCCGGCAATGTATGGCTGGGGTCTATGTCTCTGAAGGAACCCCTTCTACCATGTCCATAAGCCATAAAAGGGGAGATTTTCCCATTTTCAGCAAAGATATTAGTATTATAAACAATAATTCCAATCATAGACGAACCTCATGTGACACTGGATCAAACTGCCCGAACAGCTGCCCCATGGTGATGGCTTTAGGGTTCACTGTCCGGTAAATCACTTTTTCTTCTTCGCACCCTCGCTCATTCATAAGAGACAGCGTATCAGCGAGGACGTGGAGGACCTTCGTTTTTCCAGAGAACGGCTCTCCAACCAACATAAAACTGTACGGGATAAACAAAATGCAGCATGGTCCATTGTATAAAATGGAAACAGCGAAGAATAAATCCCCCGTCCCATGGACTTCTGTAGTTGCAGCTTACCCGTGTCTGACAATCATCATCTCATACGTCTGGATCATGTTCTCCAGGAAGACCTTCTCGGGCTGGATGTTGTGTCCAGCACAGCTCTCCTGTGCGCATTCCAGTAAATCCTGAGCAAAAGGAAGGTAAAATATTTCATCAGTCTGTTTACAGTGGATCCAATTAGAGGTGGGAGACTACATTTTCAGGACCCAGATCAGCATTTTGTGGCCGCTGGACGGGACCCCTGAGAGCCGCCTCTTAGCTGCCGGCATCCCCGGCTCCTCTTCTGATTATATGGCCTGGTGTACATCATGCTGCAACCATAACGTCATGCCAGGCCGGCTAATGTGAAGAAGAGCCGGGGGGGGCAGGAAGAAATAAGGTGGCTCTCAGGGGTCTCATTCAGTGCCCACCACTGACCTGATGTCACGCACAGTGTAGGAAAGACAAAGTGCGACACAAAGGGATGAGGGGAAGGGAGCCCAGACACTAGGGAAAGGGGGAAATGGAGACCTCCTAGGCTGATCTGCAATCACCCTGTCTCCCCTACCGACTCTATATTGGTTCCTCACCAATTGCCGCACAGGAACCTATCCCTGTATTTCCTTAGCGCTTGGCCCTGGATAGGGAAGGGGGGGTGAGCACTAGTCGATCCCCACTGACAACTAAAGACAGCAAGGGGAGACAGACACAGGGGAAGTAGCTTAGCTTGAGTCGACTTCAGAGAGATGGCATACACATCCTCTTAGCACCAGAGAGGAAGTAAGAACTGCACTTGCTCCAAGCCTTCACAAGGGGTCATGTGAATATCACTGGCACCTCTGTGTAGCAACCAGGAAGTATTTAAACACCCAGGCCTGATTGTCAGTTAGAACAGGAGGGAGGTAGCCGCTGGGTCCTACAGTGAGACCGCTAAGAAGATGTCTGGAATGCCAAACGAAGGGATCTCCTGCAACCAACTGCAGCGCGACTGTCTGTCACATCTGACGCACCCATGACACCTGGCCATTGAATCAGGCTCCTGCAAATCGATTCATTCATCTAAAAAAAAATTCTCCATAACCTACAACTAAACTAGTGATAAATCACTCACAGATGTTTTAACCATTATTTTTTCTACATCAGATCATCCTGCATTGGAGGTATAAGTGAGCCCCCTTACCTCTGGTGCCCCTGTGCAGCTGCCCAGGTTGCACTAATGGGACCGGACGATGAGTGACAAGGTCATGTAACCCAATTCCAAAGCAGTGGATCAGGATCGGGTGAATTCAATGGGATTGGTCTACCATCTACTGTGTATGGGGGCCTCATGACAGATTATGTTGGGGGACATAAAAATTGGGCGGTTGGAATTTAATCACCCAATCCTTATTTTCTGACCCTGAAATTAGCAGCTGCCATAAGATTCTGGCAGCGACTCGGTCATAGAGAAAACAGGAGCGAGCATTCCTGAATATGGGGGAGCCGGGAAAGATAACGGTCATCCAAATGATAGCTGGCCCGCTATATAGGACCTATCACTTGCCATTAATATGCAATTTTATTACCTGGTGTAAATGCCGCTGTTCTCCTGAATCCGGTGTTGTTTTCTTTTGCTCCTGCGCCTCTCCATTCCTGAGATATAGCCTCTTTATAGAAATCTAGTTCATAATTTTAATAGCCAAGTGGGCGTGGTCATCAAGTCCTCTCTGTGGGAGTCTTCAGGAAGGCCTTGCCCAGTTGGCTTAAAGGGCTAGAGGAGAGTGACAGATGTCAGGAACGGAGAGGAGCAGGAAGAAAAGAAAAACAATGCCGGAGTCAGGAGAACAGCGGCATTTACATATTTATGGCGAGGGACAAGTCCTCTTTAAGTCTTGGAAAACCCCTTTAAGACACTATTATATTTTAATACCTTATAGTCGGCTTCCGGAAGTTGAATGCCAGGGAACAGGTCGCTGGTAATCCCATTGAACAGAGGAATATCAGGAGACAAAGATTTGGGTTCGTTTACATCCTTAATTGACCGCAAGAGCTAAATAGAATGAAAAAGGATTAAATGATAAAATAATTCATATACAATATGACATGAAACAATATTAAAAGTGAAGAACCCCATTACAAAGGAGCCGTCAGTTCTTGTGGTATGTCTGTATTAGTAAAGAATAGTATTCTCCAAAAAATAAGGATGAAACCTCTTTTCCTAAAACTCTACATTGTATCGTCCCTCTGTTATACCTCCTGGAAATGTATGTGTAAATGATATATAATGTATATATAATCTATATAGGGGACAACCCTATACAATCTGACTGCGCCCAAACAGTGGTGACATTGTCAGACTGTGTAGGGGACTCGTTATTGACAGATTTCAATTAATTCCTACATTTCCAGGAATGATAAAAGAGGAATGGAACGCTGCTGAGTTGCACTAAAATATGCTGCAGAATTGTTTTTCCATAGGGAATACATGTGGCCTCTGTGTTGCACTGTTAATTGCCGGCTGCAGAATGAGTTAAGTGAGATACTGTCAGTGAACTCGTTTTTGCTGGCTGACGGGGAGTTTGTAAATGTTTTATCTGTCTTTTTCTGAGCTCCTCTCAGTTTATTTATGACCACAGACCTCATCAAAATTGAATGTGCAGGGAATCAAAAAGCCGGTGAAAGCCAAGCGATGCAACGTTTTTAATAAAACCCAATTGTTAAAATCATTTTTAGCCTAAAATACATGCGATTAAGTTAAAAATCAAAACTGTCCCATAAGATGAACAAGCTACGTGTTTAACAACTATAGTTTTGACACTTTTGCACAGATGAGATCTAACAAGCCAGGAACAGTAATGTGCAGAAATTATTTGCAAGTCTCTGTCTGCTACTATAAAATCATACAGCTGTAATTTTTGTGATCCAAATGCTTCTCGGTAAGATGGTAATGCTATCCTATACGAGATGTAAAGCGACCAACAGTTCAGAACTTACAAGAATATCTTCATTTTCATGGGGGAATTTCAGCTTCAGATTGCCAGCAGCGGTCAGCACAGCCTTTACTGCACGCATCCCATAATCATAATGAAACTGGGACGAGAGCGGCTCCGAGCACAGCCGGTAAGTCATTACCATCTTCACCGAGAGAGGTTTAGCGTGCAGAAAACCGTAAGAATAAAGGCAGATCTCCGCAATCAGAGCATAGTTGGGGACCATCATTGCTACAGTCCGGAAAAGAACCTGAAATGCGCAAACCAGATGGGTCAGTCAACAAATGAAACTAAATTACTGTAAACTAGGCATAGAGCCGGGGAACCCATTATGTCCATTTACACTATCCTCCACCCCAGACCTAAAAGTGATGTGTCTATTCCACATCAGAGGAAAGTCAGTCAAAGTGTGGTTAAAGGGGTATTCCCATCTCCAAGATCCTGTCCCAATATGTAATAGGTGTAATAATAATAATGTTTGCAAATATCTCCAATTAGAAATGTAGTATAGTTCTTCTGATTAGCTATGTTGCTTAAACCCATGTGCAGGACATTGCAGTAGCTTAGGTATCCATGGTTACGAGCACTCATAGTAACAGTTAGTTACTTGCTAGTGGTCGTAACCATGGATACCTAAGCTACTGCTATGCCCTGCACATGGGTTAAGCGACATAGCTAATCAGAAGAACTATACTACATTTCCAATTGGAGGTATTTGCTATTAATATTATTATTACACCTATTACATATTGGGATAGAATCTTGGAGATGGGAATACTCCTTTAACACTTTCCAAATCTCTCTCCACACCTCTACTGTGTCCATTTTGGAAAATAGGAGAACGGGACATCAATATTAAGGAGCTTGCAGAAATGAGGGCATCAGGTGTTGTGATTATACATAGGAAATGTACAATCTCATATAGGTTTGGGGGAGAATAATCCCTTTGATGAAATCTTATGTTTCTTTTGTAAACCTAGTATTTACTTGAAAGTTTGTGAACCCCTCAAAAATTTCTGTATTACTGTATAAATTTGACTTAAAGCTACATCAGTCTGTGGGGTCACAAAGGAACTCAAGGTAACCTCTAAGCAACTAAAGGCCTCTCCTCACATTAGCTAATGTAATTGTTCATGAGTCCACCATCAGAAGGACAATGAACAACAATGGCGAGCATGGCAGGATTGCAAGGAGAAAGGCAATGCGATTTAAAATGTCACTGCTAAAACTCACCTGGGCTCATCAATAGGTAACTGGAATAATGCTTTGTGGAAGGATGAGGCCAAGATAGAGATTTTAAGTGAGAAGCTATATGTTTGCAGAAAGAAAATACTGCATTACAGCATAAGAACCTCCTATCATCTATGAAACACAAAGATGGTAATCGTAACATGCTTTGGGCCTGTTTTGCTGCACTTGGCCAAGGACGGCTGCCATCATTGATGGAACAATGAATTCTAAAATCGATCAGCAAATGCTAAAGGAAAATATCAGAATATCAGTTCATGTACTGAATCTCAAGAAAACGTGGGTCATGCAGCAAGACAATGGCCCAAAGACACAAGTCGTTCTACAAAAGAATGGTTGAATAAACATAAAGTTTTGGAATGGCCGAGTCATAGTCCTGAGCTTAATCCTATAGAAATGTTGTGGAAGGGCCCGATGCAAGGCACTGGGACTCTTTACCTTGAGGTTATCCGGCAGCTCAGAACGTCCCGCGGAGCCAGGATTCATGGTAATGGCTACGAAGCAATTTGGGTTAAACTTCAGTTCTGTTCCTTCGAAGTTGAACATGTCCATCTTCATCTGGATGGCTCTCTGGATGCGGAGAATCTGTTGGGCCACCACGGACAACACCTCCAGCTCAATACGGTTAAACTCCTCAAAACACGCCCATGCTCCCGATGATGCCAGCCCTTGGAAAAACTAAAAAAAAGTATATACAGTACAGACCAAAAGTTTGGACACACCTTCTCATTTAAAGATTTTCTGTATTTTCATGACTATGAAAATTGTACATTCACACTGAAGGCATCAAACTATGAATTAACACATGTGGAATTATATACTTAACAAAAAAGTGTGAAACAACTGAAAATATGTCTTATATTCTAGGTTCTTCAAAGTAGCCACCTTTTGCTTTGATGACTGCTTTGCACACTCTTGGCATTCTCTTGATGAGCTTCAAGGGGTAGTCACCGGAAATGGTCTTCCAACAATCTTGAAGGAGTTCCCAGAGATGCTTAGCACTTGTTGGCCCTTTTGCCTTCACTCTGCGGTCCAGCTCACCCCAAACCATCTCGATTGGGTTCAGGTCTGGTGACTGTGGAGGCCAGGTCATCTGGCGTAGCACCCCATCACTCTCAGTTTGGTCAAATAGCCCTTACACAGCCTGGAGGTGTGTTTGGGGTCATTGTCTTGTTCAAAAATAAATGATGGTCCAACTGAACGCAAACCGGATGGAATAGCATGCCGCTGCAAGATGCTGTGGTAGCCATGCTGGTTCAGTATGCCTTCAATTTTGAATAAATCCCCAACAGTGTCACCAGCAAAGCACCCCCACACCATCACACCTCCTGAGAAGGTGTGTCCAAACTTTTGGTCTGTACTATACAATCAAAAGATGTCAGCAGAACATCGGTTGGAGTCAGTTTATTATCTGCAATGGAGCAGCTTAACATTGTATGTACCTTTGACATTGCTATGTAGTCCAAACCATCAGAGCAGTTAAAGACCACACACTGCACGGCCAGCGCCTTGGCCAAATCTTTGGTGGTCTCAGTTTTTCCTGTGCCGGCCGGACCTTCTGGAGCTCCACCAAGATTTAGATAAAAAGCACCGATCTACCAATGAAACATGAAAGAACTGGTATGAAATATCAATAAACTTTCTAAGAAGTTTCATGCATCATACAAAAGTCAAAAAGATTTCTGAGCATAACCCATCACATCATAGCAGAGTCCGCTAGCATCTGTCAGTGAGCGAAGTGATGACCAGGCGTGGGGAGTTGCCCAGGTACTCATAGGCGGACTTCACATTGCAGTTGATGATTCGCACTCTCGCATTCTCATTCTCCCAGTAATAGCGGAGTTGGGCAAGCCACTGGAAGTCTGTTCATGAGAAACTCCTGAGCAATGTAGGAAAAGATAGTCAACCTCTAAGACACTGCAGAAT
Source organism: Phyllobates terribilis (assembly GCF_046119375.1). Lineage (NCBI taxonomy): Eukaryota > Metazoa > Chordata > Amphibia > Anura > Dendrobatidae > Phyllobates > Phyllobates terribilis. Next base: position 61,972 of record NW_027363222.1, on the reverse strand, counting down.
CACAAGGGAGAGTTTCTAAAGGGAAGGCAAATGCACATACATTATAGGCCAAAACTCCTAGTCACCGAATTCTGCTTTTTTCATTTAGTCCCATTGCCCACGGTGTATAACATCCGGACTCTCAGCCCCCAGTTTATAAAATCCGGCCTCTCCCGGTGTATAACATCCGCCCCTTGCCCCTAGTTTAGTATAACATCCGTCCCCTTGCCCCCCCCGCCAGTGTATAAAATCCATCCCCTCAACCCCACTGTATAACATCCAACCCCAAGCCCTCCATTGCATAACATCCGGCCCCCAGGGTATAACATCTGGCCCCCAGCCCCGGTGTATAACATCTGTCCCCTCGCTCCCTCCCCCTGGTGTATAACATCCGGCCTCTCGCCTCCCCCGGTGTATAATATCCGTCCCCTCGCCCCCGGTGTATAACATCCGGCCCCTCGCCCACGATGTATAACATCCGTCCCCTCGCCCACGATGTATAATATCCGTCCCCTCGCTCCCAGTGTATAACAACCATCCCCTCGCCCACGATGTATAATATCCGTCCCCTCGCTCCCTCCCCCTGGTGTATAACATCCGTCCCCTCGCCCCCCCGCCAGTGTATAAAATCCATCCCCTCAACCCCACTGTATAACATCCAACCCCAAGCCCTCCTTTGCATAACATCCGACCCCCAGGGTATAACATCCGGCCTCTCGCCCCCCGGTGTATAATATCCGTCCCCTCGCCCCCCGGTGTATAATATCCGTCCCCTCGCCCCCCCGCCAGTGTATAAAATCCATCCCCTCAACCCCACTGTATAACATCCAACCCCAAGCCCTCCTTTGCATAACATCCGACCCCCAGGGTATAACATCCGGCCTCTCGCCCCCCGGTGTATAATATCCGTCCCCTCGCCCCCCGGTGTATAACATCCGTCCCCTCGCCCCCCCGCCAGTGTATAACATCCAACCCCAAGCCCTCCTTTGCATAACATCCGACCCCCAGGGTATAACATCCGGCCTCTCGCCCCCCGGTGTATAATATCCGTCCCCTCGCCCCCCGGTGTATAATATCCGTCCCCTCGCCCCCCAGGGTATAACATCCGGCCTCTCGCCCCCCAGGGTATAACATCCGTCCCCTCGCCCCCCGGTGTATAATATCCGTCCCCTCGCCCCCCGGTGTATAATATCCGTCCCCTCGCCCCCCGGTGTATAATATCCGTCCCCTCGCCCCCCGGTGTATAATATCCGTCCCCTCGCCCCCCGGTGTATAATATCCGTCCCCTCGCCCCCCGGTGTATAATATCCGTCCCCTCGCCCCCCGGTGTATAATATCCGTCCCCTCGCCCCCCGGTGTATAATATCCGTCCCCTCGCCCCCCGGTGTATAATATCCGTCCCCTCGCCCCCCGGTGTATAATATCCGTCCCCTCGCCCCCCGGTGTATAATATCCGTCCCCTCGCCCCCCGGTGTATAATATCCGTCCCCTCGCCCCCCGGTGTATAATATCCGTCCCCTCGCCCCCCGGTGTATAATATCCGTCCCCTCGCCCCCCGGTGTATAATATCCGTCCCCTCGCCCCCCGGTGTATAATATCCGTCCCCTCGCCCCCCGGTGTATAATATCCGTCCCCTCGCCCCCCGGTGTATAATATCCGTCCCCTCGCCCACGGTGTATAATATCCGTCCCCTCGCCCACGGTGTATAATATCCGTCCCCTCGCCCACGGTGTATAATATCCGTCCCCTCGCCCACGGTGTATAATATCCGTCCCCTCGCCCCCCGGTGTATAATATCCGTCCCCTCGCCCCCCGGTGTATAACATCCGTCCCCTCGCCCCCCCGCCAGTGTATAACATCCAACCCCAAGCCCTCCTTTGCATAACATCCGACCCCCAGGGTATAACATCCGGCCTCTCGCCCCCCGGTGTATAATATCCGTCCCCTCGCCCCCCGGTGTATAATATCCGTCCCCTCGCCCCCCAGGGTATAACATCCGGCCCCTCGCCCCCCGGTGTATAACATCCGTCCCCTCGCCCCCCGGTGTATAATATCCGTCCCCTCGCCCCCCGGTGTATAATATCCGTCCCCTCGCCCCCCGGTGTATAATATCCGTCCCCTCGCCCCCCGGTGTATAATATCCGTCCCCTCGCCCCCCGGTGTATAATATCCGTCCCCTCGCCCCCCGGTGTATAATATCCGTCCCCTCGCCCCCCGGTGTATAATATCCGTCCCCTCGCCCCCCGGTGTATAATATCCGTCCCCTCGCCCCCCGGTGTATAATATCCGTCCCCTCGCCCCCCGGTGTATAATATCCGTCCCCTCGCCCCCCGGTGTATAATATCCGTCCCCTCGCCCCCCGGTGTATAATATCCGTCCCCTCGCCCCCCGGTGTATAATATCCGTCCCCTCGCCCCCCGGTGTATAATATCCGTCCCCTCGCCCCCCGGTGTATAATATCCGTCCCCTCGCCCCCCGGTGTATAATATCCGTCCCCTCGCCCCCCGGTGTATAATATCCGTCCCCTCGCCCCCCGGTGTATAATATCCGTCCCCTCGCCCCCCGGTGTATAATATCCGTCCCCTCGCCCCCCGGTGTATAATATCCGTCCCCTCGCCCCCCGGTGTATAATATCCGTCCCCTCGCCCCCCGGTGTATAATATCCGTCCCCTCGCCCACGGTGTATAATATCCGTCCCCTCGCCCACGGTGTATAATATCCGTCCCCTCGCCCACGGTGTATAATATCCGTCCCCTCGCCCACGGTGTATAATATCCGTCCCCTCGCCCACGGTGTATAATATCCGTCCCCTCGCCCACGGTGTATAATATCCGTCCCCTCGCCCACGGTGTATAATATCCGTCCCCTCGCCCACGGTGTATAATATCCGTCCCCTCGCCCACGGTGTATAATATCCGTCCCCTCGCCCACGGTGTATAATATCCGTCCCCTCGCCCACGGTGTATAATATCCGTCCCCTCGCCCACGGTGTATAATATCCGTCCCCTCGCCCACGGTGTATAATATCCGTCCCCTCGCCCACGGTGTATAATATCCGTCCCCTCGCCCACGGTGTATAATATCCGTCCCCTCGCCCACGGTGTATAATATCCGTCCCCTCGCCCACGGTGTATAATATCCGTCCCCTCGCCCACGGTGTATAATATCCGTCCCCTCGCCCACGGTGTATAATATCCGTCCCCTCGCCCACGGTGTATAATATCCGTCCCCTCGCCCACGGTGTATAATATCCGTCCCCTCGCCCACGGTGTATAATATCCGTCCCCTCGCCCCGGTGTATAATATCCGTCCCCTCGCCCCTTAGTGTATAACATCCAGCCCTCGGACTTGTATAACATCTAGCCCCTTGTACCCCCAGTGTATAACATCAATCCCCTCGGCTCTGGTGTATAATATCCGTCCCCTCGCCCCTGGTGTATAATATCCGTCCCCTTGCCCCTCAGTGTATAACATCTAGCCCCTCGGCCTTGTATAATATTAAGACTCTCGCCCCCACCAGTGTATAACATCAATCCCCACGCCCCCCGGTGTATAACATCCGCCCTCCCATGCTGTGTGCTGTTACTAACATATGACAGAACGGCTGGTGGTGCAGAGCTCTCTGATACCAGCGCGGTCCTGTAATAGGAGCCACCGGGGTAACAAGTCTGGATATTACATTTCTTCCCTCCTAAATCTTCCCCCATCACATGTGAGTGATATTATTAAGGAGTAGAAGGAACTGCAGCAACTCAGGAGACCCCGGAACATTACAGAGCGGGGTCACTGAGTGCTGAGGAGCAGAGGGCAGAACGCTTTCCTGACTCCATTGGTAACATCACCACAAACACTGCGCCCCCGCCAGGAGCTTCATGGCCGAGCAGCTGCATGCAGCCTTACATCACCAAGCACGATGCCGAGCGTCAGATGGAGTGGTGTGAAGCCGCCACCACAGGACTCTGGAGGAGACCTGTTCTGTGCAGTGACGGATCACACTTCTCTATCTGGCATCTGATGGACGAGTCTGGATTTGGTGAATGCCAGGAGAACGTTACCCTATTAACTGCATTGTGCCCGCTGTACAGTTTGCTGGTGGGGGTATGGCCTTGTTTTTAGGGGTTGGTCTAGGCCCCTTAGTTCCAGTGAAAAGATATCTTAATGCTTCAGCACAAGACATTTTAAACAATTGTAGCTTCCAACCCTAAGGGAATAGAAGAGCAGAACTGTTTCACACACGTTCTCAACCTCAACCCCACTAAACACCTTTAGGATGATTCATTAGAAAAAATACTGCACAATGGCAGCATAAATATGTCACCGCAACATAGGGAAGAACAATGTCAGTCACACATCAATTACATTGCCATATGTCTGCTCAGGCTTAGAATGGCTGACCATTCAGAGAATTACATAATACCTACAAAGAAGCCGAACAAAAGGCCATTAAAGGAATTGACATAAAAACCCTTTATTAGTACATCCATGGTTATGGAAGGACACCGCACAGAGGAGGGCACACACACCATTGATAGAAAATATTACACACCGCACCTAGGCCATCCAAACCACTGACTATAAAGAATATCAATTGTGGCAATGAGTCATATACGGGGATGCCGACACCTACAGATGCCAAAACATTCCTATATAGGGACCACCATCTCAATATGCAGAAATGACTACTGCCCCATAGACGTCATTGTAAGTACACCCCAAGATTGCTTTACTGTGACAAGATCAATTGTGTCCTATGAAAACTCAAAGAAAAGAGGGGGGAATATAACATAGATATGGAAAGAAGGTAGGAATGGGGTGAAATGTATGAAGGTGCTCTGCATATTGAGCTGTGATATCTGTAGAGGGACGGACTCCATATTAACATCCTGTATATGGATTTAGAATAGGAGGCCATAAAAGCCCCTGTAGGTGTAATGGGGAGGGGGCACAATACCTTTCTCCATGTAGTGTATAATAAATAGAACATGGTATTGGAAAGTTTGGTGCCAGCCATGATGTTTGCACAAACCTGTTTGGATCATTTCCATGCCCACGTCACGAGCGTGCCCCTCTATGGTGACGAGAGCCCCCAATGTGCTGCGAGTCTGCTGGGACAATTTGCCTCCTCGCACAAGCTCCACAATATCATTTAGCTGGAGCTGCAGATTATCATAGGAGTTTTTCAGGCCCTACAAGAAGGATGTAACGGTGAAATCATCTGCAGAAACATTCATAGAACATACATATTGCAAGGGGGCTGAAATCTATACAGATTATAAGCTGCAGACTAGATGGAGAACTCCACAATATGCAGGCACTTTATAATGTACACAACAATTTTACAACATATCTTTATAGAAGTTGGAGATCTGGATTGAACCCAGAGCTCCAAATACCCAGATGTACCTCTATAAAACCCTGCCACAAACAGCATGGAAAACTCAATGCAGATGGATTCATTTTATGCTGGTATTATGGGAAATCCCATACAATGTCTTCCCTTATTGGTAGATATGACGAGAGTAGAGATGAGCGAATGGATTTGCAGGACTCTGGTCCAACAGTCGGGTCAATATTCCACGGCCGCAGGACCGGAGCCCCGTGAACCGGCATCTCCGGCTCCTCTTTTGATGTCGATGTCATAGTTGTGGTGTGAGGCACAAATGACATCACGCTTGGCCGGCTAATCAAAAGAGGAGCCAGGGATGCAGGCATGTAAGAGGCGGTTAGCAAGGCTCCCATCCAACAGCCACAGACTACTAACCTGCTAACTTAAACCAAGGTCCTGCAAATTTAGTTGCTCATCTCTAGACAAGATGCATGAATCAATGCAAAATCCCAACAATACTATGGAGCCTTTTGGGTACCTTCAAGATATTGAGCCGCTGTACAACTGCAACCCCCAGGAGAAGACCCCTGGGCAAGAACAGTACATGGGCTCTTTGCAGTCTAATAACGTGCTGTGAAAGAAGCTACTTGCATCTTTTGATGTGAATGTGGGTCCCCTTACCTCTGTTGCACCAATGGTATATCCGCCCCTGGAAACTCCTATAAGCTGCGTCCCTGGGTATGACAGTCTATTAGTAGGAGAACTCATGAAGTCTGTCTATGAATGTATATATATGTATTTCTCCCAGAAAATTATTACAATTACACATGTTTTGTTGTTCACATGTTTATTTAATTTGTGTGTATTGGAACAACACAAAAAGAAGATATTGGTCAACAATTTTGGTTTTCAAGTCCTCAGACAGTTCTCTTTTCCTCTTTCTGTTCTCCCTACTTAGTGTGGCACGTAACAACGCAAAGATTGAGTCAACTTTTCCCCTTTGTATCGGGTTTCAGGTGTGATTTTCATATTGCCCACACCTGTTACTTGCCACAGGTGAGTTTGAATGAGCATCACAAGCTTGAAACAAAATTGTTTACCCACAATTTTGGAAAGATGCCAACAATTTTGTCCGGCCCATTTTTGGGGTTTTGTGTGAAATTATATCCAATTTGCCTTTTTTTCTCTGTTTTTTTTGTGTTGTTCCAATACACACAAAGGAAATAAACATGTGTATAACAAAAAATACACATGCAATTGCAATAATTTTATGGAAAAATACTTCAAGGGTGCCAACACTTCCAGCCATGACTGTTTCTAGTGAAGCAACCTTGATCAGTAAAGGAGCTTATGCCGTACCTCTGGGCCACTGCCGATAGCTTCATGCCCTTCACTGGTCCAGAACATCTGAGACACACAGAGCACGACCTGTCCCGGCCATTCCCTCACCCAGTCTTTTCTTGCAGTCTCGGGGTATGCCTTTTAAAAAACAAAGTTAAATTACGTTGACAGAAGCATTTAAGAGAGGGACAACCTTACTAGTATTATCTAGCAAATTCATTTCTACCGATTGCAGGTAGAAGATCTGCTACCTGGCTCTATAGCAAGAGATACATCATCCACAAATCATTCACTGCTGCCAAATAATCTTATACAAATATAAAAGTACTAGATTAGTTCCAATTAATGCTTTTGGTCTGTAGGTAGATCCGTACCATTCGTGACCGAGCAATAACATCATGCACGCTCCTTAACATGACATCTTCCCCTTGGATGAGCCACTTCTCCACGGACCCCCCAAGCCTCGGAGGTGGAGATGGTCTGGATGAGCTCTACGCGTTCCCCCTCGGTGCTGTACATGGCTTTGATGTCCAGGTTAGGAAGGAACTCCAGCTTTGCGATGCCTTCAAAGCCCTTCTTTAGATGTGGTTGGACCCGCAGAGGATCTTTAGTCTCAGAGAGAATTTCTAGCATTTCGTCGTTGGACAGGAAGAAAAAGCTAAAGCGAAAATGCACAATATGATAAAAAATGTCATTAAAGTATTGGGTCAGGCGCCATTTGTATTAGTGTCTGTGAGAAAATAGAAAAGCAAAGCTTTAAAGTAAAGATTCAGTCCCCATACACATTGGATTAAAATAGTTTAAACCTGACAAATGCAGCAGGACCGGCCTACCCACTGATGTGTATGGGGGTCTCCTGACTCTCCCCCGATAGAGGATGTCAGGGCCAGAAGGATCGGGCAGATGGGATTTCAATACCCGGTCTTTTGGTTCTCAGGGGAGATAACCCGCTGCCGGAGGTGTCCAGTACTGACTTTCTCCTCTCTCCCCATTAAAAACACATGACTGTTCAGCAGAATATGTGGGAGTCAGAAGAAATAGCCAAATAACCATTCAGACGACGGGTATCTCATATCTCATGCGTATGGCTAGCTTAAAGGGGCTATCCAGTTTTGGGAACTTTTTTTATTTAACTGAAATGTGTATTCCCATCTCCAGGATTCTACCCCAATATGTAGTAGGCGTCATAATAATAATATTAGCAAATACCTCCAATTAGAAGTGTAGTATAGTTCTTCTGATTTGCTTTGTCGCTTATCCCATGTGCAGGGCATTGCAGTAGCTTAGGTTACGACCACTAGCAAATAACTGTCACTATATGAGTGGTCGTAACCATGGATACCGAAGCTACTGCAATGCCTTGCACATGGGGAAAGCGACATAGCGAATCAGAAGAACTATACTACACTTCTAATTGGAAGTATTTGCTAATATTATTATTATTACTACGCCTACTACATATTGGGATAGGATCTTGGAGATGGGAATACCCATTTAATTGCGAGTATTTGCGACAATTCAGTTTCATTAAAAATGTTGCACCGTTCGGCTTTTTGTTTCCTGCACATTCAGCTTTGATGTGATCTGTGGTCATAAATCGGCTAAGAGGAGCTGAAAAAAGACAGATTAAAAATAAGTCCAATAGCCAGCGCAGCACAGAGCCAATAGAAGGCAAACAGTGCAAAATTATTAATGAAATCCAATTACAAAAATGATTTCAATGCGTTTAAATAAGAAAAAAAAAAATTTCTTTAAGTAGTATATAGAATCATTGCAACAAGTGAAAGGACTATACCGTGGGAAAAAAGCCTCTTCTTCTCCAGATAGGCATTCAGCCCTTTCATGATTTTATCCAGAAGCACATTGCTGTCCTGAAGTTTTTCCAGAAGTCCGGTCAGAGAAGTGGCGCTTAAAACCTAAAACAAAGTAGATAGCCCATAAGTAAGATTCCATTATATAGTTATAGAGACTGAAAAAAGGTCACATTCATTGACTATTGTGCCAATAGTTCATATTAAAAAAATAATTAGAACATACAGTTATATGAAAAAGTTTGGGCACCCCTATTAATCTTAAGCTTAATGTTTTATAAAAATTGGTGTTTTTGCAACAGCTATTTCAGTTTGATATATGTAATAACTGTTGGACACAGTAATGTTTCTGCCTTGAAATGAGGTTTATTGTACTAACAGAAAATGTGCAATCTGCATTCAAACAAAATTTGACAGGTGCATAAGTATGGGCACCTCACCAGAAAAGTGACATTAATATTTAGTAGATCCTCCTTTTGCAAAAATAACAGCCTCTAGTTGCTTCCTGTAGCTTTTAATGATTTCCTGGATCCTGGATGAAGGTATTTTTGACCATTCCTCTTTACAAAACAATTCCAGTTCAGTTAAGTTTGATGGTCGCCGAGCATGGACAGCCCTCTTCAAATGATCCCACAGATGTTTAATGATATTCAGGTCTGGGGACTGGGATGGCCATTCCAGAACATTGTAATTGTTCCTCTGCATGAATGCCTGAGTAGATTTGGAGCCGTGTTTTGGATCATTGTCTTGCTGAAAGATCGATCCCCTGCGTAACTTCAACTTTATCACTGATTCTTGAACATTATTGTCAAGAATCTGCTGATACTGAGTGGAATCCATGCGTCCCCATCCATCCATCCTGGGTAGGTGTATATGCCCCGCCATCCATCCATCCTGGGTAGGTGTAGATGCCTCTCCATCCATCCATCCTGGGTAGGTATACATGCCCCTCCATCCATTCTGGGTAGGTGTATATGCCCCTCAATTCATCCATTCTGGGTAGGTGTATATGCCCCTCCATCCATCCATTCTGGGTAGGCGTAGATGCCCCTCCATCCATCCATTCTGGGTAGGTGTATATGCCCCTCCATTCATCCATTCTGGGTAGGTGTATATGCCCCTCCATCCATTCTGGGTAGGCGTAGATGCCCCTCCATCCATCCATTCTGGGTAGGTGTAGATGCCCCTCCATCCATCAATCCATCCTGGGTAGGGGTATATGCCCTCCATCCATCCATTCTGGGTAGGCGTAGATGACCCTCCATCCATTCATCCTGGGTAGGTGTAGATGCCCCTCCATCCATCCATCCCGGGTAAGGTGTAGATGCCCCTCCATCCATCCATCCTGGGTAGGTGTAGATGCCCCTCCATCCATCCACCCATCCTGGGTAGGTGTAGATACCCAGGATGAATGGATGGATGGAGGGGCATCTACACCTACCCAGGATGGATGGATGGAGGGGCATCTACACTTACCCAGGATGAATGGATGGATGGAGGGGCAAGTGTAGATGCCCCTCCATCCATCCATCCTGGGTAGGGGTAGATGCCCCTCCATCCATCCATTCTGGGTAGGTGTATATGCCCCTCCATCCATCCATCCTGGGTAGGCGTAGATACCTTTCCATCCATCCATCCTGGGTAGGTGTATATGCACCTCCATCCATCCATCCAATCTGGGTAGGTGTATATGCCCCTTCATCCATCCATTCTGGGTTTGCGTAGATGCACCTCCATCCATCCTGGGTAGTCTATTCTGGTAGGTGTATATGCCCCTCCATCCATCCATCCATCCTGGGTAGGAGTATTTGCACCTCCATCCATCCTGGGTAGGTGTATATGCCCCTCCATCCATCCTGGGTAGGTGTATATGACCCTCCATCCATCCATTCTGGGTGGGCGTAGATGCCCCTCCATCCATCCATCCATCCTGCGCAGTCTATTCTGGTAGGTGTATATGCCCCTCTATCCATCCATCCTGGGTAGGTGTATATGCCCCTCCATCCATCCATTCTCGGTAGGTGTAGATGCCCCTCCATTCGTCCATTCTCGGTAGGTGTAGATGCCCCTCCATCCATTCGTCCATTCTCGGTAGGTGTAGATGCCCCTCCATCCATTCGTCCATTCTCGGTAGGTGTAGATGCCCCTCCATCCATCCATAGTAGGTGTAGATACCACTCCATCCATCCATTCTGGGTAGGTGTATATGCCCCTCCATTCATCCTGGGTAGGAGTATTTGCCCCTCCATCCATAGTGGGTAGGTGTATATGCCCCTCCATCCATCCATCCTGGGTAGGTGAATATGCCCTTCCATCCATCCTGGGTAGGTGAATATGCCCTTCCATCCATCCTGGGTAGGTGTATCGGCCTCTCCATCCATCCATCCTGGGTAGCTGTATATGCCCCTCCATCCATCCATCCAGAGTAGGTGTATATGCCCCTCCATCCATCCATCCTGAGTAGGTGTATATGCCCATCCATCCATCCTGGGTAGGTGTATATGCCCCTCCATCCATCAATCCATCCTGGGTAGGTGTATATGCCCCTCCATCCATCCATTCTGGGTAGGCGTAGATGCCCCTCCATCTATTCATCCTGGGTAGGTGTAGATGCCCCTCCATCCATCCATCCATCCTGGGTAGGTGTAGATGCCCCTCCATCCATCCATCCATCCTGGGTAGGTCTAGATGCCCCTCCATCCATCCACCCATCCTGGGTAGGTGTAGATGCCCTTCCATCCATCCATTCATCCTGGGTAAGTGTAGATGCCCCTCCATCCATCCATCCTGGGTAGGGGGAGATGCCCCTCCATCCATCCATTCTGGGTAGGTGTATATGCCCCTCCATCCATCCATTCTGGGTAGGTGTGTATGCCCCTCCATCCATCCATCCATCCATCCTGGGTAGGCGTAGATACCTTTCCATCCATCCATCCTGGGTAGGTGTATATGCACCTCCATCCATCCATCCAATCTGGGTAGGTGTATATGCCCCTTCATCCATCCATTCTGGGTTTGCGTAGATGCACCTCCATCCATCCTGGGTAGTCTATTCTGGTAGGTGTATATGCCCCTCCATCCATCCATCCTGGGTAGGAGTATTTGCCCCTCCATCCATCCTGGGTAGGTGTATATGCCCCTCCATCCATCCTGAGTAGGTGTATTTCCCCCTCCATCCATCCATCCTGGGTGAGTGTATATGACCCTTCATCCATCCATCCATTCTGGGTAGGCGTAGATGCCCCTCCATCCATCCATCCTGCGCAGTCTATTCTGGTAGGTGTATATGCCCCTCTATCCATCCATCCTGGGTAGGTGTATATGCCCCTCCATCCATCCATTCTCGGTAGGTGTAGATGCCCCTCCATTCGTCCATACATCCTGAGTAAGTGTAGATGCCCCTCCATCCAACCATCGTGGGTAGGGGTAGATGCCCCTGCATCCGTCCACTCTGGGTAGGTGTATATGCCCCTCCATCCATCCATACATCCTGGGTAGGTCTAGATGCCCCTCCATCCATCCACCCATCCTGGGTAGGTGTAGATGCCCTTCCATCCATCCATTCATCCTGCGTAAGTGTAGATGCCCCTCCATCCATCCATCGTGGGTAGGGGTAGATGCCCCTCCATCCATCCATTCTGGGTAGGTGTATATGCCCCTCATTCCATCCATCCTGGGTAGGTGTAGATACCTCTCCATCCATCCATCCTGGGTAGGTGTATATGCACCTCCATCCATCCATCCAAACTGGGTAAGCATAGATGCCCCTCCATCCATCCATCCTGAGCAGTCTATTCTGGTAGGTGTACATGCCCCTCCATCCATCCACTCTGGGTAGGTGTAGATGCTCCTCCATCCATCAATCCATCCTGGGTAGGAATAGATGCCCCTCCATCCATCCATGGTAGATGCGAATACCCCTCCATCCATTCTTCCATCCATCCATCCTGGGTAGGTGTATATGCCCCTCCATCCATCCATCCTGGGTAGGTGTATATGCACCTCCATCCATCAATCCATCCTGGGTAGGAATAGATGCCCCTCCATCCATCCATGGTAGATGCGAATACCCCTCCATCCATTCTTCCATCCATCCATCCTGGGTAGGTGTATATGCCCCTCCATCCATCCAGTGTAGGAGTATTTGCCCCTCCATCCATCCTGGGTAGGTGTATATGCCCCTCCATCCATCCATCCTGGGTAGGTGTATATGCCCATCCATCCATCCTGGGTAGGTGTATATGCCCCTCCATCCATCCTGGGTAGGTGTATCGGCCCCTCCATCCATCCTGAGTAGCTGTATATGCCCCTCCAGCCATCCTGGGTAGGTGTATATGCCCCTTCATCCATTCTGGGTAGGTGTAGATGCCCCTCCATCCATCCTGGGTAGTCTATTCTGGTAGGTGTATATGCCCCTCCATCCAACCTGGTTAGGTGTAGATGCCCCCTCCATTCATCCATCCTGGTTAGGTGTAGATGCCCCTCCATCCATCCATCCATCCATCCTGGGTAGTCTATTCTGCTAGGTGTATATGCCCCTCCATCCATCCTGGTTAGGTGTAGATAACCAGGATGGATGGATGGAGGGGCATCTACACCTAACCAGGATGGATGGATGGAGGGGCATTTACACCTACCCAGAGTGGATGGATGGAGGGGCATTTACACCTACCCAGGATGGATGGATGGAGGGGCATTTACACCTACCCAGGATGGATGGATGGAGGGGCATCTACACTTAACCAGGATGGATGGATGGAGGGGCAAGTGTAGATGCCCCTCCATCCATCCATCCTGGGTAGGTGTAAATGCCCCTCCATCCATCCATCCTGGGTAGGTGTAAATGCCCCTCCATCCATCCACTCTGGGTAGGTGTAGATGCCCCTCCATCCATCAATCCATCCTGGGTAGGTGTAGATGCCCCTCCATCCATCCATGGTAGATGCGAACACCCCTCCATCCATTCTTCCATCCATCCATCCTGGGTAGGTGTATATGCCCCTCCATCCATCCATCCATCCTGGGTAGGTGTATATGCCCCTCCGTCCATCCAGTGTAGGAGTATTTGCCCCTCCATCCATCCTGGGTAGGTGTATATGCCCCCTCCATCCATCCTGGGTAGGTGCATATGCCCCTCCATCCATCCTGGGTAGGTGTATATGCCCCTCCATCCATCCATCCTGGGTAGCTGTATATGCCCCTCCAGCCATCCTGGGTAGGTGTATATGCCCCTTCATCCATTCTGGGTAGGTGTAGATGCCCCTCCATCCATCCTGGGTAGGTGTAGATGCCCCTCCATCCATCCTGGGTAGGTGTAGATGCCCCTCCATCCATCCTGGGTAGTCTATTCTGGTAGGTGTATATGCCCCTCCATCCAACCTGGTTAGGTGTAGATGCCCCCTCCATTCATCCATCCTGGTTAGGTGTAGATGCCCCTCCATCCACCCATCCATCCTGGGTAGTCTATTCTGGTAGGTGTATATGCCCCTCCATCCAACCTGGTTAGGTGTAGATGCCCCCTCCATCCATCCATCCTGGGTAGGTGTATATGCCCCTTCATCCATCCATCCTGGGTAGGTGTAAATGCCCCTCCATCCATCCATCCTGGGTAGGTGTAAATGCCCCTCCATCCATCCATGCTGGGTAGGTTTATATGCCCCTGACTAGCCCAGGGGAATGGGTATGACTCGGTACCCGGGCCTTTAGGGATGTCGCGGTGGTCGGCTCCCGGGCCCGTACCCTGGGGTCGCTCCTTTAAAAGGGTTGGTGAGTTGTGAAGTTTATAAAAGAGTTTGTGACGCCACCTGTGGTTTCTGGTGAGGATCACCAGCGCTGTGCAGTCCACTGAGGCCGGTGATAAGGCAGCTCGATGGTATAGCTTCCCACAGGTGGAGCTAGGCCTCAGGGCAGCGTATGGACGGGGAAAGCAGGACGGAGAGACCCAGCCGGGTCAGAGCAAGAACAGGGACAGACACGATTGTCACTTCAGTACCTTTTACTGATGGAAATTCAGGCACGTCCCAGAGCACTGTAGGGTGAAGGGTGCACGTCAGGATCCTCCCCAATGAGCGGGTTTTGGGCCTCCTGTTTCTTGCCTCTGCGTAGTAAGTTTCTGACCTTCCTGGAGCAAGGCCTAACTTTGTCTCTGTCCTGCGCTGGCTGACCTTGTGGTAGGGCCTTTTCTTGGATTACACGCTCCCGACTTAAGGGGACTATGTGTCTCCTGGCTCTATTACGTATCAGCACTTTTGCGATACTGGGACTTGTAGTTCTCCAGGGATTCTGGTTATATCTTACTGGGTCGTGGAGATCCCGGTAAGCTTCGGACCCGATGTCCGGTAACTGCTTCATCGGGGTGAGCTAGTTAAGCTCCTCTGCCCCCTATGTATTAACTCTCCACTCGCCTTCGGCCTACTCGGGCCCTCACTAGGCTATACACACTAACGGCAGCTTGCCGCGCTTCACCGATCTTATGGCGCCGGCACACCTAAAGCTCACCTCTCTGAGCTACAACTGAGTCTAGAACGTGCTCCACTGCAGACTGACCTCTCTCAGGCTTTTGCACTGCAGGAGCTCTCTCAACAGGTTTGCTTTCTGTCGACTCCAGTCTAGACTAACTGCTGCCTGGCTCCACCTTCCCTTATATATCTATCCCTAACGGGCTCCCTCTGATGGTCTGAGGTGGAAGGTGGAGATGTGTGAATGGTTATGGGGGCCTCTTGTGGAGGAATCCATCAATACACCCTGCTAGGATCTGTGATACCAAGCGCAGCTAGGCGTCACACACCCCCATCCATCCTGGGTAGATGTATATGCCCCTCCATCCATCCATCCTGGTGGATATATCCTCCCCTTCATACTGGTGGGTATATGCCCCCCTCCATCCATCCATCCTGGTGGGTATATGCCCCCCCCCTCCATCCATCCATCCTGGTGGGTATATGCCCCCCCCCTCCATCCATCCTGGTGGGTATATGCCCCCCCCCTCCATCCATCCTGGTGGGTATATGCCCCCCCCTCCATCCATCCTGGTGGGTATATGCCCCCCCCCCTCCATCCATCCTGGTGGGTATATGCCCCCCCCTCCATCCATCCTGGTGGGTATATGCCCCCCCCTCCATCCATCCTGGTGGGTATATGCCCCCCCCTCCATCCATCCTGGTGGGTATATGCCCCCCCCCTCCATCCATCCTGGTGGGTATATGCCCCCCCCTCCATCCATCCTGGTGGGTATATGCCCCCCCCTTCCATCCATCCTGGTGGGTATATGCCCCCCCCTTCCATCCATCCTGGTGGGTATATGCCCCCCCCCCTCCATCCATCCTGGTGGGTATATGCCCCCCCCCCTCCATCCATCCTGGTGGGTATATGCCCCCCCCTCCATCCATCCTGGTGGGTATATGCCTCCTCCTCCATCCTGGTGGGTATATGCCCCCATATATTCAATGCGAAGGGAAAAAAAACAAAACAAACGCTTCTACTCACCTTCACCTTCCACGTTCCCACGCAGCGCTGTGTCTGTGTTGCCTGAAGATGTCGGCGGTGATAACAGCTGAGAGGCTGAGATCACCGCACGGCGCCGCTGCAGATACTCACTCGGGACGTCCACTCCTAGGCATTTCCTCCCCGGCAGCTCCTGTCATGGCATGCTCTGACTGAGCAGTGCATGCGACGACAGGGGGAATGTACAGCTTACACTGCAGGCTCCACAAAGATGGCTGCAATCTCCTCCCACGGCTGCGACCTGAACAGCCAAGGGGGCGTGCCCAGGTCACAGCTAGAGGCAGGAGGAGCGGCCTCTAATGTTAGAGAAAGGGTCGGTGACAGACTACTGTCTCTTATGGCCAGGGCTGCCGTAAATGAGGTGTGTAAGAGCGCTTCTTACACACCCCCCAAATAAAAATGGCAGCCCCTAGTGGCCAATGTAAAAATAAATAAAAAACTAATAAAGTGGTACATTTAATTTTGTATTAAAAATAATTGATTACATAATTATTAATACAAAACATAAAATCGTGGCCCCTTCCCTGTAAGAATAGCACATGGCTCTTTTCACGTCTGGTTATTCTTCTAGCAGGTAGAATATGCTCCGTTATAGACCGTGGACAGGTTTACAGCTCTATTTATTGTGGACGATTGATCTGCAAATCAGAACTGAGACCGGTTCGATTTTCATCCGATTTGTAGATAAAGATCATCTATTGAAGTCAACGAGTCTGTCAGAAAAATGCCCAGAACCAACCATGTTGCCTGTACTGCTTGTTTTCCAGTGTCTATAGGCCGGGCAAGCGAGGCGAGGAAACCTTTAGCTTTTTACTTTACATATAAAAAAATATGCCCCACTGAGGAGAAAAACTGACACTGACCAAAATCAGATGAAAATTAGAAAAAAAACACTGATTAAAACCTGACATGTGAACGGGGCCTTAATCAGATGTCAGCAGGGTCGGACTGGGGTGTCTGGGGCCCACAGGGGACGCTGACTCTAGGGGCCACCTCCAGCAATATACAGATCTCTCTTCTCTGCTCTCCCTGTTATAGTGGAGCAGTGACCGGCGGCTCCTCACATCTACTCTGCACAGACTACAACAGGGATGGACAATTTCTGTAGTTTACATGAAAGAGCTTCTTTGGTTAAAACAAGTCATCACAGATTCATGGGCTACACAGGATAGGTGATCACTTATTGATTGGAAGAATGGGGAAGTTTTATCCCTGACAGGACACTTATCCCCATTTTAAAATGCAGCGACAGGTGGGACGTCTGACCACAGCCTCATTCGTTCTCTTGGGGGCTTCCAAAGAAGAGCAGCGCTCACAGCCCCTGAGGGAATGAATGGATCAGTGGTCGAGTCGCACATGAGCTCCAGTGTAATGGGGAGAAAAGCTCCACAGTCTGCCGATCGCTGCAGGTCCCAGTAGTCAGACCCCCACCAATCAATAAATTATCACTTATCCTGTGGAGAGGGGATTACTTGTTCTCCCCGGAGAACCCCTGTGAGTGCATCTCTGACGCTCTGCTCCAAGTATTTCATCTCTAAGGCCACAGCCCCACTATCAGTATTCAGTCAGGATTTTTTCTCAGGAGTGGGAGCCAAAACCAGGTGAGGAACAATCAGAGAAAAGGTAGAATAGAAACAAGTCACCAATTCTGTATTTATCACCCACTCCTGCTTTTGGCTCTCACTACTGAGAAAAAATACTGACCAAATACTGATAGTGAAGCCGTGGCCTCATGGAAAAAAATCTTTTCCTAGTTAATCTCAGCGAGAACAAATGACCGCCATACACAACATAATCCACTATAACAACACCAATAATATCACATACAAAAGGGACAAATATCACCACACCATGACCAGACCACATATTACCACCATATAGTGACCAAATAATACAATACTGATCAGGAATACAAACCACAATACTAACAACACTGTCACTATACATATGAGCTCTGTATATAGTGTCAGTGTACAGGTAATACAGTGATCCCCAGTGACATTATAAACAGGATCTCTGTATATAGTGTCAGTGTACATGTAATACAGTGATCACCGGTGACATTATACACAGGAGCTCTGTATGTAGTGTACAGGTAATACAGTTATCACGAGTGACATTATACACAGGAGCTCTGTATATAGTGTATAGGTAATACACTGGTCACCAGTGACATACACTATATAGTATATACAGAGCTCCTGTGTAAGTGTACAGTAATACACTGACTCACCAGTGATGTCTCTAGGTGAAGTTCTTCATCTTCGCTTTTCCTCATCTGGCACAGTCCACCATCACTTCTTCCAGCCAGGAATCATCTCTGCAGAAAATAACACACAGTTATCAATAACTGATCTTTTAGAGCACATTCCCACTTTTCCCCAGGCTTCTACACTACACCAGTTGAAGAAATAAAGCGACATAGTGGCGCCCTGCACAGTAACAGGACGCCCCTTTTGTCCCCTCTTACGGAAAACAGTTTCCTAAAAATAAAATTATATTACAGAAGTAATAATGTCCCTAATTGGACTCTAAAGTAATAATGTTCCCCACTCGCCATCATAAACTAATAAAGTTCCTCAATCTGGCCCCTAAACAGTAATAAAGTCCCTTGTCCAGCGTGGCCCCCCATCTATCCATCCTGACCCCCCCCCTCATATATCCATTCTGGTCTCCATGTGTCCAGCCTGCCCCCCTTCATATATCCATCCTGTCCCACTCATATATGCATCCCACCCCACCCCATATATCTATCCAGGACCCCATGTGTCCAGCTTGCCGCCCTTCACCTATATGTGTCCATCCAGGTCCCAATGTGTCCAGCTTGCTGCCCTTCACCTATATGTGTCCATCCAGGTCCCAATGTGTCCAGCTTGCCCCCCTTCACCTCCATGTGTCCATCCAGGTCCCCAACTTGGCCCCCTTCACCACCATGTGTCCCCTTATGCGTCCATCCAGCCCCCCCCCTTCAGCCCCATGCCTCCATCCATATGTCTCCCCATGCGTCCAACCAGCCCCCCCCTTTCAGCCCCATGCCTCCATCCATATGTCTCCCCATGGGTCCAGCCAGCCCCCCATTCAGCCCCATGTCCCCATCCATGTCTCCATGGGTCCAGCCAGCCCCCCCTTCAGCCCCGTGCCTCCATCCATATGTCCCCCATGCGTCCAGCCAGCCCCCCCTTCAGCCCCATGTCCCCATCCATGTTCCCATGGGCCCAGCCAGCCCCCTCCCCTTCAGCCCCATGTCCCCATCCATGTCTCCATGGGTCCAGCCAGCCCCCCCTTCAGCCCCGTGCCTCCATCCATATGTCTCCCCATGGGTCTAGCCAGCCCCCCCTTCAGCCCCATGTCCCCATTCATGTTCCCATGGGCCCAGCCAGCCCCCTCCCCTTCAGCCCCATGTCCCCATCCATGTTCCCATGGGCCCAGCCAGCCCCCTCCCCTTCAGCCCCATGTCCCCATGGGTCCACCAAGCCCCCCCTTCAGCCCCATGTCCCCATCCATGTCCCCATGGGTCCAGCCAGCCAGCCCCATGTCCCCATGGGTCCAGCCAGCCAGCACCATGTCCCCATGGGTCCAGCCAGCCCCCCCCTTCAGCCCCATGTCCCCATGGGTCTAGCCAGCCCCCCCCTTCAGCCCCATGTCCCCATCCATGTTCCCAGCCCAGCCAGCCCCCTCCCCTTCAGCCCCATGTCCCCATGGGTCCAGCCAGCCCCCCCTTCAGCCCCATGTCCCCATCCATGTCCTCATGGGTCCATCCAGCTCCCCCTTCAGACCCATGTCCCCATGGGTCCAACCAGCCCCCCCTTCAGCCCCATGTCCCCATCCATGTCCCCATGTGACCAGCCTGCGACCCCTCCATATATGGATGATGACCAATGCTGGGAACACTCACCCAGAAAAACGTGGATATTGCACTTGACTTGAAGTTGAAGCAGGGAGAGCTGTAGCCAGACCTGCAGCCTTGTTTCCAGGGTTATGGTGAGAGAGCAGAGTGCTGGTCACCGCATACTCAGCCCAGGAGCCGGCTTAAAAGGCAAGAGAGCAGGAGAGAAGAGGGCGGTGCGCGGTGCTGGTGCGGTGTTCCATACCCGGACGGGAGCCGGTGTTACAAGGCCAATTCCAAAGGAGCAGGAGCCGGGACTGGAGAGCAGAGCGCGGCGTCGGCGTATCAAAAGCCGGCAGGGGAGCAGGTAGAGGAGAGCGCGACGTCAGCGTGTCACCTGACAACACACCACTGCCAGCCACCAGCGGCAAAGCAGAGCGCGGTGCGTGTCACCGCCCACCAAGAACACGTCCTCAGTCATGTGACTATGCGCGTCACCCGCTGTCACCACTGAACAGTATGAGCGCCGCACGCGACGCTACATTTCCTTCGGCTGCGCTTTTAAAGGGCCCGCACTTTTTAAGAGCCTCCGCTACCAATTCTCTCACTCTCTCATCGCGGCCCACCGGGAATTTTTCCAGCTATCACACCAGGCCAGTCCTACCCTGCGCGCTGGCATCGGGGCCCCCTCCTCAAATACTTACCTCTCCCGTTCCCAGCAACTCCTGTGCCTTCAGCGTCTTCGGAGTCTGTCGTCACTACCGTGCGCCCTCTGTCTTATCTAGCAATCCATAAGTATAATGCAATCTATAGGGCCATTATACAGCATGGAGCAATCTATGGGGCCATTATACAGCATGGAGCAATCTATGGGGCCATTATACAGCATGGAGCAATCTATGGGGCCATTACACAGCATGGAGCAATCTATGGGGCCATTACACAGCATGGAGCAATCTATGGGGCCATTATACAGCATGGAGCAATCTATGGGGCCATTATACAGCATGGAGCAATCTATGGGGCCATTATACAGCATGGAGCAATCTATGGGGCCATTACACAGCATGGAGCAATCTATGGGGCCATTACACAGCATGGAGCAATCTATGGGGCCATTACACAGCATGGAGCAATCTATGGGGCCATTACACAGCATGGAGCAATCTATGGGGCCATTACACAGCATGGAGCAATCTATGGGGCCATTACACAGCATGGAGCAATCTATGGGGCCATTACACAGCATGGAGCAATCTATGGGGCCATTACACAGCATGGAGCAATCTATGGGGCCATTACACAGCATGGAGCAATCTATGGGGCCATTATACTTATGGAGCAATCTATGGGGCCATTATACTTATGGAGCAATCTATGGGGCCATTATGGAGCAATCTATAGGGCCATTATACTTATGGAGCAATCTATGGGGCCATTATACAGCAGGGAGCAATCTAGGGGGCCATTATACAGCATGGGGCAATCTATGGAGCCATTACTCAGCATGGAGCAATCTATGGGGCCATTATACTTATGGAGCAATCTATAGGGCCATTACATCATGGAGCAATCTATGGGGCCATTATACTTATGGAGCAATCTATAGCGCCATTACAGCATGGAGCAATCTATGGGGCCATTACAGCATGGAGCAATCTATGCGGCCATTACAGCATGGAGCAATCTATAGGGCCATTATAATTATGGAGCAATCTATAGGGCCATTATAATTATGGAGAAATCTATGGGGCCATTATACAGTATGAAGCAATCTATGGAGCCATTATGCAGTATGGAGCAATCTATGGGGCCATTATGCAGCATGGAGCAATCTATGGGGCCATTACAGCATGGAGCAATCTATGCGGCCATTACAGCATGGAGCAATCTATGGGGCCATTACAGCATGGAGCAATCTATGCGGCCATTACAGCATGGAGCAATCTATAGGGCCATTATAATTATGGAGCAATCTATAGGGCCATTATAATTATGGAGAAATCTATGGGGCCATTATACAGTATGAAGCAATCTATGGAGCCATTATGCAGTATGGAGCAATCTATGGGGCCATTATGCAGCATGGAGCAATCTATGGGGCCATTACAGCATGGAGCAATCTATGGGGCCATTATACTTATGGAGCACTCTATGGGACCATTACAGCATGGAGCAATCTATGGAGCCATTATGCAGCTTGGAGCAATCTATGGGGCCATTATGCAGCTTGGAGCAATCTATGCGGCCATTACACTCATGGAGCAATCTATAGGGCCATTACAGCATGCAGCAATCTATGGGGCCATTATACAGCATGGAGCAATCTGTGGAGCCATTATACTTATGGAGCAATCTATGGGGCCATTATGGAGCATGGAGCAATCTATAGGGCCATTACAGCATGGAGCAATCTATGGGGCCATTACACTTATGGAGCCATCTATGGGGCCAGTATACAGCAATCTATGGGGCCATTATACAGCAGGGAGCAATCTAGGGGGCCATTATACAGCAGGGAGCAATCTAGGGGGCCATTATTCAGCATGGGGCAATCTATAGGGCCATTACAGCATGGAGCAATCTATGCGGCCATTATACTTATGGAGCAATCTATGGGGCCATTATACTTATGGAGAAATCTATGGGGCCATTATGCAGCATGGAGCAATCTATAGGGCCATTACAGCATGGAGCAATGTATAGGGCCATTACAGCATGGAGCAATCTATGGGGCCATTATACTTATGGAGCAATCTATGGGACCATTACAGCGTGGAGCAATCTATGGGGCCATTATACAGCATGGAGCAATCTATGGGGCCATTATACAGCATGGGGCAATCTATGGGGAAAAACAGACAGCATAGCCAGAACAATAGACAGGATTTTTAGAAAATAGCAAAAGGCAATGGTACTCACCAGCCAAGGTTTCAAGAAAAAATGCACACCAGGACACGGCCGGCCCCCTTTTGTTAGAAGGAGGTAACACAGGTGCAGAATGCTAATGAACAATCGCCCTCAACCACTCTCACTGGAGGGGCGACTACCCAGCACTAAAACTGCACACAGATGAAACTTGCAGTAGGGTGCAAGTCACACACTCGCGGCACCGTGCCTAGCCAGCATCCTATTATACACCCCTACTATTCGACTAGGCGGGATGCCCGGCACCCTATCCGTGCATCGCAGAGCTGTGAAGCCCCCACTCACAAGGTCACCATTACTGGGCCTGGCCGTGCCCTAGCAGATAAAAAAAGTGCAAAAAATATATGAGGTATTAGTTGATATTTTGGCCAAAATACGTAAGCTCGCAACCCATCGTCAAGGGTCCTCACGGTTTTGCGAGTCCCTACTCTAATATTAAAAACAGACAACATAGCCAGAACAATAGACAGGATTTTTAGAAAATAGCAAAAGGCAATGGTACTCACCAGCCAAGGTTTCAAGAAAAAATGCACACCAGGACACGGCCGGCCCCCTTTTACGCCTAGTCGAATAGTAGGGGCGTATAATAGGATGCTGGCTAGGCACGGTGCCGCGAGTGTGTGAATTGCACCCTACTGCAAGTTTCATCTGTGTGCAGTTTTAGTGCTGGGTAGTCGCCCCTCCAGTGAGAGTGGTTGAGGGCGATTGTTCATTAGCATTCTGCACCTGTGTTACCTCCTTCTAACAAAAGGGGGCCGGCCGTGTCCTGGTGTGCATTTTTTCTTGAAACCTTGGCTGGTGAGTACCATTGCCTTTGGCAATCTATGGGCCATTATACTTATGGAGCAATCTATAGGGCCATTACAGCATGCAGCAATCTATGGAGCCATTATACTTATGGAGCCATCTATGGGGCCATTATACTTATGGAGCAATCTGTGGAGCCATTATACTTATGGAGCAATCTATGGGGCCATTCTACAGCATGGAGCAATCTATGGGGCCATTATACTTATGGAGCCATCTATGGGGCATTATACAGCAATCTATGGGGCCATTATACAGCATGGAACAATCTATGGGGCCATTATACAGCAGGGAGCAATCTAGGGGGCCATTATACAGCATGGGGCAATCTATGGGACCATTATTCAGCATGGAGCAATCTATGGGGCCATTATACTTATGGAGCAATCTATAGGGCCATTACAGCATGGAGCAATCTATGGGGCCATTACAGCATGGAGCAATCTATGAGGCCATTACAGCATGGAGCAATCTATGCGGCCATTATACTTATGGAGCAATCTATAGGGCCATTATACTTATGGAGAAATCTATGGGGCCATTATACAGTATGGAGCAATCTATGGGGCCATTATACAGTATGGAGCAATCTATGGAGCCATTATGCAGCATGGAGCAATCTATGGGGCCATTATGCAGCATGGAGCAATCTATAGGGCCATTACAGCATGGAGCAATCTATAGGGCCATTACAGCATGGAGCAATCTATGGGGCCATTATACTTAAGGAGCAATCTATAGGGCCATTACAGCATGCAGCAATCTATGGGGCCATTATACAGCATGGAGCAATCTGTGGAGCCATTATACTTATGGAGCCATCTATGGGGCCATTATACTTATGGAGCAATCTGTGGAGCCATTATACTTATGGAGCAATCTATGGGGCCATTCTACAGCATGGAGCAATCTATGGGGCCATTATACTTATGGAGCCATCTATGGGGCATTATACAGCAATCTATGGGGCCATTATACAGCATGGAACAATCTATGGGGCCATTATACTTATGGAGAAATCTATGGGGCCATTATACAGTATGGAGCAATCTATGGGGCCATTATACAGTATGGAGCAATCTATGGGGCCATTATACAGCATGGGGCAATCTATGGGACCATTATACTTATGGAGCAATCTATAGGGCCATTATACTTATGGAGAAATCTATGGGGCCATTATACAGTATGGAGCAATCTATGGGGCCATTACAGCATGGAGCAATCTATGGGGCCATTACAGTATGGAGCAATCTATAGGGCCATTATACTTATGGAGCAATCTATGGGGCCATTATACAGTATGGAGCAATCTATGGGGCCATTACAGCATGGAGCAATCTATGGGGCCATTACAGCATGGAGCAATCTATGAGGCCATTACAGCATGGAGCAATCTATGCGGCCATTATACTTATGGAGCAATCTATAGGGCCATTATACTTATGGAGAAATCTATGGGGCCATTATACAGTATGGAGCAATCTATGGGGCCATTATACAGTATGGAGAAATCTATGGAGCCATTATGCAGTATGGAGCAATCTATGGAGCCATTATGCAGTATGGAGCAATCTATGGAGCCATTATGCAGTATGGAGCAATCTATGGGGCCATTATGCAGCATGGAGCAATCTATAGGGCCATTACAGCATGGAGCAATCTATAGGGCCATTACAGCATGGAGCAATCTGTGGAGCCATTATACTTATGGAGCAATCTATGGGGCCATTCTACAGCATGGAGCAATCTATGGGGCCATTATACTTATGGAGCCATCTATGGGGCATTATACAGCAATCTATGGGGCCATTATACAGCAGGGAGCAATCTAGGGGGCCATTATACAGCAGGGAGCAATCTAGGGGGCCATTATACAGCATGGGGCAATCTATGGGACCATTATTCAGCATGGAGCAATCTATGGGGCCATTATACTTATGGAGCAATCTATAGGGCCATTACAGCATGGAGCAATCTATGGGGCCATTACAGCATGGAGCAATCTATGAGGCCATTACAGCATGGAGCAATCTATGCGGCCATTATACTTATGGAGCAATCTATAGGGCCATTATACTTATGGAGAAATCTATGGGGCCATTATACAGTATGGAGCAATCTATGGGGCCATTATACAGTATGGAGCAATCTATGGAGCCATTATGCAGCATGGAGCAATCTATGGGGCCATTATGCAGCATGGAGCAATCTATAGGGCCATTACAGCATGGAGCAATCTATAGGGCCATTACAGCATGGAGCAATCTATAGGGCCATTACAGCATGGAGCAATCTATGGGGCCATTATACTTAAGGAGCAATCTATAGGGCCATTACAGCATGCAGCAATCTATGGGGCCATTATACAGCATGGAGCAATCTGTGGAGCCATTATACTTATGGAGCCATCTATGGGGCCATTATACTTATGGAGCAATCTGTGGAGCCATTATACTTATGGAGCAATCTATGGGGCCATTCTACAGCATGGAGCAATCTATGGGGCCATTATACTTATGGAGCCATCTATGGGGCATTATACAGCAATCTATGGGGCCATTATACAGCATGGAACAATCTATGGGGCCATTATACAGCAGGGAGCAATCTATGGGACCATTATACTTATGGAGCAATCTATAGGGCCATTATACTTATGGAGAAATCTATGGGGCCATTATACAGTATGGAGCAATCTATGGGGCCATTACAGCATGGAGCAATCTATGGGGCCATTACAGCATGGAGCAATCTATGAGGCCATTACAGCATGGAGCAATCTATGCGGCCATTATACTCATGGAGCAATCTATAGGGCCATTATACTTATGGAGAAATCTATGGGGCCATTATACAGTATGGAGCAATCTATGGGGCCATTATACAGTATGGAGCAATCTATGGAGCCATTATGCAGTATGGAGCAATCTATGGAGCCATTATGCAGTATGGAGCAATCTATGGGGCCATTATGCAGCATGGAGCAATCTATAGGGCCATTACAGCATGGAGCAATCTATAGGGCCATTACAGCATGGAGCAATCTATGGGGCCATTATACTTATGGAGCAATCTATGGGACTATTACAGCGTGGAGCAATCTATGGGGCCATTATACAGCATGGAGCAATCTATGGGGCCATTATACAGCATGGGGCAATCTATGGGGCCATTATACAGCATGGGGCAATCTATGGGGCCATTATACAGCATGGAGCAATCTATGGGGCCATTATACTTATGGAGCAATCTATAGGGCCATTATACTTATGGAGCAATCTATGGGGCCATTATACAGTATGGAGCAATCTATGGGACCATTACAGCATGGAGCAATCTATGGGGCCATTATACAGCATGGAGCAATCTATGGGGCCATTATACAGCATGGAGCAATCTATGGGGCCATTATACAGCATGGAGCAATCTATAGGGCCATTACAGCATGGAGCAATCTATGGGGCCATTACAGCATGGCGCAATCTATGGGGCCATTATACAGCATGGAGCAATCTATGGGGCCATTATACAGCATGGAGCAATCTATAGGGCCATTACAGCATGGAGCAATGTATGGGGCCATTACAGCATGGCGCAATCTATGGGGCCATAACCGCATGGAGCAATCTATAGGGCCATTAGACTCATGGAGCAATCTATAGGGTCATTATACTTATGGAGCAATCTATAGGGCCATTATACTTATGGAGCAATCTATAGGGCCATTATACAGTATGGAGCAATCTATGGGGCCATTATGTAGCATGGAGCAATCTATAGGGCCATTACAGCATGGAGCAATCTATGGGGCCATTATACTTATGGAGCAATCTATGGGACCATTACAGTGTGGAGCAATCTATGGGGCCATTATACAGCATGGAGCAATCTATGGGGCCATTACACTTATGGAGCAATCTATAGGGCCATTACAGCATGAAGCAATCTATGGGGCCATTATACAGCATGGAGCAATCTATGGGGCCATTATAATTATGGAGCAATCTATAGGGCCATTATACTTATGGAGCAATCTATGGGGCCATTATACAGTATGGAGCAATCTATGGGGCCATTACATCATGGAGCAATCTATGGGGCCATTATACTTATGGAGCAATCTATGGGACCATTACAGCATGGAGCAATCTATGGGGCCATTATACAGCATGGAGCAATCTATGGGGCCATTATACAGCATGGAGCAATCTATGGGGCCATTATACAGCATGGAGCAATCTATGGGGCCATTATACAGCATGGAGCAATCTTTGGGCCATTATACAGCATGGAGCAATCTATGGGGCCATTACAGCATGGAGCAATCTATAGGGCCATTACAGCATGGAGCAATCTATGGGGCCATTATACTTATGGAGCAATCTATGGGGCCATTACAGCATGGCGCAATCTATGCGGCCATTAGACTCATGGAGCAATCTATAGGGTCATTATACTTATGGAGCAATCTATAGGGCCATTATACTTATGGAGCAATCTATAGGGTCATTATACTTATGGAGCAATCTATGTGGCCATTATACAGTATGGAGCAATCTATGGAGCCATTATGCAGCATGGAGCAATCTATGGGGCCATTATACAGCATGGAGCAATCTATGGGGCCATTATACAGCAGGGGTCAATCTATGGGGCCATTATACAGCATGGGCCAATCTATGGGGCCATTATACAGCATGGAGCAATCTATGGGGCCATTATACAGCGTGGAGCAATCTATAGGGCCATTACATCATGGAGCAATCTATGGAGCCATTATACTTATGGAGCAATCTATGGGGCCATTACAGCATGGAGCAATCTATGGGGCCATTACAGCATGGAGCAATCTATGAGGCCATTACAGCATGGAGCAATCTATGCGGCCATTATACTAATGGAGCAATCTATAGGGCCATTATACTTATGGAGCAATCTATGGGGCCATTATACTTATGGAGAAATCTATGGGGCCATCATACAGTATGGAGCAATCTATGGAGCCATTATGCAGTATGGAGCAATCTATGGGGCCATTATGCAGCATGGAGCAATCTATGGGGCCATTATACAGCATAGGGCAATCTATGGGGCCATTATACAGCATGGAGCAATCTATAGGGCCATTACACTCATGGAGCAATCTATAGGGCCATTACAGCATGGAGCAATCTATGGGGCCATTATACAGCATGGAGCAATCTTTAGGGCCATTACACTTATGGAGCAATCTATAGGGCCATTACAGCATGGAGCAATCTATGGGGCCATTATACTTATGGAGCAATCTATGGGACCATTACAGCATGGAGCAATCTATGCGGCCATTATACTAATGGAGCAATCTATAGGACCATTATACTTATGGAGCAATCTATGGGGCCATCATACAGTATGGAGCAATCTATGGAGCCATTATGCAGTATGGAGCAATCTATGGGGCCATTATGCAGCTTGGAGCAATCTATAAGGCCATTACAGCATGGAGCAATCTATGGGGCCATTATACTTATGGAACAATCTATGGGACCATTACAGCATGGAGCAATCTATGGGACCATTATACAGCATGGAGCAATCTATGGGGCCATTATACAGCATAGGGCAATCTATGGGGCCATTATACAGCATGGAGCAATCTATAGGGCCATTACACTCATGGAGCAATCTATAGGGCCATTACAGCATGGAGCAATCTATGGGGCCATTATACAGCATGGAGCAATCTTTAGGGCCATTACACTTATGGAGCAATCTATAGGGCCATTACAGCATGGAGCAATCTATGGGGCCATTATACTTATGGAGCAATCTATAGGGCCATTACAGTATGGAGAAATCTATGGGGCCATTATACAGTATGGAGCAATCTATGGGGCCATTATACAGCATGGAGCAATCTATGGGGCCATTATACAGCATGGAGCAATTTATGGGGCCATTACCGCTTGGAGCAATCTATGGGGCCATTATACTTATGGAGCACTCTATGGGGCCATTATACAGCATGGGGCAATCTATGGGGCCATTATACAGCATGGGGCAATCTATGGGGCCATTATACAGCATGGGGCAATCTATGGGGCCATTATACAGCATGGGGCAATCTATGGGGCCATTACACTTATGGAGCAATCTATAGGGCCATTACAGCATGAAGCAATCTATGGGGCCATTATACAGCATGGAGCAATCTATAGGGCCATTACAGCATGGAGCAATCTATAGGGCCATTACAGCATGGAGCAATGTATAGGGCCATTACAGCATGGAGCAATCTATGGGGCCATTACAGCATGGAGCAATCTATGGGGCCATTATACAGCATGGAGCAATCTATGGGGCCATTATACAGCATGGAGCAATCTATGGGGCCATTATACAGCATGGAGCAATCTATAGGGCCATTATACTTATGGAGCAATCTATGGGGCCATTATACTTATGGAGCAATCTATGGGGCCATTACAGCATGGAGCAATCTATGGGGCCATTATACAGCATGGAGTAATCTATGGGGCCATTATACTTATGGAGCAATCTATAGGGCCATTATACTTATGGAGCAATCTATAGGGTCATTATACTTATGGAGCAATCTATAGGGTCATTATACAGCATGGAGCAATCTATAGGGCCATTATGCAGCATGGAGCAATCTATAGGGCCATTATGCAGCATGGAGCAATCTATAGGGCCATTATGCAGCATGGAGCAATCTATGGGGCCATTATGCAGCATGGAGCAATTTATAGGGCCATTACAGCATGGAGCAATCTATGGGGCCATTATACTGCATGGAACAATCTATGGGGCCATTATACTGCAGGGGTCAATCTATGGGGCCATTATACAGCATGGAGCAATCTATAGGACCATTACAGCATGGAGCAATCTATGCGGCCATTATACTAATGGAGCAATCTATAGGACCATTATACTTATGGAGCAATCTATGGGGCCATCATACAGTATGGAGCAATCTATGGAGCCATTATGCAGTATGGAGCAATCTATGGGGCCATTATGCAGCTTGGAGCAATCTATAAGGCCATTACAGCATGGAGCAATCTATGGGGCCATTATACTTATGGAACAATCTATGGGACCATTATACAGCATGGAGCAATCTATGGGACCATTATACAGCATGGAGCAATCTATGGGGCCATTATACAGCATAGGGCAATCTATGGGGCCATTATACAGCATGGAGCAATCTATAGGGCCATTACACTCATGGAGCAATCTATAGGGCCATTACAGCATGGAGCAATCTATGGGGCCATTATACAGCATGGAGCAATCTTTAGGGCCATTACACTTATGGAGCAATCTATAGGGCCATTACAGCATGGAGAAATCTATGGGGCCATTATACAGTATGGAGCAATCTATGGGACCATTATGCAGCATGGAGCAATCTATGGGACCATTATGCAGCATGG
This sequence comes from Phyllobates terribilis, assembly GCF_046119375.1. Taxonomy (NCBI): domain Eukaryota; kingdom Metazoa; phylum Chordata; class Amphibia; order Anura; family Dendrobatidae; genus Phyllobates; species Phyllobates terribilis. The sequence continues at coordinate 31,000 of NW_027363222.1, read as the reverse complement.
AGCAATCTATGGGACCATTATACTTATGGAGCAATCGATAGGGCCATTACAGCATGGCGCAATCTATGGGGCCATTACCGCATGGAGCAATCTATGGGGCCATTATACTTATGGAGCAATCGATAGGGCCATTACAGAATGGCGCAATCTATGCGGCCATTACCGCGTGGAGCAATCTATGGGGCCATTATACTTATGGAGCAATCTATAGGGCCATTATTCTTATGGAGCAATCTATAGGGCCATTATTCTTATGGAGCAATCTATGGGGCCATTATACAGCATGGAGCAATCTATGGGGTCATTATACAGTAGGGAGTAATCTATGGGGCCATTATACAGCATGGATCAATCTATGGGGCCATTATCCTTATGGAGCAATCTATAGGGCCATTACAGCATGGAGCAATCTATGGGGCCATTACACTTATGGAGCAATCTATAGGGCCATTACACTTATGGAGCAATCTATAGGGCCATTACACTTATGGAGCAATCTATAGGGCCATTATACTTCTGGAGCAATCTATGGGGCCGTTATTCAGCATGGAGCAATCTATGGGGCCGTTATACTTATGGAGCAATCTATAGGGCCATTATACTTATGGAGCAATCTATAGGGCCATTACACTTATGGAGCAATCTATAGGGCCATTATACTTATGGAGAAATCTATGGGGCCATTATACAGTATGGAGCAATCTATGGAGCCATTATGCAGTATGGAGCAATCTATGGGGCCATTATGCAGCATGGAGCAATCTATAGGGCCATTACAGCATGGAGCAATCTATGGGGCCATTATACTTATGGAGCAATCTATGGGGCCATTATACTTATGGAGCAATCTATGGGGCCATTATACTGCATGGAGCAATCTATGGGGCCATTATACAGCATGGGGCAATCTATGGGGCCATTATACAGCATGGAGCAATCTATGGGGCCATTATACTTATGGAGCAGTCTATGGGACCATTACAGCATGGAGCAATATATGGGGCCATTATACAGCATGGGGCAATCTATGGGGCCATTATACAGCATGGAGCAATCTATAGGGCCATTACAGCATGGAGCAATCTATGGGGCCATTACAGCATGGCGCAATCTATGGGGCCATTATACAGCATGGAGCAATCTATAGGGCCATTATACTTTTGGAGCAATCTATGGGGCCATTATACTTTTGGAGCAATCTATGGGGCCATTATACTTTTGGAGCAATCTATGGGGCCATTATACTTTTGGAGCAATCTATGGGGCCATTATACTTTTGGAGCAATCTATGGGGCCATTATACTTTTGGAGCAATCTATGGGGCCATTATAGCATGGCGCAATCTATAGGGTCATTATACTTATGGAGCAATCTATAGGGTCATTATACTTATGGAGCAATCTATAGGGCCATTATACTTATGGAGCAATCTATGGGGCCATTATACTTCTGGAGCAATCTATGGGGCCATTACAGCATGGCGCAATCTATAGGGTCATTATACTTATGGAGCAATCTATAGGGTCATTATACTTATGGAGCAATCTATAGGGCCATTACAGTATGGAGCAATCTATGGGGCCATTATACAGTATGGAGCAATCTATGGGGCCATTATACAGTATGGAGCAATCTATGGGGCCATTACAGTATGGAGCAATCTATGGGGCCATTACAGTATGGAGCAATCTATGGGGCCATTACAGTATGGAGCAATCTATGGGGCCATTACAGCATGTTGCAATCTATGGGGCCATTATACTTATGGAGCAATCTATAGGGCCATTACATCATGGAGCAATCTATAGGGCCATTACAGCATGGAGCAATCTATGGGGCCATTATACTTATGGAGCAATCTATGGGGCCATTACAGCATGGAGCAATCTATGGGGCCATTATACTTATGGAGCAATCTATAGGGCCATTATACTTATGGAGCAATCTATAGGGCCATTACAGCATGGAGCAATGTATGGAGCCACTATACAGTATGGAGCAATATATGGGGCCATTATACAGTATGGAGCACTATATGGGGCCATTATACATTATGCAGCAGCATGTGGGGGCATTATACAGTATGGAGTTATATATGGGGCCATTATGCAGCATGGAGCAATCTATGGGGCCATTATGCAGCATGGAGCAATCTATGAGGCCATTATGCAGCATGGAACAATATATGAGGCAATTAATGTATGGAGCAATCTATTGGGCCATTATGCAGCATGGAGCAATCTAGGGGGCCATTATACTTATGGAGCAATCTAGGGGGCCATTACAGTATGGAGCAAGCTATAGGGCCATTACAGCATGGAGCAAGCTATAGGGCCATTACAGCATGGAGCAAGCTATGGGGCCATTATACAGTATGGAGCAATCTATGGGGCCATTATACAGTATGGAGCAATCTATGGGGCCATTATACAGCATGGAACAATCTATGGGGTCATTATACAGTATGGAGCAATCTATGGGGCCATTATACAGCAGGGGTCAATCTATGGGGCCATTATACAGCATGGGCCAATCTATGGGGCCATTATACAGCATGGAGCAATCTATGGGGCCATTATACAGCATGGAGCAATCTATAGGGCCATTACATCATGGAGCAATCTATGGAGCCATTATACTTATGGAGCAATCTATGGGGCCATTACAGCATGGAGCAATCTATGGGGCCATTACAGCATGGAGCAATCTATGAGGCAATTACAGCATGGAGCAATCTATGCGGCCATTATACTAATGGAGCAATCTATAGGGCCATTATACTTATGGAGCAATCTATGGGGCCATTATACTTATGGAGAAATCTATGGGGCCATCATACAGTATGGAGCAATCTATGGAGCCATTATGCAGTATGGAGCAATCTATGGGGCCATTATGCAGCATGGAGCAATCTATAGGGCCATTACAGCATGGAGCAATCTATGGGGCCATTATACTTATGGAACAAACTATGGGACCATTACAGCATGGAGCAATCTATGGGGCCATTATACAGCATGGAGCAATCTATAGGGCCATTATACTTATGGAGCAATCTATAGGGTCATTATACTTATGGAGCAATCTATAGGGCCATTACAGCATGGAGCAATCTATGGGGCCATTATACTTTTGGAGCAATCTATGGGGCCATTATACTTTTGGAGCAATCTATGGGGCCATTACAGCATGGCGCAATCTATAGGGTCATTATACTTATGGAGCAATCTATAGGGTCATTATACTTATGGAGCAATCTATAGGGCCATTACAGCATGGAGCAATCTATGGGGCCATTATACAGTATGGAGCAATCTATGGGGCCATTACAGCATGGAGCAATCTATGGGGCCATTACAGCATGGAGCAATCTATGGGGCCATTACAGCATGGAGCAATCTATGGGGCCATTACAGCATGGAGCAATCTATGGGGCCATTACAGCATGGAGCAATCTATGGGGCCATTACAGCATGGAGCAATCTATGGGGCCATTACAGCATGGAGCAATCTATGGGGCCATTACAGCATGGAGCAATCTATGGGGCCATTACAGCATGGAGCAATCTATGGGGCCATTATACAGTATGGAGCAATCTATGGGGCCATTACAGTATGGAGCAATCTATGGGGCCATTACAGTATGGAGCAATCTATGGGGCCATTACAGTATGGAGCAATCTATGGGGCCATTACAGTATGGAGCAATCTATGGGGCCATTACAGTATGGAGCAATCTATGGGGCCATTACAGTATGGAGCAATCTATGGGGCCATTACAGTATGGAGCAATCTATGGGGCCATTACAGTATGGAGCAATCTATGGGGCCATTACAGTATGGAGCAATCTATGGGGCCATTACAGCATGTTGCAATCTATGGGGCCATTATACTTATGGAGCAATCTATAGGGCCATTACATCATGGAGCAATCTATAGGGCCATTACAGCATGGAGCAATCTATAGGGCCATTACAGCATGGAGCAATCTATGGGGCCATTATACTTATGGAGCAATCTATGGGGCCATTACAGCATGGAGCAATCTATGGGGCCATTATACTTATGGAGCAATCTATAGGGCCATTACAGCATGGAGCAATGTATGGAGCCACTATACAGTATGGAGCAATATATGGGGCCATTATACAGTATGGAGCACTATATGGGGCCATTATACATTATGCAGCATCATGTGGGGCCATTATGCAGCATGGAGCAATCTATGGGGCCATTATGCAGCATGGAGCAATCTATGAGGCCATTATGCAGCATGGAACAATATATGAGGCAATTAATGTATGGAGCAATCTATGGGGCCATTATACAGCATGGAGCAATCTATTGGGCCATTATGCAGCATGGAGCAATCTAGGGGGCCATTATACTTATGGAGCAATCTAGGGGGCCATTACAGCATGGAGCAAGCTATAGGGCCATTACAGCATGGAGCAAGCTATAGGGCCATTACAGCATGGAGCAACCTATGGGGCCATTATACAGTATGGAGCAATCTATGGGGCCATTATAGAGCATGGAACAATCTATGGGGTCATTATACAGTATGGAGCAATCTATGGGGCCATTATACAGCATGGAGCAATCTATGGGGCCATTACAGCATGGAGCAATCTATGCGGCCATTACAGCATGGAGCAATCTATGGGGCCATTATACAGTATGGAGCTATTATACAGTATGGAGCAATCTATGGGGCCATTATGCAGCATGGAGCAATCTATGGGGCCATTATGCAGCATGGAGCAATCTATGGGGTCATTATGCAGCATGGAGCAATCTATGGGGTCATTATGCAGCATGGAGCAATCTATGGGGTCATTATGCAGCATGGAGCAATCTATGGGGTCATTATGCAGCATGGAGCAATCTATGGGGTCATTATGCAGCATGGAGCAATCTATGGGGTCATTATGCAGCATGGAGCAATCTATGGGGTCATTATGCAGCATGGAGCAATCTATGGGGCCATTATACAGTATGGAGCACTATATGGGGCCATTATACAGTATGGAGCACTATATGGGGCCATTATACAGTATGCAGCACTATATGGGGCCATTATACAGTATGCAGCACTATATGGGGCCATTATACAGTATGGAGTTATATATGGGGCCATTATACAGTATGCAGCATCATGTGGGGCCATTATAGTATGGAGCAATCTAGGGGGCCATTATACAGTAGGGAGCAATGTATGGGGCCATTACAGTGTGGAGCAATCTATGGGGCCATTATGCAGCATGGAGCAATCTATGAGGCCATTATGTTGCATGGAACAATCTATGAGGCAATTCATGTATGGAGCAATCTAGGGGCTATTATACAATATGGAGCAATCTATGGGGCCATTACAGTATGGAGCAATCTAGGGACTATTATACAATATGGAGCAATCTATGGAGCCATTATACAGTATGGAGCAATCTATGGGGCCATTATACAGTATGGAGCAATCTAGGGGGCCATTATGCAGCATGGAGCAATCTAGGGGGCCATTATACAGTAGGGAGCAATGTATGGGGCCATTACAGTGTGGAGCAATCTATGAGGCCATTATGTTGCATGGAACAATCTATGAGGCAATTAATGTATGGAGCAATCTATGGGGCCATTACAGTATGGAGCAATCTAGGGGCTATTATACAATATGGAGCAATCTATGGGGCCATTACAGTATGGAGCAATCTAGGGGCTATTATACAATATGGAGCAATCTATGGGGCCATTACAGCATGGAGCAATCTATGGGGCCATTACAGCATGGAGCAATCTATGGGGCCATTTCAGTATGGAACAATCTATGGGGCCCATTATACTGTATGGAGGTTTATGTGGGGCCCATTATACTGTATGGAGGTTTATGTGGGGCCCATTATTCTGTATGGAGGACTATGTGGGGCCATTATTCTGTATAGAGGACTATGTAGGGCCCATTACATTTTATAGAGGACTTTGTGGTGCCCATAATTCTGTATGGGGGACTATGTGGGGGCCGGGAATTGGATGTTTCGCCCCCAGCAGTTCGCCCCCAGCAATTCGTCCCCGGGTACATTTCGCCCCCAGCAGTTCGCCCCGAACATTTCGCCCCCAGCAGTTCGCCCCCAGGATGTTTCGCCCCGAACATTTCGCCCCGAACATTTCATCCCTGGATGTTTTGTCTCTAGCAATTTGCTCCTGGATCTTTCGCATACGGGAAAGACCTGCCTGAACTGAACTTTGGCAGGTTCGCTTATCACTAATAATACACCATATGAGTCTAAGATATAGAATTCTGATCAAATGAGTTTTTTTTATTCTAAAACATTGTTTTCTAGATAAGTCATTTTACAAACAGACAGGAAAATAGTAGGATTTCATTGGTTACTAAGGAGGTCGAGCCCCCTTGGTAGCAGAACGGATCCTGGCTCCCTGTGATACATTCAGGGCTGCTTGTTCACAGCCCTCTGCAAAGCTCCCCTTCACCCTCCGCTCATGTGCTCTGTCCTGGACAAGAGGAGGGCTCCCCCCCGCCTGTGTAAAGCCGTTACAGGACGGAACACATAGGGGGGGGCTCTGCAGAAGGCTGTAAACCAGCAGCCCTTTATACATCATAGGGAATCTATTGTTACGGTAGTTGCATGCTCCTGTGCAGCCACAGCCTCTAGAATCCATCCACAAGTTCTGCTACTAAGGAGAAACAACCTCCTTGGCCACCACTGAAATCCTGCAGCACATGGAGCTTTAACTTGGAGGAGACTTTTCACACAGAAGTGAAGCTGCTGGAAGGTCTCCTTTGGAAATGAATATCATGGGCACAGGTACTATAACAGAACTTATGTTTTTTGGAGAGTTCTGCTTTAACTGTATATATCAAAACTGTTGTAACAAGAAACATAAAAAGGTATAGAGGGGAAGGATTAGAGAAAGAGAGAAAAGACAAATTACAGGTTATAATGCTTGAATGATTTTACAGCTAAAAACACTGCTCTCAAAACATACAATATGTGACCATGAACTAAAATCCAAAGCTGTAGGCAATGCCTCTCAGATAATCCATCACGCTTCTATTATTGAAATCTTGCTCGATACGTTTAACCCTTGCTGAAATTGCGGCATACTTTTTGTTTCTTGCAGCGATGGGATTTCCTGCTATTATCTGAATAATTTCAAAACTATGGAGCTCTTGCTGATGTTTCAGACAGCTAATGAAGCGGTATATATTTTGGAAAAGAGTACCACATGTTTCTGGAAAGCTACGGTGCCATCCTTCGACATCATTATTTGTTCGCTGTTGATCATTCAATGTTCGTTCATACACATTCCAGAGTTGAACTGGAAACAAAGGTGCTTGACTTCCTCTGCGATTCATTCGACCGATATAGCAGTCTTCAAAATAGTTGGCGATAGGTATTGCTTCTTGTGGAAAGTCAGGATCTTCCACCAATTCTTCAAATGATTGCACAACATTCTGTGGTGGTATAAAGGCCAGGGCAGGTATCATGCGTATCCAACGGGCAAATTCATGGTCACCTTGGTATTGCATCTTGAGTCCTTCATTTTGAACTTTACGCCAAACCGACTGTGATAGGTGGAAAAAGCAACCAGTCTTCTCAAGGTTGGGGAATTCACTTTCAAATGCCTGTATTGCAGCTAGTTCAAAATCCAACATCAGGTTGTCTGGCTGCCGTCCAGGCTGCAAGTTCTTCAGCTCTTGCAGCAACCTCTGGTATGTAGAACAGCTCTTGTCTGTCAGCAAGGTGCACACTAGCGGAACAACAAGGCCGCTATGGACTACATGGATTGTGTAAAGCTGCTTAAACAAGGCTGGTGTAGTGAAAAACATGCCATCAGCAAACCACTCTTTAGTTTGTGCCAGTAGATGGAGATTGTCTCTTGTTCCAAATATCAACATACGGCTGTGTCCATTTCCTAATTTAAAATGAAAGTATTAGTAGAGGAAATAACAGAAAAAGTGTAACAAGCATCAAACAGATAATTTTGGGATGAATTCACAAAAAAATATCCTAATCAGAAGCCTCTGTTCATATCTCACATTAAAAACTCACATTTTGCTCCAGATTTTCTGATTTCATAACTGAAGCAAAATCTAGTGTAAAGGGGCCAACCAATACTTTTTGACAACATATATAGTCCCAGTGGAAAATGATATATTTTTGTTTAAAAAAAAAATGATGCATAATGGAATTGTTTTAATACAATGTTAAATAGTTAAGTAGCTTACCAGAGTCATGCAGAAGGTACTGCTGCTGGACACCATCAATACTGATCTCCTGAAACTCCTGGGGGATAACAAGTTGATCAAGGGTTTGAGGGAACCTTGGAATATTGCCAAGCTGCCTTGCTAATCGTATGGTTCTCTTCAGTGATGCTTTCCTTGGGAGAAGTGCTACAACATTAGAATGGGCTCCTGAAACGACGTCTGTGAGAATCTGTTGTGGTGTCTCCCGTGTTGTCCTTGCCCTGGTGACTGCCACATTAACAAGTCGGATTGCTTCAGGTCTTGCAGCTGGTGCTGCGTGACTGTGAAGATTGACTACTTTCACAACTTTGCCAGATTCTTCATTGGTCCAAACACGTCCCATGCAAGTCGACCGTTTTTCACATACCCAGATGGAATGGACATCATCAGCGGTTCGTTTGGAAAATAAGTAAATGTGATTCTCATGGACCAACTTCCTCCTTCCACGTTTGGACAGAACTGAATTCATAGTTGTAGAAAGTGAATTGATGTGGAAGCGGACTGATTTTTTGTGGCAGTACACTTCTCTCTTTGTGGAGATTTCAGACACTGCTATATTCTGATGTACAAATGGAATAAAAGCTAGTCTAATGTAACTTGCTGGACACCTGACCTGCTACTTGTTACATCTGCAACAAAACTTGCAACAAAGCAGGCCCTGGGTCAGGTAAAAGTTGAAAATTGTTTTGATTTTAGGCCTCTTGCACACTGTAATTTTAGAGTGGTTTCACACTTGTGTTTGGGGCTGCCAGAGGTCGATCCGCTCTGGATCTGACATCCAGCTGACCCCGGGGCAATGCTGGCTTTCTGCTTGCATTGCCCATAGATGTGAACGGATGGGTTCCGCGATCTGCAGCCGCCCATTCGCTTTCGTAATACCGCATTCCGCTATCAGTGTCAGAACAAAAAGAAAAGCATTTTCTTCTTTTCATTCCGCTGCAGGTTAGCGGAACGGCGGCATTACAGAAGCGAACGGGAGGCCTGTAGTACATATGTAGTGGAAGTGTGAAAGCACCCTTATGCTGCCACTGTTTTAGAACTCCAAAGCACGTGCTTTACTAGCATTTTTGAGAGCACTTTTGTGAGCGCTCTCGGTAATGACCCATAAGATACAGGCTATTGATGAACGCTAAGTGCTCAAAAATAGCTCCTGTAATAAAATAAAAAGAGCTGGCCGAAACAACACCTCGCTTTTCCAGCCATTGACTTATATATTCAAAATTGGCAATCTTCTTAGCAATTTTCCAGTGCTTAGCACTTGGGAAAGTGCCTACTGTGAAAGAGGTCATAGGGCTAAAACACAAGGCCGAAATTCCCTGCCTAATTTGGGGCCAAAACATCTGGGGGCAAAAAGCTGGGGGCGAAACATCCGGGGGCGAAACATCCTGGGGGCGAAACATCCTAGAACCGTTTGAGGGTACCGTTGAATCGCTCATACAAACCATTGGTTTGGGGATGATACGTGCTCGATACCAGATGCTGCACCTGCATTTTCTTACATAGGGCCTCCATTAAGCAACACATGAACTGGGTCCCCTGGTCGGTAAGCATCTCACTGGGGAAGCCTACTCGCGAAAAGATGGCCAAGAGGGCGTCCGACACCTTATCCGCCCTAATTGAGGACAGGGCTACTGCCTCCGGATACTGGGTAGCATAGTCTATCACAGTAAGGATGAAACGTTTTCCAGAGCTGCTGGGTATGGCCAGTGGTTCCACAATGTCCACAACAATCCTCTGGAAAGGCTCCTCTATCACTGGCAAAGATATCAGGGGGGGCATTGGGAGCCGGCCCTGACTTTCCCACTCTTTGACACGTGGTACAGGAGTGACAGTAGTTCACCACATCTGTCCTCATTTTGGGCCAATAAAAGTAGTGAGACAGCCGGGCCTTGGTTTTGCTGACCCCCAAGTGTCCAGCAAGTGGAATCTCATGGGCGATCTGCAACAACTCACCCCTGAATTGGTAGGGGACGACCAGCTGTCTTCCCCTCAGCCACTCCTGTTGGGGTGTACAGGGAACTGTCTCCCAGTACAACCTCCTATGGTCCCACAATACCCTCTCCTTATCCGACTCGGAGGTGGGTTTCTCAGCGAGGCTCCTTAACGCCTCTAGGCTAGCATCTGAGTGCAGAGCTGCTTGAAACTCCTGGCTGGAGGAAGCCAGAAGTGAGGTTAAGGCCACGTCCTCACTGGGACCGGCTCTGGGTCCCTAACTGATTCCGTTATTCCTCTGTCCGAGGAGGGTCCAGAAGGTAGGGCGTTACTTGCATTCTGGGCACTCTGACTGCGGGTAACAGCGGCTATATAGGCCGTCTCCCCGGGGAATAACACCGTCCCATCAGCCTGCGCGGCTATGCGTGCCACTTCCCCATCCTCCCCCATTACCTCAGGCGTAGTGCTACTTATGGGGCAGCTACCATCAGCCAGATCACCGTCTGTTGTGACACTGGTCGCTGGCACAGCACCACCTGCTTCATGGTCCCCGTGCGTCTCTCCATTACCCATAGCACTGACACTTGCTCCTGCTAGGGGATCTTCAGCAATATCACCCTGCAGCGTGACATGGCTGAGTTCTCCTGTACCTTCAAATACATCATCATCAGGTAAAGCTTTGACATTCACATTATCAGCATTAACCGTAACAACTGTATCAGATCGGGCAGGGGTGTCAGGGATATAATAAGCAAATATCCTCCCCAAATCAGATCCCAACAAAACATTTGCAGGCAGGTTTTCAGATACTCCCACTTCCTTCACCCCACTCCCCGCACCCTAATCAATAAAAACCTGGGCAAGGGGCATCGGACACCACCAATCCCGGTGACAGTCAGGGTCTTTCCTGGAATAAGCTCTTCAGCGGACTCCATTTCGGGTCGGATGAGGGTTCGTTCGGCCCCAGTGTCCTTGAGGCCTACAGTGACAGTATCCACCACAGTGACAGACTGCAAGTTTTCACAGGCCCTCCCAACCTGCCCACCCACCAAAAGAATTGATGCATTAGGCCCTGGGACCTTGGATGGGGGGTTCTTCCTCTGCTTCTCTGGGCAAGTGGCACTGAGATGACAAGTCTGGTTGCAGAAATAACACTTGCGGGCATCAGATGCAGGCCGGGCGTTGGTAACGGGGACAAGGCCTCCAGAAGGTCGGATGCTGGGGCAGGGATGGCGGTTGATGGCTTACCCCCTTTCCAGCTGGCAACGCCCGGCTTCCGCACCTCCGGTTGGCCTTGTAGGTGTCTGCGATCTGCGCTGCTTTATTGGCATCTGGTGGCTCCCGATCCATTACCTCAGTCGGACACAGATGCAGGAACTGGTCTTTCACCATCAGGTCCTTTAACTGCTCAAAGGTGGTCGCTGACAGTCCTTGGATCCACTGCTTGAAGGTGGTTCTGAGCCCATGCACCACATCGCTGTAACTGTCGTGCGGTCCACGTTGGAGGTTCCGGAACTTTTTACAGTACACCTCAGGAGTCAGTTGGAACCTCTGGATTAGGGCCTGCTTAATGGCATCATAGTTCCCATCTAGGCCCTGAGGAAGAGCCACAAACACATCCAGAGCTTTGCCTCGCAGCCCTGCAGTTAAGTACCGAGCCCACAGGTCCACAGGCAGCTGGTACTGTCTGCAAGTCTTTTCAAAACCCCTCAGAAAGGTGTCGAGGTCGCTGTCCTTTAACATCACAGGAAAATGCTCTGGACGGGGTTTAAACAGCCGTGAGGTGGATGGTGAGATCCTGAGCTGGGCCATCTGCAGTTCATGGGCCTTCTGAGCTTGGGCCTGCCACTCGGCTCTCTCTGCCTCTCACTGGGCTTGGGCCTCCGCTCGTCAGCCTCCTGGTGCTGCTGAATTACTTTCAGCCGTCCTTCATGATCCTCTGCAGGAAGTTGCTGTAGAGCCATCTGCAGATAAGGGTCCAGGCTGCCCTGGTCGCTGACGCGGCATGCGTCTACAGGTGGGACCCCTGCAGCAGTACTGTCCATATCTTGGCTGACCCCTGGCCCTGCTGAGGTCTGGAGAAGGGCTTGCTCTGCCTCCAGTTGCGCCAGCGCAGCAGCCATTTGTTCTTTGTTTTTGCCGAGGGGGTCCATGCCTTTGGTTATACATATTTCAATAAGAGTGTCCATTTTCTGCTGGCTGTACCAGAACTCCCCAACAATGACCTTGATCACCAAAATACAAATAGAAAGAAAAAACGAAGAAGGGTAGGGGTGACTGCTGCACATACAGTATTGTCTCAGATCTAATAAACACTGAGTTCAATCTTCAAAACTTTTGTGCAGGGTCCAGGTAAGAACCGTGCAAGTTTTTAGTGAGAGGAATGATTGCTCAAACCAGATCACTAATGTCCTATGATCCCACCGCTTGCCACCAATTGTCAGGAAAACTTGGTCAGACCTTGCAGCACTCTGGCACCCCCTTATCCTGCTGGTGAAACACGGTATTGACCGAGGATAAGCAACAGGGCGCAGCTGCTCTCATTTATGTCGACTATTGCGGCACGTGATGTGACAGGATGTATATATACCTCAATCCCACCACCCTCAACCACAATATCACATAAATACACCGTATGCTGCCACCACCGATCTCTTAACAGGTGGATTGGGTACCCGTTAGGTAACGTGAATTAGCGGGTGAGGACCGGGTTTGCTCAACATAGGACAAGAAGAACGAAGCTAGTAAATAATAATTTACTCCTGAAAGTTGGCAGTGTTTGCAAAAGATATACAAGATATTATAAAAGACAATTTACATATATGCACAAAACAGTTATTAAAATAAAAGGGGTAAATAATAGCAAAACCTGCGCCACGAGGTGATGGTCTCAGATTCTGTGGGGGGGGGGGGACGGCTCCCCGGAAATTAGGTGTGATTCCTCCACGCAGCTAGGAGTGCTTGCATCTGACGTCCCTGGGTTGGAATGAGCCAACATGGATGTTCTGGTTTTTAGTAAGGAGGCAAAACACTAGGACACACCCATGTTGTTTACCTCACACGGGGGCTCGGTTTTGTGAACCCACCCAGCTGCACAAGACATAAAAATCCTTCATCTTCCATATCTTGGTATGGGGGGGCCCACATCCAAGATGGATACATAATGTTTGCCGTCACCAATATTCATGGAGATTGATATCAAATTTGATATTTCTATGATGTTCAGAAGCTCAGAACCCATTTCCTAGGTTTCTGGTGGTTTCCCAGTTATGAAAGATACAACATCATAACTGGAAAAAGGTGAGCATCCCAAAAATGTGGTCCATGTGTTTGTGACAGTCTTGTGCATTGTTAACCCCTTAACATTTGACGTACTAATACGCGTCTGTGCCCTGGGACTTAAGAGCCAGACCCGTATTAGTACGTCATGGCGATCGCGCGCGCACACAGGCTGTGCGGGCGCGATTGCCGCCGGGTGTCAACTGATTGTCACAGCTGACACCCGGTACTATGTGCAGGGAGCGGTCACGCACCGCTCCCAGCACATTAACCCCCGCGATGCTGCGATCGAAGTCGATCGCAGCATTGCGGTGGCAAGGGGAGGTGATCGCAGATACTCACCTCCTCTTCCGGCTTCCAGCGCTGTCTGCCGTGGCTTCCAGGATGTTGCCATGATGACCCGATGTTGTCATGACAACATCCGGGTCACCAGACAGCAGGAAGATTTTTTGGACATGCGCAGTGCATCTCCAAAAATCTTCTCCCTGTCCAGCGCTGACAGCCTGCATGACACAGGGATGGTGCTGCATTCCTGTGCCATGCAGGTGATCAGAGAAAAAAAAGTGAAAGTCCCATAGTGGGACAAAGTAATGAAGTATAAAAACTATCAGAAAGTGAAAAAAAAAAAAATAAATTGTAAAAATATATATAAAAAAATAAAATAAAAAAAAAATATTCCACCAAAAATAAAAATATAATGTACCCATCAATGAATATCATTATATAAAAAAAAAAACACAACAATAAAAGTACACATATTTGGTATCGCCACGTCCGGAACAACCTGACCTATAAAACTGTCCCACTAGTTAATCCCTTCAGTGAACACGTTAAAAAATAAAAATAAAAAACGAAGCAAAAAACAATGCTTTATCACCATACCGCCCAACAAAAAATGGAATAACACGCGATCAAAAAGACAAATATAAATAAAAATGGTACCGCTGAAAAAGTCATCTCGTCCCGCAAAAAACAAGCTGCCATGCAGCTCCATCAGCCAAAAAATAAAAAAGTTATAGCTCCCAGAATAAAGCTATGCTAAAAAATAATTTTTTCTATAAAATTGCTTTTATTATGTAAAAGTGCAAAACATAGAAATACGATATAAATGCGGTACCGCTGTAAACGTACTGACCCGAAGAATAAAGCTGCCTTATCAATTTTACCACACGCGGAACAGAATAAAAAAAAAAACAAAAAAAACAATTCATGAATTGTTGGTTTTCGTTTATTCTGCCTCCCAAAAATCGGAATAGAAAGCGATCAAAAAATGTCACGTGCCTGAAAATGGCACCAATAACAACGTCAACTCATCCCGCAAAAAAAAAGCCGTCAAATGACTGTCTGCCAAAATCTGGAAAAATTATAGCTCTCAAAATATGGCGATGCAAAAACTAGATTTTACTAAAAATGCGTCTTAGTGTGTGACAGCTGTCAGTCATAAAAACCCCATATGATTCTGGTATCTCTGTAATCACACCGACCTGAAGAATAAGGTCATCTAATCACTTATACCGCATGAGGAACGGCATAAAAAATAAACTCTCGAGTTGTGCTACGGTTAGGGTTGTGCTACGTTTAGGGTTAGGGTTGTGATGGGGTTGGGATTTTTTTCAAAAGTAAGAAAAAAAGATGACGATATGGCGACTAGTGTTGAGCGCAAGTGCTCGCTACTTGAGTTTGCATCGGGTGTTCTGGTATGCATTGAGTATCGTGGGTATTTGAGTGACATGCTCGAGTCTCCGCCCCATATGCTTCACGGCCCAAAAAACTTTGCGTGGATTGCCTGCCATGCACGAGCGATCCCTGCATGTTTTTTTTTGGGTGTCTAATAACCGTGAAACATCCGGGCGGGGACTCGAGCATTTCACTCGAGCACACGCAGTACATGGTGCATACCTGAGTACCCGATGCAAACTCAAGTAGCGAGCACTTGCGCTCAAGACTAATGACAACTTATTCAATATGATGACCTAATGTTATCAAATTCTGTGTCGTACCTCCAAATGCAACATGGTGTCCACTAACAAATTGTCGGCTCAAATTGTTAGCGGACACCATGTTGCATTTGGAGAGTCCCTGTGTGCCCAAACATTGGAGCTCCCCCACAAGTGACCCCATTTTGGAAACTAGACCCCCCAAGGCACCTATCTAGATGCATAGTGAGCACTTGGAACCCTTAGGTGCTTCACAAATTGATTCGTAAAAATGGAAAAGTATTTTTTTTCCACTTTTTCATTTTTACGAATCAATTTGTGAAGCACCTGGGGGTTCCAACTGCTCACTATACATCTAGATAGGTGCCTTGGGGGGTCTAGTTTCCAAAATGGGGTCACTTTGTGGGGGAGCTCCAATGTTTGGGCACATCAGGGGCTCTCCAAACACAACATGGCGTCCGCTAATTATTCAAGCAAATTTTACAATCAAAAAGTCAAATGGCGCTCCTTCCCTTCCAAGCCCTGCCGTGAGCCCAAACAGTGTTTTTTCCCCACATATGGGGTATCTGCGTGCCCAGGGGAAATTGCACAACAAATTTTATGTAGATACAAGTCTGTACATCAGTACAGGGGAGAACACAAGAGCGGTGTATGATCCGAGCTGCGGTAATACATTATATCTGTATAACAATTGGCGCAGGCTTTGGCACTTTCCGGTCTCCTTTCAGAGGCTGCCCGTTCTTCTGGGTCATTACTTGCTTGTTGCCATTTCCTAGAGCTTTTCTTGATGTTTTCCCACATGATACAGAACCGCGCACTTTGTCCTGGTGGCTTTTGACAAGTGACTTTACTTTAGGGAAATATAGATCATGTGAGGACGGTTCCTGAGCCAACCATGTGGAGCATCAATGGGCATGAAAGTGAAAGATTGCCAACACCAAAGCTGCAGAGGCAAAAGTCTTCCAATACACAAGGAACAGAATTATGCCCACCTGGATGTCAGGTGTACTAGTAATCCCAGCACCCAACCCTCATGCCCAAAAGGACTACGTCATTTTTGCACTAAAAGTATTTCACGTGTCAAAACCCCACTGAAGTGGCACTTTAACCCCTTACCAACATGATTTGCAGTTACATCATATGCCAGCTCTGACTTCTTGCCTGGAAGATGATGGCTGTGATATTTAGCCATCATCTGCCTTTAATAGCCACATGTAGAGCAGAGCTCCACCTGTTAGAGATGGACAGCAGCATTAACAGCGAACTGAGAAGGGAGTCATGCCATGTGCCCAACTGTGCCCCTGTAACACGATCGTGGGATGCCATCACTGCCAGGAAGGAGTCTGCTGAAAAGACCCATGCCTGTCATGACAGATCTGTGAATGCTGGCTATATACTGCAGTATTGCTGTACATAACACAAGAAACCAGATGATTGCATGTTCACGTCCCCTAAGGCTATGTGCCCACGATGCAGAAATGCTCCGGATTTTTCCTGAGCCTTTCTGCATCTCTCCTGGCAGAAAAAACGCATGCGGATTGTACATGCGTTTTTCCTGCCAGGGATATGCGGATGTGAAGCGTTCTTCACATGCATTTATGCATGCGGGTTGACAAGCGCTTTTCAAGCGATTTTAGCATCACTTGGAAAGTGCTTGTCAACTTGGTCACACTATATAAATCCATGCAAATGGAGTGTGACCCGAGAGAATGTCAAAAAAATAAAAAATAAATCTATACTTACCTTGCGATGGCCCCCGGAGTCTTGCTTCACTCGGTGCTGACTGCCGGCAGATCGCGGTACAGTGCACTGAAGGACCTGCCGACGTCAGCGCAGGTCACAAGAATATGACGTCAGTGCAGGTCCTTCAGTCCATCGCGATTTGCCGGCATGAGAGGAGGAGCGCAACGGGGGCCGCCAGAAGGTAAGTATCATATTTAATTTTTTATTTTATTCTTTTTTTCACAGTTTCTATGGTACCTGGGTCTGGAGGAGAGTCTCCTCTCCTCTAGACCTGGGTACCATCCGCACATTGGAACACGTGGATTGCGCATCTACAAATACAGTGATGCGTAGTCCATGCGTTCTAATGCCAGTCAATGGCGTATAGCAAATGTGGTGCCAATATTCAAAAAGGGGACAAAAACTGAACTTGGAAATTATAGGCCAGTAAGCTTAACCTCTACTGTGGGTAAAATCCTGGAGGGTCTCCTAAGATATGCTATGATAGAGTATCTGAAGAAAAATAACCTCATGACCCAATATCAACATGGGTTTATGAGGGACCGTTCCTGTCAAACTAATCTGATCAGTTTTTATGAGGAGGCAAGTTCTGGACTGGACCAAGGAAATGCAGTGAATGTTGTGTATATGGACTTTTCAAAAGCTTTTGATACGGTTCCACACAAAAGGTTGATACATAAAATGAGAACATTGGGGATAGGGGAAAATATATGTATGTGGGTTAAGAATTGGCTCAGTGATAGGAAACAAAGGGTGGTTATTAATGGAAAACACTCAGACTGGGTCTCAGTTAACAGTGGGGTACCACAGGGGTCAGTATTGGGCCCCCTTTTTAACATTTATTAATGACCTTGTAGGGGGCATATAGAGTAATATTTCAATATTTGCAGATGACACTAAACTCTGCAGGGTAATCAATACAGAGGAGGACAATTTTATATTACAGGAGGATCTATGAAAACTAGAAGCTTGGGCTGATAAATGGCAAATGAGCTTTAATGGGGATAAATGTAAGGTAATGCACTTGGGCAGAGGAAATAAAATGTATAATTATATGCTTAATTGTAAAACACTGTGCAAAACTGGAACTGAAAAAGACCTGGGTGTATTGGTGGACGACAAGCTCACGTTTAGTGGCCAGTGTCAGGCAGCTGCTGCAAAGGCAAATAAAATAATGGGATGCATTAAAAGAGGCATAGATGCTCATGAGGAGAACATAATTTTACCTCTATACAAGTCACTAGTGCGACCACACTTAGAATACTGTGTACAGTTCTGGTCTCCGGTATATAAGAAAGACATGGCTGAACTAGAGCGGGTGCAGAGAAGAGCGACCAAGGTTATTAGAGGACTGGGGGGTCTGCAATACCAAGACAGGTTATTACACTTGGGGTTATTTACTGTGGAAAAAAGAAGGCTTAGAGGTGATCTTATTACTATGTACAAGTATATGAGGGGACAGTACAAAGACCTTTCTACTGATCTTTTTACTCTGAGGCCTGAGACGGGGACAAGGGGGCATCTTCTACGTCTGGAAGAAAGAAGGTTTAATCATAATCACAGACGGGGATTCTTTACTGTAAGAGCAGTGAGACTATGGAGCTCTCTGCCGCATGATATTGTAATGAGGGATTCACTGTTAAAATTTAAGAAGGGCATGGATGCCTTTCTTGAAAAGTATAATATTGCAGGTTATAAATACTAGATTCCTTGATAGGGCGTTGATCCAGGGAACTAGTCTGATTGTCGTATGGAGTCGGGAAGGAATTTTTTTCCCCAATGTGGAGCTTAGTGTTTGCCACATGGTTTTTTTTTGCCTTCCTCTGGATCAAGATGTTAGGCTATGGGTTGAACTAGATGGACTTGGTCTTCCTTCAACCTTAAAAACTATGTTACTATATAATGGTGGCGAAAACGCAGCACTTCCGCAAAATAATTGGTAGTGCTGTTTTTTTTCCGCAATGATAATCCGCAGCGGAAATTTCCACAGCATGTGCACAGCACATGCGGATCATCATTGGGGAACATGGCAGGCCTTCTACCATGCGTTAAGCATTTCTGCAGCGTTTTTGCCGCTGCGGAAACACTTAAAAAGGAATCGTGGGCACACAGCCTAAGGGGACAAAAAGGAAAAAGTTTAATCTGAACATTCAAATCACTCCTGCCCCTCTATGACCCATTTTAAAATAAAACATATGGGCGTTATCCAATCAAAATATAAAAATAATTAACCTGATCAGTGAACGGCATAAAAACAAAAACCCTCATATGGCTGTATTGACAGAAAAATAAAGCTACTGCTCTTAGAAGAATAAGAAAAATGCAGAGCCGGGAAATAACATGGTCAGGAAGGGGTTAAATTCTGCCACTTCTATAGAAAATTGAACCCATTTCGCTGACTGCCTTCAATGGCAGCCAAATAAGGCAGAGGGTTAGAGGAATACCGACCTTATATTGTAGACTTCTAGGATGCTTAAGAAGTGGACAATCCCTTTAAGCTACATTGTGCAGACAAAGCCATGGCAGTGTAGAAGGCCGACAAGATCTCAGTGGAAAGGCTGCAGGTTTGCGTCTGCATTAGGCAAGTTATAGAGGTAGAAGTGTTGGGACCTTGTTGCTGTGCAGGTAGAATCTGGAGCCTCGGCACCGTCCTGCGGAGCCCATACTACAGGGAGGAGGAGCAGCGCCATGTGTAGTAATCTGAGCAGGATAGTCAGTGTTCAGCCAGCACTGATGGAGACTGACACCCCAACTCATTACCCAATACATGACCGGCTTAAAGACCCTCTCCCATCAGAGCTTATCCTCTTACTATATTGTAATCAGATTATACAGCACTGTACTTACAGCTGCTCATTATACCTTTCTACTGGGCTAATTATTCTCTTTTCTCTGCTCTATGTAGAATTAGCTGGGTCCCCTCCTGACCCAGCCGCTCTCATCCCCCTGCCAGGGACTTTTGCAGGGACTTATGACTCATACAAGGAAAACTGACCTCCTGTTTCTACATACAGCTTATAAATATTAGCAAAAATGTCCAATCACATTGTACATATAACGACATCCAAAAATGTGTGCGTCCAATGGACATTCCACACGGACAGTGTAGAGCAGGGGTCTCAAACTCGGCTGGGTATATGGGCCGCATATGGAAAAAATTAGAATTTGGGGGGCCTCATTCTTTGCAGGTCAAAGTGACATTTTTAGTGATGCCATTTTTTTTGTATACACCGTCTGAACATTTTTGCTGTGTTTATTTTATTTTTTTGTAGCTTGGGTCGTTACGGATGTGGCGATAATAAATGTGCACTTTTTGTGTTTACTTTAGTTTATATATAAAACAGCATTTTTAGTGGCAAAATATTTTTTCATGCTTTATTTTTATTTTTACAATTTTGTTTCCCTCTTTTGGCCACATAGAGTAATATAGTTTCAGAATTAGCACCATATATAGTAATTCTGGCAAACATCTAGTAATTTGCCCCATCCTGGTCCCCACCTTGTAGTAACGTGGCCCATCCTGGTGGTCCCCATCTTGAAGTAACGTGCCCCATCCTGGTGGTCCCCATCTTGCAGTAATGTGGCCCATCCTGGTGGCCCCCGTCTTGCAGTAATGTGGCCCATCCTGGTGGCCCCCATCTTGCAGTAATATGCCCCATCCAGGTCCCCATCTTGCAGTAATATGCCCCATCCAGGTCCCCATCTAGTAGAATTGTCCTCTGCGCTGTTCTTCACACACACAAAAAAGTAAAAAAAAAAAAGATTCCTTTCACCTGTCCTCCGTTCCCTCTGCTTCCTTTGTGCACATGTGGCCCGCGGGCCGCATGTTTGAGACCTGTGGTGTAGACGGTTATGTAAAAGAATGGGAAGCCACTAGGTGGCAGCACAACATCACATAACAGGATTTTTTATCCAGATGGCTGTGAATCTACTAGTCATTAGGTTACCTGACTCAAGTAATCATTCATAGATCTCCACAGCCAAATGTAGATGTATTGAAGTAGAACAGTGAGAGCAGAACCAGTTAGGCTTGTATTTTACCAGTGAGATTCAGAAACATAATTTAAACTTCCTTGACATTACAATAATAAATACCAACCAAGGCCGGTTACCACAACACTGAAAACTGACAGCCACAAGTGGGTTACTATCCTGGCAGAGCTACCATCCGGCTCCCCTACATAGAGGAATACCGAAAAGCCAATATATACGCCTAAGGAGAAATTGGTCAACGGTGAATGAGTACATGATAAAATCGAGGGAATTACAAAAACGCTTCCTACAAAAGGGATATCCTAAAAGTGCTAGGCCAACGCCCTTACAAGAGACAGAAATTCTCTATTGACCCCTAAAGCACGAGAACAACAAGATAATGAGATCCATCTAATAGGAACCTACGACGACCGAAATCAGGGGGTGATGAACATACTCTGATCTTTGGGCAATTTTGAGATCAGATAAAGATCTGCAAGATGTGGTCCCTGAGAGCCCCAGGGTCACATACAGGAGAGGCAGGAACCTTAGAGACCACCTTGTGCGCAGCCACTTTGTGGAGGACAACACGGGCAAAACAACGTGGCTGAGCAGTGACACCACGGGGACTTATAGATGTGGTGACTGCAAAGCCTGCAAATACATCTGGAAAAGCAAGAAATGTATCAGTGCCACAACCAAACTAGAAGACCAAAATCACGAATTCACAAACTGCAAGACGCAAGGAGTAATCTATGTGGCAACTCGCCAATGTCCGATGAACTACATCGGCAAAACCAAAAGAGTTCCGGAGACGGATATTGCACCATATCGGTTATGTCAGACGTAGGGAGGACACAACTCTCTCGAGACACATGCTTGAGAAACACACCTTGGACCCGTTTTCTTTATACTTTCAAGCCATCGAAGTAGTACGCCCCCCGAGAGGAGGTAATTGGGACCAACTGCTGCTTCAGAAAGAAAGTAGATGGATCCATAGAATGAAATCCTATAACCCACACTACACAAATGAAACATTGTCCTTCTCATGTTTCATTGACACATAATAACATTTTCACCCCCTATGAAACCTCTTGAACCTCGCTAGACCTAAAAACTCTAAAATATAATATGTAGAATCCAGTCCATGTTCTTCATAATGGATATTGGTCCACATAACTATCAAATCAGCGCCTTATAGGACCAAAACTATTAAAGTTATTATACTTTAAAATAACAAAATGACCTCTTGAACAAATTGAACTTTAATAACAATTGGACAAATTTCATCAGAATTTCTTCCTTTGTTTTTATATTATAAAATACTCATCTGAAGACTTAATAATACAGATACATGGATACAATCAGACACTGATACAATCAGAATAAAAGTCATCCCAATGTCTATTATGGACATATTGATACGATCCAATGAAATGAACTTTGAGGAAAGAGACATCCGCAAGCGTTTGCTGGTGCGGAAACAGTGACATAGCCAGATGGCATTTGTCACGATGAAAGGAAGTTCTGCATCGATCTAAGTGTAGGTGGGACGAGGTAGCACATGAAACAGGCAGATCTGTCTGTAAACAAAACAAATGACAAACTACGAACAAACACTATTAACAACTCATATCGCAACAAACTCGTAGAGACTACATTATAAGATGCAATGCAATATACCAGTCTCCTTCCCTAGATATAAAAGACATATTAATACTGTGAGATCGCAGCGCAGCCAAGACATCTCTGTGAGAAAAAGATCCTACTGGAAGAATGAGACGAGTCCCTGCATGATTATATGATCGCAACATGATACGCCTGCAACGCACCCGAGTCACTCGATTGGATGACAGAAGGGGGGGCGCACAAGAGGGGGCACCAACTCTCCTATAAAGTCACGCTGGTTTAGCTGCCAGACGCTGCCGGCAACCCTGCCGATAAGTTTATTACAAAACTATCGTACTATCAAACCAAAAAAGATCATAGACTGTGAGCCCCTGATGACCATGAGAGTCTCATATAAGAATGATGAAACGCGTAGGGCTGAGCATTTCTATAGAAAGTACTACAAGAGATGATTAGCCAGGCTACCTCAATATAAAGCTCCTAGATCAGGAGAAACAAGCACCGCACCGGTATATGACTAGAAGATCTGGCCAGGAAAACACTGCTGCCCTTTCCTTACCCCCAGCATAGTGAGCGGGGGTGAGGAGCAAGGGGGAATGTGTGTGTGGAAATAATATAAGGAACAGGGAGGGATGTGTCAGGAGACAGAGTAGGGGGAGAAAAGTTTGTGCGGGCACATAATAGAGACTGGGTAATGTGGGGAAAGGGTTAACATGAAGAGACAGTGTGAGGGCATACCAAAGAGGAGACAGTACATGTACTGATGATGTTGTACTGTACTGATGAGGGTTGTGATGCTGTATTTCTGCATACTGCTGGTAGTTCTATTGATGTCTTTTTGTGCAGTTATTGGTTCTGATCCTGTACACATGGAACAGTCCATAACTTGTAAGATTACATGATACATGGCCATGTTAATAAAGTGTTGTGCTGTCTGAGAAGAGTTACTGTTTTTATTTGTTTTAGGAAAATTAAAGGGTTTGTTCAAGTTTGTGATGAAAGTCTGCAATCACTGACAGCACACCTCTGAATTCTCATCGTGCGCATGTGCACTGCATGCGGTCAGGATTCTCTGGTGCTAGTGGTGAGAGCAGGAAGTCTTGAAACCACAATTATGCGAATTGCATACACATGATCACATGCCGACTAGACATGCGTGGCCTCATTCTATACAAACTACTTGAGTGAGGCTGGTCACGTTTAGTTGGAATGTGGCCAGAAGTATGAAAATCTCATACTTGCACGCACATGACCTTTCAGGATTCTCCTGTACTGGAGGAAAGGTGAAAGTGTGCAGTGCATGCGCTGCGAGTATTCAGAAGTCTGCAGTCACCTAGAGTTCTTCCGACTTTAATCACAAACCTGGACAACCCTTTTAATTATACAATTAAGTACTGTAGCATGCCCAATCCTAAGAGCGTGTAATATACTCAATGTCAGGATTCAGCTCTGCTAGCTGGGTCCAGCAGACACCACATGACCACTCGTATGTGATTTTCATACTTACGGTTATGTGACAACTAGCCTTTAATCCTGCTTCTCTTCATGAAATAGGGGCTGTAGTTTTTGACTGAAATTGAGAGAATTAGGAAGAGCAGCTAGTCACGTGACTGTCAAAAAGCAAATCGTATATGAGCGGTCACATGACTACTATTCAAACTGCATGAGCGGTGTGTGTGGGGGGCACCAAACTGAATTCCTGCTCCGGGTGCCGGAAAACAGATCTGCCTCTGTGCTAAGCTTGCAGATATGGTCAGAAGGTTCTGTAAGACATTGCTCTATAGATCAGATATTCTTCCAGAAACAAACCGCCTGGAAGCCTCCTTGTCAGATTTATGCTTAAGAACTAATTATATTTTACTTTAAATATTTCTAATAAAGAAAATAATCAATACAGTAATTATAATCCATAATATTCCAATATGTTCTATTACTTGTGATACGTCTGATATAGTCTAGCTTTATTAAATCATGTTTTGTTTCTGTAAAGGAAATCGAGGCTGAGCCTGCAGATATTGTTAGAAAGTTCTGTACCATGTTATTCTATAGATAAAATGTACTCACAGAAACCAGGCGTCTGGAGGTCTCCTGCAACAGACTTATCCTTCAGAACTAATTGTAATGTTTAATCTGAACATGCATGGAAACTTTGTTACTGTGAGCCAGAACTTTGGTTTAGATACTGCACTCTTCTGTAACAGAGTAGGTCCCTCTCTCATTCATAGGGGTCCTGTATACACAATTTATGTCTCATCTCCATCTCTGAACTGTAACTATTATTCAAAATACATTTTTCTCTCATTCTAATCACCTGTGAATATGGATGTTTTGCTTGGAATACAGATTTCCATGTCATTTCATTATATTGTCTGGGCGTGCGTGGAAACTCCATGCAGGAGAGAAATTTACATTTATATACTTCACCCTTTTGCAAGAAGGCCGACCCACTCCTCATTCATAGAGGTTTCTGTATAAGTGTTTTTATATCTTAGCCTTATCTATACCTTTTTTAATTGTAAGTTTATTCTAAATTAACCTCCATTTTATTCAATTACCTATGAAGACCTGGTTTGTCCAGAAGTCTGCACCGACTTCTGCTCTCAAGCTCATCCAGTGGCCAGTATCATTATGGTATGGCATCCAGTGGCCAGTATCATTATGGTATGGCATCCAGCGGCCAGTATCATTATGGTATGGCATCCATTGGCCAGTATCATTATGGTATGGCATCCAGCGGCCAGTATCATTATGGTATGGCATCCAGCGGCCAGTATCATTATGGTATGGCATCCAGTGGCCAGTATCATTATGGTATGGCATCCATTGGCCAGTATCATTATGGTATGGCATCCAGCGGCCAGTATCATTATGGTATGGCATCCAGCGGCCAGTATCATTATGGTATGGCATCCAGTGGCCAGTATCATTATGGTATGGTATCCAGTGGCCAGTATCATTATGGTATGGCATCCAGTGGCCAGTATCATTATGGTATGGCATCCAGTGGCCAGTATCATTATGGAATGGCATCCAGCGGCCAGTATCATTATGGTATGGCATCCAACGGCCAGTATCATTATGGTATGGCATCCAGTAGCCAGTATCATTATTATACACACTATAAGCCTCCCAATTGGCATCAAGATAACAGAACAGTAGTGTTGCGCAGACGTGCTTGGAAAAGGTGTCATCTGAGCATGCTCGGGTGCTAACAGATTATCTTTTGCGTGCTCTAATAATATGTTCACACCGCCGCGGCTCCACACAAACTGGCAAGCCCTGCATGTATTGCGGCGGTCTAACAGCCGTGAGACATGCAGCCGCGGTGACGCAAACATATTTTTCAAGCACGCCGAAGATACTCTTAGCACCCGAGAATACTCGGATAACGCCTTATCGGAGCACGTTAGCTTATCACTACAGAACAGATCTGAACAGTGCTCAGGATTCTCCTCACCTAGCACCCTGCCGAGAATAATAAATGCCTGTAGCCAATTTCCAAAAGTCCCTCCTACATTGCTCACCCTCCACCTCCCTATGCTTTTTCCCTGCTCCCACATTTCAGTGACGAAACACTCAAGAGGCAGTAAAGTAGATATAGCTGCAGTTTTCCTTTTCCAAATATTTTTAAACTTCCATTTTTTAAATGAGGCCCTAATGGTCCTTGAAAGCATACACACACGCTCCCAAGTCAGACTTTGTTGCAGACGGACAAGCCTATTTTTGGTAACAGTCTCTGCTGCCACTGGCCAAGTCCCAACACATCCTTCTGCATCATCAACCCTAACAGACCATGCTGCTACAGGCCCCTCACACTGTGGTCCCAACTGCAACACCCGGTGGCCTAAAAGATGTACCCAGGTCACCGTACGTGAGGTGTGAAAGCGTGTAACTGGCATGTCTCACCGGAGGTCATCACCACAACCCACTAATGGTCCATCCTAACTGACTCTGGGCACTCTGAGGACCTGATGCAAAGTATCTTCTGGATTAACGACCTCTGATGAAGTCTGCAATAATGAAAAATAATAATAATAAAAAAGTAAACGCTGCATTGCACCGAATGACCAGCAGGTGGCAACGAAGTCACAACATTAACTAGCCCCCTATTGTAGAAAACCTAAACACCATCAGGAGGTGCTGAGGCTTCATGAGAACGCGCCACCCCCAAACTTAAAAGGCTTTTCCACTATTCAGACAACTTCTCAATCACTGTTTCCCTGAGTAAAATAATAACTATTCTACTCTGTGCCATTCCAGCAGTGTCAGCACTGGCTCTCCCGGGGTCCGCGATCCCTGCGGCCAATCAGAGGTGTCTTCACTCTCTCGTACTTTGGAGGAATTGACCGCTGCAGCTGCTCTCCCACTTCCTCCAGATGTCAATGATGTCTGTAGGAGAGGAAAGTGAAGCCAGCGCTGAATGTCACGCCAAAGATGGCTGCCCTCCTATTATATAAATCTCACTAGAACTCCACCACCAGCCTATCACATTCCTAGTTCCACATCCAACCTCCATATCAAACCCTGTAATAAACCCTTCATTACCTGGTCTTGTCAGGACCTCAATAAACCCAGCCTTTTTGAGGCCTAGTTCTGTACGGCCATTAATAATGCACTGGTGTAAATAATGTGTGTGAGGTAAATGGTGTGGAAAACCGGATTGTAATCAAGCAATGATTTCTTCAATTGGACTGCAATGTCCTGAACCATACGACTTGTACCAGTCATGTGACTTATTGGCCAAAGCTGTGATATCACAGAGGCACATACCAGCATGTGGAAGCATGGCGACATAGCGATGACATCACAATGGCAGGTGCCGGAATGTGGAATCCATGACAGCGATGACATCACAATGGCAGGTGCCGGAATGTGGAATCTATGACATAGCGATGACATCACAGGAGCGCAGGTGAGAGGAGACACACGGGAGCTCACAAACCACAAGGAAGACAAGAAGCATCGATTGGAGAATAGGGACAGGAGAAGCCAAGAAGAACAGAATAACCCGCTTCTTAGCCTTCACTGAGCCATGACAAGACTGAGCGGATGGAAGCGGAGGAGGAGACCCAGGACCCCGTCACATCCACCTGACTGATGAGAAAGGTGAGAAATTATGTAGATTATGTAGCAGCATTACAACTATTCTCGTTACCCATAGCAACCAGTCAGAGCTCAGCTTTTATTAAAGGGGTATTCCCATCTCCAAAATCCTCTCCCAATATGTAGTAGGTGTAATAATAATAATATTAGATATCCATGCTTACAACCACCAGTTATCTAGTTGCTAGTGGTCGTAACCATGGATACCTAAGGTCCTGCAATGCCTGCACATGAGGGAAGAGACAGCGAAGCAGAAAAACTATTCTACATTTCTAATTGAGGTTTTTTCTAATATTATTATTACACCTACTACATATTGGGATAGGATCTTGGAGATGGGAATACCCTTTTAATCTCTGATTGCTATGGGTAACTAGGAGAGTTTGTTGCTCAGCTTTGATAAGGGATGACAGATTTTACTAGACTAAGTGGATATCATTGGTGCAACCAGTGCAGCTGCACAGGGGGCTAATAGGTTAGGGGGTCACTCACCTTCATTTTGTTGATTCTGTGTATTGCTGTAGCAGTGCTGTGCGCGTATATTGATGCCGTGGGGCAGGGGCGTACATAGAAATCATCGGGGCCCATAGCAGAAGTTTGAGTTGAGGCCTCCCCCTTCAAAAGATATTAATAAAAAAATTATATTTGTTGGTGTCACAGAAGAGCAGATCTCACAACTTTCCAGCCTTTACATAGTAATTTTCCTCCTGCTGAAGTCCTAGATTCCCCTCTCATTGCCACCATAACGTATGATGCCAACAAAAGTAATAATAATAATAATAATAATCTTTATTTTTATATAGCGCTAACACATTCCGCAGCGCTTTACATACATTATCGTCGCTGTCCCATCGGGCTCACAATCTAATTTCCCTATCAGTATGTCTTTGGAGTGTGGGAGGAAACCGGAGAACCCGGAGGAAACCCACGCAAACACAGGGGAGAACATACAAACTCCTTGCAGATGTTGTCCTTGGTGGGATTTGAACCCAGGACCCCAGCGCTGCAAGGCTGCAGTGCTAACCGCTGAGCCACCGTGCCCCCCAAACACAGTATGATACCCCCCATGGTGAATTCCTCTACCTTAACCTCCACATGTACAGTAGGGTCATCAAACTATGCCCCCACCTCAACTCCCAAGGCAAAGTAAGGTGACCACAACACAGTAATCCCCCAACTGTGACCCCCACACAGCCCTCCATGTACTGTAATGGGCCTACATACAGTATAATGGCCCCACACTGTACAATAGTCTGCACTAGCCCTCCAAACAGTATGATGGACACCACATACGTCAGAGTAATATTCAGCTCACCCTTGAAGGATTCCCAGCGGGTTCCATTTAACGAAGCACAGGATCCAGACTCCGCCAGATGTAGAAGCAAGGTGCATCCAAATCCAGTACAAAAAGTCTTTATAAGAACGATGGAAACAATGGCATTGTTTGACACACCATTTAGGTGTAGTTGGGGGTTTGGAAGGTGCAGAAAATATATGAGTCTAAGAACATGCAGAGTGTTCGAAACGCGTTCGGTGTTGCACATTTTCTGCACCTTCCAAACCCCCAACTACAGCTAAATGGTGTCACAACAATCCATTTGTTTTTTTACTGGAGCTGGATATTCACTTCAATCCCATGCATGATGGACCCCACACAAACCTTAACACTGTATAATTGCTTGCATACTGTATAATGGCCCCGCACATAACCCTTCAAATATTATAATGGCCCCCACATAACCCTTCACATATTATAATGGCCCCATATAGTGTAACACGCCACCATAATCCTCCATACAATAAAATACTCACTATAGTCCTCCACAGAGCATAAGTCACTTCCCCATGGTCCTCCTCACAGTATAATACACTCCCCATAGTCCTCCACACAGTAATATGCACCCGCCCATAGGGTAAAACGCAACCCCACCCTCCATAGGGTAAAACGCAACCCCACCCCTCCATAGGGTAAAACGCAACCCCCACCCCTCCATAGGGTAAAACGCAACCCCCACCCCTCCATAGGGTAAAACGCAACCCCCACCCCTCCATAGGGTGAAACACAACCCCATCTCCCCATAGGGTGAAACACAACCCCACCCCCCATAAGGTAAAAAACAACCCCACCCCCCATAGGGTAAAAAACAACCCCACCCCCCATAGGGTAAAAAACAACCCACAGTTTTCCAGTATCATGAGCACCACGTACTCACTGATTTTTTTTTAAGAAAAATACAATACTCACCGCTCCTTGTTCCCCCACTGCTTCAGTCTCTGCAGCGCATATACTCACCTCAGCAGCTACACTATCTGACACAGCATGGAGTGCGGTGAAGTGTCGTCATCGTGCCCGCTGTGTCAGATGCAGGAGGGAGGGAGCATTAAATGCTGCCGTTCAGTCAATACCATGGTTAATCACTAACAGGGGCATTTAAGTGTCCTGGCAGCTACTTCACTCATGTACCTCTTCCCATCGCCCCATAGAAGTGGTTGCCGAAGATTTACCATGGCAGTCAGGGGCCTTAAAGAAGGATTCAATCACTGCCATCTTAGTACTCCCTATAAAGCTCGGCTTCACAAGAGAATGTCAATTAAAACTACATGCATATACTGCAATAATACAAAATTACAAAATATAGTATAAGGGGTTAAATGATCACATAAGTCCACTAAGTTAACTTAAAAATAAAGAAAAAATTGAAAAAGTTTTGAAAAATATGAAAGTTTAAATTATACTTCAACCGTTATGTTAAAATACCCCCCAAAACAAAAAATGAAATGCTCTTCTTCACAAAAAACACAAATCAAAAGCAATGACATTTAATGCAACCCAAAAAGGTATCAAAAACGGGTCAATTCACTTGTATTGAGAGAGGCCGAACACATCCAGTCGGCATGTGATAGAGTGTATGCAAATTGCAATCTTGCGGCGCCAGTACTAGAGAAATTCTGTCCGCTCGCACACTGTGCACTTTAAGGAGCCACAAGTCTGACTGCAGATGGCGCCCCAAACCTGGGCAAACCTTTCAATATACCCCAAAATTGTATCAATAAAAGCTACGCAAAATCACACTGTCACAAAGGTCCATCAACAGAAAAAAAAAATGTAAAGGTCTCAGAATATGGTGACCCAAACCAATT